>NC_044990.1:12154637-13363109 GCF_008728515.1 Papio anubis | reverse complement strand
AGTTTTTTGTATTTTTTAGTAGAGACGGGGTTTCCTCTTTCTTTCTCCTTCCTTCCTTCCTTCCTTCCTTCCTTCCTTCCTTCCTTCCTTCCTTCCTTCCTTCCTTCCTTCCTTCCTTCCTTCCTTCCTTCCTTCCTTCCTTCTTTCTTTCTTTCTTTCTTTCTTTCTTTCTTTCTTTTTCTTTCTCTCTTTCTCTCTTTCTCTCTTTCTCTCTTTCTCTCTTTCCTTCCTTCCTTCCTTCCTTCCTTCCTTCCTTCCTTCCTTCCTTCCTTCCTTCCTTCTTTCTTTCTTCCTTCTTTCTTTTCTTTCTTTCCTTCCGTCCTTCTGTCTTTCTGTCTTTGTTTCTTTTGGCGGAGTTTCGCTCTTTTGCCCAGGATCAAGTGAAGTGGCACAATCTCGGTTCACTGCAGCCTGTGTCTCCCTGGGGTTCAAGCGATTCTCCTGCCACAGCCTCCCAAGTAGCTGGAATTACAGGCATGCGCCACCATACCTGGCTAATTTTTTTTTTGTATTTTTAGTAGAGATGGAGTTTCACCATGTTGGCCAGGCTGCTCTTGAACTCCTGACCTCAGGTGATCCGCTCGCCTCAGCCTTCCAAAGTGTTGGGATTACAGGCGTGAGCCACCACGCCAGGCCCCATCTTTCTTTATCTGACTCGGTCTTATTTTCTGCGATTCCAGAAAGCTTCCCCGAATTCCCAGCCTGTGTGAAGGGCCCTAGTTTGACTCCACAGCATCCTGTGCATACCTCTAAATCAACAGAGACATCAAAATGACCCCTTGCTGCTCACTCCCAGCAGAGGATAAGCTCCTGAGGACAGGTACATGGTTTTCACCCAGGTGACCACACAGCATGGAGGGCAGAACCTGACCTGTAACATGGCAGGTTTAATATATGCTGGATTTTAATATTTATCACCATGGGAAATGAACTATCTGTGTCGAGGGAGCCATCACACACATCACTAAACAGTGATTTTTTTTTTTTTTTGAGACAGTGTCTCACTCTGTCGCCCAGGCTGGAATGCAGTGGCACAATCTTGGCTCGCTACAGCCTAAACCTCACAGGCTCAAGAGATCCTCCCACCTCAGCCTCCCTAGTAGCTGGAACCACAGGCAAGGACCACCACATCCTGCTTTTTTTTTTTTTTTTTTTTTTCCAGGTTTTGTGGAGATTGGCATCTCTCTATGTTGCCCAGGTTGGTCTTGAACTCCTGGGCTCAAGTGATCCTCCTGCCTCAACCTCTCAAAGTGCTGGGATTACAGGCATGAGCCACCACATCCAGCCTGATACTAATTTTTAATTGGTGAAATTTGACAGTTTGGAGAAAGAATGTGTGAGTGAGTTGTGGGTCTTTCAGGATACTCTATGAAGGAGTTGATGTATGTAGAATCTACTAGAACATTCTGACTCACTATCCTAATAATGACCTTATTAGGTCATTATTAATTAGATTGAATAAAATCTAATCACCTGTTTATTCATTAGTTCAAAAATCTTTTGTTCAGAAATTGCAGTGTGCCAGTACTGGTACTGGGGAAACCGAGAGATACAAGTTGAAATGGATATGTAAGCAAAACACAGCCACGTGATACAATGAGTGTTATAATAATTTTCCACTTAATATGCTGTGGGGTACACAGGAGGGAGAAGGCCTAAGAGAAGTTATATAGGTCACTTGCTTGTTTTCTTTCCAGTGCATTTTCTGCCCTTCTCTGCCCTTCTCTGCCCTGTGCTGTAACTCAGAGAGCAATATTTTCCAGCTCTCTTGTTTCTTTGATTTTGAGAAGGCCAGTGGAAGACACTGTGGAAAACCGAAGGACCCAATGAGGGAGCAGGCCACGTTCTACCTCCTCCGTCTCTCTGCTTCGAGTAGCATTTGCAGTGGTCGCTGCTGCATCTCCTCCACACAGCTTCAGCTCTTGCTGGGCAGACTTTCTCCAGGTGGTCCTGTTCCTTGGCTGTGGTCACACAGCCTTCCCCCTGGATCTCTCTAGCAGTGATAGTACCTTCTTGCCTTTGTCAGTCTCTTCTTTACCTTCCTGATAGGCTCCTTGGCTCTTCACCATCTGTGATATCAATACCCAATGGTAAATTCATGGAAACACTGAAAGTACTTTGTTTCCTGACAAACATTGTTTGATTCAGAAGCTTCCCAAAGAGGGTCACATTGAAAAGCTATTGCAATAAGGCTGTTTCTGGAGATTTCATCCTTTTGTACGTGTGCTATTCTGTTTTTGTCTTGTTTGGGGGCTGTGGACAAAATTTTAATTTACCCTGGACTCAGATTTTTTACCTTAAAATAATGAGAAAGATGTAGTATGTTTGGCCACCTTATGATTCATTCATTGATTCATCCAACACGTTTTATTTAAGCTCTGTAACCTCTGTTCCCTGGAGATGACATGCCAGCTTTGAGGGTATAACCATGATCAGGACAGATGTGATCCTTGTTCCAAAAACATCATAGACCAGGGAGATGAAAGATGCCAGCAACACATTCCCTTAGAAGATGCCAGCTTTGATAGCAGTGCCATTAATAGTCCCATTTCCTTAAACATGTCCATTAAATTTAGCAGGTCAGTATTAGTAAATGACCATGTAATTGTTTTTGAGAATCACAAAGCATGTGGAAAGCTCTCATTAAAACTAGATGGAGACCACTGATGTTTTTAAACAGCTTTAGAAATGAAAAGAATCGTAAAATTTACAGTTTTGAATAACCCCAAACTGATGTGCTACAACCTTCATAACCAACAGACCTCGAATTAGGGAACAAATGTGCCCTCTTCATGACTCACTCTCTGATTGAAACATGTTTGGCAATAATTTCTTTTTAGAAGTTGCTTTTGTTCAGGAAATGCTTGCTATGTCTTTATGCGCTAGGAGAGGGTCTTTTACATTCAAAAGTGAGTGATTATCTCAAAGGGATGAAGGATGAACTTAATCAATCCCTTATTCTGTAGGTGGGAGCATATCAAATGCATTGCATTTTGATCAGGAGAAATCTTATTTTACATACTTTGAGACTATAGATTTTAATATCCTCCAGAAACACATTTCAGTGTCAGGAAGTTCTTTCATCTAATCTAAATCTCCCAGACTGTTCTTAGCAAAGATGAAGGACAATTGGCTACAGTTCTCTGTATAATAGAACAAGACTGTATCTATGCATTTATTCACTCTTTTATTTAAAAAGGCTTTATTGAGCATCTACTACTAAGAGCCAAGCCTTGAGGACAAAGTAGTGAGCAAAACCAGACACAGTCCCAGCACTTTAAAATTACTTTCACAGCCAAAGGATTTTTGCTGTGCCTTTTTTTTCCCCCTTAGATCAGTTTTTCCAGACCTCAATTTCTATGTCTACCCGTTCCACTTTCTTTTCTGTGTGGTATTAGGCAATTCAATCATATTTCATCTCTTACTCCATTGCATTGCTACCAAGGGATATCTGAGGCTGGGTAATTTATAAAGAAAAGAGGTGTATTTGGCTTGTGAGTCTGTAGGCTGTGTAAGAAGCATGGCACCAGTATCTGCTTCTGGTATAGGCTCTGGCTTCTTCCACTCCTGGAGAAAGTGAAGGGGAGCTGCTGATGGAGCCCGGGGGGCCCATTACATGCATACGCTGGTGGCTGCCACCACCTTTAAAGGGGGCTGGGTCCTGGAGGTGGGCTTGAGTGTGGCCATCACAGCCTCATGGTGTGGGAGGTCTCCATCAATGAACACTGGACCATCAAGCGCATCAAGTGCAGTGACAGTGACTTCCAGCAACTCCAGGGCTTGGCAAAGCAGCAGCCATGTAAGGTTGTCCCCTTGAAAGGCCTGTGGGAGAGGGTGGTGCCCCCTTGCTGGATGTTCACTTTGATGGGATCCTGTAGGACATGTGCCCACTTTTGGAAGAGACCTGGCACATGTGCAAGTTCAACTTCACTAAGAACCACACCTTTGACCTGCTGAAGCTGGGTGATGTCTCTTCACCTACTGCAACCTCACCTCCTGGGGGAACTGATGAAGTCCAAGCATCTTGGACATCACCACCATGTTTGAGAGACACGGATTCCTATGCTGCTGGAAGGAGAACATCAACAGGGGGCGATGATGCTGATCCCACCAGCTGACTGCAGCTACTGGTCTTCCCATGGATGATCAAGCCCCTTGTCACCATGCACTGAGCCTGCCTGGACCTGGTGCTCCAGGTGTCTGCCCACTCTGGGGTCTCTGGGCTTCTGGACAAGCCCCCTACACCCCTTACTCAAGGTCTTCATGGCTGGGAGCCCAGGCTCTGGTCTGTCACAGCCCTGGGTTGATCCCGGCCTCGTACCATTAGGCAGCTTTGTTAACCCTCTCTGTCAGGGGAACACTGCTACCTGCCTCCCAGGGTCGTGAGGGTGAAATAAATGCTAACACTGGGCCATATGCCTCCCGACAACAGCAACAACAAAAAATGCATGGTGCATGCAGAGGAAGCAAGGATCGGGGGAGATACCAGGCTTTTTTTTTTTTTTTTTTAAACAACCTTTGGGAACTAAGAGAGCAAGAACTCCCTCTTTCCCTCCCTCCTGGGCCTGGAAGAGCATTAATCTATTCATGAAAGATCCACCCCCATGACCTGAACATCTCCCATAAGACCTCACCTCCAACCTCGGAGATCAAATTTTAACGTGAGATTTGGAGGGGTTAAATATCCCAAGTACAGCACTCTGTAAAAGAAATTTTCTGAATTTGTAAAATAAGGATAATTATAGTACTTACTACATGGAGTTGTTCTGAAGTTTGAATGAACTCAACAAATGTTAGCTCTTACATTAGCGATTATTATTTCAGCGTCTCTGCAGCTGCTATCTTTGATCAATATGGCTGCTAGCCACATGTGACTATTTAAATTTAAATTAATTTAAATTAAGTGAAGTTAAAAATTCAGCTACTCGGTTGCACACACCATATTTCAAGGGCTCAATAGGCGCACGTGGCTGGGGTCACCATATTGAACAGTGCAGCAGATACAGAACATATCCATCTTTGCAGAAAGTTTTATGGAATAGCACTCGTCCCTAGAGACCTTGAGAGAGAGAGAGAGAGAGAGAGAGAGATGAAAAGGACACAGATCCCTAAAATATTGATTGGTACACCGGGGCCAAGTTTATGTGATTAGGGACAAGTTTCCTAATCTCTCTGTCCCTCTATTTCCTCCCACATAAAATGGGAACAGTATAGTAGATACCCCATTAACAAATTCAGGTAAAGCACTGAGAACAGCACTCAGCTGTATGAAACTCTCAATAAAGCAATATTATGAGGATCTCAGGCAAGCACCTGTGGTCCATGTGCAAACATTTTTCACGAACACTGAACATTGCCAGCTTTGCTCTTTCCTGGGCTATTTATAGAATGGTTCCTCCACCTACTTAACTTTTCTGAGTCTCAGGTTGTTCTTTTTTAATTTTTAAAATGGAAATATTATATGCTTACCAAGATTGGTTTGCATACAAGTAAGATCGTGTATGTGAAAGCAAAGACACATTTGAGGCATTTAATAAAAGTTACTCCTTTCCACCCTTTCCACTAAGAAGTACAGATCCTTCTGAATATTAAAGTTGATTGTCCTGCAGGGTTATCTATCCTTGCATGTGAGCAAGTCCTATAAGATGCACAGATTTGGTGAAGTGGAGAATGCATTTTCCTTTCTGACATTATCATTCTCATTTTGCGTGCTCCTAGGGAAATTCAGATTACTGTACACTTTCCCAATGACCTAACCAATGGAAGGGAGAAATGGTGAGAGTAATCAAATGTGACAGATAACCCAAACCATGGATGGGTGCAAAAGCCATTCATATTCATTTATTTAAAAATATTTCTGATTCAATCATGTTTATCAAAAGTCTTCCAGGCAAAGCATTGTGTTGGGCACTATTTATACTTCAGAATAATTTTGACAGCAGATGTACCTTAGCAATTGTTTAGTTTGGGCCTATATTTAACTTGGTTTGCATTTCCTGAACAACAGAGTGACCGATTGGAGAAGATGGGGCTGCCCTGGGTAGGGTGGTTACAAAAGGGAGTCAGGTTGAAATTAGAAATTCACTCCATCAATAGACTTTGTGTAATTTCATTTGCAAAATGATATCTTCCTAGGAAGGAAGGAAAGTTCTCTATTAATATATATTTTTAGTATTCCATGAGCTTTCTGCCAGCCTCAGAGAACCTGAAGGACATTTCCATGTGACTGAGCACTGCCCTCTCTATACAGGCTTCAGTAATGACCTTTGAGCAGGTGCCTCCAACAGGCCACGAGAGAGTACTGAAGACAGGGGTAGAGACATTTACACAGTGTGAACATACAAGCAGCATCTGGTGCTGAAATGATGATGCAAAGACTTAACCAAATCACCTTCTTCTTCACGTGGTTCTCTCCTCAAACTCAGGATGGCATGATGGGCCAACTCTGCAGAAACAAGACCAAATGATATGCAAGGAACCTCTCCTCTACAATTTCATGAAGCTGACCCTAGGAATTTAAGATGGAAATATCTGTTCAGCTTATTAGATTTAATTTTAAGTCTCATTTGCTGGTGTTCCAAGAAAATTAGGAAATGAAGGACACTAAAGCCAGAGCAAATTCATGACATATGCTATAGTCTCAGCAGGAAAGTTTCTGAAATCTCTGAGGGTGATTTCAGATGTCAGAGTGCCTTGGGGATTGGGGTGGGCAAGTTCTAGTTATCTCAGTTTTCCGGAGCAGCCTTTGAATGTGTCCACACAACAACATACCATTTGCATTGAATGTTCTGGCAGTTAAGGGGAGCAAGTATTGGTGGCTACGAGAAGAACAGGAACAAGAAAATGTAGAGTTGGAGGGAGAACATTGACTTAGCACATCTGCACCTGTGGGTGGGGTAGAGAATTTACATTTTGGCAAAATTATTGACAAAGTAAAAGATGAGTGAATACTTTGATGCAGTATTTATAGTCAGCTGAAAGTTCAATGTAGAAGACAAATAATTAGGATATTTGGAAATGTGATTTTGAACATTTTTCTATCTCACTTGTATGGTACCTGGGGCAGCAGCCCTTTAAGATGGCATGAAGAAGGGAATATTTGTGTTTTTCTGTGTCATGCCAGCTAATCAAAATGCTTCTTTTTTCATCTCAAAAATAATCAGTGTATCAGGAAAACACACATATCTCTCTCCATGATCTATCTGGAATCCAAATAGGAAAAAAAAATAAGTCCCCCTCTGTTGAAAAATGCATTTTACTGCACCACAAAGAAATAAATGTCTACCAAAGGAAAATGAAGAGGAGCTAAGAGGAGAATCTAATTGCCCATTTCAATCACTTGCACACAAAATGCCTGGCTAAAGGATGGGCAGGCAGAGCAGCAGTGTTTTGGCACAAATTTTAAATAAAAAGAAAGGGAAAAAATTGTTCCAGCAAAAGTTCTGTAGAAAAATGGAGGCAGCTGCTGCACTTTCTCCAGCCTGCTATCTCTTTCAACCAGACCCAAAGACAATCCAGCTCTTGGCTTAATTAATCCCTTGCCGTTTTTGAGAGAGAAGAAAAATGGGGCTTACCTACTGCTCTCTTAGCTAAGGAGCAAAGCTCCCAAAGAGGAGTGGAATGCAAGTCAATCAAGGAAATGTCCCACTTCCAAAGAGACCAGAGTGTGAATTCTTTCTCAGCATTTCTACCCCACTGGTTTTTGCAGTCATTATAATGCAAGTTTGCACAGAGCCCCTTTCTCAATCCATTCCAACTTCTAAGCACCTATGCAAATGCAAGCCCAGATTTTAAAAATTATGTTCAAGTTGTGTTGTAATCTCTAAGATTTCCATGCTTTCATTCAAATAGTTGTTGAGATTCTCTCCCCTTCATGAGGCTGTCCTTGATTAATTAAAACATCCACATTATCAAAATTGCTTCTTTTTTAAATTTTAACTTTAATTTAAAAAATTTGGCCAGGTGCAGTGGCTCATGCCTTTAATCCCAGCACTTTGGGAGGCCAAGGTGGGCGGATCACGAGGTCAGGAGATCGAGACCAACCTGGCTAACACGGTGAAACCCTGTCTCTACTAAAAATACAAAAAATTAGCCTGGGGTGGTGGCAGGCACCTGTAGTCCCAGCTACTCTGGAGGCCAAGGCAATAGAATGGTGTGAACCCAGGAGGCGGAGCTTGTAGTGAGCAGAGATCAGACCACTGCACTCCAGCCTAGGCGACAGAATGAGACTCCATCTCAAAAAAAAGTTGTGAGCACATAGTAGATGTATATATTTATGGATTACATGAGATATTTTGATATAGGCATACAATGTGCAATAATCACATCATGTAAAATGGGGTATCCATCATCTCGAGCATTTTCTTTTGTATTACCAACAATCCAATTATACTGTTTTAGCTACAATGTACACTTAAATTATTTTTGACTATAGTCACTCTATTGTGATAGCAAATGCTAGGCCTTGTTCATTCTTTTAACTTCTTTTTTGTACCCATTGATCCCCACCATCCCACCCCCCAACTACCCTTCGCAGCCTCTAGTAACCATCCTTCTACTCTCTTTCTTCATCAGTTCAATTATTTTAATTTTTAGCTCCCACAAATAAGTGAGAACATTATGTGTCTGGTTTATTACACTTAACATAATGACCTCCAGTTCCATCCATGTTGTTGCAAATGACGGGATCTCATCCTTTTTTATGGCTGAATAGTACTCCATTGTGCATATGTACCACATTTTCTTTATCCATTTGTCTGTTGATGGAAATTTAGGTTGCTTCCAAATTTTGGCTATTGTGAATAGTGCTGCAATAAACACGGGGGTGTAGCTATCCCTTCAATATACTAATATCTTTTATTTTGGGTATATAGATCCATGCGAGTTTGCTGGAGAGCATGATATCTCTATTTTTGTTTTTTGTGAGGAGCCTCCAAACTGTTCTCTATAGTGGTCGTACCAGTTTACATTCCCACCAACAGTGTAGCAAGAGGGTTCCCTTTTCTCCACATCCTCGCCAGCCTTTGTTATTGCCTGACTTTTGGATAAAAGCCATTTTAACTGGGATAAGATGATGTCTCATTGTGGATTTGACTTGCATTTCTCTGATGATTGATTAGTGATGTTGAACACCTTTTCATATACCTGCTTGCCATTTGTATGTCTTCTTTTGATAAATGTCTATCCAAATGTTTTGCCAATTTTTAAATTGGATCATTGTATTTTTTCCTGATAGAGTTGTTTGAGCTCCTTATATAGTCTCGTTATTAATCCCTTGTCAGATGAGCAGTTTGCAAATATTTTCTCCCATTCTGTGGGTTTTCTCTTCACTTTGTTGGTTGTTTCCTTTGCTGTGCAGAAGCTTTTTAACTTCATATGATCCCATTTGTCCATGTTTGCTTTGGTTGCCTGTACCTGTGGGATATTACTAAATACATCTTTGCGCAGCCCAATGTCTTGGAGAGTTTCCCCAATTTCTTTTTATAGTACTTTCATAGTTTGAAGTCTTAGAGTTAAGTCTTTAATCCACTTTGATTTGATGTTTGTATATGGCAAGAGATAGGAGTCTAGTTTTTTTCTTTTGCGTATGAATATCCAGTTTTCCCAGCACCATGTATTGAAAAGATCTCCTTTGTCTAATGTATGTTCTTGGGACCTTTGTCAAAAATGAGTTCATGGTAGATGTATAGGTTTATCTCTGGGTTCTCTATTCTGTTCCACTGATCTATATGTCGGCTTTTATGCCAGTACCATCTCATTTGATTACTACGGCACTGTAGTATAACTTAAAGTTAGGTAGTGTAATTCCTCCAATTTTATTCTTTTTACTGAGGATAACTTTGGTTTGAACTATTTCTTGATATTGAGTCTCTGGGCCAAGGTTAACCCTGATTGGGGAAGAATCCAGGTCAGTCTTGCTGAAAGCATGAGGGTGACAGCTGGTCCGAGAGGTAAGGAAGCCAGAGAGCAGTTCTGAAAAGCAGCAAAAAGTTAAATTTGAATGCAGTTTTCATAAATTATAGATTCAGAGGGTATAAGTACAGTTTTGTTACATGGATATATTGTGTAGTAGTGAAGTCTGGGTTTTTAGCATAGCCACTACCCACATAGTGTACATTATACCCATGAAGTAATTTTTCATCTCTCACCCCTTCCCACACTTCCTTGTCTCCAATGTCTATTACTCCACTCTCTATTTCGATGTGTACACATTATTTAGTTCCCACTTATAAGTGAGAACATGTGGTATTTGACTTTCCGTTTCTGCATTATTTCACTTGAGATAATGGAATCTAGTTCCACCCATGTTGCTGCAAAAGATATGATTTCATTCATTTTTATAGCTGAATAATATTCCATGGTGTGTGTGTGCCGAGTCTGTCCCACAGACTGTAGCCAAGTGATGGATGAAACAAGTATGCAGACACAAGTATCTTGCCTGAGAGCACGGCCAGGAGACTGCACGATTTAACGCCGCTGATGAGAGTACAGCCTCAAAAAGCTGGAGCTGCTTGTATTTATTCAGTATGGATTTAATGTCAAAGGCCTGGAGCCAACACAACCTGTGGATTATTAATATTGTTGTCCCCCCTTGCAGGGAGCAGTCCTGAGTGTGGATGATCACAGGTTGGTTTCCGGACAACATAAGTAAATAAACTTACTTAGATAAAGTCCCGTACATTCCCTTGCACCTACTTCTAGCTCTCTGCTTCAGCTTTTATTCTCTCCTGAAGCTTTGCAAAACCTCCTGGCCTTCCAAGAAGGTTTGTGTCTTGCCTTATAACTTTTCCCACTACCCTGACCAATCTCGTGTGTGTGTATGTGTATGTGTATGTGTGCATTCCATGGATAAATATATATATATATTTATATATATATTTTCTTTATCCAACCATCTTTTGATGGCCACTTAGGTTGATTTTGTATCTTTATTATTGTGAATAGTGCTGTGATGAACATTTGAGTGCAGATATCTTTTTGGTGTATCGATTTCTTTTCCTTTAAGTATATATCCAGTAGTGGGATTGCTGGATTGAATGGTAGTTTCATTTTTAGTACTTTGAGAAATCTCCATACTGTTTTCCATAGAGGTTGTACTAATTTACATTCCCGTCAACAGTGTATGTGTTCCCTTTTTCTCTGCATCCCTGGCAACATCTATTCTTTTTTGAATTTCTGGTAGTAGCCATTCTGACTGATAGAAGATGGCACCTCATTGTGGTTTTGATTTGTATTTTTCTGAAGATCAGTGATATTGCACATTTTTTCATCTGTTTGCTGGCCACTTGTATGTCTGCCTTTGAAAAATACCTGCTCATGTCCTTTGCCCACTTTTAAATGGGGTTATTTGTTGTTGTTGTTGTTGAGATGTTTGAGTTCCTTGTAGGTTCTGGATATTCGTCTTTTGTTGGATGCATAGTTTGCAAATATTTTCTCCCATTCTGCAGGTGGTCTGTTCACTCTGTTGATGATTTCTTTTGCTGTGGAGATTTTTAGTTCAATTAAGTCCCGTTTGTCTATTTTCGTTTTCAGTGCATTTGCTTTTGAGGTCTTGTCATGAATTCTTTGAGAAAACCGATGTCCAAAAGAGTTCTCCTTAAACTGTCTTCTAGTATTTTTATAGTTTCGGGTCTGACATTTAAGCTTTAATTTATCTTGAGTTAATTTTCGTATATGGTGAGAGATGGGATCCAGTTGCATTTTCTGCATATGGCAATCCAATTTTACCCACACCCTTAGGGTGTCCTTTCCCCAGTGAGTGTTCTTGTTGTAGTGACTTTCTCGAAGATTAGTTGGCAGTAGTTATGAGACTTTATTTCTGCATTCTGTATTCTGTTTTATTGATCCATCATGTCTATTTTTAAAGCCTGTAGTTAAGAATATAAGGCTGGGATCAAGAACCTGAAACTGCACTATCAAATCAGGAACCTGGGATAATTCTGTTTAAAAAGGAGCAGATTAAGATATTGACCTTGAAAAAGATGTACTACGCATGTGATGGTTGCTGGCATCATGTTGGGAGCGAGATTTTTGGAGCCCAAGAAAGTCCTTGAACTGCTCTGCTTACACAAAGTTAGTAATAACCAATTTTCTGTTTTCTTATATACTCAAAGGCTTCTGGTTTTTAAAATTTTTTTAAGTTTTCACTGATTATATCCACTTTTTTCCCCATAAGATATTGGGGTACAGGTGGTATTTGGTTACATGAGTAAGTTCTTTAGTGGTGATTTGTGAGATTTTGGTGCAGCCGTCACCTGAGCAGAAGACACTGCACTGTATTTGTAGTCTTCTATCCCTCGCCCCCTCCCACTCTTCCCAAGTCCCCAAAATCCACTGCATCATTATTATGCTTTTGCGTCCTCACAGCTTATCATATCAGTGAGAACATGCAACCTTTGGTTTTCCATTCCTGAGTTACTTCACTTAGCATAATAGTCTCCGATCTCATCCAGGTCACTGCAAATGCTGGTAATTCATTCCGTTTTATGACTGCATAGTATTTCATTATATACATATATATATTACCATTTCTTTAACCACTCATTGATTGATGGGCATTTGGGTTGATTCCACAATATCACAATTGTGAATTGTGCTGCTATAAACATGCATATGCAAGTATCTTTTTCGTCTAATGACTTTTTTTCCCTCTGAGTACATAACCAGTAGTGGCATTACTGGATCAAATGGTAGTTCTACTTTTAGTTTTTTTAAGGAATCTCCACACTGTTTTCCATAGTGGCTGTACTAGTTTACATTCCCACCAGCACTGTAGAAGTGTTCCCTGTTCACTGCATTCAAATCTACTGTTTTAATTTTTTTGATTATGGCCATTCTTGCAGAGGTGAGGTGGTATCACATTGTGGTTTTGATTTGCATTTCCCTGATCATTAGTGATATTGAGCATTTTTTCATAGGTTTGTTGGCCATTTGTGTATCTTCATTTGAGAATTGTCTATTCATGTCCTTAGCCCACTTTTCGATAGAATTGGTTTTTTTCTTACTAATTTGTTTGAGTTCATTATAAATTCTGGACATTAGTCCTTTGTCAGATGTATAGATTGTGACGATTTTCTCCCACTCTGTGGGTTTTTCTCTCCCACTCTGTGGGTTGTCTGTTTACTCTGCTGACTGTTCCTTTTGCCATCCAAATGCTCTTTAGTTTAATTAGGTCCCAGCTATTTACCTTTTTTTAATATTGCATTTGCTTTTGGGTTCTTGGTCATGAAATCCTTGCCTAAGCCAATGTCTAGAAGGGTTTTTCTAGTGTTATATTCTAGAATTTTTTTGGTTTCATGTCTTAGGTTTAAGTCCTTAATCCATCTTGAGCTGATTTTTGTATAAGGTGAGAGATGAGGATTCAGTTTCATTCTCCTACACGTGACTAGCCAATTATCCCAGCACCATTTGTTGAAAAGGGCATCCTTTCCCCACTTTATGTTTTTATTTGCTTTGCCGAAGATCAATTGGCTGTAAGTATTTGAGTTTATTTCTGGGTTCTCTATTCTGTTCCATTGGTCTATGTGTTTATGTTTGTACCAGTTCCGTGCTGTTTTGGTGACTATGGCCTTAGAGTATAGTTTGAAATCAGGTAGTGTGATGCCTCTAGATTTGTTCTTTTTGCTTAGTCTTGCTTTGGCTATGTGGGCTCTTTTTTGGTTCCATGTGAATTTTAGAATTTTTTTTTTTCTAATTCTGTGAAGAATGATGGATGGTATTTTGATGGAGATTGCATTGAATTAGTAGATTGCTTTTGGCAGTATGATCATTTTCATAATATTGATTCTACCCACTCATGAGCATGGGATGTTTTTCCATTTGTTTTGTTGTCTATGATTTCTTTCAGCAGTATTTTGTAATTTTCCTTTTAGAGGTATTTCAACTCCTTAGTTAGGTATATTCCTAAGTATTTTATTTGATTTTTTTGCAGCTATTGTAAATGGGATTGAGTTCTTGATTCTTCTCTTAGTAGCTGTTGGTGTATAGAAGAGCTACTGATTTGTGTATATTAATCTTGTAAACTTTGCTGAATTATTTTATCAGTTCTAGGAGCTTTCTGGAAGAATCCAGAAAGGGTTTTCAAGGTAAACAATCATATTGTCAGCAAACAGTGACGGTTTGACTTCCTCTTTACTGATTTGGATGCCCTTTATTTCTTTCTTGTCTGATTGCTCTGGCTAGGACTTCCAGTACTATGTTGAAGAGGAGTGGTGAGAGTGAGCATCCTTATCTTGTTCCAATTCTCAGAGGGAATGCTTTAAACTTTTCCCCATTCAGTATTATGTTGGCTGTGGGTTTGTCATAGATGGCTTTCATTACATTAATGCATGTCTTTTATATGCCAATTTTGCTGAGAGTTTTAATCATAAAGGGATGCTGGATTTTGTCAAATGCTTTTTCTGCATCTATTGAAATGATCATGTGATTTTTTGTTTTTAATTCTGTTTATGTGGTGTATCACATTTATTGACTTGCATATATTAAACCATCCCTGCATCCCTGGTATAAAACCCACTTAATCATGGTGGATTATCTTTTTGATGTGTTGTTTGATTCAATTAGAAGGTATTTTGTTAAGGATTTTAGCATCTGTGTTCATCAAAGATATCGGTCTGTAGTTTTCTTTTTTGGTTATGTCCTTTCCTGGTTTAGATACTAGGGTGATGCTGGTGTTTTCTTTTTTTTCTTTTTTTTTCTTTTTCTTGTTGTTTTTAAAAGAGATCAAGTTGGAGAAGTTCCATTAGGTATCAAAATATAAATAACAAGAAAATCCATTTTTTAACCTGCATCTTTTAAAAAACTGTCAAGGGGATCTGAAATCACCTTGGCCTCCCCTTTTCAATTCTTCCAGACCCTGCAGCCTTTCCCATAGCAAACTCCAAACCTTCCCTCACAGCTCAGCCTCACAGGGTTTTCTTCCCTCTGCCCCCACCCTGCCTGAGCCCTTTGTTACACATATTGTGAAATCTCTGACTACACTTGCAGGTTTCTTCTTAATCTCCTTTTCTGTGCCTCTCCAACTATTCCTCAAATTCTACAACAGAAAGACCTAGGCTGTGGACCAGCAGCATCTTGTTAGCTGGCAGGAAGCTGGGGAAGAAGATAGCAGATAGTGGCTTATTTGTAAGTCTTGGCTCTGTCTCAGGGTTTGGTTTTTAAAGTTCACCCACATTGATCCTGTAGTTTTTGATGAACCCTACTGCTCTGACCCCATTAAATAGTCTGTCCCATCACTGTGCCCTTTCCAAATGTAAATTCTGAGAGGGTAAGGTCTAAAATAGTAGTCACTTTTGAATCAATTACAGTGGGATGCAAATAAGCTATTAATAGTTAGAATGATGATTATTTTTTAATGTAGTGTGAATTGTTAAATTAAATTTAAGAAAATCATTTTTCATTTAACTTAAAGGTACCCCTAGGGCATATTAATTCATGTTTAAAATAGGAAAGTTAAGGATTAAATGCAGAGCTTGGAATGTGGGCATGGGGGACAAAAAAAAAAGAGGAGGGGGAGAAGACAGTCTCATGGCTTCTTTCACTCACACATCAAGTACAACTGTAAATTTAATGCCCAAGCATAGCAGGCATTTTGCTGAGAAGGACATGAGGAGCTCACCATCTGGTACATAAATAATGAATTAGATGTGATTCGTGTTCAATGTTCTCAAGCCATGGGGATGCAAAGGAGAGAACAACACATTTTGTAGATGGAAGGAAGGATTGGAGAGGAAGTCAGTTTTCTGCTGTCTCTAAGGGTGGATTGGCATTTTAAGAATGAAAAACAAGGGATAGGACAGTTCTTGCTGGAGTTCCTGCATGAGCAGAGGCAGGGTACTGGGAAACAGCAGAACAAATGTGGGGGTGGTGGGTATACTAGATAGTTGAATACTTGGGGTTGGGGAATAGAAGAGATGAAAGAAAGCATGTGGGATTAAGATTATTCAGAGCCCTGTTGAAAATAGGTAAATCTATGCATGACTTTGGGCTCTTGAGGAGAATGTGAAAGATGGCGCTCCTTCAGATCAATACTGGCATGGTGAGAGAGGTCTCTTCTTTAATGATTGGGCCTGTCTGTCCAGGCCAGTTGAGGGAAGAACATAATATGCAATTCCTATGGCTACTGTAACAAATGATGAAAACAACAGAAATTGATTGTCTTAAAGCTCTGGAGGCTGCAAGTCCTAAATGAGTCTAAGGGAGTTACAGGCCAAATGTCAGGAGGGGTAGTTCCTTCTGGGGCTCCAGAGAAGAGTCTGGTCCTTGTCATTTCCAGCTTCTGATAGCTGCAGCATTTCTTGGATTGTGGCATCATCACTCCAGTTTCTGCTTCTGTCATCGCCTGTCTTCTCCTCCTTTGTACTCAAACTTCCCCTCTCTCTCTCTCTTATAAAGACACTGTGGTGGCACTTAGGACCCATAGGGATCATCCAGGATAATCCCCATCCTCACCTTAAGCACACTTCCAAAGTCTTCTTGCCAAATAGGGCAATGTTCACAGATCCCAGGGACTGGAGCATGGATACCTTCAGGGACTGTTATTCAGTCTGTTCCAAGCCTCTGGGCCTCCTGCTTCTCTGTTCCTTCTCAGCTGGGCTGTTTGATTCTGCAGGCACTGCTGAGACATGCTTTGCTGCTTGGGCTGCAAATTGCTCTAACAGTGAGCTCTGCAGCCGCCTGAACCATTCTGAGCCTCAGGGTCTGTGTCCTTCTGAGGAGGGGAGAATCTGGCCGAATGAGCTTTGGATATTAGGGGGTTTGAAGGAAATAACAAGGAGCAGGGAATGGCAGCTGCCGATGCAATTTGACAGCTGAGAAATGCTAGCGATGACAAGATCAGCATATATAGAAGAGAGTGCTAGGGTGTTTTGAAAATTTGAGTGGTTGCTATTGGTACAGGATCAGATTAAGAGGAGTAGTGAACAGAGAAAAGACAGCTCTATACACACATTGCTGCAGACACCAAAGTCCCTCTTTCCTGTTCTGCCTTGGAGTCAACTTTATTTTTTTATTTTTTCCCCACCCACATCCAATCTGTCATGTTAGCCTGCTGATTCTAACATCCCAGTTTCTATTCTTTTTCCATCTGATCACAGAGCCACATCCATGCCTAGGCTCTGATTTCCCTGACCTGGGCCCTGGAAACCTTAACCCCTCACTCCAGCCATTCTCACCTCCCCAGCAAGTACATTGGCCGCATTTCCCTCTTCACTTGATGCCTTGCAGGTCTCTCTTCTGGTTGAGTTCAAACAGTGAATCCTCACCGCTTTCTGCATAGAAACTTTGTTCTTCCCTTTATCTCAAAGCATAGTTGGGCTCCCTGTACTGCCTAGTTTTACCTTCTTTTTCTTTTCAGTCAAACACAATTCATGGTGACCATTTCTGGCTCTTCTGCTTTCCATATCCCTGTGCCTGGCACAGCACCATCCTCTAAGCCCATATTGGTTAAAATACCACTGACTTCACCAAATCTGTGGTTAAACAGAGAATCCATGTGGTCCCAACCTTCCAGCCCACCCTGGCAGATGGAATACAACACACAGCATACCTTCACTGTATTCCTCGTGGGTTTGTAGGAAGATAAAGTAATAAAACCAAGAACTTAAGATAATGTTGAAATGTAGGAAGTCCTCAGTAAATGTTAGCGGTCAATATCATCATTAGTAGTAGTTTAGTTTAGTTTAGCTTAGCTTAGTTTTGCGTTATATCGTAGATCAGTTTTTGTTTTGTTTTTGTTTTTGTACTTTGCTTCATTCCCTCTTCCTGCAGCAAATCCATGTAAGTGTAGACTACTTTTGAATATGAGTTCTGCTTTCAGTGACTAATGTGTTTTGATTAGTGTCTGGTACAAAACAAGGTCCTTAAAGACGTTTGAAAAATGTCATTCAAAGATGATAATTATTTAATGAAAAAGATTTTGAAGAAGAAAGAAACTACGGATGTCTCACAATACCTTTGTCTCATCCTGGAAGAGTCATTTTAATCCAGGGGCGTCAGCATACAAAGAGTGTACAAGGACAGTGTATGAGGAGGGTGCGAACTGGCAGATGGGACCTAAAGTGTTCTCAATTGATTGGACTGCATATCTTTTTAACCTACACAAGCTCTCAGAGGTGAATGGATTGTTCATAAAAGCAACTTGAATTTTAAAAGTTGTTTCTGTCTTTCTGACCTGATGTGTGAATTTATCACCTGACCAGGGAAAAGAAAAAGGAGACCTTTGGTAGACTAAGTCATGGGCAAGAGCGCCTCAGGATTGAATCTAGCATTCTCCTGACTCCAGCTCTACCGATGGATAGACATTTGCCTCATCTGTCCTCACTGAATTAGGGAGCATTGTGGGCTCTTCCAAAGAAACACATATCAGTGTCTGTAGGAAGCGGCCAGGTATTTCCAAAAAGAAAAACATCAGAGGGAAGAGAAGGACCCTGTCCATCTTGCTCACCAGCCTATGACGTTATGCACAACATGTAGAACACATTTAATTCATAAATAAATAAATAATGAATGAATGAACGAATGAACTCAAGCATCCAGGGACGTTCGAAGAGCTGTGACTTCTCTTTCTTTGAATGTATGAACATAGTTCCTCCTTCCTTAATGTGTGCTGAGGCTGGTTGGGGGAAGCACAGCTTCTGAGTGTCCTTTTTGCAGAAGCCTTCCTTAGGCCTCAAAACCTCAAACAGTGGGGATAGAACAGAGAGTGCCATAGTCACACCATGTTCTTTCTATTCAGGCTCCACAGGGGCCAATTTATTATACATTAGCTCATTAAAGCCTGTATTCCAATACAGTCACTGTGTTTTTATTTTCTCCCTAATGTGAAAATTATGAAGATGGCTCAGAATGTGAAAATTGGCCTTTATTTCTCTTCCAAAAAGTTTCCATACGATCAACATCTCTATGCAACATTATTTACAAATACATTTGAGGCATTAAAAAACAAAGATAACTAGCATGTCTTCTCACACAGTTTTCTGTGACAAAATTCCTATCCACTTTTTTAAATGCAAAAATGTATTCCTATGTCATTCGCAAGAACAGTTTTTAAATGCTTATTGGGTGCAGATGGCTACCCTGTTGTGGATATTTATTGGGATTAGCTGCCCTGCATCCACCTAATTTTCCTGCTTTGGGGAAAATCTTAGGAAAGCTGAAGGGAGGCATATATTTCATTCCCCGTCTCCTTGGCTGCTGGAGGGAGTGCAAGTGAACTTGCCCAGCCCATCAGATGACCTTACTGGGTACTGAGCCTGCAGCCTGTGATGTTGCTAGATGAGAATGGCTGGGAAGTACTTCTGTGGTGGCGGCAGTGGTAGCCTGGGTTAAGTTGCAGGGTACCATAGTAGCAGCATCCCTTATTCAGTATTGGCCATGGTGTCAGTTCTACCAAGGATAATGTGCAATGATCAACAGCAATGACAGCCACAACATGCTGGTTTTTAGAAGCTTCTCTGGACTTTATATAAGGCATGATTTGGGCTCCACTTCTGGCTGACTGGAATTTCATGATTCTTAACTTTTTCATACTGGTTCTCCAGCCTTTTTATTGATACTGGAAGTGGATAGTCTTCCAAAAATCTTTAGTGCAAGTTAAATGATGTTAATAAAAATTAAACACAAAAGCATGATACCTGGCTCCTAGGCACTATAATTACAAGCAAGCCTATCTTTCGACAACCCTAACAGAGTGCAAGAAATGTGGATTTACAGGTCTGATGAATTAAATAATGAGTATTTCTTTTATTCTAGAAGCTTTTCTGTAAAGAGTTAACTCCCTTATGAATTGTGAATGAAGTATGGGATAGACAATAAATTAAATAAATATTGCTATCAAAATAGTCAAGGGGACACATTCAGTTAAACAAAAAAGTAGGGTTGTGATGATGGTTTTTGGTTGTGTCAGAATCTGGATTTGTAGGAAAGACGAACTGATCTGCACTGGGGAGCCTTGAATATTTTCTTAAGCTCTTGGTCTTTCCAAGACCAGACCAATGGCTCTTTAGACTTCCCTCTTACGCTTGGGTTCCCTGGGTGTGAAGCTCTCTGATTCAGTTTCCGACGTCTTTCTGCCTTGGAATGAAGCATTGTGTTTTCTAAGGATAGAGGAGAAGCTGTAATGGTATAGCCAATTTTAGAAGCACCAGCTTTCTTGATTTGCCTTCATACTGCGTGCATTTTATTTTTCTTTGAAAAACATGCACTGATGATATTTTACGGTAATCAAGGAACCAAAAATAGCATCTCGATGGGCTTTGCATTTTCACTCCAGGTGTGAAACTTTTTGGTTTTCAGGCCATGGTGTAAGAATCCACTTGGTTGATTAGGTTTCTGCTGCAATGTTAGATGGTCTTATGCATCCCTTCACTGAACCCATTTAGTCAACATCTTAATTTTTAAATTATCTCAGTGACTTTAAAAGATATCAATGGTGAAAATGAAGAAACATTATTACTGTAATAATTGATAACACTTCATTAGACAGAAATTTGAAAGTAGTATTAATAAGAATAGTAAATAAAAATATCATCTCTATATTATTTGTGGTTTGCTTAAACCTTTAAAAGATTCCAGATTCGAGGGGGAAAAGGTAAAAAGAAACTGCACTGAGCTTTGATATTTACATTTCCCCAAATCTGCACACCAAAGGAAAAGTTCCTGTTTTAAAAAGGTGCATAGAAAATGCATATGCATGACATAAATAGGCACATATTTAAATCTGATGAACTTTACCTCGATAATTGTGCTCATCTATTTTAACACTAATATTGACATTTTCCTATATTGAGTTGATTTTAATTTGAGAAGCTTTAAATGCAGACTTGACATTGCCAGAGTCTTCCTCTTCTTGTGATTCAGGGTGATGAACTGATTCTCCTCTGAAACCCAATCTTCTCTCTCAGATCCTTTCATGCCTTTCAAAATTTGACATTGGTTAAGTTGAAGCCATTGGGTGAGTGCGTTCTCAGATTCCTCCCTGCTGCCTTCAAGCTCCTCTGCCTCTTACACCCAAATGTAAGAGGATTAGGGGCTCTCCTCCTTTCCAGCTCTGCACTGTGCATTCTTTCCCTTCTGCTTCCCCAGACCCCTGTATTAGCCACCCCTCTCTATTTTCTTTAAACTCCCTTCTCACTGACATCCCCCTCAGTACCCGCTTTCAACGCTTAACATAGAATAAACAGACTCAGTTATTTCCCAGGTGAAAGCCAAAATACTCAAAGTCTAAATACTGAAATTTTATTCAGTCCTAATCACCCTCTCTCTGTTCAGCTCTTGGAAGGACAGCTTCCCTCTGATTAGTGACATTTTGCCAAAGCCAATAGACATATCCCTGTTCACACTCATT
The DNA here is from genome assembly GCF_008728515.1 of Papio anubis. Lineage (NCBI taxonomy): Eukaryota > Metazoa > Chordata > Mammalia > Primates > Cercopithecidae > Papio > Papio anubis. The sequence continues at coordinate 13,341,766 of NC_044990.1, read as the reverse complement.
GGATCTCTTTGGTATTTAATCCCAGTGGCTGCACCTGGTATTTTCATGGGCTTCTCTTTTAGCTTCCTTGACATTTCTCTTTTGGGGTTTTCAAATGTTCTCTGTGGCCATGTCTTATCGCTTTTGTAGATTTACTATTGTTGGCCAAACTTTGGTGTTACCCAGGGTTATGCTCTGAACCTGTATTCTCATTGTGATGTATTTCCCATCTAAGCCCGTGGTTTCATCTGTGACTGTATTCTAATGCCCTCCTGGTCTGTATTGTCCATTTATATCTCTCTGCTGAGCTTCAGACTCATATTTCCTATCATGTGTGAGATATGTCCACAACTCCATTTATTACATTTTGTTCCAAGCATGCTTTCTCCTGTCTCGTAACCCTATGGAGAAACTGAGACACACATTAGAGATTTCTCTCTCACACACTTAGTCCTGATTTCCACTACATTTGTATCCATCACTATTACATAGACTAAGCCACCAAGTCTGCTTTGGGTCAAATTCTCTAGTCCACCATCTTAATCCCACTTCTGCTTCCTTAGTTTTTGTTTTAGGGCCACATTTCTGTTGCTTTCTATCCCTGTCACAGCGTCCTGAGTACCATTTTCTGTTTCCTCTTCGGCTCTTTTTCCTCCAGGCTCTTTACCGGTGCCAGAGTGGTTTTTTCTAAACCACAGCCCTTATCATGCGGCTTGTTTGTTTGAAAGCTATCAAGGTTCCCAAGAGCTTTCAGGGCAAAGAGACAATTCCTTAGCTTAATACACAGTCCTTTATCCTCTGGATCCTCCTCACTTCTCTGGTTCAGTATTTTTTCAATGTGTGTTTCTAAGAATAGTAGGGGAAAGGGAGAGAGTGGCTGTTTTCCTCCTGCAGACCCTCAATATGCTAGTGTGCACTATCACTCTACAAGAGATGCGCATGCTGTACGCAGTATTTCCCAGAGTAATGTGGGCAAGATATCTCGTCTCATTCCAGGGATAATTTCAGAGTCCTGGTAGTCCATGTAACATAATTTGGGACATCCTCTTGCAATATTATCTCCTGACATGCACCCTTGCACACTAGACTCCAGTCAAGTGGAGATCCTTCAGGCTCCCAGAATATATGACGCTCTTCCTCACCTATGTGCATTGCACAGGCCTTTCCTCTGCCTAGAGTATCTTTCTGCGAATTTATGATCTAAATTGCTCCCATTTTTTAGGGTGAGTATTACAGCCTCTGAGCGTTCTTCCTTGCTTTCCCTGCCTTCCTGGGTCTTTTGATGTTCTCCCCTGTGTGCCCATTAAGCTTGGTTACAGCACGTGCTATCTACTCAAGTCTAACTCTGTCATAGTCAGAACATTGTCCTATTTGGCTTTGTGTCCCTGGCATCTAGCATATTGCCTGGCACAGAGTAGATGTTCGGTGACTGTTGAGCTCACAAGTGAATGAATGAGTTGGATTGAAGAGGATGAAAGTCTGACCCAAGGGACAAGCATGACGTTCTTACAGAAATGTTTGTGATCAGGACAATGACTGGAACTAGCTGTGCACTCCTTGGATGGTGAAGGCTGGGATTTCAGGGGAGAGGGTAGAGAGGCCTAGGGGTGCTCTCTGGAGAAGGGAGAGAGGGAGCAAATTCCTATTCAAAGAGCTGAACTGGTACAGGGCTTCCCTGAAAATGTAGAACAGATAATAGAATAGAATCAGATTTTTAATATGACTTGTTCCAGATGTTAAAAAGCTTATATGTTCAATATGGAAAATGTGGAAATTACATAAAAACACAAAGAAGAACATATAATCTCATTATCCAAAAAGAATCTTTGTTAAGAATTTAGGTGGGCCTTCAGCTTAGATTCCACAAAATTGAATTATGGTGCAATACTATTTTGAGACATGCTTTTCTTTATTTAATGATGTGCTATAATCATTTCTCCAAGTCATTTTATGCTCTTACATAATGTGATTTCAAAAAATAACTGCAGTGCATTTGATTGTATGCTACCTCCAATTTTGTTTGATTATTATTTATGTTGGACATTAGGCGGTTTAAAATTTTTACTACTTAAATCACATTGTGATGGATATCCTTGTATAGAAAAAAATCTGGGTCAAAGAGTTAGTATATTCTGATGATTTTCATTTACAATACCAACTCGTCCCCTAGAAAGATTATATCAATTTATATTTTAATCAACAGGATATGCGAGCAATCATTTTCACTCACTCTCATCACTTAGATTCAAAAAAAATTTCTGAGCTATTTTGATAGATGAAAAATGGCATCTATTTTAATTTCCATTTTTTTGTTGTTATTAGTGATGTTGGAAATTTTCTCATTTGGGTTTTGGCCATTTGTATTTATTCCTTTATAAATTGCTCTTGCCCGTTCATGTTGGGATATATATTCTGATTTATGGATGAAGATATGATAAGGTTTAACTCCTAAATTATCTTTTGAAACACAGATGTTAGTGCTTTTAAAATAGTTAACAATAAATGTTCCAGATGTTCTAAATCTAAAAAATTAGATGTGAACATATCCCTAATACTCAATGGCAGCCATGTGAGAGTCTTGAAGGCTCAGGGATGAAGGGTGGAACTTTCAACCAATTAATTGCAGCCGCCTCATCTGTGTTATCAGAGTACATTTCAAATAACTTTGTATGTACTTATTCCTAGTGTATTTTGACTAGTCATCTCTGTACATTTTAGTGAAAAAACATAGGCTTCAGATTTAAAAAGGAATGGGTTAGAATTCCAATTCTACTTTTCTAGTTGTGTGAATTTCGAATTTAATGTTTTTTAGGCCCCAGTTTTGCTTGCTTTCCTGTAAAATTGGGTTAATGATCTCTATGGCCTTGGATTAGTGTTTACATTAAGTGAGATAAGGTAGAAAAAGAGTCTAGATGAAGACCAAGGACATAGTGGATGTGCTGTAATGAACATAGCAATTTATAGTATTTCCTGGATTGCCTACTATACATGATTGGGCAAAAAAATAATGCATACACTTTGGCAAAATCTTGCCTCCTCCACACTGTGGGAAAGTCTGTCTTACTAAGTTGGTTCTGGCTCTGCATACAAACCTGGGGGGATCAACGGAGAAGGAGTTGAATGGAGGAAGGGATTCGTCAGTTACAGCAACAAAGGTGAGAAAGACTTCGCTCTCCTCAAGGCTGGGAGGCAGTAGAGCCTCTCGGATTGAAGTAAGCATGCAGGGTCTTCCCACTCCAGAGCCTGCACCCTTGCCAGGCTCAATCTGTTTTAAACCAAACTTATTCTATATTTTCCAGACTGCATTCCCTTCCTAGTCACCCAGTGTCCCTGAGTGGCATCACTGAATCCATCTCTATTTCAATCCTTTTAGATAGCATATCATCCTGTTGGGTTTTTGAAATGTTGGTTGCCTCTCCCATTTTCTCTTCTCACTTCCATGCCCTAGTCTTTGTTGGTACTCCTCAGTTTTGGGTTGGATTAACGTAGCTGCCTGGCAGTGGGTGGTTCCATCCTCAGTTTCTCCCAATTCCAGCCCATCCATGAAGTGATTCCCCATCATCTACACTTCACAGAGTCCTCTTGTGCTTTTAAAGCCCTGTGTAATTTGGGCCCAGTACTCAGAGGCATTCAGTCGTAATTTATTGTACTCCTCAACACATCTTTTCTGTCCTGCAGATTACAAATAATGCTGATTTTTGATGCTTCTGGTGTTCTCCCTTTTGCTCCCAGCCAGGTATCAAAATCTTACCCACCCTTTAAGGCTTAGCCTGAGGTCTTTCCTTCATGAATTTTTCTCAGATTCATGTTTATCTCTCACTTCCTGAATTTTTGTTTTCAGATTAATTGGTACAATGTTTAGAGTTTATGACGTCATGTGTGTTGGTTTCCTCTTTTGCAGACCCACTGTGAAAACTCTCATGGAAATGCATGCATGTGTCTAGCCTTTGCAGTGTCTAGTCCAGATCTGATCTAGACCCACCTGCCTTCCATTAATCATTTGTTCATAGTACATGCCTGCAGCAGGGCTGCCACTGAAATCAGTGCTCTCCTTGTCTCAGAGCCTTTGCTTATGTGATGGCTGCTGGAAATGCTTTCCACCTCCAGCATTTACTATACAATTCTTAAATGATCTTTCTTTCAAACCACAGCTCTTCCCCAGCCCCCCACCCCACCATTTTTGATATGGTTTGTATGTGTGTCCCTTCCAAAGCTCATGTTGAAATGTGGTCCCTGATGTTGGAGGTGGGGCCCAGTGGGAGGTATTGGCTCATGGAGGCAGATCCCTCATGAGTGCCTTGGCATCATCCCACATTCTATTAATTCATGTGAGAGCTGGTTGTTTAAAAGAGTCTGGCACCTCATTCTCTCCCTCTTATTCCCTCTCTGTGATGTGATATGCAGGCTCCCCACTCTCCTTCTACCATGATTGGAAGCTCCCTGAGGGCCTCACTGGAAGCAGGTGCTGGCACTATGCTCCTTGTACAGCCTACAGAGCTGTGAGCCAAATAGGTCTCTTTTCTTTCTAAATTACCCAGTCTCAGGTATTCCTTTACAGCAATGCAAAGCAGATTAATACACCTCTCATGAAGATTTTCCCCAGTGTATACTGATCTCTGCCCTTCCTACTTCACATGGCACAAATTGTCAACTTTACCCTTTTAATGCTTAACCATATGCCACTGGTTATTACTGCCTCGGGGCTTCCTGTTTGGTGAGCCTTGACAATCTCTTGCTCTGTAAAGTTGCTTTCAGAACCCTGAGGCCTGTATACAGGCTGGAGTGGCTCTTTAGTCTCCCTCTTCTTCTACTTCCAGGCCCTGGGGATTCCTCAGGCTTTCCCTCCCCTTTATGACAGCCTCTATTCACTTTATTTATTGGGTTCTTCTACTGCTAAGGCCTGCTAAGGAGTCAACCTCTGCTATCACTGCAAACAAGCACATAGACCACTTTGATTTTTAGGGTTCTGCTAATCATTAAGGGAAAGTATGAAATTGAGGGAAAATACAAAGGGAAGTTACATAGATATATGAAATAAGCTACATGCATGTAAAGAATAATATAATTATACTTATTCATAATTTCTGATTTTGTTGTTGTTGTTGTTGTTGGCAAGGGCTCAGAAATCCTGCTTGTCTCTAGCATTTCTCTTATATTAAATAATTTAACAACCTCTACAATGGCTTATTAGATATCAGGCACTGGGGTTGGAGCTAGGAATGTACAGATGAATAAGACACAATTCCTGCCATTAGTCTATAAATATACTCAAGTTCTTGTAGTGGAAAAAATACCACATGCTACTTAAATCTTCTCATTTCTTCATATCCTCCAACCTAGGTCCTAAAGTCCTATTTTCCATGGAGATCTTTATGCCTGAAAGTGTAATTACAAGGAGGAATAATAGGCTCTAACTAGTGTCTCATAATTGTAACTTCAGCATAACTATAAAATCATGAGACTGGTATTTTAGCAAGAATGGTGGGGGTTATACAGGAAAGAGATTTATCATTCCAGGTAATTCTCTTGGGAGACTACACACTTATTTCACTGATGCCACTTTTGCTCAAAACATTTGAAAACTTCTTTTTGAGTTCTGCTTTCAAACTATTGTGACCACCATTTAAGAAAATCATTATCAAAACATTTCAGCTGCACCTAGGTAGTAGACCCTAGCTTAATCACAGAATTTATTCCTCAGACTCAGTTTAGAGTAAATTTCGTCTGTATCCTGAAAATATACATACATAACCCCAGATGGTAAATATTTGGCACTTTGGAGTGGATGTCCCCTAAAATGTGCTTCTGCTTTAAAAAGATTCAGAAGGAATTTTTACTGGGTTCTGAGCACAAGCAGAGTGATTAAAGTTTGGGTGAAGCTTCTTGAGAGGACCACTTTGATTGACAATCCCATGTTAGGTTGGGTTCCCAGACTTTGAGATGTAAAGTTGCTTGCAGAATGTTTACTGGGGATTGCTCTCGGGAGAAACACTATAAGGAATTGAGAAAAGCAGAATTGGGCAGAGGGGAGATTCTGACCCTAAATGCAATTGCTACATGGAGATAAGGACTTAGGATTCAAAAAACTATATGAATTTTCTCTATCTCAATAAGTCATATGCCTTAAATATCACCCAAATTGTACACAAGATCCAGATAGACAATTTGGTGAGCAATGCTGCTCCATGCATGTGATATAAACTCATACTCTGCCAGTAAACTTCGCATTTGATATAGGCAGGCCTACTACCTGAGACTGAATTATTCCATCTAATAAAATGGCCAACAAAAGGCATTCAGTTAGTGAATCCCAGTGTGATTTCACTTTCTTAAATAGATATTAATTTTACTCTAATTACAGGCATTATTTCTTAATTTCTCTCCTGAATTTAAGTGGATCCAATTTCATTGTTTAAAGTATACTTTGATTGACACTGAATCTACACTGGCAAGTTTAAGTATGAGAAAGGAATCCATGCTAATCAATGAAATTGAACTCCATCAGTGCTTGAGGGTCAAAGGGCAGCTGAACTCTGCTTCAGAATGAGTCAGCAATGTCCTCAGCCTTGACTGAGACTTGCAACTTCCCCTGTCCAAATAGTAGCTGAATGAACAAACTGCACACGCAGGTGAATGTAGGCTATTTTACTAGCTCCAATTCACCCTTCAACAAGAAACAGCACCATGGAAAATCAACTTGTGCCTTCGGGCTGAATGGATGGAATGTTCTGATAGGGCCTATGTGGCTAAAGCCCTGACCCCTAAATCTGGTAAATTAGGATCTCATCTGGATTGTAGGCTTTTATACCATTGCCTATAAATTATTTACTATTTATCCAGCTAAGTCTCCTGTGCTTCTACACATCTGCATGTGTCTCCTTCACAGCATTTAGGCATCTATGTCCCTGTTTCTCTCCCCACTTGATTCTAAATTACTAAATGGAAACAACATCCACCAACCTGAATTAGAAGACAGGGATTATCCTCATTTTATAGATGAAAGGGAGACAGTAGAAATTGATCACAGTCACACAGCTACTCTGAGATGGGGCCAGGAGTTTAACTCAGAACAATCTAACTCTACTGATTCCTGTGTGTGAAGGGCTATCTTCTAATCACGCCTGTTTCTCCAGTGATGAGCAGAGCACCGGGCACATAATGGATCTAGAACAGATAGTTTTTAGCTCTCCAGATAATTGAGAGACGCCTGTGATAGACTCAGCTACTTTGAGGAACACAAGATTTCTGTCCGACTGAAGCTGTATCCCACACACTCAAGCCAATGATATTTTCTGTCCCTTGTCCTACCTCCTGAGAGATAGGGCCTATTATTGACTATTTGGAAGCTCCCCTTTGACCTGTAATGGTCTCTTCTCCTAGAGTTAGAAATCCCAGTGGAGAGACCTCCTTTGGGAGAAGAGAGCAAAGAAAAAAATCTGTCAGTTCATCTGGGACCCAAATTCTACTTGGCCTTTCAATTTGCCTTTCGTTTGGCTCCTTTCCCTATGGGGACCAATGACCACCATTGTAAGAATCATTCCTGGCCCTTTCTTGGGAGAACATATGGTTAAGGAATGTTAACATTAGTTCCCTGGCATAGACTTTGCTGTCACGGCTCCTGATCTGCTAGTGAGTGCATAGGCTGACAGGGGCTGGGTCTAAGATGAAGAGGACAAGTATTTTAAGGAGCAAGTTGTTATCTAGACTATCAGGACCCTCAAGGCTCCCCAATCCACCCGCCTCTGTTAGGGTTACTGAAGACATTTGGATAGAATCCTTCAAGGTTTGGCTGCACCCACCTACATAGAGCAGTCAACTCATCTACCAAGTTGTGATAGATCAAGATAAAGCGATAGCAGCCAATTTGAATTCTCATTGGAACAAGGCTCACTGGACTGCAGATCACATTGATACACTGGGTTTTCTGCCAGTCGCCTAAAGGACACGCTGAACTTCTATTTTGTTATCACTGTGTTTCATGCTGCTTAGGCAGCAGAACTTTGTGACAGCTTCCTGGTTGGCTTCATAAGGCTGATGGAAACCTTTGGCTATCTGTTGGTTTCTCTGGCACAGGCTCCATATAACCTTGTACAACCCCAGTCCTCTCTAGAGTTATGACACCACCCCATCACCGTGGCCTCACATCACATTCGTTACAATGCCTGAGTTCTTTTCCTAGCTTAGGGATATATAGGAGGATGAGGGTTGAGGTGGGATAAAAGACGTATTGCAACAACATAGGGATTATCATTCAGTACTTCCTGAATGACCATATCTAGAACTTTAAAATATTTTTAGCCTTTGAAGTTGAAGGAAATTTCCTGATGTATAAGACCATATTCTGACACTCACTTATAAATGTTTTGTACCTTTATGGTACAAAATAGAGCACTATCTAAGATTACTCCATGTAGAAAGAACATGTGCATTTAGATTGAAGAAAGCAATGGAAACAAAGATCAACAAAGAAAGACGCTATATTAGTTTCCTATGATTGCTCTGACAAATTGCCGTAAACTTAGTGGCTTAAAACAACAGGAATTTATCATCTTAAAGTTATGGAAGTCAGAAATCCGAAATGGGTCTTTTGGGACTAAAATCAAAGTGGAATCAACAGAGCTGGTGTTCCTTCTGGAAGTTTATGGGAAAATCTTGCCCCTCTTTTTTTTTTTTTTTTTTTTTTTTTTTTTTTGAGACAGAGTCTCACTCTGTCACCCAGGCTGGAGTGCAGTGGCATGATCTCAGCTCACTGCAACCTCCGCCTCCTGGGTTCAAGCGACTCTCCTGCCTAAGCCTCCTGAGTAGCTGAGATTATAGGGACATGCCACCACACCCTGCTAATTTTTGTATTTTTAGTAGATGGGGTTTAACCATTGTTGGTCAGGCTGGTCTCGAACTCCTGACCTCGTTATCCAGCCGCCTCGGCCTCCCAAAGTGTTAGGATTACAGGCGTGAGTCACTGCACCCGGCCCAGGACATGAACATCTTTAGCGGGGTATTGTTCTGCCCACCACAGATACTATTGCTTCTGGTGTTAAATAAGGTTTTATTTGAGTAGATAAGAAATATGACCCTGTATGTTCCCAGAAGACAAATGGAGATCATTAGAAAACAACTCAGTCACTTCATCTGGCTTTCCTCACTCTTTCTTGTCACCTGTTGTCCAGCTGCTTCAGCTACAGACCATAGATTGCCATTCCCTGCATGCACTTCCTGGCTTCTTATCTCTTTCCTTGGCTATGGACACTAATTAAGCACTTACCCAGGTACTATGCCCATGCCCACTCATGAACACACAAACCCTACTGTGTTGAGGCATCATTACTGAGGCAAAAATGAACTCTCTTCTGAAGCGTTTTACTGGTAGCATCTGTGGAGAGCTTGAAATTTCTCTAGTCTTAGAAATTGTTTAGACATAAAATAGCTACTTTCCATCCTGAGGATCTCCTGAGAACACTGTCAGATAAGATTCAAGTTTCTTGGATTTTCAGATTATATTGTACTCCAATGAGCATTCTATTCCTGGGATATCTAATTTTGTCCTCCTCCACCCCTTCCTTTCACAGCTCTAGGCAGAATAGAAGCTGGCAAAGACCTCGAATGATTTATTTTTTAATATAACAAAGTTTAAAGCTCTAGTTACATTGATGCCACAAAAATGCACAAATCATCACACACATATACATATATATGAGAATGTTCTATTTATGTAAGTAGTAATTGTGCATTTCAATAAGACTGAATGATTCATAGGAATTTTCAGAAAGCAGCACAGACATGAATCTTTAATCTTCTAAAAGACCTTTATGTTTTCCCTTCAGGGAGAACAACAAGTTTGCTTTTGCTAAATAGTCTTTAATTTCCTTTTAATTTTAGGGTTTTAGGATTTATATAATTTACACTTTTCCAGATACTCATCATTTATTCTGTATGGAAGTGCTTCAGAGTACCATATATTATTTTAATTGATGATGGAGGGTTAATAACTTTTTGTTTCAACAACCAAACTATTAATTTCCAAAGTGGTTCCTCATTCAAAACCGTAGTTGTAGGCTATTATAATGAAATTATTCACAAAATTAGTTTCCAAACACTAAATACTAATTTGACATTTTCTCAATGATTAGAGTTCTCTGAAATGTTTGTGGTATAGAGGAGCCTGAAACACAACCCTGTGCAATAATATGCATTCTGTGTTTTCAAGGGCTGTTTCTCAAGTAGAAGCTTCAGATTCTTCATGACTTTGAGATAAATTGCTTGTGGCCATTTTTTGCTTTTACCACTTACAAAGTTAAAGATACTGTGTATTTTTAAAAAAATAATTTGGGCAGATTCATGAGGAGAAAATTACAATAATAATAATCAGCTGTTTCCACAAGTCTTAGAAAAATAGAAGATTGAGATATAGCTTCCCTATATTCACCAACAGATTCATTGAAAATGAAGAGGCAGGCTTGGTGTATGGAGATGATTCATCCGCAATGTGGTCTGTGTTCCGACGAAGGTAAGGGCTCAGTGCTAAGTTAGCACTGAGGTGACAATGCCTTATCTTGTCTCAGAGAGTAGGGAAAGGACAGTCTCTTCAATAAATGGTGCTGGGAAAACTGGATGTCTACATGCCGAAGACTGCAACTAAACTCCTCTCTCTCATCATTTATTAAAATCAACTCAAAATGGACTAAAGATGTAAATGTAGGGTGTGAAAGTATGAAACTACTAGAAGAAAACATTGGGGAAATACTCCAGGGCATTGGTCTGGGCAAAGACTGTTTTTGCGTAAGACCTTAAAAGCACAGACAACAAAAGCAAAAACAGACAAATGGGATTACATCAAACAAAAAATCTTCTGCACAGCAAAGGATACAATCAGCAGAGTAAAGTGACAACCCACAGAATGAGAGAAAATATTTGCAAACTATACCACTGACAAGGGCTTAAAATCAAGAATAAATAAGGAACTCAAACAACTCAATAGCAGAAAACCCCCCAAGTTACCTGATTAAAAATAAGGCAAAAGATCTGAATTGACGTTTTTCAAAAGATGACGTACAAATGGCCAACAGTTATATGAAAAAATGTTCAACATCAGTAAATCATCAGTGAAATGCAAACAAATCAAACCTATAATGAGAAAGCATCTCACTCCAGTTAGAATGGATATTGTCAAAAAGAAAAAAATGACAAATGCTGGTGAGGATATGGTGAAAGAGGAACTTATACACTGTTGATGAAAATGCAAGTTAGATAGCCATTATGGACAACAAAAGTTTCTCAAATAATTAAAAATAGAGCTACCATTTGATCCAGCAATACTACTACTGACCACATATCCAGAGAAAATGAAATCAGTATGTCAGACACGTATCTACACACGTATGTTTATTGTGATACTCTTTGCAATTGCCAAGATATGGAATCAATCTATGCATCCATCAACAAATGGATGGTTAAAAACATGTGGCATATATACACAATGGAATACTATTCGGCCATGAGAAAGAATTGAATCCCACCATTTGCAACAACATGAATGAACCTAGAGGGCAATATGTTAAGTTAAATAAGCCAAGGACAGGAGGAAAAATACTGTATTCTGTATTATCTCACTTATATATGAAATCTAAAGAAGGTGATCTCATTGATCATTGAAGTATGGAGTGGAATGCTGGTTACCAGAGTCCAGGTAGGGTCATGGGGAGGGGATATTGTGAGAGATGGGTCAGTGGCTACAGAGTTCAAGTTAGATGAGAGGAAAAAGGTCTGGTGTTCTATTGCACAGTTAGGTGACTATAGTTATGAATAATGTACAGGATATTTCAAAATACAATGATGCATTGCATACTGATGAGAATACCTTCGGTGAAATGTGTTCTTAGGCTATTTTGTCATTGTGTGAACTTCGTACAGTATACTCACACAAGTCTAGGTGGTATAACCTATTGCTCCTAAAGCTATAAACCTGTACAGCATGTTACTGTACTGAATATTGTAGGCAATTATAACACAATGGCAAGTATTTGTGTGTCTAAACATAGCTAAACTTAGAAAAGTTACAGTAAAAATATGCTGTAAAAGATTAAAATGGTACACCTGTATAGGGCACTTACCATGAGTGGCACTTGCAGGGCTAGGGAAGTTGCTCTGGGTGAGTCAGTGAGTGACTGCTGAGTGAACGTGAAGGCCTAAGTCATTACACTACTGCAGGCTTCATAAACACTGTACACTTAACACTGCACTCAACTGATACAACATTTTTCCTTCTTCCATAATAAATTAACCTTAGCTAACTGTAGCGTTTTAACTTTTTAAACTTTAAACATTAAAAAAAACCTTTTAACTCTTTTGTAATAACAGCTTAAAAGGCAAAGACATTGAATAGTTGTACAGTACTTTTTTTTTATATCGCTATTCTATAAGCTTTTTCCTGTTTTTAAAATTTTGTATTTTAATTTTACTTTTTAAACTTCTTTTTTTTTTTTTTTTTTGGAGACTGAGTCTCACTCTGTTGCCCAGGTTGGAGTGCAGTGGTGTGATCTCACCTCACTGCAGCTCTGCCTCCCTGGTTCCAGCGATCCTCCTACCTCAGCCTCCCAAGCAGCTGGGATTATAGGCATGCGACTCCACCCCTGGCTAATTTTTATATTTTTAGTAGAGATGGAGTTTTACCATGTTGGCCAGGTTGGTCTCGAACTTCTGACCTCAAGTGATCCACCCGCCTTCGCCTCCCAAAGTGCTAGGATTACAGGCTTGAGCCACAGCGTCCAGCCCAAACTTTTTTTTTTTTTTTTTTTTTAAATAACTAAGACACAAACAGACAGATTAGCTTAGGCCTACACAGGGTCAGGATCTTTAAGACCCCACTAGGTGACAGGATTTTTTTTCAGCTCCATTATAATACTATGGGATGACTGTCACATGTGGTCCATCCTTGACTAAATGTCATTATTATGTGGCGCTTGACTGTAGCTAGAGGAGAGGATTTTAGATGTCCCCACCACAAAGAAATGACAATTGTTTGAGGTGATAGATATGTTAATTTCCCTGATTTGATCATTACATAAAGTACACATGTATCAAAACATCACACTGTACCCCATAAATATGCACTATTATTATGTGTCAACTAAAAGGAAAAATAAACAGTTAAAAAATACACCTTCAGGTGTTTCTGCTTTTTCAGAGAGGGATATGACTTAGAGGAGGGTGCTGTGGATTGACTCGCCAACCAGAGGGAAAGATGGGGCTTTTTTTGCTCACATAAATCATAAAATTGCAACAGGCATGATAAAGAACCGATAGGGGACTTCAAATATATAGACATGTTTCGGGAGTCTCATGCTGCTGAAAGCGGAGCAACTGATAAGCTTTCACCTGGTCTTGCTGGCAGGTTCATTTATAATCAGTAGTGAAAGGAAAAATGTTAGTGAAGTAGCCTGTCTGATATGAAGCTTTCTGACTGTAGAAAGAATTTATCAGATGTTTTCGTGACTGCAGGTTTGCTCAGTGATAAAGTAAGACTCAAGTGTCAACTGAATATGGATCGCAATTCAGGGTATGCCATGACCGGTAGAATTACTTCGAACAAGTTAGTTAATTTCTTTGGGTCATGAAATTTTCATTCGTGTAATAAGGAAAATACTAATTCATACCACAGAGGATTGTTATCAGGTTTAAACAAGATAGTGCTTGTAAAATGCATGGTAGACAGTATATACTCGAATGCTTGTTTGATTATGATGAAAAATAAATTTTAGAAAGAGACGAGTCCCTGAAGCCTATATAGACCCTTCTTTCTACGCTGTATTTGTCACTAACATTACCTCGTTTTACAACCTAGATGCCTGGCATTAAAAAGGAGGAACTGTCTTTGAGGAGTTAGAATCAATTATGTGTTAACAAGAGCAATGTGTATTTGAAATTTTAACCCTTCTGCCATTAATTAATCGGGGAGCTATGGTAATAAAATTTAAGATTTTTCTTCTCTTAAAACTAGCTGTGGACTGCATCTAAATTTTCATTAAGTAGGCAATCAAAATCTTCAGTTTTTATTACAAAAGACTCATGTGGTAGAGAGAGACAGTTTAAATGCATAAGGAATGAGGTGGAATAATGATTTGGTGCATATATTCTGATAATTACTACTTCCTTTCTCTCAGCTCCCTTGCAATAAATGTGCTGTCTTTTTAAACTTCATTAACAAGAGCTTACAAATTTTAATGGGGTACAATAATTCTACCTTAATTTTAGAGCAATGTAATGCAGGTATCTGGTCTTTCTGAGTAATTTTCCCTGAAATATTCCCAATGATTCAGAAAAGTTATTTAAGGATTGAAATGATATATAGTGTTGGTACCAAATACCTTTTATATTTTAATTTTTAATGTTAGATATTATTAAGCCTTTAGTATTGCAAGGGAAACAACAGCTAATTGTGCTCTTGTGCAAAAACCAAATCTTTCTTACCAAGATTTAGTGTTTTAATAGGAATTAAGATTTTCTTAGCAGTGGTTGTGGCTTAGTGGATAATGCACTAAGAAAATCTGGCAACTAGCGCTTAACCAGACCTAAGTGCCTAAATGACTGAGCTACAGCTCAAGTAAAAGCATTTTAACATTTTATGAAATATTGAAACATCACATCAACAATCAGTAGGCCTCAACACTGAAAATGGCAATTATGCAATTCGGAGACCACCATGGACATAATCCTGTCCTTTTTTGTCTTTTTCTCACTGGACTGGCATCTAGTCTTTGTAATACTAATTTTTTTTTTTTTTTCCTGGATATGTTTCCTATCCAATGATGTTTCTAAACCTCTGAATTTGAGAAGGGATAATCTATTGAAGCAACTAAATAAATGGATTAAAAAAATTGTGCAAAATTTATTTCCAAAGTTCCAGAAAGAGCCAAATAGCTTTCCTGGAATGGTCTTGGGTTTAGAACGAACTTTTAAGTTGAAAACAGAAATTTTCCCCCAAGAGAGATTGTCCTTTAAAACTGTCAAGAATAAACAAACAACAACAATTATTCTCTGATTCTTGCTTCCTGAGACACTAATAGTTCTTGAGATTGGTCCTGTGGGATAAAAGAAGCCTTTGCATTTTCTCTAACTAAGAACTTTTGAATGTAACTTCACACTTACAATTTTTTTCTCTGTCTCATCATGTTATCAATTATGTCCTGAGGCATGTTTTAGCTTCTGTTTTAATTGATTCCCATACTGTTCTGTAGAGACGATCACTAGTCATCAATTCCTTCAGAGTTTAATTTAAGTTTTTCTTTTTTTGGGGGGGTGCAAAGGGGAGATAGAAGGATGGAATAGCAATTTAACATGTTTCATTATGAGTCCCTGCTTTAATATTACTTTATATCAAGCTGATCAAGAGTCAAACATATGATATTTCCATTTGGGTGTGTACAAAAAAGCTCAAGGATAGGGCACAATTAAGAGTTGTTTTTTTTTTTTTTTTTTTAATGAGAAGGTCCATTCATCTCCCTGTCAGCCAATTTTTTTGACCCTTAGGGATTTTATCTGTGCAGAAATTACTGTAAAGCAATGTGGCAAATTGCTTTAGAATAATCCTGCCAGAGTCAGAGGCTTCCTGGTTTCCCACCCCCTTCTCTCCCACCCAACCTGGTAAAACTTTGTCTCCTGCGACTTCAGGGGCATCCATTTTCTGAAACCGTTTCTTACCTCTGCAAAAAAGTGTAATCTAGAGGGAGCTTCATTGAAAGGGCAAGAAATTTGAAGTCAGGTAAATTGGGTTTTCCTTGATTTTCTCATGGTTAAAATGAATGTCGGGGCTGGGCGCAGTGGCTCTCGCTTGTAATCCCAGCACTTTGGGAGGCCGTGGCGGGCGGATCACGAGCTCAGGAGTTCAAGACCACCCTGACCAACATAGTGAAACCCCATCTCTACTAAAAATACAAAAATTAGCCGGGTGTGGCAGCATTCGCCTATAGTCCCAGCTACTCGGGAGGTTGAGGCAGGAGAATTGCTTGAACCCAGCAGGCGGAGGTTGCAGTGAGCCAAGATTGTACCACTGCACTCCAGTCTGGGTGACAGAGTGAGACTCAATCTAAAAAAAAAAAAAAAAAAAAAAAAAAATGTTGGGGAGGAAAAAATGTTTTTCTACTTGCTTTTGCTAAGTGCTTGGGGGCCTGCAAATTAAACTATAGGAGAAAAGACACACAAGTTTTGTTAATATTTATAGGCACAGAGTTCACAGAAAATATTAGGTTGGTGCAGAAATAATTGTGGTTTTGCCATTTGTTTTTCTTTTCTTTTTTTTTTTTTTTTTAATTTTGAGATGGAGTCTCAATCCGTTCCCCAGGCTGGAGTGCAATGGTGTGATCTTGGCTCTCCGTGACCTCTGCCTTCTGGGTTCAAGTGATTCTCCTGCCTCAGTCTCCCAAGTAGCTGGGATTACAGGTGTGTGCCACCATATCTGGCTAATTTTTGAATTTTTTAGTGGAGACGGGGTTTCACCATGTTGGCCAGGCTGGTCTTGAACTCCTGACCTCAGGTAATTGGCCCAACTCGGCCTCCCAAAGTCCTGGGATTACAGGCGTGAGCCACCACACCCAGTTGGTTGTTGCCATTACTTTCAATGGCAAAAAACTGCAATTACTTTTGCACCAAGCTAAGAAGTGAAACAAATAAATGATTAGATTTAGGAAACAGTGCTCGGGTTTCAAAGGATCATAAATTATAGGGGAAGTGACTGGGAAATATGTGCAGGATCTAATGGAAAATAAAGACTATTGTAGAAGATAAGTTCTTTTATTTATTTATTTATTTATTTATTTATTTATTTATTTAGAGATGAAGTCTCACTGTGTGGCCCAGGCTGGAGTACAGTGACTCAATCTCAGTTCACTGCAAGCTCCGCCTCCCAGGTTCACACCATTCTCCTGCCTCAGCCTCCTGAGTAGCTGGGACCACAGGCACCTGCCACTATGCCTGACTAATTTTTTTATATTTTTAGTAGAGACAAGGTTTCACCATGTTAGCCAGGATGGTCTCGATCTCCTGACCTCGTGATCTGCCCCCCTTGGCCTCCCAAAGTGCTGGGATTACAGGCATGAGCCACCACGCCTGGCCAGAAGATGAGTTCTTTAGACTCTTCATCTGTTACGACATTTCTGCATTTTGTTATTTGACTCAAACACTATTAGTGGTTCCTCTCGATCTAAGAGACAAAACCAACTTGCTAACTGGCATTTAAGAATCCTTTAACAAGGACTGATCAGGCTTCTCTAACCAGTTTATAAAATGCGTAGTGGAACCTGGCCTTTGCATCTCATGATGTTCCTGCAATCTAAGTTCCAGGCTGTCTTCAGTGCTGAAGTCAAGGATTGCTGACCGTACTGTGATGGGCCCAGAACAGGCACTGTTTATTTATACCTGTTGTCTCAGCATACTTATCAAGAGCATCCTGTTTCTCATTCAAAAGTATCCCAACTTAGAAGATAAATGATACATCATCCTACTTATGAATCTTTCCTGTCCGTCCCAAACTGCAATGGCTATTTCCTTCTTCTGAAATCCTTAGAGATGTCTGTCTACAGCACTGTTTTAGTGTGTAGCACATGCTGTAATTACAATGTGCCCACCACGTGCCAGGTCTCTTAATACACTATATAACCTATGAAACCTCTTTTTTCAGATAAACAGTCAAAGACACAAAGAGCAATTTAAAATCACTTCTTGTTCATTGTCTCAGAGACAATGGCAGCAGGACTTTGATTTCAACATACAGCCATCTGTCTCCAAAACTATGCTTGCTTCCCCACGTTGAGTGACAAACTTATCTCAGTAGTTTTCCTGGGACTGTCCCAGTTCTAACACTGAAAATCTCTCATCCCAGGAACCTCCCTGCGCCCCCTGCAAATGGGGAGGAAGGGTCGTTCACCCTACCGTGACATCATCGAGGCCTCAGCTGATTTGAACACAAAATAGATATTCCTGTTGTGGACCCTAGTTGTGTCATAAATAAGCTCTTGGCTAGAGGGCTCTAGACCTTTCCTCCATTTAATCCTCAGAGTCTAGCACAGTGACCTCCTAAAATGTCACTTTGCTTTCTCCCTCACGTTATTTCATAAGTGTGCTTTGCTTTTATGGTTAACTTGTAATCCTATTTGAGAAATAAATTGTGTTTTTTTCCTTTGTCTCTCGTGCTGCCTAGCCCTGTGTTTGACCTGCAGGGACTCAACCACTGCATCGTTGCTGAGTAAGCGAGCTTGAGTCGCATGTTTTTCTGAACATATGGGTTTTAATGGTAGCCTGTTAAAGCCTGCGTCAATGTTGTAAACGATCCTTTCACTGCACCACTCGATCTCCTCAAAAACATCTTTCAGCACAAATGGGGTACCGTACCACCAAGGACACATATCTGTCTTTGACTAGCGCCCCTTTCTGGTACACTTCTGGTTTAAATGCCCATAATCATTCTGTTTCCCAAAGCCCCCTGGTGTTTCACCCAAGAGAAATCACCCTTTAGGTTTCATTCTAACTTAAACAGATGTGAGAATGAAAAGAGAGAACGAATTACTTTAGAGGATAAATTTCAGAATTCATGAAGAGTTTGAGGCTTAAAGAAGTACTTAATTAATGTTCCTGTTTTTAATTTTTTTGCAAGCTGCCACATCCATAATCCCAAAGACTTCTTTTGATGGTACTTGTTTTCTATGCTGAGACTGAAGTCTGCTTTAGAACAAATGCTTTTCTTCTAAAATGATACATACTAGCTAAAACAGTTTTTCCCTTTCTCCCCAAGTCACATCCAGGGATAAGTACGATCCTCCTGTTTTATAAAGTCTCAGGCCTTGCTGCCAGGGATCTTCTAATGTACGGTTCTGGAATTACAATAGATGCCTCTGTTTTTTAATCTGTCTGTTGCAGTCCCCTATTACATCAGTTATTCCAGGGCAGGAGGTCAAGGGGTGGCGTGGGTCAACATCTGAAGGGCACTCGCATGTTGGGAACTTTGGTTTTCTTTTAACATTTTATTGCTCGCTCCCCAAGGGTTTTGAATTTATAAAACAAACCCACCTACACCTCATCAGAAATTACTGATTTCAGAAATTGCTGAAGAACACAGCCATATCAATAAAAGAACGTGTATTTTGTAAGCTAATCTTTAAAATATTGCTGAAAGACCGGGTGTGGTGACTCATGCCTGTAATCCCAGTGTGAGAGGCTGAGGTGGGAGGATCACTTGAGCCTAGGAGTTTGAAACCAGCCTAGGCAACATGGCAAGACCCCATCTCTACAAAAAAATATGTTAAAAAGTTAGCTGGGCATGGTGCTGCACACCTGTAGTCCCACCTACTTAGCAGGCTGAGGCAGGAGGATAACTTGAGCCCAAGAGGTCAAGGTTGCAGTGATCTGTGATTGCACCACTGCACTCTAGCCTGGGTGATAGAATGAGACTTTGTCTGTTAAAAAGAAAAAAATTTCTGAAAGATGGTGAGTCAGCAATTGTCTAACTATACAAACTCTGCATATGAGTTGAAATAATTCTCTTGTTCTCTTCAAATGGAGGTGGACAAAACTATTAACCTTCTCTCATCCTTACGTCCCTTCACCTATCTTTCTAAAATTTTTATTAGGCACTTTAATGTGTGGGCTGAAATCAATAGAGGACAAGCTATTAAAAATTATTGGTCGGCTGCGGCTCCTCACTAAATATTCAAGCAGCCTGGCAAATTAGCACATACCTCTAGGCACTAGGCCTGAGAGAAATAAGGGTCCAGGCAAATAGACACTATAATACAAGTAGAAAATACTGCCAATGTGTTGCTCTGGGTTTCTTTTGGCTGCTGCTGTTCACTGTTAATATTATTCTGTTTTTTCCTTTTATTAATGTGAGGAGATGTGGTGGGAATCATTAACTGTTGGAAGGATTCCCTTTAAGGATACATTATATCAAGAGCTAGATATCACAGCCACTTGGGAGAAATAAGAAACAGGTGTAGGAACAGGTGAGTGGAGTATTGCTTATTATCCCTCTGGATCAAGTGCCTGGGAGGAGTGGGCAGTTTTTCGGGGTGCTGTGTGCCATTTATTCTTGGGGCATTGGTACACGACATGTTCATGCAAATGATATGAAGAAGATTGGCATCTGGAAAATCAAGGCAGAGATGGGGCTGTGTAGGCAGAGACTTAATTTTCTCAAGTGAATGAGGAAAAAAGCACACAGTGAGGCTGCTTCTGTGGGTATGTATTTGAGCTAGAAGATTCAGGAGGGAAAATTCGTTCTAAGACAGAGATGGAGACATCAGTAAGACTGGGAAATACTCAGACATCGGAAGAATTTGGGTTTGAATCAGAATTCCTTTACATACCATTTCTGGTTTTTTTCTAAGTTTCAAGTTAAGCAACAAGTCAGTGTTTCAAACCTTACTATTGATAAATAAAAAATAAAATTAAATTCATCAGTTTATTCCTTATGCTTTTCTGATTATGAAAACTTCAGAATGAAATAGTATCTTTGGGGTTCCCCATGTGTACAAGGAGGAATGTAGAGTTTGTCATTCTGTCTGCACTCCAGCAACTCCCAAATCTTAGCTAACCTAATCTGGGGTGTGGAAGCAAAGAATACATTTTGTACCATGTATCGTATTCAAGAAGAATTTTTCATGTTTCCATTTTTATAACCTGTAACCATTTTTATAAAAACTATTGAGATTAACACGGTTTAACTCATTGACTGTTTGCCTGCTATTTCCCACTTGGAGGTTCTAAACTTTGTTCACTCTTAGGTCAAATGAATTATGTTAAGTTTTTCTTATGAAGTCATGTGACAGAGACTGTCTTTACTTACTTTTGCCCATGAACAACAATTTGGCAGAGGAAGTTGGTTCACGGCATTTTCCTCTCAGCAGTTTCATATGCATTGTCTGTTATCATCCGACATTACATATGGCAAATGACTACCCTCAGACCAACCTAACTTTTTTCTGTTTGCATATTGGGTTCTGTTTTATCACTGAAGCAAAACTTTCCTACAGAGTACAGATGTTTTTCTCATATAGTAGAAGCAATGAACAATGAGTACCAAAAAGTCCCAGAAAAGCATACAAACTCCATCATGAAAACGAAGGTTGATGAAGACGGACGGTCACACACACAACCGGATAGAAGGAAGTCTAGCGTTAAGTTGCACAATGATGGACTCACCAAGTATCCCAAAAAGAAAGCTGAGCACCCAGATTAGCCCCCCTGGTTCCTGATAGATAAATCTTCTGGATGATTCTGTTGGTTATAGTGAGAAAGATAATGATACACAGTGAAAAATAATGATGCACCATAAAGTAATTATAAAACCAAGGTCAGACATCCTGTAACAAGATGATATGGACATTTGAGTATAAAGTGGAAGTGCTAGGAATAGAGTTAAAGGTGGAAAGGGGGTAGGAAAAAGGAAGAACTGTATTTCTTTAGTTACATTAGCCAGATTCTCTACCTTGACATTGTATCTCCCGGATCTATTGAGAGGTCAGAGCTTTTGGCTGGAAGTTGTTCTTTTTTTTATTTTTTTAAAAATGGAATCTGATATTTTTGCACTGAGGACAAAGGTTGCTCTTGTGCCTTCATAAAATATCTGTTGACTTCTGGGAATTCTCTAGGCTTTTAAAATAGTAATTAATTTTTTTAAATTGATGAAAATTGTGTATATTTATGGTATATAACTGGATGTTTTGATTTATGTATACATTGTGAAATGGCTTAATCAAGCTAATTAACTTATCTTCACCTCACATACTTATTATTTTTATTTATTTATTATTTATTATTTAGTTTTTGGTAAGAACACTTCAAATATACTCTCATAGCAGTTTTTAAGTATGTAATATATTGTTGTTAACAATAGTCACCAGGATACCTGATTGATCTCTTGAACTTATTCCTCCTGCCTAATTGAAATTTGGAATCATGTGACAAGTATCTCCCCTAGTCCCTGGGAGTTTAGTCTTGTAGGCCATACACTGGCATGAGCAAGGTCACCTCAGATGTTAGGACTTCTAATTTATTGACTAGTCTCTCCTTATGACATCTTTAAGCTAAAAAGGCTAAGAAAAGTGAACTATGGAACAATATTTATTTTATCTGAAAAATGTACACATATGATATTTTGGTAAAACATATCTTCCTCTGATATACATATATGTTATTTTGTAAGTCCGTATTTTGTTCATATTTTAATCCCAAGTTTTAGTTCCATTTTAGATATTCTACTTTGTGTAGCCTCCATCATAGCCCCTGACCCCGTATCTGTTGGCTTTGATCATCGACATCCAAGTTCAGTGATCATCTCCTCAGCAACACCAGTTCTAAAAAAAGAAAAAGAAAAAGAAAAAAAAAAAACCCTCATCCTTATTCCAGTCAATCTGTGGCATTTTCTTTGTGTATTTTCTTTGTGGAAGAAAAAAAGATAAGAAATTACCTTATAACACTAACCCAAACTCACTATTACACAGTATATCCATGTAAGAAACCTGCATAGGTATCCTCCGAATCCGAAATGAAAATAAAAACAAATAAAAATAAAAGAATAATCTGAGCTCTTAAAAAATTACCTCATTAATATCTTTTTTCTTTGTTCATTTTCTACATCCTTTTCCCACTCCTCCACCACCCGTCCCCAACAAGGCCACATGCTAGCATGTGAAGCTCCGTGGAAGACAGGTCCTTGTCTTTCTGGTTTCAAAGCTGAAGCTCAGAATCTGGAATAGTGCCTGTCACACTGTAAGCCACCAAAAAGTGTATGTTAAGTGAAGGGAGGATAAAATCACACTCCCCAAACGTCAATGAATCTGAAGGGATGTGTTTGAGTTCATGGTGCAGGATGGCTTATCATAAATGATAAACCAACCCAAGACTAAGGCAAGCCTCCACTAAAATCCTATTAAAATAAATGAAGGCCTGAGGGCTTCTGTTGAATGGCAGCTGCTCTCATTTCAGAATGGGCCTAGTTTCTCATTCAGCCAAAAGTCCTGTACACAATCTCTCCCCAATAGCTCATTTTTTCCCATAATCCTTTTTGACGGAGTTCCTTGCTTCGGCCCAGTACAGTGACATTTCTTTCCAGTCTGGGCTGACTGCCAAGGGCCCAGATAAAGCAGAAACTTGAGTGGAATATTCTGTTCTGGAATAGCTATAACCTTCCAGCTGCTCGAGGTTGTGTTACCTTCTGGGAGAATGACAATCTGTTCCTGTCTTGGAAATGCAGAGGCTTTTCCACATTCCAACAGCATGTCTCCAGTGGAGCAGGGAACAGGTCCTTGAGCATCATGGGAAGGAACAGGTCTTCCTGGAATCCTGGATATGCTAAAGTTTCCCAGACTGTGCCATTCATCCTTTAGCTACTCAGTGACAAAGTTATCTTACTCGTGCTTGAATTTCTTTTCCTGGCCAGGAAGTGACTTCCAAAATTCTCTGAGAAAAAAATAATAGAAAGGGAATTTTCTTCCACTTTTCACTTAGGCATCTCAGTAAAGCAGTGGTCGGGGGGCAACTAATTCCTGACTTCAGCAAAGCTGAAACAAAGGCTATTTGAAGTCACTCTGTTGGAAAATAACATTAGGACTCTAGGGAGAGTACATGAGAATTATGAATAGTGCAACCTTTGGACTGGGATTTTTGCCAGCGGCCAGGTCAATTTAAGGGAGGTTCTCTCTGCGGCCCCTCTTCCAGGCACCCCGGCATGGGGGCTGGAGGAGGCCAGAGAGTGGAGGTGGCATGAGGAAGAGGAGGAGAGGAGATGACCACACGGGATATGGACGTAGTTTCTGTTGCCTGAAGAGTATCTTCAATGTTGTGTCCTTTAATTTGATAATTCAGCCTCTTTTCAACTTTATGATATTTTAGAACCAAATATTTGAAAGGAAATATGCTACGAGCATTAAAGTTTCTATTTTGTAGAAACAAAACCAACCTCCTCTTTCTCAACTTGTCTTTTTTTTTTTTTTTTTTTTTCTTTTTAGGAGTGATTATTTTATGATTGCAGATTTTCCTGTGTTCTGTTTCATACATTTACATTTTGGTCAAGTTTTCTGACATTCGCAAACTACCATTCTGGAGGGGATAAAAAGCTAATTTGAGTTTTCTGTTATTCAAGACATTTTTTTCTTCTTACAAAATTACCTTGTATCTCCTCTTCTCACAAAATGCTAGCAATCCAGATATTGTTGAGAATATTTTAGAGAATTGACCTTTCTAGGTTGTTAAACTCTTTCAACTCCTGGAAAAATAGATTACTTTAAAGGAGGGCTAAAGGGCTGATGGAAGTCTTACACCTACTACAATCCCCACTGCTAATGATTTTTATAGACGCCTCTCTCTGGCTTCACTGTTGGAATGAATAACGAAGGGGGAGAAGAATAGACTCACTTGGTTATTTGTCCTCATGCATATTGATTCATAAAACTAAAGACCTCAAGGGAATATTGTGAGCTAAAACCCTTCATCCCCCTGTCTCCAGGGAAGAATTTATTTGGATACATCAAGACAGAAGGTTGACTGTACTTAACAGCCACCATAAGAAACTCTGTCACTTTCTTTAGCAATGTGCCTCGGTATCTTATCAATTCTTGCAGACAAGTGATTATTCATAAACTGTAACTTAGGTAATTCCAAAACTCAGAAAAAATGTGATTGTCTGTTTTATTTACTCATGTATCCTCAATTCCTTGAGAGAATGATTGGCATCTAGTAGGCACTAACTAAGTGACTCTTTGAATAAATGAATAGATAACTGAATGAATAAATAGAAATTAAGTTATACAACAGAGAAAGTGGCATAATTATTCACGTTACCAAGCATTATTGAGAATTATTTGATGAATACCACTGTTTCGGTACTGTATGGAATTCGCAGATGTAAAAGGGAAGAGTTTATTAACCCTGGATTTTGATTGTTTCTCACAATCTAATAAAGGTGTGTCTCTATACATAAGTAACCACAATCCAAAGTAGATTATAAACGGTGTAATCTAAATTATAATGAGAGAGTGTGAAATGAATAACATGTATTTGTGTTAGAATGAATAAAGATGGCATAGAGATAAGATAATGACAGGTTTTAAATTACTGTGGGACTTGGAGGTTGAAGGCCTTTCCAGGTAGAGGTGACACTCACAGTAAAAGAGGGGCAGGCAAATGCAGGGTTGGATCCGCAGCCATGTCATCTGGTGTGGCCTGAGGGCCGTGCATGTCTGTGTGTGTATGTGATGGTGTTGGTGATGTCATGTATGTGACGGAGAAGATGGAGAAAAGGAGGAACAGTTTGCTGGGTCCTCTAAAGACAGCCACTAGTGAGTTCAGAGTAAGGAAAAAATTGTTCGTGTCATGCAACACCATATTGTAGCTACCATTAAGTCTAGATATTTTGTCTATTTTGTTTACAATTACATCTGTGGCTGGAACGGTGCCTGAAACATAGTTAATACTGGATAAATATTTGAGTGAAACACTAGTACTCTGAGGATGACAAACACAGGTCATGCCTTGTGAAACTGTTCAACTCCTATTTTGTTTACGTTTTCCCTGCCAAAGAATCCACATTCAAACTAGAAAAAAACTTGAACAGTGATGAATAAAGGGTACCTGGCTGGGTGCAGTGGCTCATGCCTGTAATCCTAGCACTTTGGGAGGCCATGGCCAGCCTGTGCAACATGGCAAGACTCCTTCTCTACAAAAATACAAACTTTACCCAAGCATGGTGGTGTCCACCTGGAGTCCCAGCTACTCTGAAGGCTGAGCTGTGATTGTGCCACTGCCCTCCAGCCTGAGAGATAGAGTGAGACCCCATCCTAAAAATAAGTAAGTAAATAAATAAAAGATATTTAAGGCTAAGGCAGTAAAATGACGTCTATATTCTTGGAATAATTTCAATATTTTGGGCTACTGAGATATAACATATTTGGATACTGAAATAATTTCAGATGTAGTTTTACAACTATTATGAATTTTTTTTTGAGAACTCATGGGAAATAGCAAAGGTGACAGGAAAATATATTGGATGACATTGGTCCAACTCTTGGAAAGCAAATTCTACCAAGCAGTATACTAGATGTTGGTTGCTGGCTAGATCCTAGAACAATTGTAGATTGTTATTAATTGGATTATGTATAAGCACTTGGGCGGTTACTTTTAGTTAGGTTGTACCACTCCTAGCTGGAAGGTGGCTGGGGAAAGCTGCCATGGATAAGAGATGGGTCATAGATGTAAGTGTATTCTAGCTATGTGTTTTAAGAACAGCACAGCAGCAGTAAAATCAGCATGGTGTGTAGTCATTGGAATGAGGTGAGCCTTCTTGACCAATAGTAATAGATCAATCACTAAGACAGTGGTCAGGTTGTAAATGAGCTAAATTCTACAAACATAGATGATAACTGTAAAAGTAAAGGATAATGTGTAGTTGAAAATTACCTTGGAACTGTAGACTGGCAGATGGATATATACATAGTAGAAAATAACAGAAGATCTAGTCAGATCAATTTAAATGAGTTCCTAATATAGCTTCTAATATGTAACCCAGGCCACAAAAGTCTCCATCGTAGATAGTTATTGTGAATTTCAAGCTAGTTAGTGCTTGGAAAGCTCTGAGAGCAATGCCTGATACAAAGTAAGAATTTATTTTTTTTTCTGTTATTATTAGTACAATAAAATTAAACATCTTCAAATCAAATGTTTATACAAATTCAGTTGTAATTAGAAAACAACCACCATCTTACATTTTATGAATTAAAAATTGAGAATGAGCAACAGTGCAAATATGTTTGGTTTCTATGATTCATTCATACCTTCAGGCAACAAACATTCAGTGAATACTTTCTACCTGCTATTGTTACCCTACATGCTAGAGATGGAAAGATAATTATGGCACTGTATTCTTAAAGAGCTCTTTATTCTTAAAGAGCTTAATCTAGGGTAGGATCTGATAACTCTAGCATCTATAACACCTAAAAAATTTATTACATATGTCTGATTCATAACTATCTCTGTTAGATCATAAGTTTCTTGAGGGACAAACTGCTTCATTTCCATTTTTACATCTCTAATGCCTAGAACACAGTGTGTTTCCTAATATATGCTCCGTATATGAATGCTGACATCTGATCACCTCAAAACAGACTCCTTGAAATGCAAAATGTGACACAGCAAACTTTTTTTTTAATGCATTGCTGAGCTTACAAGACAGAAGGAAATGCTCTAGTTGCCAAGATCAAAGATGGACTGAAAACCGTAGCTGTGAACTCCTGAGGTGATGCTGCAGCTACTCTGGCTAATGGTTTTGGTCCCCACGACAAAGGGCTTGAGCTTTAATGCCGTGAGACCCAGGAGTGAACTACTACAGGACGAACTTCATAAAAAAGAAAACTGAATCCAGTGAAATGATTCCTGGACAAGAAACAATTGTGAGCCAAGAAATTGGCAAAGATAGGTATATATAAATAAGCATTGACTATGGGACAAAAAAGCAAAGTGAATTAAAATATGGACACAGATAATGTGTAAGATGGTAGGAAAAAGCGTGTTCTGGAAGGAGAGGGAGATAATCATCAAATTAAGACTTTGTTAGGTCAAGGATGCAAACTAAAAGTTTAAAGGTAACCTTTAATAAATAGATTATATGATTTCCAATCCAGTAGAGGGCAAAAAAATGATTAAGGAAAACCCTATAATTAATAGAAGGTAGAAAAAAAGGAAAAAAGAAAAAATACATGGTAAATTGCAAACACTAAATAAGATGATAGAAACAAATCTCAATCACAATTTTTAAATAAAATGAGTACAGATGGCTTACATTTGCAATTAAAAGTAGAGATTTTCAGATTGGATTTCAAAAATCTAGGGTAGGTTTATTTAAAGACACATACTTAGAAAAAAAACAGCTCAGAGAAGTTGGAAAAAAGTGGGAAAAGATTACTAAATTAAAAGGAAGTTGATAAATCTATATTAATATCAGAAAACTGTATGCGTTGACAACATTTATATAATTAGGTTGGTGCAAAAGTAATTGTGGTTTATGTCATTACCTTCAATGGCAAAAACAGCAATTACTTTTGCACTAACCTAATATATTTATATAATAAACACATATAAAATGTTATAAGGTAAATTTTACTGCAAGCCTATGCAAATTGCACCTGAAATATAAATAAATATTCACTATAGAGGAATTCCCATTTTTCAGAGTAAAGATCATGAACTTTATTGGATTTAGAGTCCGAGTATGAATTTTAGTGGATTATACTAATACTTATAACAATAGTAAACAGACAATAATAATAATTTATATCATCTTCCAGCTACTCTGTAAGTACATTTTACAATTTAAACTTTATCTTCTGAGTCACTCTTACTATTCCTACTTGAAATATGAAGAAATTGAAGCTGATGGAAATTAAGAGATTTGCTCAATGACATGAGCCAACGTGGGACTCAGATCTACGCCTGTCTGACTTCCCAGTAGCGCTTTTAGTCGTGATGCTCCTGTGGCCTTGGTTTGTGTAGAAACTTCTTGATAGATGTGAGAAGAACCTTGGGGACAGGTGAGAGCCACTCAGAGTGGAAGTGAAGATCTCCACCCTATTTGGCTAAGTGTTCATCAATGAGCCATCCAAGCAGTGTAGAAGGACCTGGGGAAGAAGGACCTGTCTGTCTTACAGTTCATTATTATGGTTGGGAACTCAGAAAGCTGTAGCCTTGGAGGCAGTGGGTACCTCCATGAGTTATGGAAATAGCCAGTGCTGGCAGTAAATTCAATTTGTTCCGAAACATCCCTGCTATTCCTAGGGCCACACCCATAATTGCCCTCTGTGTAAGGGTGAGTGGACAAGGGACCAAGTGAGTACCGGGACACAGTACTACATGTTCCCAGGAAGAATAGATGCATTTTTCTGATTTCCCACAGAGGCTGAATGGGCTAGTTGCATTTCTGGCTGTTGCTTTTTCCCTTGGAGCCCAAGCTCTAGAGAGCTACCTGAATGCTAGTCCTTCCACACGTTGACTTTTTAGAGTTCTATAAAGGCCTTTTGGAAGATTTTTTCTCAGCAGGATGCCTAGAGAAGTCTCCTTCAGTTGCAATATCTTAAAAATGGATGTCTTCTGATTGGCATAAATTCATTCAGGCCCTTCTGGAATTTCCATTGCAAATGTCTAACATGCTTGAAATTATGGCTGCCTCAGACAGCAGTGAGTGCTGCTGCAAGCATCTTGACCATCAGTCACTGGACAGAGGGAGGGAGTTTTAAAGGCCTTGTGCATCTGGCCTCTCCTGACCCCATTTTTCAGGCAGGAATCTAACATGAACCACACCACTGACACATGGGAGCTCTTTCAGCATTTCAATTTCTAACGTTGAACTTGCCTAGTTTCGCACTGAGCCCACACCCAACACTTCTCTGTCATTCCACTTCATTTGGTATATAATGCTCATTTTACTTACATGTAGTTGGCTTCATAATTTATTTGAGTTGGTGGGTGATATGGTTTGACTGTGTCCCCACCCAAATCTCATCTTGAATTGTAGCTCCCATAATTCCCCTGTGTTGTGGGAGGGACCCAGTGGGAGATAATTGAATCATGGGGGCAGTTTCCCTCATCTTGTTCTCATGGTAGTGAATACGTCTCGTGAGATCTGATGGTTCTGTAAGTGGAAACCCTTTTCACTTGGCTCTCATTCTCTTCCCTTGTCTGCCACCATGTGAGACGTGCCTTCAGCCTTCCACCATGATTGTGAGGCCTCCCCTGCCACATGGAACTGTGAGCCCATTAAACCTTTCTTTTGTAGATTGCCCAGTATGTCTTTATCAGCAGCATGAAAACAGAGTAATACAGTTGGAGCAGGGAGGATAACTGCATTTATGAATTTAGCAAATATGTATTGGGCACTTTTTTTTATGCCTGGCACTCCTCAGGGTCCTGGGGATACAATGGCAAGTCCACTAGTCAAGTTCTCACTGAGCTTACCTTCCAGTGGATAGCTACAGAAAGCAAATATGTGCTGTATGAGCTGGTGATAAATGCTATGTAGGAAAAAAGGTAGGGTAAAGCAGACAGGGAGCTGCTGGGATGAGGGATGCTGTTTCATACTGGGCATTCAGGGATGCTTTTCCTGACATTTGGTGGAGAGAGAGAGATGTAGGAGATCCAGCCATGTGGAATCTGGAGAAATAGCATTTCAAGCAGAGACAAAAGAAATACCAAGGTGCTAAGGCAGGAGCCTGCCTGACATTTCTGAGGAAAGACAGGAAGGCTAGCGTGGCTGAAAGACGAAGGCTGGAACAGTAGAGACTGAGGTTTAAGAAGGAGTCAAGACACGCAAGTTCTGTAAGACCATGGGAAGAGACCTGGTGTAACACAGCCATTTCAGCATGTTGGTTTCTGACTTTGACCTTGTTTTCAAGGTCAATTTCCACAAACCTTAATTTCTTCATCTTTGATTTTCATCCTTTAATGAAATTCAAAGCCACCAGAGTATTTGAGAAGTGGAGAAACAAGACCTGACTTCATTCTGGAAGATTCCTCTGGCAATAGTTCAGCAATGTTTCTATCCACCACTGGATGAAACAGACTGTTTTTCACAGAGGAGGTTCATTAAATAAACACATTAAATTAAATGGGAAGAATAATTTTCTAGGATCATTTCTATGCACCCTTATTCTGGATTTAGCAGCAACATGTGCACTGATATTTAAAATGACTCCAAATACTTACTATTGATATAAAACAAGTAGTAAATACATAAACCAGAATAATGCAGTCTGATCCTTTCCATCTTTAGTCCTTAGTTCCTTATGTATAATGCAAACTGTCCTGGAAGAGGGTATGATGTGTTTCAGCTAAATAAAATGTATGGCATCAAATTATGAAGGTTTATGCTCAGTTATTTTTAAAAGAAGAGACTGTTAAAATCTGGGGTGAATTATAATTGAATTAAAGACTAAAAGATGAAACTTCAACATATGCTTGAAAACAAATAAAATCTTAGCTATCAGTGGCCATCAGTTTTAGAAATAGTGATTGTTCATAGTCATATCCAATTTGGAATCTAAATGGAAAATTATTTCTTTTCCTATTTGCTTGCATCAGGATGAAATATCAGAATACCAAAACATTTCCTGTCCTTTTTTAAAAAACTTTTTGATAATTTTTTATTTCTGTACACTTAGGAAGTTTATTGGAATGAGAAGTGAAATATGTGTGACCCCAAACATTTGTTAGTAAGATTATGATGATGCTTTTGTTGATCTGAAGTTGAAAGGTATTATCTTTTGGTGGCAGAAAATTGTCTTCCACATTTTCCTATTTTCTGAAAATTTCTTCTTTCAATTAATTTAGTTCTACATATTTTGGTTTGCACATTTGAATATTTAACTATATTATGGTATAGATGCAGTCAGAAGATTAATGAAAAGGGCAATTGTAGAGATCCAGCTATCTAGTGTTCCTCTGAGAAGTAAATTTTAAAACAAGAAATATTCAATTAGATTTCAAGATTGTGAAAAAAACACGCTGCCAATAAAACTGTGAAAGTGCAAACAACAAACTATTGGAGCCCAGAGGAAAGAGAGAAGGTTGCAAAATTGCTGGCTGTGCTAAAAAGAGCCAAAAAGATTAAGGCAAAAAAAAAGTTTTTTCAAATATATTGAAAAAAGAGTTACACCAGAAAGTAGGACTGAAAATAAATAGGGAGGGAGAAATCCGTGTTACTGAAAGTGGCTCAAGACTGAACTGCTTTTAAAAATCTGTGTCTAACAAGGCAAACATACTTTGGGCAATTGGGACATAATGAAGACCTGGTTTATTAGAAAATGATTTCGGCAGCTGATGGCGTTTCTGCATACTAATGGGCAGGACTTAGAATTTTCAAACATGCCTGCTGCTACCTGTACTAAAATGTCTATAAAGTAATTTGCCATCTAAGCTGCTACCTTTACCCAGGAGTGAAGCCTGATTATGCCTTCATTGCCTTCAGCTCCCGACGACTCCCATGAAATTGAAAAATCAGGTAGAATGTGTGAAGTCTCAAAGGACTGATAAGAAAACTGGACAACCAAGGCTGTGAGTTTTAACCCTATTGTTGTCATTGACTTCCTCAGGGTCACCTTAGCCTTTGCACACTTCTATTTCTAATGCATGATGATTAAACTCCCCTAGCAAAAATATGTGGCTCAAGAGAGTTTAGCATGTGTCATAAACTGTTTGTGAAATACACAGTTAGGAAGAGAATGGGGTCAAGTCAGTAAGAATTAAGTTATTGAGTTCAATCAACCCATAAAGGCAGTGTAGCTAAGTAGCTAGGTACAGTCTATGTAGACAAACTACCTTGATTTGAACCCATCTTATTGTTTTCTAGCTGTGTAACCCAGGGCAAATGACTTAACTGCTCTGATTCTTCATTCATAAAATTAGACTTATCTATTGTAAGGGATATGTAAGACAAGACACGTAGTGCTCCATAATGCCAGTTACAATTATGAGAGAAAAATCTTCTTAGACTCAAAGAAAAAATGAGAAATCCTAAGGCCAAATTTGCACACATGAGAAGAAAGTGAACTTACAAAATTTGGGCTCTAAAACATATTTTAAGAACATAGTAACTAAATAGAAGTTCAATCAATGTCATCTCAATAATGAGTTTTGCACAGCTTGCCATATGTCTACAGCCCTCAAAAGTAAAGATTAAGTACTGAACTCTGCCTTATCATTCAGAAGGATAACTGGGAAGAGTAATGAGACTGAAAAGTTGAAATCATGTTTGGTGACTATAAGATGGACTGTGAACTCATAAACTTCACAGAGATCTTGAGAAGCCATCTAGTTGAGTCTTAATGTAATCCATATTGAAGACATTAAAAGCTGTGTATCTGTCTTCCCCACACTTCACACTCATGAAGATAGTACTGAATGCTTCCACGATGATCAATTTACTTGCTCAAGGGCACCATAGTTAGGGATGGAGGGGAGGCAATGGACCCAGGTCCCCAGCTCTCCATTGGTCATGCCTTATATACTCTGTGGTTGGGGAACCCCTTAAGAGATGCAAAAAATAGGAGTCCTTGCCACTGAGAACAGAAGCTTTTGGTAGCCCAAGAACTCAAGGGGCTAGCCTGAGAGCTCTAGGGACCAGCAAAACTTAGACAAAATGCTATAGACTAACAAAATCAGACCAAACAATCACTGAGCTTTTAACCAAATGCCAGATAGTGAGAGAGGGCCTAGAGATATGATGGGGGTGTAAGAAAATTTCTGTCTCAGGGGAATCTCAAGGTCTGAAATGATAGTGTGCCAGAATTGAGACCAGGAACACTTATTCATTCACTCAACTTGTATTTATTAAAGTTCTACGTGCCAGGCACTGCTCTAGCTACCCAGAAGTGGAATAAAACAAAATATGGGTCCCTGCCCTTATGAAGTTTGCTTTCCATTGATAGTGGATGGATGGGAAGACATCAGGGGATAAACAATAATGTGATTACCTCAATTGTACCTGTAGGATTTTATGGTATTTTAACACATAGAGGTGACTGAATGATGATGTGGAGAGGCTAAAGCCATTGAAATAAGAATTTATGGCCAGGTATGGTGGCTGACACCTTTTATCTCAGCACTTTTGGAGGCCAAGATGGAAGGATGGCTTGAGCCCAGGAGTTTGAGAACAGCCTGGACAAGACCCCCATCTCTACAAGAAAATATTTAAAAACAAAACATTAGTTTCATAAGATAATGGATGCCTGTAGCTCCAGCTATATAGCAGGCTGAGGCAGGACAATTGCTTGAGCCCACAAGGTCCAGGTTACAGTGAGCTGTGATCACATCACTCCACTCCAACCTGGCTGACAGACTGTAACTCTGTCTCCAAAGATTTAAAAAATGTGGCCCTTCAAGAGGAGAGTGCATGTCACACCATGAAGGGCCACATTGGGAAGCACTGGTGTGGAGCACAAGGCAGAAAGGAGTGGCAAAGTTACTGTTTTTATTGTGTTTTTTGTGAGAAAGGCAAGACATTCTGGAATGCAGAATTGCTTTAGGATTAGTTAATACAAATGATTCTGGTGGGTTTTGGGGCAAAGGGTTTCTTCCTTATTGTCTGGTACATGTTGATTTAGACCAAGGAGAATTTTGGATTGGTGTGTGAGTTTGATGAAGGAGATTGTTAGGAATTTGGAATGGCTGGTTTACCTATGAAGGCAGGATCTGGAGAGCCCTTTGCTATTTCTAAAAATCGATTAGCCCTGGTAGGCACGGTCTTTCCCCAGTTAGCAAGGCTGCAAATGCCACAGCATCAAGAATATGGAAAATAAGAAAATATGGTAAATACAATTGGATCTGCGACTGGAAGCCAAATAGACAAATATGGAAACTAAGAAAGCATAGTTAGAACAATGATAAATAAGCAATTCTC
This sequence comes from Papio anubis, assembly GCF_008728515.1. NCBI lineage: Eukaryota > Metazoa > Chordata > Mammalia > Primates > Cercopithecidae > Papio > Papio anubis. Next base: position 13,307,367 of record NC_044990.1, on the reverse strand, counting down.
TAGTGTGTTATGAGGTGGGGCAAATGAAAAAAATAGAGGTAGACATGGGTCTTAGGGAGTGCTGGTGGGTGGGGTATGAAGAGACTGCAGCATTAAATAGTATGGTTAGGGGTAGGTCTCAATGAGAAGACGAGTGGTGAGGAAGGACTTGAGCCAAGGCTTGCCTCCACATAAAGATTCTAATATTTTAGAATTCTAGCAAGACACAGAAAATTAACACATCAATGAATTCTTTCATTCATTTATTCATTCACTCAGTCATTCAGTTGGTTGGTTGATAGTTAGTTAGATATTAAAGAAATATTTATCAAGCACCCAATAGGCCAGGGACCAAATAGATGTTTGGGTTACAATGGTGAACATTGTTGACACAGACTCTACCATCATGTAGCTTATCAGTTAGTTGGGGAGACAGATGTTGACCTAGTGGACACACACATAAATACAAGCACACCTTGTTTTGTTGTGCTTCATTTTTGTTGCACTTTGCAGATATGAAATCTTTTACAAATTGAAGATTTGTGGCAGTTGTGCGTTGAGCAAGTTGATTGGTGTCATTTTTCCACAGCATGTACTCCCTTCATGTCTCTGTGTCACATTTTGGTAATTCTCACAATATTTCAAACTTTTTCATTATTTTTATATTTGTTATGGTGATATGTGTATAGTACTCTTTGATGTTATTATTGTAATTGTTTTGGGGTGCCAGAAACTGAACTCATGTAAGATAGTGAAATTAATAAATGTGTATGTTCAGGCTCGTCCACTGACCAGTCATTCTCTCATCTCTCTTTCTCACCTCAGACCTCCCTATTCCCTGAGACACAATCTCATTAAAATTAGGTCAATTAAAAACCTTAAAATGATCTCTAGGTCTTCCAGTGAAAGAAAGAGTTTCAAGTATCTCACCTTAAATCAAAACTGAAAACTTATTAAACTTAGTGAGAAAGGCATGTTGAGCCCAAGATTGGCAAAAAGCTAGGACACTTGCACCAAACAGCTAAGTTGTGAATGCAGAGGAAATTAAAAGTGCCACTCCTATGAAATATGGATTATAAAAAAAGTGAAGCAGCTTTATTGCTAATGTGAAGAAAGTTTTAGTGGTCTAGACAGACGATCAAACCAGCCACAACATTCATTTAAGCCAAAGCCTAATCTAGAGCAAGGGTTTGACTCTCTTCAATTCTTTGAAGGCTGATAAAGGTGAAGAGGCTACAAAAGAGAAGTCTGAAATCAGCAGAGTTTGGCTCACGAGGTTTATGGAAAGAAGCCGTCTCCAAACGAAAAAAGTGCAAGGTGAAGCAGCAAGAGTTGATGGAGAAGCTGCAGCACCTTATCCAGAGCATTTAGCCAAGATAGTTGATGATGATGGCTACACTATACAACAGATTTTCAATGTGGATGGAACAGCCTTCTACTGGAAGAATTATGGAGCAAGTAACTACAGTTGTGGTGGAAATTGCAAGAGAAATAGAATTAGAAGTGGAGCTTGAAGTTGTGACTGAATTACCACAATCTCACAATAAAACTTTAATGGAGGAAGAATTGCCTCTATGGAAGAGCGAAAAAGTGGTTTCTTAAAATGAAATCTACTCCTGGTGATGATGCCATGAGCATTGTTGAAATGACAATAAAAGATTTTGAATATGACTATAAATTTAATTGATAAAGCAGCAGCAGGGTTGGAAAAGACGGACTCTAACCTTGAAAGAATTTCTACTGTGGGTAAAATGCTATCAAACAGCATCACATACTACAGAGAAATTTTTAATGAAAGGAAGAGTCAATTGATATAGCCAACTTCACTGTTGCCTTATTTTAAGAATTAGCCATGACCACCTCAGCCTTCAGCACCTACCACACTGATCCATCAGTAGCCATCAAAATTTAGGCAAGACCCTCTACAAGCAAAAAACAAAATGAAACAAAACCCTTACTAAAGGCTTAGACAATTGTTAGTATTTTTAAGCTATGAAGTCTTTTAAAATTATATGTAAATTGTTTTTTGTTAGTCATAACGCTATTGCACACTTTGTAGACTACAGAATAGTGTAAACACAACTCTTACATGCACTAGAAAACCAAAAAATGTGTGTGACTCACTTTGTTATAATACTTGCTTTATTTCAGTTATCTGGAACTGAACTGTAGTATCTCAGAGGTATTCCTGTATTTAATTGGGACTGGCAAGTAGCTACACAGTGTTAAGAAAGCCCGTAATAAGGGTATTTGATTTAGCTAAGGAAGTCAGGGAAGGAACCATTGAGATTTGAAGAATAACTAGGTGTTGACAAGTCATAGGAGGGACAGAAGATCATCTTTGTAGAAGAAATAGCTTGTGGAAAATCCGTGAGATAGAGGTTTAAGGGGTAGGAGGCAAATGGAGAGACCCATGTGGCATGGTGCAGATGAGGTTGAAGGTTTGTGTTGGGGGAAGGTAGTGACAAAGTAGGGCCTTTTACACCTCATGAAGCAGTTATGCATTTTACAGAGAGCAATGGACAGTGGAGGAAGAGCTTTAAGCTGAGGTATCACTTGACCTTCCTTGGCTTTGAGAATGGATATAGGTAGAACATTGAGAAGGCCAGAGTCTAGGTGGGAGATGGAGATTGCTTGGATCAAGAGGGTTGTGGTGCAGAGAAAGAAGAAGAAAAATGGCCTCGATGATGCATTTGACATGAGTGAGGAAAAATAAGTTACCAGTTATGAATTCTGCATCTCTGGCTTGTGAGTATGGGACGATGTACTTCCATTCATTGAGAAGGGAACACGGGAAGAGAATCAGGTGTTTTGAGAAGGTCATGGAATTGATTTTGGACATAACATTGTTGAGATTCCTTTGATACATGTGTGTGAAGAGTTCATGGAGGCAGTTAGTTGTATGAGTCAGATCTTCTGAGGAGAGATGTAGCCTCAAGAAGCATGGATACACCAAGAGTATCTCTCCCCTGTAGAAACAGATTAAAACTCCTTTTCCAGATCCAGACTCTGAGCCAGCCATGCCAACACAGGAAACCCCACTGAATCCCAGGCTTTTTGACTACTACCTGAAATATCCCATTGTTTGCAAGTTGGCCATTGAAAAGACCCCTCTCTATCAATGCAGGCAGGGACAAAGGCTGGGGGTCTTAGAATGAACCTTCATTTCTCTTATCTGAAGTCCATTCTGGAATGAGGACTGTTTTTTCTTCCCCACGATGAAGTAGTAATGTGCCCCTTGAACATTCTCAGCTTCTTGATCTGTTAAGATGTTCATTGTTTGCCTCTCTGCTTCCTACCAGGGGACAATATATGTTCGACATTAAAACAACTAAAACATAGCCTTTGGCAGATTAACATTCATTGGTTCTAATCCGAGATGAACTTTAATCCACTTTGAGTTTTGACCCTCTTCATTATTGGTTATCATATTCACCTAATAGTTTTGTTTTGAGGATTAAAGAAGATAATGTTTATATTAGTGGTTAAAATAAATGATTGTTTCTTCTTTTCTTCTTTCTTTTCTTCTTTTCTTTTCTTTTCTTTTCTTTCTTTCTTCTTCTTTTCTTTCTTCTTTTCTTTTCTTTTCTTTTCTTTCTTCTCTCTCCTCTCTCCTCTCTCTCTCTTTTTTTCTCTCCTTCCTTCCTTCCTTTCTCTCTTTCTTTCTTTCTTCTTTCATCTCCTTTGCAGAAACTCTCACCAATTAGGTATGATTTTTTAAGGTAATAGAAGACACATATGGTATTGTTCCTTTGATCCAATTATCATTTCAAGCCAAAAAGCCATTCAACCACTCCTATTGCCTGGTTATAAAATAGCTATTTTATTTCCTTCCTGTATCTGTCCATTCTTCATGAAACAGCCTTCAGGTAAGTGACATAGTCTTAAAAGCAGCCCACAAAAGTAAAGCAAAGCATAGCCTTCCTCTAAAATCTCTAGGCCCTGAATTTGGAATCAGAGCTCCCTGGCATTTAACTTTGTACAAATCACCTGACTAGTCCAAGGCTCATCAGTAAATAGGAATGAGAACACCTGTTCTAACCTCTGAGCCGTGCAGAGAGTATTCACTGGAAAAATGTAAGCTTTGTAATTTGTGAGGATCTTGAATACCTATAAGCTGTTATTAGTCAATTTCCTTTTTAATAACTATATCAGGAATTTAAATCACACACACACACACACACACACACACACAAATCAATGTAGTCACCACGCATATTGTATTAGGTTCATCCCTAATTGCCTGTATTGCTCTCCCTTTGGTCATTTCCTTCCGTTGCCTCTGCTGCAGACACAGATGAACTGATAGAACACAAGGATCTTCCTGGCACATACACACATGGACTCTCCCCAGCCAGAGTTTCCCATGAAAGCTTAACTACAAAGAAATTTAGAGAAGGAAGAGAATGTGAACTGTAATACCCTGTGTCTAGGCTAGATTTCTGATTAGCCATTACCTTATGCTGGTTATTTTCATCCTCATTTCTGGAGGCCTTGGGCTTATTCATTAGAATTTTCTCCAGCTATTCATTTTCCAAATGCAGCCATTTTTCTGGTGTGATATTGCCTGTAAGTCAAAACAAGATAATGTTCACTATTACCAATACATTTTTTATTTCTTTTATTTTTTCCATTCAGCTTTTCCCGTGGGCTTTAAAAAAAAAAAACAAAACAAAAAACAAAACAAAAAAAACCCTTCCTGTTAATAATACTTTATATTTGGATGATACTTAACACACTCTCTCAGGTACAGCATATTGGTTAATTTGAACCTCAAAACAACAACCTATCTAATGTGGTATGTAAACCAGGAATGGCTATTAGCTACTTGGTTTTGTGAATGCAGAATCTCTGTTTTACTTCTTTGCCAGGTACTACTAGCAGAAAAGGGACTGACATCCTCTTTGCTGACCTCAAAATAATGTTTTTAATTGGACATGACCCTGGGCTGGATACTTTATCTCTCCTTGTTTCTCTTTCTTCATTTACAAAAATGGGGTAGATTTGATCATTTCCAAAGTCCATTTATCTTTAAATTTGGGTTCTATGTCATAAAATATTTATTGTGCCCCTGTGTGTGGAGTACTGCTAATTGTAGAGCTATGAAAAGTCGTAAGGCACCCTCACTGTCTTCTAATAGTTTATGATAGAGCTGAAAGGGAGCGGATGGTAATGAGAAGATGAAGGAAGATCCAGGGTTTAATTTTCTAAGTCCTACATGACTGACATGCAAAAATAAGTGCTACAAGGGAGGAGAGAAGGTCATTATTTCTCCAAAATATTGGCACATGGATTGATAGCTGGATCTTGGAGTTTCAAAGTAAGGGAGAAGCCCTTCACCTTAACATTGGCTACAGACCAATATAAAGAGAATAAGAATAAAAATTGTGTCTATGGATAAAAGGGGAATGTTTACATTTAAAAAGTCAGTATAGGGCCGGGTGCAGTGGCTCACGCCTGTAATCCCAGCACTTTGGGAGGCCAAGGTGGGCAGATCACAAGGTCAGGAGACTGCACTATCCTGGCTAACACACAGTGAACCCTGCCCCTACTCAAAATACAAAAAATTAGCCGGTGGCGGAAGGGATACCGTAGTCCCAGCTACCTCGGGAGGCTGAGGCAGGAGAATGGCGTGTGAACCCGGGAGGCTGAGCTTGCAGTGAGCCGAGATTGCACCACTGCACTTTAGCCTGGGCAAAAGAGTGAGACTCTGTCTCAAAAAAATAAAATAAAATAAAATAAAAAGTCAGTATAAAGGGAAAAATATTTGTGGGGTAGAGGAGCAATGTTCATCAGTTTAAAAGCTAGCATAAAACTTATGAAAATTCTATAATAAAGGACTTCAACAAATTTTTCACTTGTTTCAGTGTTTCTTGAGCTTTGGAATGAAAATAAAAATTACAGCAAGGCTCTAAGCAGACAAAGATACGTAGGATAATGGATAATTTTGGGAAACAGCTTTTAGGGCTAAAATTTCTCAGTGTGTATTTTTCCTGAGTTCAATGCTTTTAAAGATGGCGCCCTGTGAGTTACCATGACAACATATAGATACCATCTAGGTTCAGGCTACAGACCTCAACTCAAGTATTTTGTCCATACACTTTTGGAAAAAGCCTGTTGATGTACTGTAGATGGAATGAACAAAACATGGAGCGGTTGATGCTATTATGGCCCATTTCTTTGAAATAGTATTAGTCTGGTTGAAGTTGCTTCTACAGTTTTGAAGGACCCTCTTCTTTCCATTTCATCATTGCCTTTAAAGTTTGAAGCGTACTTCATTTTCAGTTCCTTATTGAATGTCTCTCAAGACAAGGCAAAAATAAAGGCTAAAGCTCATTTCCTGTGTTCATGATTCTTTTAAAAGGGAAAAAAGATTCAGGTGTTGTTGGTCATCCTGTAATTTTGGAGTTGTTCTTTGTCCTTGGGCTGTGTTTTCTCAGGATACTATCCTTTGAAATAAATCCAGACAAAGAATTGACAACCAACTTGCAGTTATGAAGAAATAAACGGGAAGATACAGATGACATAAAAGATCCCTAGAACACAGTTGTTTTCTGTCATTGGTTGTAATGAAGGTAGGTGCTTGGGGCAACAATACTTTTGGCAGCTGCCACGCAGTCACCCACACAGCCATTCAAGTTTGACGAATTCCTCAGATAGGGTGATGGTTCTAGAATAGGGTGGGAAACTGAGATTCTCTGTTGAGTCACTGAAAACAAATATCTTCAACTAGTTCAGGCAAATGAAACCTTTAAAAGATACTGTTTCCAAAGGCACACAGGATATTAATCGTTTAGTGTGATTATCATATAAACAATCTAAGACTCAGATTGAGGAATTGGGTATGCGATATCAAGTAGAATGACATGAATTTGATTTTTTTCCTGGTTTTGTTCTATACCCCAACTTGGGCTTGTGAGACATTTCTTAGCATTTCTGAGGACAGATTTGGATTTTGGATTTCACACAGGCAGCTGAACCTGGACAGACCAGTAGCACCGTGCAGCCTTGCTCACAGTTCTTAGTGGACTGCAATGGGTTACATTGCCTCAGTGGCCTAGAGTTTTGTGGTTTACAGCAGAGATCATCTGATGCCCTGAGGATGTCAAGTTATTTGGTGAGTGTGAAATAACTTGTTCTTGTTTTCAGTGAGATTTCTGGTCTTTCTGTTGTGGTTGTTCTGCAATAAAGATTGAACTATATACCATTGAGTATTCAACATGTTTTATTTGTAAGAATAATCTTTAATATGTATTGCATAATAGCGCCACAAGAACTTAATGAGAGTAGGTGAATAGCAATATTATGGCGTAATTAATAAAGAGAAAAGACTTTGTTAGGTTGTTTAACTAATATGTCTGTTGAAGTAATTGAGCCAACTTTAATGGGCTTTGGTGTTGTCTTAGCATAAATCCATGTTCATAAAAGTTAATGGTAGTGATGTTTTTTACTTATGAGAATTCACTTAACAAGTGATTTTTCAAGAATAAATTACCTGCATGGGGCAGAGTAAGCTTGTACTCATCAAAATCACTCACCTAGATAACTGAAGGAAGGCTTAAACATTCACATTTCATTTTAAAAGTTCTTACTACTGAAAAATGTACAGATATTGAATAAGTTAGGAGAATATATTTGAAATAATTTCCAACATTCAACCCAGTAAAAGTTACAATACGAAATTGTCACAGAGCTGAGTAGTATTAGGCAAGATAAAACTAACAGCCTGGAGTCATTCTCCCTCTCTTTGTCTCTCTCTCTGTCTCTCTAATGATGCTTCAAAACAATAATTTGATATAATAGAATCATTTTGTATAAGTGGCCTAACCTATCAGTTGAAGAAGAAAAAAAAAACAGAGTGAGGTATTGATAAAAGCAGTTTTTATTTCAGTCAGTCAAAGTTTTACTTTGAATTCTAAGAGGAAACATTATTTTCACCTTGTCTCTCTTTCTAAATATTCATGAGAAGTATCACTTGCAGTCCTAAAGTGTATGAGCCATTTCCATTTGCCATTGGAAAACTGAGCAGTTCTATCCATGTAAGGATGTTGACAGATGAATAAATGTCACTGGTGAGAAAGAAGAACGCATTAGGGGTTAATGGGGAGGAGTAGGAGCACTGGTTTTGAAAAGAATTAAGTTAAATCTATTTCTTTCATTTTATCTTTTGGAGTGCAGGAGTGCGATGCTAACTCACTGCATCCTCAAACTCCTGGGTTCAAAGGATCCCCCCACCTCAGCCTCTGAGCCTCAGCCTCTGGGTAGCTGGGACTACAGGTGCACCTCTATGCCTGGCTAATTGTTTTTAATTTTTTTTTTTGTAGAGGTGAAGTCCATCTTTCTATGTTGCCCAGGCTGGTCTGGAACTCCTGGCCTCAAGCCATCTGTCTACCTGCCTTACAAAGTGCAGGGGATACAGGTGTGAGCCACCACGCTCAGCCTAAATCTTTTTCTTAATTAAAGAAATAGTGTGTATTTGTATGGAGCATGTGTGTTTACAGCTCTCCTCGAAAATAGCTTGGATATTTATTTGGAAATATGTCTCTCCCTAATGTTTATTAAACTTGGCCTGGGTGGAGGTCCACGGGGGAGAACATAATGCTTGATGGAAGTGAATTAATGCTTAGCATTCCCCTGCCATGCACTTGGTTCATTTTGAGCCCATGACTCAAGGCAGACCCCTCAGAATGTATGTTAGGAATTTTGCTATGCATGTGGCCTTGATTCTGGAAATACATAGCCCCTAGAACTGCAAGTCTCAATGGAGAGCCTTTGTGAGGAGTCAACCCAGAAAGTGCAACTTAGGAGAAGAGAAACAGAATTCTGATAAACTCTACTGAGCCTCTGTTTTTAGCCACTCTTGAGGCAAAGTTTATCCCAGAAATTGGGAGCTAAAACCCAATATATTTCCTTTGTTTTTAAGTTAGTTGAGTTGAGGGGCAACCAAATACATATTAATAGATACGTTGCTCACTACAGCAACATTGGAAAACAGAGAAACATGCAAAAATGAGTTACAATGACCTTTGATTTAATTTTGATGTATTTATTTCTGATTCTTTTTTGTTTATCTCTATAGAAAGAGGTAACTATGATTACAATTCTAATGTATTTTTCCATTATTTTTCTTATCTCTGCAAATGCATAATAACTTTAATTTTTATTAACTTAGGATTGTTTTTACATACATAGGAATATGTCTTTCTTTTTACAAAACAAGAATCAGGTTATGTTAATTTTATATCCTTTTTGTTTCATCTAACACTGTGGCATGGGGATTTCCCTATTTTATTAACACACATTTTTAATAGTGAAATGATATTCCATAGTATGCATAACCACAGTTTACTTTTCCATTATTGTTGAACATTTTGACTATTTCCATTTTTTATAACCTGATTGTTTATGTTATTAGTACATAATTTTTTTCCAATCTTCTATTTCTCTATTTTATATTTTATTTTATTTTATTTTATTTTTGAGACTGAGTCTCCCTCTGTTGCCTAGGCTGGAGCGCAATGGTACAATATCAGCTCACTGCAACTCCGCCTCCCAGATTCAAACAATTCTCCTGCCTCAGTCTCCTGAGTAGCTGGAGTTATAGGTATGCGCCACACGCCTGGCTAATTTTGTATTTTTAGTGAAAACAGGGTTTCACCATGTTGGCCACACTGGTCTCGAACTCCTGACCTCAAGTGATCCACCCCCTCAGCCTCTCAAAGTTTTGGGATTACGGGTGTGAGCCACCGCACCCAGCTGAATTTTCTATTTCTTTAGATTGGCTTCCTAGCAAAGGCTTTGTGAGACTCAAGTGGATACATTTTGGATTACAAGTAGACTCTTGCTATACATATCAAATTTCTTTCCAAAAAGTTTATAATAATTGTTGTACATTCCCAACAACCTTGCCAAACCCAGACATTATCATTTTTTGCCATATCTACTAATCTAAGAGTCAAAAATGTACAACATGCTGTCATATTATTATATTAGAATATATTTATTTTACTACTGAGAGGTTGAATGTTTTCTTCATATGTTTGATCATTTATATTTCTCCTGTGAATCACTGTTCACATCACTTCTCCATTTCCTATTGTCATTTTACCACTTTTAAAAAAGATAATGATTTTAGGCTTTTCTTTTTCAAAATCAGTGATTGTAATAAGTAGTGCTGCACTGATGGTTATTTTAGCACTCACTGATACATCACAAACAGGGACTTGGGACTGTCACCTGTCCTAATTCCAAACTAACCATGTAATATATTTTTCTTTCTTAAAAGTAGCAGCAAAATTGGCTTCTGAAAACAAAAAAACCAAATCAACTTTTGGTAAAACTGAGGATAAGACAGAGATAAGTTTGTCACCAAAGGTTAAAACATATAACTTCAGCATTGCCTATTATTATTGATTTAACTGCATGCAAAAAAGACTTGTCCATTGTTCATTATGTGACATTGTATGTCACAGATGTGATTTTTATTTAAGGCACTTATTCAGTGTAAAATCCTGCTGGAGGGTTTGAAACAACTCTTTTTTCCCATAAACTGTCATCTACCAGCCTGCAACTTTATTTGCTGGAAAGAACACATTCTGTTTTCTGAGAGCAGTGTTTATGTTTTCCAGAATCGTAGCATAACACCTTGTCACTTCTTACTCAAAAGGTTATTTCCTCATACTTGGATGCTAGATCATTTCCCAGGGATAAGAGTTGGGGATGCAACTTTTAAGTTCAAGTCTACAAAAACTCTACTTTCAAAACTTGCTTTTTATTGATGAGTAAGTAAACTCACTTTTTATTGACAAGTAAGTAAACTTGGCAATGTATTTTACTGTTCTGTAGTAAAGCTATATCCAAAAAAAGAAGAAGAAGAAAACTTGCTCAGCTAAAATCTTTATGAAAAACCAAAATTATTAGTTCTACTTTTCTTCCGATAATGACATTTTAATTGCCAACGAAGACTTGCTGATTTCATGATGATAACACATCATATGGAATGGATAATTTCCTAATAAAATATTTCTCCTTTATGACTTTCTTGACCCTACCTAATAATAATCAAAAGGGTTTAAAAAGTGACAGAGAGTCATTTTAGTATATATTTAGTGCTGTTCCCCTATAGCTAGATACATTAATGGGATTGTAACACTGTTTCTTAGTGTTAATTACCACAAAGCCTGAGCCATCCTCATTACATTTTTCTCACTATTTATTTTATGTCTTTGATTTCTTGGTTGTATTTATTACAATATGTGCTGAAAGTTGCCTTTTGGAAAATTAAAAGGCATTTGTTAGGAAGAAGTACAAAATCTTTTCTGTCTCATAGTTTAAGTATAAATTTTGGCCCTGAGTGGGTTAGTCTGCATTTGATCATTCTTTGGCACGTACACACACACACACACACACACACACACACACACACACACACACAGCAAGTACGTAATATATACATTATATATGAAAATATATATGTGCCATTAAAAACTTTTTGAGAAATAGATAAATAAGCCAACAATTACAGTAACACGTGAGAAATGTTTATTAATTCATTGAAGGAGAGGGCATTGATTTACATTAAGTCAAAGGAAAGACACCGAAATGCCTGTTTTCTCATCTTCTCCTAATTGTGGCCTCATGTCTGTGGGTTTGCTGCTTTCTCCACTTCTTTGTCTAGAACCACATTAGGGCCAGATTTTCCTTGAACAATCAGGATGGTGATACAGACAGGGGTATCCAGAAACAGCAGATCTGTGGCCAGGTGAGGACATGAATTCATGACCAGGTAAAGAGAAAGAGGAAGGGGAAACAGATGGGAAATCTGCTAGGAATGAAAGGGAGGAAGACCTTAGAATACCCAGGGGTAGAAGTAGGGGAAGACTGGAGAGGCTCTGACTTGGTGCCACACAGAAGGGGACAAAGTTTGTGCAGAGACAGCCCCCCTGCCTGCTGCCCGGAGACCAGCACTGGCAGGACAGAACCTTCAACCTTCCCCTTCTCCACTTCCCACATTGCCAAGCTTGTGAATCCTGCCCCTCCACACATCCTAGCTGCACCCTCTCCTCACCATCCTGATCACCAGTGAGACTCCAGTTTCCCCTGTCCATCCTGGGCAACCTCTGAACCACAATCCTTTCTGCACTTCTCTTTCTGAAACACAAATCAGATTATATCACCCCTTATTTAAAATCACTTCAGATGGGCAAAAGACTTGAATAGATATTTCTTCAAAGAAGATGCACAAATGGCAAATAAGCACATGAAAGGATGTTCGTCATCACTTACCATTAGGGAAATGCAAATTAAAACTACAATGAGATATCACCTTATACCCATTAGGATGACTACTATTAAAAAAACAAAAAAACAGAAAAACAGAAAATAACAAGTATTGGCAAGGATATGGAGAAACTGGAACCTTTGTGCATTGGTGTTGGGAATGTGAAATGATGCAGCAGCTGTGGAAAACAGTATGGTGGTTCCTCAAAAAGATTCACAGAATTACCATGTAATTCAGCAATTTTACTTCTGGGTATATATCCAAAAGAATTGAAAGTAGGGACTCAAATTGGTATTTGTACAGCCATGTTCCTAGAGGCATTACTCACAGTAGTTAACAGGTGGAAGTAACCCAAGCATCCATTGACAAATGAATGGATGAACAAATTGTAGTGTGTGCTTGCAATAGAATATTATTCAGCCTTCATGCCTGTAATCCCAGCATGCTGGGAGGCCGAGGCGGGTTGATCACTTGAGGTCAGGAATTTGAGACCAGCCTGGCCAACATGGTGAAACCCTGTTTCTACCAAAAATACAAAAAAAAAAAAAAAAAAAAAAAGCATGTTATTTAGCCTTAAAAGGGAAGGAAATCCAGACGCATGCTGCAATAAGGATGAAGCTTCAGGACGTTATGCTAAGTGAAATAAGTCACTCACAAAACGATACATACTTTATAATTTCAGTTATATGAGGTACCTAGAGTGGTCACATTTATAAAGACAGAGAGTAGAATGTTGTTTGCCAGGAACTGAGAAGCACGAGAATAGGGAGTTATTTTTTAATGGGCACAGAGTTCCACTGGGGAAGGTGAAAAAGCTCTGGAGATGGATAGTGATGTCGGTTGCACAGTAATGTGAATGTACTTAATACCACTGAACTGTATGTTTAAATGTGGTTAAAGTGGTACAATTTATGTTATATATCTTTTACAATATAAAATCGCTTTGCATCTTACCATTAATTTTAGGATAAAACCGCAGTTTCTCAGCTCAATAACACCTGTCTCTCACGATGTGGTTCCCAGTTCATCTCTTCAGCTTGTCACTCATCCCTTGGCCCAGATTCCCAATGCCTGGCACTTCTTTGTTTTGTAAGACTCAGCTCAACCTTCATCACCTTCCCTGAGAAACCATCCTTGACTCCCCACCACCTCCCTTCCCACCCGATACTAGGTCCTATGCTCCTCTTGGCTGGGTGTGCCTCCTCCTTCTTATCATAGCACCTTATGTACCCTTCCATCTATCTCATTGAATTCAACATTGTAAAATTTATTTTTCAGTGAACTCCCATTAGACTGCAAGCTACCTCTGGGTAGAGACTGTGTCTTTTATCTCTGTTGCTCTACTGTTTAGGTCATGGCCTTATACATTGTAGATACTTAATCTATGTTTGATATCTGAATGAACGAATGAAGTAATTGAGGAGAAGAGGAACATTCCTCATCTCATCTATAAATTCCAAGCTCATCTCATCTATAAATTCTCAGCTCAGCTCATCTGTAAATTGGAATAATAATAGCAACTACCTCTTAAGGTTTTTTGAGAATGATGTGACACAATAATATCTGTAAAACAGATAACACCTGACATATAGTAGTTACTCAATTAATGTTAGATATTATGCACTTTCTTTCTTTTTTTTTTTTTTTTTGAGATAGTATCTCACTCTGTCACCCAGGCTGGGGTACAATGGCATGATCTTGGCTCACTACAGCCTCCGCCTCCCGGATTCAAGCAATTCTCCCGCCTCAGCTTCCTGAGTAGCTGGGATTACAGGCACATGCCATCATGCCCGGTTAATTTTTGTATTTTTGTAGAGACAGGGTTTCCCTATGTTGGCCAGGCTGGTCTTGAACTCCTGACCTCAGGTGATCCACCTGCCTCGGTCTCCCAAAGTGCTGAGATTACAGGTGTGAGCCGCTGCGCCCGGTCAGATGTTATTCACTTTTATTATTAAATGACCCATGAACCTTTTAAAGTAAAGTTTTTGTATGCCCTTCATAATAAGAATTGAATAAGGGAAAGATGGGGGAGAAAATGGCAAGGAAATACCAAAGACAGACATCAGTCCTTCTGGATTCTCAGGATGCCCTGTAATCTGTCCTCCAAGTTGGTGACAGACATGCCTCCTTGACATAAAGAGATGGGTGGTGGAATGGCAAGGTGGGTTTATATTCTAAACCAGCCTGTCACGATGAGACTGTTGATCAAACCACCCCCCAGCATATCAGCCTTGATGACTCCCAACCTCCCCCAGAGATGGCTCCTCCCTTAGGTAGGGGGGACCTTCCTTAGGAGGATGATCTTGGAGGCAAATCGCCCTCCTCATCTGCTTGCAACTGTGCCAAGAAGCTAGAGTTCCCCGCCCAACTCCACTCCCATGGCCTGACCACATCAGAAACTGTGAGTGTTACCTTCAGGTCTCTTTTACCCCAATGAGGTAGTTTCTTGGGTCCAATTATGAACACAGAACATGTCTTCTCTCAGGACATTCCTGAATTTGCCGAGGTGATTTTTCTCTTTTCTCCAGAATATGCAGCTATCTAAGATACGCCTCAAAGGGATATATACCAAAGAATATTTTTTAAAATTACACTATTATTTAATCTGGTGACCCTTTCTCCTTGCCAAGTTAGAGCAAGGAAAGTATAAGACATCCAAAAGTTTGTTTCCTGCGTGGGTGTTATTTTGCCTAAAAAAATAAGGGAAGCTCTTAGAAGAAAATCTTGGAAGCAGGGATAGCTTTATCTAAAAGGAGGATACATAGATGGAATTGACCTGGCCTTCCAGGTCTTGCCATGAAACAGAGGTAGGATCGACAGCCTGGGGACTAAGAAGATAAACATTTTGTATGAGTCTGTGGCATTATTGATTTCTCAATAATTGTTTTTCCAAAGTGATCAGAGTAAAAGTTTGAAAACAGAAAGGGTTCCTGTGCTCATCTTTGACACTGTAAAGAGAGAGGAAGCTGCAGAGACTTTAGCCCTTCACATAACTTGTCTGGGGTGTGTGTGTGTGTGTGTGTGTGTGTAGCGGTGCCCAGTGTCAGTTAAAAAGTGAAAAGAAAGCAGACTGACTTCTACAGTCATGAGGAGGGAAAAAAGTGAATCTAAGCAGCCTCAGGGCTTAACTCCAGAAAGACAAGAGAGGTTCCAGGCTGGGCACTAATAGACAACTGGCTCAAATGCAGACCACAGTCCCAGAAGGCAAGAATATGTCTGTGTGCATTTAGAAAACCTGTAGCCCTACCCATTTTTCATAGTTTGCCTCGTAAGCTGTGACTGGAAGGAAATGTAATCACCTTTTCCCCACAATTTTCCATGCATGCTTTTTATGAGAGCAAAAGCCACGGTTCACTCTGCCTTTCCCCTAGTAGGACACCCCTGGGTGGTGTGAGCTTCTGATGTCCCTTGAGCAGGCAATCAAAAGTTGTTGGGAGCAGCAGGGGGCAACTCTCTCTCTCTCTCTCTCTCTCTCTCTCTCTCTCTGTGCAGGGTATGTGGAAGACGGAGTTGAAAAGAAAGTGAAACAGAAAGAAGGAGCAACAGTGTAGAAATTTTAACTTGGATGTGTTCAAAATGCATTCAAGAGGAGGATATTCAGCCCAGAGCAGGGACCACAGCGCTGGCACACATCCTGCCCACTCACCTATTTCATTCTGACAGCTGTCATCTCTATTCAACCTGACACAATTGAGGGCATTACATGCTTTATTTTATTATCCAGGCCATTGTTCCCTTCTCTTGCTAAGGACATTGACCATAGTTACAATTTGTGCTCTATCTATTCTGATTTAGACTCTGCCTTCATGAGTAGAAGAATTGGGTCAAGTTGAAATTTTATAAGTCCTGCAACCAAAATTTTAGCACAGTCGTGTGTATGTGTGTATATATTAAAGGTAAAAATGTAGGTCAGTGAAAATTAAAACAACAGAAATTGCCTAATTTCTGGTGTTCATAAATTATTTGAATAAGAAAATCACAATAATAAATGTTATAATTGTATTTTTTATTATTGTAGTTCTGTATGTTCAATATTTATATGAAAATTTCAGGTTCATATAGGAGTATTCATTTTAATACTGCCAACACAGTCAACCTTATATACATCATTGAGAGGGTAGTAACCACGAGATCCAAAGCTGAAGAATTTTTACTGTTGTTACTCATGTGATTAAAAAAGCTTCTCCTTCCTGTTTCTCCAGATATTAATGTTATTTTAACCTACTTATAATAGTACAAATAGACAGTTTAACCTCTTAAAAAGCATGAGTTTCGATGTATTTACCATTATGTATCTGTGCACAGTCTTGAAATGCAAGTCATTCTTATTCTTACATGCAAGGTTTGATTGTGATAAATCCCTGTCATTCAATGTGTATAGAAGCAGAATGAAGAGGCTAGGTCAAGGATTTCATACTCTTTCTTTTCCTTTTCTGACAAATAAAATAGCTTTGCCTCTCAGAACATCCAACAGTTAACCAGACAAATAGAATTAAATGTGTACTTAAATGTGACCCTAAACCATCTGAGATGGAGAGAAGGGATCATATTTTGTGATGTCAGATTAGATTCTGGATTTCCAACACTTATATCTGTAACTTAAATGATGGAAAATATATTTAAAAGTATTAAAAACTATGCAGATTTTTCTACCACTTTGGCTTTAGAAGCAAGATGAGGAAAAACTCAAAAGACATTTAACAACATAGTATCTTTAGTTTTTAATACTCGATAGAAACCACCGTAAATTCAAAGGACACACAACAGACTGGGGAATGCTTTTGAAACAGACATAGACACGGCAGAGAAAATAATATCCAATCGATTTCCTACTCGGCAGAGACATCTTTATAAATGAAATCATGTCACTCTTTGGATGGAAACTTCACCTGCTCATAATTTTGCTCAGAGTAACAGCCACATCATCCCTGTGGACACAGCCCAGCAGAACCTGGGGGGCAACTGCTACCTGACTTCACCTCCCTCCCCCCACACCTGCCTGGGTGCACGTGGCTCCGGTCACACTGGCCTCCTGGCCAAGCCTGCTGCCATCTCAGGGCTCCCTGCCCTTGCTGACTCTCCTCCTGGAATGGTCTTTCCACGGATATTTGGCTCGCCCTGAACATCTTATCAGTGAGGCCTGCTCTGAGCAACCTACACAGAAGAGCATCTCCTGCCCACCTGGGCTCTCCCCTTCCCCTGCTGTATCTTCTCTATAGCACTTTGACATATTCCTCACATTCTTGTTGATTTGATTTTGGAGTGTCTCCCTCAGCTAGGCAGAAAATTGCCTGTCGTCAGGGATTTTGTTCACGGCTCTATCCCCGGCTCGCGGAAGTGCCCTGAATAGAGTAGATGCTCAATATTTGTTGAATGGATAAACCAAGACATAAAAAGTTTCTATAAACTGAAGAGAAAAAGGTTAAAATCCAATGGTGATGCAATTCATGGAAGAATTCTAAATAGTCAATAAACATATGGCAAATTATTAAACTTACAGAAATAAATAAAATATACATAGATGAATAAGACACCATATGTTTACCCATCAAATTGGCAGGAAGGTGGAAATGCAATGACAGCCAGTGCTGTGAAGGACGGGGGCCCTTGGGCTGTTCCCTGTCATGCTGGTAAAGGCATGAATTTCTACCACATTTTAGGACAACAATTTGTCAGTACCTTTTAAAACTAAATACACATCTACTCAGGGAGATTCTAGGTTTCACAGGGGCTCAAAGCTTAAACTTTATTAGCTTCACTCATTTTAGCATTTCATTCATGCTTCTTTAAGAAAATTAATGCAAAATTACAAATACAAAATGAAGTCTAGGATCCTTTAAAGGGCTTGTGCAACCAGGGCTTTAAAGCTCCAGCTTTGTTACCTTCCTGGCAAATCCTGCCCTATTACACACACACTTTCACCTGCAGCCTCACTTCTGGGAATGCACCCTATACACAACAGAGTCCCAGGGCATAGAAGATGTATGTGCAAGGCTTTCTACTGCAGCATTGTGAATACCGGAATAGCAATTGATGGCAATCTTAATGACTGTCAATAACGAGAGGGTGAATATATATATATATATAATATAATACAATATAATAGATATGTAATATATAATATACAATATAATAGATATGTAATATATAACATATAATATATTATATATTATATGTATATTATATGTGTAATATATAATATATATGTTATATATTATATATGTGATATATATATTACATCCATTCTGTGATAATTATTCTGCTATTAACATATCTATGCAACATTATATAAGAAAATAAAGTGACACAATAATGTAACTAGTGTAATATATTTTGATAAAAGCAAGAGTAAGAGAGTAATGCCATGTCTGCGTTTATATGTACAGATGTGTGTGTGTGTGCGCGCATGTTTGTATGAGTCATAGAAAGATAGGGAAAGATATGCATCAACCTCAGGTAGAGGGTGGGATGGAAACGAATGGGGGAAATGAAGAGAAAATTTTTCATTATACATCCTTGAATTATTTGACTAGTTTCAATGAATACATTAATGCTTTCATAATTTAAAAAAGAAGTAAAAATGTTACAGGTAAAAAGAAAAGGTCATCCTCTCATGAATTGCGTTGATGATTTTGAGGTGGAGATGATACTAATCAAACATTTTTGATTTGCTGCTCATTGGCATGGAGCGAGGCAGGGAGCAAATTGAGACAAGTGATCTGATAAGAAAGGAAATGTTTAGTGTATCCAAGAAACAACACAAGCTATGCTTAAAAAGAAGAGATGATAGAGTCAAGTTATGGAAGTGTAACATTCCAGCAGAGAATGGGCATCATTATCAAAAACAAACAAGCTGAAGATTGAGAGGCAACCTGGGTCCAGGGGCAGTGTCCTCAAAAGGGACAAATACCCAAAGAGTGTAGGGTCAAGCCAGAGGCGGGCCAGATCCGATAATGATGAACAGTACCAATATCAGTGAGGGTGCACCACACACCTGGCAGTGTGTTGAGTACTGTGACCTAGCTCACCCCATTTTCTCATGTCCTATGAAGCAGGAGCTTTTAGGATGCCCATTCTACAGAGGAGGCAGTTAGTTCAGAGGTTCATATTACTAGAAACTGGTGGAGCAAAGACGGGAGCCTAGGCTCTCTGATCCTAAGCCCTCATGCTCCATTGCTATGATACCCAACCTCTCAAGCGTGTGGTGCTAATCAGCATAGACATCTTAGCCTACACACTTCAGGGCCTCTCTCAGGCAGGAGGTATTAAACAGAGGTAGTGAGAGGCTAAGATATGCAGGAAAACATATGCCAATGAGAACTTGCAGTGTTAGAAATATCACATGTGTAGTTCTGTTGTAGAAGGTGCGTTCCATCTGGTTCATCATTTGTGCTGTGCCGGGGATCTGATAGTTCCACCACAATACAGAATACAGATTAAGTAATAGGTTTTATTGGACAAGGGGAAACTTGCACAAGCCAAAGTCCAGCAAAAGAAGGGAAGGATTATCTTGTTTCCTGAGAGGCGCGTCAGGGTCTCCGTGCTCTGGGCCTGCAGCGTGGTCTACAAGTGCCTGAAGAGATGGAACCCTGTGGTCTCTGTTGTTATAGGATAAGTTAGAAAGGCAGCTGTTTCTGTTTGTGTGTGTATATATGTGTGCTGTGTGCGTGGGAGGGTGTAGGTTGGGTTACCACATAAAACACAAGATCCTCAGTTAAATTTGAACTTCAGATCTATGATTAATACATTTTTAGTATGTGTGTCCCAAATAGTGTAATGAATAAATAATTATTGGCTGTTTTTCTGAAATCAAAATTTTAACAGAGAGCCTTGTTTTATTTTATTTTATTTTATTTTCTCCTTTAAACACAAGCCCTTGTGGGGAGGTTCACAGGCAGCTTGGTACCAGTTTATCCGGATTGAGGGATACAAACTATTTATATATAGGAGTTATCTGGAAATCCTAGCTACTGAAGGCCTGATAAGGAAGCCACAGGTTCTACGGGAAGCTGAATCAGCTATAGTTCATTTCCCTGGTAGCTATCTTGTCCCAATGATCCAGGGCCCCTTTCATGAGCAATTCCTGTCATCCAGGGCCCCTGTCATGAGCAATTCCTGCTCATGACACTACATTTGTTCTAGGACTTAGAAATCATCGAAATCATTTGGGGATGAGGTGTCTCACCTGTGAAAGCCATTTACCACATATTTACTGACGGTTACAATGTGCGGGGCACATAACATGGGTACAAAAAAGACTGTGGAACTTCTGACTTCAAAGAACTTAAAGGTTGCTTGAAGAGTCAGACAAGGAAGTAGATGTCATAGCTGGGATGTAAATAGCAGGACAAAGGAAGGCATTGGGACTTCAGGTGCAAAAGAAAGGCATCAATCTAGTTTTGGGCAGTTCTTGGTAGGCTTCCTAAAAGAGATGTTTTTTGAAGCAAATCTTGACCTGATCTATTTAAAGTCAGGAGACTGGAGCAAATGACTTCTTTCATCCTTCCACAAAGTTCTGTGCCACTGCGCATGGTGAATGAATCTTACAAAAAGGAAGACTTCAACTCAGCTGCTAGGTTTACCTGTCAAAGGTAAGAAGAAGGGCTTCAAAGAGCCAACAGAGAGATTTAGCTAGGGTGATGAAGTCTTCGGACTTTGTTGAGGGACATCTGGGTCTTAAAATGCTAGATTATGGATCTCTAATATTGCAGCACTGTTCACAACAGCAAAGACTTGGAACCAACCCAAATGTCCATCAGTGATAGACTGGATAAAGAAAATGTGGCACATATACACCATGGAATATTATGCATCCATAAAAAAAGGATGAATTCATGTCCTTTGCAGGGACATGGATGAAGCTGGAAACCATTATTCTCAGCAAACTAACACAGGAACAGAAAACCAAACACCACATGTTCTCACTCACAAGTGGGAGTTGAACAATAAGAAGACATGGACACAGGGAGGGGAACATCATACACTGGGGCCTGACAGGGGTTGGGGGATAGGGAGGGATAGCATTAGGAGAAATAGCTAATGTAGATGATGGGTTGATAGGTGCAGCAAACGACCATGGTGTGTGTATAACTACGTAACATACCTGCACATTCTGCACATGTATCCTAGAACTTAAAGTATAATTTAAAAAAAAACAAAACAAAACCCTAGATTAGGCAGTTCTGATGGAATTGTTAACTGCAGCAGTAATTAATTGCGAGTGGCTATGGGATCTCTGAGCCCTGATGAGGTCAGATAGTCTAGAATTGAGGCGGTGATTCTCTGCAGGTCTGCTTAAGTGACTCCTCATTCAGAGAAGTGTAGGGAAAATGAGATCCTCCCACAGTCCTCTCTGAACTGCTAATATTCTATTCCAACTGCCACCGGGTTCTTTCTAGAGAATAAAAAATGAGCAGCCTTCTGGACCCCCAGAATGAGCTAGTGGTTGTTGCAAAGCCACCAGCCATGAAAATAAAATTGTTTACACATCCTTTTTGGTGGTGCTTTTTTGAAATCTGTTGATTAGAAAAGAAAAAAAAAAAAAATTCATGACCTACATGAACACCAGAGTAGGACAGGGGGAACAGAACAGATATTTATGATTGACTGAGAATTTCAATCTCAGCAGCTACAAGGATGAACTTGGGATCGCTGGAAACGGAAATAGTTGACTTCACAGATGGTAGGCGGCTCTTGTCAGAGAGGACTGTTCTGAGCATGAGCCTAATTGAGTATCTCCTATCTGCATAAATTAACCTTTTTTAAAACTATGATATTCTCAGGAGAATTTTCAGAGTAAACATTTAGAGTGTTCCAGATCTCTTCAGTGGAAAACTTATCATATCACTGGACAAAGGTTAATTTCAGTGGTTCAAAAATGACACATTGGAAACTCAAACAGACAATGATCCAGCTTAAAAATGATGCACAAATTTGATAGCTGAAGATGTACTATCTTTCTGGCTCTTGTGATACTCTTCTGTGTGTTCTGTTGTTTGAACAGCTCCTTGGGGAAAACATCTGTCTACTTGAAATCTTACTAGAAAAGTAACTTCATTTAAATCTTTCCTCATAGCCCTCTCATGCAAATTTCAGTGTATAGTAAAACAGTCTAAGAAATATTAAAGCAATTAGGTATATTTAAATTAACCTGATAACATTTTTTAAAAATCTATAGTAATTTTTATATGCAGCTACATGTTGAATACTGAATAGCTGCCATTTTCTTTAGACTCCTTTGAACTGGTCCAAAATAACTAGAGCTCATGTGATGCTGTTGGGCCCCATTGCTCCTGGGAACTGTAAAACTAGATACTGCTAATTAAATTGACATGTGTATACCCAAGTATAGGGCTTGCACAGTAGAAAAAAAAAAAAAAGCACTTTTTTATTTCTAAGGGAAGAAAACTCTGTCAGGCAAGGGAACCAAAAATATCTGTTGGGGCTGAGCCATAAACATGAGAAGGAAGAAAAAGCCATAGTGGACCCGTGATACTTAAAGTTTTCTTAAGTACTCTTAGGGTCAACAAAGAACTCATTAGTAATGCTGTCCATTGGGCATTGAAGTGAAATTCAAATGCTTTTTCTTCCTACTTTTAGATTTCAACAGTAAATATTTATTTTAAAAACATTCAAATGGATTAGGATCCAATAAAATAAAAATATTTTCTCTCAACCTCTACAGTCCCCTACTCCACTCAAGCTTTATTCTCCAGAAGCCACAGTTTTTAATCTGATCTGGTTTTGTTCTTCTAGTGGCTACCTCCATATATCTAAATTACATGATTACAGCAATACTTCTTGTACTTTAAAAAATGTAAATATATTCATAATTTCTCATTATGAAAGATGAGGAATTCAGCATATTTAATCTTCTCTTCATTTCATTTTCCACTTCTCACTTTTTCTTAGTTGTGCTATAAAGTTTGCGTCTTACTGACCGGGGCACAGTGGCTCACACCTGTAATCCCAGGAGTTACAATTGGGAGGCCGAGGCGGGTGGATCACGAGGTCTGGAGATCGAGACCATCCTGGCTAACATGGTGAAACCCCGTCTCTACTAAAAATACAAAAAAAAAATTAGCTGGGCGTGGTGTCGGGCGCCTGTAGTCCCAGCTACTCGGGAGGCTGAGGCAGGAGAATGGCGTAAACCTGGGAGGCGGAGCTTGCAGTGAGCTGAGATCGAGCCACTGCACTCCAGCCTGGGAGACAGAGCAAGACTCCGTCTCAAAAAACAAAACAACAACAACAAAAGTTTGTATCTTATTTTGGTTACCTGTATAAATCTAAATAACGTACTCCAACCTGTCTTAATCTGTCAACTTTAGATGGTATCTGCAGATACCACTTAGGAGAGGAAATTATGGTTCCATTCCTTCCTTCTGATAGCAATTCCATTACTTTCCTACTGTTAAAGCTTCCAGCGTAGTTATCCCTTGATATCCCTGGAAGTTCCAGACCTCCTTGGGATCCCCAAAATCCATGGATACTCAAGTCCCTGATAAAATATGGTATAGAGTTTGCTTATAACCTATGCAAATCCTCTGTATACTCTAAATCATCAGTAAATTATTATAATACCATATACAATGTAAATCATTTGTAAATAGTTGTTAGACTGTATTGTTTAGGGTATGATGGCAAGAAAAAGAACTTTTTTTAATGTTCGGTAAAGATGCAACCATCCATTTTTTTTTTTCTTCAAATATTCTCCATTCAGGGTTGGTTGAATCCACAGTTGTGCAAGCTTAGGATACAGAGCACCAATTGTATTTACATTCTACTCCTCTAAAATGAAGAGGGTCTTAGCAACCCACAGGCTAGTACCCCTAGCCCTTCCTTGGTAGATAATAACCTTTTTATAGATCACTTCCCAGTCTTATCCTGGTGATAAATTCCACCACTGTTAGGGGCATGAGAAAGCAGAGGTGGGTGTGGGATATTGTTTCCCAGACAGACCTTCAGTTACACCTAGACTCCTGCCTGGCTGCCATCTTCACTTACCAGTTTGTAGCTTCAAACATATGCTGAGCTGACCGGGAAGAGT
This sequence comes from Papio anubis, assembly GCF_008728515.1. Lineage (NCBI taxonomy): Eukaryota > Metazoa > Chordata > Mammalia > Primates > Cercopithecidae > Papio > Papio anubis. The sequence goes on along the minus strand of NC_044990.1, from coordinate 13,283,062 downwards.
GGCTACTATCTCTGATGCTGAGTGGAGACTTTTTGCATGCTTTGTTATCCATAAATGTAATCTTACCAACTGGCCATGTTCCAGAAATTTATCAAAATCTCTGTCTGGTTGATAGACTCACCCTATTACTCTTGTCCTTTTATTTCCTCCCTCCCTTCCTTCCTTCCTTCCTTCCTTCCTTCCTTCCTTCCTTCCTTCCTTCCTTCCTTCCTTCCTTCCTTCCTTCCTTCCTTCCTTCCTTCCTTTCTTTCTTTTCTTCCTTCCTTCCTTCCTTCTTTCTTTCCTTCTTTCTTTTTGTTTTTGAAATGGAGTCTCGCCCTCTCACCCAGGCTGGGGTGCAGTGGCTGGATCTCAGCTCACTGCAACCTCTCCCTCCTAGGTTCAAGTGATTCTCCCATGTCAGCCTACCAAGTAACTGGGAGTAGCTGGGACCACAGGAGCATGCCACCTTGCTTGGCTAATATTTTGTATTCTTGGTAGAGATGGGGTTTCACCATACTGTGCAGACTGGTCTCAGGTGATCCACCTGCCTGGGTCTCCCAAAGTGCTGGATTACAGGTGTGATCCACCCTGCCCAGCCTCTTGTACTTCTTTACTACTGACATTTTAGTAGAATTTTGGGGAAGAGACGTAATAAAACACATGGGCTTGGGCCATCATCTTGACCAGATCTTCTAATTCTTGCTCTTTAGCCAAGGCATTCGATTCTCTTGTTTAAGTAGAACTTGGAATGAATGCAGTTCAGGTGAGTCATTCCCTGTTCAAGGACAAAGAATCGCTTCCCAGAAAGTCTTTGCCCCTTCTTAGTTTTTTCAGTGGCTTCCCCACCTTAGCATTAACACAGTTAAGTCATAATCTTGCTTCCCACTACTTCCTCATGAACCCTCTGCCTAATCAAACAATTGCTCACCATTTCCTGAAAATAACTTTATTTTTTCTGCTGGTACTTTTATTCTGCTCTTCTCTTCCCCTGGAATTCTCCTCCACCCCAGTACCTGAAAACAGAAGTGCTATCTAGCCTGCAGAAGTACAGGACAAAGGTCAGCTGCTTCTAGGAGCCTTCACCAACCTCAGCCGGAGGTCCTCCCTTGCTCCTCTGTGATCACATAGCAGTTTATATCTTTCTATAGCACTTATCACAGTCACTTGGAATTTTGGTTATTTGTGCAATATCTTATCTTTCTTCAGTGGAGGACAGGACATGCACCTTAATCGCATTTGTATTCACTACAACTCTTAGAACAGTGGCGGCTCAACAAAGCCTCACAGATTTCTCACTGGAGGAAAATGCCCTATTTTTCTGCTCCTATATATTTGCCAGACATGTTTCTTAAGATTCTATGTCATAGGCATTGTTTCCCCAACAGTATGTCTTAAGGATTTTTAGTATCCATTCCTCTTTGCACTTGAAGATGTTCTAGTTAGATGTTCTACGCAAACATAGGTGAGGGTTTTAGTGTGGGGTGAGCTGGGGATGATTAGAAGTGATTGAGAAATAAAAATAACTTGTGAAGGTATTCCACTGTTTTGCCACAATGGCCTTCTCAAGATTCTGAACCGCCGAATATTAATACAATGGGAGGCTTGGAGTAGAACCTCTAAAGGCAGGTGGGATCATAGCTGAAATCTTTTCCTTTCCAAATTACCCCAACCCTGTAAATCAAGCGTATGTATTAGGTGTATCAGAACCGAGTTATTCTTGGTTCTGCTGCAGTTACAAACAACTCTTAGTGACTCACAATACAGGTTTTTGTTCTAAGTTGTTTTACACGTCAGGCGCAGGTCAACCACGGCTCTTTTCTGTGTGTACTCTTCATTCTAGTATTCAGAACCAAAGAACCTCCTATCTGGGATATGCTGTCTTTGTGGCGGCAGAAAAAGAGTAACAACGCCAACACTGCAGCATGACCTCAGAGCTTCTACTCTAAAGCAACGTGCATCACTTTCAGTTACATTTCATTGGCTCCAAGAATTCACATGGCCAAGCCTAATGCCAGCTGGGCCAGGAGAATATAATTCTTCTTTGAAAAAAAAATATATAAATGACTTTAACCCCCCAAAATAAGTGGCAGTGGCAATAACAACAACAATAATAAATTGTAAGTAAAGAAAAAAAGCTACAAACTGGCACTTCCATGGGCCAAACACTATGTCACATTGTACCTTATCCTTAAAACAGCTGTCTCTGGGAAATGGTAGGAAACATACGCAAGTTAATTTCTTAGCCAAAGATCACCTAGCTAGTTAGGTAAAAAACTAGCATTCTGCACCAGGTCTCCTGATACCCAGTAAAAAGTAAGTAAGTGTCCTAGTAGTAAAGCCATCAGGGCTCAGAACAAACATGTAAAGCATGCCAGCAGTATGTGAAAATGTGTTCTTAGAGCATGGCGTTATTCGTACTTTTTGTTCCAACTCTTTATCTGAAGCTGCCTTGTCAGTCCCTGACCTTCTAGCTTCCCTCACCCAGCAAACCTGGGGGTCACCATCATTTATTTAACATTGTTTTGAGGGGAGAGCTCGCTTCTTTGGCTCCATTCTCTTCTGCTGTGCAGGGCAAGTCCTCCAGGGCCTAACCAGACATCTCAAAATCTTCCTCCCAGACACAGTGATGACACCAGCAAAACACAAATGCTGTCAAATTTTGGGGATGGCTCCTTTTAAAACAGGTTTGGTAAAGTCCAGCTACTCTTAGTGACCCTCTATAAATATTCATAGGCAAGAATCTTTATGATAATTTATTACAAATAGAAATTGTTCCCCCTTAGTTTCAAGCTGTCATCCGTTAGGCAGTCCTGCTATTTCATTTTTAATGTATAAAAGATCACTTAGTCATATACTCTGATAATTCTTGAAATCTGTCACCTATCACAGGGAGAACAATATTGGCAGTACTCCAACTCTTATTGGAGGCGAAGCACAATGGGGCAAGAAGGTAAATATTCAAAGTAAGTAAGATTGGTTTTTACAGCGAACAATACTGAATCATACACTGCAAAATGTTAATAAAATTAGCAGCCTGTTTATCAGCTTATCTGGGTCATGGGGGTGTGGAGGGGTATTGACAATGAAAAGTCTCGTTTATCTTCACGAGTTAAATTGCCTGTATAATTCATGAACCAAAAGCAAAGCAAAAACAGAGCTGAGGCCCAAGTTGGTTATACAGGTCAGCTCTAATGAGTTTAAATGCCTTCTTTCTTCTAGCCTATGCCCTGCCTCTGTGTCAGGCAAACAGAGTTGATTTGCTTAGAGTTCACTTTAACTCTGATTTTACATCAAAAGTGGAACATCACTTTGTAATCATTAAGTATTTTGCTTAGATATTAAATATTAAAGTTCCTCTGATTGCTAGGCCCATAATTAAGAGAGGAAGGAAACCTGTTATGTTACAGATGTTTTCCCATTTGGTAATCATGTGTTGAAAGTAATCATGAATACAGATATAGCCGTTGCTCTGTATAAATGGGAATTACTGGCGAGACTCTGAGACAATCAAGAAAGGCAATTGAGATGTGTGATAGTAATGCCAAAGGAAAGGGGAAAGGCACATGTATGAGCAGGAGTTTTGGATGGTGGGATACAGGCAATGCCGGGTCCCCTGCTTGGATCTTGCTAACTAGCAGAGGTGAGTGGATCCAAATTCAGATGCGGATACCATCCTCATTGCTGGGGTCCTTTGGGTATGCTATTTAGAGCTTCACTTTTCTCACCTGAAAAATAAGGCTATTAATGCTTCCCTCATATGACTGTGTGAGAATTAAAGGAGGTAATGAGTGTAAAGTCTTTAGCACTTGATAATTCTAGCTATTATTATCCCCTAGGCTATAAACTGTATGAGAATAGTTTATATTGTTTGAACAGTAATGTTGTCTGTCTTTGTCACTACCATATCTTTGGCCCGAGAATGATTTCTGGCTTCTAGCAGACCCTCAACAAACACTTACTGAAAGAATGAATAAACAAATGAAAGTAGTAACTAAATAAAAATGAGAAGCTTGAAAGAAAACAGTGTGTCAAAGAAACTTGTTCCTGAAAGAAAAGAAAGATAATTCTGGTTCTGTACAGGAAACGTGGATATGAAGAAGTAAACTCCAGAACAGGGCAAACCCGTTTCAAATACTCTTATAGAATCAGCAGAAATAAGAGTCTCATAGGAAAATAAAATGTCTGTATTATATCAGAAAGTGGTTTCTTTTGACCTTTTTTTTTTTTTTTGAGACAGAGTCTTGCTTTGTCACCCAGGCTGGGGTGCAGTGGCATGATCATGGCTCATGGCAGCCTTGACGGCCCAAGCTCAAGCAATCTTCCCACCTCAGTCTCCTGAGAAGCTGGGACCACAGGCATGTGCCACCCCACCTGGCTAATTTTTATTTTTTTATTTATTTAGTAAAGATGGGGTCTCACATGTTGCCCAGGCTAGTGTCTAACTCTTGGGCTCAAGAGATCCTCCTGCCTTGGTTTCCGAACGTGCTGGAATTATAGGCATGAGCCCAGCAGAAATGGTTTCTAATATTACACCTTATGAGTCAGTAGAAGGATGTCCTACAGTGAAGGTAAGGGCCCCTTGTCACGAGGGAATGGTAAATGTCATAAGAACTTGTAACAAGGCAACACTGCACTGGGCTAGGCATTCCCAGAGACAAACTGACTATATTGTTTTGTGCTTTTGACTTCAGTTCCCTGATAACGTATAGGCAGAAAAAGAAGAGAGCCTTCCTCCAAGAGCCCCAGGGACATAGAATCTCAAACGAGTTTTTCAGTGCTACACCTACATATATTGTTTGAAAGCAAGACACAGTCAAGTTTCATTACGATGTGTTTGTACAGTTGTGGTTGGCTGCTATTGGAAAAATCCCCAAGGTTTTGCTGAAAGCTCTGTACTCTGACCATTTAAGGTGCCCTGAACAATCAGCCTTTATGATTTAACTCTTCTAGGCTTTTAAGATAATGAGTTAGGCGTTAGAGGAAAGGACAGCAGTTAAACAACCCTAAAACCAACCTGAAGTGAAGCTGTGGCATTTTCAGCTATTGAAAGCCAAATATAAAACATAAAAAGCCTTGTTGAGGGTATTCAGGTCAACTCTTTAGCTTTGAACAGGGTTCTAGAATACAAGTTTTCACAAGACGGAGATTTCAGTAAGAGGGTTAATAGGTGATTATGATCCAAGTCAAAGTGACATATTCTGGGATGTTTGCGGACTGCTTTTTGATGGTGTACAGTAGTATTACTCAGGGCACATTAAGTATTAGGTTATATAAAGCTTAAGGCAAAGTAAAGTGAAGTCATCGCATTGTATTGAAAAACGAGTTGCTAAAGGCTCCAGAAATTAGTCTAGATGGGGTGAGTGAATAGACACCAGCAGAACCCGTAGTTGCAGGTGATCCTGACAGCTTTGATCACGTCAATCTGCGCTGCTCAGTGCCGCCATCTAAAAGACCTGCTCAGAAGGGCAGGTTTCCTTCTTTCTTCAGGTGGGTCCTCAAGCTTATTCACCTTCAGTAAAATCACCAAAAGCAGATGGAGAATAAAAAGTGTAACAGCCACTTGAATGGTGATGCTACTGAGAGGAGGAATAAAGTGCAGATGTCAGCTGGCTCCAGAATTTGTTGGGTGCTTTGTATGGGAATTGATCTTCGCACAGACCAACTGGCAATGATTCATTTCACAGTTACCCCAAACTCACTGGAGACCTCACAGTTTCTCTTCTAGTGTAAATCCGAGCTCCCCTGCTGAGCAAATTATGAAGTATCTCATAGGAAAGACAATATCTTTATTAAGAATATCATAGTCCCTTCCAGGGTCCAAAGGACGAGAGGTCCCCAGATTCTTACCAATCAGGAGGCATTTTCTTAGAATTGGGAGGCAAAGACTGTGTCTAGTTTCACTCACTGTCTACCCATGCCTGGTACAGAGCCCTGCACATAACAGGCACTCAGTAATGCTTGCCACATGAATCATGCTGAAATTCATGGGGCAAGTGATACTTAATCTCTCCAACAGGTATCCTCTAGAAAAGGTGGTTTATTGAAGGAAGCAAAGCTTTGTTTAAAGCTACTTCACAAGGGCCTTCTTGAGGAGCAAATGCCAAATTCTGTGCTTTTCCTGGCTTGACTTTATCAGGTTTCTTATGTGTGAGGTTCCACATCAATACAAATACATAAGCACTATGCATCCAGTCATTTGATCACGTATCAAAAACATAAGAAGGCAAATATCCACACTAAACCAATAACCAGGCAGGAGAAGACTGTAAGGAAAGATATCTCCTTTGTAAAACAAATTCCAGGGTTGGGGCTTGTATTAGTCAGGGTTTTGTAGAAGGACAGAAGTAGTAGGATAGATGTATATATGAAGAGGAGTTTACTAAGGAGTATTGACTCACATGATCACAAGGTGAGCTCCCACAATAGGCCATCTGCAAGCTGAGGAGCAAGGAAGCCAGTCCAAATTCCAAAACCTCAAAAGTAGGGAAACAAACAGGGCAGCCTTTAGTCTGTGGCTGAAGGCCCAAGAGCCCCTGGCAAACCGCTGGTGTAAGTCCAAAAGCTCAAGACCATGGAGTTTGATGTTTGAGGGCAGGAAGCATCCAGCATGGAAAGAAAAGTGAAAGCCAGAAGACTCAGTGGGTCTGCTCTTCCATCTTCTCCTGCCTGCTTTATTCTGGCCATGCCAGCAGCTGATTAGATAGTGCCCAGCCAGATTAAAGGTGGGTCTGCCTCTCCCAATCCACTGATTCAAACGTTAATCTCCTTTGGCAACACCCTCACAGACAAACCCAGAACAATACTTTGCATCCTTTTATCCAACCAAATTGACAATATTAACCATCACAGGGCTGATAGGAGAGCCGCAGGTGGGCAGTGATGCTGATGTAGTCCAGAGCCCTGGGTTCCACTTTCCTGGAGCATCTTGCCACTGCCATGGCTGTGGCTGATCAGGCTCTTGTTTGAGATCGCACACTTCTTATCTCACCCTTCTCTTCTCAGAGAGACAGGTTGGAGCTTTCCTCATCTTTCATAAATAATGAAAGAAGGACAAGGCAGGAACATGAGTGCCCAATACACATCTAATAACAGTACTTTCATTTAATGCTAAATTTATCATCCACACAATAACAGAGAGACTCTTGAGACTTGGGGAGAGTGTGGAGGTGGGTAGGAGGTATCTTTCCTCTTAGAGAGAGAAGGATGCTTCTGGAATGTTCTAAGGAACTGCAGTTGCTGATTCAACACTGAGGGTTCCTGATGACTTGGCGGCTTCCTCTCCAGAGTCTTGCCTGCTGCTTCCTGAGTCTGTCTTGTGCCTCAGCAGCTCAGTTCTCCTTTAGGGCGCTCCCTGACTGCCAGGCATAGCCTATTCTGAGTGCTCTCAAGCCCATCCTGAACCGCTGATCCAGCAGGCAAGCTCCTGGCTCCATATGGCCCCTTTTATTCTTTTTTGTTCCTCCCTTATCTGCAGGGATTTGTAGGCTTCTAAGACGCTGGATTGTAGCACTCTAACAGGCTCATTGGAGTAACAGGCTCAGATGACAGTGCTGGGCTGCGACCCTTCCCACCTGCTCCCAGCTGACATTATCTACCTCATCTGTGGTGGGAGTCAGAAATGTGCTGGGTTTTGATTCACAATTGGTTTTGGTCCAAAGACCATGCTTAAGAGGGGAAAAAAAAGGTCTTGTCATTGGTTATCTGCAGTTTCTTTCCAGCCTTGGATATATTTAGTGGCTTTTAGAGAAGAAAGTAGGAGTTTCGGTAAACTGACTTTTAATAAGACCGCATATTGAACACCTTTTGTCTTCAAAGCACTGCTCTAGGTTCTAGAGGTGGGGAAGCAGGGGATGGGTGTCAACAGGACTGGGGGCTCCTACATTCAAGAAGCAAATGTAGTTGTTCATTGTGCTGACTTAGAGGAGGACAGAACATTAATCATTGCATTTAATGCAAAAGGTCTGGTATTTTTTATGACTTAAATGTTTTGGTAAGTAAAGAAGTTCATATTTTTGTCTAAAACAGAAGTCATACTCAGTCAGATTTTTATTTTATATATTCAATAATCAGTCCCCAATGACCAATCATCCATGTGTCCATATGACAACTGCTGTACAGGCCTGCTCTGTCTTTTCTTCCTTCTAGCAGAGGCCCTTGGCACAACCATAGGAGGTAGGGAAAACACATCCAACCTTTGTTTATTTTTAAAAAAGATGTGTGTAATTTCAGAAGTAAAGAAACCATTGAGAGTAGAGTCATCTCAGGGGAGCTGGTACAGAGGACAGAGTGCTGGAAAACCCATCTGCCCTAAATGACCTGCCATTTGATAGGGAAATAGGAGCTGAAAAAAGACTGATTGATCTCTGTCTCTTGGTGTTTGGAAATCTCTACACCACTGCAGTACAATATATCCACAATATGGTCTGGTCTATAGGGGTGGTCACTTCAAGTGTGTGGGGCCCTGGGATACTTCCTCAGGTTATGTAATATGTTAACAAATACTCTTACGTTAACACCTCTTTGTATAAAACCAACCTGTTTCGACGGTCTAAGCTCCTGGCAGGGTGATGGTATGTGATGGGCTAGTCCCACACTCATGTGAAGTAATTGGGGAGATTATGCCCATCCTGAGCATCTGTGAGGGGCATCTCTGAGCAGGGGCAAGTCCTGTGATCACAGAGAGACCTCGGGGTGCAGGCCCTGATGGAGCAGTGGGTGGTGGGTGTGGAGTGAGTGTGGGTGCCCTGCTTTGAGAGGTAGGTCTGAGAGGAAATCTGAAAGGTAGGAAAGAGCTGAAGGGAGGAAGGTGAGATGAGGCTGAAGCCAAATTTGTCCTCTCTCTTTCTTTCTTTTTCTGTTTCTTTCTTTCTCTCTTGCTTTCTTGCTCTTTCTTTCTTTTTCTTTTTGTTCTCTCTCTCTCTCTCTCTCTCTCTCTCTCTCTTTCTTTCTCTCTTTTTCTTTTTTTCTTTTTCTTTTTCTTTTTTTCTTTTTTTGGCAGTATCTCACTCTGTCACCCAGGCTGGAGTGCAGTGGTACAATCTCAGCTCAATGCAACCTCCGCCTCCCAGGCTTAAGCATTCCTCCCACCTCAGTCTCCCAAGTAACTGGAACCATAGATGTGTGCCACTATACCCAGCTAAGTTTTTGTACTTTTGGCAAATACAGGGTTTCACTATGTTGCTCAGGCTGGTCTCCAACTCCTGAGCTCAAGCTATCTGCCCACCTCTGCCTCCCAAAGTACTGGGATTACTGTCGTGAGCCACTGTGCCTGGCCAATTTTGTCCTTTTTCAAAAGTTGTAGGAGAGCTCTGAGCCAGGAAAACCAGAGGAAGTTCATTTTCTCCATTCCCTTATCTTTCTTTTACCCAAATAACCCCCAGAGATAAGTTTCAAGTACATTTTGAGTTAAATAAGCATTGAGGAATCAGCATCGGGACTTAGTCGCTATGTGGGATATTGTTTCCATGGGAAATATGTTCCAACTTCCAAATGACTGACTCACAGACGTCACTCTCCAAAGGTCGCCTGCCCCTGTACTGACTTTTAAAGGAACTCACAACTAGCTGCTCAGCATTCAAATTTTGAAGGTTTATGCCCTGCCAGGTACAGAGCCCAGGGTATGATTGGGCTCATACCTAGACTCTTTACTTCATTAAGCAATTTTTTTACCTCTTTTGATTTTGTGGCACTAAGCTCTGAATATGCTGTGTTTATACTCAAATTTCTAAGTTGACTTTTAAGAAGAACTCTTTATTTTACCAACATCATAGAATATTTGTATTTCAAAAAACAAATCTAATAATATAATCACAGAGAGCCCACAAGCAATGTGAATTAACTTCATTAGAGCTAGAAATACACGTAAGCCAAAATGTGATCTGTTTAAGGAGCTCACAGTACTTTGCTGGACCACAGATCTCTACCTTCTCTAATCACACAGACTGAATCACATATCATTATTATTTCATTCTTAGGTCTGGAGTGCTTTATCTTCAAATGATTCTTAGGTGGGATGGGAGTAAGAACTGAGCTTACTCTTTAATATGTCCAACAGTGCCTGTCCTCCTAATTATTGATGAGATGAAACGAAGTATATGAATACACATTGTGTATTCTGAAGCACATTTAATGCCTATGTATTAGTGGGATCCAAATAATTATCCAGCAAAATCAAGCTGCTCTACTTAGGAAAATTTTCTTCTTCTATGATATAGGAAATAAAAGCCGTAATAACTTTTAGGCAATGGAATCATTTTAGTTACTGTATTGTTGTATTATTTTGTCTTTGCTTTTACTTTATTTTATTTTATATTTTTGTGTTTTTTCCCTGAAAGTTATTTTATTTCCTCTAAAAGTGCTCTCTCTCTATATATATATAACCTTACCCTGAATTCCCTAGAAACAGGGCCTGAAATGAGGCTTTAGTGCCAACATGTTATTGAGGAGTGAATCCCAGGAAGGAGGAGTGAGAAAGAGGTGGAGTGAGGTGGGGAAGGAGGGTGAGCAAATAGAAGGGTCTCCAAGATGGCTGCATTTCGTGAAGAAAGGACTTCCTGGTGTCCTGGAAAGCTTTGGAGAGGATGCGTGATGCCACTGTGTCTTTCAATCATCTCTCCAGAGGGAAAAAAGAAGAATTATTATTTTACTGGCTTCCATCTCCTATTGATTAAAATTTGCCTTGTAGCATATTAGTACCCTCCACTTCATAGTGACACACTTCTCATGTATGCGCTGAGCAAAGACAAGGAAGCACTAGGGTGTTTGCATAGCCTGGGTAGAAGATGAGGCACCCAAGCAACAAAAGGGAAGCAGATCAGAGCCCTGCATTTGTAGCAGAAGTAGTAGCAGCAACCAAGCTCCATGGCTTTAAGCAATGCCAAGGCAAGTACATGGGTCTGAGTGGTGCATAAACCCATGCTCTACAAAGCAGAACCTAGAAGGAAGCCGCTTTAGACTTTTCATCCACCACTCATGCAGATACACTTGAGAAAGGAGGACATTTTTAATTCTAACACTGCAGAGAGCTGCACAGAAGCTATCAGTAATGGAGATAATTAGAGGTATAGAGTTGATCAAAACTTGACTTATAATGAACACTTTGAGTAGTTGCAGACAGAGAGAGTGAGAATTTTCTTCAAATCAGTATGTCAGATACAATACAGGGGAGCAACTTGATATAGATCAATGTGACAGGAGCAAGAATACAGCAAAAAGATGAGCTAAAGTTGTAGAGAAATATCCCAAATAGCCAAAGTAAGAGTTCTTTTGCTAACTAAGCTTCATCAAGACTTAGAACCATGATTTACTGAAATTTTGATTTTTTGGTATATGTATATATACTGATTGTATGCATTCCTACTATAGATGTTTATTGAGAGCCTCCTGAATGCCAGGTTGTGTTCCAGGCTCTGGCCACCATGCAGTTTGTGCCCTCATGGTTCTTAGGTTCTAGTGAAGGAAGATGAACAATAATATGTTATATAAGCATAGAGAAAAATAAAGCAGAATAAAGAAGACAGGGTACGTGGCAGAGGGGCAGGGATTGCTATTTGATAGAGGACAGTGAAGGAAAGCCTCTACAATGAAGCAACATCTGAGCAGAGAGACCTGAAGAAGAGGAAGGAGTGAACTGAGTATCTTGGGTCGGGGGCGAGGGGGCAGGGAAGGGGCCTCCAAGCTAAGGGACCAGAAAATGGCTATTATTGTCGGGGAGATACACATTCATGAGCTGAGGCTATGCACAGGCACATATTCTCCAAAGTAAAAAAAATTACCAAGCAGCATATAGTTCATTTAATATTCTTATCCAGATAGTCTTAATTTTATTGTCATCATACATGTCAGAACTGACAACAACTCTTCGTGCTATTATTCAAGAGATAACTCTTCATGCTATTATTCAATTGTCAATGGTAGACCAGTTGACAATTGCAGCCAAGATCTGGCTCCCATGGCCTACTAATACTGACTATGCAAATTTGATCATCTGGGCAGGTAGAAAAAACCTACCTGCCCATGGATGGGTAGGACAATCAACTAAGCATAGACGGCAGATGGGGCCTGGAGGGACAGGACACCAAGCAGTTATAGTTTAAGGCTGGATTGGGATGGAAGAAAAGTCTAACAGAGATCAACAACTCTAGCCCTGAGAACTTGTTTTGAGGATGAATTGAATAATAACAATTTAGAAACAATTATAAAGAAAGAAAATGAGTTGGAATGCCTTCTATGTCAGATGTTTAAAGTTGTTGCAGCCAGCTGCAGTGGAGCTGCAGACTCATGGCATACCAGCATGGCAGAATCAGCAGTAGGCAAGAGAAGGGTACCCTCGTGGATAAAGAAGGCTGTTAGTGTCACACGCACCTGAGTAAAACACTCCAAAATGTGACCACAACAAGCTTACTCAACCTCTCTTAACATACTCTCTTGCTCTAATGCATGACACTTTGCTCATTTCCTGTTGCCTGGGACCTCGAGGTTTGTGTGATATGGCCCTCAGGAAGGGGAAATGGGGTGTTCACCATGGTCAAGGAGCCTGGAGACAAGGGGAAGTAGTGATAAACGGTGCTCATGCCAAACATGTTCTTTCAATATAAGAATGAATGTTAAACACATGGAAATAAGGCAAAAATCCAGATAACACACATGCATGTGGATATATGCATGAAGAGACCCCAAGTGAGTGTCCTGACAGCATTGAATAAGCATTGCAGTGCATCTGTATTTGCTTGGACATCTAGGCTATTTTTCAAGGTTTATAACTTAGCTATAAAAATGTATTTGTGACATTTTAAGTCCCAGCCTGAGAGCAAATTTTGATTTTTAAATTCAAACTTATCATTCCAAAACTCATTCTGGCACCTTTTTAGGGCTTGATGAATTGTTTCAAAGATGTTTATTGCTTTTAAGTCTCTGTTTTATTGCCAAGCCTGTAAGATATAATCTGCTTTGAATTGTGTTAAGATGATGAGTGATTAGGCAGTGACACAACTTTAAAACAGAAAACACCAAAGAGATTTAACTGGATAAGTTAGGCTGTTTCTAAGAATTAAAATATGCCTCATCTGGATATGTATTTCCATCATGTAATATAATAAGGGAGTTCCAAAAATATCACTGTGTTCTTTAGAAGAAAGGGTAACAATTTGTTCTGTGTCAACAGCAATATTGTGTATTTCAAACAGCTTTCAACTGGGATCTCTAAGTTCTGAACAAATATTATCCAAACCACCTAACACAGAATAGATTTTGCCATGGTTGATCATTGATTAGAGCAGTCGGTTGAGAACTAGATACTCTTGAAGTTGGCTCGCTTTCTTATGACCCAAAGTCAAGTGGCTCAGAACATCTGGGTGCTTCTGAAGCCAAGAGCCTCTTTAAACTGCCAAACTCATTGTCAAGTGTCTGGCTGCCTTCAAAAATCACAGCTGTGCAACTTGATACATCCTAAGCTTTTAGGATTCTGATTGCAAGTTATAGAAACCAACTGAGATAAATAAAGAAAATAAAGACAATTTATTATAAAGTACCAGCGATTTCACAGAACACAAAGACAGGAGTGCAGCCAGGCCTTGGGAGGGACTGGAATGGAGAACTGGCAAGCCACTGGGAACCCACTCTGTGTTCTCACTCACACTCTGCATCTGCTTCTCACGTGTCTATTCCTAAAGGCTTTTTTTCTTCTAAGACTCAGTTCTCTTCACCCTCATCTACATAGCAGAGTGTGGTCGTCCTCAACTGCTGTGTTCATATCTTTAAAACGTCACTTCCAAAAGGGTCACTGCCTCCGTTTCTCTGTATTAGTTGCCTATTGCTGTGTAACAAATGACACTAAAACTTGGTGGTTTAAATCATCAAACATGTATTATCTCAATTTCTGTGGAAGCAAGAAGCTAGTTGTGTCTTAGCTGGTCCTCTTCCTTAAGGTCTCATTCGAGGCTGCGATTAAGGTGTTGACCAGGGCTGCAGTCTCATCTGAAGGCTTCACTGATGAAGTTGCCAAACTCACTCACCTGGCTGTTGGCAGGGTTCAGTTCCTTGAAGGTTATTGGATTCATTGGCTGTTAAGCCCTCTTAATTCCTTGCAACATGGGCCTTTCTGTAGGGCAGTTCACAGCATGATTGCTGGTTCCCATCAGGTTGAGCAAGTGAAAGAAATCAGAGATGAAATGCAAGATGGAAGTCTCTGTCTTCCTGAAACCTAATCATGGAAATGACATTCCCTCACTTTTAGATCTTCTATTCATTAGAAATGAGACACTGGGTTCAGCCCACACTGAACTGACGGGAGAGACATCCACTCCAGTGGACAGAGATCACTGGGAGCCCTTTCAGAGGCTGCCTATCACATCTTCTCTGTCTTTGTTCTTTCTTGCCATCATTTTGTTTTCTTCCCAATTCCAAATTTATTGGCAAAAGTCTCTGACTGACTGACCCATCTTGAGTCAGGTGCTCGTCGTTGTTCCAATCAGCCGTAGGGAAGCCCAGAATCACAGTATCCATGGTTCTGTGGTGTTCGTATAGGGCAAGACCAAGAGGACCATCATGGATGAAGAAGACAGTCACAGAGCACGGATCAGAGTAAAACACTCCAAAGGATGACACAACAAGCTCATTCAAGCTCTTTTACTTAATGGGAATAAAATTTCCAAGCAGATTATTCACCTCCACAAAAGACTGGTTCAATGCATGTAAATTTTCTGGGTAATTAAAGTCCTTGAAGTCCTTAATTCTAATATACATATGTAATGAAGATTAAAATTTTTTTTTTCCTTTTTTGAGGCAGAGTCTTGCACCATTGCCCAGCGAGGAGTGCGGTGGCACAATCTCAGTTCACTGCAACCTCTGTTTGCTGGGTTCAAACGATTCTCCCACCTCAGCCTCCTGAGTAGCTGTAATTATAGGTGCGTGCCACGATGTCCAGCTAATTTTTGTATTTTTAATAGAGATGGGATTCCGCCCATGTTGGCCAGGCAGTTCTAGCTCCTGTCTTCAAGTGATTTGCCTGCCTCAGCTTCCCAAAGTGCTAGGATTACAGACATGAGCTACCGCGCTGGGCCAAAGTAGGTTTTTAAGAATTCCTTATATGTGCCATTACTCTTTTTCTTAAGAAAAGTGTTTATTATTTTTAAAATTGTAGTAAAATATGCATAATGTAAAATTTACCATTTTAACCATTTTTAAGTTACAGTTTGGTGGCATTAAGTATATTCAGATTGTTGTGCCACCGTCACCACAATTCATCCCTAGGACTTTTCATCTTCCAGAACTGTAACTCTGTATCCATCAAACACTAACCCCTCATTTTCCTATCCTCCAGCCCTGGAAGCCACCATTCTACCTTATCTCTAAAAATTTGACTACTCCAGGTACCTCGTGTTAGGGGAAGAGCCACAATATTTGTCCTTTCCTGACTAACTTATTTCAGTTAACACCATGTCCTCAGGGTTCATCCCAATTGTAGTGTGTGTCAGAATGTACTTTGTTTCTAAGGCTGAATAGTATTCTGTCTGTTTGTATATGCCACATTTTGTTTATAGATCCTTCTGTGGATACACATGGGTGACTTTCATCTTTTGGCTATTGTGAATAATGCTGCTATGAACATTGGTATAAAAATACCTGTTTGAGTTCCTGCTTTTAATTCTTTTGGTTACATATTCAGAAGTGGAATTGCTGGATCCTATGGTAATTCACTGTTGAAGTTTTTGAGGAACTGCCATACTGTATTCCGAAGTGGCTGCACCATTTTACATTCCCACTAGCAGTGCACAAGGATTCTGATATCTTTACATCCTTACCAATGTTTATTTTCTCTATGTGTGCATGTGATAGTAACCATCCAATCAGGTATAAAGTGGCATCTCATTGTGGTGATAGGCATTTCCCTAATTGTATTAGTTCATTTTCACACTGCTATAAAGAATACCTGAAACTGAGTAATTTATAAAGAAAGAAGTTCAATTGACTCACAATTCTGCATGGCTGGGGAGGCCTCGGGAAACTTACAATCACAGCAGAAGGCAAAGGGGAAGAAAGGCACGTCTCACATAGTGGCAGGAGAGAGGGGGGAAATGCCACACACTTTTATTTTTATTTATTTTTTTTTTAAATTTATTTATTATTATTATACTTTAAGTTGTAGGGTACATGTGCATAACATGCAGGTTTGTTACATATGTATACTTGTGCCATGTTAGTCTGCTGCACCCATCAACTCGTCATTTACATCAGGTATAACTCCCAATGCAATCCCTCCCCCCTCCCCCCTCCCCATGATAGGCCCCGGTGTGTGATGTTCCCCTTCCTGAGTCCAAGTGATCTCGTTGTTCAGTTCCCACCTATGAGTGAGAACATGCGATGTTTGGTTTTCTGTTCTTGTGATAGTTTGCTAAGAATGATGGTTTCCAGCTGCATCCATGTCCCTACAAAGGACGCAAACTCATCCTTTTTTATGGCTGCATAGTATTCCATGGTGTATATGTGCCACATTTTCTTAATCCAATCTGTCACTGATGGACATTTGGGTTGATTCCAAGTCTTTGCTATTGTGAATAGTGCTGCAATAAACATACGTGTGCATGTGTCTTTATAGCAGCATAATTTATAATCCTTTGGGTATATCCCCAGTAATGGGATGGCTGGGTCATATGGTACATCTAGTTCTAGATCCTTGAGGAATCGCCATACTGTTTTCCATAATGGTTGAACTAGTTTACAATCCCACCAACAGTGTAAAAGTGTTCCTATTTCTCCACATCCTCTCCAGCACCTGTTGTTTCCTGACTTTTTAATGATTGCCATTCTAACTGGTGTGAGATGGTATCTCATTGTGGTTTTGATTTGCATTTCTCTGATGGCCATTGATGATGAGCATTTTTTCATATGTCTGTTGGCTGTATGAATGTCTTCTTTTGAGAAATGTCTGTTCATATCCTTTGCCCACTTTTTGATGGGGTTGTTGGTTTTTTTCTTGTAAATTTGTTTGAGTTCTTTGTAGGTTCTGGATATTAGCCCTTTGTCAGATGAGTAGATTGCAAAAATTTTCTCCCATTCTGTAGGTTGCCTGTTCACTCTGATGGTAGTTTCTTTTGCTGTGCAGAAGCTCTTTAGTTTAATTAGATCCCATTTGTCAATTTTGGCTTTTGCTGCCGTTGCTTTTGGTGTTTTAGACATGAAGTCTTTGCCCATGCCTATGTCCTGAATGGTACTACCTAGGTTTTCCTCTAGGATTTTTATGGTATTAGGTCTAACATTTAAGTCTCTAATCCATCTTGAATTAATTTTCGTATAAGGAGTAAGGAAAGGATCCAGTTTCAGCTTTCTACTTATGGCTAGCCAATTTTCCCAGTACCATTTATTAAATAGGGAATCCTTTCCCCATTTCTTGTTTTTCTCAGGTTTGTCAAAGATCAGATGGCTGTAGATGTGTGGTATTATTTCTGAGGACTCTGTTCTGTTCCATTGGTCTATATCTCTGTTTTGGTACCAGTACCATGCTGTTTTGGTTACTGTAGCCTTGTAGTATAGTTTGAAGTCAGGTAGCGTGATGCCTCCAGCTTTGTTCTTTTGACTTAGGATTGTCTTGGAGATGCGGGCTCTTTTTTGGTTCCATATGAACTTTAAAGCAGTTTTTTCCAATTCTGTGAAGAAACTCATTGGTAGCTTGATGGGGATGGCATTGAATCTATAAATTACCTTGGGCAGTATGGCCATTTTCACGATATTGATTCTTCCTATCCATGAGCATGGTATGTTCTTCCATTTGTTTGTGTCCTCTTTTATTTCACTGAGCAGTGGTTTGTAGTTCTCCTTGAAGAGGTCCTTTACATCCCTTGTAAGTTGGATTCCTAGGTATTTGATTCTCTTTGAAGCAATTGTGAATGGAAGTTCATTCATGATTTGGCTCTGTGTTTGTCTGTTATTGGTGTATAAGAATGCTTGTGATTTTTGCACATTAATTTTGTATCCTGAGACTTTGCTGAAGTTGCTTATCAGCTTAAGGAGATTTTGGGCTGAGACAATGGGGTTTTCTAAATATACAATCATGTCATCTGCAAACAGGGACAATTTGACTTCTTCTTTTCCTAACTGAATACCCCTGATTTCTTTCTCTTGCCTAATTGCCCTAGCCAGAACTTCCAACACTATGTTGAATAGGAGTGGTGAGAGAGGGCATCCCTGTCTTGTGCCAGTTTTCAAAGGGAATTTTTCCAGTTTTTGCCCATTCAGTATGATATTGGCTGTGGGTTTGTCATAAATAGCTCTTATTATTTTGAGGTACGTTCCATCAATACCGAATTTATTGAGCGTTTTTAGCATGAAGGGCTGTTGAATTTTGTCAAAAGCCTTTTCTGCATCTATTGAGATAATCATGTGGTTCTTGTCTTTGGTTCTGTTTATATGCTGGATTATGTTTATTGATTTGCGAATGTTGAACCAGCCTTGCATCCCAGGGATGAAGCCCACTTGATCATGGTGGATAAGCTTTTTGATGTGTTGTTGAATCCGGTTTGCCAGTATTTTATTGAGGATTTTTGCATCGATGTTCATCAGGGATATTGGTCTAAAATTCTCTTTTTTTTGTTGTGTCTCTGCCAGGCTTTGGTATCAGGATGATGTTGGCCTCATAAAATGAGTTAGGGAGGATTCCCTCTTTTTCTATTGATTGGAATAGTTTCAGAAGGAATGGTACCAACTCCTCCTTATACCTCTGGTAGAATTCAGCTGTGAATCCATCTGGTCCTGGACTTTTTTTGGTTGGTAGGCTATTAATTATTGCCTCAATTTCAGAGCCTACTATTGGTCTATTCAGGGATTCAACTTCTTCCTGGTTTAGTCTTGGAAGACTGTAAGTGTCCAGGAAATTATCCATTTCTTCTAGGTTTTCCAGTTTATTTGCGTAGAGGTGTTTATAGTATTCTCTGATGGTAGTTTGTATTTCTGTGGGGTCGGTGGTGATATCCCCTTTATCATTTTTAATTGCGTCGATTTGATTCTTCTCTCTTTTCTTCTTTATTAGTCTTGCTAGTGGTCTGTCAATTTTGTTGATCTTTTCAAAAAACCAACTCCTGGATTCATTGATTTTTTGGAGGGTTTTTTGTGTCTCTATCCCTTCAGTTCTGCTCTGATCTTAGTTATTTCTTGCCTTCTGCTAGCTTTCGAATGTGTTTGCTCTTGCTTCTCTAGTTCTTTTAATTGCGATGTTAGAGTGTCAATTTTTGATCTTTCCTGCTTTCTCTGGTGGGCATTTAGTGCTATAAATTTCCCTCAGCACACTGCTTTAAATGTGTCCCAGAGATTCTGGTATGTTGTATCTTTGTTCTCATTGGTTTCAAAGAACGTCTTTATTTCTGCCTTCATTTCGTTATGTACCCAGTAGTCATTCAGGAGCAGGTTGTTCAGTTTCCATGTAGTTGAGCGGTTTTGATTGAGTTTCTTAGTCCTGAGTTCTAGTTTGATTGCACTGTGGTCTGAGAGACAGTTTGTTATAATTTCTGTTCTTGTACATTTGCTGAGGAGTGCTTTACTTCCAATTATATGGTCAATTTTGGAGTAAGTACGATGTGGTGCTGAGAAGAATGTATATTCTGTTGATTTGGGGTGGAGAGTTCTATAGATGTCTATTAGGTCTGCTTGCTGCAGAGATGAGTTCAATTCCTGGATATCCTTGTTAACTTTCTGTCTCGTTGATCTGTCTAATGTTGACAGTGGAGTGTTGAAGTCTCCCATTATTATTGTATGGGAGTCTAAGTCTCTTTGTAAGTCTCTAAGGACTTGCTTTATGAATCTGGGTGCTCCTGTATTGGGTGCATATATATTTAGGATAGTTAGCTCTTCCTGTTGAATTGATCCCTTTACCATTATGTAATGGCCTTCTTTGTCTCTTTTGATCTTTGATGGTTTAAAGTCTGTTTTATCAGAGACTAGGATTGCAACCCCTGCTTTTTTTTGTTCTCCATTTGCTTGGTAAATCTTCCTCCATCCCTTTATTTTGAGCCTATGTATGTCTGTGCGTGTGAGATGGGTCTCCTGAATACAGCAGACTGATGGGTCTTGACTCTTTATCCAGTTTGCCAGTCTGTGTCTTTTCATTGGAGCATTTAGTCCATTTACATTTAAGGTTAAGATTGTTATGTGTGAACTTGATCCTGCCATTATGATATTAACTGGTTATTTTGCTCATTAGTTGATGCAGTTTCTTCCTAGCCTCGATGGTCTTTACATTTTGGCATGTTTTTGCAATGGCTGGTACCGGTTGTTCCTTTCCATGTTGAGTGCTTCCTTCAGGGTCTCTTGTAAGGCAGGCCTAGTGGTGACAAAATCTCTAAGCATTTGCTTATCTGTAAAGGATTTTATTTCTCCTTCACTTATGAAACTTAGTTTGGCTGGATATGAAATTCTGGGTTGAAAATTCTTTTCTTTAAGAATGTTGAATATTGGCCCCCACTCTCTTCTGGCTTGGAGAGTTTCTGCCGAGAGATCTGCTGTGAGTCTGATGGGCTTCCCTTTGTGGGTAACCCGACCTTTCTCTCTGGCTGCCCTTAAGATTTTTTCCTTCATTTCAACTTTGGTGAATCTGGCAATTATGTGTCTTGGAGTTGCTCTTCTCGAGGAGTATCTTTGTGGTGTTCTCTGTATTTCCTGGATTTGAATGTTGGCCTGCCCTACTAGGTTGGGGAAGTTCTCCTGGATGATATCCTGAAGAGTGTTTTCCAACTTGGTTCCATTTTCCCCCTCACTTTCAGGCACCCCAATCAGACGGAGATTTGGTCTTTTTACATAATCCCATACTTCTTGCAGGCTTTGTTCATTTCTTTTTCTTCTTTTTTCTTTTGGTTTCTCTTCTCGCTTCATTTCATTCATTTGATCCTCAATCGCTGATACTCTTTCTTCCAGTTGATCGAGTCGGTTACTGAAGCTTATGCATTTGTCACGTATTTCTCGTGTCATGGTTTTCATCTCTTTCATTTCGTTTATGACCTTCTCTGCATTAATTACTCCAGCCGTCAATTCTTCCACTTTTTTTTCAACATTTTTAGTTTCTTTGCGCTGGGTACGTAATTCCTCCTTTAGCTCTGAGAAATTTGATGGACTGAAGCCTTCTTCTCTCATCTCGTCAAAGTCATTCTCCGTCCAGCTTTGATCCGTTGCTGGCGATGAGCTGCGCTCCTTTGCCGGGGGAGATGTGCTCTTATTTTTTGAATTTCCAGCTTTTCTGCCCTGCTTTTTCCCCATCTTTGTGGTTTTATCTGCCTCTGGTCTTTGATGATGGTGATGTACTGATGGGGTTTTGGTGTAGGTGTCCTTCCTGTTTGATAGTTTTCCTTCTAACAGTCAGGACCCTCAGCTGTAGGTCTGTTGGAGATTGCTTGAGGTCCACTCCAGACCCTGTTTGCCTGGGTATCAGCAGCAGAGGCTGCAGAAGATAGAATATTTCTGAACAGCGAGTGTACCTGTCTGATTCTTGCTTTGGAAGCTTCCTCTCAGGGGTGTACTCCACCCTGTGAGGTGTGGGGTGTCAGACTGCCCCTAGTGGGGGATGTCTCCCAGTTAGGCTACTCAGGGGTCAGGGACCCGCTTGAGCAGGGAGTCTGTCCCTTCTCAGATCTCAACCTCCGTGTTGGGAGATCCACTGCTCTCTTCAAAGCTGTCAGAGTCGTTTGCGTCTGCAGAGTTTTCTGCTGCTTTGTTGTTGTTGTTGTTGTTGTTGTGTAGCTGTGCCCTGTCCCCAGAGGTGGAGTCTACAGAGACAGGCAGGTTTCCTTGAGCTGCTGTGAGCTCCACCCAGTTGGAGCTTCCCAGCAGCTTTGTTTACCTACTTAAGCCTCAGCAATGGCGGGCGCCCCTCCCCCAGCCTCGCTGCTGCCTTGCCGGTAGATCACAGACTGCTGTGCTAGCAATGAGGGAGGCTCCGTGGGCGTGGGACCCTCCCGGCCAGGTGTGGGATATGATCTCCTGGTGTGCCTGTTTGCTTGAAGCGCAATATTGGGGTGGGAGTTACCCGATTTTCCAGGTGTTGTGTGTCTCAGTTCCCCTGGCTAGGAAAAGGGATTCCCTTCCCCCTTGCGCTTCCCAGGTGAGGCGATGCCTCGCCCTGCTTCAGCTCTCGCTGGTCGGGCTGCAGCAGCTGACCAGCACCGATCGTCCGGCACTCCCCAGTGAGATGAACCCAGTACCTCAGTTGAAAATGCAGAAATCACCGGTCTTCTGTGTCGCTGGCGCTGGGAGTTGGAGACTGGAGCTGTTCCTATTCGGCCATCTTGCTCCGCCCTCGCCACACACTTTTAAACCATCATGTCTCATGATAACTCACTCACTATCACGAGAACACATGGGGAAAACCTCTCCTGTGAGCCAATCACCTCCCACCAGGTTCCTCCCTTGACCCATGAGGATTACAATTTGAGATGAGATTTGGGTGGGGACACAGAACCAAACCATATCACTAATTATTAGTGATGTTGAACGTTTTTTCATGTGCTTATTGGACATTTGTACATCTTCTATAGAGAAATTTCTATTCAAGTCCTTTGTCCATGTTTTTAACTTGGTTGCTTATTTTATGATGTTGAATTTTAGGAGTCCTTTTCATATTTCAGATATTAACCTCTTATCAGATATATTGCTTGCAAATATTTTCTCCTATCCTGTGGATCACCTTTTTGGTCTTTTGAGAGTGTCTTTTGATAGAGTGAACAAATGTTCACTATAATAATTTATCTATTTAAAATAAACATAAAATGTACCATTTTAACCATTTTTAAGTATACAGTTCAGTAGCATTAAGCACATTCGCATTGTTGTGCCACTGTCACCACTATTCATCCCAGGACTTTTTCATCTTCCAGAATTGAAACTCTGTATCCATTAAACACCAACTCCCCACTTTCCCATCCTTCAGCCCTGGCAGCCACCAATCTACTTTGTCTCTATAATTTTAAATAGAGAAATTGTTAGTTGCCTGCACTTGTGGTGGGACATCCAAGAAATAATTGCCAAAGCTAATGTTGTGAAGATTTTCCCCTATTTTTCTTCTAACAGTTTTATCGTTTTTGCTCGAACATTTAGGTCTTTGAGCCATTTTCCTTTGTAGGCATAATCAGAGGACCCTAGATCATTGCCATTAAATGTGGTTGCCTTTCCCTTTTATCATTATGATCACATTCATCATTTATATTCTAAGGCATAAAAAAGAGAAAGCATTGTCCACACCCTATGATCACTAAGATATTTGAGAATTCTAAACATTTGCAAAAACTTAACAAATGTCCTTCAGTTCTCCAATTATCTCCTAAAGCATCCCAGACAGGGGGCTGTTAGCTTATTTCAGAAAGTTTGAACTTTGATGTGATCTAGCTGATACTTTAAACGCTTTTGGAAAGGCTGATTAAAATAAGTATTGTTTATAAGATAGGATTCCGCTAATGTTTGTGGTATTGTAAGTGTGTTTAATGGTTTGATTTACCATGATAGTTTTAGTATTCTATCTGACAACCAGTGTGTATGTGAAATCTTTGGACCCCTGTGCATATCTTTTGCCTTCCCTTTGCTAGCTCTAGGTTTGTT
This sequence comes from Papio anubis, assembly GCF_008728515.1. Taxonomy (NCBI): domain Eukaryota; kingdom Metazoa; phylum Chordata; class Mammalia; order Primates; family Cercopithecidae; genus Papio; species Papio anubis. The sequence goes on along the minus strand of NC_044990.1, from coordinate 13,259,512 downwards.
TTCAGGATGGAGATATTCTCATCTTCACTGTAGGTGTTTGTCACAGATCTAAACATCACATAGGAATTCCTCTGTCCCCCTCTGTATATCCACCAGTAAGAAGAGTCAAACATTTTCTCATAAAACAAAGTGCTTGCTGCACAGATTAATCAGGGAAGCTCCTGATGAAACCTTCATATTGAAACATTCCCTTTCTAAGGACCTGGTGGCTCTGTCACTAGAAGGAATAGCTAGAAACCCCATGGGTGAGTGAGTGAGTAGATGAGTTATGAAATTGCTGGCTTTTATGATACAATTGAGGCATTGTAAAATCTCAGGTAAGTCCACATCAATTCTGGTTATTTGGCTTCAACTATTTGGGAAGGTCACCAGAATGGCTTTAGGGTTTGTACCCTCTAGCAGTTTTGCCAGGACTGGAGAAACCTATGGTTCCTTGGGTCCATTTTCCAAGTGCGGCTGGGCATGGGAAGGGGCAAGGTGTGAGGGTTACCTGGAGGAGTGGGGATATGGTGTGTGGCAGGATCCAATGGTGGAAGGACTTCCTGGGTTATTGTGACTGATCCAGTGCACCATCCTACCAAACCATGCTATTCCCCTGTGTATTAGATAGGGTAGGCTAAACTGCCATGACAAACAGGCACAAAATACAACAGCTTAACAGAAGATAAGCTTTATTTATTTATTTATTTTTTTTGAGACAGAATCTCACTCTGGCACCCAGGCTGGAGTGCAGTGGCACAATCCCAGCTCACTGCAAACTCCACCTCCCAGGTTCAAGCAATTCTCCTGCCTCACTCAGTCTCCCAAGTAGCTGGAATTACAGGTGCACACCGCCATGCTGGCTAATTTTTTTGTGTGTGTATTTTTAGTAGAGACAGGGTTTCAGCATGTTGGCCAGGCTGGACTTGAGCTCCTGACATCAAGATCCACCTCCCTTGGCCTCCCAAAGTGCTGGGATTACAGGTCTGAGCCACCCCATGCAGCCCTATTTTTTCTTACAAACCCAGATATATGCCAGATGAAAAGATCTCCTGTGTTCCAGAATATTTTAATGAAAATCTAGGGGTCACTTGAAATGGAATCAATAGAAGTGAATACTCTTAGAAATGGGCCAAAGTTATTTCTTCATTCTGGGATATGGGACAAGGGTTTGGGTGCGGGAATGGCAACTCAGGACTATGCATGGAAGAGAAAGTTTCACCTAATATTCCTGTTACCATTTTCTGATTTTATATTACACTTACATACATAAGTTTATTGGTATAAGCTCCCACTATAGAAATAGAAATACTTAAGCTTTTCAGCCTAAAGAGCTTATTAGGCTTTCAGCCTACAACATTTTCACGGAGAACTCATTATTTCTCATGATTTCACACTGTTCTGTAAAGCTGTGTCATGACGATGTGGGGGTAGTGAAATATTAGGGTTCAGCTGTGCCATCCATTATAAATTCCGCTTTAGCTGCTTATTAATGCTCTCCCCAAAATGAAGGAATAACCCCCTGACATTCCATTGTTTGAGAACTTACTCAAAATTATTCTGTAGAGAAACTGAAAATGCTGCTCCATTATGATTTTTCCCCCTAAGAGTGGTGAGTTGGTTGAACTGAGTGCCACTGTGATATACCTGGAGTCCGAGGAAACAGTCAGTTGTGAGTTTGGATTAATAAAGAGCCTGAAATACAGGTCACTAAGTAGTTCTTCTACGGCCCATTTTAGGTTTTGACTGAGATCTTCCTGGTTCCAGAGGCAGAATGGGGAAGTCATGCTGCATATAACATGGTACACGGGAATTAGAGGTGTTGTTTGTTTGTTTTTGGCTGCTGGGCAACTATCCCTTCCATCTTCTCTCATGTCCTAGGACTGACTGGCCTGCAGGATCTTGAGCAAATCTCTGAAACTCAGTTTCGTCCCAGGTGAATGAGATAGTCCTGCCTATCTCAGCATTATTTTGAGGATTAATTAAAATAGTCCTACACGAGCCTTCACATTGTGCTCAGAAGATACCAAGCACTCAGTGAAAGTGTCCTGGTTAATTATTGTCATTGTTTGAAACTTGGGTAAATTGAAGTGGCTGGGAACACAAACAGATATTAAGCAGATGTGAAAATCAAATGAATTTAAAGAGAAAAAATAAAAACAGAAATAAGAAGGCACTAATATTATCATTAAATAGCATTTTCAGAAGAGATGGATTTATGCCTTCACAAAATAGGTGACTGGAAGACAAGAAGATCTGCCCGGATCACTCACATGGTCTTGACATAGAGCCTGAAAATGCCACCGCTGGAGCCATTAGTAGGCTGTAGGTGGGAAGTATTGCTTGAAACCAAAAGGCCCATTTTACGAAGTATGAGGAAAGAAAGAATATTGTCCTGACCCACTGAAAAATCCAGGGAGCATGTGGACCATGAAAGTTCTGAGTGCCTTTGAAGGGAAATCTTGAGGGTGATGTTGAATAGAGAGTAGAGTTTGTTGCTGAAGGGTCTTGATGTTTTCTTTCCCTCAAATAGGGTCACATAACTCCTGCTATTAAAAGTGTCACCTTTTCTGGGGGAAGATGTACAACCTGTAGCAGCCACGTAGTACCTGCCCTGAACCTGCCTGCTTTATGATGCTCTAAGCCTGCCTGCCATATTGGTCAATATCTGACAGTGGAAAACTTTGTCATCTTTGGGGCCCAACTGATACGGAGCCATCAACGAGTGAGACCATCCTAGACTATCCAGCCCAAGTCAAGTTACTACAGATTAGAAAAGCCCAGTCAATCTATAGATTCATGAGGAAAAACAAATAATTGTGACTTTAAGCTACTACATTTTGGGGTGGTTTGTTACACAGTAGAAGGTAACTGATACAGAAACCAACTTTTCCTTACTACTGTTGCAGAATTATACCCTAGCTTTATCTGAGCTGGGATGTAATGCTCCAGAAGCCATAACTCTGATGATATGTTAACTCCTAACAGCCAGAGGCAATCTGTGTTTATGATTGAAGTGAACTCCTTGAAGATTGTTTATCATAGACCCCAAAGCTGGATCCAGAGCTGGGACCTACGTGTTCAACAGATGCATTCAGGAGGGGTCTCTGAGTCTCTGTCAATAGAATGAAGGCTGAGAGAGAACTCTCCTGTTCCTCAAAGAGTAAATGGGCTGGGACTTAGGCAACTGCAGACAAAGATAGTGGTACTCACAGAAGAGTTGTCCAATAGGAAGGCTGGACTTTAGGGCATAGGTTAAGCCTGAAGGTATGAATTTAGGGGTGACTAGAACAAAGTAAAACAGGGCACCTTTGTGAATGGAAGGTTTTCTGATAAGCCAAAACCAAGGAAGAAAGATGAAAGGGCTCAAGGTTTATGGAGCGGCCATGAAATCCTTGGATAAAGAATGAAAGGGTGATTAAAAGGCCCCTAGGCTGTGGGTTCCTTGAGGAAAAGGTTCATCTCTTACTCAGTTTTGTGTCTCCAATTCCTCCACCTTGTATTAACACACGGTAACTTTTCAGTCTGAATGGAGATAAGCAAAGAAAGAGATGAAAATTTGAAAAGAACAAAGGGAATGCATTATGTCAGAAGCCAAGACATGAGAAGGGTCTCCATACTCTTAAAATAATAACAACTAACATTTTATTGAATGTGTGCATGGCCTTGTACTTTACTAAGTTCTTCTTAAGGATTATTTAATACTCATAACAATCATAGGAAAGAGAGAATATTCTTACTCCTATTTATAAATGAGGAAACTGAGGCATGGGCAGTTCAAGGAAATTGCCGTTTCCTCACAGTGGCTCTGGGAGTAAATTTTGAATTTTACATGATCAGTTCATTTACAAAGTTCATTGTTCAACCTCCCAGGATGGGGGTGGCCAATACTGTCGAAATCAGCAGGTAGCGTCAGGAGAATGAGCAGCTGGAAGAGATTATTAAATCTGGTCAGAAAAGATTATGAGTTATATTGGGGACAAAGTAGGGGAAGCATGAATGTTGGAAATTTAGTAGTAGAAGCAGAAATCAGGTCACAAGGAATTAGTAGTCAGGAAATGTAAGCTGCAAGTTTAAGCTATGAGTTCAGAGAGTTGGGTGGTAAGCGGGAGGTCAGAATTTAAATATGAGTTGGATTAAGTGGTGATATTTAAAGAACTGTTAGTCATTTTAGGACTGAGACAATTTGATTATGTCTCTTTGGAAAATGGACCACAGTGGTGAAGTCAGCAAGAGACAGGAGAGTAAATAGGTGAGTGGTGGAAGGGTGGGAAATTTCGGAAGCGCTGTCAAGAGGAGTGAGATCAGGGGCTGGTGGAGATGATACAGCAGGATTTTCCAGCATAGGTTAGCCTCAAAGAATGACTGAAAAGCACCACTATCTCAAGAGTTAAGTCTGCTCTGTTTTATACCTTCTCCCAAATGCAGATCATCACAGACTCAGGAACAATAGAAAGAGATGGTCATAAAGTGATCGATCCCATCTTTTCCGCTCCACTTGTGCCCTTGTTAGTCCTAAAACACAGCAAGGACCCTCCCGTCCCAGGGGTCTGCGCATATTGTTTCTTCAACATTCTCTGTGTGTCCCTTCCTTCCCAGTTAGCATCATGGCTTGGTCTCATTTAACTCAAATGTCATCTCCTCTCAGAGGGTTTCTCTGGCTACCCTACCTAAAAACCACATTCCTCTAATGAGGTCTTATTTTTTACTGAATTGTTTATCACCATCTATAACACATTTATTGATTTGCTTTGTAAACATTTGTCTCATATCATGGGATGTCACTCTCCATGAAATCTGGGACATGGCTGTTTTTAATGTTCTATCTTCTTAGCAATGCTTCATAATGGTGTTCAATAAGTATTTGTTAAATGAATGAATATATACAGCTAGAGATTTGCTGAGTGAGTTGTGAGAAAGGTGGGAAAGGATCATATAACCATAACTAAACCAAATAGTATCTTGTTGTGCTCTACGTTGTCCAAGGTGCTTTCAAAGAGGGATGATTAGAGAATCCTGGAGAGGGGATTTGGAGAGTTTGATAGTTGAGGGCATCCTGGGTAGTCGTGGTTTAGACAGTGGTACAAATAAGAAAGTAAGATTAGGATTTCTGAGTCATTCAATATTATTGAAACAAATGGAGTTGAGAGTTGGAAGCTGATAACGGGTTTATTGGGAATGGAAGACTTCACCATTATAACAGAGCAGAGGAGAGTAGTAGTCTTTCTGCTAAAAAGAGCATCATAGTCCAACATTCCCAACATCATCTTTCTCAGCATTTTATGAAAAATGTTTTACAAAACAAAGGAAAGACAAAAAGCTCATAATAGCACTGGAAATTAACAAAAGCGGTCAACCACTCGCAAAGTTCTTAGAGTTCCCATGACCTATAGCATTGATGAAGTTGGATTGCAAATTACAACTAGTGGTCTATTCGAATACACATCACTGTCTGATAAAAAACTGCAAGTTGCTTCTTCCCATCTCCCCTCCCATAAGTGCAGGGATACAGGACATCTTTGCAGCAACAAGCAAAACCAAGCAGTCACCCTTATGCTAAAGGGCTACCGCCTTAATCAAGTAACCTGAGTCCCTGTATCAGCTCCCTACAATACTAGACCAGAGGCTCTATCACCCTTTTCCACCTAGTTCCCTCTGTCTTTATTCATTAGTACCCATTTTGACTGAGGGAACTGAAAGTGAGTGCATTATGTCCCTTTATGTGAAATGTCCCATGGTCTTCTATGGATTTAATCATGGAAGAATTACAGCATCAGGTGAGAAGTAGAAGTTGTTATGCCAGACATCTACGATTAGACACACTTCCTATAAATTCTGATGCCACCACTTCCTAACTGCACATGCTAACCTCTCTGCTTTATTATCCTTATCTTTAAAATTGGAATAATGGCAGTACATTTTTTAAGGCTAATTTAAGAATAAATAAGATAATACATGTAAAGGATTTTGTAGAGGACTAGGCATGGTATAGGTTCAATAAATGTTAGCATACACTCAATGAATGTAAGGAAATATTCCTGGGAATGTAAGTTTTCCTTTTCCATAGCTAGGAAACTTGGCATGGGAATAGATGAATATCTACTTAATCTATGTGAGCTAGAGCAAGCAGGAAGAATTGGTTCAGTATTGCGATCACTGGCCTATGATTTGGGGGTCTTAAAGGAAGATTCTTGTCTGAACCCAAATGGAAAGTGAAAAAGGCTAAAGAGGTCAAGAAGGGAGTAAAGAAATGGATTTAGAAGCAACTGATCACCTTGTCTATACGTGGCTTTGGAAAGCTCTGTCAAGGGTCTAGTAACATACAAAATTAATATGGAGGCTACTAGAATATTTAGAGATGGAAACATTATCTTGAAAACTCACATTAAAAGCATAATGTTAAAATTAAAAGAAAATGAGAAAATGTCTACTTTGATTTCTCGCCAAGTCACAGGAAAACATGACCCTCATGGAACCAGAGCCCATGTTTACAAGAAACCATCTAGATGAGATGAAATGACAGGCACACCAGATTCAGGAAGAGGTTCCTGAATGCCAGCCCAGATTTGAAGGGGAGGCATAATTAGTCTTTCTGCCACAGAGCAGGAGTTGATGGAGGTCCAATAAGGGCTAAGTAAACCTGTCCAAAGAAGTCAGCCTGGATAGGCTGGGCAGAATGGTAGACTCTAGGACCAAGAGCTTGGACAGAGCACAGGGGAGAGCATCAGCTGAGGTGCTGGGTGCTGGTATTTCCCAAGGCACTCAGTTGAAGTCCATCTGACCTCGCCCACAGTCTAAGGAGCCTGTGAGGCTCTGAGTTGATTCAGAGGAGGACTGAAGTGCAGAGTGAGATCAGAAGTAAAGAATATAAGGAGCTTAAGGAGTGTAAACATAGAATTATAACCAAATCCACTTTAGATACAGCAAAAAGTCAATTCTTAGCTCTGCCATTACCCAGTTATAGCCTTTGGAGAAATCGCATACCCTTTCTGATTCTCAGGTTCCTCATATGTAAAATGGAGCTTAGAGTTCAGTGGAAGCCTCATGTCTGACACAAGCAGGACCACTGGTTGGTTAGTCAATCAAAAAACCAGTTCAAGTGGGAACAAGCAATAGTATGTAATATACTTGAAATCCTTTCTTAAGCACATAAAATGTATTTATTACCCAATATTTTCATGCAAGATTGAGGACTTTTCTTGAAATATGGCCCACTGGTTACAGTCCTTCCTTTTTTATGTTTTCAAAACCAATATCCTTGATGAATTGCCAAAGGTTTCTTATTTTTCTTCTTGTTTTTAAATGGAATGAAATAAGTTTTAAGCACAGAATCATCCTAGACCTTTATTCTCATTTCCATTATCCCCACACCTGTTCTTTTATAGTTGTCTAGATCATGGCTAATTTGACTACAGTTCTTTTTTTTAATTTTAGTGACTCGCCTTTAAAATGAGTCCTTCCAGATTATTCAATTTAGTTTTCATAGAAACAACAGCTTTCTTTATTTTTCGCTCTAGTTCATTGATACAGTCATTACTACTCTATAAATTATCTAATTATAATTGCAATTGGTTTGTGAGAAAATGCAACCGGTGTTTGGTAAGCAAAGACCTCAAATGGAGAGAGCAAAAACCGGTGAACATTCAAACTTCATTTCTGACATCGTTTGCATGCATTTGGCTGGGCTCAAACTATGGAGCCTGGGAGGCTGAGGCCACACATTGAATCCCTCATTCTTTCCATAGCTCTGACTGTGAGCTCACAGAAGCTGTTAGTCACAGGATGAAATTCTTGGGAGTAACACACACCACTACATACAATCTGTATGTAAAACATACAAACAGAGCACCTGATAGTTTTATCAAGATTGTGGCTTCTGAGTAAGAACACAGATGGGAGACCAAGGCGGGCGGATCACGAGGTCAGGAGATCGAGACCACGGTGAAACCCCCTCTCTACTAAAAATACAGAAATTAGCCAGGCATGATGGTGGGCGCCTGTAGTCCCAGCTACTCGGGAGGGAGGCTGAGGCCGGAGAATGGCGTGAACCCAGGAGGCAGAGCTGGCAGTGAGCCAAGATCGCGCCACTGCACTCCAGCCTGGGCGACAGAGGGAGACTCCGTCTCAGAAAAAAAAAGAAAAAAGAAAAAGAAAAAAAGAAAACAAAACCTTCTGAGTAATCCTTAACTTCATGAGGAGAAGCTCATCATGTTTGACCCAAGTTTATCTTTTTTTCTGAGGGTTTGACATAGCTCTTGGGAGCTATATTATCTTAACTCAAAGAGAACACTTTTAGTGATGAAACCAAGTCGTTATCAAGGATTGCCTGGAAAGAAACAGAATTTTTATGGGTCTGAAAAATAACTATTATGGTGTCTGCTGTATGTGGTGTGATTGTCTTCTCTCTAGACTTTTCCAAAAAAAGGCCACCTTTGATTTCAAAGCACTTCAGGAACTTATGGATGTGTATCATTCTCTGAAGTCCATGGGGGAAAAAAAAGCCACACAGGAACAAATTTGATGACCTCAGAATGGTCTGGGTTCAGAATCGATTAACTGCTTATGTCAGTCAGCTCACCTTTGTTCTCTTTTACCATTCGTTAATAAACAGATTTGTAGTTGTCATAATGGCACAGTTCTATACTGCATGCCTATCTACTATGTTGAATTAGAAATTTGAAGTGGAGGATTATGATGTTTTAGATCCCAGAAGCTGCCAGGTAACCACAGTTCTAACTTCTTTAGGAAGAATTGGCAGAAGGGGCCTTTGTGCTGCAGATTTCCCAGTACAAACTCCAAGTTACACCAAAAATTTCCAGTCCCATTTGTAACAAATCATGTAGCCAATGTGGGACATGTCTAATTTTGGATGACCTAAAATTGCGAGATGTTTAATACTTCTGTGCTCAACCTACTATCCTAAAACAGGGGTTCTTTTATTCCAGAAGGTTATTTTTAAATTGGTCTTTGGAACTGTGAGATTTGCAGTTTTTGAGTTTGTAGTTTCTAAGTGACTGATTAAGGTTTTTTTTAGATACTTTTCCTGAAATAAGATGTAACTAGGGGACAGCTGCGACCTGGTCATAATCTCATCTTCTAACAGCAACAGGAAGGGCTGACCATATTAATATCTTTCTTGTTTAATAACATGTTGAAACTTTAAGCCTCTTTGGTATCTTTATTATTATGTTTATTATAATAAATCTTAAATATAGAGTTAACAGATGTCCTATGATCACTGGTTTAAACTATTGCCCTGGCATCCTGTTTAGTACTCATTATGAATTTACTATTTTTAAATAAACTATTATAATTTATAGTTATATTAAAATAAAACTGGATGGGTTACATAGACCCTTGCTTTGTTTGTCTAGCTGGTCTCATCTTTCAGTGTGTAAGCTGTATGTGCAGTAAACACAATTCTCACTTTAACCTGTGGCCAAATGGGAAACAGGATCCATGGTACCCTATTGTTTCCCACCCTTGCTAGATGCACTCAGCTAACTCCTCCATTGTATAGACAGCCAGCAGGGCGCTTATCAATAAAATGAAGGGTACTTGGTCACTGGTAATTGCTTGGATGGCGGTAGAAGCAGCAAGTTGTGTTGTGGCCTGTTCAATGCCCTGTGAAAAGCACTGAAGTCAACAGACTATGAGTTGGTAGAGTCAGTTGAAATCAGCTGGAAACAAGGAAAATTATAATTTAGATGTCCAAGAAATATGTCTGGGAAATAGAGGTTGAGAAGTTCTCCAGTCAAGTATATCATCAGCCATGTGAAAACACTTGCTTAGTGGTTTTGTCAATGATTTTAAGGTATAATCCTATTATTGCTTCTTATTACTTGGTAATGATTTTTCACTAGTGAGCCCTTTTGACAACAAAGAGCTAAAAATACTGAAAGTACACATTTAATTAAAATTAAGGACTGATTTTCTATTTCCCAAGAAAGTTGATAATAAATGTGTGACTTACACAGATTAGTTATGAAATCTTTACCATCCATTGTCGGTGCCAACATGTTATCACTAATCACATGAAAAATAGAAGATACAAAGTTGCTAAAGAAGCAAGAATATATACTTCAAAAATTGCTATTGAAAAACGCCCATGGATGCAATTTAACAGGAGCAGTAGCAGGAAGTGTGTTAAATTTTCATTACGTAACTTTCATTTAGATCAAACGATTGTTCCTCTAAATTTATTCTACACATTCTAGATTCTGTGGTTTCCTGCAAATGTATGAAAAGTGAAAGACAGCTATTAGTAAATTGGCCCTATCATTGAAAGAACAACTTGGCAAACAATCGAAGAATGCCAGTTTTTTATCAGTGTTATCAGGGTGATTCTAACAGAAAATCAGTCAAATTACTTTCAATAATAGCTTAATATTTTCAACCAATTTATGAAATCAAAACAAAGCTTTGAGTGCTCATTCAGAGACAATACACCTGCCATTCTGTAAATTTTATTGTAAACGTACTTTAATTTTATTCATTTATTTTTATTTACTTTGAAACAGGGCCTCACTCTGTCACCTGAGCTGGAGTACAGTGGTATAATTATAACTCATTGTAGCCTAGAATTCTTGGGCCCAAAGTGATCCTCCTGCCTTAACCTTCCAAGTAGCTGGGACTACAGGTGCATGCCAACACACTCAACTACTTCTTAAATTTTTTTTTGTGGAGACAAGGTGTCACTATGTGGTCCAGGCTGGTCTCAAACTCCTGGGCTCAAGTGATCCTCCTGTCGTGGCCTCCCAAAGTGTTGGGATCATAGAGGTGAGGCCATCACTCCTGTTTGTTTTTATTTTTATTTTTAAACTTACTTTTAAAATCCAATATTTAAGATAAAATTATTCTAATATAAATTTTGGTGGAATATAGTATCATGGTAAAAAAATTCTGCCTAGAGTTCTATCAAGCTGAATCATATTTGGAACTGGCTGTAATGCACACAGTACACTGATATCTGTAACTCACAGATATCGGTCTGAACATCTTTGATTCTCTAGTGATTGAAGTAGAAATCAAGAGTTGTTGAAGTTTACAAGTATATTTTACATTTACGGGTTGAGTAAATGAATTACCTCGTATTTGTGAAGAAGCTAATGTTGAATTTTAAAAGAGAAATACTTCATCATGACAGCACATGTTTTCTTTACGGCCCAACACCAGTTTGATTTTAGAAATGCTGGGCTTGAAGAGTTACTTTGTAAAATTCTTACAATCTTAGTGTCCCACAAAAAAGTGAACTTTTTTTTTGGTAAACAAGTTCAGTAAATTTTGGTTGTCTTTTGTTTATAATTACTTGGAAATCTTTCATCAAATTATTCAATGTATCAACTACTACAAAATTTTGTCTTTCAAAGCTGTTAGTCAGTTGCAATTGTTAACAATATATCACAAATGAGAGGACACCAAAGTTTATTACTATAAGAGCAGGGGAAGAGCTGCACAAATTAAACACTGAGAGATTGAAAGGTTAAAGATTTAATTTTCAAAACCAACAATGACTATTTGAGTTTATTGACTTCTGAGAAAAATTTGTATCAGTATCACTACTTTTAATGGAATGAATTTCTATTATTGACCACAATGGAATTAAATTAAGAATTATTATAATTTTCAGCATTTCTGTCTGATGAAACATTCGACAGAATCAAGTTTTGTCTTATAAAATATTTGCCAAAGAAAAGTTCTTTGAATGGAGAAAAAGGAATGTGTAAAAACACTTGGGCTAAATAATTACACATTTTGAGGTTTACAAAAAAGAATTGAAATTATGTTCCATCAGTAGACTTTGCTTTAAGCTTACCAGATACTTCAGCATTTATGGATCTTTTATTTTTTTGGTACCTACCACCTAAAACAGAGAAAATCTAATTCAGAAATGGAGGTTTTATGTCCATCATCCTTATCAATCCTTTCTTTCTCTCTGGAAGGTTTTTAAATTTTCTTTGTCTTTGATATTCTTAAACTTCACCTTAATGTGTTTGGGTGTCGTTTTTTCATATTGGAGCTACATAAACCCTTTCAACCTGAGGTTTTTATCTTCTTTAAATTCTAGAAATTTATTTTCATTGTTTCTTCAAATATTTCCTCCTCTTTGTTTTCATTTCCCTGTCCTTTAAAGCCTTCTGTCTTCTGGATGTTGGCCTTCTGTTTCTATCTTCCATGTATTTTAGCTTTTCTTTTATATTTTATAACAGCTTAGTCTTTTCTAGAGATTGCTGAGATAGTATTGTCTTTCCAAATAATATATTCTTATTTTCACAGGATTTTATATGACTACTTAACCCATCTATTGTATTCTTTATTTCAGCTATTATTTTGCTCACATTTAATGTTTTCTCTTAACCTTTATTTTATGTGGCTATAAAGATGAACAATATGTAGTAATTTTCTAAAAGACTGTGAGACATTGTGATATAAAAAGAAACGTATATTTGGTCTCTGCCCCTGGTTTCTGGCACAGAGCTTCTAAAACCTTTGTGATTTTCTGAGCTATAAGGATGCTAAGCACTTTTTTCTCCCTTATATTTGGTCTTTGACCATGGTTCCTGACACAGATCCTAATCACTTGGAATTTACTGGGTGATAGAAATGTCTTTTTATGAATGTGGCAACTCTTGGTGGGCTTCTGGATGGGGACTGATCACCAGAAAGAACACACCATGATGAGAAGCTTGGAACCTTCAGCCCCCTCCCCTGGTCCTCCAGGAAGGGAAGAGGGACTGACAATTTAGTTAATAATTGCTCAGGTCTATATGATGAAGCCATCATAAAGATCCCCGAACTACAGGGTTCAGATAACTTCCAGGTTGCTGAACATGTGGAGCATATGGGGAGGCGGTGCACCCTAAGAGGACATGAAAGCTGTGGAACTTGCCACATCCCTGGCCCTATGCATCTCTTCCGTCTGGCTGTTGATTTGTGTCCTTTTATAATAAACAGGTAAATGCAAGTAAAGTGTTGCCCTGAGTTCTGTGAGACATTTTAGCAAATAATTGAACCCAAGAGGAGGGTTGTAGGAACCTCTGATTTATAGCTGGTGGGTCAGAAGCATAGGTAGAACAACCTGGGATTTGCAATTGACATCTGAAGGAGGGGGCAGTCTTGTGGGACTGAGCCCTTAACTTGTGGGGCCTGCACTAATTCTAATTGGTGTCAGGATTTAGGATGCTCTGCTGATGTTGGAGAATTAGTTAGTGTGGGAGGAGAAAAAAATACACACATTTGTCACAGCAGTGCTCTGTGTTTTTCATGGAATACTACTCAGCCACAAAAAAAGCATGAAATAATGTCTTTTGCAGCAACTTGGATGGAGCTGGAGGCCATTATTCTAAGTGAAGTAACTCAGGAATGGAAAACCAAATATCAAATATCATATGTTCTCACTTATAAGTTTTGTGGGTTGGCGGCTAAGCTATGAGGATGCAAAGGCATAAGAATGATATAATGTGCTCTGGGGACTTGGGGTGAGGCGGATGGTTAGGAGGGAGTGAGGGATAAAGGGCTACATATTGGGTGCAATGTGTGCTGCTTGGCTACTTGGCTGATGGGTTGACTAAAAGCTCAGAAATCACCAGTAAAGAACTTATTCATGTAACCAAAACTACTTGTACCCCAAAAACAACTGAAATTAAAGAAGTGTTCTGTGTTGAGAGATTAGTATATGAAAACAGCTTTTCCCCCTCCTGTTTTACAGATTGTATACATGTAGTCAGTTTTCAGGAAACACATATAGATCTAATTTAATTCTTTAATCACTCCTTTTAAATCCATATTGTGTTATTGATCTTTGTCCCCTATTATGTGATTTAGGCTTGAGTAGGTTCCTTCTTTTACTTGGATAGTGGGTTGAGTTACGTGCCCCAAAATATATCTTCAAGTCCTAGTGCCTGGCACCAGTGAATGTGACCTGATTTGGAAATGGCGTCTTTGCAGATCAAGTTAGGGTGATACTGGATTAGTGTGGCCCCTAAGTTTCATAGCTGGTGTTTCTAGAAGAGAAAGAAGAGGTCTATTTGGATACAGAGACACAGGGGAGACACAAAGAAAGAAGGCCATGTGAAGACTAAGTCAGAGATTGGAGTGATGCATTTATAAGCCAAGCGATGTCAGCAATTTCCAGGAGCTACCCAAAAGAGGCAAGTAAGAATTCTTCCATAGAACCCTCAATGGGAGCATGGCTTGGCAATACCTTGATTATGACTTTGAGCTTCCAGAACCCAGAAATAATACAATTTTGTTGTTTTAAGCAACTCAATTTGATTTGTTGTGGCAGCCTTAGGAAACATACACTGTGGAAGGCGTTTTTAATAGTCAAAAGCCATTCCAAGCCGTACAGAGACTGTGAGTTGCAGCAGGTTTGCATATAACAGAACTCCCTCAGGTTTTGTTCATTTTTTATTTCTCTGTGGAGAGAAACTTCATTACTTACTTAAATCTTATCACAATACAGGCTTTGGTTTTTTATTAAACTGCCTTTCACACCTCCAATTTTTTCCATGTTAATTTTTTGTTTTGTTTTGTTTCTAGTGTTCTCTTGTCTTTCATCATTTTTCTGACACTTTATCCAAAGGAAAAAGTAGAAAATTGTAAGCACTTTGGGTCAGAATATGGACAGCGGGAAAACTGGCCTCTGAGTCTCTGATTTATGTGCGCAGTGTCCATCACAGTACTACAGATAGGGTGGTAAAAATGGGCAAAACAAAAATAGTCATTGAATGGAATTTCAAGTCAGTAGAATGTCCGTATACTCACAAGAGTATAAAACTATATTAAAACTGCACGATGTTGTCTTTTTGTAATTACCAGGGGGTGATTTTCTTTGTTCCAACTTAAGTCTGTCATAGAACTTTGTGTTCTTCAAAACATGTACCACATAGCCGCTTAGCAGTCCACCGATAGGATTAGATACAAGTTTGTTTCTGCTGCAGTGTGTAGTCACACAGTCATCATCATTAATAATAATACTTTCATCATCAGTTTGATAATTTTATAATTTGTTAATGTTTTTACACATATGTTATTAACCCTGTGGATTATTTATCATATTTGATTTAATATACCTCTCATCTTGTGCGGAAAACAAGACTCAAAACTATTTAGAAACTTAACCTAATTCACGGAGTCCACGTTCAAGGACCTTTACAACACAGTACTTCGACAAAATGTTAAGAACTGTGAGAGATACCAAGACAGTCACGGGTATCTTTTTGCACATTTCTGGTATATATAACAATATATAATATATATATATATAGTTAATGTAGAATAGATTTTATTTTTTGCAGTCAAAAAGTCTGTCCTCTTTGTTTTGCATTATAGAAAAAAGTGTACTGTACTGGGAGAACTGTAACTGGGAGAACTCAAATTGGGTGATGAGGTGGAGCACTTTTTGCAGAAAATAAGAAATAATCTGCTCAAATTTCTCTGGCAGGGTAGCTAAAATGAAATAATCACTTTGGCAGTGATGGACAAAAAAAAAAAAAAAAAAAAAGAAAGAAACTTAAAAGAGACCTAAAAGAGGTCTTCTTTGTAGTGGCATTGTTGAAAATGTAGATAAGCTGCATTTTTAACTTTAAAGATATTGAAGAGATAGAAAACTATGTGGGAAGAAATGTTGGGTCAGTCCTTATTTTGAAAAATGCTTCCCAGAAATATGCTCATATCATTGACCCACTGAGAATCATCATTTGTTGGACAGCAATTGCTTGTACTACATTAGCTTATGACATGAATTTGAAATATTTTACTACACCCTGGAAATTACTGAATCAATAAATTGGTTTTCCATTTGAATTTTGTATAGATTGAAAGTACTTTCTTGCTTCTAATTTTTAAAATTTTCTGTTCCAAATAATTTTCTTATGCTAAAAACATCACCTACATCCTTGTTATCAACTGCTTTCTTTCTTAGTGATAACTAGACCAGTAAAGAGGAAAAATAATAAAAATGGTATGAACAATATGAACTGATACAGTGAAAATGCACATGATAAGATAAACTGAGTGAGAGGAGTATCAAACAATAGCTTATTTTTTGTGGCTGCAACCTACCTTGCATTCCAGTAGCCAAGAATTTGCCCATTGGACTATTTGTATTTTTGCCTATTATGTATAATTTTTCATATAGCTAAATTTTTACCATATTCTTTATAGAATAACTTTCAATGACACTGAATTTGGTAAAGCCTACTATGACTTTTCCTGAAAACATATATTTGGAGCTGTGAAAGTTTAACTGAACCTTTCCTTTTATGGAATATAGCCAATCATATACCTGTATAGTGCTGAGATGTTAGTCAGAAATGCCATCCTGAAGTATTTTCCAGGATTATGCTATAGTGAAAGGAAGAATAAACTCACATGTATGAGGTTGTTGTTGCTCTGATATCATTATCATTCGTGGAAAATATAGGAGAAATAGAGTCCCTCACCTTCTATGGTTAGAAACATATTATCACTGACAAGTAGCACAATTCAATATTTATTATTAATTAGAGTACTAAAATGAAGGTACTATCTCAGTACTTTTCTCCTAATATAGCTCCTTGATACTCAAATATATGCTACTTATATAATTCGTATTGTAGAGTAAAAGCAACAATTTTTATTGGAGTCATAAAAATACCACTATGCTAGAGGCTGGCAGACTTGACTGAAATATACGGTTTGCAAATTTTCACATCAGCTCAAAGTAGTGTATATCAGAGTAAGCAATGTTCAGATGCATGGAAGTGGTTATTGGCTTCTGAACAGTGAACGTCTTGAGCATCTTGTTTCCTTATGTTTCCATATGGTGAAGTATCTCTAAGGAGACACCTTTACGACTTATGTAGGCTTTCACTAGTCTAAATTTCTACTGTATATGACATATTTTGGATAACAGAGGCAGCTATTCCTTTTATTTCTATTTTTTTATTGCATTTTAAAGAATGTTGAGGAAAATAGAGGCATCTGTGAAAATCTTTTAGATAATTTCTAATCACTCAATATCCCTTTTCTATTATGATTTGAGCATCTCTACGGGAGGTCATTTTGGCTAATGATTTTATGTTCTAAGATTCATCATCTCTGCTCTCAGAGTGTGATGAAAATGCCTAGGAAATAATGTAAAATTGTTTTGAGTAATAGAGGATTTAGGGTAAAGTATCTCTATTAAATTTTGACTCTTAAAAATATAGCTCAGGCAAAAATAGATCTGTTCTTTCTGTTCAGCAATTTCAATCTCATTTTCAAGAAAATAAGAAGGCTATTGGAAAGTACCATACATGGTATTACGTTTTTGCATAATATGCACTATCTCAATGCATTACTATTAGGTAATTTATATTTCTTAGAAAAGCTATCTGGCCTTGTCTAATATTCATTGATGAAATTAATTTAATATTAAAGTCCTGAATTTTAAAGTCCTTTCCAGAATTATTTTTACAGAAATTATCTTCAGGACTGCTGTTGTTATATCTGTCACAAGATCATATGATGTAGTTGAGAGTAAGAAGCATTAGCCTTTGAGATTAAGCTGCTTGGTCAATGAGAAGGTCTTACATATTTGGAAATCTGGCTGAAACTTAATGCAGAATTTGAACTGTTTCTGATGAGCTTCACCTGGCCCTTTAGGCCGACAATTCATCATGTCTATTACCTGCATCATTCAAATTTCTTTTGAAGGAGAACATTGATAAACGTTTTCATAACTTAATATCCTTGTCATAGTAGTGGCAGCCAAAAATCATTGACCTGGTGAATGGAAATAAATGACTTTAGAAATATGTTCATATCTGATAAAGGATTCAACATTGGGCCATTGGCATTGAATAGTCTGATAATGACTGATTACAGAAATATGTATGTGTATGTATATATATGTGTGTGTATCTGTGTTTTCTACATAACATATATATAGACATATATATCTACATTTCTATTGCTGCTTAAACTCTAATACCCCCCACATAATTATTGCGGGCCTATTTCTCTGTCTCCTAGATCAGTAGTCTTTGCATTTGATTTTGATTAGACATTTCATCAATAAATTTTTTAAAACAAATGTCCTTTCTCTTCACATTTATTTTATAAATTACTTGTACGACACTAAGATGAATGTTATAAAACATAGAGAAAGATAACTTACAAAGGATATTCACTTTTCCTATTAACACTGTAGAAAAGCTCATACTTTTTTTCTGTGTGACTTAAAAATTTTGGAAATTTTAGTTTTATACTTCAAAATAAATTATTCCAAAGCTCTTGTCTCAGCTCATTTTATTTTGTTGCTTGGTTTTAATGGTTATTACAATGGTTGTAGCTGATGGTCGGCATTTATTCTCCTTTCCTTCAAATCTTACATAGGTAGTTTGAGTCAGCACAAATTTATTTAATTAACATACAAAACCTTAGCCTCAAGGAAATTGGGAAATATAATTCTCAGTTAACCAAGTTTTGCAGTACAATAAAATGCACTTGGTAAGAAACTATAATAATGAAATAGGTTTGTTGACACTGAGCCCACTGTGGGACAGACACAGGCCAAAACTCTACCTTTTTATGTTTTCTTCTGGTTTCAATGATGTCTACACTAAAAGGTGTTAAAATGTTAAAAAATTTCTTAGATTATTAAGGTACTAACTAGGTATTTTTCTCCTAGTAAAGCTCCTTGATACTCAAATATATGCTCATATATAGAGAGAGGAGGAATCCAAAGACATAAGGAGATAAGACTTTTTAATTGATTTTTTGTTGTGTGACTCATTTATCTTCACTTTTACCATGTAATCAGAATAGGGCCCAAGGATACTCCCTTAACCAAAGACTGGAAAATATATTGGCTATGTAAGTACGTATATTTTTTTAAGTGCTTGGGAGCAAATGTTGTTATCTTTGGTAGGCCTATGATGAAGGCTTTGAAAAATTCTGGCTTTGAAACAAGCTCCCCAGTTTAGGATATGATGAAATCTCCAGTGTCAGTAATTAATCACCAGAAAAAAGCGATCTGTTGCTGAAATAAATAATAGGCTAGAGTTATAATTACAAGTCTGACCCATAGGAATCTTTGTTGGTGCTTAATTGAGCATAGGATTCCCTAGGACTCTAGTAAATGGATAGGCTTGTAAAGTCTTGCTTAATCTATACAACCCCAAACAAACAAGCACATCTAGATCTAGAAAAGAAGCTATGGGTTGAGTCCCTTGATTGAGAGTCATTGTCACTCTTTCAATTCCGAGAGATGAACCAGTTCATAAATCCTTGTAGAACAACACTAAGTCATTGGAACAAGTACATGTACATTGTACAAGTTTCCTTCTTTGCTTTCTCAAAGACATCCGCAGCCATTTATTAGAACAACTGAGGAAAGAAAATGCCAAGTAATTGTAGGGATTATTGACCACTGGCGTTGAAACATGTAAATCTCTGAGGACATAAAACATGTCTGTAGGGACTTTTAGAGATCAAGGGTTAAGTGGAGTTGGGGCCCACGTCTGTCTGATAGTGGGTCCCAGTGTCTGCAAACCTACCCAGAAATGTCCAGCCAAGCCCTTTCCACTTGACTTGCAGAAACTATGAGAGCTAATAAAATGATTATTGTTCTTTTAAGCCACTACAATGTACAGTGATTTGTTACACAACAAGCAATCCAAACACCTGGTGAGATACATGCCTGTCAAAGGTGGAATACAAACACAATGAAAATGATTCTGTCTTTGGTTTCTGAAAGCCTGGCTATAACAGACAAACTTGGCTGCTGGCAGATTTCCTACAATAACTCTTCTGACTAAAGGAGTGAAGACTATTATGGTAGGAAGAGCCAAACATAAGAGTTTGGAATTGCACTTCTAACTAGAAAAGTTAAATTTAAGCAATACTGAACCCCAAGATAAATTGTAGCCAACATCCAAAAACATAAATGCTTCAGGAATATCTATTTTAATCCCAAATAAGACATTTATTCCTGCATGCAGGAGATGAAGGGTTCTAGGAGAATAATAGGAGACTATTGTAAACCAATCAGGTGGTGATTTAAATTATGTCTCTTGTTCCAAGTGCAATCTCTTTTCTAAAGCAAAAAACATCTGCTCTGTCCTACTATGCACCAGTTATATTTCCGGAAAAAAATATATAATTATGCTAATAAATAGGGTACTAGAAACAATATACTTTCACCTGAAAGGTATAGCAGTATACTTTTGCCATATTACCTCAGGGCAAGGCCAACTCTCCTACAGACTGTCATAATCTAAACCATTATTGTCTCATCATTCTAATCACTCTGGTCCTCTATCTTAATTTCATGCTACAGCACCTATTCAGCAGAAATTAGTAGATATCCTTGATACCTGATTTGTCAGATTGTATTTTCCCCAAATGGCTCAGCTATTGGGTGGGCTTTTCTAACTGCTTCTACCAGAAGAGCACATCAGAAGTGGTTCTGCATCCTACAAGGCTAGGTTATTGTATTAGTCTGTTCTCACTCTGCAAATAAAGATATATCCAAGACTGGGTAATTTATAAAAGAAAGAGGTTTAATTGACTCACAGTTCCACATGGCTGGGGAGGCCTCGCAATCACAGTGGAAGGCAAAGGAGGAGCAAAGTCACATCTTACATGGCAGCAGGCAAGAGAGAGCTTGTGTAGGGGAACTCCCCTTTACCAAACCATCAGATCTCCTGAGACTTATTCATTATCACAAGAACAGCACAGGAAAGACCCACCCCCATGATTCAATTACCTCCCACTGGGTCCCTCCCATGACACATGAGAATTATGGGAGCTACAATTCAAGATGAGATTTGGGTGGGGACACAGTCAAACTGTATCAGTTAGGCAAGAGGAAATGGCTTTCATTTTATTCAGTAGAATCTTTGTGCTTGACGCCTCCACCTGTCATATAAACAGAAAGATTGTCTTGATGGAGGAAAGTGAAGGATCATACAAAGAGTCCTGAGATTCTATGAAGGGAGAAATTCCTGGCCTTCCTCCAGATGCCTCAACTCCTCATCTTTCCCACACCAGATGCAATCTGACCACAGCTACAGCAGAGGCCCTAAGGCAGAAGTGCCCAGTCAAGACCTTCCCACTTGATGTGCAGAAAACGTGAGAGGTAATACAACGATTGTTGTTCTCTTAAGCCACCACAATTTAGTGATTTGTTATAGAACAATAGACAACCCAAACACCTGGTGAGATACATGCCTGTCAAAGGTGGAATACAAATGCAGTGAAAATTTATGTGCCTGTTATCTCTGAGAAATTTCTGGCACTCCTATAGCTCAGGGCATGTCAGAATATTACATCTAAAGAGAGACAAGTTTCTAGATTTTGCACAATTCTTACCACATAAGAAAGGAACCCTGGGGTTTTTGAAGGAAACAATTTATCACATTTGCGAGCAGCTAAACCAGTCTGCATTGTAAGCACCTCTATTTACTTCTTGGACTTTATGTCACAGCAGACCCTAGGTTTTCAAATTCTCTATGGTAGATGGGGATACTCTAGGGATATTATGGAAAGTCCCATTAAGATAATCATGGTGCAGGCCTTTTGGATTTTGGAGCAGAGTTGTACCTTCTTCCAAAAATACTTATTCTCCTCTTTAGAAACAGCCCTTGGCTTGCTATTAAGTTCTAGAGATATCAAGTGACCATGCAAACTGAGCTTTCATCATAAACAGGGTATCCTATGACCCACTGAGCCATACATTTGAGAAGCTAATCATCATAAATTATAAAATTAGATTTCAGCAGGTACTGAAAGCACCAGTATATTGCATGATCATTTGGCACATAATCTTAGTGCAGCTAGTTTTGCTGCATTGTGTACAACTCCCTCACCCTACAACTAGGTACTCATGGGGACTGAAAAAAATAGTCAAGCCTGACTTAAAGACATTTCTGTACAATGAGCTGGAAGCAGTCTGAAGTGGGAGGTTTCAGGTTTATACCTTGCCTGAGGGATATCCCTGGCATGCAATGATGAAGGGAAACTCTCCCAGTAGTCAGAAAGTCAAGTGATATATCTGGGTTGCCCACTTTGCCTAGAAGGAGAGACAAGCATAGGTATGGCCTGAAAGCTATAAAGAAGGAGATTGAAGGACTAGTGTCAGTGGAAAAGAAGCAGGAAAGAAATATGTTAATGAAAGTCTGAAAAGTAACCCAGAGCATAAGGTTATTTATATTCCATGTAAATTTTCTCCAAGGGAATTCCTGGGGGTTCTTGAGACCATTTCAGATGGTCCACAAGGTAAAAACTATTTTTGTAATAATATCATGATGTTATTTGTAGTTTTCACTCATATGCTTTCACAAGTGTAGAGTTTTCCAAAGGGCACATGATATGTGATATTTTAACATACTGAATGTAGAATCAGACATGAGACTCCAGCTGTCTTCTAGTGAGCCAGACATTAAGGAGATTTGCAGAAATGTAAAATAATGCCAAGCTTGTCAGCCACTATTTTTTTCATAAAAATATGTTACTTAAATTAATATAAAATGGAATTTTTATTGCTGTATTTAAATGAATTAAAAATACATTTCAAAACTTCTTAATTTTAGTTTAGAATCTATTAAATATCAATAGATATAATTCACAGAAATTATAGTTTTGTATAGCCATAATATTTTTTAAGAGAGTGAAGGGATCCTGATATCAAAAGTTCAAGAACCACTGAACTAGTTTATCACTGGCTTTGTTGTATTTCTTTATGATTTCTGGTCCTCTTTCCTAAGAGTTTGTCCATTAAATTGCATCCTATTAAATGTTAACCTCTTCTTCAACTTATCAAGGCCAATTGAATCTAGATCTTGATGATTAGTGTTCCACTCATTCTCTTTTCCCCTACTTTGATGATTCTACAAGTTAAAAGAGCTATTCACCAGATAGCATTTTGATGAAAATGCTTTATCACCTGGCACAGATGGATCATGGCTGAGAATCCACTGGTAAGTACTCTTGATCATCATTCACCAAATTGTGATGCATCAGTGTATAGGCTTATATGTAGGCCACGTTTGCCAACATTATTTCTGATCGGTTTTCTTGGGACAAGAACAAAAGCCACAACAAAGTCATATTGGCTATACCATATTGTAAACTTTAAATATCTCAAGTTTCTCTTTCTATTAAACAAGGTTATTGGCAGGACTCAAACGCCTAATTCTTTCTTCTGTGCCAGGTAGCAACTGGAACCTGTGCTCAGATATTCTTTTTTAGCCTTCCAGCTGTTGCCTTCTGCTGGACTCTGTCGTTTTCTTTGGGCATACACAGTTCAGGGTTCAGCCAAGGATTTAATGGTCATTTATTTGTAATTTTGGAAGCTTGCCCCTCCCCATATGCCTGTAGTGACCTCCTTCCTAGGATTTTTCCCCCTTAATTTCCAGGTTCCCTGATAGCCTCAAACAACCTTCTCTAACACTGTAAGCCATAAGAATGTTGCTTTCTATGAGTTCTAACCATCCTGTGCTACAGACAAGGCAAGGTCCTAAGAGAAAAGTTGTATAAATGTGGATCTTAGTCACTACAGTTCCTTCCTTCATGTGCCACCTCCTCCCCAGCCCCAGTGCTTGTCTGCTTTTAGGTGCTGTTGGTGCCTTGAAATAGATTTATGTTTTGAACAGAATTTGTAGTAATTACCTGTGCAGAGGTTAATTCAGTACAAGATAATCCACCAATATCAGACTACCATTTGATTTGTAAAAAATAATTTATTTTATTCATATGTCAAGTCCCTGGGCTAAAAAGTACTTGTGAATAAGATATTTCCTTTAAAAATTATAATCAAATTTTATAATCAAAATTATAAGTTAAAGTCATTATTAATCGTAGCTTTATTTTGTTAACTCTCTTATAAATACACACACACACACACACACACACACACACATTCTTGAAGACGGAAATCTATTTCTATGAGGACTAAATAACAAGTAGTGTTTCTTGTGGGAAAATAGTAGTTGAGGGAATTATAACACTATTCTCAACTTCACTCTTAGCACACTTTCTTTTTTTTTTTTTTTTTTTTTTGAGACAGAGTTTTTCACTCTTGTCGCCCAGGCTGGAGTGCAATGGCAATCTTGGCCCACTGCAAACTCCACTTCCCAGTTCAAGCTATTCTCCTACCTCAGCCTCCCAAGTAGCTGGGATTACAGGTGCCCACCACCACGCCTGGCTAATTTTTGTATTTTTAGTGGAGACAGGGTTTCACCACATTGGCCAGGCTGGTCTTGAACTCCTAACCTCAGGTGATCCACCCGCCTCAGCCTCTCAAATTTCTGGGATTACAGATGTGAGCCACCGTGCCTGTAATTCTACTTTTAGGAGCATGATGGTTAATTTTATGTGTCAATTTGGGTATGCTATGGTGTCTGGTTGTTTGGTGAAGCACCATTCTAGATATTGCTGTGAAGATATTTTACAGATATGATTAACATTTACAGTCTTTAAATAGATTTCCCTTCACAATGTGAGCAGACTTCATCTAGTCAACTGAAGGTCTTAAGAGCAAACACTGAGATTTAGGAAAGAAGAAGGAATTTTTTTCTCTATACTGCATCTGCCTAAGTTCCAGCCTAAGGGCCTGCCAGACAGGCTTTAGACAGTCCCTACAATTGACATCTCTCTCTGTCTATGTGTATGTCATATCAGTTTCTGATATTTCTCTGGACAACTTTGACTAATACAAGGAGAATCCTTAGCAACTCATATTTTTCAGAAATTGAGAGATTGATATTTATTTTTGACAATTTTTAAACTTTTTCATCATTATTCCATAAATGCCCTCCCAACTTTTCCATTAACTTTGTGATTACTTTTAGTGAACATTTGTATAGCCATAAGCAAAGAAATTACATTAAAAATTAACTTTTATTGACACCCCCCCTTTTTTTTTTTTTTTTTTTTTTTGCTTTTTAAAACAAATGGGAGGATTCAGAGAACATAGTAATTATTTATTACTTCGCATTTAATTTTATATTAAAATGAAATGTTCAAGATATAAAAGAAATTAATGAATTAAACCCTTCTTTTGGTGGATTTTAAAGAATTAGAAGGAAACGTGCCAACCTCACACTTTAACAAAATATTCCATATTATCCACAAACCTGTTTTGTTTGTAGTTGGTTTTAATCCCAAATCCACTGTCACCCATAATCCCAGTTAGTTTGCTTCTAAATACCAGATGAAACAGAAATCAAAGAAAATGACAATGATTTAATGTTCTGTCATTTCTTTCGCATGTTTTACCTTTTAAAAAATTAGTTACAAGATGCAGCATTGTAAAATTGTTTACAGGCAACAACATCGAGATTTTGAATTTAGGTCTGGAGTTAACACCAGCGGCATTGTGTCTCCTTGGTACTATGGTAGAAGGAAAAACCTCCTATTAGCTCAAAGCAACTGTTCCAACTCCATCAACTCATGTGGCTCTGCAACGTGTGTCTGGATTTCATATTCCCTTCCAGGCAGGGTTGGTAACACATGGTCAGGGTTTGAGCATTGCACAGATCGTAACTTACAGGTAAATTTATCATTTGTGTGTATGTGAAAACCAACAAAAAGTGGAAAGGCTTGTCACTTGTTCAAGGGAGAGGTTCTACAGCATTTGAATTTGTGGCTCCCTGCAATGAGTTAATTGAGAGGAGACTATCCATTTATTAGAATGTGAACCACCCCACAGCCATGTATACACAACCCCCCCGACTCCCTTCGCTTAAGCATGCAGTGAGGGCGTCGCAACCTGTGCAGCAGGGCAGCGGGGCGGGGGCAGCAGCTCCTCTTGGGAGCACAGCCACAAAGGCTGTTACCTGTGATGTTCCTCCATTGGGCTGCTCTGGAAGGCAGGGCGACCTGATCTGTTATTTCCCATCAAAAGCAAAAAGATTGAGAGTCATTCTTTACAGCTTGAATGGAGAATTACACAAACGTCCCCTTGCCAGAGAAAAAGCAACCAGGAAATTAGCACAGCAGGGCCAAACTTGCTGTGAGCACAAAGCCGGCTACGGGGAGGCCAGGACTGCTCTGGGAAATGGCTGGGTGTGCAGATCACGGATCCCAAGCCAAGCGTAGCTGTGGCTGGTCTCATTGGAGCTGGAGAATATATCTTACCTCTTTTCTGTTTTTCAACATCCTGTCTGTTTTCTTAGAAGAGTTCATTCACCAGAGTCACCAGTAGAAGTCCAATAAAGCTTTCAAGATATCTGAGATCAAGAGATCAAGTTGATTTATTGTTTGTAAAACAGTGAGGATTGTTCTGCGGTGGCATGAAGGTACGTTTTCTGATAATGGCCATTTTTAAGAGTTGCCTTAATGTGAATGACATGAAGCACGGAAAAAGGCTGTTGGCTTTTCGCTGGTCATTCCCCAGCCCATCCCCAGGATCCAGCTGCAAGAACCAAGGCAAGAGGCCAACCTCCCCATTCTGGAATCTGACACTGCAGGATTTCCATTTAGGTAGGACCTATAGGCTCTTCAGAGGTTATGTAATTTTGCAACCCTGCAAAAAAATGGTTTTCTAGATGCTAAAGACATGTACTCCAAGAAGGCACTTTTTCTGAGGCTTGTGGGTGGTGGACATCAACAAAAACCTGAAATAATCATGAACAGATGTGAAATACCCCAGGGTTTCTTAGACTAATTGGTGAAGTCTGCGCAGATGGCCTGTAGTTATACAGAAGGCCTGTTATCATGTCTGCCAGCCCAATCTATAAATGCATGGCAGTGTGATATCAGTGGGACCCATAGTTTGAGGAGGCCTGGAGACTTTTACACTACATATATTAATAAAACAGATGAATATTTGCTTTTTCCCATTACTTGACACTGATGATATTGAGTGAACATTCCCTGAATTGCCTTGTAACTTAATGTTACTCATCATCGTTTATACATTAACTAAACACACTCGATTGAATAATCTTATACTTGACTTATTTCTATTTATTTTCCTCACTGTTAACAGCTTTCACATTTTTTTCTGTTGCTCTAACACATATAAAGAGTTATTTATGAACACACAGTGAAACAAAGAAAACTGCCTATTAGAGTATTCCTGAAAAAAAATTACTGGTCCTAGTAACAATTTCTTTGAATATGTATATTACATTCTTTTGGGGGAATTATTTAAATCTTTAAAAATCTTTAAAAATAATAACTTGCATTTTTATTACGGTTATTGTTTCACAGCCCTTTTATAATGTGAATCTCAATTTATCCTCCCCAAACTTCAACATCTGGGTGAGGCAGATCTTACTCTTGAATTGTAATAATCCCCACGTGTTCAGGGTGGGACCAGGTGGAGATAACTGTATCATGAGACAGTTTCCCCTACACTGTTCTTGTGATAGTGAGTGAGTTCGCATGAGATCTGATGGTTTTATAAGGGGTTTCTCCCATTGCACGATATTCATTCTCTCTTCTGCTGCCCTGTGAAGAAGTGCCTTCCGCCATGATTGTAAGTTTCCTGAGGCCTCCCCAGCCATGAGGAACTGAGAGTCAGTTAAACCTATTTTCTTTATAAAGTATCCAGTCTCGGGTATTTCTTCATAGCAGTGAGAATGGACTCATACAGTAGTCCTAGAAAGAATGGCCTTACAGTCACCTGGGAATGTTAGAAATGTAAATTAATAGGTCCCACCCTAGATTACTGAATCAAAAAGTGTGGGGGTGAGGTCCAGAAAGCTGTGCTTTATCAAGCTGGCAGTTGATTCTGAGGTAGGCTAAAGTTTGAGAACATTGGCCTAAAGGAGAAAAAGCAAAGGGCTTACACAGCAGGCATTCAAGGACCTGTCCGTCGGGCCTCTTTGTGGGACTAAAGCCATGCCCTGTCATTATCCGTCTGGCAGCCCATATCCCCAGGTCATTCGGGTTCACGCTTATTCTATCATCTTTTTCTCTTATCCAGAATACTTTGCCATATGTCTCTTGATTCATTGTGACCCAATCGTCCAGATCCAGCCAGCATGTCTCCACCTTGGTGCTCCCACAGCACATCATTCATAGACATCAGCCCGTTTCAAAACCACTTTCCTTAGAGCATGAGAGTTCATTATTTTCATATCTTCCTTCCTTTCTAGACTGTGAATTCTCTGAGAACCAGGGCTATGTTTTATAAGCTTGGGCTGCATCAGCAGCGCTACTCACTGCCTGACCATAGTGATTTGTGATGCTCTCCTTGGTGTTATTGTTGAATTATTGAAGGGCAAGGAATTAAACCACCATCAGCTGCTGATATTTTAGCAGACCTATGTGACCAATGTCACTTCAGAAAGCCAAGGGCAATGCTGACAGAAGGGATCTCGAGGAAAGCATCTTGATGAGAGAAGAGGTTTGGTTAGAGGTGCTCTCTGGGGAGGATGGGTTCCAAAGGGGAGCCCTCAGCTCTGGGCTGAGGAGAGGCCATGAGGATACTGGCCTCCCAGGAGGAAACTGAAAGGCAGGAGCCTGAACTGAAATGGAGGTCAGGAAGCCCCAAAGGCAGCATTGGCCTAGATTGTCAAGAAGGCAGTCATGCATAATAGTCAACGCTGAGGGGGACAGAGCTTGCAGTCGGACAATCTCAGGTTGAATCCTGTCCCGCACATTTCATTGTCTGACCAGAGCATGTTAGTTAGCCTTTCTGAATCTCAGAAACCTTTGTAGAAAATAAGAATACTATACTAGCAGTACCTAATAATAGGAGCCATTGTTTATTGAGGACTTCAACAGGTTATCTCTTTTAATCTTCACACCCATGCTATGAAATTGGAATTTGGGTCTCCCATTTTACAGCACAAAGAACTTGCCTAGAGTCACATAGGGAGGTATAATGTGGGAATACAGCCTTGAGTGGAACGATCAGACTCTGGAGCCTTGGCTATCTGCTGCTATGCTGCATTACCTTCTTAGGGGTCTGTGAAGATTAAGCGAGATATCTATGTAAAGCACCCAGCAAGTGACTAAATGAAAGTCACAATTTTCCTAAGACCAAGTTGGTTTCGGGATGTGGAAAAAATAATCCCTAACCATGGAAAAGAACGTTGGGCTGGGTCAAATCTCTCCCTTCATCTGCTTCCTTCCTTTGGCTGTAGGAATCACGTTCTCCTATTGCATCATCCATTCTTGTCTTCTCAACTGAAATTAAGCATATCCTTATTTCCAGAGAGAAAATTGCTATTTCAGAGTCAGTGGTTTTCATCCCATTGTTAAGGGCGATGTTTCAAACAGCACGGTATTAGCTTCAGGCAGAAATCTTTGGAACCTCCTGTCTGTACTCCTGAGAGAAAGGGCACGAGAGGAGTGGTACAGCCTTCAGGTCTTTCATGCTTCTGAGAGTGGAATTCTCCACCTTGTAACTTTGATTCACAAGAACAATACTTCTACTTTTCCAAAGAGTTCTGGCACGCTTCTGATATTAACATAATGCAAAAGTTCTGTGCTAACCCCACAGGAACAGCATCCATTCAAAGACAGCAAAGGCAGGCACATCTCACAGGACTGTTTCCTCTTGGGCTGCTTAGGCTGAAGGATTCATAGAACTCAGAAATCTTTGCCAAGACTAGAGGTCTCGGAGAGCAATACTGAACAGAAAACCAGGATATCATTCTATACGTTTTCCTGGTGACTACGGTGTAAAGGAGGAAAAATCTTCCTCTACCCATCTGGGGTTCTCCAAATGAGGGCCCTGTCAATAAGACTCTGGCAAAAGACAGCTTAACAAGAGAAAAGCAAACATAAGTTTATGGCATGTGCATCGTGCATTCACATTAGAACATGGAGATGAGCAACTCAAAGGGTGGTTTGAATTTGAGCTTATATAGCACCTTTGCAAAAGGACACTAAGTTTTTTTAAAAGAAGCATCAACACTAAGGAAAACGACTTTGAGCTTCCAGGGGCTGCAAATTATGGGAATGTAAGTATACAGGAGAAACTATTGGTAGACAAGGGTTGATTGTGTAAGATTTGTTAGGTAGATTCCTCTGCATATTCTAGATAAGGATTCAGAATTTTCTCTGGTGATTAAGAATCATCCTGCCCCTTCTGGTAGAAAAAGGGAGGGCAGAGAGGGTTTCTTGTGTCTGCTTCTTTTCAATTGCTTTCAGCTCAAAATAAGTCGTATGGCACTGGTTGAGGTGGTACATTCTGCTCCCTTTGACAGAAAGCGCATCCCTGCCCACTCGGCTTTATTGATGAGTTCCTTGTCCCAAAGACTTTCTTTTAGTCACAGAAAAGGAGACAGGAGCAGTGATGGAAGCTGCTGGCAGGCTGGGAGTCACCAAGTGGACTTGATTTCCAAGGCCATGGGTTGCTCTGCATTTTGCCAGTGTTTCTACTCCCCTCGCTTGGCTTTGGTTTGCTTTTCTTCTTGTCTTCAGCTCACTCGGGGCCTGTCCTGCTGCAGGCCTGGACAAGTCCTGTGTGTACTGATGTTTGTGCAGAAGGAAGACTGGGCCTGTTGTGGGTTGAATTTTGTCCTCCCAAAGAGAGGTCTTGAAGTCCTAACCCCCAGAACCTGTAAATGGGACGTCATTTGGAAAGAGGGTGTTTGCAATGAAATCAAATCTTTGGAAAGATGAAGTCATTGGGTGGGCCCTAATCTAATATGAGTGGTGTTCTTATAAGAGGGAAATTTGCACAGGGACATACAGAGGAGAATGCCATGTGAAGCCACAGACACATGAAGGTGGAGCCTGCTGCAAACCAAGAAACCCTTGGTGCCGGGAGAATCCTCCCCGAGAGGCTTTGGAGGCAGCATGACCAGGCTATACCTTAATCTTGGACTTTTAGCCTCCAGTACAGTGAAAGACTAAATTTCTGTTGTTTAAAGCCACTCAGTTTGTGGTGCTTTGGGTGTTTTTTGTTTGTTTGTTTGTTTGTTTTTATGGAGTCTTGCAACCTCTGCCTCAGGGGTTCAAGCAATTCTCCTGCCTCAACCTCTCGAGTAGCTGGGACTACAGGTGTGCATCATAATGCCCAGCTAATTTTTTGTATTTTTAGTAGAGATGGGTTTCTCCATATTGGCCTGGCAGGTCTCAAACTCCTGACCTCAAGTGATCATCCGCATCGGCCTTCCAAAGTGCTGGGATTACAGACATGAGCCACCATGCCCGGCTCAGTTTGTGGTGCTTTGTGACATAGCCCTAGGAAATTAATAGAGTTCCACTGTAGGATGGACAGGGATGCTGCAGCCTGGTGCTCTCAGAGAGTAAAAGGTATTCTTTCTGAGTTTCGCAGCGTCTTTCAGATGTCAGGGTGAGGACAGGGAAGGGAGCCTTCTTCTGGAAGTCTTGGCAGTTGATAATACCAGAGAGAGTTGTCCGCACCTCACAGTGGTCAGTGAGGGTTGTTGGACCGCTGGGTCTCACCGTGTGATCCAGCCCAGCAACACAATGCCAGCGTGGGCGGCACTTGCCTGAGCGTTGAGGCTGCCAGCAGTCACATCTCAGGCTGCAGGCTACTCCTCTGCACGTCCTTTCCTGTGGCTCAGTGTTCATTAAGAGGTCCTGTCATTATGGACCACGGTAATCCAAAGAGGTAGCCTGGCAAGTTACCTTGACAACCTCATGATGTCACGCTTTAAACTACTTCCTGGATGCAGATCTAATGTGATTCTCGATACTGTCTGCTCCTACCAGCCTGGGTGACAGCAGCTAAAGCAAGAGCTTACAGCTCGCTTTTAATGATCCCCTTAGTGACATCTTTAGGATGCATTTGCATTAGCAATGGAAGGTGAGTCTGACTGCTGCTAAGCTGCATGGAAATGTTGCCCAGGGGACCCAAGCCTGCTGCTGGCAGAGCTGGCTTAACCCCGGGAGGCTTTCCTCATCCTCCTTGTTATGCTGTAGTTGGGATTCCCTGCAGCAGTTCAAGAGCAAAGAATGAACGTGACCCTCAGTCAAATGGATTCCTGAGAACTTCCCCACCACGAGCTGGACCCTGAGTATATCAGAGAATCTTATCCCAAGGGGTTTCTTAACAAAGCAATTTCTCTGTCGTCAATCATTCCCCTGCCTTTTAGATTTTTATCTTTAGGGTTTTGAAAGTATGTTTTTAAAAAGCAAAGGTGCTGGAGTGAAGTCAGCATCAGCACATGCACACACGCACACCTTGCTTCCCAGCTTCCCAGTGCTTTCTCTCCAGTCCTGGTGAAAAGCATCCTCAGGCAGCATGCTGACTAGCAAGACAGCAGAGCAGGCGGGCGGCTTTCCACAGCTGCGTTTACTCTCTGACAGAGGCCTAAAGTGGGTGCATGCTCGACTCTGTGTGAGACATTTGACTTGCCTGTCTCTTTCAATGAGGACGTGGACTCTCATCTCCTAACAGCAGGCAAGATGGGGGTTGAGCAGGAAGACCCCACACGTGGTGTCTCTCCAATACTGGCATTGGAGCCAGCTGCAGTAAGCCCAACAGACAGAGCCAGAGAAGCTGAAGCTACAGCCTCCTCCTGCAGGATTTCTGTGAGTTGGCACCCAGGGCCCTTCTGCACGGCAGGGGAAGAAGTCACTTCATGAGGATTCTTTGATCTGATCAGATGGGCAAAAACTTTTGACACACACTTAGAAACATAACAGCCGCTGGCTGACAGTCTAGATTTCTGGGGTCAGGGGCTCCCCATCATCTTTGAAAGCCATGCTTAGTGTCAAAGCCAGAGAATTTTTTGTTAAGAAGCCTTCAGACCCAGAGGGTATTTTCTGGGAGGGTAGAGGAAAGTGAAGAGCCCAGGGGTTCAAAAATCTCCACCCACATGTGGATGCTGTTTTCTAATACCATGCCAACTCCATGGCAGCAACTGCTTCCTAATGCCCACTGCAGTTCTGACCTTTTTGTTATGCCTTTGAAGTGGTGATATCTGGCTAGAACCGGGAGTCTCACAATCTAGAAGACAGGAAACATACAAGAGAGAATCAAAAGGGAAGCCTAAGATCTGGGCGTGATCCCCACAATTGCAGCACAAATGGAGACAGATGTTAGCGGCGTAGGCAATACCTGTGCTCTCCAGTGATCCCTTTCCCCCCTTCTCTCTTTGGGTAACTTGCTGATGTGCCTATAGATGAACACAGATCCTTTTTCATCTGATTGAGGGTGTCAGCTTAAACTGTGGCCTCAGGACCCAGTTATATGTTGGAATAACATTTATCTCAGTAGATCAGAAGTTGTGATCACTTTTCAATTTCTGTGACAATAATTAATATAAGCATGTTGTATGTCACTTAGAGATTTGCCTTAAAATTGAGTGCTGTTGCATGATTTAAGCAACTGCTTTGCATTTTCTTTTATGATCACTTGTGCCAAGTAAAGGCAAATGATATCATACATTTGAAAAGGAAAATTACACAGAGGTTCAAATTGGAAAGGGGGTAGGAGAAATGAATCATTTTTGGGGCCTACAGAATATAGGCATGCTGAAATCCAAAGAATTTGTGCTGTGGCAGTCAGTACCATATTTTTGCTGGGAACAGATGTATTATGCAGATTCCATTTTTTGCACAGACAAACTTGCAACCATTCATCAGCAAAAAGTGCAGCAGTAAAAAAGCAGTGCAGAATTTTCTGTTGATTCTAGCAGTAAGTGGATTAGAAATCTATTTAATTCAGGTTTCAATAACCCTGCAACGTGAGACTTATCTTCATGTGAACAAACAAGACAGTTGTAGAGTTATCAAGGGAAATCTTATTAAAATTGAGATCTAAGAATTGACAAAGTTTTGGATTTTACAAGGCCTGATGCTTCTGAACTAGCAAATAAAGCTTTAAACAGCTATAGGATATTTTTTGTGCAACTTATTCATGCCAAAAAGGTTTGTATTTAGTTTCATGTTATTTTTCAAATTCAAATAGTACAAATAATTTATACCAACACTGAAGATCTTGACTTTATTTTTTCTTTGAAAGAACTTGTGGGAGACAGCTGCTAAGATGCCTCCCAATAATTTCTGCCTGAGTGCTTTGTTCCCACAACGTTTAAATGTTGGTCTGTGTGACCAGTGGAATACTGCAGAAGTGGCCATTTGAAATAAAGTCATAAAATACAGTATGGCTGTCTCTCGCCTTCTCTCCAATTGCTCAGTCTGGAAAAGCCAGTGGCCATGTCATGAAAACCCTCTGGTGTTCTGTGAAGAAGCTCACGTGATGAGGAGCTGAGGCCTCCTGCCAATGACCATGTGAGTGAGCCATCTTGGAAGCTGATCTGCCAGTCCCAGCCTTCTGATGACTGCAGTCCGCTGGCCTGCAGCTTCTCTGCAACCTCATGAGAGGCTCTGAGCCAGAACCTCCCAGCTAAGCCACTGCTGGATTCCTGACCTCAGAGACTGTGAGATAAATATTGGCTTTTTTTTTTTTTTTTTTTTGAGACAGAGTCTCTCTGTCGCCCAGGCTGGAGTGCAGTGGCCGGATCTCAGCTCACTGCAAGCTCCGCCTCCCGGGTTCCCGCCATTCTCCTGCCTCAGCCTCCCGAGTAGCTGGGACTACAGGCGCCCGCCACCGGGCCCGGCTAGTTTTTTGTATTTTTTAGTAGAGATGGGGTTTCACCGGGTTAGCCAGGATGGTCTCGATCTCCTGACTTCGTGATCCACCCGTCTCGGCCTCCCAAAGTGCTGGGATTACAGGCTTGAGCCACCACGCCCGGCAAATATTTGCTTTTTTAAGCATCCAGTTTTGGAGTAGTTGTGCAGGAACAGGTATCTGATGCAGGAGCCTATACACAACCAATGACTGAGAAACGCTATCAAATGTCACTTCCTGAATGGAGCCCATGAGTCAAGTAGTAGACATATTCTTTATTTAGTCAGTGATTTGGATTTCAATGTGTGCTTTATAAAACAAATGCTGTCTATTGATCTTGCCTCTTAGCATGAGTAAATTAGTGACATTCATTCCATTTTGAAGTATTGTTTAAAATATATGTATATGTGTATATATATATCTACATATATATATAGGAGCAAATTCTAGATATATATAGGAGCAGATTCAACATCTAACTTTGCCATTTTTTTTTTTTTTTTTTTTTTTTTTTTTTTTTTTTTTTTTTTTTTTTGAGATAGAATCTTGCTCTGTTGCCCAGGCTGGAGTGCAGTGGCACCATCTTGGTTCACTGCAGCCTCCACCTCCCAGGTTCCAGTGATTCTCCTGCCTCAGTCTTCCAAGTAGCTAGGATTACAGATGCATACCACCACGCTCAGCTAAGTTTTGTATTTTTAGTAGAGACTGGGTTTCACCATTTTGCCCAGGCTGGTCTCGAACTCCTGAG
The DNA here is from genome assembly GCF_008728515.1 of Papio anubis. Taxonomy (NCBI): domain Eukaryota; kingdom Metazoa; phylum Chordata; class Mammalia; order Primates; family Cercopithecidae; genus Papio; species Papio anubis. The sequence continues at coordinate 13,224,308 of NC_044990.1, read as the reverse complement.
ATCAATTGATCCACCCGCCTCACCCTCCCAAAGTGCTGGGATTACAGACATGAGCCACTGCTCCTGGCCGTCATTTCTTATTATTGTAATAAATCCCTTCATTTGGGGGTTCATCTTGGTGAGGCCTAAATGCCCAGCACTTCTATTTGTCCATCTATCCTTCTCTGGCTCTAATATGATGTAATTGCAAAGAAGGCTGGCAAATTCCACCCTCACTTCAGCTGAGACGACCAGAGTATATGTAGCCCTGCTATGTTTGCTATAACGAATCTGGTTTTCCTGCTACTGGTTACCTGGGAGCAAACAAACAAACTGAAACAATATACAACTGACATTCATACTTGGGTTAAAATGTAACCCGATTTGCAATTTAAAAAAGATGTTCGCCTCAGTCCTTTACGGGAAAACCAGACATTGTTTATCTGACTGTTTATTTGTCAGTCTTCCGCTTAGCCCCTAGACTCATTTCAAGAAGTCATCTGGGTATGTGGCAGGAATGGTAAGACTTACAAGATCTCACAATGAAAGCAAAATGCAGGGTCCTTGCACGGAGTGTCCTTAGGTTCCTTGGCTTCTGGAGTGACGTCCCATGTCCCGTGACGTCCCATGTCCCGTGTGGAGACACAGCAGCCTTCCAGCTGCTGTGTCTCCTCCCTTGCTTTGGTCAGTGCCTGTGATGCTCTGCAGGTTACTTTGTCTGCAATTCCTCTCCCATGGGTGGAATGAAGCCCTCTGAGTCCTGAGGGCAACCCGCAGTTGCTGCCCAACTGATCATGTCCTGGATGCAGAGCTGCCTCATTCCAGTGAGGATATGGCTCTCAGCCATGGCCCCAGCCAGATTCTCAAGTGTCCTTGGGTTCTGTCTATGTTACTTGGAAGCATAGATGACCCAGTGAAGCTGAAACATAGGCCTGACTTTACCAAACAACCAGGTTGATTGGGATAAGGTTATGAATAGGGTGGGTACAGAACAACTGTAACTCATTATTCTGTAGTTCCAGAAGTCCCCAACTGCCCTCAATCCCTGAATGTCAATTATTTAATATGCACACCCCCTTTAGACTAAAGCTTAGAGAGGAACAAATCAGATCACACATGTCATGGCCTTCCCTCCTCCCTTTCTTTTCTCCGATTTCTTCTAGCCCCTGGATTCCCATCCCCTTCTACTATATGATGTCTTTAGTTGATCCCAGAACTGCAGGTCCTGTTGACTTGCTCCTCTAGTCAGAATGTATCTAGAAAGACACACACACACACACACACACACACACACAGTGGAGGAAGAAAATGAGTAGAATACTTCAGCAGAGACAATAAAGATATTAAGAGTATTAGTAAGAAGCCATGTTCCTATTTTCAGTGTCAGAAGCTAAGTATAATCTCAGTCTTTGCCTGTTTATTCTTTCTGGAACAAATCCCCATTTTCCATGCAGATGGTTGCCTTGGTACATGTTGGGTAGAGATCATGAACTTAGAAAGTTACAAGAAAAATTCACATTCATGATTTTTAACATATTTCCCATAATTATATCTGTCTCTATTATTATTTTTCATCATTAGATTTCTGGTCATAGATGTAGATGATAATCTGCAAAGTGGAGAGAGTCACACATGATTTTAATTCACGTCTATTCAGTTTGCCTTGTAATTCTCAGAAAAGGCATTGTACGGCTTCTCTCTGTGACCCACTTTTCACCTACACAAGGAATCCAGTTTTCTGCAGGTGCTAGTGTGTCAGTGCGTAAAGTTCAGTTGAGCTGATGAGTAACCAAGCTGACTTTGGTGTTCCTGGGCAGCTGGGAGCACCTGCATAATGCATGCAGTGCCTTTAGAAGTACAAGATGTATTTCATAGGGGTGCTCCTTTGGGACACTCAATGAGACTGTGGAGTCTGTTTCTGTGTTTATTCAACGTCCCTGCTCATGTCTCCGTAATCATCTTTGGGAGATGAAGTAGGCCCCATCAAGCCAATAAGTTGTATCTCGGAGAGTTCCTGTAGTGTCAGTGGATTGGTTTTCCCCTCCAGGCACACTCCCACAGAGCCACCTGCCACTGCATGCTCCATGGTGAGCGCCATGCTCAACAGTTTCCCCTGTAAGAACGTGATTCTATTATATTTCTTGACTTAAAGTCAGACCTGCCTATGCCTTTCAAAGAGAAACAGATTTCTTCCTCTTGCTTTCATGTAAAGTCAAACTTTAAAAAACATCATTTGGAAGAAGGCCACAGTGCATTTCTCATTGTATCCCTCTTTAATTTCTTCCCTATCAGATGCTCCAGTTGTAGTCCAGGTCAAGCTCCTAAAGACTTTTTCTATCAGAACCCCCGCCCTCTGGCAACTTGCTGCCATGACTGCAGCGTCTATCATTCCCTCTTTGTAGGTAACAATTGACAGTCTGATCTAACTTTCATTTAAAGGCAACTTTTAGGGAATGGATTCTCTAAAGGAGACTTAATATGTATGTTAGGCAGTTGCAGGCTTGCCTGTTTAAGTCTACAACATTGGTAGTGGTAGTCAACAGTTACTGACCACTTCCTGTGTCTGAGGCAAACCCTTGATCAGCATTATTTCATTGAGTCTTCAATGACAACTGTAGTTATTATTTTCCTTCCATTATGTAGATGAGGAAACCAAGGCTTGAATAGACTTGTTAAGCAAATTAGCCAATATTACCCAGTAACTGAATGGCAGGCCAACATTAGCCTCCAGGACTCTTGGTCTCCAGAACTCCTGCTCTTCCCTGGTCTGCTTAGTTCACATGGGAAACTTAAGATTTTATTAGATTCAGGCAAATGAAAGGAGCCATCTTCCTGGAGCCCTCCCATTGGATGCTTTCCAGGCTTTTCTGAATCAGCAACTGAAGGTGAACCCACCACTGTCCATCCTTAGCCCACCCTCCACCTTGGCAGTGAGCAGCAGGCAATGCCTCCTATTTCCCTCTGAAAGCTTTTATCCTGGGGCAAGAGCCGAGAGAAGCTTCTAGAAGCAAATGATTGCCTTATGCTTTGTTACAGATGAGGACTTTGACTTCCCAGGACTGACACCCAATAGGAGTCATCTTTTTGAGAGCAATTTCTTTATAGCATCTACAGCATAACAACAATAGAGTAAGCCACTAGATACGCCAGGCCAGGACCCATCACTCCTCGTCATGGATTTTCATTTCTGTGCTTGACAGCTTTTTCTGGCTTGATTTACTTCAGTTAAAGGAGGTATTTTGGGGAGAAGGGTGAGGGCTGAAGGAGTTCTGAGTGTTGAGCAGAAAGAGATAATGACTGAAGAGATGAGGGCAGGGCCATTTCTGTTTGACTCCTGGGAAACAGGGACTGTTTGATAAGAGATCTTGGTGACTCATGGCACCCACAATACTGCATTTATACCCAGGTGGCAACATTGCACAGAGTGTGGGAGAAGGGCATTCTTTCTGTTTCTGTGCAGAATGCAGTGATTGCAACCACAGGGCCCTGGAAAATTTCAGAGGTGGAGGTGCTGGCTCTGCCTGCTGGAGTGACGGGGAAGCAGAGTTCATTTTTATAGAATAGCAGCAGTGGCAGAAGCAAGGTGACTACCTCACAAAACCTGTGGGCAGCAACTTCAATGATGAGTCGAGAAAGTGAGACCATTAATGTGCTTGGAAATTCCTAAAACCAATTGAGGCCATGATGAGGGACGGAGGTTGACATAGTAATTATGCTGGTGAGGACTTTCAGCTGGCTAAAGTTTAGTAAAATTTTTGCTGAGACTAATTTTGCCAGCAAACTGGAGTGGCATGCAATTCTAAATATCATGCAGATAAAACTGCAACGTTAATAGCCTTTTCTCAATTGGGTAATCCTGCATTCCTAATGGCTTGATTGGCATCTCTCCCCAGATCCCTCTGTCCCTTGATAGCCCCAAGTTCTGTTTCAGCTTTTTCTGCTAATCCACACACTGTGTTGACCAACTTCAAGGCTTGGAGCTCATACACTAGAGGATTCTTATGTCGCTTTCTGTGAGTATTTAAACTGAATTCCTCCATAGAGGAAATTTCCAGCTTGCAATGTATCACACAAATCTTATCATCTGCATTTTTGCTTGCATTGCTCATGTTTTTAATTCCTGATCTCCAAGATCTAAATACACGGTGGAAAGACTGGGGGTGTGGCTCTGATCCTCTCTAAAACAAGTGGGCTGATGCTTTCAGCTAAAATATAGTCATGCATTGCATATCCAATGGGGTCCCATAAGATTATAATACCATATTTTTACTATATCTTTTCTACATTTAGATGGATTTAGATACACCAATGCTTACCATTGTGTTACAATTGCCTACAATATCCTGTCCACGTTGTACAGGTTTGTAGCCTTGGAGCAATAGGCTGTACCACATAGCCTAGGTGTGTAGCAGGCTATCCAATCTGGGTTTGTGTGAGTACACTCTATGATGTTCGCACAATGACAAAATCAACTAACAATGCATTTCTCAGAATGTATTTCTGCTGTTAAGTGACGAATGACTGTATCTGTGACTATTTTTCATGGATGCTGGAAAAGATTCTCCTAGAAGTCTCTGCTTTTTATGGGGGAAAGATGAACAGCCAAGTTATGAATTAGCTGGAAATATCTACTCTTTTTCAGAAGCCCATTCATTTGTAGTTGATTCCATATCCCACAAATACTCTCCTCTCCTCCACACTCCCAGGTTATATGAAATGTGTACGCTCCATTAAAATGAGGTGGTACAACTTGATTATTTCATCACACTTTTATATGGATTATGCTACAAATGTTCATGGAAAATAAAGTACCAATTCCGGGTAGTAGTCAACTTTACAACTGTCATCTGAGGTAACAGCTTCTTCACAATAGCACTTTGAAACAGAAGTTGGCATTATTTGTTTATTAATTTGATTTGTGTGTACTCTAGATAAACTTGATAGGAAAAGAGTTTACATTAAACAAGGGTAACAACAAATATTTTCCACGTATCTTAATCATAGAAGTTTTGATTCTAGAAATGGCTTATCGGCAAATGCAGTTTGGTTATCAGTTTTGTTTCTGTCTTGAAAATTGGATCACATAAACCATGAAGGTCTCAGATTGATTCTGCAGCTATTGGATTATTTTAAACAAAAAAGGAAACAGCTACAGAATAATTGAATCAGTCTTGTTATATAGACATAGCTCCAGGCCAAAGCCCTAGGCATTTCCTTCATTCTACATTCTTGTTCTAGAAAGACTCCTTAGCTTTTCCAGGCGCTATTTCAGGTTTTTTTCCCCCTGTTTCCAAAGTCATTGTATATTCAAGATAGCCTTCTTTATCTTTACATTTTATATTCTGAGACTTCATGTTTAAGCAACATTCTGCCTTTAGAAAAAAATCAGAATGCATTAAGCTTCACTATGTCTCTTTTAGAAAGATTCCTTTAAGCTTTGAGATTGTTATTCAGTGAAGTCAAGTGGTAAATCTGTCCTCATCTGTGGTGTGTTAGGACTACTGACTGCAACGCTTTTGGCTGACATGATTAAAAAAAGGGCTCCAACTCCAATCTATTCAGCTTTACATTCCTTTGTTTTCAGTGATGTATGAAATTTATTTCAGGATATTACAAAATTTTTCCAAATTTTTCTTCCCTTGTCAACCGAAGGACACTTCTTTATATCACTCTTGCTACTGAAGCCAGATCATGACGTGCAGCTTCACTGAACACATGCCTAAAAACATGTGTCTGACATCTGTCTTTAAAACCTGCAGCAGCCAGCTTTAAAGCTCCTCTCTGAAGAAGGCAGGAGAGAAATAGAGCATATTTTTTTTCGTCACATTAATCTTGAGTAACTTGGCTTTGTTAGCAAGAAAAAAAATAGCCTTCTAAAAACCTTTTGTTGAATTTATGTCAAAGTTTTAACTTAGCTATTACTTTCTAATCACATTTTGAAAAATAGTCCCATCAAAACACACTTTGGAAGGATTATTTTTTACTTATAATTTCATTTTATAGAATCTGGAAGTCATTTTTCAAGACAGACAGAACAAAGTCAATTCTTTTTTACTTCTGACGTTTTATTGATGAAATACTTATTAATTAAGAGGCATTTGTGAAATTTGAAAAAGAAAATAATACAATGTCCAATAGTAATAAAAAGATAATTGTCCTTCTAGTTCCAGGAGATTTTCTACACTTTACTTTTTGAAATTATCCATTCACAGAGAGTTCACAGTTGGAAAATTCCAAATGCACTTTGTACTTGCTCTTTTTTTTGAAGAGGGAAGATTTTGTCACTATTGTGAATGTGACTTTATCCTGGTTTTGGAGAGAAAGGCCATGACCAGAACAAGATAGCTGCTTTGAGACCTAAAGCAGAGATTCTAAGCTCAAATTTGCAAAACTAAAGGAGCCTGTACCTAAATATGGGAATGCTTTCTAGCTGGTACTGAATTTCACACTATGCTATTTATGTTTCCATTTATTATGATGATTTTTCATTTTGAGATAAAGGCTCTGAGTTGTGGCTGTCAGAGCAGACAGTTAATGGGACGATACGAACAGGACTGGGAACATGTCTTGGCCAATACTCCAGGATACTCATCCAAATTCTATCTAAGGCGCTTGAACAGCTACCGATTTTGCACAACAGGACTTGAAATCTCAGCTATTCACTTTCCATCCCAGAAGCAATCAGACTTAGGCCTGAGCAGAAGCCCCAAAAGAATGCATTAAGCATGGGGTTTCAGTACAGCCTAAAATCACGCACACACACAAAATAAATAGACATTTAAGAGGCTTAGCGGTTCTGAGACCGTTGTGATTCAAAAAAGGAGTCTTTGTCTTTGGTTACTACATAGCATGCAGAAATAGCTCATTATTTTGAGATTATACAGAGTGTGGTGGGAGAAATGAGTCAATTTTCTGAATGACACAAATAAAAACCAAACTACTTGTATTCACTATGTGGTTTCTTCTAAGGGTGGGGTTGTTCCTAGGATATTTAGGTAGAATTATTCAGAATAGTGGCTTCCATTCTTTACATGACATCTTTGAAGTAAATTTACATAACACATATATTTGTATATAAAATACATATACAAAAAAACTTGTCTTCTATTTATGACTAAGTTAATTCTTACAAAGGGCACATACCTATGTGACCATTTCCTAGGCCAGTACGTAGAATACCTCAAGCATTTGAATGCCCTGTTTATTCACATCCCTTCAAGAATGCCTGTTAGTTATGAGACACCTTCCTGGTGCTGTACTTTCAGGACCCTCTGGAGCGTTCACACCGACACAACTCTCTCCCTGAGCTGCTCCCAGCCAGTGACCTCACATGGCCTGGAGCCTAGAGCATCCCATTTCCGCTCATCACAGAGTTCCTGTAATGAACAGTCTGTGCTCTGGGCCCCCTACAGGTCTGGCCAAGATCTTTTCAGAGGTGGACTGCAGACTGGGGAGCTTCTGAGCAAATTCTCGTTCCGTGCCTCTTTCTCCTCATGGCGTCAAACCTGCACTGTGGTTTGAGGCTGTCCTACCTGTTTTCTCTCCCCTTTAGCCTTCACGGGCATTTTCCCTGATAAATCTCTTGCATTTCTAATTCTGTTGTGATGTCTGCTTCTCGGAGGACCTAAGTAACACAGTTGGTGCCAGAAAAGCAGTTGGTAAGATGGAGTTGGGGGACCAGGTTGCTTGCCAACTGGCTGGCATGAAAGGCCCTGAGTGGTATGTGGGGCACAGATGGTTCCTGGCACAGAACAGTGGCCCAACTGCTAAAACTTTCACTGATGGTAACCTGGGAAAACATCCTGGTGGGAGGGAACTCTCTTACTGCTGCAATGATTCTAGCATTTAAAAGTCATTGAGAGAACAGTGTTAAAGGAGAGTGCAGTTGGCTACTTATCCCCAAATTGTATTGATCACCTGCAGAGGGATAATGAGGAATCAAAGGTCGTTTATGAAGAGCTAAAGGATATGTGAGGACCTGAGGGCCTTTTTATAAGCTACCAAAGCTTGTCCTTCAGCAGACACCGCTGAGCAGCAAGCATAAGACTATGTTAGAGTTGTAGAGATCCAGACATTTAAATGCTGAGCCCAAGAAAGTCCTTATACAAAGGTCGGGGCCCTGAATTTTAAAAAACAAACAAACCACTTGAGACCCTGAACTATGGGTTAGGTCCCTGAAGACTGTGCCTCTGCAGAGTTTCCTGCAGCCAACATGATTACAGAGATGGCCCCCATTCCTAAAAAGAGTTAACACTTTCCCACTATGGAAAGACTGCAGAGGCCTCTCCCTTGCAAGGCAGAAAATGTCCTTTTCAGAGATTGTCCCACCACTTCTCCTGGATGCCAAACCAACCAGTAGGGTTAAATCCCAGTCTAATCTGCTGGGGATGTGTTGGATATGATAAGGAAAGAGGATACTATATTCCAAAGAAGCTGTAAGAATTAGCTTGCATATACTATCAGTAGCTAAGAAAGTACCCTTGGAACTGGATTTTGGGGGTACTCGATCAAGGCAGCTAGAAAAAGATTCTATTAGCAAGAATTCAGAGACTTGGGGGCATTGTTTCAAAACAGAGAATTTAATATTCTGGCAAGGACCCCAGAGATGGGAAAGACTCAATGCTAGGGTGAGTCCAAGAACGCTGAAGTGAGTGGTGGCCTTTGCTAATGAAGACGAAATGCCTGAGTGCCATGGCAGAATACAGAGAAAGGGATAAAAAAGCCCAGGGGTTTCAGTGTGCTTGAATATACATTCAGGGTATGTGTGAGGCAGAAAGACTCACACCAGGATTACTTGCATGAAAAGACCCAGAGGCCATCAGCAATGCATGAATGAGAGGAACACCAGCATCATTAAAGTGCAGTGGAGGCTCTCCTCTGCAGGCAGGTAGGAGAGGTGACCACAGAGTCAGACTTGTTACCGCCTGTGGGATGATCGGACCCTGAAGCAGTAGGGACTACCAAAGGCCAGAGAGCCACAATAACCATAATGACTAGCAAGATCAGAGGATCTGCCTAGGAAGCACTAACTGTAGGAAGTTGTGAAGATGGTTAAAAGAACATAGTATCCCCAGAGGCAAAAGAAATAGGCAGCCGTTAAGAAATTTGCTTTACGTCGGCAATCAGAAGAGGAAATAATGAAGAGGTGGAAGGCTTAGGATTGTCATCCTAATAAAAAATCAAGGTCATTTCCCTAGGTTTTTGAACCCAAACTAATTTCTAGTTCCGGAACCCACTGATTTAGGAGAGTCAGGTCCCCAGGGAGAAGGACACTGCAACACTGCAGTGAGGATATACTTCAATACTTTCTGCAGTTCTTTCCTAAAGGCACTGTATTGGTCAGGGTTCTCCAGAGGGACAGCGCTAGTAAGATAGATGTTTATATAAAGGAGAATTTATTAAGGAATATTGAGTCACATGATCACAAGGCGAGGTCCCACAATAGGCTCTCTGCAAGCCAAGGGGCAAGGAAGCCAATCTGAGTCCCCACACCTCAAAAGTCGGGAAGCCAACAGTGCAGCCTTCAGGCTGTGATTGAAGGTCCAAGAGCAGAACTTGGAGTTCGATGTCCGGGGGCAGGAAGCATCCAGCATGAGAGAAAGATACAGGAGAATAAACCAATCTAGTCCTTCCACGTTCTTCTGCTGCTTGTATTCTGACCACACTGGCAGCTGATTAGATGGTGCCCACCCAGATTGAGGATGAGTCTGCCTCTCCCAGTCCACTGACTCAAATGTTAATTTCCTTTGGCAACACCCTCACAGACACACCCAGGAACAATACTTTGCATCCTTCAATCCAATCAAGTTGACACTCAGTATTAATCATCACAGGCACATGAGCATTTTTTGGAGGATTGTATACATGGAAATTGTATATGTGGGAATACCCAGATATTTCAAGGATTACTGAACAAAGAGTAAACATTGACGTTGTTAACCCAGAGATGTAAAGTGTCATTATGGCTCCTTGTTAGAAAGAAGGCATATGCTGGCAGGGTAAAAAGAAGAACCCTGGCTGAAGTCTCACTTGCAATGGGACTATGAGGTCCATAAACCCACTGACAGCAATTTCCCCAATCTCCAAATATACAATTGGGATTGATATACTTGGCAGAGAATGATGCTGATATTGGGTGACTCTTTGTCCTGTGGGGTAGGATCTAGCATATTGGTGAAAGTTAAATGGAAGCCTCTGAAAACTTCTCCTTGCCCTAGTCAAAACAGCAAATAAAAATCACGATTGCATCCCAGTGTGAATGGTAGAGATTAGTATTCCCATTAAAATCTAAGGGATGCAAGGGTGATGGTCCCTACCGTATCTCCATTTAATTCACCTTATCTACTCTCCTGAAGAAATTACATGGATCTCAGAGAACTGCAAGCTCAGCCAGCTAGCAGTCCTGATTGAAGCTGCCATGCCAGATGATATAGTTGCTAGAGTAGAATAACAATAATGGAACGTGGTAAGGTGCCACTGATTTAGTGAATATATTCTTCAGCTAATGTGTTCATTAGTGAATGTACATAGGCTAAAATGCCTTCTCCTTCAGAAACAGCGCTTACTCACATTGATCCATTAGACTTGTGACATCATGCTGATTAGGCAGAACAAGCAAGAGATGACTTGAAACCATGGAAAGACATATGAACTCCAAAGGGTGGAAAATAATTCTAAGGAGATTCATGAACATATCGTTTTAGCAAAGTTTGTACATGTTCAAAGTAAAAGTCAAATTGCTACATCTTGTTTCTCCTACCATGAAGGACATCTGAAAAGACTGCTTAGGTTTTTGAGGCAACACATTTCACACCAAGAAATATTGCTCAGGCCCAGATACCAGGTGACACCTTAGGCTGTCAGCTTTGACTGGGACTCAGAGCAGGAAAATATGGTATAGCAGATCCAGGCTTTGCAGATTGTGCTGCCAATTGTGCCATGTGATCCAACAGACACTAGGAGGTGTCAGTGGTAGAAGAAGATAAATTATGGAGTTTATGGAAATTTTCAGTAGGAACATCACAGTGTAGGCCCCTGGGGTTCTGAAGCAATGCTGTGCCATCTGAAGTCTACTGCAGGCATCATATACTTTTCTAGAAATAGCTCCTGGTGTGTTACTGGGCTGTGGTGATGATGTTATGCTTGAACATAGCACGCTGAGTCACAATGCACCTAGAAATACCCATTTTTGAGCTGGGTTATGATTTACCAAATCATAAAGATCTACCAAGTTATAAAGTTGGGTGTGCTGAGCAGCATTCCATTATAAGATGGAAAAGGTGTTTGTGGGCGAGCCTGAGAAGGACCGGGAGGTATGAGTAAGCTTCATGAGCTGGTAACCCAAATACTCCCATGTCACTCATTATGGTTGCAGTAAACGTATCTTCTTCGATTTGTCCCAATGGCAGAATAAGGAGTTCTTTACAATTAACAGTAGAGGAGAAAACCAACAAAGTTTGGCTTATGGATGGATGGATGCCAAAAATAGATAGTGGTTGCATTACAGCCACTCTCTGTAATGGTTCTTAAAGACAAGGAAGGGGAGTCTTCTCTTCCAAATGGGAAGAACAGTGAGCAGTGCATCTGGTCATAAACTGTATGAAGGAAGTGGCCTGAAGTTATAAGCATTATTATATCTGTCATGTCTTCTGTGGCCATAAGATCTCATTCTTCAGGCAAATATTGAGGAGTGGAATTGCTAAAACATAGGGAATATTAATGTGTTGTGTCGGTAGATATTGCCAAAGTGTTTCCCAAAGTACCTATCTATACACACCCCCAAAAGCAATGTATGAAAGTGCCTGTTGCTCTACATTCTTTTCAAAGTATGGTATTACAAATCTTTTCAATTTTAGCCATTCTGTTGATATACATATACATGTATAATATGTGTGTGTGTGTATATATATACACACACACACACACACACATATACACATGTATATAATTTGGACATCTTATTTTCTCATGCTTCTGATCAATTCTCTTGCTTATTTCAAAAGTTTGGTTTATTCTTTTTTTGGAGATCTTTATATATTCTGGATGTGAGTCATTCGTTAGATATATGTAATGTAAATAATTTATCACATTCTGTGACTTGCCTTTCTACTATTTTAATGTTTTCTCTTGAGGAAGCAAAGTTCTTAATTTTAATGAAGTCTACCCTATACGTCTTCTCCTTATTGTTAATGCTTTATGTTTTCTGTTTCAAAAATTTATGCCTACCCCAAACTCTTGAATATGTTCTCTCATTTCCTTCTATAAGTTTTCCTATTTTACATATATTTAGGTCTATGATTCATCTTAAATTAATTTTTGCTTATAGTGTGAGGCAGAGGTTATGATTCATATGTATATCCAGTCAACCCAGCACCATTTATTGAAAAGGTCAACCTTCCTTCACTGAACTGCAGTGGCACCTTTGTTATGTATTAGAGGACTTGTATGTGGATCTTTCTCCATTCCATTCTCCTATTTGTTGATCATTGTCCCCAGTGCATACTGACTTTCATATAAACATAGTTGATTTCATAATTGATGTTGTATTCTGATGCTTTACTAATTTGCTTATTATTTCCTTTATTTATATTGGTGCAAAAGTAATTGCTTTTAATGGCAAAACTGCAATTACTTTTGCATCAATATAGTAATTTATTTGTTGAGCCTTTTGGATATTTTTACATACAGAATTATGTTATCAAAAAAATGATCTTTTTTTGTTCTCCTTTCAAATATCTACAATGTTGATTTCTTTTGCTTACCTTATTACCCTGCCTAAGCACTCAAGTAAAATATTGATATGTTTATTTTGTTGCAAACTTCATGGAGCAAGTAGTAAATATGTGATCCATAAACTCCAGTTACATGTAGGGGGTTTTAAAGATGTTGATCAGATTAGGAAACTTCCCACTGTTTCCACTTTGGTGAGAAATATTATTATTACTACTATTATTATTATTATTATTTTACTGAAACAGACATCATAGAAGCCAGAGATCTTATATTAAAGACGGGACTGAATTTTGGCAGGGCACAGTGGCTCACATCCATAATCCCAGCACTTTGGGAGGCCGAGGCGGTCGGATCACCTGAGTTCGTGAGTTTGAGACCAGCCTGACCAACATTGAGAAAACCCGTCTCTACTAAAAATACAAAATTAGTTGGGCATGGTTTCTCATGCATGTAATCCCAGCTACTTGGGAGGCTGAGGCAGGAGAATTGCTTGACCCTGGGACGCGGAGGTTGCGGTGAGCCGAGATGGTGACACTGCACTCCAGCCTGGGCAACAAGAGCATAACTGTCTCACAAAAAAAAAAAAAAAGAAGGGACTGAATTTTAACTAATGCTTTATCTCCACTTGTTAAGATGTGATCATGTTTTTCTCCTTTAGTCTACTAATGTGATAAATTATATTGATTTTTTTTAATATTAAACCAAATGTATATTCCTGGAATAAACCTCACATGATCATGATTTATTATCTTTTATATGGCATTGAATTTGGTTATTAACTTATTCAGTGTTTTTGTATAATATTTGTCAAAATTTTATTTCTTTTGTCAGATTTGGTATTGAGGTTATGCTGCCTTACAAACTAGGTTGAAAAATATTTTCTTTTTTTCTATTATTTGGAAGAATTTGTGTTATATTGGTATCATTTCTTCTTTAGCTATTTGGAAAAAGTCATCAGTGAAGCTATGTAAGGCTAGAGTTGTTTTTTTTTTCTGGGTGGGGAGAGGTGAGGGTTTTAATTTAAGGTTCAATTTATTTGACAAGTATAGGACTGTTCAAATCTCTCGTTTTTTTGGTTCAGTTTTTAATTGTATTTTTTAATTTGCTCACTTCATCTAAAATTTCAGATTTACTGATATAAAATTATGTATAGCATACTTTTATTGTTTTTTCAATGAATGTAATATCTCTAATGATATCCTCTTTTTCACTCATATTATTGATAAATTATGCCTTCTTTTCCTAAACGTTGCTAGAGGTTTACCTGTTTGATTAATTTTGTCAAATAACTTGCTTTTGACTGCATTTATTTTTTTCTATTGTATTTTTTCACTATTTTGTTAATGCTTATTTTTATTCATTTATCCTTACTTTGATTCTTCAACTTTATTTTAAAATTTATTTTGCCATTTTCTTTTTCTAAATTTTTTTGGTAGATACTTAGATCATTAATTTTCATCTTGTCTTCTTGTCTCCTATATATATTTAAAGCTATACAACTTCAGATGCATCATACAAATTTTGGTATGTGATGTTTTTAGTATTATTTAGATTAAATATTTTTAATCTTCTTTATGATTTTGTCTTTGGATCTGAATGGGTCATTCAGAAGTGAATTGTTCAATTTCTAAAAATTTGCTAGTTTTTAATTTATCACTTTTAAAATTGACTTAATTCCTGTGGGTTTAGATAGCATTCTTGGTATAATTGTAATTCATAGAATTTATTGAAACTTGCCTTATGGCCTAGCTAAGGGTTTATTTTGGTGAATATTCTGTGTACATTTTAAAAGAGTATAGATTCTATAGGTGATGAATGCAAAATAAATTAATGAGATTAGATTTGATAAATGTATTCAAATCCTCTCTATCCTTAGGAAATTTTTTTGTTCTTTAAGTTGCTGAGGGCTAATTTACATTCCAGCCAACAGTCTATAAAAATTCTCTTTTCTCAACCTCCTTGCCATCATTTGTTATTTTTTTGTTTCTGATAATTGCCATTCTAACTGGGGTGAGGTGCTATCTATACATTGTGGTTTTTGTTTTCATTTCCCTGATGATTAGTAATGTTGAGCAGTTTTTCATATACTAGTTACCCATTTGCAATGGCTACTCGGGTCTTTCACTCATTTCTAAATCAGATTGTTTGTTTGATTTTGTTGTTGTTGTCGTTATTGAGTTTTTTGAGATTTTTTATAGTTTCATAGTTTTGGGTCTTACATTTAAATCTTGAGTTTATCTTGAGTTTTTTTTTTAAGTGGTGAGAGACAAAGGTCCAGTTTCATACTTCTGTACCAGTTTTACTCAGCTCTATTTATTGAAGATACTGTCCTTCCCCATTGTGTATTTTTGGGGCCTCTATGGAAAATCTGTTGGCTGTACATGTATGGATTTATTTTTGAATTCTCTATTCTATTTCATTGGTCTCTGTGTCTGTGTTTTGGACAGTAGCATGCTGTTTAATTATTATAGTTTCATAGTATATTTTCAGCTTAGTGTGATGCCTCCAGATTTGTACTTTTTGCTAAAGATTGCTTTGACTATTTTGGTGTTTTCTAATTTCATACCAATTTTAAAATTTTTTCCACTTCTATGAAGAATGTCATTGGTATTTTGATAGAGATTGCACTGCATCTGTAGATAGCTTTGGGAGTATGGGCATTTTAACAATATTAATTTTTCCAATCAATGAACATGGGATATCTTGCAATTTATTTGTGCCCTCTTCAATTTCTTCCATCAATATTTTATAATTTTCATTGCAGAGATATTTCACTTTCTTAATTAAATATATTTCTAGATATTTTGCTTTGGTAGCTATGGTAAATCGATTTTTTTAAATTTCTTTTTCCAATAGTTTGCCATTAGTGTATAGAAGTTCCACTAATTTTTGTATGTTGATTTTCTATTCTGTGACTTTACTGAATTTGTTTTAATTTTTTTCATGTGTTTGAAGTCTTCAGGGTTTTCCGTATACAAGATCATGCTATCTTATCATGATCTTATATATAGAAAACAACAAAGAAACAGGGACAATTCAACTTCCTCCTAATCTGGATGCCCTTTATTTCCGTGTGTGTGTGTTTTTTTGTTTGTTTTTGTTTTGTTTTTGTCTAATTGTTCTGGCTAGGACTGCTAGTAATATTTTGATTTTAGAGAAAAAGCTTTCAACTTTTCCCCATTCAGTATGTTAGCTGTGGGTTTGTCATGTATGGTCTTTATTATGTTAAGGTATGCTCTTTCTATAACTAATTTGTTGAGAGTTTTTATCATGAAGGGATGTTGAATTTTATCAAAAGCTTTTTTTGCATATATTGAAATAGTCATGTGGTTTTTGTTCTTGGTTCTGTTAATGTGATATAGTATGTTTATTGATTTGCCTATACCGAACCATCGTTGTATCTTTGGGACAAAACTCACTTGATCATGGTAAATGATTTTTTTGCTGTACTATTGAATTTGATTTGCTATTATTTTGTTGAAGATTTTTACATCTATGTTGATCAGCGATATTGGCCTGTGGTGTTCTTTTTTGTGTGTCTCTGTTTAGTTTGGGTATCAGAGTAATGCTGACCTCAAAGAATAAATTTGGTAGGAATTCCTTCCCTTTTAATTTTGTGGAATGGTTTGAGAATTAATGTTAGTTCTTTAAAAGTCTGACAGAATTCAGGAGTGAAGTCATCAGGTTCTGGGCTTTTCTTTTGTAAAGAGACTTTCTCATTAAAAATTATTGGCCTGTTCAAGTTCTCTGTTTTTTCGTGATTCAATTTTGGTAGGTTATATGTGTCCAGAAATTTATCTGTATCTTCTGGGTTTTCTAAATTATTGACATATAGTTGTTCATAATAGTCTCTTATAATCTTTTATAGTTCTATGGTATGAATTGTAACATTTCTTTATCATTTCTGGATTGTTTGAGTTCTCTTTCTCTCTCTTTAGCTAGTCTAGCTAAAAGGCTTGTGGATTTTATTTTTTTTAAACCAACTCTTTATTTCGTTGATCTCTTGTATTTTTATCTCTCTTTATTTATTTCTGCTCTGATTTTATTACCTCTTTTCTTTGAATAATTTGGGGTTTAGTTTGTTCTTGCTTTTTGTTTGTTGTGTAAAGTTGTTTATTTGAGATCTTTCTACCTTTTCTTTGATGGTGTTTATAGATACAGAGGTCTCTGTTAGGACTCTTTTTGCTATATTTCATAGGTTTTCATATGTTATGTTCCCATTTTCATTTGTCTTCAGAAAGTTTTTTAACTTTATTTTTTATTTTTTCATTAACTTATTAGTTGTTCAGGAGCATGTTGTTTAATTTTCATTTATTTGTACAATTTCTAAAGTGCTTCCTATTATTTATTTCTGCTTTTATTTCAATATGGTCTAAAAACAAATAATTTCAATTTTCAAAAATTTGTTAAGAATATTTTTTAGCCTAACATATGATTTGTCCTAGAGAACGTTCTAGGAGCTCTTGAGAAAAATGAGTGTTCTGCAGCTGTTAGGAGAAATGTTCTATAAATTTCTGTTGGGTTCATTTTGTCTAGAGTGCAATTTTAACTGCTGCTTCTTTGTTGATTTTCTGTCTGAATGATTTGTCCATTACTGAGATGAATTGCTGAAGTCCCCTACTATTATTGTATTGTAGTGTGTTGTGCCATTTGGGCCTATTAATATTTTCTTTATATCTTTAGGTTTTTCATTATTGGGTTCATGTGTATTTATATTTGTTATACACTCTTGCTCTATAATCATTATATAATGGCCTTCCTTTTGTTGTTTTACAGTGTTTGACTAAAAGACTATTTTATCTGACATAAGTACTCCTGCTTATTTCTGGTTTCCATTTGCACGGAATATTTTTTCCCATCTCTTCACTTTTAGTTTATGCATGTTATAGTTTTTAAATGTATTATTATGTTATTATTTTAATAAGTTTATCTTTTAATCTTCGTACTTCATACTATATGTAAAAGTAGTTTATGTGCTATGATTACTGTACTAGAGTATTCTAAATTCATCTATATTCTTATTTTTATCAGTGAGTTTTATACTTTCAGCTGTTTTTGTGTTACACATTAGCATTCTTTTCTTTTAGTTTGAAGAACATCCTTTAGCATTTCTTGTAATACAGCTCTGGAGGTGATGAATTCTCTCAACTTTGTGTCTGGGAGTTTTTATTTTTCCTTCATGTCTGAGGATGATTGTGCTGGTTATAATATTGTTGTTGGCTGTTTTTTTGTTTGTTTGTTTTCCTTCCTTGAACACATTGAAAAATATAATCCTTTTCTCTCCAGGACTGTGAAGTCCTTCTCTGCTCTAGAGTCTGCTGCCAGATGTATTGTAGCTCCCTTATATGTCATCTGCTTTTTTTCCCCCTTGCTGCTTTCAGGATACTCTCTTTGTCTTTGATCTTTGAGGATCTGATTATAATGTATTTGGACAAGTCTTATTTATTTAAGCCCAGTTGGTGGCCTTTGATCTTTCTGTAGCTGGATATTTATAACTTTCTCCAAGTTTGGAAAGTTTTACTCTATTATTTCCCTGAATAAGCTTTCTACCCTTTTATCATTCTTTACTCCCTCTCAAATGTTAATGGCATACATTCACTGTTTTGATGTCACTGCTTAGATGCCATATCATTTTTGTCATTCCTTTTCATTATTTTTTTCCTCTTCTGACTGTGTATTTTCAAATATTTTCTCTCTAAGCTTACTAATTCTTACTTCTCCTTGATCAGTTCTACTGTTAAGTTTCTCTATTGCAGTTTTCACTTCATTCCTTGTTTTTTTTTTTTTTAGCTTCAGGATTTCTGTTTTATTTTAATAATTATTTTAATCTCTGGTAAATTTCTCTGATAAATTTCTAAATTGTTTCCCTATTTTCTATTGGTATTTGCTGAGTTTCCTTAAAAGAGACATTTCGAATTCTCAGTCTAAGACCTCACACATCTCCATCTCTTCAGGGTCAATCACTGGCAATTTGTTTCATCTATTTTGTGATGTCATAGTTCCCTGATTGCTCTTCATTGTTATGAACATATGTTGATGTCTACACATGGAAGAAAGGAGTATTTATTTCAGTATTTACTGTCTGTGTTTATGTAGATCTTTTTATAGTGTCTCTGTCTAGAAATCTTACGTAGATTGACTATTATGTCCCCTTAGTCTGAGATCACTCTCCCCTTTTCAGTACTAGATGATGCCTTAAGCTCAGGTTCACTGCTAATCTTGTGAGGGCTTCAAGGTTGATGTGGCACCCAACTCGGATGGGCCTGGGGAAATGTAAAGGGGTACCTGGACTTTGTGGGAAAGCCATCTAGGGATTTATGTTCAAAGGATTTGTGGATCATACTCCCTGTACAGTGGTGCTTCTGAACAGCCTGTCTGCGTTGATGTCTCCTCTGGCTGTCATGAAGAGCAGGCTTTGAGAACCAAGTGGTGCCTGCTTCTACTCCCATCTCTGCTCTTTGCCTCTAGCTGACCTCAAGTGTTCTAGCTTTGCAGGTGTTTTAATGCTTCCTGTGTGCTGAGGCAGAAACAAGTCTTCCAGGAGGATAGAGAAGCTGGAGATCCATCTCCAACTCACTTTTTTCAGTGTAAACATGAAATCCAAGGGAATTTTCTACATGTGGTGGCTTGCAAGCTTGGAGGAGGGGTATCTTGGCTAAGAAGAACAATTTACCTTACTGTCTACTTGCTGTCTTTCCTCTGGTCTGCAGCCTAAGGACTTGTCACGACCTCAGTTTTGCATTCTGGCATATTCTGAATAATAATCTCCCACTGGATGGTTGTTAACTGGTTTTACATGGCGGTGAGTGAAGCCAGATAGCTCTTACTCTGCCATTTTTCTGACTGATTACTTTTGCATAATGTATCTATCTCCATTTTTTCAATTTTGTTCTTTATGTGTCCTTATATTTAAGGTGTGTTTCTTGTAAACAACATACAGTTTTTTTTTTTTAATTTGCTTTAATCATCTTTTTCTAATAATTAGAGAAAATAGTTTAGATTTAATATAATTACTAAAATATGTATCTTTAAATTCATTTAAACTATTCATTTAATTTTTGTTGCATATGCTTTCTTTCTTAATGGGGCAATTTTTATTTTTCAGTCTCACCACTCAACTAGTTTTTCAGTCCTATGATTTTTTTTATTATTTTTTATTATTTAATACTAAAGCATTTGTGCTTAATTTTTAAAGCTTTGAATAAATTTATACTTGTTCATTTTCTTGGACAATGCAAGGCTCTTAAAACATTTTAACTCCATTTATCTCAGGTCCATATTTAGCATTATTGCTGTGCATTTTAATTCTGTATGTATTAAAGCTTATAATATCCTATTATGTTATATTTATCAATGTTCATTTAAGTTTATCTACATAATTACCATTTTAAATACTCTTCATTCCATCCTGCAGGCCTGTTCTTCTGTGTGAGGTCATTTGACCTAAATAACCTAAATAGTAAATTCCATTTAACATTTCCAATAGTACTATTTAGATGCAGAGTAAATTTGGATCTGCTATTTAGGTTCTTTAAGACTAAAAAATAGGGATTATCCGGTACCTAATTTATGAATTTGGGTGGTCTGAATGAGATAATACACATATAGTGCTTAGGCAATTACTAGACACATAGCAACCATTCAATAAATGGTAACTAAAAGTATAATCAATATCATTTTTACTGTTTTTATTATTTTAGGTTAATTATATGCTTTTGTTTATGTATTACCTTATATTCAAGCTAAAAATTACCTAGATAATATGCTCATTTAATATTGTACTGCTCACTATTTTCATTCAAATTTTTATCCCAAACACTAAATCAATTTCAGTTATATTTTGAGACTATTTAATAAGAAAACAAATTAGCTTATGTTACATTTCTCCTTCCAAATAATTATAGAAGAGAAAAATCAAACTTAGGAAAATCAAAAGGTTAAGTTGAAACATGGGCATTCTTTGCATAATCAACAAGGTGGTTTCAAATTTGTTGGAAAATATTTCACTTTGTGGTTCATAGGTTTATGTACTCAAAGCAAGATAATACCATATAACAAATACATTCAAGGTAGAGAAAAATTACTCTGATATTTCAGGTCACTAGTAGCAGTTTAGGTTACTGTATGGTTGATTGGAAAATGTGATTATCATTTAGAATGTCAAAACAACTGTTAATTTGATGTCAAATGTGGATGTAAAATAATAATAATTATTATTTACAATCTAAAATGCAACACTTAGTTACTTCAGTTTAATTCAATTAACCTTTAAAGAGCTAAATGCTATAGTTATGAGGACCAATTATTGTTTTGTTTTGACAGCTTGAATTTGGCTACATATTTGGGTACCAAGGCTAAATAATTGTTTATATTAGGTTTCCAATTTAATAGACTGATACATATTTTTAGAAAAATAGTAATTACACATTCAATATGTGCCAGACACTCCATTAATTCTTTGGAGGTATAAGGATAAGATATGGCTCTTGTTCTCAAATATCTCGCAGTCTAGCAGGTGTGCTGGACATTTCATTTTAGACGTAAATTTTAGTGATTATTTACAATCTTCCTTCAAAAAGTATTCATATCTTAACTTATAAAAATAACAGTGGGTTATTTAGCTAAATATGAAATAATCAAAATTCAAATTGAGGATGGGCCTGATACTGCCACTTAGGCATAGAAGTTTATGTAGTAATACTTTAAAGCCAAAAAAACATGCATCAAACTACAAATTTCCCTTTTAGATATTTAGGAACCTATCATGGCAGTGAAACAAAGCAGGATATGTCCATGTGAGATGGATATATCTACCATTATTGGTGCCAAAAGAACACAGACAGAGGCACATTGACATTGTTAATATTTTCATACTTAACAGCACTTTTGCAAAACCTGATAATTATCACATTGTGGTAAAATTTTATATCCTATCTCTATTATCTATCTATCTATCTATCTATCTATCTATCTATCTATCTATCATCTATCAATCTATCTTTGTCCTTGGTTCCTGGTACAAAGCTTAGAATCTCTTGGAATTTCCTGAGTAATAGAAACATCTTTCATTATTAATAACAAACTCCTTTGAACCATACCCAAGTTTATGCTGATCAGAGGGTCCTAGATAGTTTGAAAATGGGGACTAGTTGCCAGAGATACCAATCATATGATTACAAGGTTGGAATTTTCAGATTCTATCCCACTCTACCTGGGGAAGGGAGAGGGGCTAGAGATTGAGTTCAATCACATGGTCAGTGATTTATCAATCATGCCTAAGTCATGAAATCTTGATTAAAAACTCAGTGAGGCTTGGGGACTTCCTGATCAGTCCACATTTTGATGTACCATATGCTGGCTCTACTGGGACAGAAGTTCTTGCATTCCCCTCAAAATCTTGCCCTATATGTCTCCTTCCTATATTGTATCCTTTATAACAAAACTGCAATTGTAAGTTTATCACTTTCTTGAGTTCTGTGACTCATCCTAGCAAATTATCAAATCTGGCGGAGAGGGTGGGGGTTGTAGGAAGCCCCCAAATTGTAGTCAGCTGGGTAGGAAGTGCAGGTGGTTTGGGGTCACCCAGGACTTGTGGCTGGCATCTGAAATGGGAGTAATTTTGTGAGACAGAATCCCTTCACCTGCAGGGTCTGTGCTAAATTTGCATAGTTCGTGTGAGAATTAAATTGAATCATATGACACTCAGAAGATTGGTGTAAAATAATTGATGTTGGAGTACACACATTAAAAAAAATTATTTGGGGGCCAATTGTGGTGGCTCATGCCTGTAATGCCAGCACTTTTGGAGGCCAAGGTGGGAGGATACCTTGAGGCCAGGAGTTTGAGGCCAGATTGAACAACCTAGTGAGACCCTGTCCCTATAAAAAGAAATTTAAAAATTAGCCAGACATGGTGGCTTGTGTCTATAGTACCAGCTATGTGGGAGACTGAGGTGGGAGAATCACTTGAGCCCAAGAGTTCAAGGCTACAGTGAGCTGTGATCATACCATTGCCCTACAGCCTGGGGGAGAGATGGAGATGCTATCTCAAAAAATAAAAATAAAACCGTATTGAAGGTCAGCTTATGTAAAAAGAGTAAGCTACTTAAATTACTTTAAAGAAAAAACATTAATACCATTATAATGCAAGAAGAACTCAGCAGAGGTCATGCGTGTTGTGACAGTGACTCAATGAGGAATTTTTAATTGAGAAAGCTGAGGTAGAAATGACGCCAAAGCACCTGTAAGGCAGAGGCAGCTGGAACACCATGCTCCAGCTGGAAGCTGATGTTTTACAATTCAGCTCCAAATTTCTTGAAAGTCTTCATTTAATTTTAAAAGTTTATGCAGATATTTCTTTTACCAACTCTTTATGTGCAATGTGTGCTTTAATATAAAAGAAAATTTCTCCCAAATGTTCGAGTAATATGGACCCTGGAGGTTGGTGTTCCTTGTTTATTCCATGGCTTTTGCTCCCTTGTCTCTTTTTACCACCTAACTCCATGGTTATCTTCTTTGCACCCCAACCCAGTCCGTAGGCTCATGGGAAGCAGAGATAGAGAAGAGAACACCAGGCTACAGAAAGTGGTTCTGAGATTTCAATGTGGGAAAGACTTACCCTAAGCAACACTTTTTAAAAAGGCAAACTTCTGGGCCGGTTGCGGTGGCTCAAGCTTGTAATCCCAGCACTTTGGGAGATTCCCAGGTAGCTGGATCACAAGGTCTGGAGTTCAAGACTAGCCTGGCCAATACAGTGAAACCCTGTCTCTTCTAAAAATACAGAAATTAGCTGGGCATGGTGGCGGGCACCTGTAATCACAGCTACTCGGGAGGCTGAGGTAGGAGAATCGCTTGAACCCAGCACGTGCAGGTTGCAGTGAGTCAAGATAGCACCACTGTACTCCAGCCTGGGCAACAGAGCTAGACTCCGTCTCAAAAACAAACAAAATAATGCAAATTTCTGGGTGCTATCCTCAAAATTCTTATAAAAGTTTCTGCATTTTATAGTGATAGTGGATCCCGGGAATTTGTATTTGTATTTTATTAAGTTTTCAAAGCATATCTGATATAAATAAACTGTGGACTGGACTTTGAGCAAAGCTATTGTAACTTTTGGTCTTAGAGTTCAAAAGTGCATGACCCAAGTCAAGCAATTGACGTCCCTGTTCCTCCCTTTCCTCTACTGTACAGTAAGAGAGTTGGTTAAGTATACTTGTTCATTTCTTCCAGCCCCCAAAAGTTGTAATATTCCTTGATCTGCCATATATGATGGCAAATAAATCACAAGAAATAGAAAATAAAAAGTCACATCCTCTGTTCTCTAATCACGGGACCCAATCAAGGAAAGATAACCCTGCTTTATTCACAAATAATACTCAAACCTCCTTAATAAAATCCTTTTCCTTTCTAAAAACTCCACTTGTTCATACCAGTGCATTAAATTTTCTACTTTTGCAGCTATGAGTCATTTAAATTAAATCTAAGATACTGCAAGAGTGTAGCAGGATAATTGGTCTCATGTATTTCATTATTGTGACTGTCACAGCTGTACCCTGAAATTTTCATCAGCATACCAAGAAATGCCTTAAGGAAATATAATTTATTTATTCATTAGCTGAGAAATCTATGAAAATGTTTTATATTAATTACATTTTAAAAATTCTCATTACAGCATTTATATTATTTTCAAGGAGTTGTTTTATTCTTCTCCCCAACAAACAAACCTATATACCATTACACCTAGGACAATCACAAAGACACAGATATTTTTGGATTAAAATCTAAAACTTTGGCCAGAGCAAGGGGAGCATGTGAGGAACAGATAGGAGCTGGTGACATAGCAGCCACGGGATGAGGCATTCAAATTCCAGAATTTACTTGTTATCTTTTCCTATTAAATGCAGTTGTTAATAACAGTATAAAAAGTGTAGCGGAAAAAAAAAGAAAAGAGAAAATCTAGATGTAATTGATATCTAGCAGCAGTAGTCTGTGAAGACAAAAATCAGTGCTATGCAAATAGATCAATATCCCCGATCTCCCATGTTTCCAGCACATTCAGATCTGGAGCTGAATCATCCCTCACTTCTTTTGCCCCAACGAGACTGCTAAGAGATACGGAGAAGAAAGAAACCACGTTGGAGACAAACCTATGGGAGAAGCAGGGTAGAGAGGAGTAGAAATGGGTGTCATAACGACCAGGAAATTTTGAAAAGCCTGTGCGTCAAGGAACACCGTATCACTCCAGAGAAGCAGGAAGGAAAGCTCTTTCCTCTGTGCACACACGTTCAAGGAGTCTATTTGGTCCTCAGAAAGAAATAGCAGCTGCAGGAGTGAGACATTCTGGCAGTCCCTGGCTGCATCCTACGGTGACACTCACCATCTTAAATTTCTTGCTTTCCTTCCACTCCCATCCACAAAGGATTGAGGGAGTAAGTTGACATCCTCCCTTTTATTTAAAGAAGAGTGTCAATGACTAAGTAATGAGAACTCCAACATCTAGAGATTTCACAGAAGAAGAGAAGCCCTCAAATTCAGAAATAGCAAAGGGTCAGATGAGGACCAGGAGAGGAAACATTTTGAGAAAGGAATGGGAGACAAGTTTTTGTGCCATGGAGATGTAAAGTAAATTGTTGGTCACTGACCTTTAGAAGGAAAAACAAGCTCGTGGTGGCTGACCTGATATTTTAAGAAAATGTGCCTGCTGCAAAGAAATGCCAGGCCAGCAGAGTGCCCATGCCTGTTTAGTGTGGGAACTGTACCTCTATTTTATCTGTTATTGGCCAAATGTATCTCAGGTCCTGGGTTGAAGAGTCAGAAAAATGGATAGCTGCAGTTTTTAAATTAAAGAACAATAGTAAGTGTTGTCTGCCAATTCAGTGATTCAAGAGTTTCATAGGAGGAAGGGGCCCTTCAAAGGCATTTCTTTGGGTTCGTATCCTTGCTGCACCCACCTCATTACAGCAGGGATGACTCCCTTTCCTAGATTCCATTTCCCACTCTTGCATATGGCCAGATTTCTTATGCCATTCCGTATGGGATGTGGAGTTATCCTTAACAATATGAATAATAAGATGCTATAGTATTGATGACCTTGGCAGGAAGCCGAAAAGGGATTATGGCATGGGATTATATAAAACACTCAAAAGGGATTACGGCATGGGATTTAAAGAAGGGGCTGTTTATAAAGACATGGGCACAGTTAAGGGAAAGATACATGGGGTGCCAAACTGCACCACGAGCCAGAAACAGGGCAGGGTGTGTCATCACCACCTCTTGGCCTGAGGGGCAAGGAGAGAGAACAGCTACCAACACCTGAAGAGAGCTTAACTGTAGGAGAGGGCTGCCTGACAGAAACAGCAGAGAAAAGCAATGGTTGTTAGCTCAGGCCCACTGTGGAGGGAGCTGGGAAGTAAATACCCAGATCTCTCCTGCTTACTGCTCTCAGGAATCCTGCTGGCTCCTCTCTCCCTCCTTCTGTACCCTCCGTGAATCCTAGTAGTCAGACTCCAAGGATACAGAACAGGGTGAGAGGGCAGAGAGTAGATCTGGAAGGCAAATAAGTGGAAGACACTCTGCAAGGCTGGACAGTATATAAAATCGGACCTTCCAAAAGGAAAAGATGAAGCTTTTTGCCTGTAGAGATCTGGTATAGACCTGGCATCTCCCCGATGCTTATCCACCTGTGCTCTAGATTGGCTGACTGTGCATTCTTCTTCACTGCCTATTCGTGGCTCCCTTGCAGCTGTGAAGAAAGGAGAGAGCAGTGAGTTCCAGCTCAGGGAACATAGGCAGAAATCTACTGTGGAAATTCTGAAAAAATTTTATTTTCCTGATCAAACGTACGGAGAAGCTAGTGGTGTCTTTCCCCTTGTTCTTGCTTGTAACAGGTATATGACATCAACAGTAGGGAAACCAGCTTGCAAAAATGGTAACAAGAATGAGGGTCTGTCTCAAAAAAAAAAAAAAAAAAAAAAAAAAAAAGAATGAGGGATGTTGGTCCTGATATTGTCAAGCCATTGATCTGATGCCAACCTTGCCTACCTCCAGATATTTTAAATGCAAAAAACAAACAAACAAACAAACAAAAAAAAACAACCTAACTCTGATTGGCTTCTAAGTCTTGGTAAATTAGGGACTTGGTGTTTGATCAGACATGGACTAGAGTGAAGTTTGTGCAATCCTTACACTGCTGTCAGGAGCAGTGGGGTGAAAGATGCCATTTACTGACGTAACAAGGAAGTTGTTCCTTGTTCCTTGAAGAAACAAGGAAGATGAAGCAGATTTAGGGAGAAAGTCCAACATTAAGATTCATTAGGTAAAACTGGTGCATCTGTGAGTCATCTATGAGGACATACAGAATGATAAGTCGCATTTTTGTGTCTAATACAAATTAGGAATACAAATTTAGGAATGTGTTATATGATGATAATTCAAGCCCTCAGAGTCAGGTGAGATCTTCTATTTTACCTAAAGAAGAGTGTCAATGACCCAGTTATATCAACTCCAACATTTAGACATTTCACAGAAGAGAAGCCCCCAAAGGCAGAGATGGCAAAACAAGCAAAAAATAAATAGAAGCCAAGAGAGGAAACATTTTGAGAAAGGAATGGGCAACAGATTTTGAGTTTTGGAGCTGTAAAGTAAGACATTGATGTTCACTGATCTTTAGATGAAAAAACTAGTTGATGGTGGCTGACCTGACAGTTCTAAGAAGTGTGTCTGTTATAGAGAAAATATCATACCCAGCATAGCTCTTCTCTGTGGGAAATGTGCCCCAGCATTATTTGTTACTGGCATAATTTAGATATTAACTAATAATAAAGATAAGGATATTAACGAAGAATAAAGACAAGGAATTTTTTTTTGCTCCTTGTTCCATCTGCTAATGTTCTTCTTATTGTTGTTTTTACAGTCTTCTGGGACATCTGGTCATGAAGAAATTATGAAAAAGAAAGAAACAGAGAAAGAGAAAAGAAAAAAGGAAGAAAGAAAGAGAAAATGTGTAAGGAAAAGTAAAAGAAATGAGGAAATCAATGTCAATTTCTTATTACCAGAATGTTGTGATTGAGTTAAAAGCATGGCTTTAAATGTTGAGATAGAAATGACAACTTTTAATTAAAACTCAAATGCTTTCTCTACTCTTTGCCATTAGGAGGACTGACCAAGAACTAGAAACCATGGTGAAAGTGGGTGAGGAATGAAGGCTCTGACAGATGATCATTAAGATGATTGAAGCTTATAGACAAAGAGTTGAAGGTACATCTGCCTGCCGCTTATTAAATAGTAATTTGGGGCAAGTTACTTAATTCTTCCGAGACTTGAAAGCTCATTTGTAAGATGGGGACACGAATGACTTCCTTAAAGATGAATTGTGAAGATAAACTGCAAACTGAGGGCCTTGAACTCATTCCTAAGACTCTCCCCAAACTTCCCTCCTTGAGTCTAGGGCCTTCAGCGTGGGGTCTTCTGTAACTTCATCATTCTTTACCCCTTGATTTCTCAGGGTACTGGTGTTCAGACATCCCTCAGGATGTGCCCCTCATTGTTTTGAATTTAGCTGTGTTTCACTTCACTTTCATGGCAAGTAAGATCTTGATTTCCTGGGATGGCCTGAGTGAAATAAAATTTGGAAGTACAAAAAAAAAAAAAAAAAATCCTATAAGGGAAGAATATACTTCCGGCATAAAGTCATCTTAACCTGTGATGCGTTAGGACTTAGTGCGTTCAGCATCTTCTGCTGACATCAGTTCTAACATTCATTGTCAGCTGCTGCTTTTGTCAGCATGACATAAAAGTCAGCAGTGATATTATTCTACCGTTGATTTAGTGCTGTTTCTGCCTGTGTATCACCAAACCACACTTAGGTTTAGTTATGGTTATATTTAACCTTGTTATAAGTAAACCTTTTAAAGCATAACAAGAATCCTTTTGCTCAGTGAGATGAATTTATTTATTTATTTATTTATTTATTTATTTATTTATTTTGAGACAGTGTCTCACTCTGTCACCCAGGCTGGAGTGCAGTAGCGCAATCTCAGCTCACTGCAACCTCTGCTTCCCACTCTCAAGCGATTCTCCTGCCTCAGCCTCCCGAGTAGCTGGGATTAGAGGCACATGCCACTACCGCCCGGCTAATTTTTGTATTTCTAGTAGAGATGGGGTTTCATCACATTGGCCAGGCTGGTCTTGAACTCCTGACCTCAAATGATCCACCCTCCTTGGCCTCCCAAAGTGCTGGGATTACAGGTGTGAGCCACAGCGCCTGGCCAGTGAGATGAGTTTTTGTGACTGCTGGATGCTTCAGGTTTGTTTCAAGATTCAGTAGGAAGACATTGTGCCTGATAATGCTAACCCTAGGTTCTCATTTTGCAACATAGCTCCCATTCTTCTCAGGTCTTCGATGGTAGCATCATCTTGAAGCAATTAGATGAAACTTTCTTATTTTCATTAGAAGAAACATTTAAAGTCACATGCATTTTAATGAAGTTATCAAGAGCATTATCTCTATAATCCAGAAGTAAGAAACACCATTTATTTGACATACATAATTTTTTATTGTCTACTATATTTATAGCCCTGGTTTAAATATAATGATGATGCAGAAAATAATCAGTAGATTCTGTCTTTATGTGTTTATATTCTTTAGAAAAGATAAGACAAGCAAATGATTTTACACCAGCAATATAGCAAATAACGTATAATCTGCTAAGGGGAGTTAGAGAAAGAAAAGGTCATTTTTAGTGGGAACGATTGCAGCTACAAGACGAAATCTAGATTCATTAGAGTCTAAACTACATTGCAGTCTTCATCACTCCTTGCCTCTCTATTTTCGTGTGTACTGGTGTTTAGGTATTCTTCTAATATAGGCTCTATTCCCAAATAACCAGATGCTTTTGTATCTCTGAGTCCTTGCTCATTCTGCTTCTTTTCCCCAAAATGCCCTTATCCACCCAGTAAAGGCTATCCATTCTTTAAAGGCCAATTATTTTGTTGCCTCCCCTGTGATGGTTTCACTAACACCTCCCTTAATCATTCTGACCTATGAATTCCCAGGACATCTCATCAATAACTGTTAAAGCACTTATATTTCATGATGATTCACTTTGCATGATGGATGATAGAGTTATCTTTTTAATGGGTGGATCTCTTCCCCCTACAATGAGAGCTCTAATAAGGAAAAGATTTTGACCTATTTATCATTGTATCTCCAACAACTAACAAAATTCCTGCGGTACAATAAATGCCCATAGTAAATGTTTGTGGAATAAGATAGCATTTATATTAGGCTTTGACAGATAGTATATTGGCCAGATACATGTATATCAAATAACCAGGCTAGTCTTGTCTGTTTAGAGCAGGAGTTTGTGTCTTCAGAATGCATTCAAAGTACATAGATACTTCTTTCTCCATTTATCTAAGAATTGAGGGATGGTGTAGTAAAAAGAGACAGATAACATAAGCTGTAGGACTAAAATTTAGAAAATCTCTTCACCTTTCCTGGTTTATTTTCTTTCTTTCTTTTCTTTCTTTCTTTTTCTTTCTTTTCTTTTCTCTTTTCTTTTCTTTTCTTTTCCTTCCTTCCTTCCTTTCTCTCTCTCTCTCTCTTTCTTTCTTTCTTTCTTTCTTTCTTTCTTTCTTTCTTTCTTTCTTTCTTTCTTTCTTTCTTTCTTCTTTCTTTCTCTCTCTCTTTCTTTCTCTCTTTCTTTCTTCTTTCTTTCTTATTTTTTTAACTTGACGAGAGAAGGGACTGAAGATGGGGGACTTCACAGTATTTTTCTTAATCTCTGGAAGGGTCCTATTCCAGAGATTGAACTTGTCTCTGTGCGTGCACAGGCCTGTATCCTTATGTATGATTGAGTTTGCTGTGCAGAAAGGTGAAACCAAATGGGGCTGGATAAAAGAAAGATAAATCAATGAGTGGCATCAAGTGGTGGGGTACAAATTTCATGGTGGTCCATTTTATAGTGGACTTTCTGTCTCCTACACTTCAGGAGATCACACAAGGTAATAAAGTAGTAATAATCAACTGCCAATTTACACTGTAATAATGAAATGTGCAGGGAATGGAAAATGAGGGCTATGTCTCCACTGAGGATGTTTATCAATGTTGTGAAATTGTACATTTGAAAAGCTATAATACCTTTGTTGAATTTAGATTGTCAGAAGGCTGAAGAATCTTTTATTTTTGCATATTTTCTAAATGCAGTAAGTCCTGAGTATTTATTTTACCCCAGGATGTAAAGGAAGAGGTCCTCAGTTGTTCTTCACAGGAATCCTAGAAGCCCTGAGATGGACAGCCTAACATCGGAGCTGGTGGAATTGTTGTACAATTAGTCAGGTGATGTAGGAAAAGATCTAGCCTCTTGGGATAAGAATAGGATCACTATAAAAGAAACAGAAACCTAGACACCTGCACCTTCAGCTGGTAGAGCTAGCTTCCTAATGATGCTTAAGAGTATGTCTCTTTGACAGATTCCACTGGGAACAAAGGGTCTGCCTGTTAGCGTGTTCAAGAAGCACAGACGGGCATTGTATGTGAGACTCTGAGCTTGACATTGGAGACAGATTCCCCTCTGAAGAACCAATAATAAAGGCCTATGGCAAGGTTTAGGAATTTTAAAGGGGGAGAGAAAAGAATACAAGTGCTGGAAGACTTTTGTGCATTCTAATAGTAAGATGACAATTATCAATTGTTAGAAAAGAAGTCCAAAGAAATTGGGGCCAAAGTTTAAGTGCTATAAGAAATAGAATATATTAAAGACAACATATGTTTCATAGATTCAAGATAGAAATTCAAATAACATAGTATTGTGCTATATGATATGATTTATTCATATGCATTCTCATTTTTAATAGAGTAAAAATAACTTTCTAATGGAATTGCAGAGGAAAGATTTAAGCGTAAAACGACTTACGTGGTGTCTGCTGTCATGTCACTGTTAGTCAGATATCAGAAAGCTGTGGAAATTGCTACAAAAGTTACTCTTTAGATGGGGTTAACACCTTCCAACACAAAACTCTACCATTGGGCAAATTTTAAAAAAACATAATGAATGAATACATTATCTGAGAATAGGGGAAACAAAAGTAGCACAATCCTTTGACAACCTGTTATTTTGCTTTTCTCAAGCTGGTTGCTCCTCTGGACTTTGTAAATATGGTCCTAAGAGCTCCTTGGCCTGCTGTCTTCACCTACCACATGGAGACCCTAATCATCATAACTGACTTTATTACTAGTTCATTCTCACAAGAGCCCTTGGAGGAAGGTAGGGAAGGGATGATTATCCCATTTGGAGCCCTAGAGAGATTCAAGCCAGGGTC
Organism: Papio anubis; assembly: GCF_008728515.1. Classification (NCBI taxonomy): domain Eukaryota; kingdom Metazoa; phylum Chordata; class Mammalia; order Primates; family Cercopithecidae; genus Papio; species Papio anubis. The sequence continues at coordinate 13,192,278 of NC_044990.1, read as the reverse complement.
ACAGAAAGAATGCAAGAACTAAGGCCAGAACTCAAATTTTCTGACTCATATATTTTTTCTGTCTTCTTTGCTACCTGCTGTGCTTGAGTTACATACCCCCAAGCATATCTGATTATGCCACTGTTCTGATTAAACACCTTCAATGATTCCCTCCTTCATTTTGCATCACATCAGCCCTCCTGAGTTTGTTACATAAAGCAGTCTGCACAGCAGCTTTGTCTTGGGTGTCTCACTGTATTGCCCAGGCTGGAGGGCAGTGGTGTGATCTCTGCTCACTACAACTCTACCTCCCAGGTTCAAGCAGTTCTCCCACCTCGGTCTCCCAAGTAGCTGAGATTGCAGACATGTGCCACCACGTCCGGCTAATTTTTGTATTTTTAGTAGAGACAGGGTCTCACCTTGTTGGCCAGGCTGGTCTCGAACTCCTGACCTCAAATAATCCAGCCCCCTCAACCTCTTAAAGTGCTGGGATTACAGGCGTGAGCCACTGTACCATGGCTGTGTCTTTGCCATCATTTTCCCTCATGCGCTTCCCATTGGAGAAGCCACACCTACCCTGGACATCCCTGTTCCTGTGTTCTTCCCTCTTTCTGAAACACTCCTCTCTCTTCCAAATCTCTTCCTCATATCCTGAAGCAAGACTCTCACTATTCCTGTTGCTTCCGTTGCACTTTGTAATAGCTTTTGTTTTAGCATTGGCCAAAGTCTCTCTTGAAATTAGAAGTATTTGTTTATATGCCTGTATACTTAGCCAGACTGTGAGTGCTTGGAGCATAGATTCTCCTATTTATTTTCTCAGCTTTGTGTCTCCATAGTTCCTACAAATTGTGCCTTACAGATAGATGCTCATTAAATATCTCTTGAAATCTAACATCTATTGAACAGCTGTCTTGTATTATTAGTTAACTTTCAGTCATACATACCTTTTCCATTCAATTAAATTACAAACTCTTTGAATACGATTCTTCTACATTGTAGGAAAATACTTGAAAGTATTATGATTGAAATTTGGGTGATATAATGAGAAGTAATATATATAAGAGAAGGCTTTTTTAAAGTTTTGCACCAAAACTTTGTATATGTGACTTATTTAATGACAATGATTAAGTTGCTTCTACTACTACTGGGTTAGGTAATATAGAGAACAATTTATTTTACTAATCTTCATTATCAAATTTCAAAAGATAATAAATATTTTAAGGAGAGAGTAACAAATATTTCACTTGATGATGACATTAGGATTTTACCAAGATTCTTGTATATTTTGGAAAACTGCATCCAGAATTTACTAAGAGAATATAAGATTCTTCATGCTACCAGATAATGTGCAGGATATTGCAACTTTTAGAGGGAATATTCTGTAAAATCCATACATATTAATCACAGACATATTTTGAGGGCTTATGCATTAGTCACAGTCTTCTAAAGCTTACCAAATGTTACTTAATTTTTGTGACGACTTTTAAGTTTGCTATTACCTTCCCCATTATTTTACAGATGAGGAAACTAAGACAGTGTTTATGTAACTCGCTCGAAGTCACACGACCTCTAAATGGCAGAGATGGGTTTTGAGTCCAGCCAGTCTGACTCCTGGTGCTGCACACTGGTCCACTAGTTGATATTATGCCAGGGAAGAATGCACGTGTAGGCAAGGCCAAACTTCCATAGAGGTCATTGCTGTCCCATATCAGCAACTTTGGGGTGGTGCCAGGCAGCAAGGAGGCCATGAAATACACCTCGTGGAACTCGCTCCTACTTCTACACTGTCTGTAGAGACTAGTGTGTGGGAATCATTGCTGGGAAGCCAGGCAGTTCCTGGAGAGCACATAAATTTAGTAGGAAAGTGATTCAAACTTCAAGCGAAGTCCTGAGTTGACTAGAGTTGATTCAGCTTAACGAGGTGTCAAGGTGTCAACCAGGATATTAATCACACTTTGTCCCTCCTGCCATGACTGCCACTTCTTTGTAGGAGCTGGGACCTGAAGGCCTGGGGAGGTGTGCTCCTGCTCCTGAGAGCTGCCCTGCTAGGTTTCCAGCGCACTCTCTCTTCTCACTGATTCCTTGTATTTGTCCCTAGTCTATAACACTTCCTGCTCTCCTTAGCCCCAAACTATGTGCTGGCTACAGTCAAAATAGTGCCCAGGAACATACAGCGTTAAAGTGAAATTATACTGCTTCTATTTCAAATCTGGTCAGCCAATGTTGAATAATTGCAGTTCATGTCGTTTTTGTTGTTGTCAATTTTTAAAGTTGATCTTGGTTTTCCATACGATTTTATTTTATATAACGCTATAAAATATAAATATATATAACATGAAAAACTATATGGTGCATGTGTAATACAGCTGACTTGTTATAATAGTGTGTTTATACATGTTTGATATAAAGGCTGAATAACAGACATTAGATAAACAAATTGCCTTACTTACCTGATTATTCACATCCAATACACCATGGCTAGAATCTCAGCTCTGCCATTTACTAGCTATTAACTATTTAAAGCACTTGAAATTCTTTAACTCTAAAATGAAGGTAATGCACTATCTCATAAGATTATTGCATCTATAATTTAGAATTTCATTTTTCCCTGAGTATTGAGTTTCCTGGCTCTAAGAAAATTTGATTTAAGGAAATCCAATATCTCTCATCTTGAAATCAAAAGCCTTACTAGGGAAAGGCACAGATGTCAACAGAAGAGGCAACTATTCACCAGCAATTCCCCCATGACTTCTATGACAAATTTCCTATGTTGATCTGGAATCTACATGACAGATTGTTGGTGCCAAAGGCTAGCAAACTCCATCTACGTGAAGTATGATCCTTTTGAAAAACAAGTGAATCCAATTAAAGAAAAAAAACCAGAAGGAGGAAAACAAGGGGTTTTGATTTTTCTGTATTAACCCAATTGTAATGCAAGAATCAGAAACTCTAGATCTCGATAGGACAGTAAAAAGACACACCTGTAAATAAGTCTCAAAGTTTTGCCCCTTTATTGACCTCCATGCCTAATTATATCCTTTCTCTAAAGTCAATGGATTCTTTTTTTTTTTTTCTTAGCCCCTTAGAAACACAATCCAAAACAACAGGACCATAATTATAATATATTTCCATTTCAGACTTTTGTACATGTAATTATGTTTGTGTTAAATTAGATTAAATGTCAAACCACCAATTTGCTTCTTCCTTTGTAACCTTTTGCATACAAAGTTTATAATCCTGACAAATAAAAGGCCCCTTCAACCTTGACACCTAAAAGGAAGAGCAAGTTGTATTTTTCCAAATTAGAAAACAACCACCAATCATGTCATTTAAAAATGAGGTTAGATACCCGATGTAGCTTGAATTCTGTAGTGGTTTGGAGTTTATAAGATTAAAATATGACTTAATATTAAAAGAGGAAAGTTAGTGTGAGTAGACATTACAATTCTGGATCTATGGATTCAAGTTAAGCAGATATGATTTGAACTCTTCTTGTTTCTCTGATATGATTAAATGAAATATGCTAGATTTAAAAGGAAATAATTTGCCATCCTTACAAGGGGAAGGATACATTCTTCCCTCTTCCTGAAACTTTCACATCTCTTCCTCGTGCCCTGCAATGAGACTCTTATTACTCCCATTGCTTTCACTGCACTTTGCAATAGTTTTTAGTTTAGCACTCACCAGAGTCTCTATTGAAATTCAAAGTATTTGTATACATGTTTATACCCTCACCAGACTGTGTCCTTGGAGCACAGATTCTGCTTTTTATTTTCTCAGCATTGCGTCCCTGTAGTTCCTGTAAATTGTGACTTGCAGATAGTTGCCCACTAAATATTTCCTATTTGCATTTGAACACAAATATACTGAAGATAAAACTTAATGCAAAGGCACTGCGTGGGGACTGGAAGAGAGCTAGGCTGACAGACGGGGAGGGTCCTTTCAAATGCAGCTCCCAACATTACCTACACATTCAAGAAAGACCTAGTGCAGGGGGTGCTTTATAGGAACTGCACAAGGCAGCACAAACACACACAGCTACTGCCCTTGAGTGATGGAAAACTCAAATTCCTGTGACCAGCCTGAATATGTACTCTCTAGGCTTGCCTCTGTCTCTATTTCTCCATTATGATCTTTGCTCCATTGTTTCAGCGATCTGTATTTTAGTTTTAGGGCCTGTACAATGGAATCATATTTGCCTATAGGGAATTCAGGAGAAACGGTAATCTTGGAGATAGTGATATTAATTCCAATCAGGGTGGGCCCTACAAGTCATCTTTTCTTTCGCAAAGTCTTTAGCAGAGCACAGGAGCAGGGAGAGGTAAGGAAAGGCCTCTGCTAAAAAGAAAGTCCTGGAAAATCGCTGGTGTCCCAGGCACATTCAACTATGGAGAGGAGATGGGAAATGAGGTCCTCCTCCCTGGAACTTATATTACCCAGGCCTGAGACTTCAGAAGATATACTCTTCTTAGGAGTGAGTTTTATTCATTACATATTTTAGATGCCCTAAGGCACTGGGGCTGCCTTCTCTCAGGGAGCCCTGATTGAGAGAGTCTACACCAATGATTGCCATTCTCCATAATTCTATTCCATGCATCTCATCTCTGATGACATGCTATCTTTCCAGCACATTTTCACCAGTAGCCTTCCTATCTTAAGACCCTTAATCACATCTGCAAAGTCTCCATTGTCACATAAAGGTAACACATCCACAGGTTCTGGGAGTTAGGACATAAACATTTTTACAGACCTTAATTTTGTCTACAACATAGCCCAATGTCAACAATCATTGTCAAGATGATAGATGATGTTATGTGCTTTCATCCTGAGACACAAAATGTCTATTTGTCTCTCTTTCGATGATGTTCAATTAATTCACTGAAGGTTGCAAAATAGTGATTTTCAAACTCTTTCATTTTATTTAATTAGTTGCAATAATTCTACAAAGAGACACTTTTCTTCATCTGTGATTTTCTTACTCATTAGTAGAGTTTTTCTACAAAAGGGAGAATATGATTGATACTATCCATTTATTTACCAGGAAATAAATGAACTTAGTAGCTAACATTCTCCAAAGGTAACAATTTTTTATACGATAATGGACTCATAACTATAAATATATTTGGCAGGTTTAATCAACACCAACTATTGGCCTTTTTGGAGCACAGATTGTTTCTTCTTTGTCCAGTGTAACCCTCTTCAGGTTAGCCCCCGTGTCATAGCAGTTTTTGTTAGATTTCTTGCTATCTTCTGTGAAAAGGTGTTTTAGGACCATTCTCCAAATCAGTTATTCTCCAAAAAGTATTGGTTTCTTTTAATGAGAATCACAGGATCACAATCTGTGCACTGAGAGATGTTTGTTGCTACTGGGTTTTTCATTTCTTAAGGTTTTTTTTAGTGGATGGAACTAAAAAATAGAAACTTTTGAAAAGACAAAATGCTTCACATGTTCATTCTGACCTTTCCAATTAAATTTTAAGACTATGAGGGTTTTACTCTTTAATACAGAAAATTCTGTTTCCCAAGGATGAGGGAATAATAGAACTGAAATATCCTGTAAATAGTCATTTGTTCTACCTCATTTGCTCACAATCCAGAATATCAACACGAATACCATCACTATCAATGCAATTACTGAAAACAGTTAAACATTTTGACTTTGTTCTCCCAATTCTCCTCCTCTCATATTTTTATAGTAGTAGTTGTCAAAGCATATAGACATTAGACACTCTTTTTTTATAATTATTTTACTTCTCAGCTCTCATTTAATTTTTTTTTTTTTTCAGACCTAGTGCTGCTCTGTCACCCAGGCTGTAGTGCAGTGGCACAATCTCAGCTCACCACCACCTCTGCCTCCCAGGTTTAAGCGATTCTCATGCGTCAGCCTCCCGAGATTACAGGTGCACACCACCACACCCAGCTAATTTTTGTATTTTTAGTAGAGATGGGGTTTCGCCATGTTGCCCAGGCTGGTCTTGAACTCCTGACCTCAAGCGATCCACTTGCTTCAGCCTCCCAAAGTACTGGGATTACAGGTGTGAGCCACTGCACCCAGTCTCATTTAATTTTAATTCTTCAGGTAACTATCTATTTATTGCATCCCCAGTCTTTGTGTCAATGTCGCCAGTCATTTTTATTATCTTAAACTTGCTTTCTAAAGTTTCTTCAGGAAGATTTCATGGAAGCAATATTATGCATGTTTATAATACATTGTAAACAATTTATACCAGAAAGTCAGTTCAGCTGTATCGAAAACATTTGTTAATATTTTCTGTCTTTAAGTGTAAATATGTCACTCTATATTCTGGTAAAACACAGCAGTGTTAAAAGTCTGATGATAATCAAATTTCCTTTCTAAGTCACTTTCTCTGACTAGATAGCCAAACAACGTTTTTTCATTTATCCCTAAAGTCTGGTAATTTTACTAGAATGTGCCTTTTTGTTGGTTATTCTGGGTTGATATTACCCGTTACATGGTGTGCCCTTCCAGTGGGTATCTTCATACATTTTTTAATTCTTATTTTATTTTCATTTTTTTGAGATGGAGTCTCTCTCTGTTGCCCAGGCTGGAGTACAGTTGTGCGATCTCAGCTCACTGCAACCTCCACCTCCCAGGTTCAAGCGATTTCTCCTGTCTCTACAGGTGGGTGCCACCACGCCCAGCTAATTTTTGTGTTTTTTAGTAGAGACGGGATTTTGCCATGTTGGTCAGGCTTGTCTGGAACTCCTGGCCTCAGCTGATCCACCCACTTTGGCCTCCCATCTTCATATATTTTAATTTTAGTTTTCTTGAATTGTAGGTTTAGTATTTGTTATATTTCTTTGCTTTGGTTTTCTTCTTCAGGGATTTCTATTATCTGTATTTTGGATTTTCTTTGCTTATCTTCAATATTTGTCACTTTCTATTTAAATATTTTTATCTCTTTTTTTCACTGCTTTTTTGATTTTTAAATATTTTTCTTTTTTCCCCCTTCTGTGTCTCTTACTACATTATCTATTGTGCTTTTTTTTCTTATATGTCTTCTAATAGTCTTTATAAAATGTTTTTTTCTTTTATTTCTAATTCTTTACTGAGTTCTGTCACTTCATTTCTGAATTTTTGTAAGTTTGAGTTTTGTTGTTCTTCCTATCTCATGTCAGTTAATCGAAGTCTTTTAACTCATTTTGAAATAGTTACAAAGTTGATCTGCTTGGTCAGCCTGACTTTCTGGCATAATTTTACTGTCTGTATGGATGTTATTCTACTCCTTATTCTTATTTATCTCATAATAGCTTTCCTTGGGATTTGTCTGTGATCGTTTTGATAATTTATTTTTAAATTATAGAAAAATGTGTGGAACTTTTTTTTTTTTTTAACTCCATAGAACATCCTCTTCTGTTTTCGATTTTTTTTTTTTTAATAGTGTTAGCAAATAGCGCAGCTTACTGAGATTTTCTGACTCTATTTTTTGTCCTACTTTTCTCTGGATCTTCTCTTTCTTTCATCTTAATCATCCTTGCCTTGGTCAATTTTAATTTCACTCCCAGCAGTTTTTCCCCAGCAGATGGCTTTGTTATGGAGGGGAGCCCTAGTGGGCGTGTCAGTCTGGGGAGTTAATATGTTTGACTGTTCCCGACCCTTCAGACCCTACTGAGGGCTCCTGGCACAAATGCACTCACTATTAGATTAGGAAAACCTCTGTCAGTTTCATCTGCTTTCATGTTAGTTGGTCATGCTTTACGGTAAACACCTGTTGGCCCTCTCAGGGTTTTCCTATCCACAAATCCATCAGTCGCTTGCTGTTGCTTCCTCTGGCACAGATTTTGGTAACCTGCAGATCTGCTGGCTGTTGGTGATCCGTCTCCACCTCTGGCATTTTGGGGTTGATAGAGATAATGTGTCACCTAGATTTATTATAATTTTTTTCCATTGGTTTTTGGTTTTACTATTGAGTTGCTTTGTCACCACTATCTTTCCAGAATGTTAGATTCTTCTACATATACAGAGAAAAATGTATCTATTGAAAATATATATTTATTTAAATTTATTTAATGTATTACTAAAACAGTTTTATTTATAAAGATTATTTTAAAATTTGTTAAAATTTTTATTCTATGTATGTATTAAGATTGTATATAGTTTTTTAAATAAACACAATTTTGAATAATTTAGATTTACTGAGAAATTACCAAGATGGTACAAAGAGCTTCCACATGTCTTTCACTCAGCTTTAGTTTCCCCAAATGTTATCATCTTACTCTGCCGTGGCACATTTGTCAACATGAAGAAGCCATCATCTCACATTCCTCTTGGCCAAGCGCCAGACTACATTTGCATTTCACCAGTTTTTCCACTGATGACATTGTTCTATTTCCAGATCCAATATAGGATACCACACTGCAGTTGTTGTCACACTTTCTCAGTCTCTTCTGGCCTGTGACAGTTTCTCCATCTTTCTGTGTCTTTCATGGTCAATAAGTTTTGAAAGGCACTGGGCCAGGCATTTTGCAGAATACTCCTCACTTTGAGTTTGGCTCATTCCTGACACATCATTAGATGAGGGGGTTGGGTTTGAAAAAATCCCACAGTGGTGTAGTACCCTTCTCATCACATCAAGCATAGGGGTCATGAGATCCACATGACATCAATTGTGATGTCAACCTTGGTCACTTGGTTAAGGTTCCATACCTTTTTGTTGAATTATTAACTGAAAGTGTTTTCCTTTCACTCTCCTTCACACAGCTCCAAATACTACCCACTGAATAGTTTCCTCAATCCCCTTTAAGACATTAGGGGGTCTCTTAGGGACTGCAGCTTGCTTCCTTCAGGCCCAGGCACACTATGTGAAGTACTCTGAGTTTTAAATCTCCATCTGGAGAAGAACAGGCCCCTCTGTGTGTGACATGGTGTGGCTGAGGAACGTACCAAACATTATTCCAGGAATAGCTTGACTTCTTGATAACCTTAAATTCACAATCATAAAGTTCAACTGAGGAGTATTCAGAGGTTATAAATTGTAAAATTAAGAGAATATATTGAAAAGTTTAAAGTGGATCATAGATTCACTGCAAACCTGGTTAAACCGACATCTGCTGGGATTTGGTTTGATCATAATAAAGCACCAGCTCCCAAGGCATCTCTCTCCAAAGGGTATTTCAATGACAGAAATAAAGTGAAAATCTTGTGTTTTCCTGACCTGTCAGATCCAGCTTGGCCACACATGATTTATGGCTAGCAATGTCTTTTCTTCCTCATTCAAAATAGAAACTAGAAAATTGCAAATACATGAATGCTGTTGGTTCATCAACTTAAACACATGAGGAAACAGAAAGGTAATATTAGTAACACATCCCCCCACATTAAAGACATCACAATAAAAAGCACCAGCATTGATGGTCCAGTGGGAAATTAAATGCCATGTAAGATAATAATGTTTGTATTAATTCTATTTGGTTTTGTAGACTTAATATGATAATCTATAATAATAGTATTATATGTTTTCATGAAATTCCAAAGTCTATAGATGCTTTTACATTTGGCTTTCTCATTTTATCCTTTCTTATCCTCTCTGAGGTATAGGTTCTTATACCTGCTTTATAAGTGAGGAAACTGAGGCTCAGAAAGCTTAAGATTCATATCCATGATCACATGTCTTGCAAATGATGCCCATAGTAGTTCATCAAATTGCTGTTTCTTCCCATTAAAGACTGATGCTGTGTTTTTGCTTTCATAGATATGATTTATTTTCCTCCACATAGGGTAAAAACACTTACTAACTCACCAACCATGACAGAGACAGAGAGAGAGAGAGAGAGAGAGAGATCTAAAGGGACAACCTAAATAAAAGATTATATAATAATATCTATTATTTATTTAGCAATTGCTGTGAGCCAGATTCTATCATTCATTCTTAAATTACCCTGTAAGTTAAACCATATTCTTTGTTTTTTAATGAGAAGAAATGGAAATTCAGGTAGATTAGCTAATGTAAATGATACTAATTGCTGTATCACATTAGTCCCAGTCTTAGCGGTTTAAGAGAATCAAAGTTAATTTCTTGCTCCTATAGAGTCTAATGCAAATGTCTCTGGCTGGCAAGTGGCCCTCCGTTGGCCAGTAAGGGCACTGGGCTCTGCCATCCTTTAAGGACGTAGAGTCTTCAACTGAATCCTCTGAATGTTCCTGTTAGAAATACTGTTTATACAATCAATAAAGGCTTTATAGGTGAGACAAAATTAGATTTCAGCTTGACTCTTCTGAGTTATATAAATTTCAGATTGATGTTCAAATTAAGGCACGCTTCCAGGGCACAAGAAGTTTTAATGGCCTAGACCTGGAAGTGACATATATCACTTCTGTCCACAGGGCATTTGCCAGAGCTTAGGCACACGGACACTTTAGGCTGCCAGAGTGGCTGGAAGACATCACGGAGTTGGGTTTTCAGTAGGGAGATGAAATGGGTTTTGGTAAATGGGTGGCATCTGTCACGTTACATAACGTGCCCAAAGTCATACAGGTAATAATTGGCAGAGACAGAGTTTGAATTCAGTGCTGATTGAAAGCCTATGTTCTTTCTACCATATTATCCCCCTTTCAAATATTTTAAAAATTAGTTTTACTATTTTTAAAGATAGCTGAAATGTTTCATGGCAGTATCAGTTTATGAATACAAATGCTGCCACTTTTATTGCAATAAACCCTATTTGGCTGAATCTTCAAGCCTCACTCTTCTGCATTGCCAGGTACCCTGTCTGGTCCCCACATTGTCCTTTGCCCATGATTTTCTCTGGGATTCCCAAATCTATAAGTCCCATGCACCCATGTGCTCATGCATGCATCCCGACTACCACTCAATGGCAGCCACCTTCCACGTTCTTCCCTCCGCAAAGACGTAAAGTCACAAGATGCTTCATGAAGAAGGAAGACTTTTCTCCTTACCCTTCCGCACATACTGTCACCTAATGAGTCATCTAATGAGACAAGAGCTCAAAGCCTCAGAGAATCACTGCCAAAAATAACTCCATTTGGTTCTATCTTCAAATAATCTCTGAGGCTGCCAAGATTCTAAAACTCACGCCCTCCCTCTCCCCATCACTCACTGTACACGTGTACATGCCTTTCAACTAAGAGCCCCAGAGAGTCAATTCATGTAAATGAACTGCTTGTGGGCCCTCCCCAACAGCCTAGCTCACATAGCCAGATAGTTCCCAATCGAGACAGTGGACACAGTCTAGCCTTAAGCTTGGTTTGCCACTATCCAAGTGTACATAGTACTAGAACCATAGTACTAGAACCCAGATAATCAACTGTGTTCACTAAATGTTTGTAGGAAACTTCTTTTGATAAACTAATAAGAATAGCTTGTTTAAAGAGAAAAAATATGCTTGTAATTGGTGTATCCATCATTTGAAATTGGAATCTTGAAGTTATCTTGCCTTAATTCCAAAAGGATTTGATGCTTGCAGATACACATCTCATTTAGAAGATAATGAAATGGAACAAAATAAGAAGTGAAATCAAACTGAAGGAGTAGGAATCTGCAGCCTCTCAGTGGTAGTGAAGATGATACAGTTTGGTGGGGGGTCCCTATTGCTGCAGCCAAATCACCACATCATATGCACCTCTGTCAAAGTAGTCCACATGTGGACCCAGCTCTGGTCAAAAGCTGAGTTAATGTCCTACGTTGGCCATAAGAGTGGGTCATTGCTGGTCTTGCCCTAGTAGTCACCTCTACAGAAAATTCATGATTTCTCTTATAAAAGGATAACAATACAGAAGTGCCAATGTCCCCGGATTAAGTCTCAACCCAAGGCTAAAATGGCAATTACAAAAAGGCAAGTTTTGAAATATAAGGTACCTGAGTGTTTCTTCCTCCTTATTTTTTTTAATGGAGCAAAGAAGATTTTGTCCTTCACCTATAACACAATCATATTATCATATTCTCTCTCTCTCTCTCTATATATATATATACACACACACACATACACATATATGCAGGATGCACAGGCATGTCACATAGGTATACATGTGCCATGGTGGCTCACTGTACCCATCAACCCATCATCCAGGTCTTAAGACCTGCATACATTAGATATTTTTCCTAATGCTCTCCCTCCTCTTGCTCCTCACTCCCCGACAGGCCCTGGTATGTGATGTTCCCTTCCGTGTGTCCACATGTTCTCATTGTTCAACTCCCATTTATGGGTGAGAACATGGGGTGTTTGGTTTTCTGTTCCTGTGTTAATTTGCTGAGAATGATGACTTCCCACTTCATCCATGTCCCTACAAAGGACATGAACTCATTCTTTTTTATGGCTGCATAGTATTCCACAGTGCATATGTGTCATATTTTCTTTATCCAGTCTGTCATTGATGGACATTTGGGTTGGTTCCAAGTCTTTGCTATTGTAAATAGTTCTGCAATAAACATACATGTGCATGACACAATCACATTCTGATTGGCCTCAGCATCTGAGGCAGGGCTGGACAAATTAGCCTGGAACTGCGGGTAGGACTCCAGCAGCAGAATGGGGTTTGAGAAAGCCTAGGAATGAGATAGACGAGGCTGGCCCCAGGGAGAGAAATGATGACTCAACAAAATCTAACAAGCTGGCTTCCCCAGTACCCTGAAGGCCGGTCCAGTCCAGGACACCAGATGCCACACTGCCTGTACATGAGGTGCTGTCCTACTCATCCCCATGCTTCAGAGTCACTGTCCTGGTGGCAAAGAGCTATGACAAGAAAGGCCGCTTAGGTTACTCAGGCTCTCATAACACAAAAGGCTCTATAGGTAAATATGTTTTTAAACTAGTTGCCATGGAAATATGTCTTAAAGATAGCTAATACTGCTAGAGAAAACTGACTGGCAGTGATAGCAAATCAGACTTTGATTTCACCTCCTGAGGCAGCCTGTCGAGCAACTTCAGAACAAGTGTATGCGTAACATTGAGGTTTCACAGTCTTTGCTTGGTTTGCTCCCGAGTGTGGAGAAAGCACTTTGTGTGTGGACCTTCTGTCAATTGCTGATTATTCAAGATGTGATTATGAAGCTGGAGGGTCTTCAGGGCCTTTGCTTATCCTCTCTGCACTGTGCTTTAGCCATTTCATTGCTTATTAGTGTTTCCACCAGAGGGTGGAGAGGATAGAAAATTCCAATCAACCTGTTAACAGCTTTCATAAGAGATCCACTGAGGGGAGAAACTAAAACCGCTGTCTGAAATGAGGTTTGCAGATTATCTATGCATTTAATGTATGATTTCTATGAGAGTAATCTGACCATTTGGTGTCCGCTGCGTGTGGCTTAGGTGGCAGCAGTAGCTTTGATGAAAACAGCCTTATAAATATGCACATAGATTTCTGTCTACACTGTAATAAGTGAATAAATGTCTAGAAAACTCAATATTCAAAAATAAATGTGGGCAGAAATACAGGTCATTCAAACTTTAGAATGTTTTTTGTGACATAAATTATTAGGTTGGTCATTCATATTGGTCAAATTTACCTAATAATTGCCAAATTATTAGCAAAATCATACAAAAATAGATTTCACAAACAAGAAACCGGAATGAGGAACTTCTCGGCTTCCTTGAGGCTCCGGCTATATTTATCTAGCTATACACATATACATATGTATACATACATACTCATATATAAGTATGAAAGTATAGATTTTAATAAATATATGTCTGTATATATGTAGTCACATATAAGTGCGTGTGTGTGTGTGTGTGTGTGTGTATGTATGTGTGTATATATATGGTATAGGGTGGCAGGGCTTTTTATTGTTTTGATGAACTTTTTTCATAAGTAAAATTCTGATTTTCTATATTTCCAGAATGTAACCATGCAAAATGAGTTAACATCTGCAGAGTACTTTGAAATGAACATCTTCCTTTTAGGGTTCTTATTACTACCCCTCACTCTTCTACTGAAGGTGACTTGCTTATGTATTTCTTGAGATGCAGACAACTGTACCAAAGAGCTGTGCATCCTCTGAAGATTCTTTTTCTCAAAGAAAGCAATTCTCATTCCTTTCTTTTCTGGGCAGAAGACACATTAGTGACCTCTGGGGAAATTTCTCACCTGAATTAAGAATTACCTGAGTCAAGTATCCTTCAGCTATTCCTTTTCAGAAACCTTTAAAGTTGGTCTTTGCCCAGAGTCTGCCTGCCCAGAGGTCAGTGGATGGCAGGTAGGCGTTTGTTGTTTTGCTGCCTGGTACAGCAGTATCTTTTCATTTCTTGCTCTGGAGAACTCCTCTCTCTCTAACACCCACGCAATCACACACACACACGCACCTGCTATGTTTGTATGAAGCCACAGAGCACCAGCAGGGAACGGCTGTTTGCTGGATGTCAACAGAATCATAAAAGTTCTCCTGGGCACCCCTGCATTTAAAACACCCCAGATATAAGATTGTTTATTAGAATTCACACTACATTTTGCTCAGTTGAAACATTCCCTTTTATTTAATAAATTTTGTCGATGAATTCATTTTTCCAGAAAATGTTAAAGATATATGCTATATGGAACTAAAATATTAAAATTATCAAATTAACATTACTAATAAACTCTCTTTTCACTTAAACATAAATCAATCCAAATGGTATCTGCTTCAGCAAAATGCATTAAGCTTCTCTGATGTGGACTTTAAATGAGCTGTCAATTCATCTGTGTATAATTGCATGGATGTGTGAATATAAAACATGTGAATCAGCAGTACATTCTTGTTTATGACATTTTCAACCTATGTAATGCATGTACCTGAAATAAACATCTTTAAAAAGAAGAGAAAATGAAGCTCATGAAGAAAAACAAGTGGGTATTTACAGTTTATACTTTTCCTTCCTACAGCTTTTTTCTTCTCCTTTCCCTGTCTTCCCTTTGTCTCCTTCCACAATCAAATGTTTCCAGTTGCATCAAATAGATAAATATAGAGAGTTGATGGTGAAAACAGAGTTCCACGTTCTCTGTATTAACCTGCTTAAATTCTCCCATCATAATTCAGGTTATGACAATGACTTGCCCTCTTGCTAGAACTTGCTGCCATTTCCTGTGATGAACATCTGGATCCAGATTCTTTCTCAGCAGTATGTTAACATTGACACTAGGGGTGTTTGTTCTAGAACAAGATCCTCCACATATACCTTTGCATTCTCTCCATTTCACAGATGAAGAAACTGAGATTTGGGGAAGTGAGGTTACTCATTCGGATGCATCACTAATAAGCAAGATTTTTTTTTTAGGTGGAGTCTTGCCCTGTTGATCAGGCTGGAGTATAGTGGCCCAATCTCTGCTCACCGCAGCTTCAACCTCCCAGGCTCAAGTGATCCTCCGACCTCAGCCTCCCGAGTAGCTGGGACTACAGGCGTGAACCACCATGCTCAGGTAATTTAAAAAATATTTTTAGTAGATAGGGGTTTCTCCATGTTGGCCAGACTGGTCTCGAACTCCTGACCTCAGGTGATCCTCCCACACTGGCCTCCCTGGGTGTTGGGATTACAGGCATGAGCCACTGTGCTTGGCCAATAAGCAAGATTTGATCCCAGATTTTTCTGGCTCAAAAGTCCTGTCTCCTGACTACCCTGACTCACACTCTCCTGGTGTAAGGAAGATTCTTGCTAGTTATTATTTAGGGGCTCTACCTTTTCCTTCCTCTCTGCCTCCATAGGGAATATTCATCCACAAATGAAGGCAGAGCCTGCCCAGGGATTTCCCCACCTTCCAAGCTACATCACAACACATCAGGAGATGCTGGTTGTTTTCCTCAGTCTTTGCTGGCCTGGCTGTAAGCCCTCAAGCACGAGGCTGGCGTTGTGGGTGGCAAGCCCTGGGGAGGCTGCTGCTGCAGGCAACAAGGTCAGCTGGAACCGATCATGAAAATATCAATTTTTAAAGTTTGGGGAAATCAAACAAGTCATTAATTAAATCTCTACAGCAGATGAAATAACTTCAAAGCTCTCGAGGGTGACTCTTTGCTCTCCTTTAAGTTCATTAAACTATTTGAAATTTCAACAGACTGGATATGAGGAACCACATTTTCTACCTGTCTGCAAAGATTTAACAGTTTCTACTATGTTAATGAAGGTTTCAGCATTCAAAGGGATGAGACTCTTGACGTTTCTATATTAATCATGTGATGAACTCTACAGATTCACAGTTATGTTTATGACTCCATGATTTCCACATATGAAATCTTATTGCATATCTATTTCTGGAGGTCTGTGTAAATGTTTCTTTACAATCTTATTGCATATCAAGTTCTGGAGGTCTGTATAAATGGTCTTCTCTAAATAAATAAAAAATACACACTAAAATGCATAACAGCAGGAAGGGAAAACTGTCAGTTTGCTTAAATTTAGTTCTATTTACTAAAATTTGTGTGACTAGGTTAATTATTGTTTGTTTAAATGAGGCCAATATGTCTGGCATTGATGTCTCAGGCACATGGAAGTGTTAGCTGAGCTTGGCTTTCTGATATTAAATGCTGTAGTCAAAAATTTGCTGAAAAAAATTGTATTTATAGCCATACTGTTAAAAAATTAGCCCTCAACAAAGACATTAAACCAAAAACAGAGTGAAAAGATTTGCTAACTTTTTATAACTGTTGCAGACATTAGGTAGCATCTGGTCTTGACTTATTGGAGGCACCCATTTATTTTTATGCTTTATTAAATGTAATTTATTAAACAAATATTTATTGAGCATCTACTTGGTGCCTGACTCTGTGTTACACAGTGGGTAGTTGAAGTGCTGTTAATTCTTCTGTGAAGGGGCCAAAAAACCCACGTAAGACTATAACCGATGCTTGGTTAATGTCATTTGAAACTGGATGCTAAGATACTAAGTAATCTCCAAGTGAATGATGTACAAAAGCTGGTCACCACCCTTCAACAACTGAAAAGAACAACTCCTGTCTTTCTGTTTAGCAAATAATAAGTCTGCATATCATTGATGTCTGACCTGAGGCCTCTTTCCAGGGTTTGATTTTATAGATGAGAACATTGGCTTCTCAGGTGCCTTCAGTTTCTGAAACATCTGCTGATGTTCCCTGCCCCGGGCAACCTACATTTAATGCTTCCTGGGTCCTTCTGGAATAAAGCCATGAATCTTTCATCTGGCATTCATGGTTTTCCTCCGTCTGATCCCAGCCTGCTTTCCAGCCTCGTTCCTCACTAAGAACCTTCCTGTACTTTATGCTCCGGCCAATTCTGGCTACTTACTTTCCCCACAAACAGGTCCCATCAATTGCTGACATTGTCTCAAAATGGCTCACCTCCTCACCCTTGCCCTTGAAAACCCTATCCACCCTCTAAAAAAGACCAGGTCCTGAGCCCCCAGCCTGATGTGATTACTTCCTGATCTGAGTTCTGACAGATCATAGTTTATCTAATTTTATGCTATCTGCTCCCTAGTTGGATATATTTTATTATTGGAGTACCTGTTTTATTTTTGCTATTAAATTGTAAAGTTTTAGGTGGGATAAATGTCTGAATCTCAGTCATCTTTGAACTCTGTACCAAAGCACTTCTGGAAACTAAATGTTCTTTGAATGAATAAATAAATGTAGGCTTGACTCCCCATTCACCTTGGGCGCTATGTTTATGGCCTGGAAGTGAGAGATATGACCAATGTTTAAGCTCCTCATGACCTTGCCTCCCTGCATCTGTGCAGAAGTGTTCCTGTACTGGATTTTAGGAAAGCATTAGGCCGATCAGCCTATTTCAAATAGTAAGTCCTAATGGTCATGTCTTCTGGCAGATTCCATTTATGCCAGCACCTCAGAGAACTGTGGCTTCCAGGTGTTGCAGATGAAGTGACACATCATGACACGCACCATGCCAGTGGAACGGCCAAGAACGGAGCTGTCTCTGGGAAGAGGTAGATGAATTCCCTTCTCAGTTCACACTACAAAGGAGCCCTGTCTATGGACTAATGAAACCCTTTCTGCTCATCTTGATAAAGAGAATTGGGCATTGCTGGGGCCAGCCATAGTCAAAAATAAGTAAGTAAAAGTATATCTTCCATCCCTCCTTTCTGTAACCCTCTGTTCCCTTCCAGCATCTTACTTTTTAGTCCCACCTTTTATGTTTAAGATGTACTAAGGAGTTGGAGGTGCTAATTTAGTATACTAACTTAGAATCCCCGTCTCAGGGCCAGGCGTGGTGGCTCACGCCTGTAATCTCAGCACTGTGGGAGGCCAAGGCGGGCGGATCACAAGGTGAGGAGATTGAGACCATCCTGGCTAACACGTTGAAACTCTGTCTCTACTAAAAATACAAAAAATTAGCCGGGCACGGTGGCGGACGCCTGTAGTCCCAGCTACTCAGGAGGCTGAGGCAGGAGAATGTCGTGAACCTGGGAGGCGGAGTTTGCAGTGAGCCGATATCGCGCCACTGCACTCCAGCCTGGGTGACAGAGTGAGACTCCGTCTCAAAAAATAAAAAAAAAAAAAAAAAAAATAATAATAATAATAATAAAAGAATCCCTGTCTCAGAAGTATTTTCAATTTTAACAAGTGTAAAAAGACAATACTTCATAGAAACTAAGGTCTCTCTCTGGATGGAATTTCAGTCCTCTGACCCCCTATGGTCATGTCAATATAGTTTAGTGATAACATCTATGATTCCATGTTGTGAACATGATAGTACTTTCCTAAGGTTTTTCAGAGGATAAAATGGGATATTGTTTTTATCAAGAAGTAGGAAGGATCTGAGATTTTAATCCCACTTGCAATCTCATGAGTTAGCCTGCCACAGTTACAGGACACTGGCAGAAGGCATGAGAGTCTTGTGCCAGAGACAAAGGACTTTGTCATTCACAGCAAAAGCAGAAGCCAGAGTATCAGCGTTCTCTTGTACTAGTCCCCAAGCCCCAGTTCCCGCAGGGCAACACAAAAAGGCAAGGAAATACCTGTACACATGATGGGCTCTGTTACAGAAGAATGCTGAACTTAGGAAAACGGACTACTTTTTAACAGGCGGTAACCATACTGTCCGTTGCTCCAGAGTGAGACATTATGTTTATTGTACTGGGCAGTAAGTACACATACTCCTAGCTTTGGAGGGAGACACTGTATCAATCTTGCAAAGCTGTCTGGTATATACAAACATTTTGAAAAAAATAATCCAGAACAAAGGCAGTCAATGCCTCTGCTTGAATCACTCGCAGCAATGTGAGTAACCCATAGGGCATTGTCTCCCAACTTGAAAAGCATGGGTCACAATACCTGGCAGAGAGTAATGACTTGGTCTCCGTGATTATTACCATTATTAAGTCACAAAGATGATTCTACCTTAGTACCCGAAGGATGATCTCATTCAGTTACAGTGAAAATGAAAGGCAAATACAAACAAGTCATCCTGCATCATACATTTTAGGAACTGAAATAGATCCTATCCATTCATGGGTACCCAAATAGAGTCAGAGCCTGGAGAAGAGGTTTTGTTTATTACGGTGTCGCCTCTGCAGTTCTGACATACCCGGTGCTGTGCTGTTCCCTGGGACAAAATAAATAAGCTGAGGCCACTGCCCATTCTTTGGAGAGTTTAAACTTTCCACTTTTGAGGTATTGCTCACTGATTCAGTATGCAGAGCCAGGACTCACTTCTTTTCTGCAGAATGAATCTGCTGAGGTTCGTTTCCTTCTCAAAATAAACATGCACCCAGACATCTTGTCTTCAAAATGCGACTGGCTTTTCCCGTCAGGTTGAAATGACAGAGGATGATTTTGAATGGAAATGGAAGCATCATCTAAACAGCTTGGAAAGCTCTGAGAGAGAAGTTTCTTCAGGATGGAGTGGAAGGTCACACTTGTTTGTCCTGTGTGTTCCCTCTTCTGTCCCTTGAATAATCCTTCCCCCCAAAAAGAAGGCTGCTGTTCTCCTAACACTTGGCTTTCTTGTCTCCAGGGAAAAGGAATTCGTTGACACTAAACACATTTGCCCCAGGCATCTCGTATATGTGGCACCTAATATGAGCTCAATAAAAAAAAATTTTAACCTCGTTACTGAGGGATCCCATATGTTCTCCCTCCCAAGGAACGTATGAATTTTTATTATTATTATTTTTTGAGAGGGAGTCCTGCTCTGTCACCCAGGCTGCAGTGCAATGGCTTGATCTCGGCTCACTGAAACCTCCGCCTCCCCGGTTCAAGTGATTCTCCTGCCTCAGCCTCCTGAGTAGCTGGGATTGCAGGTGCGCCACCACCACGCCTAGCTAATTTTTGAATTTTTAGTAGAGACAGAGTTTCTCCATGTTAGCCAGGCTGGTCTCGAACTCATCACAGGTGATTCGCCGGCCTCGGCCTCCCAAAGTGCTAGGATTACAGGCGTGAACCACCGCACCTGGCCTGGAACATTTGAATTTTACTACAAAATAGACCATTTAGAACATTTGAATTTTAGTATGAAATAGACCTGTTTAGAAGAGGATTGATGATCTAAAAGCGTGAATCTCTAACTGATGTTCTGATACTAGTGAGAAAAGTAATTTGGGGCAGGGTGGGGGTGAGTTTGTGTTTCTGCTTCCATTCCTGAGACAAAAATGACTGTCCCATTTATATCAGAAGATCATTTAGAGCTGCCGTTTCTCAAATGTAAAGCGTGCAAAATGCGTGTGAATCACATGGGGATCTTACAAAATGCACATTGTGATGCAGCAGGTCTGGGTGGGGCCTGCACTTTTGTGTTTCCATCAGGCTCTCAGGTGGTCTCAAGGCTGGTGGTCCACTGACCAGTTTGAGCATCAGGATGGAGAGAATTTTGCTAAAGAAGGCTTGAGGTGGAGGAGGGGAGGGCAGATTCCTATGGCTGTTTGGGCTTCCAGACACAGCCCTCTGCAGGCTTCCCTGAACCCAGGAGTCTCCCTTGAGAGGGCTTAACCCTGCTGGTTACTCCCATGCCTCTGCACACCCTCCCTACCCAGTCCACAAAAGCAAGTCAGGGTAAGTAGTGAAGGTGGGGAGGGCAGATGAAAATCTCCCTAGACAGCGCAACCCTGAGCTCACACAGCATCCAGCTCACTGCGACTGGTGCAGCTCTGGGCTGTGGGCTCTGAGAGCAGATGGCAGGTGGGCAGCATCCCATGGAGGACCTTGGCCCCTATCATACCCCCGACCCTGGGCAACTCTCACACCTCTCTCCTCAGCTCCTTCCCAGGCTGAACAGAGAGTCACCTGAAGAGCAGACTGTCTGCTGATCATTAATCACATCCCCAAGACCTTGTGTCCACGCCCAGACACCGAGCTAGCGGAAGACGGCCTGTTTTGAGAAAGCTGCTCCAGTGTGAGTTAAGAGGCGCCATGATGTGTCACTTCGTGATCTCGGTAACATTGCTGGGCTTACAGAGCAAGAAGGAAAGAAACCCGTATGTTCTCATGCCTTGATAGCTTATTTCCTAAAACAATACAAAACGAACAAACTAAAGCAATTTTTAGAATGTTGCTGCAGATCAAAACTCCAGTGACTTTCAGCATGCATATATTGGTTGAGGGGTTTTGGGTTACTAACCACAATCTGCCCAAGGTGGATTAAACCATTTTTTCTTTAGATTCTAGTGCAGAGGTGTCCCCAGGGCCCCGGCCAGTTTGCCACCTCCTTGCACCCCTTTCTTACTGTGTTCCCCATGTAAACCACTGTGCTCAGCTCCCCTCCATGCCTGGGCACCTCTCCCAAGCCAGGCTTGTGTGAGTGAGCTTGTGTCTCCTGCTTCTCACTTACCCTACCATCCCATTTCAATTCCTGAAGCTAAGCAGGCAAGTGAATTTGCAGTAATGTTTTAGTGAAAACAGTAGCTCAAGACAGCCTCAGATATGTCCTATACAAATCATTCTGCATTGCTGGCTCCCACGGAAGAATGGGAGCTAGGGGAAGAATGGACCAGGAGGGTCAGCTTCCTCTCCGCTTCCACCCAAACTGCAGAAGTGCTGCCTGCTTTATGTAATCACCCAAACAAATAGCAAAGGAACATGCTAGAGCCATCAGGCATGTAAGACTAGCCTACAGACAGGGAGAGTGGTGGCTAAGCAAACTGTGGCGGCAACAATCTGACTCAAGAAAATCCACCCCATCTCCCTGATTTTCTTATCACAAGGCTTTGTCCCCTCTTAGACCTGTTAGGGTTCCCAGATAACAAAAATGCTATGTTGTATAGACATGTCTATCCAAGGGTGGATAAGTGCCAAATTCTCCCTTGAGATCTCAACCGTGTGAAGTAAGGGGACCTGGAGGGGCCAATGCTAGTGAGTTGGGAAGAGGCTGCAGGGCATGGTGAGGATGGGAGAGGGCTTCGATGAGGCTGCAGCTTTGAATTTTTGTTGACATTTTCAGAAGCATGATCTTCTATTGCTGTATGTCTTCTGTGACTCTTGTTTTGGCTTTTAATTACACATAGATGATAATCCCTCCAACTACCATCCTCTCAATGAAGAAGGCAGTGCTTTTGCAAAAGAAGGAGGCCTAAGGCCTGGCATGGTGGCTCACACCTATAATCTCAGCACTTTGGGAGGCTGAGGTGGGTGGATCACCTAAGGTGAGGAGTTTGAGACCAGCCTGACCAATATGGTGAAACCTTGTCTCTACTAAAATTACAAAAATTAGCCGGGTGTAGTGGCATGTGCCTGTAGTTCCAGCTACTTGGGAGGCTGAGGCAGGAGAATTGCGTGAATCTGGGAGATAGAAGTTGCAGTGAGCTAAGATCCCGCCACTGCACTCCAGCCTGGGAGACAGAGCAGGACTCCATCTCAAAAAATAATAATAATAAAAAAATTCATCTCAAAAAATAAAAGCAGGAGGCCTAACAAGATGATCTAGCTGTGACATGTGAACACCAGTGAGAATGGGCTATTGGAACAGGCCAGGTGCACATTCTCACAATTCCTCAAATCACCTGACAAAGGTGGCTCTGCCCTGTTTATATCAGGAGATCACATTCTCGGGTTAAAATACTGCTGAAATGAGTGATTACCAACGATGAGAGACGTTTTCAACTTCTGTCCTCTTTCCCTGCTGCATCTCTCTCCTCTACCATATGTCCTGGCTCCTCAGAATTCTGTGGCACACAGGGTCCCTTCTCTCCCTCATGGCAGACCATTTCCCCAGTCTCTGCACCACCTGAAATTCCAGTGGGACTCTAGGACGTTCAATACTATCATGGGACTTTCTTATCAATGTGTGATGAGTGACCGGCTGTTTGGTGGAACTGCAGCACAATTTATAAGGTTGGGATTCCCATTTCAACATTTGCTTCCCTAAGATGTCTGTGAATGAATATAAAGCATGTTGGGAGAAGGGAGATAAAAATATAAATGTACAGCACATAGCTCTTCCATTTCAGGGGTTGGTATGGATGAGGTCTGCTGAGTTCTAGAAGTATTTCAGGATTTGGGTCAGTTATGCCGAAGTCTTAGAGAGGTTTAATGTGGTAGTCATGGTGGGGTGCTCTATAGGGTCCTAGACAATAATGCTCCCAGATTCAACTGGTCCGGGACTCGCAGTTCCTGGGTCGAGTCATACTCAGACCCATTCTAAAGCGCTGGGGAGACTCTGTGTACCAGTGTGTGCATGTGTGTGTTCTGAGTGTATGTGTGCGCGGGGTGGGGGGGAGTGGGATGTGTGTGAGTGTGTTAGGGATGAGGTAGTCCTGGCTTGGTTATCTTCTCCCTTGCTGACTTCTGCCAACTTATCACCATGGCTGTGCTTTCATTCTTCTCAAAATCTGCTATTGAATGACCTTATGCTCTTAATGACCTTCTCATTAAGATCATGCTTTTGGAACCAGACGGGGACTGAATGTCATTTCCACCACTTACTCACTATGACCTGGGGCCAGTTGCCTGAACTCTTTATGCTTTAGTTTTCTCATTTATCAAATAAAGATAATAATAAGCTGTCATGAGAATCAAATAGGTTAATTCACACAAAGCACTTACTTAATCTCCCCAAGCAAACGTTTCTCAAGTAGTAAATAGTTTCTTGTAAAGATCAGGGGTACATGTGAAATCACCTCGCCAAGTGCCTTTACATTAGGCAGCATATAAGGGGAGGTTATTACATGTAAAACCAATAATCACACCTTATTCTATGATGATGGACAAGTATCCTGATGAGTGCCTGCTATGTGTTAGGACTTCTGGTGATCTCATGCAGTTTATTCTTTATTTCTACCATAAATTCTATAACATTTGGGAAAACTGTTCAGAGAGGCTGGGTCCTTTGTCACTGAGTTAATAACTGGGAGAGCAAGGATTTGGACTTGGATCTATTTGGCCTCAAAGCCGTGTATTTTTTCTTCTACGCCGCAATGATTTTTTTAAATAAAAAATATGTTATTTGAGCATAAGGTTTAAGATCCAACATTCACATTCTGGAATTCCAGTGAATATAGAAGTTTTAGCTTTGTTACTGGGGCCAGCTACACAAATGAACAAACTGATCTCAGAAGCCTGTAGAAAAGGGGTAAAATGATGAAATCGCAGATTTTGAGAAGAATAAGGAAGAATAACAGCCATGGTGATGAGTAGGCGGAAGTCAGCCTTAGGATAGAGAAATAGGGGAGGGAGTGGAGCACAGGCCATGTTATAACTTCAGCACTGACGCTGTGCCATGCATTGTGTAATGCTGATGTATGATGAATGTGCCTCACAGCTCTCTGTGCCCCTCTGGGAGATTCTAGCTTATGTGACACAGCAATGTGAATTTCTGCAAACCCAAATCCAGGGATGCTTGATATTAAAAGGAAGACTGAGGTGGAATTAATATTCTGGGCTTTTAGGATTCCATTTTCTTTTCATCGCCTCCACCTGACTAGGGCGACAAGGTTTTATTTTAATCTCTTTGCAGTCAGTGAAGTAGGATCCAGGTGTTCCTTCAAGGTGCCCTGATCTTGCCGTGTAAAACCTGTAATTGCCCATTCTAGTGTCAAATGTAAATGAAATTTACAAGAACGTGTCTAATTTGGTAAAATGAATAGATTTGGAAAACCAGCTAAGGAGACTCCCTTATCCCAGGTGAAAGCATGCCTCATTACCTTGAGCAGTATTTTTAAAGGAATCATTTACATACTCCTCCAAATTCTCTTTACTCTTTTCGATCCCCTGCAAGAAGCATCTCAGGCTGGAAAGATGGAGTAGCCTGCTCAGATGGGTCTTTGCTTATAAGTCTATCTCCCTTCACAGGAATGCAAAACTTTTGCACGAGCAGGCTCCATGCCATATTTGTCTTTTCATTTCTAGCACTTAGCACATTATTGGCACATAGTGAGCACTTAGCATTTGTTGAATGAATACATGATCAGTGGAGAGAAAGGAGATGACTCGTATTCCATTGCTATGGTGTGTCATGCATGTGTTGGGCCCTTCACTGACTTGATTTTATTTATTTTTCATAACAACCTCAACTCAGACATTATTTTTCTTTTTATATATGAGAGCAGAGATGACAACTCCAAGGATTTTGAGATCCAGCAGGTGACACTGAAGAGAAAGTGGGCAGTAGCCCATAGAAAGTGGAAGGGTTTATGGAGACCTGGCCCAGTCTACAGGGGGCAGCCCTGACTCGGTTTCACCCAATGGGTGCCATGTGGGAATATGGGCCCATTGTTGCTGGATCTTCTTAATTTTCCAACAAAATTAGAAATTGAGATGCTTTGATGGAATCTCTCAACTTTAAAATTGTGGTTCACATGTGCTTAAAACAATTTGTGACCCAAAGGAATCAAATCTGCTGGACAGTTTAGCCAAAGCATAACCAGTTTGTACCACTTGGAACAGGCTTAGAGAAGTTAAGGAAATTGCTCAAGGTCAGGCAATGCCTGAGCTGCTGGGTTTCTAACTTCTAAGTTCTAAATACAATTTGCTTCCATATATATACATATATATATATAAAATTCATAAGTGATAAAATTATTTTAAAGATTATTTTATTTTCTAACCAATCCAGTCATAGATATTTGACTGTAATTCCTATATCAACTTTTTTTCTGAGAAATTTGTGCCTGGGCATGATTTCATTTTTAAAATTTTTTCAGACAACTATATTTGGGTATTATGCGGTAATCTTCATCCCTGTAATACCAGCAAGCTTGTCCAACCTGCCTTATTTTGTTGTTGTTGTTGTTGTTGTTCTGTTTTGTTTTGTTTTAGCCTTTTAGCAGTCTGAAGTCATGATTTTTAGTTTCTGTCTCTAGTGATAAGTGAAAAAGAGGGATGAGGAAGGGGCTTTACTGGCCCAACCAGAAACAGAAACTAACAACAAATGACTGTATTCTCTCCCTTGGATACCCCTTCAGGGCCTAAGGTAATTGTCCTTTCCATTGCATTCCTGTTATCACTAGCAGAGCAAGCCAACTATGCAGTGGGATAAGCAATTCCTTGCAGAGAGACAGTTAGCACTGCAGAGGCACAGATTAGGTCCCACAGCTCATAAGTGTTGTTAAGTCCAGGATTCAAATCCAAGACTCTGAATCTAGAGCCTGTGTTCTGAACTCTTATGATATATATCTTCTCTGAATGCAGTGGTGATAGACAGACACGTCTTTGCCTCAGGCTTCTTTTCACCAAAAGTAAGGAGGCAAGTGTTAGGTAAATTCTTCCCTCTTATTAATTCTTATAGAATCGTCTTCCTTTAGCCGGATGTGGTGGCTTACACCTGTAATCCCAGCACTGTGGGAGGCCGAGGCAGGTGGATCACAAGGTCGGGAGTTCGAGACCAGCCTGACAAAGATGGTGAAATGCTGTCACTACTAAAAATTCAAAAAATTGCTGGGTGTGGTGGCACATGCCTGTAATCCCAGCTACTCAGGAGGCTGAGGCAAGAGGAATCCGGGAGGCAGAGGTTGCAGTGAGCCAAGATCATGCCACTGCACTCCAGCCTGGGTGACAAAGCGAGAATCTGTCTCAAAAAAAAGAAAAAAAGTCTTCTTTCTAAAACTCTCCATCCATCCACCCATCCATCCATCCACACTCACTCATCCATACATGCTTTCCACTTATCCATCCATCCATCCCTCCACTCATCCAACCATCCATCCATCATCCCTCTACTCATTCATCAATCCATCATCCCTCCACTCATCCATTCACCCATTAATCCATCCCTCCATCCATCCCTCCACTCATCCATACATCCTTTTATCTACCCATCCGTCTGTCCACATATCCATCCATCCACCCATCCATTCATCCATCATCCCTCTACTCATTCATCAATTCATAATCTCTCCACTCATCTATTTATCCATCATCCCTCTACTCATTCATCAATCCATTATCCCTGCACTCATCCATTCATCCAACCATCCATCTACTCATCTATCTATTCTTCCATATACTTATTTACTTCCTGACCACCACCACCGCCACCAAAAATGTAGCAATTCCTTTTAGTAACAGCTGCTTTGATATCATCATGAGCTTCATCAGGGTGACTAATTTCAGAGAGAGCTTTGAGAATCAGAAACTTAAAGATTGGCATTGGGTGTCACTGAGAAAACAGCAGACAGATGTTAACATGAGCTCTGCTGTTCTGAGTGGTATTTTCCTGGAAGTCTGTCAAGGAGTTTTCCAACTAAAATTAACTTTGTGACATCTGAGCCAGAAACACAAGCTGTGCTTCATTCCCAGCCCTCATGCATGTGCCTGCGTGCATGTGTGTGAGTGCCACTGTGTGCCTGTGCCCGTGTGCACATGCTTCTGTGTGCCTACATGCTTCTGTGTGTAGATTTGTATGCCTATGCCTGGTGTATGTGTATGTGTGCATGCGTCTGTGTGTTGGGGATGAGATCAGGTATAGTAAATATTTTGGGGAATAGTAAGAAAAGGCAGCATTGTATTAATTGGCACATCGTTCACAAGAATTTAAACACCATGTAGCTCACTTTACAGAACTCAAACATGCTTTCTGGATTGCATTGAATTGAAGGAAGAAGCACACCTTTGCCAGGATTACTCCAGGGAATCTTGTCATTCAGTCACCAGCAAAGGTGGAGTGGATTCTTTATAATGTGCCTGTCTTTAGTTATCTAGGTGATAACAATGAATGACAGATGAAATGGCAACCAGAAGGCCTGACTATTTCTGAGGCTGACTCTGTAGGCTATATTTTGAAGTGTCTACTTTTCTAGAAATGGCTCCATTTCTCCCCAGGGACTCCATTCTTTGAACTCCATTAATAGGCTTTTTTGTCTTCTGGCTTTCAGTTGCATTTGGTCAGTGGCGGTGGTGATGGGAGTAGCCATCGGGGAGGGGGACACAAACAGCAGGCTAGAAGGGGTATGGAGGAAAGTTAGGTTGGGTATTTGTTCCCCTGGGTTCTTTATAAGGGTTACTTTAGGCTGGTTGCACCCCTTGACTGAAATGCATACTTCTATGTCAGCCCTTTGGGTATCTGCTACCTCTTCCTTCCCCTATCAAACCTAGGATGGAAACAGGAACTGCCTTTATCAGCTCTGGCCTCTTGCACTGTCTCCCGTGATCTTCCTACCCCTTGCTCATGACTTTGTAATAATTCCATTTATTAGCCTTAACTTGTCCCAATTTTCTGCCAAGGTGACTCTGATACACAGACCAACTAAGGTAATGGGACCCTAAAGCAAGTCTAAACCCATCTGTGTGTGATTTTTCTCCATTGAAAGTTATATCATACCAGACTTCCTTGCCCACAAGAAAGTTGTCAAGGCACAATGAGAAAGTAGAAGAAGGGTTCTGGAAGGGTTAAAATAAAAAGGCAATTCAACAGTAAGATGCTAATGCACCTTATACAATGTCATCTCTGTATCTTTTCAGCTATAATCATAGGTAAGAGTAAAATGCTTAGTCACTCACTATCCCAGGAAAGTGGATCCTGTGCTTTCTGAGATGTTCATTAGGCAGCATCTTGCTTTCTACTGATAATTCAGCTGAGCATAAAAAATGTGTTGCACAAATTCCAAACTTCATCAGAACATCCCCACACATGGCTGGGTGCCCTCCATTCTGTGGACACAGATGTCCAGTCGCTGAGACAAATGAGTCACACTGGAAATCGGTAAGTGCCATAAAACCACACTTGACTTCCCGAGTGCAGCTTGCTTGGAATGCATGGTTTTTGACCAAACTCAAGGAAGAACTTTGCCGGGCATTCCAGGACACAGCCTCTTGTAGCTTAGGGTAAAACAGTCCTTGAGGTGCCTCAGCACCCAGCATCCACAACACTCTAGGATATACATTCCCATGGGGGCACCTCTCCATATCCTTCACCCTGGCCATGGGCTTGCCCAGTGAGGCACAGGGACATTTGAAGTCCTGGGTGAGCAAGCATGAGCACATGGGTTAGGCTGTCCTACCCTGTTTTCTCAGGCAATTGTTCCATACCCAGATTTTTCAGTGTTGTGTGTGGATTGCCATACACCCCAAGTCTAGGTTCATCCATTTAATGAGATGCACCTCACTGGCTACAGCACTCACAGGTTTAAGCTAAGCAGGAAGAAAGTGTATAAGGTGTAGCAGGTAGGTACTTTCTTGCCTGATGCATTCCACTCCTTTGATAAGCAGAAACAAACAAACAAACAAAAACAACTGAAAGCCAGGATTAGGGCTGGAGAGCAAAGAGGAAGATGGAATTTTCTTGGACATTTTGCTGTGGAGTAGCAAGTAGAGCAGTAGGGAGCAGGAACATAGATATTTGGCACAAAGGAGGCTTTGACTTGCTAGTTACATTCTACAGAGTTTGGGGGGCTCTCTCTGGAAGGGTTCCAAGCTCAGGTAGCATGCTCTGCATATCAAGGTCTCCCTGGTCTTATGTCCTTCAGACTAGACTCGAATGTCTGATTGTGTCAGCAATGCCTCAAGGCAATGTCTTACCACCCCATTTCACACTTAGTTTCTGGAATAGCCTCCTCACTTTATCTGTCTTTCCTCTCCTCCTTTACCATAGCAATAGGGACCCGAGTAGGGAGGATGCTCTGCGTCCCTGGTTCCCTCAATCTTCTTGGAAGAGTCTGGTTTCTCTCCCGATAGAGTTTTAGGTTTGCCCTGATGATCTAGATGAAGCAAAGTGTGGTGACACTTCGCTGAATGCTCTGTCAGTGTGCCTAGAAATAGAGTCTCTATCAGGGTTGTTTGCTTCCTATCACACTCCAACTGGCAAGCAGGTGGATTTTCTCACTTGGCAGCTGGCTCCCATCTGCCCCCTGTCAGTCTGTAAATATTACCCAAGTTAAACGCGAACTTCTAGCAGTGATGTGCACAGCCACAAAAAAAATATGAATTCAAATATACACTTTTGAAAGGGACACCTTAGTTCAGTCATTTAAATTCATTATCTCGCAGAGACATACATAGGCTCAAAATAAAGGGATGGAGGAAGATTTACCAAGCAAATGGAGAACAAAAAAAAGCGGGGGTTGCAATACTAGTCTCTGATAAAACAGACTTTAAACCATCAAAGATCAAAAGAGACAAAGAAGGCCATTACATAATGGTAAAGAGATCAATTCAACAGGAAGAGCTAACTATCCTAAATATATATGCACCCAATACAGGAGCACCCAGATTCATAAAGCAAGTCCTTAGAGACTTACAAAGAGACTTAGACTCCCATACAATAATAATGGGAGACTTCAACACTCCACTGTCAACATTAGACAGATCAACGAGACAGAAAGTTAACAAGGATATCCAGGAATTGAACTCATCTCTGCAGCAAGCAGACCTAATAGACATCTATAGAACTCTCCACCCCAAATCAACAGAATATACATTCTTCTCAGCACCACATCGTACTTACTCCAAAATTGACCATATAATTGGAAGTAAAGCACTCCTCAGCAAATGTACAAGAACAGAAATTATAACAAACTGTCTCTCAGACCACAGTGCAATCAAACTAGAACTCAGGACTAAGAAACTCAATCAAAACCGCTCAACTACATGGAAACTGAACAACCTGCTCCTGAATGACTACTGGGTACATAACGAAATGAAGGCAGAAATAAAGATGTTCTTTGAAACCAATGAGAACAAAGATACAACATACCAGAATCTCTGGGACACATTTAAAGCAGTGTGTAGAGGGAAATTTATAGCACTAAATGCCCACCAGAGAAAGCAGGAAAGATCTAAAATTGACACTCTAACATCGCAATTAAAAGAACTAGAGAAGCAAGAGCAAACACATTCGAAAGCTAGCAGAAGGCAAGAAATAACTAAGATCAGAGCAGAACTGAAGGAGATAGAGAGACAAAAAACCCTCCAAAAAATCAATGAATCCAGGAGTTGGTTTTTTGAAAAGATCAACAAAATTGACAGACCACTAGCAAGACTAATAAAGAAGAAAAGAGAGAAGAATCAAATCGACGCAATTAAAAATGATAAAGGGGATATCACCACCGACCCCACAGAAATACAAACTACTATCAGAGAATACTATAAACACCTCTACGCAAATAAACTGGAAAATCTAGAAGAAATGGATAATTTCCTGGACACTTACACTCTTCCAAGACTAAACCAGGAAGAAGTTGAATCCCTGAATAGACCAATAGCAGGCTCTGAAATTGAGGCAATAATTAATAGCCTGCCAACCAAAAAAATTCCAGGACCAGATGGATTCACAGCTGAATTCTACCAGAGGTACAAGGAGGAGTTGGTACCATTCCTTCTGAAACTATTCCAATCAATAGAAAAAGAGGGAATCCTCCCTAACTCATTTTATGAGGCCAACATCATCCTGATACCAAAGCCTGGCAGAGACACAACAAAAAAAGAGAATTTTAGACCAATATCCCTGATGAACATTAATGCAAAAATCCTCAATAAAATACTGGCAAACCAGATTCAGCAACACATCAAAAAGCTTATCCACCATGATCAAGTGGGCTTCATCCCTGGGATGCAAGGCTGGTTCAACATTCGCAAATCAATAAACATAATCCAGCATATAAACAGAATCAAAGATAAGAACCACATGATTATCTCAATGGATGCAGAAAAGGCTTTTGACAAAATTCAACAGCCCTTCATGCTAAAAACGCTCAATAAATTCGGTATTGATGGAACGTACCTCAAAATAATAAGAGTTATTTATGACAAACCCACAGCCAATATCATACTGAATGGGCAAAAACTGGAAAAATTCCCTTTGAAAACTGGCACAAGACAGGGATGCCCTCTCTCACCACTCCTATTCAACATAGTGTTGGAAGTTCTGGCTAGGGCAATTAGGCAAGAGAAAGAAATCAGGGGTATTCAGTTAGGAAAAGAAGAAGTCAAATTGTCCCTGTTTGCAGATGACATGATTGTATATTTAGAAAACCCCATTGTCTCAGCCCAAAATCTCCTTAAGCTGATAAGCAACTTCAGCAAAGTCTCAGGATACAAAATTAATGTGCAAAAATCACAAGCATTCTTATACACCAGTAACAGACAAACAGAGAGCCAAATCAGGAATGAACTTCCATTCACAATTGCTTCAAAGAGAATAAAATACCTAGGAATCCAACTTACAAGGGATGTAAAGGACCTCTTCAAGGAGAACTACAAACCACTGCTCAGTGAGATAAAAGAGGACACAAACAAATGGAAGAACATACCATGCTCATGGATAGGAAGAATCAATATCGTGAAAATGGCCATACTGCCCAAGGTAATTTATAGATTCAATGCCATCCCCATCAAGCTACCAACGAGTTTCTTCACAGAATTGGAAAAAACTGCTTTAAAGTTCACATGGAACCAAAAAAGAGCCCGCATCTCCAAGACAATCCTAAGTCAAAAGAACAAAGCTGGAGGCATCACGCTAGCTGACTTCAAACTATACTACAAGGCTACAGTAACCAAAACAGCATGGTACTGGTACCAAAACAGAGATATAGACCAATGGAACAGAACAGAGTCCTCAGAAATAATACCACACATCTACAGCCATCTGATCTTTGACAAACCTGAGAGAAAGAAGAAATGGGGAAAGGATTCCCTATTTAATAAATGGTGCTGGGAAAATTGGCTAGACATAAGTACAAAGCGGAAACTGGATCCTTTCCTTACTCCTTATATGAAAATTAATTCAAGATGGATTAGAGACTTAAATGTTAGACCTAATACCATAAAAATCCTAGAGGAAAACCTAGGTAGTACCATTCAGGACATAGGCATGGGCAAACACTTCATGTCTAAAACACCAAAAGCAACAGCAGCAAAAGCCAAAATTGACAAATGGGATCTAATTAAACTAAAGAGCTTCTGCACAGCAAAAGAAACTACCATCAGAGTGAACAGGCAACCTACAGAATGGGAGAAAATTTTTGCAATCTACTCATCTGACAAAGGGCTAATATCCAGAACCTACAAAGAACTCAAACAAATTTACAAGAAAAAAACAAACAACCCCATCAAAAAGTGGGCAAAGGATATGAACAGACATTTCTCAAAAGAAGACATTCATACAGCCAACAGACACATGAAAAAATGCTCATCATCACTGGCCATCAGAGAAATGCAAATCAAAACCACAATGAGATACCATCTCACACCAGTTAGAATGGCGATCATTCAAAAGTCAGGAAACAACAGGTGCTGGAGAGGATGTGGAGAAATAGGAACACTTTTACACTGTTGGTGGGATTGTAAACTAGTTCAACCATTATGGAAAACAGTATGGCGATTCCTCAAGGATCTAGAACTAGATGTACCATATGACCCAGCCATCCCATTACTGGGGATATACCCAAAGGATTATAAATTATGCTGCTATAAAGACACATGCACACGTATGTTTATTGCAGCACTATTCACAATAGCAAAGACTTGGAATCAACCCAAATGTCCATCA
This sequence comes from Papio anubis, assembly GCF_008728515.1. NCBI lineage: Eukaryota > Metazoa > Chordata > Mammalia > Primates > Cercopithecidae > Papio > Papio anubis. Next base: position 13,158,516 of record NC_044990.1, on the reverse strand, counting down.
GTGACAGATTGGATTAAGAAAATGTGGCACATATACACCATGGAATACTATGCAGCCATAAAAAAGGATGAGTTTGTGTCCTTTGTAGGGACATGGATGCAGCTGGAAACCATCATTCTTAGCAAACTATCACAAGAACAGAAAACCAAACACTGCATGTTCTCACTCATAGGTGGGAACTGAACAATGAGATCACTTGGACTCAGGAAGGGGAACATCACACACCGGGGCCTATCATGGGGAGGGGGAAGGGGGGAGGGATTGCATTGGGAGTTATACCTGATGTAAATGACGAGTTGATGGGTGCAGCACACCAACATGGCACAAGTATACATATGTAACAAGCCTGCACGTTATGCACATGTACCCTACAACTTAAAGTATAATAATAATAAATAAAATAAAAAAAAAAAAAAGATCCACAAGGGAAAAAAAAAATAAATTCATTATCTCAAAGATCAGTTTCACTAAAACTCCCACTTGTGCTCAACAGAAATCACGCTGACGTCAGGCACTTACCTCAATTCTCAGAAGTTGAGCAGGTCTAAGCCATCCCGTTCAATACACAATTCCCTTCAGTTTCCCTTACAAGACCTCAAACAAATGTCCAGGAACTGATTCAGGATATATGTTCTCCTCGGAAACCGGTTACTCAAGTTCTTGGTGGCTTAATACAAATACAGTAAACAAGGGACTTCCCAGGGGAGTCATTCAGTCAAAGCCAGCATGGGACCTGGTGACCTTCAGTGTCACAGAGCTGGACTTCAGCACAATGAGTTCTTACAAAACAGAAAACACATGGATTAAAAGTCACAGACACATCCTGAAGATACTTCCCTTATTTATATACTTTTTAACTTTTATTTTAGGTTTGGGGGTACATGTGAAAGTTTATTATATAGATAAACACGTCATACAGATTATTTCATACAGATTATGATGTATGGGTACATCATACAGATTATTTCATCACCCGGGTTTGTCATACAGATTATTTCATCACCCGGGTATTAAGCCCAGTACCCAATAGTTATCTTTTCTGCTCCTCTTCTTCCTCCCACATACCCCTACTTCACTTATTTTGAGAAAACAATGCTGGTGATGTCCCTACAGCTCTTCCTAAAGGTAGATGAATGAACTACAGGGTTCTATTAAAGACCCTATGGGTCCAGACCTGTGTGTCAGTTCTAGTTTACTAATCCCTTACTGAACGCATTTGACAGTATCTTTGCTGTTAACAGGGGACAGAGCAAGGACATGTGACATGTGACTTCAGGTATAAAATAACACAGCAGCTCCCATCACCTGCTCCTCAGAGAGCTCATGTAGGTCTACAGGAGCAAGGATGTAAGTCCCTTTCCCCTATGTCTCCCTGAATGACTCTCACTTGGCCATAATTTACAACGAGAGGATATACATGCTCATGAAGGATGCATATCTTTGCCTCTGTCTACCCTGACACTGGCCCTGGCCCTGTGGACTAGAAAGTCTTTGAGAAAATTGTGAGATCCTGCAATTGTGTGATTTCCTTCCGTGTACCCAGGCTCTGAATCGGAGCATAGAGAGCGACCATCATTGGCCAGGGAGACTCTAGAGGACATGTCATGGGTGTCTTTTTTGTCTCTCTTTTGTTAGATTCCTGGTATCATTTATGGCCACAGGTCATTTTACTGAAGAGGAGGAACCTGGGATCAAGTTCTGTGACTTCAAAAGAAGAGTCATGTGTACAAAATTTTGGGAGATGATCACCACAGACAGGATTTGGAGACAGGAGCCCATTTGATCTTTTTCTTCTCCTTCTTAAAAGTGATAATATGAACATAAAACTATTTACAGCTTTAAACAAACCCATAGTTCAGTACTGAAGCGTGCGTAACACATTCCTCTCAACTGAACAATACACAAGCAGGCATTCTGGAGATTTTATTGCACCAGATTGGTGTGATTATAAGTAAGAAGATTGGCAACGTCAGCTCCCTGGAAAAAGGCTTGACACAGGTTAACACTTTAATATGAATAACTTTTTCTCTAATTAAAAAAAGATTTCTTAATGTATTTTCTTTGCTTAATCTCCACTGTGTCTTGCTGTATCCAACCCTACATCTTTGTCTGTATTCACATGCGTATATTCAATCCTATATCTCAAATATGAAAATTATCTCCATCCCTTCTTGCCCTATTGTTGCCGTGATTTGCAGAGCATCATTGTGCAGCTGTGGATGAATGGCCTTCCGGGGCTGTTTTCAACCTTATTTCCTTTTGCTGCTGGTTAGTTTGATGCCCTAGGTTTAAGTGTTGGGATATTTGTGGTTTGGAACTTCTAAGTTTCATGCTAGTTTTTTTAATGAAAAAAAACTATGCTTGGGATATGCATTCTTATCTAAAGAACAAGAAATGTTCTTGTTGACCCTCAGATGACCCTCAGGAACCAAATTCAGGCTCTGGGCATCCGAGATTAAGCTTCCTGAAAAGCTCTACTTCATGGGCTGACAGTTACGTGCCTTTCACATGAAAATTTCCTCTGCTGCTGAAAGAAAATGCACAATTACCAGAGGAAATGTCACTTCACATGATGCACAGGTGATAGAGAAAAAATGTGCATTTGTGTAAAGAAACAAACATTCCCAAATATGCCTGCCTCATTTGTGCTTCCTTAAGGGCAAAATGCCCTTTTGGGAAACAGACCTTTCCTAGTAGCATTTTCAATGACTCTCAGTCCTTCTCACATTTGGCTTTGACTGAATTCAGACTTTTCTTGTCAATTAAAAATGATAAATTTGACTTCTTGCAGGAAGACAAATGATCAGCCTGTGTCAAGCATATAAAGACCTAAGATTTCAGATGCACTGGAATCATCCTGAAAAATTCATCCCGCACACCCAGATGGATGATCAAATGACCGTCATCCAGGGAAAGTCTGGGAGGTCTCACGCAGTGTGCAGGTATTCTGAAGAGCCATTAGCTTTTAGAATGTTGCAGCAGCACTTCTCTAGCTTTTCCTTGCTTCCCAGCTCTTCATGAAAATGGCCAACTATATTCACCTCTGCCTACCCTCTGTCCAGGAAAATCCAAGACCAACCTCGAGACAGATGTTTGTCCTTTTAGCTTTTATTTTTAGAGGCACATTGTCTGGGAGTGACATCTATTTACTGGTTATTCATTTTGCTTTCTGCTTCAGGGATGTTGATAAAAAGTGTGGATCTAAATAATTGCTTCCCCTCAGCCATCTCACAGAAGGTGTCCTGGTGCATTTTTATCCTGAGGGCAAATGAAAGCTATGTGTTCTGCTCGGCAACTGTTTTTTATGTTGATGCTCCTTTTTCAGCATATGAATGTGTGGAGAGGGTGATTGTTTATTATCTAGAGGTAGTGGTGGGGGCAGATGCGAGGGCAGATGTGGAGGGAGGTGGGAGATTTCTAACTTTCCACTTCCATCTGTAATTTCTTTTAAGCAGATACTCTGATTTCATATAAAGCAAAGCTCTTTGCATAACCAAATTGTCTGCCTTTCTTAGATATTTTCCTGAATAGAATGTTTCCTAAGATGGGCTTAACTAATGATGGAAAGAATGTAATCCGTCTGTGAAAAACTCTTAATCTTCATGGAAAATAAAATCAGATGCATAGGGGCTTTGTAAATTTCATTTGCTTCTGCTTCACTTCCTTTCCATTCAAAAAATAATTGATTGCATGTGCATGAGAGAGAAGCCAACCAGACACTTTTTTGTTTTTCAACCGAATGCGTCATACACTGTTGGTGTCCACAAGTGATGGGATAGGGAGGTCATGGAAAAAATGAGGCTGCCCCTTTCGGAAACTTTTGTGTTGATGATGACAGTCTTGTGAATAATACTGTAGATAAGGAAAGTAACAATCAATATTTTTGAGTTATTATTATGTGCAAGGTTGTTGGGGGAAGCTCTTTATTTGCATTTGATCATTTAGTTGGCCCAAAAATCATACAGAGTAGCCACTATTATTATCTTATGCCTACCACAAAACTCCAAATTTCACCTTTCAACAATGATTCTTCCCTAGGAGTTCCCCATCTCAGTAAATGGTCGTGCCAGTTACTAATTTGCTCTGACCTCAAACTTGGAAATGAGTTATCTTTAGTTTATCTCTTTCCTGTTGCCCAGGAAAGTTGGCAGCAAGTTCCTTAAATTGGCTTCTTTGATGTGATTCTTAAGTTACCTCTCAGACCTCACCTTCCCATCACTCTTCTCACTTCCTCAGCTACACTGGCTATTCTATTCCTTAAATCTGTCATGCTTGTTAGAAATCCATATTTAATCAAGTTCTTCCTTTTTGTTCAAACAACTTTAGTTTAAGCACCATCATCTCCAGCTTGGAATATGGAAATAGCCTCCTGATTTGTCTGCATGCTTTCTTTCTGGTTCTTTTATAAAGATCCAGCATGAGAATGCGCCTTGAATCATGAGTCTAATCGCATCACCCTCACTACCTTAAGCCTACAATGGCTTGGCTTTACTCTTGGAAGAAACACATAGCTCCTAACGTAGCCTTTGTGATCTGACCGCTGCCTGCCTATCAGATCTCCCATCACTGTCCCCCTCACTCACCATGTCCCAGGTTTACCAGCCCCTTTTCCCTCTATCTTGAACATATTCCTGCTTTTTTCTGCCTCAGAGCTTTGTTCTTACTGCTTCTTATCCTGGAAAAATCTTCCCCAGTCTTCACAGGATTGGCTATGCATCATGGTCATAATTTTACACTTGAAAGTAAAAAACAAATAGTAATCAACAAGGAATAACATGCTATCACATTCACCCACCACTGGGGAAGATTGAGACTTGAGTTTGGGAGGAGTTTGAATGACAGACAAAATAGCAGATTTTGAAGGGAGTGACTATAGATTTTGTATACTGGAGTTGGGATGAGCCCAAGTGTATAAGAACCTCTTTGGGAGGCAGAATGTGCATCTTCCTCTGATTTCACCATAAGCATTATAAACAAATTAAGTATTTATGTATTCATGTTGCCTCACCTACTCTGATGCCAGCACTGCATGGAAGAAAACTCTGGAGGGTGCAGAACTGGCAAGTCAGTAGAATAGATGAATCAACTCTACTGATAAGGAAGCTGAGGCATAGAGAGGTCTTTTAAAGCTTGCTTACAGTGCAAGTTAATGCGCAGAGGCAGAACTTAAACCTAGAACTGACTTCAAAGGACCTGCTGCTCCTCTAATTATGTGCTGACCATGTCATTCTCATACCGTCCCTATTCTACAGCATTTGATTTGAAGCACATAACTGAGCACATGATTCAATATACTCTTTCCTAATGTTTCATGTATGCTTCATGATGTTTTGTGTATGTTGTCATAATATTTTGCCTCATCTACACATTTATAAGCTCCTGAGTCCAAAGAATAATCTTTCGTAATTTTTGGCACACAGAAACCTTTGCTACTTAGGGAATTATATTTATCTTGTATCTTTAGAGACAATCAGCCAAGTTGTTATTAAATCCTCACTGTAGATATACTACTATTTCATTGGCAAAGTGATACTATTGAAAATAGAGTTCTTAGGATACAAAGTTCAATCAAAACAGAATGAATATTGAGTTTCTCTGAATGAATTTGCATACTGTGATGGTTAATATTGAGTGTCAACTTGATTGGATTGAAGGATGCAAAGTATTGTTCCTAGGTATGTCTGTGAGGGTGTTGCCAAAGGAGATTAACATTTGAGTCAGTGGACTGGGACAGGCAGACCCACCCTCAATCTGGGTGGGCATCATCTAATCAGCTGCCAGTGTGGCTAGGATAAAGCAGGCAGGGAAAGATGGAAGAGTAGAGTTGCTGAGTCTTCCAGCCTCCATCTTTCTCCCATGCTAGATTGTTCCTGCCCTCGAACATAAGACTCCATGTTCTTCAGTTTTGTACACTTGGACTTACATCAGTGGTTTGCCAGGGGCTTTCAGGTCTTTGGCCACAGACTGAAGGCTGCACTGACAGCTTCCCTACTTTTGAGGTTTTGGGACTCAGACTGATCCACCATTGGCTTCCTTGCTCCTCAACTTGCAGACGGCCTACTGTGGGACTTGACCTTGTGATCATGTGAGTGAGTTCTCCTTAATAAACTCCCTTTTGTATATACATATATCCTGTTAGTTCTGTCCCTCTAGAGAACCCTGAATAACACACGTATGTACACACATACATTCATCCACTCTATTCTCAGATCCTTCATAAAGGAGTTTCTTAATGGAATCAGAATAAATCATCATTCATGTTACTACCTTTTTCAACTAGATGGGAAGCAGTTTAAAACAGAGTATAATATCAGAATTACAGTGGGAAATAGAGCAATTGGACTCCATTATCCGAACTCAACAAGTCTTTGTGACTCATCCTCCTGGGTTGACTCGGATAACTGCTCATCTCAAATAATCTGTGATGAGAAATTTTTGCTAGTCATACTCAGTGAAGCTGTCTTGCCCGCACTGTCAGTGGGTGACTGGGTAGTGAATTACACAGTCAATGCTTTATTTTAACCAAGAGGTCATTTACTCACCAATATATTCATTAAATATTTATGAAATTCATATAGGCTTGTTTTGGCCATGAGAAATTCTGAAGTAGACATACTAGAAAAGTCCTAGGCCCTTAAAGCATAAGTGTAAATAAGGGAGGTTTGACCCAGTGCTGACGTGGTAAGTCTTTTGAGCTTAGGGAACTTGGTCTTTAAGCTGGATGGGGCTCACTCATTTGAGTTGCAAAATTGATTTCTTATATAGCGGTATACGATTTTTCTGGCTACTGATATGACTGTGGCTATAAAAGGCAGCAAAGCTACAGTTCTCAGGTTTTCTGATACGGTATATGTCTCACTTTAGTGGCTTGTCAATACCACCAACTTTGGGCATACTATTGTAAGCTTCAAAGAGAATCAGTGGGAGCTGCATTTGTTCCCAGCACCCCTCCCTGATTTATATCTTATGCAATGCTCATTAGCTGCTTTTGGAGTAAAACAAAGAAAAAGTAACCTTGAACTGAATCCACATTGCTATTCTCTCCCATCCTCTAATCTGAAACAGTCCTCTTGGTTTGACTCTTCTATGTGCTTGGAATGCAAAGATCACCTAGCTGGAGTCCCTTCCCCTAAGAAATCTTGAGATATCAATAAATAAAACACACACACACACACTCATCCCCAAGAAATCTTGAGATATCAATAAATAAAACACACACACACACACTCATCCACACATACATAAAAATACATATAAGATGTCATGAGAGTACGAGGAGAGAGTAACTCATTCTCTTAGGGGTGGGTGGGGGGAAGAGTAGAAAAGAAGAAAGGGCATTTGAGAATTCTCCTTGACCTGAGTCTTGAAGATTGATAAGAAATTCTTCAGACTGTCTAGGAATGAATGACAACACAGGCAGAGGAAACAGGGTGTGAAAGACAGAGCCTCATGGAGTATAACATGTTCAACCTGTGGTTGTAGGACGTTGGTTGATACCTAGGATAAATGAAGTTCCCCAGAAAGATAGAAGGCAGTTAGAACTCACAAAGAAGAATGATTGGAAACACTAACATTCAGTGAGATGAGAACCCTGAAAAACACTCAAAAGGAACATTCTACAGGTATGGGGAGGACCAGCAAAGGGCAATATTGAAGAAGCCCAGGAAAGAGACGTTGAGTGGAAGGCACCCATTGAGTTGACACTGAGTTGATCACTAGTTTTCTTGGCAGGATGCCAAGGTCATAGTTCACAAAGTTATGAGGGCTGGGAGAAGCAAAAATGCAGACAACGATGTAGGCTAGTTGCTATAGTTTGCATATTTGACCCTCCTAACGTCATGTTGACATTTGATCCCCAGTGTTGGAGGTGGGGCCTAATGAGAGGTGTCTGGGTCATGGGAGTAGAAGCCTTATGAATGGTGTGGTGTCATCCTCACCATAATGAGTCAGTTCTTGCTCTATTTGTTCCTGCCAGTGCCTGCTGTGAAAAAGAGCCTGGCACCTCCCCAACCCCTTGCTTCCTTTCTCACCATGTGAGCTCAGTACATGCTGGCTTTGCTTCACCTTCCACCATGAGGGGGCAGCCTGAGCTCCTCATTAGAAGCAGATGCTGGTGCCATGTTTCTTGTACAGCCTGCAGAACAGAACTGTGAGCTGAATAAGCCTGTCTTCTTTATCAATTACCCAGGCTCAGGTGTTCCTTTGGAGCAATGCAAATGGACTATGGCATTATTCTTGTAGAAGGCTACTTTTGCACAAGAAGTAGCCTTCAACAAAAAGAGAAGGATGGGATGATACTTAGAAAGGATGCATACAACACATGCCATTTACTTTAAAGAATTCCTGTGAGAAAGAAGTCAGAAAGGAGGACAAAGTTAAAGAAAAATGTAAAAAACAAGTTGCTTACTGGGGGAACACCAGGGAAGCACCAAGTTTTGGTGGAGGACTGAGCTGGAGGGGAGGGGATTGAGGCTCCAAGACAGAACTGAAGGAGGTAAACACAGGTGAAGTTGAAAACAATGGAAGATGCTGAGGGTCCTGGCCTGCTGGCAGCTATTTTATATGGCAAGGAGGAGGTAGAATAAGGATTATCTTAAGATTTTCAGACATCAGAAACAAATGAGGAGAGTCTTCTGAAGGAAGAAGGGCAATGAAATAAGGCTAAGTCTGGCCCTGGAGATGAACAAGATTTTGTACCTTTCAAGTGAGGAAGAAGGAAGACCAAAAGGATCCCCTCTCCTGATAAATCCTCTACTTTCCAGGGGAGAAAAGCAGGGTCTAGACTGACTTTGCCAATTGGACTATTTTCTGACAAACTTGAGTACCTTTGGTGCCTTTATTCACGAAGTTTTACATTTGAATAATTCAAAATACATTATAAAATATTTGGTTTTTAAAATACAATATCACAGGAATTGTAATCAACAATAAAAAATAGACTTTAAGATAGAGCCATGAGTAAAAATTACTTACGAATGTAATTGAAGGGACAAAGTACAACAGAAAGCACACAAAGGCTTATTTTTACCTATCCAGCAAAGCCTTGGTAGATTTGTGCTTTCAATACTACATATTTTACTTCTCATTGCAACTGATATTCATGAAATGCAGTGATACCAGGATAACAGCAAATTTAAAAAGATGAAGTATCTTTCCCTTAATTAATGTCTACAAAGAGATTTAATGATGAAAAGTGTCATTAACTGCCAAGTATTATTAATTATTTTTGCAGCAAGAGGCAGAGAGTCCTCATTATATTATATACTGTTTTAAATATTATAAAATATTTTCAAAATAAGTTTAAAAATTATAAACAAGCCAAATAAAAAGGCATTTTTGTTTCTAGGTGAAATAAAGATCAAAATACAAAGGAAAACTCATTTACATCATACACAAGGAGCCTTCAAAATACACCCCCAAGACACCCGGTGCTCTGTTCTTTTTCTGTATTCCTTGTATGTCTGCAATTTGCATAAACTGAAGCAAGTTTCTACTTACACTTTGACACAAATGTTAATCCTGTCTGCTGGCAAACACACACTGGGATCTTAACTGTCTCAACCCTGTCTACTCACCTTCTGTGGGGCTGTTCCCCGTGAACTGGGGTTCTGAACCAGCTTCTAAAATTCCCTGGTTTTAGTGGAGAAAAATCTCAGAACCATTTGTAACCTCTGGGTCAGGTCTATTTCAGAGTCAATCTCCATTGCAGTTCCAGGTTGGTCTAGACTTAACAGCCCAACACTTATTTAATTGAACACTTATTTTATGCCATGTATTGTGCAAGCTCCTGCTCTTGAGCTATATACATTGTTGACCAGATAACTTTAATTCCCTAATTACTATTTTATTGTAGGCCATGCTTTAAATTTTCTTGTGAGAGAGGGTCCAAGTAGGAGACCAGCTGGCAGGAGAAAATATTGAACTATTCATTTTTTTCTCTCCTTTATAAAAATATATTTTTTTAATTTAATAGGGTTTTGGGAAACAGGTGGTGTTTGGTCACATGAATAAGTTCTTTAGTGGTGATTTCTGAGATTTTGGTGTACCCATCACCCAAGCAGTGTACACTCTACCCAATGTATAGCCTTTTATCTCACCCTTCTCCCTGAGTACCCAAAGTCCATTGTATCATTCTCATGCCTTTGCATCCTCATAGCTCAGCTCCCAATTATGAGTGAGAACATATAAGGTTTGCTTTTTCCATTCCTGAGTTACTTCACTTCAAATAATAGTCTCCAATTCCATCCAGGTTGAACTTTTTCATTTTTTATGTTTCTCCGAATGCCTATCAACTCTAACCATTTATGGAATTAACTTGGCTACTCAAGGGATCAGATGTGTTTCTGGGGTTGCATCCCCATTGCTCCTGCATTTAGCTTCCTGGCTGGCTAGTTGTTTGCTTGGATTCCGCCCAGTGCAGATGGCAGCATCTCTACCTCAGAGGCGGATGACACATGGTTTACTAATCCTCCCTCAAGTTGCAGCTTTGCTTCTAGAGCTGATTTTCTGGGAGTCCAAATAATTATGCTTCACCTGTGCTATGTACTCCTTAATTACATTATTTTCTTAGTTATGCTTGATGACAAAGTTATCAAAATTCAACACACTCAAAACCAAAATAAAATCTGGGAGCAAAATGTCTTTTGCTGCATCACCACAGTAAGTTATAAAGAGGACACGGCACACATTTCCAGGAGGGGAAGTAACTAGACCCTTGGTTAAAACCACTCTGAGAGTTGGCTACTTTTGGAACTAAATAGGGAAAGTTCTAGAAAAACTAAGTGTGCCCAGGGAATAACAACACATGAAGGCAGGGTGACAGGCAAGTGACAAGTGACGGAGAAAACAGTCACAATAATGGTGCTTAGTGAAGCTGAAGGCAATTTCCACTTTTTAAAAATTGTTCCTTCTTCTTCCCTTTCTTCTCCACATCTTCCTTGTCTCATCTCCCTTTCCTTTCTCTTCCTCTATCTTTTCTTCCTCTTCTTCTGTCCTCCTCTTCCTTCTTCCTTTGCTTCTCTTCTTCTTTCATTTCCTTCTTTTCCCTCCTCTTTCTCCTGCTTTTTCTTTTGCTTATGCTTTTCCTCTTTCTTTTCTGCTTCCCACTTTCTCTTTTTTCCATCCTAGCACGCACTCAATCAATATTTCTTGACTTGATGAGTATGAAAGCTTTGATATATGTACCAGGTAAGGTTTAGAGACACATTTAAAGATACTGATGTTTTGATCAAAGATGCTGCCCTCCACTTTTTCTTTGATTGTGTCCGTGGAGTTTCAATGGGACTTGCTCACATCTGGACTATCTCATATTAACATGAAGAGTTTCATTTCAAATATATAAGTAAATTTTCATTCAAGAAAGCACACTATAATATGGTGAGAGTCCTTACTATTTTCCAAGTGAAGCAGTGTTTCTACTCATGATTTGTTTGGGAGTTCTTATTGGCCAGGCAATCCTCAGAAACCTGACTCTAATTGTCACTTCTGTCTAATTTATTCTTACATATCCCATCACTGGAAAGTGACCAAACCTGCTAGAAAATTTCTCAATATAGGAAATGGCAGTGTCTGCTTCAACTGATGAGGTTATCAGAACTGGCTTTACATATAGGCAGCATGGAAGTATGATTTGAATAACATGATATAAGATACATTGGGGCACTACTCGGTCTCTCACTGCTAATTCCCCTTCCAAAATGTCTGGAATACCACTATGAAAAATTCGACTTTGGGGTCCCTCTCTCCGATTCAGTCTAGGCAAAATTGCCTGATCAAGTAACTCTTTCAAGGGCAACAGGGGCTCATTACTGTCTTTTCTCTCCAGACACTGGAAAATTCCTACCTTCCTACAGAAGACGTGAAATTGAGGAAAAAAGAAGCAATACCAAGTTGCATTAGGAGCCACGAAAGCCAGGCTTTGCCAACTTTACAGTTTGGGGCAGGTTGGCTGTTAGCTGGAATGCCATCTGGGTATTGAGGACCTTGCCCATTAAACAGGAGCTCCTATTTAATGTCTTGGTAAGAGGAAGCACCACAATCACTATGTTAGTGCTTCCAGGTCAAGGTATTTCCATTGTGATGACATTAGGGTGCAGTTCTCTGCAAAATAGTGCTGTTTTAAGCTGTCTAAGTGTGAGATTATGTATTACAACAGGGAGCTTTTTTTTTGCTTATTATCTTTTGTAAGACACCAAGGATGAAAGATACTTACTTCATCAAGGTAAGTGAGCCGTTTAGTGCCACTGAATATCTTACCCCTGTGGCTCACCATAGAAACCCAGCCTGGGTATTTTATTGCCTTCTGTACAGATATATTGAAATGAGATGCTCATCACCACAGGTTTCTTGCCACTCTACATATCCGTATTCACTCTCTGAGCTGGAGTTGTCTTCCTAAGGGTAATGTGAGAAGGATTTTCTTTCCAATATCCCCAGATTTATAGGGTTTCTATTTTACAAGACCTTATGGCACATATTTAGCTAGAGGCAGGTAAAACGAAAAAAGATAAAAAAGTCTAGCACCACCAGAGAAGAAAGGGATTGAAATATAAGCAGATGATTTGTAGTGTAGAAAGAAAAGTGGAACCTCTTTGTTGCTGATGGTCTAGTGATTGTAGCACAAATTTCTGTGGATTGAAGCAATGGCTCGTTTGTACTGAGAAAAGGTGCTTTAGATTAATTTTAGAAACTTCAATACTGCAATGTGCTAAATTTTAATTATTTCACTTCCTGCTTGGTATATTAATGTTGTGATTACCCTTGAAAGAGTATTACCGATGATGATTTATGCAAAACCCAGTCAGCTCCACAGCTCCATCAGTTTCAATTAAAACAAGCCACAGAGGAGGTGTGCTGCGGCCCTGGTGCCTGTGATCACCATTGCTCCCACAAGCAGGTACAGTCCGTTTACTTAAAGCATTACCTTTGGTTTTCATTCTGGAACCATCTCCTCCATGGCATAACTCACCAGTGAGAAAGGAAACTGTAGAGATTTGGTCTGCTGGACTTGGATTCAGACTGAAACCATTCAGGGAAATGTATTTCATCTGTACTTCTCTGCTGATACAGGATATTCGGCGCCAACCCTTCCCTTTTTTGAACTGTTTGACAGCTGAACTGGCCAAAAGAAACTATTGACCAGTTAGCATTTTCTGATTTCAATTAACGACATTTGGTCAGTCTCTGGGCACTGGGGTCATCTGGAGTTAATCATAAAGTATGCGCGTTCTCTAAAACGAAGCCCTGGCCTCGAAGCTCATTTATCTCAATGACTTCAACTATCCAGAGGTCATAGGGTTTTTCGTGGTGCGTCCCCAGCACCCAGTGGCTCTAATTACTAATTTGGCTGCACAGTTATTGAAATCTCCTTTCTACCTGGCAGCCCTTCCTAAATCTAGTCCAGCAGTGTCGCTGAGTTTGCCTGCCAGGTCCAGGAGGGGCTCTTCTTTCTGAGTACCAGAGAGACAGGCAGCCAAACCTGATTTCAATGGCAGTTCCATTTTAATCATATTTGGAAATTCTTGACTATAGGCTTCTCATTTATAAAGTCCAAGGAGTCCTACCTGCCAAGTGAGAGCTCTCTGGACAGCTTGCCAAGAGCAGAAACTGATTCCTGGCAAAGACAGGAAAACGCATGTGCTGTCCTCTTTTTTTCACGAGACAAAACGCTGGGACGGAATCGTAGAATCTTGGAGCTGGGAGACTGAAGCCTCCCCAGGGCTCATGCATGGTCTCCAGTGGACTCTTCTTTCCAAATTCATCCCCTGCACTCTCTTCTTCCTCAGTCTATACTGAGCAAACACACTTGAAGGTACCAAGAGCCTTCCTACCACATGGCCTTTGCCCTGGCTGCTCTCTCCATCCGAAAAGCTTTGCTCCTGTATGTTGAACGGTCAGGTTTGTTTGTTTGTTTGTTGTAATCCTTTAGGTCTGATATCGTTTGGTTGTATGTCCCCACCCAAATCTCATCTCAAATTGTAATCCCCATAGTCTCCACATGTTGAGAGAGGGACCAGATGGGAGGTGATTGCATCATGGGGGCAGTTTTCCCCATGCTGTTGTTGTGATAGTGAGTGAGTTCTCATGAGATCTGATGGTTTTAGAAAGCAATTTTCCCTGCTCTTGCTTGCCCCCTCTCACCTGCTGCCATGTAAATTGTGCCTACTTCCCCTTCCACCATGCTTCTAAGTTTCCTGAGGCCTCCCCAGACATGCAGAACTTTGAGTCAATTAAACCTCTTTTCTTTATAAACTACCTAGTTTGGGGCAGTTGTTTGTAACAGTGTGAGAATGGACTAATACAGCTAATTGGTATATAAAGACACTTGAAAATGTGGAAGGGACTTTGGAACTGAGTAACAGGCAGAGGTTGGAAAAGTTTGGAGGGCTCAGAAGAAACAGGGGGATGTGGGAGAGTTTGGAACTTCCCAGAGACTTGTTGAATGATTTTGACCAAAATGCTGATAAAGATGTGTACAATGAAGGCCAAGCTGAGGTGGTCTCAGGTGGAGATGAGAAACTTCTTGGGAACTGGAGCAAAGGTCACTCTTGCTACACTTTAGAAAAGAGACTGGTGGCATTTTGCCCCTGCACTAGAGATCTGTGGAACTTTGAACTTGAGACAGATGACTTAGGGTATCCGGCAGAATAAATTTCTAAGCACCAAAGCATTCAAGAGTTTATCTGGTTGATTTTGAAAACATTCAGTCTTATGCATTCACAACAAGATAGTTTGAAATTGAAACTCATGTTTAAAAGAGAAGCAGAGTGTAAAAGTTTGGAAAATTTGCAGCCTGACCATGTAGTAGAAAAGCAAATCCCATTTTCTGGGGAGGAATTCAGGCCAGCTGCAGAAATTTGCATGAGTAATGAGGATCCAAATGTTAAGAGCCAAGATGATGGGGAAAATGTCTCCTGGGCATGTCAGAGGTCCTCATGGCAGCCACTCCTGTCACAGGCCTGGATGCCTAGGAAGGACAGAACAAATGGTTTTATGGGCAAGGCCCAGGGACCACTGCTCTGTGGAGCCTCGGGACATGGTGTCCTGCATCTCGTGGCTAAAAGGGGCCAAGGTACAGTTCAGGCCATTACTTCAGAGGGTGCAAGCTCCAAGCCTTGGCAGCTTTCAGGTGGTGTTGGACCTGTGGGTAAAGAATTGAAGTTTGGGAACCTCTGCCTACATTTCAGGGGATGTATAGAAGTGTCTGGATGTCTAGGCAGAAGTTTGCTTCAGGGGTGGAGCACTCATGGAGAACCTCTGCTAGGGCAGTGTGGAAGGAAAATGTGGGGTTGGAGCTCCCACACAGAGTCCCCATTGGGGCATGGCCTAGTGGATCTGTGAGAAGAGGGTCACTGTCCTCAGACCCCAGAATGATAGATCCACTAACAGTTTTCACTGTGCACCTGTAAAAGCTGCAGACACTCGACACCAGCCATGAAAGCAGCCTGGGCAGGAGGTTGTACTCTGCAAAGCTACAGGGGCAGAGATGCCCAAGGCTGTGAGAGTCAACTCTTTGTGTCAGTGTTCCCCGGATGTGAGACATAGAGTCGAAGGAGATCATTTTGGGGCTTTAAGATTTAATGACTGCCCTGCTTGATTTTGGCCTGGCATAGGGCCTATAGACCCTTTGTTTTGGCCAATTTCTCGCATTTGGAATGTGAATATTTATCCAATGCCTGTACCCTCATTGTATCTTGGAAGTAACTAACTTATTTTTTATTTTACAGACTCATAGGTGGAAGGGACTTGACTTGTCCCAGATGAGGCCTTGGACTTGGAGTTTTGAGTTAACGCTGGAATGAATTAAGACTTTGGGGAACTGTTGGGAAGGCATGAGTGTGTTTTGAAATGTGAGGACATGAGATTTGGGAGGGGCCAGGGGCAGAATGATATGGTTTGACTCTGTGTCCCCACACAAATCTCATCTCAAATTGTAATCCCCATAATCCTCACATGTCAAGGGAGGGACCAGATAGGAAGTGATTGGATCATGGGGGTGGTTTCTCTCCATACTGTTCTCGTGATGGTGAGTGAGTTTTCATGAGATCTGATGGTTTTATAAGACAGTTTTCTCTGCTCTTGCTGGCTCTCTCTTGCTTGCCACCATGTAAGATATGCCTACTTCCCTTTTTACCGTGATTGTAAGTTTCCTGAAGCCTCCCAGCCATGTGGAACTGTGAGTCAATTAAACCTCTTTTCTTTATAAATTACCCAGTCTGGGGAATGTCTTGATGGCAGTGTGAAAATGGACTAATGCAAGATTTGTACTCAAATGTTTCTTCCTTAGAGGCCTTTGACCACCATATTATTCTCTACCACTAATTGTTTATTTCCTCGATGGTACATACCTTCGTTTGCAAGTTTACCTCTGTGCTGTCTGACCCTCCTGCTACAGTGTGGAGGAACTTTTCAGGAAGGCTCATTTGCCATGATGTGTCCAGCATTGAGCACAGAGCTGGGATGACAGTGTTACCATTTTTGTTCTCTATGTTCATGAAAGTGATCCCTTATGTTTCAATCTTGTTATAATTCCCATTCCTACTCATTCAACAGGTATTTATTTATTTGCTACTATATGAACCATTCACTAAAAGGCACTTTTCAAGACAGATTCTGATTGATACTTCTTGTGGAGGGTAAGGGCAGCTTGGTTTGCTCTGTGTGGACTTGGATTTGAGATCTACTATGCTCATATCAGGGGTTAGCATTTGTTCTCAAAAAGAAGGGAAGTGTGGTTAATTAGTGTGATAATGGTTAAAGCGGTCTGTCACCGCTTTCCTGGACAAGCTGTCATGCTGTATTCTGGTGAGTACCACCCTCTGCCTTGGGATAATGAGGCCAGGAAAGCCACTGGCAAGTGGAGTTGACAAGTTAGGTTCATGACACTCACTCACATGGTAACCTGTGCTATCCCTGTATTTGTTTCTTGTAATTGCCTCTTTTGTTAAAATTTAGTTGCAGTATGATCAGTTTTTGTCCTTTTTCTTCAACTATCAGTACTTGTACAGTTTCATTCTGTCTTTTCAGCCCAACTCTTGAAACAATGCACACTTTTTGTGACACTCACAACAGTAATGTTGACTTCTCCTTATCTCTCTTTCCTTGTTCTATTCTTTACTGTGGCAGATGGTCAGGCCACCACTGAAGTTCTCTGCCCTTATCCACAGACAAGGAAGTCACGTTCTAGGTATCTTTAGTGTGCCTTCCTCTGCCTCCCTACTGGCCTGACCAGAAAGCCCATTACTGTGTATCTATCTGCAGTGTCACCTGAACAAAGGGACAATGCTTGAGACCTATAGAGGGGCTAAGGACACCATTTTTGTCATGAGGTAGATGCTGCAGTCCTGGTTCTCCCACTTCCTGGCTTTGTAAGCTGATGCAGGTCGTAAATGTTCTGAGTTTTGATTTCCAGTAAGATGGAAATAATTAAAACCTCATGGTTATTATTGTGAGAATTAAATAGATAATGTATAATAAACATTTATACATAAACTATGTATAATAAGCTATTAGCACAGTTTTGGCATATATAATGTAGAAAACAAACACATCTATATCTTTAGAAGAGTGTCGGGAAGTTATTCACCCTCAATTAACCAAAGCCTAAACGTGCACCATTAGCAATTTTCTCCTTTGAAATAGCATTCTTTTTTGTGGTCCTTCATGGAAATAAATATACTATTGGGACATTGTATTTATCAAGGTTCTGACAGGAAACAGATGGCATGCTTCAAACATTTTCACTAGAAAGATTTGAATAAAATGTGCTAACAGTATTGAAGGAGCTCATCAGGAATGGGGAGGCACCCAGGGCACCTGACAGCAAAAACTTATACTTCCCTTTGGTAATAACAGGTTTCAATTTCAATAGCAGTGAACAATAGAGGATGCAACTTCAATTCATTGTTTGAGCCCCTACCCTGTGTCAAGTCAGGCACTAGGCTATTTGGTGATTCTAAAAGAGCTTGTAGTTAAGTTGTGAGGAGAGAACACGCAAGCTACTAACTGTGCAGTAGCCCTTAAACTTCAGTTTGCAGCACAAGCAGGTGCAGGACTTGTTAAAAGACAGATTGCTGGACCCCAGCCCCTGGGTTTCTGAATCAGTGGTTCTGGGGTATGACCTGAGAGTTTGCATTTCCACCTCCCTGGCTGATTCTGATGCTGCTGGATCAGGAACACAATTTGAGGAACCATTAAATTATGACAGTATAACAAGATACTATAACAAGATATAGACTGTCCCTATAGATTCCAGGGAAGAGGCCACAAATTTGGAGAGAAATAGGTAGCAGACCACTTACACAGAAGAGGCTAAGAGCATGTAAAGCTGGCTTTGTAACTTAGCTCACTATCCCCTTCAGAGTTGTTTTAGTTAGGTTAGGGAATGGATCCGAGCGGCCCACAGTAAGGACTACTTTAAAGAGAATCAGCAGAGTACCTTGGCCAAGAGACAAAGAATAGTCAGTTTTCAAAAAACCCATCTGGGCCGGGCATGATGGCTCAACCCTGTAATCCCAGCACTTTGGGAGGCCAAGGCAGGTGAATCACGAGGTCAGGAGATCAAGACCATCCTGGCTAATATAGTGAAACCCCGTCTCTACTAAAAATACAAAAAAATTAGCCAAGTGTGGTGGCGGGGGTGTGTAGTCCCAGCTACTCAGGAGGCTGAGGCAGGAGAATGGCATGAATCTGGGAGATGGAGCTTGCAGTGAGCCGAGATCGCGCCACTGCACTCCAGCCTGGGTGACAGAGCAAGACTCCGTCTCAAAAACAAAAAACAAACAACAACAACAACAACAACAACAACAACAAATCTATCTGACAGCTGTGCCCTGGAGTTTGGAGGAGGTAGGAATTGATGCTCTGACTCAGGTCTGGAAAATCTAAATGTATTAGGCTTTCTAGAGAGTTCTAAGCAAAGGCACAGGCTGTGTTAGAACAGCCTAGATTTCCAGGGCTTGCTGAGGCAAAAATGGGTGAGATTTCTCCTGGGTCAAATGGACCTGCAGAAGGCGGCTTGCCTAAAGTTGTCTTCAAAAAAGATTCTGTCGGATTGCAACCCAATATATAATATAGTTATCCATGAATACATGTTGATATAAATAAATAATTGAATCAACGAATGCATAAATAAATACATGGATGGGAAGAGACTAATGTCCCATGCCAAAGGATCCCAAATAATTTCTGTAGATCTGCCTGAGGTAGAGCAAACCTCCTTCTCTTCCTTCATCTGGGTTGCACACAGTAACTTCCTTCCAAAGAGTACAGTCTGGAAAGGAGGAACATAAACAGTAACTTTCCAGTGGAGAAATCTGACAAATGCAACCTCTGCCAGGTGGTCAAAGTTCACACCCAGAGTGTGGAGTCAGGTTAATGGTGTGCACTCTTGGTGTGACAGGATGGGAATGGCACCTCGCCTCTGTGGTCTTCCCTCCCAAAACCCATAATCCCAGAGTAATCAGGAAAAGACATCAGAAAAATCCCAACTGAGGAACATTCTACCTGATCACTACTCCTCAAAACTGTCAAGGTCATTCCAAACAAGGAAAGCGGCCAGGAGCGGTGGCTCACACCTGTAATCCCAGGACTTTGGGAGGTCTAGGCGGGCAGATCACATGATGTCAGGAGTTCGAGACCAGCCTGGCCAACATGGTGAAACCCCGTCTCTACTAAAAAAAAAAAAATTATATATGTATAAAATTAGCCAGGCATGGTGGCGTGTACCTGTAATCCCAGCTACTCAGAGGGCTGAGACAGGACAATCACTTGAATCTGGAGGCAGAGGTTGCAGTGAGCCGAGATTGTGCCATTGCACTACAGCCTGGGTGATAGAGTGAGACTCTGTCTCAAAAATTAATAATAATAAATAATAATAAAAAAAAACAAAGAAAGCTGAGAAACTTTCACAGCCAAGAGGAGGCTAAGAGACATAACACCTAAAGATAATGTGGTATACTGCATGAGATACTGACACAGAAAAAGGACATTTGGTAAAAACTAAAGAAATGTGAATAAAGTATGGACTTTAGCTCATAATGAAGTATCAACATTGGTTAATTAACTGTTCATAGGTATATGACTAAAGTAAGAGGATGAATGGAGAAGAAACTAGGCATGGGATACATGGGAACTCTGCAGGCTTCCTATAAATCTAAAAGTATTCTAAACTTAAAAGTTTATTGTATAAATGATTCTGTCCAGTTGATCATCCAGTTGGGGAGGTGATCATGTCCAGTTGGAGAAGGTGACCACCACCAGAGGGAGATTCTATGAGGTAGATGGCCAGAAGATGGGGGTGGAGGGTAGTCATTCATGGCCAGCTGGAAGAAGCTGAACTTATTCAGGGAATTTCAGTAAGTTGTCCTGGGTGGCAGAGTGGCTCTCTGAAGACCCCACCAAATCCTTGCAAGAGAAACAGCCAACATTTGGTCATCTAACAAGCACAGTTGACCTTGGACACTGGATACACCACATTGGCCACGTTAAGACTATGATCTTTCTCCTAATTCACTGCCATCACCTTCATACCCTGTGCTCCCCAGGCACAAATATGGAGGGTCCCACATAGCAGTTAGCAAGTAAAGGAGAAGGAGGAGCAAGGAAGAGAGAAGAAACTGAGCGACCATGTTCCTGCTGCAGAATTCTAAGACCCCATGTTGCCTGAGCTATGTGGAGAAGGCATAAGTATTAGGTTGAATCATAGAATTAATTGTTGACATTACATTTGTCTATACTTTTAATTTATGGAAGGAGAGACAATTTGATAATATCTGAGAATGGCTAAAAAAGTTATAAGATTTCCTCAAGATTACCCAGTGGAATAGAGAAGAAAACTATACAAATGGACAAGTTTAACAGGCAGTTGTAAACAAAAAGTCAAGTTACTTTCTGCTTGTATCCTGCTGTGTCCAGTTTGTTCAGATAACTTGTTATAATTCACAGTGCTGTGTTCTACAGAATATACGGGTAAGAGAAGTAAGAAAAATTATAGAGGCATTTAAGCTGGTTTAGAGTTATGAATAGGTTTCCACAATAAAAGGCCATGAACACAGCTGAAGTAAAGCAGAAGAGAAAAATTCCTGATCATGTGGGTGCATGAATGCACATATGTGCATGCACACACATGGACTCTCTCTCTCTCTCTCTCTCTCTCTCTCTCTCACACACACACACACACACACACACACACACACACACACACAAGCAGAAGCACAGAAGCATGGTCAATATAGGGTCCTGGAGCACTGCAGTGAAGGGGCAACATACATTATAGCAGGAGAGCCAAGAATATGTTCTTTTCTAAGAAGTGATTGGCAGTAAAGAGTGTACTGAAATTAGTTCAGGAGAAAGTTGACAAGGACTTGGCATGGAGAAGATGAGATGGATCAAATGGACATTTCTTGAATAAAATGGATTTGGTCTGGCTATCATGTCATGTGGGGTGTAAAGGAAAAACAAGATGCAAAGCTAACTCTTAGTTTCCAAGACTAGATATGATTGGTTGATGATACCAAAAACCAGTATAGAGAAATCAAGAAGGAGAGTAGGTTGGGCATGGGTCAGTGTGCAGTTCAGGCTAGTTAACTCAGTTTCAAACTTGTATGGGACATGCAGAAAAACCATTATGTCACTTAGAGTATAAATTAATTTATTAGCAAACTCTTATGATTCCTTGCAAGCCTAGCAAAAATGTGCTTCCCTCTCAATCCTGCTCTAATACTTCTTCTTTTTATTCTCCTCTGTTCCACCATCTCCCCTCCAGTGGTCACAATTGTTTACTCCTTTCTATGTGTTACCAATGCTTTTAATAAACCTCTAATTTAGTACTGAAGTCAATGTTTTATCAGCGGTCACTTTACTTTGCTAAATAAAGAGGTCCTTGTAAAAAGGAGCTAATTGTGAGCCTGGCACACATTAGGTGCTCAATAAATGTTTGTTGAGTAAATGAATAAGTGAGCTTGCTTTACTTGGTGATGAGAAGCATGAGAACATGAAAAGTGGGAGAGAGAGGGAGAGAGAAGGATGAGAAGAAGACTCACATGGGCATCACTACACTCAATACTTGGTACCTTCCACAATTGAATACTGGTTAACGCTTGGCAGCTTATGTCAGTGTTTTCAACACTGCTCTAATGAGTAGAGCATTGATATACCAGAGCACTCATCTTGTTTTATGTCCCTGCTGCCTCCTGGTTAATCTTGATGAAGATTGATGGGGCTTTGGTCATAGGCCCAATGTGACAGTGCATGGAAGGCTAGACACATGGTGTATTAGTCCATTTTCACACTTCTAATAAAGACATACCCGAGACTGACAATTTACAAAAGAAAAAGTGTTAATGGACTTACATTCCACATGGCTGGGGAAGCCTCACAATCATGGTGGAAGGTGAAAGGCACATCTCACCTGGTGGCAGGCAAGAGAAGAGAGCTTGTGCAAGGAAACTCACCCTTTTAAAACTATCAGATCTTATTCACTATCATGAGAACAGGATGAGAAAGACCTGCCCCCATGATTCAGTTGTCTCCTACCCGGTCCCTCCCACAACACGTGGGAATTGTGGGAGCTACAAAATCAGATTTGGGTGGGGACACAGAACCAAATCATATCACATAGTGTCATCTCTGAAGGCCTTCAGGGAGACTTAGAGCATGACAGTGTATTGAAGCTTTGTCTTTCTGAGTCTAAGACAGGTTAGCCCTTCCAAAGTGATTCTCTGTATATCAGGCAGAGCCTTGCTGGGTGGTTGGGGACTGATGGAAGCCCAGAACCCTGTGGAGTGCAAACCTGAGAGTATGCAGTCAATCTGAATATATGTGGTGATTGCAATTTAGATCAAACCAATGTTTTCTTTCACTGTAAATTCCAGAATAAATTGTTGCATAGGATTTTGTAGTTTTAAAGTAGCTAGAAATGAATTATAAATTTAGCACATCTAGGAGCTGTGTTGTAGAAAGTAGACAGATAGTCTTAAGATTTTAAGTGCTGTAAACTCTTAAGAATGCACATGTTCATTAATAGGTCTACACTTAAGTGGCTGAGGTCTAAAGTAAGGCCCCAGCAGAAATGAAAAAAATGACTAAAAGACACTATACACTTTCAATTAGAGTCTTCAAGTTTGCTGCATTTTTTTTACAAAAATTAACAACATCTAGCAAGACAAATGTTATTTTAAAATTCATAGGCAATTGATTTCCTATAGCTCCAGTTCTTAATAGATTTAAAAGATTCAAAGCTTATTCATGATGTGATCAACATGTATTGCTTTGAATAAAGCATTTTGTGCTCTATTTAGGATTTGCATTATTAGTTATTCACTTTATCCAAAAAGTATGCACTGCTGGGCAAATGGACCAGAAAGGGTATATATTTCTTTTCACCCAACTTGAAGTGTGATTTGAACCAATCTATTGTATATCCAGACTGTGCTAAAACAACCTAAGAACAGTAATTTTGTATATGGCATTTCTAGAAACTGCAGGCAGGGGAGTGGGTGGGGCTGCAGTATGGAGCCAAGACTGGCCTTCAGTCTGATGGACAAGTCCATTGGACACGTGTATAGGGACTTGGAGCTCAAGGCTGTCATTGATGCTTTCAAGTAGAACATCCAATTCTGTCCTCAAAAAGCTTGCAGGGGAGCAAGCATGGAGAAACAGGCGTGCAAAATAAATAAAATACACGAAGATTCAGGATAATAACACCTTTAAAAACTCTTAAGCAAAATATTAGGGCCAACAATTCTACTAACTCCCTGTCTCTTATCACCTTTCTTCTCTTTGTTGGTAACAACTTTAGTTTCCTATGGATAATCAGCCCAGTGGGATTTTCCCCATCAGGGTTAGAGACCCACAGCCAGCCCCGACTTGAATAAAAATTGTCTGCTAAGTACAAAATCTAATAGGGCTGAAAACATTAGTTTTCCTTTTTCCACCTTTTTCCACCAGCAGCCCAGCTAGAGGACTAACGTTTTTGAGAGTCTGCTATGTACCAGGCACTGTGAGAGGCACTTTCCTCTCACTCTTTTCTCTCCAGTTAAAGCCTCCTTTGAGAGGAGAACCCATCAAATCTGTTTACTGTAAGAGGTAAAGAAATGAGGAAGAGTCACGTGTTGGAGAAGCTATTACATTTCCATCTTATTATGACTTAGCACTGAGCACTCTGGGGAAAACTATAATCGTGTGGGAATGACAAGATTACCAATTGTATTAAAGGGGGCATGGGTATTAAAGGGTTGAGAAATGCTGTCTTGGGCCCACGGCCTGATGTACTGTGATGGCATCACCAACCCCAGCTCACGGGGGAGAGGCCACACCACTCACATGTTTGCCTTCCCCGGCAGTGCATGAGCATTCCTGCACCTGGCCCTAAGTCTTTATCACATCTCTGTTGTCACTTGGGCTCTTCACATTTACAAGTCTCCTGGCTTTACTCAAAACAGGAAGACTGTACTCTAAAGTTTTATTCTGGACTCCCATTCCCAGAAATAACTTCATTGGCCACCCAAGAGTAATTCTGTCTTCCAGGGCCTCCAAACTTGCTAGACCAGGATTTTAATATAATATAATTGCAAGTCTGTCTACAGAATATACACAAAAATAAAAATATTGTTCCCTGTGGTATCCACTGCTCTTCTCATCCTTAGATTTAACAGTTAGGCTAGCTAGTAACCCTCTGTAATATTGAATAGAGTCTCATTCAAATGAAGCTCAATTTTCCCCCGAAATAAAATTCCATTTTAAGCACTAGAATTTGTATGTCAAATTTGGCCCTTTAAGAATAACAGAAGATATAAATTTTTACCACTGAGTTATCGGTTTTGGAAAAGAGAAGGTTAGTAATAAAAAACGTCAAACAAACTGAATACCTAATGCCAGTAACGAATGTCATCTCGATAATAAATCTTACACATGACAGGATTAACATGCGGGTCACATCAAGGCTCAATTCTGAAGGGGGCGGAAGTTTGCTCACTCAGCACCTTCGGTTTTCAGACTCTATTATCTTGCTTACTTAGTAAATGCAACGTTGTGCAATTTATTTTTTATTGCCTCATTTGTAAGTTTCTCTGTCTTCAAACCAAGATATCTTCAGGGACTTGGACTGCCTATTACATTCAGATGTCCATTTTCATAATAGGATAAGAACTCCTGTTAAAGAAGATGAGTAGCAAACACTGCAACTTATTGGAGCCAAGAAAGAAGATGCCACATGTTCCGAAATTGCCAAGACAAGGATGTATGGAGGTTTGCAGAACAGCAAAAGCTGTTTAGCAGTGAATATTACCTTCAACGAGACGACATCTATCAGATTATTTTTAAAAAATGCATTCCTATCAACATTTTTCTCTCTCATGAAAGATTAGTGTCTTTTTGTAACTGATTTGCTCAGATAATATTTTTCTACTCAGATATTATATACGTGTGTATACACATATTCATTTAGCACGAATCCTATTCTTCATTCTCTTTTCCATCTTCTTAACCCTCTTCCATTCTACTGCCATTAATGTGAAAGAACTTGCTGTTGTAAATCAGCAATGAATCACACCACTCATGCAAGGACAAACGTGAAGGAACACCTTCTATAAATTTGAAAATTCAGAAACCCAATATCATGCTATAGGAAAATGCATAGTGATAATTAGCAAATCCAGATAAGCTTAAGATGTAATCTATACAGGCAATATTATGCAAACACTGGATACTTGGTTAGCTGACAGCTAATTTTAAAAGTGATAAGACCATTTTTTACAGACAGCTGTAAGAGATGGGTCTTATCACTTTAAAAATTAAATCAGATAACAAATTCAGGTTTGTTTTTCTAAAGCTCAACCTATGGTATGCTCAACTTTAGGAAGAGACATCAGGTGAAAATGATTTTTCTAAGACCTAGAAACTGGATTGATGCTTTCAGGAATGAACCAAATGTGGATAAATGTGTCAAACTCTCCCTGGGTCCTAGGCATTAGCCCAGGAACTCTCTCCACGGGCATGCATCTGATAGAGATGGAATAACTCAGTGTGCACCTATAGGTCTTGTCTGCCTCTGAAAATGAGGGCCTTGGAAGGCAGTGCAAGATCTTTCAAGGTCATATTGAGTGCTGGTGTCGGTGTCTCGGGAGACAGCCAATGTGTATTAGTCATGAACATGGGCTCAGGAGGAACCCACGCCTCCTTGTTTACTAGCTCTGTGACCCTGGGAGAGTTATTTAACGTTTCTGGACCTGTTTTCCTCAACTGAGAAATGCGGATCATAATAGCATAGAGTTTTTGTGAGGATGGTATGAGTTCATGTATGCAGTGTACAGAGCAGTGCTTGCCAAGTCTGAAGCACTTGATAAAACAAGCTGTCATTATTTTTATTGTTTCCTTAAGGATGAAAGGCTAAAAATGGTCAGTTCCTAATGGAAAACCTTGCATCATCTGCTGCTGTTTCTGGAAACATGAAGGTTGCTGCGTGGTCTCCTGGTCACAGTGACTTTAGAATCTACAGCAGGGGAGTTTAAGGATGATGTAGTTCACGAGGCAGAGACGGGGCACCATTCTTTTTGTGCTATCCTATTCTCTGTATGCTTTGATGGCCTTTATTTTTATTTGATTTAAATTCCTCACAACATCTTTCTCATTGATATGGAATTGAGTTTTGACATGGTTATTGTTAGGCCTGCCGTCCCCCTGAGGTGGCTGTGTATTAACTACCATGGCGCATCCTTTCACAGCCCCTCTGCGGCTTTCCTTCCAGCCTAGTGCACTGGGCTCATTTCGTCATCCTTCATTTCTCTCTAGCATGCAAAGAGATTGATATTCTTCCTTGCTGCTCACGAATGATATTCCGCTCTGACAGCCAGCCTCACCACTTCCTCCAAACCCTTCATGTAAAAACTCGTCCTATCCAAGAAACCTTTACAGAATGAAAATGGTACCTTTCAAGGAAACCAGTGATGAACTGGAAAACTATTGTCTGATCAGGCCTCCCACTGACTGTCTTCACCGTCATACCTCTCCACTACTCAGTGGCACCTCTTCCTAGGCTATACATTGCCCCCTTCTCTTTATCTTTTTCCACTTCCCTTACTAACTTTTCAATGACTCTCTAATTGTTGCTCTATCTCAAATTGTGTAGATTCTGATTTTCAACTGAATTATATTTACTCGCATTTTCAATACAGTGAAGTAAACGTTGATTTTATTGGCTCATTCATGTAAGTAAATGAAAGACAGCCAAATGACCATATTGTTTTAATCAACATTTTTCTTCATGTTCATAGTTTCTCTATGGATCTCCTTCTTATTTCTTTCAATCAACTATATGCTGAGTGCCTGTTCTTTTAGGTGCTGTTGCTTTTACATTTATCTTGATTAGCTCAACCAAAAAGGAAACGCAAGGATCAATAAGTATTGACACATTTGGGCGAGGGAGATGGCAAATTATATAGCTGATTTTTCTGTTCCTTATAAAATAGAGTGTAACGTTGTTCTAAAATTGTATGGATTATATTTTATGGGTTTACATGGAAACATAAATCCTAAATCATGTAAATTTCCATAAGAATGAACTCTGTCTTAGGACATGCTTTCTCTCCCTAACAGACTGTGGCTCCCGTGTTCTATCAGTGCAGTCTCCACAGGCAGCAGTTTCTTCAGGACCATCATATCCAGGAGCACTTAGCAGTGGAAATGTCACCTTTATTATCATTCTCCTCCATCTTAAGAAAACAGTTATAAAGCCTGCCGACCAATGCTGTCTTGGAAACTAAATGACAGAGAAATTATAAAGGCCAAAAGAAAATGGTATACACTATAATAAGTTGAATACAAATTTCAGTGGAACTTTTTTTCTTGGCAAATGTTGCTTTGCAGAGCCTTACCAGCTTTTTGTGGCAGGGTATTTGCTGGCTTGGGACTTTGGGAGATTATTACATTATTGCATGATGCAGTATACGGTGTTTTGGGGACTCCTGTGCCATATTTTCACTTTAAATCATCACTCATAGCTTGGTGTTTCATTGTTTATAACGGTGAAGTCAGTAATGAATTTTCAATCACAACAAACATGAAAAGAAATATATTAAGCATTTACATACTATGTCTGTGCTCTCTGCTGGGTTAGGATGGAAGTCTACAGCACTGTGTTTTAAAGCACTTTTCTCACCAGTCCTGCTCTTGCAGAATCCTTAAAGAGCACATTCCTACTGAGTAAGGGAAGGAAAAGGAGGTACCGTGTGTGGGGAAAGGTGAGGGGTCTCTCTGTAGGGTGTGTAACTTGTGACAAACCCAGAGTGAAGAAACTAGAGGGAAGTTGTATTTTCCGTCCCTAGTGAGCTTTCAGGTACTTGCAGTTCTCTGGGTAACTGCAGTAGTTTCTCTCCTTCTGATGCAATGTTGTTATGTTTTTCATTCAAACATACTTGCATCTTGATGATTCTACTCTCTAAAAAAGATGAAATGAAGAATTTTTGAGAAATAAACATTTCAGGGAGGGACAGAAATCAGGCAAATGGTTTTGACTGCATACGTCTTAGAGTGTGTAGAATTAGGGCACCAGGTTACAGAGGCAGGGCAATCAGAACATATTTCTTTTTTGAATGTAATATACATTAATATTGCATGGACTATTTTCTCCTCTGTCTGTTTTACTGATTTTCAGAGGTAGATTTGCAGTGACCTAGTACCCCAGTTACCTTGTTCTTCTGAAGACATTCTCCAGAGACCGAGGTTGTCTTTATTCAGTGCTTAACTCAGTTAGCTATGTAGCTTGTGTTGAACTCTTGGAAGTTAGAACATGCCTACAAAAATGATCCCAGGGCTGTCAGATTCAGTGATTTGAAACACCGTGATAATGCCTCCCTTAAGCTGTTATGCCCATATGGATAAATAATAAAGGAGAAATTAGTATGTTCTAAAACTAGTTGTATATTCTAATTTTAGCATATGTGTGGGGAGTAGGGGAGAAAGGGAGAATGGGAGAGAATAAGAGAAAAAGGGAGATAAAGACAGATACTTTTCTTTTTACCATTATTTTGTTCTCTCCCCAATCAATGGCCACTGTGGAAATTCTAAGCCCAGCCTAGAAATTTCTGGAATTTTTGTTTAAATCACTTCCTTTTAAAGAGAGAGGGGAATATATAGGAAGACTTTTCATATAGCATACATGCATTCTGTCTAACAAAGTGCTCTGTGGGGTGTTCCTGATACTAAGGACATTTAATATTTTCTAGAAAAATATATTTTAAGAGATAAAGGATTTAATAGGTCCTTTGCTTCTGGTAATCAGGTCATCAGATTAAAAAAATAGTAATCTAGAGGAGCTTTGTTATGGGCTCCTCCTCTTGGTGATTAACTGCGACCTCTGTTACTTTTGTAAAGCAGTGATATTGAATGCACCTGGAAAAAATTATAATCAGGTATAAAATTCAGTCATTAAATATGTCAGGTGTATGTATGGCTGCTTCAAATGGTGTACTTTGTTCATTTTATGTAGAAATATACTGATATTCACAGAACTCATCTATTGCAAAGTGGCCCTCTCTTAATAATATTTAGTGACTAAATTTTATTTCAACTTATCTGGTTTTTAGATTATGTAAAACATCTAAAAGAATAAATGTGAGGCTGGGTGCGGTGGCTCACACCTGTAATCCCAGCACTTTGGGAGGCTGAGGCGGGCGGATCACGAGGTCAGGAGATCGAGACCACCCTGGCTAACATAAATAAACCATAAATAAACCAAGCAGGAAAGACGAATGAAGCAAGCGCAGAAGTCCAAAAGTAAGCCTATGCACATGACAAATATGATATTTCAGAGAAGAAAGGGTAGATTTTTGAAAAATAATGTTGAAACATCATATTATCCATTTTGAGAAAAATAAAGTCACACGCTTATGAATACAGAAAAGCCCACATGGAATAAAATGTTAGTATTTATGATGACAAGATTAGAAGAAAATAGTGAAGTTTTTGTTTGTTTTGTTTTGTAATTTCAAGGTAGAAGTGGAGTCTTCTTAGAATGTACATATGCAAGAATCCATACAGGAAAAATTAGCCAATCTCAGTTAACTGCACAAAGAGAGAGAGAGAAAAAAAAAACTTATATGTGATTCAAGATGCCATAATTAACATAACCATGCAGCTGGAGACTAAAAAAATGGCTGAATACGAACACGAACACACCAGACCAACTTTGATGTGATCACACATCTCTAGCTGCCGCTCACGGTGCCTTGAAAAGTTTTGTACTGAAGTTACATTGCCCAAGTCAAATAGCCCATTCATTCCCATTTCTTTACAAATCTCTAACACCCACTCCTTCCTTCTCATTCTCGGCTGATGATCTTCTTATTTCACTGAGAAAATAGAATCAATACATTAGAACAATTCCTCGTTCTCTGACCAACACATCGACCAGTCCGCCTGCTGTACATGTGGATATTTCACTTGTTGCTTCTTATAAATGGATGAAAAACCTGTGCTCTTAGCAAAACTCAGAGTCTTTGCTTGTGCACTGACTCACATAGCTTCCAATCTGCTCAAGGACTTGCTTCTGCAATTGTCTGCTCTCTCTTTGACACCATTAATCTATTGATTCATTGTTATTACCATACAAACATCTTAGAAGAACATCTCCCATATTACAAAAACAAAGTAAACCTTCTTATTGCTTTAGAACAATTAAATTGCCCTGAAGAGTTTTGCTGTTCTCTAAGGCAAAATTTCTCCACAATGGACTTTGTGTGCCCATCTCCTCTGCCATTCTCTCTAGAGACCAGTTCACTTAGACTTTTGTCTCCCTCCAGAATCGCTTGAACCCGGGAGGTGGAGGTTGCAGTGAGCCAATATCGTGCCACTGCACTCTAGCCTGGGTGACAGAGCGAGACTCCATCTCAAAAAAATAAAATAAAGAATTTTGTCTCTCTGCACTAAAACCTTTTTTCAAAGTAACCAATGACCTTCACATTTCTGAAAACAATGGTCTCTTCTGAATCTTCAACTTAAATCTATTTCTTTGTCACTTAATATTTGAGCTTGGAATCTGATATGAACAATATCTCCTGCCATATTCTACTGGTCAAAGCTATCACAATCTCAGTCCTAGTTGAAGTCAGAGAAGAAAGGACTATTTGGGGATCACAGGGCTTCAAAAGGATAAATACAAAACAGCTATGTAATTAACTTTAATGGGCTGTGTACCTGGCCCTGTTCTAAATGCTTTCCTTGGCTTTTGGGACCCCACACTTTCCTGTGTTTTCTCCCATCTCACTGGTCATTTCTTCTAAGGCCTCCGTGATGGGTCTCCTCCTGTTCTTCCCTCATGGACATGAGGGAAGTGCTTCGGTACTTGGTCTTGGACAGCTTCACCTTCAGGCCTACACTGATTTCTAGAGTTCCATGGCTTTAAATATTGTCTATGCACCGGTGACCCATAGGTTCCTGCCACCTCATCCACCACCTCCCCCTTGAACTCCAGACTCCTTCGCATTTCTGCCTAGAAGACAGTGAGAGAGCAAATAGGCTTCTCAAGCTCAACATGTATGAGGCTCTTCCTTGCTTTTCCTTCCAGTCATTACCTCAGCAAAGGGCACCGCCACTCACCTAGTGTTCAGGTCAAACATCTTGGAATGATCTTTTCTCTCTTTCTCCTCATAGTGCATCAACTGCACTTGTCAGCTTTACACTCACAATATATTTGTAATCTGGTGATGTTTTTACCACAGTCCAGTTATCTCTTGCCTGGACTACAGAAATAACCTCCTGAGTAAGGTGATGACTTTCCCTGTGATCTTTCAGCTCCCATTCTTCCCGACACCTTCTCGTACACATGTGCACACACCCAGCCTATCTTGCCCCGTGGCCAGCCTGTTCCTTCTCAGATGGAAATCAGATTGCATTACTTCCCCATTCAAAATGCTGAATAGTTTTCATCCTCCAGTGAAATAAATCCACAGTCCACCATTTACAAGACCTTAAATTTTCTGGGCCCTGGCTGTCGCTCTAGAGTGGCATCTTACTACCGCTGACTACCTGTGGTCCTCTAGCCAAACCAGCCTCCTTACAAGTTTCTGGAACACAACAGTTATTCCTTAATCTCAGGGCCTTTGCATACGCTACATCCTCAGAGTGAAATGTTTTGCCTCCAGATATCAGCTCATTTCAGCGCTCAAATGGCCTCCCTAGCTGGCCCATCAAAATAGCACACTTCACCATTGTATGTCACTTACCCAACTCTATTACTCTTTGTAACACTTATAAAACATTATGTCTGTCTTTCATTGTTTACTGTATATCTTCCACAATAAACTAAGTCCAAGAGAGTGGGACTTTGTCTTACTCACATCTGTATTTCCGGTATCTAGTACAATGGCTGGCACAAAGTTTCCAATAAATACCTTTTAAATAAATTAATTAATGAATAAAGGACAAACCACAGACTAAAAAAAAAGTATTTGTGGCATAAAGAATAGCAAACAAATTAATATTCAGAATGCAAAGAGCTACCACAAAACAATAAATACAAAGATGCAATCTAATAAATTTTTTTTCTAAAAAAGGATTATCTATAGTGAATTCACTGAAGAAGAAACCCAAGTAGTAATAAACACATGAAAAGATGCTACAAACTTCACAAATAATCAGAGAAATGTCAATTAAAACAATAAGCTACCACTTTTTTTTTTACTCAAAGTGGCAAAATTTAAATGACAACATCCATTGATGGCCAGTATTTGGATAAATGAACACTATTGTGAAATATTGGTACAATATAAATGAGAAAAGATTTTAGTTTGGGGGGAGAGCAATTTGGTGTCATGTATTATAATTTTAATAACTTATGCCTCAGTAATTTGACTTCTATGGATCTGCAATTTACATAAAATATGTACAAGGCTGTTTACTGCAGCACTGTTTTATTTAATAAAAAACTAGAAATAATCTAAATATTCATTAATAGGAGCAGTGATTAACTTTGAGATGAAGAAAGGGATGAAAATAGGGAATAAAAGAGAATCTTAAAATTTTATTTTATATGATTTTTTGTTTTAGTGTTGAGGGAGTACGTAAATATTTTTTAATATCTCATGGCAATTGGAAAACGTTTCAGGGCTGAGAACTATGTATAGCTCTAGGAGGCCCACTAAATAGCCCTGGAGACGAGGGAGTTATATTGTTGTCTATCGTTCGATAACAAATTCAAAAACTTAGTGTCTTAAAATCATTTGTTGTATTTCACGGTTTCTGGGTCAGAGATGTGAGCAGGACTCAGTGCGTGATTCTTCTGCTCCACATGGCTCTGCAGGGTCGCCCAGTGGTCTTCAGCTGGTGGGTGGATTTTTCTGGAGGGCTCGAGAGAGTTTATTCACAGATCTCTCACTTTAGGGGCGTGGTTGGAACCCTGGGTTCAGCCGAGACCGGCAGCTGGGGAAGCTCCACATGGCCTCTCCCGCATGGTGGTCATGAGGTAGCTGGACTTCTGACGTAGTGGCAGAACTCACGGCGACAGGGGGCGAGAGTGAGGAAATGGAAGCCACTAGTGACTTAAGGTTTAGGCTCAGAATTTGGCACAGTGTTAACATTTGCCATATTTTATTGATCAAAACAGTCATAAAATCCACACATACGCAAGAAGAAGAGTCATGGGCCCCACCTCTCAATGAGAAGAGGGTCAATAATTTCAGATCCAATGAAAAGAGTGTCAGAAAGTTAAGGCCATCTTTAAATGAACTGCATTGATCAGTCCATGATTCTGCATCTTGCCTCGCTTCCATTTATAGATGACTAGTACTGACCCTAACCATGCCCATTCTTACATTGGGTAAAACAATGTGTTCTGCTTCACGTAACTGGATAGAGAAGTCTAATAGTGAAGCTGAAGCCTAGCCTGAGGCTGAGTGTAGCAATCAGACTGGAGTTACACATTTGAGAGGCAAAGTGTATGGTGGTAATGAAAATCTCAGGAGTGAAGGATGTCACCCAAAGCACACAGAGATGGTTAAAGATGGATTAAGGCCCGTACCAAATTAGCACTGCGGTGATTATTTTCTTAATAGCTGGGCTTAGGAAAAGAAAAATTTGACTGTTGGTTTGAACTAGGGAGAAAATCATCAGGGAGGATTTGAAGGAATGCCAGGAATGTAGTGTTCTCCAGTGGTTTCATATGTTGATGTTTATTTTCAACATGTTGTGAACTTTTCAAAGACACATAGAAAATTACA
The DNA here is from genome assembly GCF_008728515.1 of Papio anubis. Taxonomy (NCBI): domain Eukaryota; kingdom Metazoa; phylum Chordata; class Mammalia; order Primates; family Cercopithecidae; genus Papio; species Papio anubis. Next base: position 13,124,308 of record NC_044990.1, on the reverse strand, counting down.
AGTTCCCATGAAGAGGGGGATACCGCAAACCACCATATTGTTCAGTCAAACTAGGGAAGAAGTTGCAACAAAGAGGGAATTGGTGGTCTGAAACAGACTGAATTTCTTTTCAAAATCCTCTGCTTTGAAGAAATTACAAATGAAATTCATGCATGTTATAGTAGTCAAACAGTAAAGAACTCTTTTAATTGAATAGTGAAAGACAATCCCATCCCCAGTTCCACTTCCTTTATCTTCTTTTTCTAATTAGCTTTATTTTAAATTTTATTTTATTTTTGAAAATATTTATGAGTTATTTTAAGCATTCAGAAATCAGAGTAATATGAGAAAAACCTATATTGTCATTAAGCTGTATCAACGAATGATAAATTTCTTCATATATGGTTTTACATCTTTATAAGAAATAAAATATTACGGATACACTTAAGAGTTGTCTTTATAATCTAGCATGTTTCATCCACTCCCTCTATTATGATTGTATGTATGTTTTCACTGATCATTTTTGATGTGATTCTTCTATGTGTACATTCCAATTGGCCCCAAAGAGTATTGTTTTGTGTGGTTACATAGTTTACACAAATGGTATGCTGTATGTGTTATTCAGGAACTTATTCTTTTTACACTGTGTGTTATTATTTTGGTATATACCTGTGTTCATAAAAACAGATCAAATGTGTTCATTTTAATACATTCTTAATTGCTTTATAGTCTTCCATTACTTAATTATACTAAAGTATATTTAACTATTCAATTGAAGATAGGTAATTGTTTCCAGTTTGGGGATTTTACAAAGTTGTTTCAAAATGCATCCTTCTACATACATTCATTTATACTTGAATGGGAGTTCTGAGGTATACATACCCAGAAATAGCCTGATATTGCCAATAAGAATGAAAACTTTCAGTTTGGAGGTTTTAAGGTGGAGCTGGCATTATCGAGTTGGTTTATTTAAGACTCCATAAGGTTGTCAAGGAATCATTCCCTTCCATCTTCCACCCAGTCATCCTGGGTGTGGCTTCTTCTCAGGTTAGTAGTGGAATGATTAAAACATTTGCAAATGTGATATCCAAATAAAAGTGCCCACAAGAAGAGGGAAGGCTGTTTTTCCTAGGACAATCCCTTAGGAATTATAATCTTTCTGCATAATACTCCCAGAAGACCTCACCTTATAATTTATTAGCTGAAATTGTGTCACCGCCAATGGCAATATAATCATTTTAGAAAAAAAATCAACTCCATTCCTAGAACTGGAAGTTACATCTTCTTCCATTGAAACACATGACTGTACTGGGGAAGGAATGGCTAGGCAAACAAAATCAACTTTCTATAAAAAAAGGTATGATATTGAGATAGGATACTAGCAGGCATCCAACGATGTCCAAAGCTCAAATGTCCTGGCTTTACTAGGCTTTGCCAAATTGTACTTTAAAGTATAGATACCAACTTAAACTCCCACTCCTAATATCTGAGAGTTCCTATCAAACATCCTCACCAGCACTTGGTATATTTAGGTATCACATTATTGCCAGTTTATAAAGTATGAACTGTTTCATTATTGCTTTACTTTTCCTGATTACTTTTCATGGTTTTGGAGGTTCCCTTTTTTCCGATAAGTTTTTTTTTTTTCTTTTTTTTCATTCCATTTGGCCACTTTTCCATCTAGTAGTCTTTTTTTTGTAGCGATATGTAGGAAACCTTTATATTTCTGTACACTATTCCTTTGTCAATATAGATTACAAGTATCTTCCCTCAATCTGTTTTTTCTCTTTTAACCTTGTTTATGTAAATAGGAAATTCCAAAGTTGTTGGAGACCAAAGTTAGCAAGGAAGAAAGAGAAAAGTGTAATAGGTATAGTAGGATCCAGGAACATCAAATTTTAAATGTTTGAAAGTGGGTCATTCTGTGTACAGTACAAGACCAAAACTTGGGAAGTAAGGTGCTGAGATAGAAAGGAGAGTTATATGGGATGGTCAGTGAACTGTGAGACTGGATATCTAATTTGCTGAGCACCTACAATGTGCCAGTTTCTGTCTTAAGTGCTTTAGATGTATTAGTCAACTTAACCTTTGCAACAATTCTGTGAGATGAGTGCTGTTATTACATCCCAGATCTGCAGATAAGGAAATTGAGGCATAGAGTAATGTGGTAACAGGCACAGAGAGAGTAGATGGTTTCCAAGCCACCCAGTAGGTTAGAGGTTGATTATACTTTCAACTCATTAAGTTAGTTCCACAGCCTATGTTCTTAGCTTCTGTTTGTATAGTCTCTCATGTCTCATGTTTGCTGTTATGTTGATAAGATTTGGGACAGAGAAACACAGAAAGAGCTGTCAAAGGCTTTTCCTGTATATAAGCAGTTGACAATGTGAATTTAGTTGTTTTTTTAAAGAATTTATGTTCTCAGGTAAAAATATTTTGGAAAAATAAGCATGTGAATTCCAAAGTTCTTCTTTGATTCAAAACCAGTTACTTTTCCCCCTTTCACCCTTCCTCCCTCCCTCTCTCCTTTCCTTCTTTGCTGTGTTCACACTATTTAAATATGCTTTACAAGTTTTCAATATTAAACTCTATTATCATCACCATTTTGCCTAGTATCATAAGCAGAATTCATTAGCAACTTCAGATGTGAACACAGCCAATCCACTGAAGTAATCATGAAATAGATAATTCTTTGTTTAAGTATGACATTCTGTCCTTTCATCTTTAGGTCTTTTACTCTCCTCATTTGGATTCAGAAAAGTGAAGGAAACATTAAAAGCCTCTGAGTTTTCAATGTCTCCTGTAAACAGCATTCCCTCTTCATATAATAAAGGAATATTTTTTCATTTTTACCATTATCCCCCAATGAAAAACAATATGATATTTTTAGATCTAAAACCCCAAAATCACCATAAAGAGAATGAGATTTGAAACTAATGACTAGGCAATGGCAGCCTCCTTCAGCCTGAAAGCTGGAGTAAGCACAGACAGCAAGACTCAGAAGGCCAGGGACATCAGATGGGTTTGGCTTTTCTACATTCAAAATCACAATTGTCACTGTCACTCGCTGGTCTTTACACACATTCTCAGTCTGAGTGAAAAATTGCCACATATGGGTAAAGCGAAGAAAAGCAGCTGTTTCACTTATATCAGGAAGGTGTATGTTATTCTCAATTAAGAGACACCAGGAATTACTTTCAAATGCCCCTTCTCCAATATATTTGAAAGGACTCTCAGGAGGTCAAGTCCACTGATGAGGATAATGATCTTGCCAACCTGAGCCATGTCCCTCGGTTTCAGTGCTAGAGGACTGTTTTCAAACTCTAACAGAGTGGGAGTAACTAATCAGGAAGATTTGAACTAGACATCTTCCCCTGGGATAACTAAACAAAAATAGAGGATAATGAGGCTGAATTAGTTTTGTTGTGGGGAACAATTGTAATATCTTCTATCACTCATTGTCAAAATATTCCCATTATGTAAAGAAGTATGTGATTTGCTTCTATCAGATAATTGCTTGGTTGTTCTGTTGTCTTTTTCTTCTCCTCTAAACAGATTTTAAATTTTGTGAAGGACAAGGATTATGGTTTATATTCTATTTCATTTCTATACACACCACTACTCCCTTCTACCTGTTCTTCCCACTGTCAAGAAAAATTGCCCCTTCTGCTTTCTATAACCCAGACTTCTCTTTACACTAAGTCTGAGTGCAGACAGACTCCATCAAGAACAGACTGATAATTACTCCCTAGGCATTGTTTAGTAAACGATGATCAGAATTGGCTCCCTGATATTTTAGCGCACTATTGACTTATTTCTAACTTCAGAAGTTAAAACCAAAATGCAATTCTCCAGAAAAACTTAACACACATACAGACACCCCCCCCCCGACACACACACACATGGATGCACACAGAAAGAGAAGATAATAAAGTCCTGAAATAACTCAATTCACTTTAAGAGTTTGTTAAACCTTTAGTGTGTGATAGACATTGTGCTAGGGGCTGTCAATGATACACATTTGAATTACACCTGGCTCGAACCTGTAGGAATCCACCCTCTGGTAAATAAGACAGACAGGGACATAAACAACTCCAAGATGAGACAGTCTGTAATAAACACAACCCGGGAAAAATGAATAAAACATAAGACTGTCAATTATATACATAATTGCAGAGTTATTAAATCACTATGTCTACATAGTAAGCTATATAAATAGGCATTTCAACTAGACCATCCCTCTTTCCACACGTAGGAGTCAACACAGATCTATGTACTGGTTGGCTTTTCTTCTAAAATTATCACCTTGAAATGTGGTTTTATTTGTCTGTTTGTTTGTGCGATGTAGTCAAGATGAGTGATGTAATGTGGTTTTCTAAGTTGATTTGAAAATTGTACTATCTTTCCTGCTAAATTAGCACCTCTCTTTTAGAATGTCTTTGTTGCTCGTTTTTCATTCTCAATACGTCCTCAATTCTCTCTGCTATTTTCAGTTTTTATATCAGTTTCTTCCCTTCATTCTATTGTTCCATTTCCTTCTTGTCCACTGTATCCTGTACTGGTAGTATTATTGCAGACACAATTCTTTAAAATTATTAACCAAATGATGGGAAAGGTAATTTCCTTTTGAAGAGGAAAATATTACCAAGAGGACAATAATCTCCATCAAAATAACACCTACCATTCTGGAGAGTGCTAGTTCTTAGAAGTAGGAGCAAGTGCATATTTTCCTTTTGAGCTTTCCATGGCTCCATTAACAACTGCTGGTCTTTCGGTATACTGAACAGTTGGCTAAGGCAAGAGCAGACACATGAACTAACTACTTTGGACCAGTGGAATTTTGGGCACGTGGTAGAAATCAAAACGTACTCACTGATTGGTAACTGAACTCCTCTGGTAAGAGAAACAGTAAAAGTATGTAAGCACCCACTATTTCAGATTGTAGTCAATTACCTAATACCTTATTTATATGTAGTTTCTTATTTGATCCCAATTGCAAGGCTGTGAGACAGTCTAGGTCTCGAATTTCCGCTTTTCACAGAGAAAGAGGCTGAAGTCCAAACAATATAAAGTGATACGATGGCTATTCCTCATAACTGCATAAGGGTCCCAGTCCTGACTGCAAAATCCATTGGCTGTTTAAATCCCCACATCTAAACATCGCTTTTTTTTTTTTTTGAGGACTGAGTCTTGTTTGTCAGCTTCAGGTTGAGGCAGTGGCTGAACTCCGCTCACTTAAAAGCCTCCCTACTTCTCTCCTTGGTTCATTTCACTCTCCTGCCTCTAGTTTCCCGGGAGGTTGACTACAGTGGCTGCTTACTCACGCTCTAGCCAATTTTGTCTTTTTTAGGTAGAGATTTGGTTTCACCAGAGGCTAGGATGGATTCCCTGACCCCACCCTATGATCTGCCCACTTTGGCTCCTCCTAAAGTCCTGGGATTACAGGCTTGGAGCCACTGCCACTGTCCCTCTCAAGACTGCCCACTGGCACGAACTGAGGGAGATACGCTGTAGCCATTTCTAAAAAATTTTTAACCGGTTACATTGGCATATATTTATGAATTCATACAGATATTTTGGATACAAGTACGTAATAACTACGAAGAGGCATCACTGTTCAAATACCCAGGCTTTTATCATCTCACAAGAGGATTAATGGCATGACACGTGGGTGGAAATGGAAAAGTTTAATAGGAAGAACAAAGCGAGAGAAGAGAGCAGCCTCTGCTTTTATGGTGAGAGGAGTCCAAAAAGGGAAAAGTGGCGACTGCAGCCCATTCTGGCAGTGTTTTGGAGGCATGATGTCTGATTTATGTAGGGCCTACAGACTGGTTTGACCTGTGGCGTGGATGTTTATATAGTGCCTGGGAAGGTTGTTCGCCTGCTCCTGATCTTATACAAATGGGCTGGTTGGCGCTGTGGTTTCACGCTTTGGGGAATTCCAGCATTCTTTGGGAGGCTGTAGGCGGGCGGATCACGCAGGTCAGGAGATCGGTGACCATCCCATAACACGTGTGAAACTCCCGGCCTCTATTAAAAAATACAAAAAGTTAGCCGGGCGAGGTGGCGGGCTTCAGTCCCAGCTACTCGGGAGGCTGAGGCAGGGAGAATGGCGGGAACCCGGGAGGGCTGGAGCCCCTGCAGGAGAGCTTGAGATCCGCCACTGCACCAGCCTGGCGATGTGACTCGCCTCCAAAACAAACAAACAAACAAACAAACAAAAAAACAAAAAACCCAGGGCTTTCCATTTGTCTGCTCCTTACTATACACGTGGCTAGCCAAAAGAGAAGATGAAGCCACCATTTTGAACATGCCTACCCCCTGGTAGTATATTCCTATGGGCACAACTGCTGGTATTAACCCATGCAAACTTCCCGCTTGCTTGTTTATGTCTGAAGCTCGATTTCACAGGATGTTCTTTGTTAGAAAAGAAAATAATTTTGGAGCTGCTTTTCATTAAAAGGAAAACCTTACTGAGGACTTCCGTACCCTTACTATCTGCCTAAGTAATTTCTTTTTAACTCCTGTATCAATCGCATCAGGGTAAATAGGGTATTCATCACCTCAAGCATTTATCCTTTGTGTTTAAAACTATTCAATTATACTCCTCTTGCTATTTTAAAATGTGCAATTAAATTGTTTTTTACTGTAGTCACCCTGTTATGCCAGCAAACATTAGATCCCATTTATTCTATTTTTTTGTACCCCTTAACCACCCACCCTTTCCTCACAGCCCACTCACCCTTCCCAGCCTCTGGTAGTTATCCTCCTACTCTCTATCTCTGTGAATTCAATTGTTTTAATTTTTAGCTCCCACAGATAAGTGAGAACATGCAATGTCTGTCCTTCTGTGCCTTATTTCACTTAACATAATGATTTCCATTTCCAACCATGTTGTTGCAAACGACAGCCTCCCATTCTTTTTATGGCCGAATAGCACTCCATTGTATATATGTATCACATTTTCTTTATTCATTCATCTGTTGATGAACACTTAGGATGCTTACAAATCTTGGCTATTGTGAATAGTCTTTGATATCTGATTTCCTTTCTTTCAGGTTTATACCTAGCAGAGGGATTGCTGGATCATATGGTACCTCTATTTTTAGCTTTTTGAGGACCTCTAAACTGTTCCTCAAGGTGACTATAGTAATTTACATTCCCACCAACAGTATCCAAGTGTTCCCCTTTCTCCACATCCTTGCCAGCATTTATTATTGTCTGTCTTTTGGATAAATGCCATTTTAACTGGGGTGAGGCGATATCTCACTGTAGTTTGGATTGCAATTCTATGATGATCAATGATGTTGAGCATCTTTTCGTATACTTTTTGCTGTTTGTATGGCTTCTTCGAGCAATGCCTATTCAAGTACTTGCCCGTGTTTTAATCAGATTATTAGATTTTTTTCCTATAGAGTTGTTTGAGCTCCTTATGTATTCTGGTTATTAATCCCTTGTCTTATAGGTAGTTGCAAATATTTTTCCCACTCTGTGGGTTGGTTTTTCACTTTGTTGATTGTTTTTTTTGCTGTGCAGAAGCTTTTGAACTTGATGTGATCCCATTTGTCCATTTCTGCTTTGTTTTTGGTTGTAGTTGTTGTTGTTTTGTCTGTGCCTGTCAGGTATTGCCCAATAAGTCTTTGCCCATTCCAATGTCCTGGAGAGTTTCCACAATGTTTTCTTGTGGTAGTTTCATAGTTTAAGGTCTTAGATTCAAGTATTTAATCCATTTTGATTTGATTTTTGTGTAAGGTGAGAGATGGGTATCTAGTTTCCTTCTTCTGTATATGGATATCCAGTTTTCCCAACACTATTTATTGTAGAGACTGTCCTTTCCCCAATGTATGTTCTTAGAATCTTTGTCAAAAATAAGGTTCACTGTAGATGTATGAGTTTATTTATGTGCTCTCTATTCTGTTCTACTGGTCTATGTATCTGTTTTTATGCCAGTACCATGTTATTATGGTTACTATAGCTTTGTAGTGTAATTTCAAGTCAGGTAATGTGATTCCTCCAGTTTTGTTCTTCCTGCTTAGGATAGCTTTGGCTATTCTGAGTCTTTTGTAGTTCCATAGAAATGTTAGGATTTTGTTTTTGTGAAGAATGTCATTGGCATTTTGATAGGAATTGTATTAAACCTATAGATTGCTTTGGGTAGTATGGACATTTTAACAATATTGATTCTTCCAATCCATGAACATGGAATGTTTTTCCATTTTTGTGTTTCCTCTTTGATTTCTTGCATCAGTGTTATATGGTTTTCACTGTGCAGATATTTCGCTTCTTTTGTTAATTTCCGAGTATTTTATTTTATTTGCAGCTATGATAAATGGAGTTACTGTCTTAATTTCTTTTTCAGATTGTTCACTGTTACCATATAAAAATGCTACTAACTTTCATGTGTTGATTTTGTGTCCTGTAATTTTACAAATTGTCAGTTCTAATAGTTTTGGGTTTTTTGGTGGAGTCTTTTAGTTTTTCCATATATGAGATCATATCATCTGCAAACAAGGATAATTTGAATTCCTCCTTTCCAATTTGGATGCCCCTTTTTTCTCGTCTGATTGCTCTAGCTGGAGCTTCCAGTACCATATGGAATAATTATGGTGACAGACGGCATCTTTGTTGTGTTCCAGATCTTAGAGAAAAGGCCTTCAGTTGTCCCCCATTCAGTATGATGCTAGCTGTGTGTCATAGGACACACAAAAGTTGTATATGACTTTTGTTATGTTAGGTATGTTCCCTCAATACCAGTTTTTCAGGGTTTTTATCATGAAGGGATGTTGAACTTTATCAAATGCTTTTCAACATTAATTGAAATGGTCATATGGGTTTTGTCTTTCATTCTGTTAATATGATGTATCATATTGATTGATTTGCATAAGTTGCAACTTTCTTGCATCCCTGGGATAAATCCCACTTGGTCATGATGAATGATCTTTTTAATGTGTTGTTGAATTCAGTTTGCTAGTATTCTTCAGAGAATTTTTACATCAATATTCATCCATGATATTGGCCTGTAGTTCTTATTTATTCATGTGTGTTTGTCTGGTTTTGGTATCAGGGTGATGGAGGCCTCATAGAATAACTTTGGAAGTATTCCCTCTTCCACCACTTTTAGGAATAGTTTCAATAGAATTGGTATTTGTTCTTTTTAAATGTTTGGTCATTTAAAGTCAGCTCATAGGCTTTTTTGTTTTTGTTTTTGTTTTTAATTACTGGAAGTCTTTTGATTGGAATTTAGATCTTGTTACTTGTTATTGGTCTGTTCATGTTTTGAATTTCTTCCTGGTTTAATCTTGGTATGTGTCCAGGAATTTGTTGATTTCTTCTAGATCTTCAAATTATTGGCAGATAGTAGCCATAGTAGCCCCTAATGATCCTGTGAATTTCTGTGGTATCTGTTGTAATGTTCCCTTTTTACCCAGGATTTTATTTATTTGAATCTTCTCTTTTTCTGAGTTAGTCTGGCTAAAGGTTTGTCAGTTTTATTTAGTTTAAAAAAAACACAAATTTTTAATTGTTCTCTTCATTTCTATTTCATTTATTTCTTCTCTAATTTTTATTATTTATTTTATTCTACTAATGTTGAGTTTGGTTTGCTCTTGCTTTTCTAGCTCTTTAAGATGCATCATTAGGTTGTTTGGGAGTTTGATGATTAAATGCTTTGAGATACTCTTATTTGGGTTAAATTTGCTTGATGTTCTGTAACCTTCTTGTACTTGGATCTTCGTATTGTTCTTTAGGTTTAAGAAGTTCTCTGTTATTATTCCTTTGAATAAACTTTCTCTTTCTCTATCTCTTTTTCCCTATCTCTTTCTCTACCTCCTGTTTCAAGGTGATGACTCTTAGGTTTTCCCTTTGAGGTTATTTTCTTGATCCTATGGGTGTGCTTCATTGTTTTTTATTCTTTTTTTCTTTGGTTTCCTGACTGTGTATTTCAAAATAAACTGTCTTCACACTAATTCTTCTGTTTGATCAATTCTGTTATTGAAAGACTCTGATGTCTTCAGTATGTCAATTGCATTTTTCAGTTCCAGAATTTTTGCTTGATTCTTTTTAATTATTTCCATGCCTTTGTTACATTTATCTCACAGAATTACAAACTTTTTATCTGTGTTATTTTGAATTTCTTTGAGTTTCCTCAAAACAGCTATTTTGAATTCCCTGTTTGAAAGTTCACATACCTCTGTTTCTTCAGGATTGGTCCCTGGTGCCTTATTTCATTCATTTTGTGAGGTCATGTTTTCTTGAACGGCCTTGATACTTGTGCATGTTCTTTTGTGTCTAGGCATTGAAGACTTAGGTACTTATCATAGTCTTCACAGTCTAGGCTTGTTTGTACCGGCCCTTCTTAGGAAGGCTTTCCAGGTCTTTGAAAAGAATTGGGTGTGGTAATCTAAGCTGCATCTACATTAGGGGGCACCTCAAGCCCAGTAACACTGCGGTTCTTGCAGACTTGTAGAGGTACTGCCTTATGGTCTTAGACATAATCTGGGAGAATTCTTTAGATTATTATGCAGAGAATCATGTTCTCTTTCCTTACTTTATCCCACAAAAATGGAGTCCCTCTCCACGTTCTTAGCCACCTGGAGCTTTGGGTTAAGAAACATAAGCACCCCTGTGGATACAACCACTATGACTGCACTGAGTCAGACCTGAAGCCAGCACAACACTGGGTCTCACCCAAGGCCTGCTGTAACCACTCCCTGGCTATCAACTGTGTTTGCTCAAGGCTCTGGGGTTCCACAATCAGCAGATAGTGAAGCCTGACAATCCTGTGTCCGTCTTTCCAGGTGGCAAGTTACCCCAGGCTCTGGGCATGTCCTGAGGTGCCATCCAGGAGCCAGGGACCAGAGTCAAAAACCTTAGAAATTTACCTGGTGTTCTATTGTACTGTGGCTAAGCTGGCACACAAACCCCAAGATGTGGTCCTTCTCACTCTTTCATCCCCTTTCCAAAGCTAGAGGAGACTCACCCCATGGCTGCTGCCCATGACAGGCACATAGAGTGCTGCCAAGCAACCTCCATTGTTCCCTTAAGACTCAAGGGCTCTTAAATCAGGTTGGCATATTCAGTTGATTACTGATTAGTGCATTTGTGTGAGTAAATTATTCAAAGTTGGTGAAAGACACATGTGAAAGAATTAGAGACAACAGTACTCAATGCTCTTACAGAACCGGGAGTAGTGCGTATTCCCTCCAGTCAGTTGGAAAAACTTCATAATTCATATGGTATTGGTAGAGTGCACAAAAGAGTTTTGCTTTAGTATTGGAGGATAATTATATCTAGGCTCACTAATGCCTGTAACAAATATTACAAATTAGACCCAAAGGGATCGAATGATTTCAAAGTAACTTAATATATTCTAGTACAAAAGTGAAGATTATTCATAATGTGTGGTCTTTTATGTCTGGCTTCTCTCACTTAGCATAATGTCTTTTTTTTTTTTTTTTTGAGATGGAGTCTCACTTTGTCATCTAGACTACAGTGCAATGGTGCGATCTCAGCTCACGGCAACCTTCGTCTCCTGGGTTCAAGGGATTCTCTCACCTCTGCCTCCTGAGTAGCTGGGACTACAGGCACATGCCAACATGCCCAGCTAATTTTTCTATTTTTAGTAGAAATGGGATTTCACCATGTTGGCCAGGCTGGTCTCGAATTCCTGACCTGAAGTGATCCATGCACCTTGGCCCCCCAAAGTGCTAGGATTACAGGAGTGAGCCACCATGCCCAGCCAGCATAATGTTCTTAAGGTTCACCCATATAGTATTATGTATTGATACTTCATCCCCTTTCATAACCAAGTATTATTCCATTGTACGAATAGACCACATTGGTGTATCTACTACCAGTTGAGGGATATATGGTTTGTTTCTACCTTTTGGTTATTATGGATCATATATTTATGAACATTTATGTACACATTTTGGGTGGATGGATGTTTTCATTACTTTTGGATGTATTCCTGGGAGTGGAATTGTTGGGTTAAATGGTATGTTTAACTTTTTAAGATACTGCCAGACTGTTTTTCAAAGTGGCTGCACCATTTTACATTCCCTCCGGCGGTGTATTAGGGTTCTGACTTCTCCACATCCTCACCAACACTTCTCGTTATCTCTATGTTATGATAGCTGTGCTAGTGGGTAAGAAATGGCATCTCATTGTGGTTTTTACTTGCATTTCCCTTGACTAATGATGTTTAGAATCTTTTCATGTGCTTGTTAGCCTTTTGTATGTCTTCTTTGGAGAAATATCTACACAGATCTCTTTTAATTTGGATATTTGTCTTTTTATTATTAACATGTGAGCCCATTGACTCTTTGATCCATAACTAAGGATTGTCAGAAGGGCCATTGGAATTCTATTGGAGCTATTCTTTGTTATTCATTTAGTAAATAAAAAACCATTTCAATATCCCTGAGGAAATCATAGAGATTAGGACCATCATCAAATACTGGAAAGATGCACAGGTATAGAATCTTACTGTATTTCCATTTAATTGTCTAGTATGAATAGTACAAAATAGGTGAATCTAGTAGTATAACACTGGACCACTTAAATGAGTGTACCTCCAATTGGATTGGACATTACTGATATGGTTATAATTGTTGAACACCTGATATACAACCTTTGATCTTGTTTATTCTTTTTACTTTGCTCCAATAAGCAGGGAACAACAGAAATTTGCTTTCATTTGAAGGATGTTTAACTCAGGGACATGTGAACCTCCTAGTTTTGGACTTCAGTTAAGTCAATATGGACCTTGGCTTTCTCAGTCTAGCATTTTGATGACATCATGCTAATAGGTCTTGGAAAGCAAGTGTTTTTAGTACACTGGATGCCTTGGCAATAAGGTAAGAAATACTTTCTTCGTGAAATTTGAGGCATTCCAGTAGCCAGGGACATTTTGGAATATCTCCTCCAAAATGAAAAAAATCAACTGTGCTCTATATCAAGAAGCTAGGTGGCCTTACTTGGATTTTGGAAGCAATATGAACTATATTTGTATTTGATGTTCAAGGCATTTTCTGGGAAACAAAAGTTCTTCTGTTTTAAGAGTCTAGAGCAAGAGAAAATTTTCAACAGGTCTAGACTATGGTATTCAACTTTTATGACACTGTAGGTTCAGTGTTGTTTGAAGTGTTTGTGCCAGATTGTGATGCTGTGTATAGCCTGTGTGCAAGCCTCTACAGGGAAGTCACAGAAGTCTCATATTTTTAGAACAAAGCTATGGCCTTTTGCAAGTATGTAATATTGTCTCAAGAAACAGTTCCTAACTCATGGTGAATTTTAGTCAGCATGCAAATCTGGACTTCATTGGTTTAGATATTTTAGTCCCAAAGCAAAGACTGCTTTTAACAGGAAACATAGCCATGATACTATTGAATTAGGAAGTTGAGAATACTTCTTGGCCATTTGTGTCCATGATCCATCAGAAATTAAATTGATATTTTAATACTCAAAGAACACTAGCCATCTAATGTTCTTGCCAAATGCAGGGGCAATGTGGTAAGGCAGGATGGGAGTCATAAATTCAGCTCATAATAATTTCAGAAACAAAAACTATATCTACCACCCTATTCCCTTCCTTAATGGTTAATGAATATATTTATATATTTTAACCAATTTCCCTTGTCTTTCCTTTTCATTCCTTCTATTAGACACAAGAAATGTAGGTGAATATCATGATGAAGTTGGTTTGATAATTCTAGAAAGTCAGTGAATGGCCAGAAATCCTCAACTCAGAACTGAAGCAAGTAATTTATAGGAATTTGAGGAGACTTCTTACAAAGCAGAGGTAAGACAGTTCACTGAAATGTGAAGCACAGTGGCATTGTATAGGCTGTGGAGTTTTTTGTTTTGTTTTGTTTTCTAATTTTCATGTAGATTTGGGAAGAAGGGTGTAAGTGTGTATGTTAAGCAGCAAAAAGGAGTGAAGACAGTTGTCATTTGACATACAGAATTTGTAGGGGACAAATATTCCAAGCCCCTCTTCCAAATGGCACTTTGATCTCTGAGAATAATCTTTCATTGTGTGTGATCATTAAAGCGCTAGTACCCAGCTCCTGCTGCAAAGAATACTGGAGCCAACCTGTCCCATTCTCTACCTGGATAACTAAGGAATGAATATTTGATGTAGAGCTTGGGGTCACTGAATCTCAGAGAAAACTAATCAGTGTTGTAAGAGATGTCTGGAGGTCATTTCACAATCGCTACAGCACAATGCCTCAGGGGCACTGTGAACCTGCTGCGTAGCTCCTTCTGTGTCTCCTGCCATCCAGTCTTCCACAGATCCATGGGTCCTGCCTATTTCCCCAGCCTAGTCCTTTAGTCTCAAATCAATCCTGGGCACCCCAACATCCTTCCAATAAATTCTTTTAGCCTAGACAATCGAGTTATTTTTTGTTTGTTTGTTTCTTATAGCTGTGTGTACTGATTTATGCAATACTCTGCTGTGTCAAGTTATTTACAGTTTTGCATTCAGATTCCTTAAGAGACAGGAGACACAATTGGATTAGACAGCCACCATTCAGCAAGAAAGATTCTAGTTGGGTACATATGTTATCATGCTCCACCCTTCAGGCCACTCACCACCATATACATTTTGTTCTGTGGTCAAGGACTCAACCTAGTTCAATCCGTCTCTTTGGTAGAGTCACACAACATCAAGCACAACAACCTATAAAGATGTTTATGAGAAGGAGGCTGTAACTCATGAATAAGGGTCCTTCACTGAGATGCTCTGAACTTCTCAGAAAGGGTTGGTATAACCAGTTTGAACCTTGTGTGGCTTTATGGGGACAATATAAAAGGCTCTGAAGATTTTCCTTTCCATGTCAGTGAATTCCAGCTGCTAAAAAAGAAACCCTCAAGTGATGGTCCCAAGAGCTTTTGCAAATATTCACCAAGAGAATCACAGTTAAAGTTCAGTCCTATTTCTCCTTACCTTCTTAATCACTACAACTTATTATGTGCAGTTTCAAGAGCTCCAGTTCCAGCCCAGGGGCTGTTGGTCACTGATTCCTGATTTTGTAGGACACTGCACAAAGGTACAAATTGTATTCTCTGGCCTGAAAAGGAATGCAGGTTTTTGAGAGGATAGCAAGCAGAGTTTTTTTGTGAACTGGGAGAGTTTAGGCATGGGAAGAAACAGACTTGTGGAATGTTAATTATAGCTGGTGATTATGACAGTGGGTTGAATATTATGTTCTTTCTCAAAAGTGATGGCTCAATGTGTGATGACCAATACTGATGAAGCCTTTTTACCTTAATTGTGATTTTGTAATCTAGATTATCCTGCATGCTGCTAGTTGCCATTCACCTTCATTATAGGTTTTGCAAATTAAACAGTCACTCTGTGGTATCTGGCATAGGTGCAGAAGGCAAATACTGCTTGGGGAAAATACATTATTAAATCTACAGAGTAAGATGTTACAGGCACTGTGCCTCCAAACCACAGTCTCCATCTTCTATCCCTCCTGTGATGAATCCAGGCTCCCCCATACATTAGAAACAGAGAAACTAAAATCTAATATTTACATATTAGCATAACAAGAATAAAACGCTCATGGGCAATTTGTGAGTGTTTATTAACTGCAACCTAGAACAGTGTAACCATGGCAGTGCCTTTTCACACACAGATGACAAGATGGGATTTCTTCCCTGCCTCCTTCTTTGTTAATTCTTCCTCTCTCTATCACTGGTAAAACAGGATGGAAGCGTAATAACTCACAGGAAGCGGTCAGTGGCAGTAGGACAAAAAAAATCCTCTTTGGTAGACTTCCTTGGGAAGAACTTGAAGGACTTAAAGACTGCCCCAAGCAACTAACTTTTGGGATGCAAGGTCCCACAGGGCCCCTCAGGTGCCTTTAGGAATCTCCGAAGAACTGCCTAGCAGATATTTAGGGCCCTGAAAGGAGGCAAGAGGCTTAAAAGACCAAGAACAATGCCAAGGGAGAAGAGATAGGACAATCAAAGTGAAAAGATACTTACAGGCCCCACGTGAGGTTGATTCTGTATGAACTCATAGGTGACTTCATGCAAAAATAAAACAACAGGCCAGGCGCGGTGGCTCAAGCCTGTAATCCTAGCACTTTGGGAGGCCGAGGTGGGCGGATCATGAGGTCAGGAGATCGAGACCATCCTGGCTAACAAGGTGAAACCCCGTCTCTACTAAAAAATACAAAAATCTAGCCGGGCAAGGTGGCGGGCGCCTGTAGTCCCAGCTACTCGGGAGGCTGAGGCAGGAGAATGGCGTAAACCCGGGAGGCGGAGCTTGCAGTGAGCTGAGATCCGGCGACTGCACTCCAGCCTGGGCGACAGAGCGAGACTCCGTCTCAAAAAAAATAAATAAATAAAAATAAAACAACAAAACATAGTAACCACTTGCAAAACAATTTTACCCTTCTCTCTGTGCTTTGTTTGTGTACTTGGGGATCTCTTTTCAGTAAAGGATGTATCTGCATGTCCTTCCAGGCACTGTGGATATAACTATAGGATTCCCTGCTTCAGGCTCATATTTTGTCAATTTCCTATAAGAGTTGAATACAACTTATATTGCAACGAGGCCCTGGAAGACCAGCACAGTCCCCAGATACTTTCACGTTGCCGGGCACAGACAGGCACATTAGGCTACCTCTCAATAGACGGAGATACATTCTATGGAAATATGAATTAAGGAGAAAGGATACACTCTGAGAAGCTTCCTTCCAGGCAGCCCAGAGAATTAGACCATTGCTTATCAACGTTCAAGATACAACTGTAACTCAAGAAGTAAAAATGGTCATTATGGTGGCCCCAATGCAATTCTAGTACTTGTTCCCTCAGAAGGGAGCATTTGTTGCTTTTACTCTAGTTCGTGTTAGAAACATGGTTACTCTTATTCTTAGTTTCTACTGCTTAAGTTGCTATTGATTTTGGTGGGATAAGTGGAGATGGGGAAAAGATCGTATTTGAAATATACTTCAGAGCAAGATCCAGCAGGAGCTACTGAGTAAATTTCTTTGGGGACTGAGAGAAAGAAGATTAAGTAGTCATGTCTCTTCCTGGTTCTTTGCCTGCCTGCTCTGTCTTCTCTCCTGCTACTTCTCCACTGAGCACTTAGCACACTGCTTTCTCTGCCTCCCTCATTATTGCACAGAAAATCTATTCTTGAACCCAATACCAAAGCCCAGGGACACACTTGTAACTGTCTTTCTAACAGAGCCATTCTCCTATGGTATAAATATTTGTCTCCTCCCAAAATGTATGTGTTGAAATCCTATCCCCAAAGTGATGGTATGTGGAGGGGGGTCTTTAGGAAGTGATTAGGTCATAAGGGTGGAAGTTTTCCTTGACTATTCCCTCAAATATGTTTTCCAAATTTTCAGATTTATCTTCTTCCTCTGGAACACCAATTAGTCTTAGGTGCGGCTATTTAACATGATCCCAAATTTCTTGGAGGCTTCATTCATTATTCTTTTTTCTTTACCTTTGTCAGATTGGGTTAATTTGAATGCCTCATCTTTGAGCTCAGAAATTCTTTCTTATACTTGTTTCATTCTATTGCTGAAACTTTCCAGTGCATTTTGTATTTCTCTAAGTGTGTTGTTCATTTCCAAAAATTGTGATTGTTTTATTTTTATGACATTAATTTCTCTGGAGCATTTTTCAGCTGTATCCTGTGTTTTAAAAAATTTCTTTAAGTTGGTTTTCACCTTTCTCTGTTATCTCCTTGAGTAATTTAATAATCAACCTTCTACTTCAACCCTGAAAATACCATCATTCTTCACAGAACTAGAAAAAACAAGCCTAAAATTCATATAGAACCAGAAAGACCCCACATCGCCAAAGCAAGACTAAGCAAAAAGAACAAATCTGGAGGCATCACATTACCTGACTTCAAACTATACTACAAGCCTATAGTTACCAAAACAGCATGATACTGGTATAAAAATAGGCAAATAGACCAATGGAACAGAATAGAAACCCAAAATATAGTCAAATACTTACAGTCAACTGATCTTCAACAAAGCAAACAAAAACATAAGGTGGAGAAAGAATATCCCATTCAACAAATGGTGCTGGGACAATTGGCAAGCTACATGTAGAAGAATGCAGCTGGATCCCCATCTCTCACCTTATACAAAAATCAACTCAAGATATCAAAGACTTAAATCTAAGACCTGAAACCATAAAATTTCTAGAGGATAACTTTGGGAAAACTCTTCTAGACATTGGCTTAGGCAAAGAGTTCATGACTAAGAACCCAAAAGCAAATGCAATGAAAACAAGGACAAACTGATTGGACCTAATTAAACTAAAAAGCTTCTGCACAGCAAAAGAAATACTAAGCAGAGTAAACAGACAACCCACAGACTGGGAGAAAATCTTCACCAACTATGCCTCTGACAAAAGACTAATATCCAGAATCTACAAGGAATTTAAACAAATCGTGAAAAAAACAATCCTATCAAACAAGAAAAAAAAATAATCCTATCAAAAAACGGGCTAAGAACATGAATGGACAATTCTCAAAAGAAGATATACAAATGGCCAACAAACATATGAAAAAATGTGCAACATCACTAATTGTCAGGGACATGCAAATCAAAACCACAGTGAGATATCACCTTACTCCTGCAAGAATGACCATAATTTAAAAATAAAAATTAAAAAAAAAACTAGATGTTGGTGTGGATGTAGTGAAAAGGGGACACTTTTACACTGCTGCTGGGAATGTAAACTAGTACAACCACTATGGAAAACAGTATGGAGATTCCTTAAAGAACTAAATATAACTACCATTTTACCCAGCAATCCCACTACTGGGTATCTACTCAAAGGAAAAGAAGCTGATAAATCTAAGATCAAGGCAGGTTCTAAGCACCTCTTCCTGGTACACAGACAGATGGCAATTTCTCGCTGTGTCCTTAAATGACAGGAGGAGCAAGGCAGCTCTCTGGAATCTCTTTTATGAGGGCACAAATCCCATTCATGAGGCCTCCACCTAGTATAGATGGTCTATTGTTTAACAGAGCACAACACTGAAACTTAAGGGTAAAATACTACATCGCTGGTAGAATTTAAGAAACTTGCATTGTCTGAATAATAAATGACATGAGTGTATATTTTCACAGGTTTACAAAACAGAGAGGAGAGAGCAATCCAACTAATATGGCCACAGCTTACAACCCATTTAGTGTAAACAATCAAGAAATCTTTTTTAAAGGGAAGACTAACACTGATTTTTTTTTTTTTTTTTGCATTTCTGTAGCTCAATTCATGTTTGTATCCTAAATCTTTAATAAAATTGTCAATACACAAAATATCTTGGGTGAGTAATTTTTGAGGGAAATGAGAAAAAGCCTGATTTCCATATCTACATTTCCATAAAGAAGAGAATAGGCGAAGCTGCAAGAAGTGAGGCATGAGCAAGTTCCAGGACCCTGCAGAAGCAGCAGGTCACAGCCAGAAATGACCAGAAAAATGGAAACCCTCGGGAGAGGGTTTCACTTAACTCTGGGTCTTTATAGGGCAACCATGTGATAACAGGGAAAAAATGGATTTTGACCATCAGTCACTTCTCATTTGACTGATCAAATCTATTAATTGTGGGGGATTGTTTATTGAGACAAATCGATATCCATGAAAACGTAACCAAGGCAGGAAGAACTATCAGATGGAAGCTTTTGTCAGAAACTTGAAGAAAGACCTAAAGGAGGGTCAGTCTTAAGCTCTACACTGCAAAGCATGACTCAACCTCTGGGATCCCAGCTGCCCAAAACCATCCTGTAACAACCATCACAGTGGCCAAGATTTTCAGGGAAGAGATCAATAAAATGTCCTTCTTAGAAGGAAATGGGAGAGAATAACTAGGAAGAAGAATAGGAAAGGTGCTATTACATCCCCTGTGTCAGTCTGTCAGTTTATCAATCCAACATAGCAAAACAACAACAAAAATGCTTAATTTACTTCCCGGTGAGGTTCCACCCCCCAAAGAACTTCTAAATTAGAAGAGTAAACTTCAGATGAAAGATGAAGCAGCTTACATGACAAGAAAATAAATGTTGCCAGTCCAGCTGCTGCTCGGCTTCCAGGTCATTTCTGTGTCCCCTGAAAACGCCACAGGGATGGTGGAAAGGGTGTGAATCACAAAACAGGATGTTGGCATGGCTGGGGATACCTGTTATCCAATCCTATGTAGTGCTCCAGATGCTTTGAAATTGGCAATCCTTTGAAAACACACTCTTTTACTCATTTGTGTATCCCCAGAACCTGTCTTATGCCAGTAGCTGTCATATAATAACCCTTCATGATTGTTTTATAATAACAGTAAGCATACATTAAGACAGATTATTATGTGGCGCTAAGTACTTGGTACGGTTTGGCTCTGTGTCCCCACCCAAATCTCATGTCCAGTTGTAATCCCCAGTGTTGGAGGAGGGGCCTGGCAGGAGATGATTGATTCATGGGGGTGGTTTCTAATGGTTTAGCGCCATCCCCGTAGTGCTGTCTTATAATAGAGTTCTCACGAGATCTGGTTGTTTGAAAGTGTGTAGCACTTCCCCATGTACTCTTTCTCTCCTGCCAGCTATGTGAAGATGTGACTGCTTCCCCCTTGCCTTCCACCATGATTGTAAGTTTCTTGAGGCTTCCCCAGAAGCAGAAGCCGGTACAACCTGTAGAACTATAAGACAATTAAACCTGTTTTCTTTATAAATTACCTAGTCTCAGGTGTGTCTTTGTAGCAGTGTGAGAATGCACTGATACAGTACTTTAAGTAGAATTATGTGACTTAATTCTCACAAAAGTGTTGTGATGCAGACTGTCTAATCTCCATTTTATAGATGATAAAAAAGAGGCTTAAAGAAATTAAGGGAATTTGCCCAAGGTCACAGAACTTTTAAATGGTGAAGTCTGAATATGAACTCAGTCAGGCACTTTGACCTCCTCCAATCGTTGAATTGCATTGACCAGAATGATAGAGGTATAAATCAAGAGACGAACTGGAATATATATATTAATACATTCCTGCATCTCCTGCTTCTTAAAGGTCTGTTTTATTCTTCCATTGCTTTCTAACAACCCACTACATACTATTTTTCCTTCCTAAGTCTCTTGACCTTGAGTATTTATCAAGTGGGATAGTGATTCAATTCACTGCATTCTCTTTTATGTTGCAGATATGATATAGTGACTGGCAACTTGGTGCTAAAAATACTAGGCACAAACTTTTAAAATTGAGTTCTAGTAAAATAAAACCAGAGATCAAAGCTGAAAATAGCTTACATTTATTTGGATTTCACCAGGGGAACATTAGCTCTTTATGAGATTTGAAAGGCGATGCTTTTTATGATCTTTTTATAATTGGTTTACCAAAGCAGTCTGTCTTATTTAAATTCCAGTGATCCTGAAGAAAAATTGTGCATCCGTAGTTATCACGTAGTTGATGGACTTTAATCATTCATGACTTTAAAATTTTTTCAGTGCAAAGGAAATGTAGTTTGGCTGGATTCCATAAGAAAAATCTAGATATTTGTTTGTGAATCACTGTTTAAATGGCAGTGTAAGGTAATTGGCTAGATAGTTCACAAAGACAGATACTGTTTCTTAAACCTAGTGTGAGTAATTTGATTAAATTTATTCTTTCTTTATGCTTGGATACTCCTACCATAACAAATTAACAACAACAACAACCAGCCTAAATTAAGTACTATATTTTTGAAGTATTTCATTCTTTGGCATATGTTAATGAAATTAAAATAAGAAAAGAAAACATGTTGACTACTCAAAAGTACAAATTGCTTCTGTTTGTCTTATGCAGTACAGAATGGGAATGAATGAACAAACGGCAGAGGGTATGGAAGTGAAGCCTTCTTCCATTATGTCCAAAAGGAGATGTCCAAGGGAAGTGCTTATTCACTCAGTATTTAACTAAGGCTTACTATATTTAGATACAATTAAGAGGCATTTATAATTATCATTAATGATCTCATGTTAATTCAAGTATCCAAAGCATTTTAGCTAGGTTATTGATCACTGAAGCGTTAGACAAAGAACATAGCAGTGGTGCTTTGTGTATCTAAACTTACAGGATATAAAGGGAAAAGATTAAAATCTGTGTCAGGGCTGAACACAGGCTCAACTGCTGAGTAAAAGGTATGTATCTTTGTGTCTGATTATCAGGGTGGGACAGCGTGAAGCAATTGCCTACTGGCTTCACCCAGGCCAGTGGTTTTCAAACCATGTTCCACAAAGCCCTGGGTTATGTTTTGAGGATTATTTATTGAGACAACTCATCCTGATACTAGAAAAAGGTCTCCAAGAATATCCAGGGCCTCCTTAGGGTTGGTTAAGAGAGGCTGAGTGAGCAGAGCAAAAGCCCTAAATGGCTTCCATCAGAGCAAGTCTATTTTACTTGCTTTTGAGTGGTATTCCACTAATGATTTCATTTTTAAAAAGCGTTCTGCTACTAAAATATGTTAGAATTGTGTGACTGGCTTCTTAATTTCTTCAATTCTTCAGGTCTCAGCTTTAATACCATCTCTTTGGAGAGGCTTTTTCTGACCCTCCACCCATCCAAGATACCCTTTGCCTTAGAACTCTCTTACTCCTTACTATAAGCTTAATTATTTTCGGCTATTTATTTCCATAGTTTTGAATTGTCTGCCTCCTATATAAACACATAAGCTCTGCTATGGCAGATGCCTTATCCTTCTCATCCTCCTTGATCTTTTCTATGTCCTCTGTACTTTCCATCCTGCCTACACAAAGTAAGTGCTCAATAAATATGCCATGAAGAACTGAATGAAAACTAAATGAATGGGGTAAATGTGGTCATAGCTGTCTTCATTCTGGAATTCAGGCATGTCTCATTATGCCTGGAGGACCAGAAAAGAGAATTCTATACTACCAAATGGCCTATGTGTACACATGTAGCGTTCTGAGCAAGAACCAGTGTATAAAGAAATTAAAGTCAAAAGTTTCCTTTTTGCCCCATTCAGACACTTCGCTTCTCTGCATCTAGGCCTATTTCTGTAAAATGCTAGGATCTATGCACACACATGTGTCACCTGAAAGTCATAATTTCAAAGATTGTCAAACTAACATATTTTATTCAGGTTATCTATACAACCTGGGGTGCAATTATTATAAAACATTGTGGAATAAGGATGATAAATGCTAGAAAGTGGGAAAATATATTTGTTAGAAACTGAGCAAATGGGCTGTCTTATTGCAGGAGGAGCAGCTATGGTTTTACATCTACAACAAGTCAGGTGAAATAAAACAAGCAAGAGGCTCCACAAACCCGTCCTGTCACCTCCCGTAAGCACACAGAGACTCTGGCCTCAGAAAAGAAAGTGATCCCAAAGGTCTCTGGTTGCTTGTGATTCTGTGTGGGAATTTATGATTCTTATCTTAGAGGCATTGACTGTGGCCTTGAAAAAAAAGGCAGGGGCAGTGAGTAGACTGTAATTTATAAACATAAATTAAACAAAGTCTGCTCAAGAACTATTCTGACAGTTCAGGTTTGGGTAGGCTCTTTCAAGGCCTTTTTATTCTGGGATAGTCACTCTTTTTCTTCAATTAAAAAAACAGATTTTGTTTTCTTATTAAAAAATGTATGACTATGGCTTTTTTTCCTGCAGAAATTGTAGCCTTCATTGCCATTATTATCTTACACAAAACACCTAGTCTTTCTAGGTCTTTGCGCATCTTCAAGTAATCAAATAATCTATGAAATCAACAAAGAGAAATGGAAAGTGACCTTGAAGTTTGATTAATTTACAAACTAACCACAAAGGATTTTAAGAATCAAGGGACTGAATTAACCTATAAGAAACCAAATAGTGCTTTTTGAGTTCCACCAATGAATGAAGGTTGCAAATTGTTTCTGAAGGTCACCTGAATTACTAATTATTCCACGTGGGGCATGGGAATACTTAGCTTCCTTCCTTCCTTCCTTCCTTCCTTCCTTCCTTCCTCCCTTCCTTCCTTCCTTCCTTCCTTCCTTCCTCTCCCTCCCTTCCTCTCTCTCTCTTTCTTTCTTTTCTTTTCTTTTCTTTTCTCTCCCTCATTCTGTCACCCAGGCGGGAGTGCAGTGGTACAATCTTGGCTCACTGTAACCTCTGCCTCCCCTGATCAAGCGACTCTCCTGCCTCAGCCTCCTGAGTACCTGGGATTACAGGCACCCACTACCACACCTGGGTAATTTTTTTTTTTGAGACCAAGTTTTGCTCTGTCACCCAGGCCAAAGTGCAGTGGCACAATTTCGGCTCACTGCAATTTCTGCCTCCCGGGTCCAAGCGATTCTCCTGCCCCAGCCTCCCGAGTAACTGGGATTACAGTTGCATGCCACCATGTTGGGCTAATTTTTGTATCTTTAGTGGAGGCTGGGTTTCGCCATGTTGGCCAGGCTGGTCTCAAACTCCTGACCTCAGCTGATCCGCCCACCTCGGCCTCCCAAAGTGCTGGGATTACAGGCGTGAGCCACCAAGCCCAGCCCTAATTTTTTTGTATTTTTAGTAGAGATGGGGTTTCACCATGTTGGCTAGGCTGCTTTCAAACTCCTCACTTTTGCAAGTGATCCGCCCTCTATGGCCTCCCAAAGTGCTAGGATGACAGGCGTGCACACCAGCCTCTTTCACTTGTTAAAAAAAAAAAAAAAAAATCTCAGGTTCATCATTGTGTGAGATTGGTTGACATTAGTAAGAGCCCTGTCAGTCTCTGATCACTGTCGCAACTGCTCTTTATTTCTGTCTCACTTTCTATATGCTTGCTGTTGACTCCAAGGTTAAAAATGAGAAAATGCCTCATCAGATGAGTTTAATGATTATATTTTGTGACCTGTTATGTGAGTATTTAATGTAAAAGCGGGTAAGAAAGAAGCAAATACACAAACGAGCTGTACTTTCTGTGAGAGGAATTCCAGTGGGTGAAAAATCACCTTGGATGGACATGGTCGCTCACGCCTGTAATCTCAGCACTTCGGGAGCCCGAGGTGGGAGGATCGCTTGAGCCCAGGAGTTTGAGACCAGCCTGGGCAACATGCTGAAACCCAGTCTCTACAAAAACAAACAAACAAAAAATTAGCTGGCCATGGTGGCACACGCCTGTAATTCCAGCTACTCAAGAGGCTGAGGTGGATCACCTGAGTCTAGGAGGCGGAGGTTGCCATGAACCAAGATTGCACCACTGTGCTCCAGCCTGGGCAACAGAGTGAGACCCTGCCTCCAGAAAAGAAAAGAAAAATCGTCCCCTTCTCCTTGCAAAGATTACACAAGATCTATCGAGAATTTTATATGTTGCTTCATACAATGGGTCTAAGTTAATTTTTATAAAGCTCAAATTAGTTTTTATATCCCCATTCTTTAAAAATACTTTTATTAATGAATTCATTGATTTAGCAAGTATTTAAAGCTCATGTAAAATATCTGGAGAAGAAAATTGCCCTTTTCTTCTTGTGTCTATAGCTACAACCAGAAATATACAAGAATGTCCATTTTCCTGCACTTACCAGCACTAGAAATATTATTTGAAAACATTTAAAATTTTTTCAGATGCAAATTATAGCATATAGTGGTTTTAGTGTATATATCTTTGAGTTCTAGCAATGCTGAACTTTCAGAAATAATGCTTATTGGCTGTTCCCATTTCTTTATGAATTGCCTGTTTATGTTCTGTATTGATTTTTAATTGAGGTGTCCATGTTTTTCTTGTTGATTTAAAACAATTCTTAATCTATAAATAGCATTTATCTGTCTTATATTGCAAACATATTTTCTTTGCTTTTTAATTTTTGATTTTATTTCCCTTGGGTTGCTTTCTATGGTGATAAGTGGATGAAAGCCTTTCTCATTCCAAGATCATGAAAATATATAACTATATTTGCTCCTACTCATTTCACTATTTTAATGTTTAAACTTTTGGTTAATATGCAATGATCTTTGGGATTTGATTTGAAGTAAATATCTAACTGCTTTTCCCTCAGTGGTTAGCGATTTATTTTAGCACTATTTGTGAGCAATCCATCCACGTTTTACCATCTAACATTATTATAACAACATTCTATTGACAAATGCATCCATCTTTTCACTGGTGATATTTTAATTAATTTTTATTTCATCAAAGTAATGGGAATATATAGTTATAAAATAAAATAGCACTAAGAGACATAAAATATGAATTATGTCCCAGCCTCGTTTCCAGCTAGAGAGAAATACCTCCAACTTCTTTAGCCATTTTAATGTCATTTTTCATCTCTCTTGCCTAAAAAAACTCCAGTTATTTCAAAGCCTGTTATCATATGTTCAGATTCTGTAAACTCCTTGTTCTACCTGCTTGATATGATTATCAAAAATTGTCTGGAATTTAGTGCCTTGAGTATTGTCTTTCTCGCCGCCACTCTACTTCCCGATATTCTGCATGATTTCAATACCTACACAGATAATGCACATACGCTCTGCACTTTCATGGGAAGGGTGACCGATGAACAAGAGTAAGGCCACATTCCATAACACAGGGTTTTTAAATTATCAGATTATGCATTTGTGTGTTATTTCTGTAATTAAAAATGAGAGATACTTTTATTAAATTCTGTCTTCTCCTCAAAATCATAATCAGATATTGATTGATAGTACATTTAACTTAGGGACTAACTAGAAATGGAGAAGAAATATTGTTATAATATTAAGTCTTCCCATACAGGACTTGTTATCCCCCTCTTTTTATTTATGGGTTTATTTATATCCTTCAGTAAAATTGCATAATTTCATTATACACCCTGCATATTCTTATTAAATTTATTCTTACCATTTTATGTTGTTATTGTTAAGGGGTTCTTTTCCCCATAATATTTTCTAACTGGTTGCATATTACAGGATATCTATTAAATAACTGACATATAATTTAGAGCTCTTTTAAGTTCTAATTATTTGGCATTGAATCTATTTGTCCAGAGAGACAGTCGTATAATTTCCTTATGGCCTATCATGATCACTTAATCTCTCTAAGACCTGGTTTCTCTTAATCCTTAAAGATGGATAATCTAAGTACTCACCTACAGGTTTGTTGCAATGATTAAGTGAGTTAATATCTATAGTACACTTAATCTGTGCCCAGCACATACAGAACACTGTATCAGTATTAGATGTTGTTATTGTTACTATTACATAGTATCCCACTGAGATTCTGCATCCAGCACATTTCTCAGCCTTCTTTTTTGTAGGATCAAATTTACAAAAACAAACCAACAAACAACCCCATTAATAAGTGGGCAAAGGACATAAACAGACACTTCTCAAAAGAAGATATTAATGCAGACAACAAACATGTGAAAAAAAACTCAACATTACTGATCATTAGAGAAATGCAAATCAAAACCACAATGAGATACCATCTCCCGCCAGTCAGAATGGCCTTTATTAAAAAGTCCCAAGAAACAAAAGATGCTGGCGAGGCTGTGGAGAAATAGGAATGCTTTTACACTGCTGGTGGAATGTAAATTAGTTCAACCACTGTGGAAGATGGTGTGGCGACTCCTTAAAGATCTAGAATCAGAAATATCATTCGACCCAGCAACCCCATTACTGGGTATATACCCATAGGAATATAAATCATTCTATTACAAAGATACATGAACATATAATTATCAAATGTTTTCTGCAATTTAGTACCTAGTACATTCATTGCAGCACTATTCACAATAGCAAAGACATGGAATCAACCCAAATGCCCAGCAAAGATAGACTGAATAAAGAAAATGTGGCACATATATGCCATGGAATACTATGCAGCCATAAAAAGAAATGAGATCATGTCCTTTGCAGGGACATGGATGAAGCTGGAAGCCATTATCCTCAGCAAATCAATGCAGGAACAGGAAACAAAACACTGCATGTCCTCACTTATAAGTGGGAGCTGAAAAATGAGAACACATGGCCACAGGGAGAGGAACAACACACACTGGAGTCTGTCAGGGGCTAGGGTTGGGGGAGGGAGAGCATCAGGAAAAATAGCTAAGGCATGTTGGGCTTAATACCTAGGTGATGGGTTGCTAGGTACAGCAAACCACCATGGCACACCTATGTAACAAACCTGTGTTTACCTATGTAACAAACCTGTGCATCTGCACATGTACCCCAGAACTACAAATAAAAATTATTCTACAAGTGCCATCTTATCTTACTCTCTTATTCATTATTTTAGGCAGTCCATTTGTTCCAAAATTGTTAGGATGGTCTTGCCAAGACAAGAATCCGCTCATTCCACACAAGCAGTCATTTCCCTGAAAGCATGAAGTCTGCAGTTTACTGCTTCTCCTCTCACCTTTGTCTGTCTTGCACCACATCTTTCGTGATTTCCTCAATGTCTCTGAGGGTAAGTGACACTCTTCCATTGTTGCCAGGGTTCGTTTGCACTTCTCTCCCCTACCCTATTATTTGGGTCACTTCAACTGGCATTTGTAAGAGCAGAGTAATTAAATCGTATGTTCTAATTTCCATCCCGGATCAAAAATTACCTTTCTTTTACTCCCTAACTACTGATTTAGCTCTGTCCAAAGACACCTTCCTCCTAATCATCCTAATTGCCTTTGCCTGCAGTTGTGCATCTGTGGGTCCTCTCTTCCCCTTCCCCTTTCTCTCTTCATCCACAATAACTAAGAATGCTTTAAAATTGCAGACATTTTCTACTAGGAAAGGGTTATATGCAAACACTGTTAGAAGCACACTCAAGGTAAAGATTCTAATTAACACCCAAGTGGAAGTATCTCGCATGTCTGGCTCTGTGCCAAGAGGAATCAATCAGTGGTTAGTGCAGGAAATTAGAGAGATCAAACTGAAACAAAACTCCATCTTCTTCCCCAGTTATAATAACTCCTTGTCTTTCTGTGAGTTGTTTCACTAAAATTACATTTTAGTATCTACAAGCAATAAGTATTTAATTCATAGCTATCAAAGAAAAAGAGAGCAATTTATTATTGATAAAATATATTTTCCTCTTAATCCTTCACTGACATTGCTAATGTCATTACTTTGGACTAAAGTTTAGAAAAAAAAATCATTTGCAGAGGATCATTGTTAGAGTAGAATGGTGCATTTGCTGCACTGAAGAACTCAATGGAAGAATTACTTGAGATCTGTAACATAAAGACACTGGCGAATAAATTTCACACATGATTCAACTTCCCAAGCTTTGTAGTGAGAAAGGTAAATTTGTGCAGCGATCAAATCAAAACTCACACAAAGGCCTCTATTTGATGAACAAGATATGGAAACTACATTGTTCCCAAATATTTAAGTCTCTTGGCCCCAGAGGAGTAGAAAATTTGGATTGTTCTAATATTCAAAATTCCCTAATATAGAGTTAAAGTATGCTTGGAATAGGCTTGTAAAAAATGTCTTTGGCCTAGAAATGTTATCTCAAAACAAAATGACAATTTGCTTTTTAAGTTTGCCAAGGGCAAAGGATCTTTTTAAGTACTTGTTTTCTTTCTTTTTTCTTATTTTCCTGCTATTGCTGAATTTAATTAAAAAATTTATTCTCATCTGCTGGTAGATTTCTATGTTTTCTTATATTAGGAATTCTACAAAAGCTTAGAGTGGAGGAGGGCATTTTATCAGAAAAGTTTTTCCTCCGTATTTATATTTGTTATATCCATATCCGTATCTGTATGAAGATACATTTCATTGTATCTACAATTTTAGATAAATTCTAACCATAAATGCTTTAGAATTGGGTTGCGTGGGATCAGGCATCAGCCTGTCACAAATTCCAGCCAAATCTGAGCACAGTTCATAAGTCCCTAGATAATGGAGTTGACTTAGATTCAACTCCATTTGACACATCTTTTTGGCGACTAACTGGACAGATATTTGGGGATTTGTGAAAATTCTGAAGGGTCTTCCGTGACTATGAAAAGCCTGTAGAAGGTAGGTGGGAGAGTGCATAACGGAAATCCTTGCTCTTCAAGCCTCACTTAGGATTAAAGGGAATTACAGGTTTACTGTTCATTGAAGAGAAACAAATGCCCCATTACACAGAAGGGATTAGAGCCTGGAGGAGCATTTATACCTTTGAAATGAGGTTTGCTATTTGCCTTGGAGTACAGGGCTGAGAGGCATAGACTGCATTAAAAACAGAGCCCTATCTATGAACTGGAATCACAAAATGAATGCTATCCAGGATGAGTCATTCTTTAGAACCTTTCTGTAATAATTGACATTAAAATCCTGATCTCAAAATGAATTTGAAAATTTTGTCTCTGAGTGAATCAAAGAAAATATGCTTATCATTCAACAGGAGAGTCCTCCTGAATGCTATCATTTCCCAGTATACATCAGCCTCAAACCATAATGCAAAAAAAAATACAAAAAATAAAAAGGAAAAGCCCAGTTTGTATGATGGCCTGGATAACCAGCTGATGCTTTTCTTGAAAGACTGACTTGGAGTTTGTAATACCCAGGGTCTATACTCTGGCTTTGGTGCGAATGTGTAGAGGTGTTTTGTGAATTTTCACCTGCTGCCTCTATTTCATGAATAGATATTAACACAGGTGTTCAGGAATAAGGAAAATGAAGCCAAGAGCATTTTCATGTTTTATGACTTTATAGGATGCATGTGTATCTGTGTGTATTTACACGTAACAATTTGAAATGAATGGGAAAGAAGATGTATAATCTTCCTATTTGTTATGCCCTGCAATCTAAACTGTCTTTAGAGTATGACTTTAAAATTGACTGCTAAAGAAATCATAAAAGGGCTAAAGCAAAGGAAATTCACAGGTGCATGGAGCTCTCAAATATGATTTATTTAGTCAATCACTAAATATATTTTGAGCACATGTATATAAAGGGATTATGTAAGACACTATGAAGATGATGAAGAGGAATCACAGGTGGATTCTGGTAATGGTGTTTATTCTCTCATAGGACACATAGTCCATGTAAAAAACATTTACATACACGCAGATAGTAACATACACAAACAAATAACCATCATACAAAGCAAATGGTTACAGATATCATTAAGAGATGTAAATAAAACTTCCTAGGATTTCAGAGGAGGAATTATTTATTGGGTGTGGGGGAGATGATCATAGGGGGTCTTTAATCTGGGCCACGAGGGACGGATGGTCTTTGGCCTCATCCAGATAGAGCATAGAGGGTAGTGTTCATCAGCCTTTAGCCCAGCACTCTGTAATCTAAGGCCATTCTCAGGCATGACTACAAAATGGATAAAATTAGCTTTTTGTTCTTTCTTATCTTCTCTTCCTCTGCACAAACTAAATGACTAACTTGATAATTTGACAAACGAACTCATGCTAAAGCATAACTGACTAATATAAGGGTGAAATTCCACCTTTTCCAGCTACTGATGTTTTACCATGCTGTAATTCATGTTACTGTAAAACAACTATTCATGAAATAAAGGATTATTCAAATGTAACCCAGAATAAAATCTGTGGAAATGTATTTCCCTATCTCCATTTCACCTTTGAATTCCCTTTTAACTTGCAATTCAGTGCAGAACATCTTGGATAACCCCATCCTTTGCTAGCACTGCTTCTTTATGGCTATTACGTTATGTTAAATTTGTCCTAAAGCTGCCTGGTACATAGAAAACTGCAACCTAACAGTAAGTAAACACACTGCAAACTAACTTAATAATGTATCTTGGAACAGATAGCTGAGTCTCAGCCAATCACAGGCTACCAACTGATCAGGCTCTGTCTCTTAAAAAAAAAAGAAAAAAAGTCTCATCACACCATGCCCAAATAAGGCAAATGCTGAGTTGCAACCAATCAAGCTGTTTCTTTTCTTTTTTTTTTTTTTTTTTTGAGACGGAGTCTCTGTCACCCAGGCTAGAGTGCAGTGTCATGATCTCAGCTCACTGCAACCTCTGCCTCCTGGGTTCAAGAGATTCTTCTGCCTCAGCTTCCCAAGTAGCTGGGATCACAGGCATGCACCAGCACACCCAACTAATTTTTGTATTTTTAGTAGAGACTGGGTTTCGTCAAGTTGGCCAGACTGGTCTCGAACTTCTGACCTCAGGTGATCCTCCCACCTCGGCCTCCCAAAGTGCTAGGATTACAGACATGAGTCATGGTGCCCAGACCAATCAAGTTGTTTCTTTACATCATCACTTCCTTTTTCTATCCATAAATAATGCCTGCCCACATGCTGGGGTGGAGCTCTCTGAACATCTTATGTTTCTGAGAGATGGCCGATGCATGAATTGTTCTTTGCTTAAATAAATTCTGTTGTGCTTAATTTGTCCAAAGTTATTCTTTTAATAAGCCATCATTAGAAGTAGGATCCAAGGCTGGGTTCAATGGCTCATGCCTGTAATCCCAGCACTTTGGGAGGCTGAGGCGGGAGGCTCATGAGATCAGGAGTTTGAGACCAGCCCACCCAACATGGTGAAACCCCATCTCTATTAAAAACACAAAAAATTAGCCAGGCGTGGTGGTGTGTGCCTGTAATCCCAGCTACTCAGGAGGCTGAGGCAGGAGAATCGCTTGAACTCGGGAGGCGGAGGTTGCAGTGAGCCATGATCATGCCACTGCACTCCAGCCTCGGTGACAGAGTGAGACTCTGTCTCAAAAAAAAAGAGAGAGAAAAAAAAAGAACTAGGATCGAAAGTAGACCTTTAGTGACCCCCACCCCAGAAGCAGCAAGTAACCAAACAAAAGTACCCTCTGGGGTCATGGGTGAGTTCTGTCTCAGATTTGAGTTCCACAAATTGTGTTTTGATCCCTCTGAATTTATTTGCAAAATGAAAAAGTCTGGGCTGGCTTCAGAAGTGGTGAAAGAAACAGGTCTGGGTCTTGTAGGGAAGGCCTCGGGTTTCTGACAGATCAGACCAAAACTGGACTGGGTTCAGGGTAGGTGGGTAAGGTTACTAGAATACAGCGAATCAAGTTTGTCGTGATTGAAGGAGACTAGAACCCCTGCATCTGGAACTTCAGCCAATTTTATGCATAAGAACTATGGACCCAGAACCTGTGCTTCTCTGGAGAACCAGTCCAGTTTCTGTAGAGTTAGGGTTTTTCTCCAACTATATAACTTTCTGTATTTGCCTTTGAAGTATTTTAATTATTCATCTGGTTAAACAAATGGCCATTATTATTATTATTATTATTATTATTTTTTTTTTTTTTTTTTTTGAGACAGATTCTCACTGTCACACAGGCTGGAGTGCAGTGGTGCAATCTTGGCTCACTGCAACCTCCACCTCCCAGGTTCAAGCGATTTTCCTGCCTCAGCCTCCCAAGTGGCTGGGACTACAGGCACCTGCCACTACACCTGGCTCATTTTTTGTATTTTTAGTAGAGATGGGGTTTCACCATGTTAGCCAGGATGGTCTCGATCTCCTGACCTCGTGATCCACCCGCCTCAGACTCCCAAAGTGCTGGGATTACAGGCATGAGTCACTGTGCCCAGCCACAAATGACTACTATTTTACAGTTTACCTGTAATCTTATTTTGATCAAGTGTTTTAAACACTTGATATTTTGACAAACTTTCAAAAATCAAATTGTGAATTGTCTTTTTCTTGACTTCAAATTAACTTTGGAATTTTTGCGATGGACCCTTAAAACATCTCAAAAGGATATATTTCCTTATAGAAAAGAGATATGTTAAACTAACTGGGCTAATTTAATATATTAAATTATATGGGAAGCATTGTCAGATAATGAATAATGCTAAACGTTCTTTGAGTCATATTTGTATAGACGTATTATTAATGTGTGTTTCATTCATTGTATAAAATTCATAGAAATCTGATAGTTCTGTTATGCAATGAGTCCTAATTCTAGATATTATCCTAAAACATTGTGTATCACAGAAATAATCAAATCTTGTCAATTGCATCATTATTACAGTAAACTGTCATTAGATCTTTAGCCATGACAATTTTAAGTATTATTATTTGCAAAGAATTAATTGTTTTACTCTAGCCTTTTCCTGAATGCTATTACAAATCACTATAAATCTGACATGCTTTGTCTTCAAGGGGATTCATGGAAAGGAATCTGACAAGTACAGGTTTCTGAACTTTAAGATCATACCACTCATCTCAGTAAGAATTCTCAGAACTGTAATGAAGAAACTGATTGGTTCATACACCTGGTTGGTAGCCCAACATCAAACAGAATGAGAACTAAGTGAATATCAAGGAAATGCTTCAGAAGATTTTCATGCTACCAGCCAGTACTGAAATTGTAAACATATGCAATTTTAATGAACTTTATAAGACTGACCCAAGTCAAATTACCTATGATAAACAGTGCTATGCACCTGAATTTGAGAAATAAAACTTGTATTCGAAAGCATGTAAATTCAGTGTTAAGTGTGGACTCATAGAGAACCGAAATGGCTGACTGGCCCTTAAATCTTCCTTTATGCTCTATGACTTATTATAGGGTAGATAAAATTATACAAGTTGTGAAATAAATAGTGTGGTGGCTATTCTGAAATTGCTAAAGTGTTTTATAACCAATGTTTTGTTTCTCATACTCATAATTCCAGTAAGACAACAAAAAACTCAGGTAATACATTTCTGGTACCTGCTGTATTATTAAAACACTTACAGGTGGATTTCATTCAATTGCTGTCTTTAATTCAAGCTTTCTGGTTGTAGAGAAGCTTTCTCAGGCAGGAAGGCCAATGCTATAACAGTAGCTGAAAGGTTATTGGAAAATGTGCTTCTCTTATGGAACATTACTGAAAAAATCCCCAGTGATGGAGGTACTGGTTTCACTAGGCAAGTTGTAAGACAAACAAAATATTACAAATGCAACAACATTTGGAAAAGTCAACTGAATCAATTGGATTGCCTTGGTCAAAAGTGTTATCAATTGATGGTGATCAGATCCACTCCCACTGGAAAACACAGATTGACCTTTTATAAAATAGTTACTAGAAGGCCTGTTCTCCTAATAATAGAACCTCATGTATCTCCTGCTCTTACAAACTCTGACATAACTCAATATGGCAAAGCTTTAGTACATTAAGGCAAAGTATATTTTCACCAGGTAAAAAAGAAGCCCTTCATCGTGCACCAAATGGTGACACCAGAAATTTCATGATCTAGATCCCAGAGTTTGTGTCCTTTGGAAAAGACATCAGAAAAATGTTGCCCTTAAACTCCATTCGAAAGGGATTTACCAAGTTCTTCTCTGGAGCAAAAGTTTAGGGCCTTGTGCTTAATAAAGCCCCTTTGGACTTTTAAAACTGTATAATCATTGGAGACCTCAAGGTAAAACTGACCATGATGTTTATTTTCAGAAGCAGACAGCATTCTAGATGTGGACGGCTTTCCCAAGATCACAGATCAAGACATCTCCTCGTCACTGTAAAACCTTTGTTCCTTTTCTTCTTTGCCCTGTGTTTCTTTTCTATTCATACATGGCGAAATCATGCAACAATTAAGATTTCATAATGTATAGCTTCCACTGGGAACTTACTTGAGTGTTGGATATGTCACATTAAACCTAAATCCTTAAATGATGTTAGAGGTTCTCTGGTTCACCCCATAACAAATTTCACTGATATTTCAAGTATGACTGTTTGTTCACATTGCGCATTTGGTACTTTCTGTAGAGTTAGGTTTTTAGATTCAGGTATTTTAGATTTCTTAATTCTTAGAGTAGGCAAAACCTAGTGAGGGTTTCTTTTGTTTTGTTTTGTTTTTCTTTTTTGAGACGAAATCTCATTCTGTCGCCCAGGCTGGAGTGCAGTGGCGCTATCTCCGCTCACGGCAAGTTCTGCCTCCCGGGTTCACGCCATTCTGCTGCCTCAGCCTCCTGAGTAGCTGGGACTACAGGCGCCACGACACCCAGCTAATTTTCTTGTATTTTTTTAGTAGAGACGGGGTTTCACCGTGTTAGCCAGGATGGTCTCGATCGCCTGACCTCATGATCCGCCTGCCTCGGCCTCCCAAAGAGCTGGGATTACGGGCGTGAGCCACCGTGCCCTGCCCCTAGTGAGGGTTTTGTAGTTAAATTATGCCATACATTGAATAAGAAAACAAACAAACAAAAAAGATAATTTGAGAGTTTGTAGACAAATTTATAACTCCAATTTCTTATCTGTTAGCCTCCAAACACATGATTGTTCAATAATGGAGCCTTTGACAAAAAATACTAGTGCTTCCCTACTGATGACCCCAACGCACAAGGCATTCCACAGAGAACTGTCTGTTGTGCCCATGTACAATTTATTTTTAATCTGTGCAGAATTTAATAATTAAGCATATGTGTTGTCAACTCTATGTCTCAGTAAGTGGAAAATAAGGGACCAATGTGGATTAAGGATTTTAACAGTACTATTGTCACTCCATAATCAATTGGAAACTGAACATTAGTTTATACCTGTTAATTTTCACTATGAAATAAAGAGAAATTTGCCAGCAGGCACAAAATCCCTTTAAATGGCCTTCTTTTGGTAGACTGCTCCTTCCTTACTATGGCATAAATGTAAATAGATTTATGATTAAAAATATGTCTCAAATATTGGCTATTATAGACAACTTTACTGCAAAAGTTATAGCTGCCCACAAAGCTTCTTTAAATTCTCTTGCTGAAGTTGTTATAGATAACATGATTTCTTTGGACTATCTATTGGCTAAACAGTGGGGGAAATGTGCACAATGGCTAACTCCTCCTGCTGCGCTTGGATAAATAAATCTGGTTTTGTAGAAATTCAATTGCAAGAAACCAACATACAAGCTACTTGGCTAAAGCAAGTAGATTCTTCTCCTGGCACATTTTTAAAATATACAGTTACGTATGGCTTAACCATGGGGATACATTCTGAAGAATGTGTCATTATATGATTTTGTGAACATAATAGAGTGTAGTTACACAAACATTGATGGTGTAGCCTACTGCACACTAGCCTATATGGCATAACCTGTGGCTCCTACTCTACAAATCTGTACAGCATGATACTGTACTGAATATTGTAGGCAATTGGAATACATTGGTAAGTATTTTCATATCAAAACATATCTACACATAGAAAAAGTATAGTAAAATACAGTATTGTATGGAGCCACCATCGTATGCAGTCCATCATTGACTGAAACACTGCTACACAGTGCATGACTGTATTTGATTTTAATCAGTTTGATTTCTGGGGGCTCCTGTTAAGGAGTGTGTTTCAGTCTCTTAGTATTATCCACCTGATAGCCATCATAATATTCTCCCTGGTGTGCCATATCCTCTCAAGAGTCTTAAATGCTCATATACAGCCATCTATTATACATAACATGGCCTCACTATGGTTTGAATTAAACACACACACAAAGAGAACATAAAGAAACATTCAACTGACCCGACCTGGTAAATTCTGAATTTCATATTGTGACAAAACCAGTCCATTATCATGGGAAAGAGAGTGATGTCAATGTCCAAGATTTTGGTCAATTTCTCAGAATTAAAAGACTGACAAAAAGGAGGAAACAGTTAAATTTAATTTGGCTTACAGCTGCCTCCATTTGCAACAAACAAATTGCAAATGCTCTCTCTTTTTTTTTTTTTTTTTTTGAAACGGAGTTTCCCTCTGTCTCCCAGGCTGGAGTGCAGTGGTGTGTTCTCAGCTCACTGCAACCTCTGCCTCCCAGGTTCAAGTGATCCTCCTGCCTCACCCTCCTGAGTAACTGGGGTTACAGGTGCGTGCCACCACGCCCAGATAATTTTTGTATTTTTAGTAGAGATGGGGTTTCACCATGTTGGCCAGGCTTGTCTTGAAGTCCTGGCCTCAAGTTCTCTCTCTCTGCTCAGTCCCCCAAAGTGCTGGGATTACAGGTGTGAACAAACTTTGTTAAGAGTATATTTTCATAAGAGAAAGCTGAGTCTCAGCCAATCACAGCCTGCCAGCTGACCATGTTCAAGGCAAATGCTTCATCATGCCATGTTTAAATAAGGCACACGCTGAGCTGTAACCAGTCAAGCTGTTTTGCCTGCCACTTCTTTTGCTCTCAGCCTGCCCACATTGCCATGCGGAGCTCTCCAAACCTCTTCTGGTTCTGAGTGCTGCCTGATTCATGAATTGTCCTTTGCTCAAATAAACTTTGCTAAATTTAATTTGTATAAAGTTTTTCTTTTAACACAGCAAAGCCAGGATCTCAGAATCAAACATTTGCACTCTAGTCAGGGACCGACTTCAATGGCCTGCGGGTTGGCATCTCTTAAGCTGAGTGAAAAAATAAAGGAGATGATTTAGACATCTTGCCTTTATTTATTTTAAAACCATGGACCAGTACTAAGAATTTATATTGTTAGTATTAAAAATGGCTAAAATTGTGGGATGAAATAGAGCAGGAGGGAATAGAGCAAAGAAGGCATACAGAACAGAAGTGATGTTTCTGTGATTCTGTGAGCAAACAGCTAAATAGAATAAAATACACAATACTATGACCTTGGAAGTTCTGTTCTGGGAGCAGGAGAAACTCACATGTGGGTGATGGAATCATTTGGCTCCTCTGACTGCCATAGACAATTAACTGCTTTCAGTTCTACCTCTGAATTCTCTCCGTTACTTCTTTTCTCCTGTTCATCTCCCCTGCCTCCAGCCTAGTTCTGCACTATGTCCTTATTGTAATAGAGTCTGTAATAGACCCAAATCAAAGCTTGTTAAGAAATGTTCACTTCTTAGTCCTTTTTTCCCACAGTTGTCATCGTGTGCCTTCTTCACAAGCCTTCAATAGTAGGCTTACCTTCTGAATGAAGTAGTAACTCCTCACAGCTCTATTTTACATCCTCAATAACATTGCTAACATAATTTTTGCCTTTTCTCTTGCTATTCATGTTTATTTTTGTGCTCCTAATGAAACATGACTAATGCCACTATTATTATTATCATCACTAACATTTATTGGTACTATTACTTATCTCTGATGCTACCACCACTGCTGCAATGCCACTATGTATCCTAATGGTGAACATTTATTGAATGGTTAATATGTGCCAAGTACAGTGCTTAGGCACTTTCATTCAATCCAATTGCCAAATAATCACTGATCACCTGCAGTGCGCTCTGTGCTACAGTGGTTAGCACAATAAAATAGACAGGGATTTGCCTCTCACGTTCATGAGCTCACAGCTCCATACTTCTTATGTACGTTAATCCTTTCCATAAACTTCTGCGGTAGGTATGCTTGTAATCAACATTATTTTGCAGATGAGAAAACTGAGGCTGAATTTACATAACTCACGCAAGGACTTAAGGATAAGAGGTGAAGCTTCCAGATCTCTCTGGTTGCAGACCCTCATGCCATCTACTCTGCCCTTCTCAACGTTGTTCCTTCACCTTTCCCTTCATGCCCACTCTTTGGCCACAGATCCTTGGGGGTAGAGATTGTGTCATATTCTTCTGTGTACAATGAGTAGCATCTTTAAAGCTTAATACATGTTTTGTGGTTAAATGAAATAGAAACAAAAAGCCTAGTAACATCAGTCCCTAAGGACCTCAATTACTTGTCAGGTTGCTTTGTACTGAGCAAGAGCCTCTACAGGAGTGATCAATGTCTCCTCACTGTTTAAAATAGAAGACAATCTGCCTCACCCACAGCGTCTAGTAAAATATTTCATTGATTCATCTGTTACTGTGCCAGAGAAGCAAGATTAATATTCATTTTAAATTCAACTGATAAGATAGTGTTACCAAATCTCATGTTTATTCTTTTTCCAAATGTGCACTACTGCACTCTACTAATGTTCCATCATGTCCTGCCATAATGCATTAAGGGCAAGATTGGTGACATTTGCTTGGAATCAGACACCTGTTATCAATTTGGAGAGTGGCTTATATATCCTGCTTCAAAATGTCCAGGGGGCCAATGGAGATGAATGAGGCTTTGTTAATGTCCCTGCTGTTTATGATACAGCTTCTCTTTACTTAGAAAACCATGGAGAAATACTCCGCTAAATATAGTCTTAACACAATCATCATGGAAAGAATCATCTTTAACACAGTCTGAGTTCTCTCATTGTCACCTCTCATAGCACCTTCGCGACACTTCCTTTCATCTTGCATCCTGGCTATCATAGAAATCCCAGTCTCCCCAGTTAAGAGACAGAGAGGCTGAGGATGAGTTCTAACAGTATCAAGTAACACACAAAAGTCAATGATAATTTCAGAGCATTCCAAGAATGCAAAAATGTGGGGCAGAATGTGAATTAACCATTCAACAAATATGTATTGAGTATCTCCTGACCAGGAGCAATCTTCTGTGCCAAAAGATTTCTTCTGCCTTCAGGGGCCCTGCAGTCTATGGGGAAAGTCAGACTAGCAGTCAGCTTCCAATATGCTGTGGTAAGTCTTCTGATAAGGAGCACCCCAAACTATAGAGGTGCCCAGAAGGGGTACTTTATTCAGTCTGAGAGCTCAAGAGAGCATTCCAGAGTATTGGTAGCCAGGATATAAGAGTGGGGAGGGTATTCACAGTGAGAGTAAAAGAGCAAAGCACTTGAGAAATGAAAATCAGAGATAAACGATAGAATCAGTATACACAGAGGTTGTATGGAGACTACAAAAAAAAAATCTATTTAAACTATATTGATAATCTTCAATTATTGGCCAGTGGTGCAATTTAATTATTACTGTTGAACTCAGAGATGCCAAACAAACTGTCCTTCATTCAGAATGTGTAACTTAATCTGCTGTAGTGTGCTATTACGGATTAAATTTGGCCACCTGGTCTTTGACACTCCTCCCCTGGAAAAATGTGGTCTACATCTTCTCCCTTTGAATCTGGGTAGGCTCTGTGATTCTCTGACCAATAAATAAAACAGGAAACGACCCTATGGAAACTTATAGACCTGAGCCTCAAGAGATTTGTAGCTTCCATTTTCTATCTCTTGGAACTTCTGCTTTTGGAATCAAGTGTTCCTGCTGTAAGAAAGCCCAAGCCAACTGCTCATGAAGAGACCAATTGGAGGACAAATGGAGACCTTTGACAAGAGCTTCAACTGGTATCCCATCAGCCAGCCAGAACCTACTAGCCAGCCATGTGAGAGAGCCTTCTTGGAAGGGCATCCTCTAGCCCCAGCCAAACCATCACGGCTAACACTGCCTGGAGTGGATACAAGCCAAATTGTAGATTAATAATTTAAGCCACTGGGTTTGGAGATGATTTGTCATGCAACAATAGATAAATGGAGCTAGCACCTACTTTAAGAACCTGTACATGGTGCTTGGCTAGCAAGGCAGTTTGCATGGATGAGCCCATAGAAACATTAGCACTGGTGCACATCTCCCTCTATCTTGGTGGCTCACATATGAATAAAAGCAGTCATGAAGGAAGATGGGATTGAGAGGTGGATGTCAGAAAATAACTCTGCCAGATGCTGCCTTTCATGTTCTCCATTGTGATCATCTGGACAATAATCCCAGCTGAAATGAACACATGTTCTCAATTAGAACCTATTGATCATAATTGGGAACATAGCACATGCCAAGCTTGATCTCTACATAATTGCCGTTGAGAGTCTAAGAGATTGTAGTGAGAATGACAGACATGCTCAAGAATTTTAAAAATTTTTTGAAGAGCTATCTTCTGTATATTTGGTCCTGAAAACCAGTGCCACCCAACTCACAAAGCTTACACGAGGATTAATCAGACTGTGCTTAGGAAGTCCTTGGAATCTAGAGACATAAAAATTACAGACTAATAGAAAATGTTGTTAATATTAACTGACAGTTCCACTATTTTTTTTTTTCAGATGGAGTCTTACTCTGTTACCTAGGCTGGAGTGCAGTGGCGTGATCTCGGCTCACCACAACCTCCACCTCCCGGGTTCAAGCGATTCTCCTGCCTCAGCCTCCAGAGTAGCTGGGATTACAGGTGCCCACCATCATGCCCGGCTAATTTTTGTATTTTTAGTAGAGATGAGGTTTCACCATGTTCGGCAGGCTGGTCTCGAACTCCTAATCTCAGGTGATCCACCCTCAGCCTCCCAAAGTGCTGGGATTATAGGCATGAGCCACCGTGCCCAGCCAGTACTACTATTTTTAAGTGAAGAAAAGCAAATATAAAAATGTAATAAGCAAACAAACACATATTGCTAATAATTTGGCTTGTTTCTGTGACAATCATTATCCTAGTCACCCAGACTTGAAATCCAGGACTCCTTTTAAAAACAGTTGCAAAAATTGCAGATTCAGTCTTCAAATTTTTTTGTTTTTGCCTCTGCTCTCATCTCTCCTTCCCCACTGCCACTTACCTACTTCAGTATCTCAACACTTATCCTATCATAAACACCCCTAGTCTCCCTGACTCCAATTTCCTTCCTTCCCAGGTCAACTTCAACAGTTTCTAGATTTGTTTTATTTAATGTCACTCTCCTGCTTAAAAACCTTCAACTGTTTCCTATTGCCTTATAATAAAGTCAAACTCAGAAGAGCATGTCAGGGCTTCTAGGGCAAATCCAGAAATATGAGGCCTAAAGCAAAGCCAAATGCAAGCTGAATGCCACAGGGCAGGCAGAGAGTGCTCCTGGACCGGGGCAGATTGGCTCTGTGCTGTAATGATGCAATCTGGTGAGAAAATCAGAACTAATCACCCCACCACACACACCAGGCTACAGGTGGCAAATCCACAGCTTCTGCTAGGATCGTTTTAGCTAAAGAAGAGGCCATAAGAGGTATATGGCTGGAAATCTACCCTGCTGATCATTTTAAATCAAGTAGATGCAATTTAAAAGAAGGGGAATGAAGGTAGAAATGCACATTGCTCTGGAAGATAATGCTAAACACTCACTGAAATGCTAATGGTATGCAGTGGTATGAAGGCCAGGTCAGCTCAGGAAATGTCTCCCTCCTTCGGTGCTTACCACAGAAGTTTCCAGCTGGAGGCTCCTGGGTTGGATTTGGGCTGGATACACCTTTAGATCTGCCATGTAGCATTTACTTTTTACATGGGTGTCATTTTGAAAATCTGGACTTGTCATCTAAAAAATCCCCAAATTTTTAACTTCCTTAATAGAAGCAACTCAGGAGATAAAAACATGAGACCCATATGATCAAAATCCACCAGAGCTGAGTGCTGGCTGCCCTGTTAGGACAGGGCTTGTTACACTCATCACCTAGTCTGCTTCATTCTTGGTGTGCTTCCCACAAGAAGCACTCATGGTTGTGACTCTCAGTGTATGCTATTTAGTCTTTAAGAGTTCAGGTTTGTCCTTGGAAGAATTGTGAGAGAAAGAGAGAGAGAGAGAGAGAGAGAGAGAGAGAGAGAGAGAGAGAGAGAGAGAGAGAGAAAGGGTGTGTGTGTGTGTGTGTGAGAGAGAGAGAAAGACAGAATGAGCCATTAGATGGACACTTCCTTCCTTCCTTCCTTCCTCTGTCTCTCTTTCTTTCCTCTCTCTCTCTTTTTTTTTTTTTCTGAGACAGAGTCTTGCTCTGTCGCCAGGCTGGAGTGTAATGGCGTGATCTTGGCTCACTGCAACCTCTGCCTCCCAGGTTCAAGAGATTCCCTTGCCTCAACCCCTTGAGTAGCTGGGACTACAGGCGCACACCACCATACCTGGCTAATTTTTTGTATTTTAGTAGAGTCAGGGTTTCACCATGTTGGCCAGGATGGTCTTGATCTCCCGA
This sequence comes from Papio anubis, assembly GCF_008728515.1. NCBI lineage: Eukaryota > Metazoa > Chordata > Mammalia > Primates > Cercopithecidae > Papio > Papio anubis. Next base: position 13,080,740 of record NC_044990.1, on the reverse strand, counting down.
CCTTGTGATCTGCCCGCCTTGGCTTCTCAAAGTGCTGGGATTACAGGTGTGAGCCACTGTACCCGGCCTTTTTTGTTTGTTTGTTTGTTTGTTTGTTTGAGACAAAGTCTTGTTCTGTCTCCCAGGCTGGAGTACAGTGGCATGATCATAGTTCCCTGCAGCCTTCATCTCCTGGGCTCAAGAAATCCTCCCACCTCAGACTCCTGAGTACCTAGGATTCGAGGGCACACCACCACAGCTGGCTAATCCATAGCTCCTTAAACCTCACCTCTCAGCCCTGTAATAACTGTTTAATCAGCCTAGCTCTGAGCCCATTTTTTCCCCATTTCTTCTCCTTTCACACATACAATGCCTTTTGTTGGTGTGCCTAAATTGCTATTAGATAGACTCTTTCCTGTTCTCCAGCAGAATTCTGGCTATCCCAGTGTTCCTCCAGCATGGCCTCTACTCATTCTGATTCAATGAGGAATGGGAAAGTTATGCTTTTCATTCTTTCCAGATATTTCTAGACCATTGTGTCATGAGTTACTTTTATGTATTCATTCTCCCAATATTTCATCTGTTAAAATGCAAATTATCCTTTTACACCATGCTATCCCTAACTAACTGGGTGACCTTATGCAATAATTAAAATTTATTGTGACTATATGCTAGCCACTTTAAACACTTAATTACATTAAATCCTCATGATGATGTTATAAGTTACTTATTATTATGTTTTTTATCATAGCTGAGTAAGCTGAGGCTCTAAAAGGTTAGACAGCTTTTCAGTGAAGAGTACCCTAGCCCAGGTACTCTCGGGGTCAAGGTTTTCTCACAAATAAAATGAGAGGATTGTATTGGGAAGTCTCTAAAGTCAGAGGAAACTCTGACTCCATGTCAGCTGGCTGGACCCTGCTCTGCACCCCCATACGAACTGCAGTGGAAACAGCAGAGGCAATACCTAGAACAAGCCAGCCCAGAGAGGCCTCAGGAGCACAGCTCCTTCTCTTCACTTCTAATCTACAGCCTCTTGGTAACATTCTCTTTTGCTTCTTTCTGTTTCTCCCTAGCCCTTGGAGTCACCTATCTTTGTTGATACCTCCTTTGATTTTCCTCTGCCATCTCTTATGCTGTCTTTCAAAATGAGAGCAGATTCTCCTCACATAGCCAGTTGGAAAATGAATAAGAACATTTCATTAAAGAAGGATCTATTTGCACATGTAAATTTGTTCCTGTTATGCCAAAGAATAGACAAATAGTGACTCTGTCTAGTATCATTAGTGCCTGGAAGGAGTGGCTGTTTGTTTTGGTTAAGTCAACGTGTATTTGTCAACTAGGGCTCCCATAATAGAATGCCATGGACTGGGGGCTTGAACAATAGAAATTTATGTTCTCGTAGTTCTTCGCTGGAAGTGCAAGATCAAGACGTTGATAGGGTTGGGTTCTAGTGGGGCCTCTCTCCTTGGCTTACAGATGGCCATCATCTCACTGTGTCCCCATATGGCCTCTCCTCTGTGCACACACATGCTCCTGCTGTCTCTTCCTCTTCTTGTAAAGACACCAGCTCTATTGAATTAGGGCTCTACCCTTATGACGTCATTTAACCTTAATTACCTCCTAATGGCCCTATCTCCAAATTGAGTCACATCGAGGGTTAGGGCTTCAGCATAAGAACTGGGGAGAGAGGAGTGTGCACATTTCAGTCTGTAACACAAAGTATAATACTTAGCTCAATGTTTGCTAAGTAAAGATAAAACGCTGTCTTCTAAGCTTTCATAGATAGGGCTAGAGAATAGAATAGTAAACTGTAGCAATATTAAAAAATAAGAGATTTCAACATGTTTCAAAGTCTCAACTTTTAAATTATACAGTATTTTCTATCACCTCTGCAAGTAAATTCTGTAGGTTTCCTAAAAACTTAGTCTGTGTGCATTGTTTAAATTTATGATGCCTAAATTGCCTTAAGGGGAATAAAATTTTTAAATGTATATATAGGAAGAATTATTGATTCTGAAAGAAATTTAATATCCTACGACTGCTACTAAGTTTATTTCCTAGCAAACACATTTATACTTAGATTCACTACTGATACATGCAAAAAAGGCCATTTCCAAGGTTCCTTAATTAAAATATTCTATCAACAGTATTTTTTATCATATGAAATTTTCATTTTATTTCAATAAAGTGTATTTTTTATTGGAAAGAAAAACAAGTTCACTTCAAACATTTTACTTAAGCTTAACATATCTATTTTAAAAGAAGTCTATTTATACGGTGGGTCCTGCAATCTCACCACGGGACAGATAGATCTTTCCTGAGACCAAAGGAGGATACATATATCTAAGCACAGAAATGTGGCCTCTTATGTCTACCTTCAGCTGCCGGTGAATTTTTGCAATGACCCTTGCTTCTCCCAGGTGTTCGCACTGTGTATCTGCCTCCTTGCCCTTTGCTCCTTTCATCTTTTCTGCTGTCCGTGGAAAGCTGAATGCACCTTTGGCCTCGTTTTTCATCCACCTTTCCTCCCATGTCATTGTCTTTTTTTCTTTCCTTGTTGTTCTTTGACTCCTCTCTCACAGGCTCTGGTGCTCAGTGCAATATGGCAGGCACCCCGGTTGGTCAGAACAGTCACTTTCCAATAGGCTATACCAATGCATGTCAATGCTGTACATTACCAGAGGGCAGAATTCGCGTCTGGAATGAGGGTAAATCTATTCTTTTCATGAGTCTCAATTTATGGGTAGCTTCACCAACAAGACCCTTATCTTTACTGGGTCACAAGGATTTCACTTTTGTGTAAACCTTCAGATGAAAATGCTTTTTATCAATACAAACATTATTGGAAGCTACCATATTGCTTTGAGATGAAGTTAAAGAAATGTAAATAATTTTAAATAGAAATAAATGAGGTTGGTGTAGAAAACAATCCCCACCAATTAGTAGCATAATAATTCTTCTTTCCTCTTTGTATTCAAAGAAATGACAACTCAATATAACCTGCTCGCCATAAGCCGATGAGGCTGTTATCTTTAATAATAAAAGTGTCATAGTTTATTTGTGAGTGTAGTGAAGGTTTTCTGTTTTATCCTACTAGAATTAGCAAATAGGCTCTTACTGATGTGGTGTTTTTTTGCACAGATTTATTTGAGATTTTGCCCAATCCTACTTTCTCAGAATTCTTAAAAGAAAGAAAGAAAGAAAAGGTTAGTGAGGTTTTTATCCTAGGATAAAAAATAAAGTTTAAATAACAAAAGCCTATATTATGTTAGCACAGTCTCTACTTTACTGAGATGTAAGAACAAAGTCTTTCTTGTAAAACCACTATGGGAAAGTACTAGGTTTAACATGTTTAAGGGACTTATTATCTGCATGACACAGCTCCAAACACTTCACATAAATTAACTGTAATCCACACAATAATCACAGGAGCGAAGTATTATTATGCCTACTTTATAGATGAGAAAACAGAGGCAAATTTATATACACTACATTCCAGAGCCAATATTCACACTTGGATAGTCTGGCTCTAAATTCTTTGTTTCATATAGTGGTTTCTAGATTGCTTCAGACACATTTATACTCACATATTAAAAGAAAGACAAGGGGGAGTAATTCACTCACATATTAAACGAAAGGTGAGGGGGAGTAATTCTGAAACCTGGAAAGTGTAAAGCATACATGCTTTTGAAAGTTTAAGGAGACATCGTTTTGATTAAGACTTCTGCCTTCAAAACAGTGAGCGCTTTAAGGTCCACGGCTACTGAATGTTGTAAGATATGTTTATCCTCAGTATAAGAAATGAAATGCAAATCAAGGCTGTGAAATTCCATTTCTTCCTTAGTAAGTTGGCAAAGGATCAGAAGGCTGGGGAAAAATGTTTTGTCACAGGCTTGAGGACACAAGCACTCTCGCTGTGGGTGGGCATGGAAATATATTAATAGAAGGAAGATTGATGCCGGGGAACAGAAGAGCTTTTAAAATGTCCAGCTCCTTTACTCAGTTAATTGCAGAAACTTCCCAAATCAGATTATTACATGAGGACCAAAAGATACACGCCCAAGCATATTTATCCCTGGGATTCTCAGAAATTATCACACAGCTGAAGCAACCTAAATATCTCTCAGTGTGGGACTGGTCGAATAAATGATGGCACATCCACCAATGCAACCATGTAGCCAATAGAAATCATGCTATTAGTCTATGCTTATGCTGAGGAGGTTTGTCCATGTCATGCGGGCGAGTGAGAGGTGTTGTACAGTATGTACGATATTAGTTGATGTGTCACTTTGAACACAGATCTGTATGTGTGAATATGCATGAAGCAAGAGCTAGAAGGCTGTCCACTAATAGGGGAAGAGAAAGTATTTCTTAGTACGGTACTTTTTACAACAGTACTTTTAAGAATAAAATTACACCCCCACCAAGAAGGAAACAAACAAATAACTGGCAAATGTTTGGGAAGCTAAGGGGGCTAATGTCTGTCCGGTTGCTGGGATCTGCTCACCGCGGTCCTCTCTCTGCTCTGATTGCCTCCCCATTGCCATCAGATCTGGGCTCTGGAATCTCCTCCGTTGCCTCCTTAGCCTATCGTTGCCAGCTGGCTAAGCCTGTGGACTTGATTATTTACCCAGTTCTATCTGAGACAACCTCTAGGGCCCCAGACCCAGCTGCCTCCCAGGCCTCAGACCCCAGTGGGACTCCAGTTTATTTCCCAAGAGCTCATAGAACATTTACTGGGGCCTTGGGGGTGTGAGTTGAAAGGCAGAAGAAATTGCTCTTTCGTTAAAGAAAAATGAGTCAAATCAAATATACAATTTCTGTGCAGTGCCTAGAAGGGTGTCTACAGAGAGATGCATGATTAATTCCAGTGCACTGTATCTCAGCAAAGCTCCACTCACCTAGGCTGCCTCACCTTGGTGCATTTCCTTCATCCTCCTTGGCACATGCATATTTATCCATCTCTCATGTAGTGCTTAATATGTGCTAGGACCAGGAACTTAATTTTTAAATAATTCTTTATTTTGATATAACTTCAGAGGTGCAGGAAAGTTGCGAGAATAGCACAAAGTATCTCTGGATGTCCCTCATCCAGACTTCCCAAATGTTCATATTTTACTATAGTTGCTTTACTTTCTCTGCCTCTGTCTCTCAGAATAAGTTGCAGATAGAATATTCTTTTATTTCTAAATACTTCAGGCATATTTCCTAAACACAAGAATTAATTTACATAAGCATAGTATGATTATCAAAATCAGGGAATTAAAATTATGATAACACTACTATTTAATGCAGACCTTATTTAGAAATTGCCAATTATCACAATAATATCTTTAATAGCAAAAGAAAATTCAAGAACGTTTATTGCATTCAGTTGTTATGTATCTTTAGTTCTCCTTAATCTTAGATATTTCCTGTATCTTTCTGTTTTATTTCGTGATATTGACATTTATGAAGAGTACAGACGTGGTATCTTGTAGGGTGTTTTACCTATGTTTCCTTATATTTAGATGAGGGCTATGTGTTTTTGAGTCAGACACATATAACCTTCAGTTTTATAGATCCTCATAATAACTATTGCTATCATTTTACAGATGAGGACTTAGAGATACAGCGAAGCAACTTCCCCACGGTCATGTAAATTACGATTGGCAGGACCAAGATTCACACGTTGGGCATCATTCCAGAGTCCAGGGTCTTGACTCTTCACCATTGCTTTTTTACATGGGCAGGAGATTGAAGTTATTGTATAATTAATATGTAATTATTATGTGCCAGAACCTCTCTTTGTGGCTTTCACATTTGGTGTATTACTTAATCTGAATACCACCCCACAAGAAGGTAGTGGAGTGGATATTTATATTTATAGTGGAGTGGATATTACCTTCTTGTGGGGTGATATTTAAGATTTAGAGCCGAGGCCCCACCCCAGGCCAATCAAATAAAAATCTCTGGGGCTGAGTTCCAGTATCTATGCCTCGCTTGATTTTTTTAAGCACCCAGGTGAGTGTAATACGCATCAAGGTTGTGAGTAACTTACAGGGTTATAAACCTGTGGTTCCTGGTAACTTCTTAGGAATTTGGCTAAAAAAATATTGTTACTATGGTTTTCCCTTTCAGAGAATGTCCACGTGGAAATGGTATTTTAAATCAGCCCTTCCGGTAACAACAGGAACATTCCGTTTCATAATCTTTACATTGGTTCTTTCCCAGGCAGTCTACAGTCAAAATCAGTCCAAAATCCAGCAATATCACTAAGCTCTTCATTCACTCTCAGAATTTCTTGTGTATAGATTGATGTCCACTAGCAGATTGTGACCCTCTATGAGATCAGAGACTATATCTCATCTCCTAGTGCCCCCAAATCAGCTATAGCAATACTTCATAATAGTAGGCACTCAGTAAGTGCTTGCCAAATGACTCCATTTTTATTTTCCCTTTTGCCCATTCCAACCCTTGAAGGATTTTGTTGTAATTACCTTGAAATCAGTGTTTAACCTCGAAAGTTTTAGTATCAAACGCAAGGTTGAAGATTTCACTGTGTACTTTCCTTCTGTATTATTTTTAGCAATAGAACATATGATATGTCCTGCATGAATCCCCAGAGGCCTCAGTGTCAATGAATCTTTCTCCTAAAATATATGTGTTTATCCCTAATCTTTGTCTTGTTTCTAAACAATGCCTTCCTAAAACGTGTAAAGAACAAATTTAAAGACATTGTAGACAACCTTGAAAAAAGCTCATAATGGGACTTTAAGACTTCTATCTATCAGGTCTATTTTGTCCACATATTAATCTGCTCCTCTACCTCTGTAACACTCTAATGGGTTGACCAGTTATCATTTCTCCTTAAATTACTTTGCCTTTTTTTTTGTCTCCATGTTAGACAAATTGCCCACTCACCAGGCTAGAATGACTGAAGAGGTCTACTAGGACATTTCTAGTGATGAAACTTACATTGGCTAATCCCCTGGCCTGTAACGAAGAGGGTTTTCCTTTGGCTTATAGGTCCTCACCTTGCCCTTGAGTGCCTTCTAGTTCTCAGGATGTGGTTAGCTAGCCCTGATGATTCATATGTAGTTTGTCAATCAGGTCTAGAGTATGCTGGGGTTTTTTTGTTTTTTGTTTTAAAAACAAAACTTTTTGATCTAATCACTTATAAGACCTCTGCTTTGAAAGACAATTTTGTAGCAGAAATATCCCCAAAATTGTCCTTACTAGGGAGAAAATAATACTTTAAGCCCTCTCACCACATTTCCCCCTGGACTTTACTTCTTCAACAGTGAATATCAAGATGTGGCCTCGAATAGCCAGAGTGCTAACACTGATTACCTTAACAAAGTTTTTATTTTTGTTTTGGAAGTTCATAAATTCCTGAAAGTATTTCTTAGTTTATTTTTGCCTGATGATTTTTCGTCCTTAGACATGGCTTACTTTGGGGGTCTCTTCTCTTCATGGAAGACATCTTTCCATTTTTCCAGTGATGTTTGTCCCTTGCCAAGACCTCCTTATTCTCCCAGTCGATGTAAGGAAGCATTTCCAGAACCGGAATGTTGAAAGATACTTTGTTTTTTTATAAATGCAACATTTAAATAGGCTTAGGAAAAATATATCTGGCAGCTACATAAAATTCAACTTTCTTGAGGGAGGCTTCCTGGGGCCTTTGAGATGCAAACCTACTTTGTGAGTCTCTGAAAAATAGAATTGATTTCACATGCCTCAAACTTGTTTGATTTTGAAACTCTTTTTCCTCCTGTCTTGCTCTGCCACAAAGAAGTAATAAGGACCACTGAAGAAGGAACTATCATTGTAAAAGACTGATAACAGAATTTTGGTTAGAGCTCACGGATCCTCTGATCTTTGACACTTACCTGAGGTTCCCAACGAGGTATTCTTTTAAAGCTGCTAAGATTTGTGTTTATTATTGTCTCTTAAAAATGTCTTTTGCATTTTTTAGCTAAATAATGCTAAAGAAGTTTTGGTATAAGTAGTAGGCAGAATTATCCCCCGTCCTCGGAAGATGTCCATGTTCTGATTTCTGGAACCTATGAATATGTTAGGTTACAGGGCAAAGAGGAGTTAAGGTTACAGATGGAATTAAAGTTGCTAATCAGCTGACCTTAAGGTAGGAATATTATCCTAGATTATTCAGGTGAGCCAGTGCAACCACAGGGATCCTTACAATGGAAAAGAAAGTCAGAGAGAGACTGGAGGACCACGTGAGTATGGAAAAATGGTCGGAGAGATGCACATTGCCGTCTTCGAAGATGGGGGAAGGAGCCAAGAGCCCAGGGATCTGGGCAGCCTCTAGAAGCCAGAAAAGGCAAGAAAATTAATTCTCCTCTAGAACCTCCAAAAAGGACTGTGGCTCTGCTGACTCAACTGGAGCCCAGTGAAGTCCTTTTCAGACTTCTCTAGAATCATGAAATTATAAATTTGTATTGGTTAAACCCCTAAGTTTGTAGAAATTTGTTGTAGCAGCAATAGAATACTAATAAAGTAGTAAACATGAGTGCAAACCAATAAGTTTTTTTTTTTTTAAATCAGAAAATTAAATACTGTAGTCCTAGCTACTCGTGAAACTGAGGCAGGAGGATTGCTTGAGCCTAGGAGTTCGAGGTTAGCTTGGGCAACATAGCAAAACCCAGTTTCTAAACAAACAAACAAAAACCAAAGAAACAAAAAAAGGAATAAAATTCAATGGATATTGTCATTTTGGAATTCTTCTCTGGTACTCATTATATGGCTCTATGAGTTGGGGCAGGTTACTTAAACTTTCCGAGCCTTAAGTTTTTGTTTTTAATGTAAAATGAAAATAAAAGTAATTCCTACAGATTATGTAAGGTCATCTCTGTAAACCAACATCGAGAAAATTTTATTCTCTTAACAGATAGAACAATATTTCTTACAAGGAAGAGACTAACTTTGTTTTGGAAATGCTTTTACAGGGAAGACAAAAGGAAAGCATTCCGGAGTGAGAGGGTGACCCAAAAAATGTGATGGAGAGAAAGAAATAAAGATACTGTATAGTGGGTTAAAAAAAAAAAAAACTTAGTGAAGTTTGCAGAATTCTAAAATGGATGATGAGAGTTGGTGTTTTGTGAAAATCGGTAAACAGGCAGATTTCTGTGTGGTTGATGCTGGGTTGGGTGAAGCAAAGACAGTACACACGCCTGCAGGGGCATGGGCAGAGAAGCCCCTGAGACTGTTAGGCCACAGGACTGCCCAAAAGTTTGAGAGGGTATTAACTATGCTTAAACTGTGTGGGACTTAAAGTGGATAGAGTATCAAAGAAATTTCAACTGCAGCTTAAGGAGCAGGCTCAGCACAGTTGACATCTGAGTGAAGCATATGAAGTTCTTTGTATAGTCCCAGCCACAGATTATTATTATCTTTTTTTTTTTTTTTTTTTGAGATGGAGTCTCACTCTGTCACCCAGGCTGGAGTGCAGTGGCACGATCTCGCTCACTGCAACCTCTGCCTCCCGGGTTCAAGCAATTCTCCTGCCTTAGCCTCCCCAGTAGCTGGGATTACAGGTGTGCACCACCGCACCTGGCTACTTTTTGTATTTTTGGTAGAGAAGAGGTTTCACCATGTTGGCCAGGCTGGTCTTGAACTCCTGACCTCAGGTGATCCACCCACCTCGGCCTCCCAAAATGCTGGAATTACAAGTGTGAGCCACCACATTCAGCCAGATTATTACTATTACAGTGTTCATTGATACACAGTAGCCTGTCCACTTATGTGTCTATTAACCATACACCATTTCTGGTCCATTCCTCACCATCACGTCTAATAGGCTTTCTTTTCCAGTGAGTTCAAAGATCACTTTAACAGGAAGGAATCATATGTAAAATCCATTTGTTTATGTAAAGCCTATTTGATGTACCTTCACAACCCCTTGGATGATTGAAAGCCCCTGTTATCACTCACAGACCAAGCTGGTGTTTTTGAAAGGTAGTAAACTTCATTCTGTTGACATAAAGCCATGAGATGAAGGTCCTAGGAGATCAAACTCTCTGGAACCTGGACAGGTTGTGAGCAGTGTTTGCTTCTGTGACTGCAGCTTGGCTCTAATGATTGGGAGACAGGTGCAGAGCTGCTTAATGGCCATGTCAGGCTGGGTATGCCCGGAGCAGCCCTGGCACCTCCCTCCAGCCTCTAATGAACAGTGCTGTGGGGCAGGCACTGGTGATTCATTGGGCTCCTGTCTCATTAGAATGTCAACCAAAGCTCAGCTGCCTCAAGCCCCTTGTGGAAGTAGGCAGGTTATAATTATAACTAAATACAATCACAAAAGGTTAGTGCATATAAACTAACTCTTCTTTCTCTGAATGAAATGGGCTTTACTCTTTCTAATACATATGTCATTTAGTACCAAGTTCAAGTACGCAAGAAATCTGACAATTTTTTTTTCTATAACTGGACTTAACTTCTATTTTGAGCCCACATTCTTTCAAGGTCTAAACATTTTCCCTAGAGTTGCATCTAAATTATGAGGTGTCTAGAATAGTAGTGACACATGGAGAGGAGTGTCTGCTTATCAAATGTTGTCACTGCTCCACACCGGGGCATCCTCTGAGGTGTTTTCATTCCTGTCTTGTCTTCAGGCATTGACCTATGCAAGTCCTTGTCCCAACAGCAAGGCTTTCAAGTGTGCCAATAATCTGTGCTATGAATGTCTGTCTTTATAAATATGCTACTGCTCTCCTCACCCCCATTCAAGGCTCATATATAATGAGACAATCTGAGGTTGATCCAACCCATCTGCCTAGGTACCTCATGCAACAGACACTGTTCACCCTGTTTGTGTAATAGTTTGGATTATAGGTTAAGTAATTGAAACTGATTCTGGCTACTGAACAGAAAAGGGATATACAGGTTGAGTGTCCCTAATTTGAAAATCCAACATCTCAACTGTTCCACAATACAAAACTATGTGAGCATCGATAGGATGCCAGAGGTAGACAATTCCATACATAAGTACTTAATACAAACTTTGCTTCACGCAAAAAGTAATTTAAAATGCTCTATAAAATTACCTTCAGGCTATGTGTGTAAGGTATATATGAAACATAAATGAATTTCAAGTTAAGAGTTGGGTTCCATCCCCAAGATGTCTCACTATATATGTGCAAATATTCCAAAATCAAAAAACCCCCAATCTGAAACCCTTCTGGTCCCAAATATTTCATAAACCTGTATCAGAAGTTTAGCAAGTGGCACACAGAATTAATGGGTAACATGAAGAAGCACATGAAGGAAAATTGGCCAAATCTGGGGAGGTGAGGCAGCAAGCCCCACAGTCACAGAGACTTGCTGTGGAAGGATCAGACTGGCTATGGCTAGATCACGCGCTCTTGTATTGTCAACAAAATGGGATTATCTCTCACTTTACCTTCTGTAAAGGGAGAGGAGGAACTACTACTCTCCAAACGTACACAGTCTTGGGTATTTCCCCCAAAGCGGAAGGAAGTTTATATGCTGGACTGAAAAACATATGGTCCACTCTATACACCATGCTATGGGTGGGATAGCTCCAGGAATCACATGGTTCTACCCAGGTATCAAGCCCTGGGCCCTGGCTCTCAGGCCACAAACTTGAGGGCAGAAGTCTGGGCTGATACTCATGAGACGACCTTGAAGAATCTACACAAACCCTTATGGAAAGTGGGGAGCATGATTACTGGTAAAAAGCAATAACAGTGTGCATATGACACAGAGAACTGGTGGCCATTTAAAAGTCATGAATAGGACAAGAAAGCAACACTAGTGACCTGCCGAGACAGATGGCTAAGAAACTTATCACATGCCAGTAATGGTTTGAGACAAAGATGACCAGAGGCCTCCCCTACCCCAGCACCTCAGTACCATTGAAGTCCTGCCCTAGGAACCTAGAAGTAACACTAAGGAAAGGAGAGAGACCCTGGAATGACTGAGATGTTTCTGTTCCCCAGTGAGACAGGACATCAAAATAAAAATTAACTCCAGTTAAAAAAAAACAAACAAACAAAAAGAAAGAAAATTGCATTTATTTTACCCGCTAGAATTTATAAACAGAATGTCAAAATTAATTATTGAATTGTGCCGATTCGAAAGGTAACTGCTAAAAAGAAAAGTGAAAGGCAGCAATTCTGTCTACCTATTGACTAGGAAAGGAGAGGAGCATCATTCATGGAATGTAGTCATTATGGAACCCTGTGGGACGACAGAACCAAGAGACGGAAGGTGGATTTTCAGTCTCTGACAGAGGCAGGCCAGTTCTGATCAGGGAAGAGGGTTTGACTGACACCGACGCAGTGCTAAAATGCAGATGATACAGACAGAGCACTTCATCAAATCCAGAGTTGCGAATTAACCTTTACAAAATGAATGGCTTTTTCAGTGCTGAATAAAAGTCCCAGTGAAACAGAAGAGAGAAATGCTGGAACCATGCTCTAAATCTGTGTAAGATGGTGACCTTTGAATTCTAATTGCTTGCAGCTATCTTAATATGACGTTTGGCATTTTTTAACCTTGCACGTGATAAAATAACAAATTCTTAGAAAAAAATGTTGAGATTAATAAGCTTCCCCCCAACAAAACTAGACTCCCTCTAGCTGAATAATATAAAAATTAAGACTATACTTTGGCTGCTTGACTTCCACCATGATATAGATTTTAAATTGGTAAATGGTTCTGGACTATGAAAATGGCTTGTTAAAAGGGCATTCATTACTATTTCTTTATTCATGAGACCAGAGTTATGATAGAGTAAATTTACCAGCTTTCTGTCATTACCAAAACCTTAAATAAGAAAGCATGAGAAACAGTGACACGTAGAAGAAGCAAAGGACTAGGAGTCAGATCTCCCGGGGTCAAGAGCTGAATATACTATTCATATCAGCATGTTCTTAATCTGTCTGAGTCTCCATTTCTTGCTCTCTAAAATAAAATGCTTGCCAAGATTATCTCACCGGATTGTCTATGTGGATCAAACTAGACAATGCTTGTTTAAAATATCGGCTGTATCAACTCCACATAAGGAATTAAATCTATAATAACTTAGAATTCATGGCTCAGTAACAAGGGCGCAGATTTAAAGTGTAGCTTTCCATCTTAGCTGTGTGAACTCTCTGACTCTCACTTCCCTTATGTATATAATGGGAATAATAATCACTACACTGTAGAGTTGTTGGTGAATGTTGGAAATATAAAGTGAGACTACTTCACAAGCTCGCGTTTACCAAATAAATGCATAAATATCCTTGAGTTACCACATAATATTTTCCTGTTGTATGCAAGGTGTTTCTTCTAATGCATCACTATGTGCTTAGGGCTTGTTTGTGGGATAGACAAATTATCATGCGAAGACTCTGGAGTAGACAATAACAAGTCAAACTGAAAAGATGGCTCTGTGGGGTAAGAAGGTGATGGGTGATCCCTGCATACAAACTCGGCTTGTATTTTAGGGAAATAGCTTACAATGGAAACATACTTAAACATACTTTTCATCTTAAAAACCTTTGGTTTGGGCCGGGCGTGGTGGCTCATGTCTGTAATCCCAGCACTTTGGGAGGTGGAGGCGGATGGGTCACGAGGTCAAGAGATCAAGACCATCCTGGCCAACATGGTGAAACCCTGTCTCTACTAAAAATACAAAAATCATCTCAGCCCCAAAACTTCCGGAACTGATAAGCAACTTCAGCAAAGTCTCAGGATACAAAATCAATGTGCAAAAATCACAAGCATTCCTTTACACCAACAATAGGCAAGCAGAGAGCCAAATGAACTCTCATTCACAATTGCTACAAAGAGAATAAAATACCTAGGAATACAGGTAACAAGGGATGTAAAGGACTTCTTCAAGGAGAACTACAAACCACTGCTCAGGGAAATAAGAGACGACACAAATAAATGGAAAAATATTCCATCCTCATGGATAGGAAGAATCAATATAGTGAAAATGGCCATACTGCCCAAAGTAGTTTATAGATTCAATGCTACTCCCATCCAACTACCATTGACATTCTTCACAGAATTAGAAAAAAACTATTTTAAATTTCATATGGAATCAAAGAAGACCCTGTATAGCCAAGACAATCCTAAGCAAAAAGAACAAAACTGGAGGCATCATGCTACCTGACTTCAAACTATACTACAAGGCCACAGTACCCAAAACAGCATGGTACTGGTACTGAAATAGACATGTAGACCAATGCAGCAGAAGAGAAACCTAAGAAATAACACCACACACCTACAACCATCTTTTTTTTGACAAACCTGAAAAATATAAGCAACGGGGAAAGGATTTCCTATTCAGTTAATGGTGCTGGGAAAACTGGCTAGTCATATGCAGAAAACTGAAACTGGACCCCTTCCTTACATCTTATACAAAAATTAACCCAAGATAGATTAAAGACTTAAATGTGAAACCAAAAACCATAAAAATCCTAGGAAAAAACCTAAGCAATACCATTCAGGACATAGGCATGGGTGAAGACTTCATGACAAAAATGCCAAGAGCAATTGCAACAAAAGCCAGAATTGACAAATGGAACCTAATTAAACTAAAGAGCTTCTACACAGCAAAAGAAACTATCATCAGAGTGAACTGGAAACCTACAGAATGGGAGAAAATTTTTGCAATCTACCCATCTGACAAGGTCTAATATCCATAATTTACAAGGAAGTTAAACATATTTACAAGAAAAAAATCCCATCAAAAAATGGGCGGAGACATCTCTCAAAAGAAGACATTTACATGGCCAACAACCATATGAAAAGAAGCTCAACATCACTAATTATCAGAGAAATGCAAATCAAAACTACAATGAGATGTCATCTCATGACAGTCAGAATGGCGATTACTAAAAAGTCATTTTTTAATGACAGTTGCTGGCCAGGCTGTGGAGAAATAGGAATACTTTTACACTGTTGGCAGGAATGTAAATTAGTTCAAGCATCGCAGAAGACAATGTGGCGACTTCTGAAGGATGTGGAGCCAGAAATACCATTTGACCCAGCAATCCCATTACTGGGTATGTATCCAAAGGATTATAAATCAATAAATCACTCTACTATAAAGACACATGCACACGTATGTTTATTGCTATTTACAATAGCAAAGACATGGAACCAATCCAAATGTCCATCAGTGATAGACTGGATAAAGAAAATGTGGTACATATACACTGTGGAATACTATGCAACCATAAAAAGGAATGAGATCATGTCCTTTGCAGGGACATGGATGAAGCTGGAAGCTATTATCCTCAGCAAACTAACACAGGAGCAGAAAACCAAACACCACATGTTCTCACTCATACGTGGGAGTTGAACATTGAGAACACATGGACACAGGGAGGGGAACATCACACACTGGGGCCTGTTGGAGGGTTGAGGGGTGAGGGCAGGGAACTTAGAGGACAGGTCAAAAGGTAAAGCAAACCACCATGGCACACATATACCTATGTAACAAGCCTGCACATTCTGCACATGTAGCCAGTTTTTTGTTTGTTTGTTTGTTGTTGTTGTTTTTAGAAGAAATAAAGAAAGAAAATGAAAGGATCTTTTTTTGCAGGTTGGTGTTTTTGCCTTGTTGTTCTAATTAAAAGAAAAACAAAGGAAGCCTGAATAGGGACAAATACAGAGCACCAAAAAGGGTAAATATGAGGGAAAAGATTACAAATTGTTTAAAATTATTAAATCAAAATTATTTTAAAAATTTAAAACTTTATCCAAATGCAAACACATATATATACAGGTATTTATTTTTAAGAGATTATTTACAGTTTAAAGGACTATTATTAATATATCTTGAGTTTTACAATATAGATAGATGTAAACTATAAAACAAAAAGCAAAAAGGGCACAAAAGGGATATATAGAATTGAATTGCTGAAAGAGTCTGAATTTTTTGTGAAGTGGTATAAAATTATTTGGACATAGACTGTGAAAAGCTAAAGCTGCACACTGTAGTCTCTACAGCAACCAGTAAATAAATAAAGTAACACAAAATGTTATATCTAGAAATTCCATAGAATATATAAAATGGGATATTAAAAATATTTCACTGGCCCTAAAGAAGGCAGAAGAGAGAGAATAAAAGAACACAGAACACTTGGAACAAATCTATATGAAATATACCAATGATATCAATAATTGGATTAAGTGTGAGTGGATTAAACTATAAAGCATTCTGCGAATATAAGCTTCACTAATGGTGAAAATAGCAGCTAAGTTTTTTTATGTTTATCACGTGCCAGACATTCTACTAATCCAATTAAGTGTTTTATTTTGTTTAATCCTCACAAGAACTCTGAGGTCTAAGCATTATTTGTATCCACATTTCGTACATGCGAAAACTCAGATTAAGTAGAGTCATTTTTCCAGTGTTACACAGCTTAAAAGGCAGGGTTCAAACCCAGAAAGTATGATTGCTGAGATTATACCACTTACTTATTCTGAATGTGTTGTTGATAATGGATAATGGTGATGATGATGATGATGATGATAATGATGATGATGCTAATGATGATAAAAAGAGTAATTACTGCCAGGCTGTCCCTTTGGTGCTTGATAACTCATGAAAGGTGAAATATTTGGCACAGTGATTCTTATTCTAGGAAGGAGATTTGACTTGAGGCCCATAATAAAAATATAAGGTGTTTAGTAAATATATTTCCTCATGCAGTATATACCAGTATGTGTGTGTGTGTGTGTGTGTGTGTGTGTGTGTCTTGGTTTGATTTATAATCTTTGTACTTAGGGGTACCGAAAAATGATACACATTCAGTAGAAACCATATTCTGAGTTTACATATAAGCATTCAGTTTATCACTTTCAGCATAGTATTCAATAAGTTACATGATATATTTGTGTATTATAAAATAGGTTTGTGTTAGATGATGTTGCCTAACTGTAGGCTAATATAAGTGTTCTGAGCAAGTTTAAGGTAGGCTAAGATAAGCTATGATGTTTGCGATATATATATATATATATATATACACACACATTGATCTTAATTTCACCTCTTCAGGATCAGAATAATACTGGATTGTATACTTGAAATTTGCTAACAGAGTAGATCTTAAATGTTCTCACCACACACACACACACACACACACAATAACTACGTAAGGTAATTGATATGTTAATTATATGAATTAGCTTGATTTAGGCAAGCATCTCATAATGTATCAATATCAGAACATCATAATGCACATTCAATATATACAACTTGTGTTTGTTAATTACACCATGATAAACTGGTTAAAAAGGAAAAAATTGTTGACCTAGAATTTTATATCCAATAAAATCAAGTTGAAAAGCTAAGGCAAAATAAACAATTTCATTCAGAAAAACAATGAAATAATACATTGCCAGAAAAACTGGCAATGAGTATATATTATAATATATAATTTATATCTGATACATATTATGATATATATTACATAGTGATATATATCTGATGCATATGCTATCACCCCTTTTCACCCCTTTATAATTTTTAGAGCAGAATTTTCCAAACGAAGTCGTGAAAACATTCATGAAAGACTGAATTGAAATTATTTCTGAAATGGATAGACAAGCTAAGTATTAGAACACTTATCAGTTATCTTTTGCCTTGTAACGCAGCATCTCACTTACTCAGCACATAAGCGTGCAGCTCAGTACCTTGGGGCTGAGCTCAACTGGGCAATTCTTCTGCTCTGGGCCTGGCCTGGCTGTTCCTGAGTTTATTGATGAGACTGATGAGTTGTCTAGAGTTGGCTGGTTTATGAAGGCTTCGGATGGGATGGCTGGGATGATAAGGGCCTCTCTCTATGTGGTCTCTCATTTTAGAGGAGTTTATTCTAGGCTTATTCACGTGAGAGTCATGGAGTTCCAAGAGAAACAAGTAAGGGATCCCCAATCCACAAGCCCTTTTCAAGTCTCTACTTGAATCATATTTGCTACCATCCCAGCTCAGAATCAGTCTGGAAAAGACTACCTAAGGGTGTGGATACGGGGAGATGTGAACAAATCGGGGGCCATTACTGCAATACCCTGTTTCAAAATGTGGTCTAAGACATATGGAGAGCCAGAAGGCCCAGGTTCGTCACTGCGAAGGCTTCCCATCAGAAGCAGAATTATGACACAGGAGCCTGTCCTTCCAGGGACTCAAATATGCCTGGTTCTGCACATCCACCCCCACAGCCCCCTTTCCGCCCCTCCACTCCTGAGTCTCCTCTGTGGCTTCGTCGCTGTCTGCTTTCAGATATTTTTCTCTTCAGGCAGCCCTGCAAGTGCCTGGCAAGGATGACAAATGAGCTTGACTTCCGCAGCGACGTGACTGTCCACAAACACAGCCTGGAGCATGCACAATGCAGCGGCTTCCACCGCACAATGCAAATGCCAGAATGTGCTGTGGGGTTGGACTGAGGTCACTGCTGCAGAAACAAAATGCAGTTTGAGATTAGCATTCTAGGCTATAGATAGCTTTGCTTAATTAGAGGAATAAGCAAATAGGTACCCTGAGGAGCTTCTGGATTGTCTCAAAAGACGAAAATGTATAAGTGAACTAGTTGCACGTAATTAAATAAAATTCACTGTGATCTGGCTGTCTGGTTTAGTTCACTCAATTTATATATAAGTAATCAAAGAACCATAAAGAGAAACAGAAGCATGGGTTGTCATTATAATTCTGATCAGTGACTTTGATCAAGGAAAGCTTTTTTACCAAACGGACACTGAGCTTCTGATTACCTATAGATTTATTTACAGGGAGAAATGAACTCTCATTAGTCTCATCACAATCTTGCTAGATTAAAAAATCAACTAATCAATGAAAAGTGCTGGTTACACACGGTATAGTAGAGATAAAATAAAATTACATAGACCTTTTTCTCAAAGATCTGACACGTAAGCAGATCACGTTGGTATAAAACGAGTAAACAGGAATAATACCGAAAGCAACAATAATAAAATGCAATATTCAACACTGACTAGATACTAGGACTGTACCAGATACTTTACATATATTATCTAGTTTAATATTTAAAGCCAATAATGAGGCGGTTATCACCATCTTGAATTACCAAGGGTGAAAACTAGATCTCCAATAGAATCTACAAGTACTTGAGGTCATAGATGTGAAAAAGTGTGTATTCTGGGCTCAAACACAGGACTGTTTGACTCTAAGCTTTTAACTAGAGTATGCTTCCTCTTACAATAAATAGAGAGTACAAAGCAAATATTTCAGTGACTCTCACTCATGTGAGTGCCAACCTTCATCCAAGCACAGATGCTGGGGCTATAGAGAGTTGATCCTTTAGAAGTTCACAGCCTAGAGAGAAGGACGGACAGAAATTCAATACTGTATCATCAGTGCAGTGTTGTTCATGGTTGAGGGTGACACATATGGAAGACATTTGAGCAGAAACAAAGAGTAGCATCGACTAGTGAGTTTGTTTTTACTTCTGACTTCTACCCTCACTACTCCCTCCAGCCCTTTCTCTAACACAGACATGATATCTCCTTCCAGGAAAAGGCTTGGGATTGTGAACTGTGTTACTCAGGTATCAAACAGCACCAACCCCAGAGTTATTACTGTTGTTGAAGCCAGGAGAAAGAGGGAAGAGAAACTAAAATCAGCCACTATGACTCTTTTAAAGATGCCTTCTAGTTCTAAATTTATTTCCGTTTTAGAACTTTAATGACTCTTGCCTCATTTGATTCTTTTACTAACTTGTGATGTTATCAATACTTTGCAGATGAGAAAACAAACATAGGTTAAAATTTTCCAGGTAACTGTGTTACTACATTGGGTGGCTTAAACAACAACAACAAAGAGCTATTTTCTCACAGTTCTGGAGGCTGGAAGTCCAAGATCAAGGTGTTGATGGAGTGGGTTTCTCTGAGACCCATTTCCTTGGTTTGTAGACAGGTGCCTTCTCCCTTGAGTGCTCACATGGCTTTCTCTCTGTTCCTGTGCATTCTGGTTCCTCTCTCTGTGTGTCCTAATCTCCTCTTCTTGTGAGGACACCAGTCAGATTGGATTGGGACCCACCCTAATAGCCCGATTTTAACTTAATCACCCCTTTAAAGGGCCTGTCTCCAAATATAGTCACTTACTGAGGTCCTGGGGGTTAGGACTTCAACATATGAATTGGGGGAGGGAGATACAATTCATCCCATGACAGTAACTCAGATACAGCCTGTTGGAGCCAGAATTCGAAACATTTCTGATTCCACCTGAAGTCATCCACCCACTTAAGCAAACCTCAGTTATTGTCTCTTCTCAGCCTTTCCTCAGGGCTTTCCTCTAACCTTGGCATCTCTGAAAAGACTTAGACCACCTTTCCCTTCTATCTGTATGTAAAAATGTACCCATTTCATCACACAGTTGAAATAATAATACCTTCTTTGACAAAGCCATCTGATTCTGCAGTCGGAAACAATCCTTCCCTCATGGGAATTGCTGTTAGCATTTCCATTCTCTTGAAGGATTTTCTACTTCTACTTTGTGGAATAAATATATATTTTATCTCTCTTATTCTAAATTTATAAGCTCCCAACTATGTCTTCCTATGTCTTTTTGAGTGCACACTCTGAGTGAGACATAGTCCTAGATGCTATTGTAAACCAGACACATGAGATTCCTCCTTTCTCTGAAATTTTTGTTCTAGTTTGGAAATAAGCAATATATAAGTAAGTAAGTAATCTAGAGTATTTTAAATAGTGGCAACTCATAAGAAGAAAATAAAACAGAGGAAAGGAATAAAGGATGACTGTGGGTGAGCTTGGGAGGGTCCAGTTCCATTGGCCATAAACTCTCGAGTTGAGTTTCAAGACGAATCTTAAATGATAAGAAGATGTCAGCCTCAAAAAGAGTGCTTCAGACAAAGAAACAGAAGATGTCAGCCTCAAAAAGAGTGTTTCAGACAAACAAACAGAAGAAGATGTCAGCCTCAAATAGAGTGTTTCAGACAAAGAAGCTGCAAATATGTATATCCTGAGGCGGGAAAAAATCTTGGGGTTTTTAAGGACAGAAATGATGTAACTGGAGCAGATCAAGCGAGAAAGACAGAGACAAAATTTAGCAGGCACCAGACACCTAGGTCCTGGTGGGCCCCAGGAAGAGTGCTGAGTTATGTTCTTTATGTCACAAAAGTACCTCTTGCATGAGGTAGGTGTTTACTAAATGTCTTTGGGCATTAACTAAATTAAGCCTACTTAGGATTTGATTGTTCTGGTAACCTGGGTGAATGAATCTACATGAAAACAAAAGATTAATGGCTAATTGTGCCATGTAGTCATTGTTCAAGTTAAAAACTTTCGATTTTACCCCGTTGCAAGGATCTGGATCAAATAATTTCCCATGTCTTTTACAGGGAGCCTTATTTTTCATTAGTGCTAAATCACTTAACATCACCATATTTTTACTAATGAGCTAAAGATTTTGAGATAGCAAAATCTTAAGATATTAATCCTCTTAAGATAGCAATAAAATATCTCCTAAATACCTGATGGCAACTAGTAGCCTTTCTCTCTACTACAAGATGTGAGTGCATGATTTCATGCAAAACTTTTTTATAACTGGAATAGCCGATGTGATTATCCATCTCTGGAATTGAAATAGCTTTGGTACTTGATGTGACCTTCATTTCAGGCTGGGCTGAAATTCTGTTAGGGAGGGGAGTGCAGATGCAAAGTAGTATTTGGGGAAATAAATAGCTGCATCTTTTCTATTCTCTTAAACACAAGATAAAATATATTGTGCAGCAGGTGTAAAGTTCTCTGTGCAGTACAAGTAAAGCTAGAGAAAAATAATTTCCACATTGGAATTGAAATGATTCATCATTTTTCTCATGAATTTCATAGAAATGTTTTGCCCTGAATATCTTCTCTAAGCAAAGTTGCAGGGTTAGTAAAGACTAAAAGTCTTGAAAATGAAGCTCATTTGTTCTGAAAATTAGAAACATATCTTCATCCATTCACATTTCCTGAAAGGAAATTTGCACATTATCTATACTTCACTCTCCTTAGCACAGAAATCTTTTTTTAAGCCAACAACAACAAAAAAAATTGAGTAGAGAGACAAAATATGTGAATGTTAAAAGACATTTGGTTTTAAAATTTCATTTGAATTCCTTAAAAACACAGCTACTAAGCTATATAAAATATTTTTCATTCTTTGCATCCTTTGATTACCTCAATTTTTAATTTCCAGTTTTATAATTCTATTTGGATGGAACTGAGGAAGAGAAAGGTGATCTCTTTTACTATCGGTGGTGCTGAAGGTGGGTCTAAGTAATTGATCACTGTTTAAGTCTGCAAGGTTCTTTCAGCAAGTAAAGATTGCTTCATATAAAAGAGAAACAAAAGGGAAATTAGAATATCACAAAAATCCAATCAGATTGACAAATTAAGGGCATATGTGAATAATGGCTGCAAATGGCATTTATTTTGGGTTGCTATTTCATATATCTTGCTATATTTAACAAGCCTGGCTCACTTCCCTCCTTTTTTTCAATACCTTTCTCATGTCCAAACCAGCCCATTTGTTGGGACCACTGGTGTCAATGTCCACGTCTACCAATGCCCAATTACCTGCCACTGCACAGGTCCTTCCTCCTGCTACAATATTCCAGCCCATGAGTGTAAGACTGAAAGCTAGGTACTCATCAAAGAGTGTTAAAATGAAAACAAGAAAAAAGAAAGGCAAAGCTTGCTGTGTCCCACGGACTGTTGAGTTTGATAGTATGATCCAGGACCATATGCAACTTTGACACAGGGTATCAATGTTTAGCACCTTGTTCAGTCTACAAAGGGGCTCATCATCCTGTAGTGTCTATTGCAGGTTAATCACAATGTGAATGTAGAATGAGTTCAAGTGATATTGAGTAACAGAAAGCACACAGTCTTCGGGAGGAACTAGGATTGGATTTAGGTTCTACCACTCACCAGATGTACAGGTCCAAGCAAGTCACTTAGCCCTTTGTGATCTCAATTATTTCATCTGTGAATGGTCATACTTCATAGAACTCACCAGGGTACTGTGAAGATTTTATAAAGTTAAGTGTGTTAAAGTACCTAGACAGCATAATGATTCTTCCTTTTTTTTCCTTTTCCTCTGTGGTAATTTTGTTCTTGGCCATGCCCAGAAAAAAAGGTTCTCTTCACCTACCTTCCAGAAAGAAGTAAGAAACCTAGAGACGATCTAGTGAAAAGCAGTCAGAGAAAGAGGTGGCTCCTAAGGGGGTCAAATGTCAAAAAAATATTAAAACTTTTCTGACATTAAAGGTTGAGTGTGGTGTGGTACATGATCTGAATTCAATAGCACGATATTGGAAAAACAGAATTTTGAAGCATTCCTTTAACTTTAAGGAGATAATGCAGAGATAAATAAAATATACAAAGTTTACAGAAGTAAAACATGAATTTAGAAAATAGACCAAACAAAGAAATATGAGATGGTTTGGGAAATGCCAAAATAAATAAATAAATGCTGAATCCATAATGAGGTGGCATAATTATTAAAGCATAAGTTTCAAAAAGGTAACATCATGACTCTCATACAGATATAAAATAAACATGTGTCAAATATATTATTTAACGTATTAGTTAAAGAGAGGACCAAGGGTCAGGCATGGTTCCAGCACTTTAAGAGGCCTGAACAGGAGGATCACTTGCCCCCAGGAGTTTGAGACGGGCCTGGGCAACATAGAGAGATCCCCGTTAACAAAATATTTAAAAATTAGCCAGGCATGGTAGTGTGTGCCTGTAGTCCCAGCTACTCTGGAGGTTGAAGTGAGAGGATTGCTTGAGCCCAGGAGGTTCAGGCTGCAGTAAGGTGTGATTAGTGATTACGCTCCTGCACTCCAGCCTGGTGTCAGAGCAAGACCCTGTTTCGAAAAATTAAACTAAATCTAAAAATAAAGAGAGAAACAATAGCATGTAAAATCCAGTCCAAAAGCATTGTAAAAGCTAGAATTTCTAGGGTAACTTTACTGCTATGTTTGATACAAAACTGATTAAAGTCTCAGAGAGCAATAAACATACTTTTGGGAATATTTGTTCCACTGAACAGATATTATTTGTATTTCTACTGGACAAAAATCTATCAGTTGACTCTTGTTTCTACAAAATGTAAAATAATCCAACCATATAAAGTCAAGCCCAGAAAGAACATATGGTGATTTCTTTTGTCAACATCTAATCTTCAGATAATTTTTTTTAGATACTATAAATTAAGATCATCTGGGATTCCTCTCTTGTCTCTCAAAGTAGACTTTGTAGTCTGTGGGGAGAACACCTACCTCTTCCCACAAAATACCTCTTGGTCCACTCTTAGTCCATGGGACTTCCCATGGTTTGAATGTGTTCCCCAAAAGCTCGTGTGCTGGAAATTTACTGGCCATTATAACAGTATTAAGAGATGAGGCCTTTAAGAAATGATTAGGTCATAAGAGCTCCATTCTCATGGAGCAATTAATGACATCATTGCAGTACCGGGCTAGTTACCACAGGAGTGAACTTTTGATAAAAGAATAAGTTCGATGCCATTTTCTGTCTGTGTCTCAAGCTTGCTTGCCTTGTGATGCCTTCCACAGTGGGATGACCCTGGCCAGGTGCTGGCATTATGCTCTTGGACTTCACAGTCTCCAGAGCCATACACCAAATACACTTCTGATCTTTATAAATTACCCACTCTGTGGTATTCTATTACAGCAGCGGAAAACAGACTAAGAGAGGACTAGTCACTATACTTGGCCACATGGCTATTACTATGATTGTAGAAATGAACTCAGGTAATGGTGACAAAGCTGAAAATATCTGGTAAAAGTTATTTTAATTAGTTGTTTCTCATGCCTAGAAAAGTCTTTTGGGTATCAGAGACCCATTAACAATGTTATTTTAACTTGTTTGTTTGACAGGAGTGGGATCCCCTCTGAAACTTGAAAGTCAATCCCTTGAAAACTCATCAACATGTAATTTACCTGAAAGAAACTATCAAAGTAAAGCAATGAATATGGGGGATATATGGAGCATATATGGATATGAATATAGGAATTTAGAGTTAAATTAATGGTAATTTTATTACATTAACACATAACTTATGAAAGAAAAAACCATAGAAAGAAATAAAAAAGGAACAAAAAAAATCAAAGCTGGAATAAAAGGTTTCAAAAAGCTCCAAGAAAGCATAAGAACAAAATTCTTTCTCTCTATACAAGTCTGATAAGTACTAAAAGCTGGGATTCACTACTGCTCTGATAATAATAAATTTTATTTATGTTGAAAATAAAAAATAAGCAGGCCTGTAATTTAAGTTGTGCAGAGACATAAAGAATGTCACTTCTCACTGAAACATTCTAGGAAAGAAAGACTGACTGACAGGTAATAAAACTATATCTTAATTTGTCAGACTTTTAAAATCATTTCTGTATTACATAAAACAGGCTAATTCTAGGTGCTTACATTTTCGGGATCACATAGAATTCCTGGAACAAGTAATTTACAGAGGAGAGAAACAGGATTTTTATTCATATAAATAACTCAAATTGACACTAGCCTTTTTACCTAAAGAAGTTATTGAAATGGCTAGAAATGAAAGACTTTCAACTGATTAAAGCCTCTCCATCTTTGTCACTCTGTGCCAACCAGCGGTGGTGCGCTCGACAGAATTCGGAAAGAGAGAGAACAGCATATGGCAGAATGAGTTTTGGGCCCCATAGAAATTTGCCTCCGTTCCCACTCCATCTGTGCATTGTGTGGGATCTCTCCCCATCGCATAAAGATGCTGAGCTAAAGACAGTAGAAACGTACGATGGGAAAATGCAGAAACAGCTTTCATGTCATGCTAAGCATTAACAAAACACTTCCGTTTCACAGTACACATCTTAAACTGAGAAAGATGAGTAGTGTTAAGTTTATACGAGGGCACTCAGTGATTCTTCGAGTTCAGTGCACAAAGAAAGCTTCCTGGATGAAGGCAATGTGAGCTGATTGCTGGAATATGTCAATGTTTGGCTTTGGGGTCTGGGGAAGGATGTGTTGTGCAAATCACTGGCCTCCTGGGAAACATAAGAAATACATTCAAGCGGCCAGCGAGTCCCAAGAGGACTCATGGTAGGCAAACAGTTCGGGTATTTCTCGTGTGCACCTCAATGCAAATGATTTTGCTAACAGAAGCTGAAAAAAAGAAAATTGAAGGCAGAAATCTGTGTTTTATTAGTTTTGTGTGTGTGTTTTATTATTAGTCAGTAGCTGTTGTTTCTCCAAATTTGTAGGGAAACCTAGAAAAACATTCCATCCATTACTCTCTCTGTACCTATGCCCTTTCCTTAAATCATGTTGAGGGCTCTGATTCCCTCCCCATCTTGATTGGGGGAGCCATTGTCCTGCGCCTGTGCTTCCAGCACAAAATGGACATGGGCCAAGGACAGGGAACAGGACAGGCGGCAGGATCTGGGGAGACGCCAAGCTCATTGCAACTGTCCACCTCCCTTTTCCTCTATCTCCTCTATTAGAGACACACACACACACCAAGAAGCATTCTTCAGCCATTGATGTAGGACCACTTCCTGCTGCCTCCATCAGCATCTACTCCTAAAACTGGAAGGCCTGATTAAACTCCAAACTGATCAAGAATTCTTGCTTAGTTTTCAAGCTAGAAATCCTGTTTAGTTAGAACATAGTTAACTCTAACCGAATGCATCCTTTCTACTGTTACAATAGAAAGACTTTGGGTGTTTCAGTGAATACTACACAGGATACAATTAATGGAAGGGCCTAATTTGTGCCCCCTGCACCCTCTTGGCCATGTTGTATTAGAAGTCAATAAACCTTTTAATTTGTGTTATTTATTTTTCTGAAACACGCTCAATACTTTCTTCCTATTTCTGAAGAACTTCAGAGAAATAAACCAGTAAAAAGAACACTGGAATGATTTCCAAATATTTGGGAAGTATTTTATGGATTTCCAAAACACATTTGTCTAGACTCGCATGCTGATTTCCTAACTTGGGCTGTAATTTTATGTATGTAAAGTGATCTCTAGATTGTGACCAAAGCCAATATCCATGGCATGATATGCAGGAAATCCTCAGGAGATCTGGGGAGAAGGCAAGGACTTTTTTTTCTCAGACCATGGCCCAGTCATATGCCTGCCTCCTTCCCAGGCTGTGGTGATATGGTTTGTGTCCCCACCCAAATCTCATCTCAAGTTGTAGCTCCCATAATTCCCACGTGTCATGGGAGGGACCTGGTGGGAGATAACTGAATCATGGGGGTGGTTTCCTCCATACTGTTCTCGTGGTAGTGAATAAACCCCATGAGATCTGATGGTTTTATACATGGGAGGTCTCCTGCACAAGCCCCCTTGCCTGCTGCCAGTAAGACATGACTTTGCTTCTCCTTCTCCATCCATGATTGTGAGGCCTCCCCAGCCATGTGAAAATGGGAATCAATTAAACCTCTTTCCTTTATAAATTACCCAGTCTCAGGTATATCTTTATTAGCAGCCTGAGAACAGACTAAAACATGTGGCATAGAATAAAGATGGAATTTCAAACCTTAAACTTCTGTGCAGGGCCATTGAAAACTTACTCAGGTGGAGAAAGAAGTGCAGTTTTTGCTTTAGTGAGGTGAGGCATAACTCAGGGAGACTCGGAAAGAAAGGCAAGGCCTATACACATGGTGGAGACAAGTGGGCAGTACCTGTACATCACCATGACTGCCACCCCACCCTGAGGTGCTTGCAGGCAGGTCACCAGGACAACTGTTATTCTTAGAGATAATAGGTGTAGTTGAAAGTCCATGGACTTTGAAATCAGGTAAACCTCAGTTGAAATCTCAACTCTGCTCCTGACAATCTGAGTGAACTTGTACAAGTTGATGCCTCTCTGAGTGCTAATTGTATCTTGGGGTAGCAGAACCCTTATTCCATGAAAATATAAAAGAGAGAAAGAAGAAAATCAGTCCCAGGTAGTTCACCTAAGTGGGCATCTCTTCCACTGGAATAAAAAAGTAGAACCAAGTACTAAGTATCAAGACACCTTGCCACTAAACATGGCACTCATGAAGGAGCAAGTCACTCCAGCTGTCTAGATTTCCACTTCACCATCTAAAAAACAATCACCCCGAAGATCCTATGGATGAAACACCTCCACTCCACACACAGTCTTTGCATGTTAGTGGCCAAAAGGTCTTTGAATGTTAAAAGGCATTTCAGTATTAGCATTTCTTCCTTGTCTTCTTTCACTTTGGTTTGGAGAGGGGAGTAAGGGCTGTTGTAGAGAAAGGGTTTTCTTATCTATGGAAGAGGAGCACAATCTCATTTTCTGTTTAGCAAAGGAAGAGTGGGATTGCTAAGCCATGGAGTCCAGTGATCCCTGAGCTGTCCTGCCCTGGGAATGTTGTTCATTAGAGTTCAGTAAGGCAGCCCAATATCGCTTTGCTTCAGAAGTATGTCATGATAGATAGCGCCACATCCAGCATATTTATTTAGCCTTGAGGACTTTTCATATGAAAACTACCATAGAGTGACATAGTTAGAATATTTATTAGTGACATTTCTCCTGCAAGGTTGAATAATGCATATGCTTATGGAAGAATAAATGAAAGCAGAAGGCTGGTGAGTCAGCAGTATCCCTTAACAATGTACTGTATGACTTTGCAGAAGCTCATAGGAGTAGTTTTCTTTCTATGGAACTTGTTTGCTTTTCCTTGATCATTGTACTCTATTAAATCAGAACACTGCACTCTATTAAATCAGAACCCAAGGGTATAGTAATTAATCCTTCAAAGACAAGAGAACTTTCACAATATTACAATCAGTTTCTTACTTTTGTACATAATTCATTCCTGAAAATATGTATATATGAATGTTGAATATAAAAAGTAAATATTCTCATGAGTGGCGTCTCCATACCTGTAACTCTAAAAATAAAATAAAATCCCCAAGTGTCATACAATATTACCTGATCATTTAAAATATAAATAATAAATCAAACATTAACATCCACAATATAAATTAATTTCCCAAAGTTAATTAGAGGTGAGATTTAAAAAATATACCAGCCCTCATTTTGCCAGAATAATGAATACATTTTCTTATGCTGAAAAATGTTGCTAAAGAGAGTTGAAGGCCGGGCGCGGTGGCTCAAGCCTGTAATCCCAGCACTTTGGGAGGCCGAGGCGGGCGGATCACGAGGTCAGGAGATCGAGACCATCCTGGCTAACATGGTGAAACCCCGTCTCTACTAAAAATACAAAAAACTAGCCGGGCGTGGTGGCGGGCGCCTGTAGTCCCAGCTACTCGGAGGCTGAGGCAGGAGAATGGCCTGAACCTGGGAGGCGGAGCTTGCAGTGAGCCGAGATCGCGCCACTGCACTCCAGCCTGGGCGACAAAGCGAGACTCCGTCTCAAAAAAAAAAAAAAAAAAAAAAGAGTTGAATACCGGTTTTATAATTGGTATCAAGTAGAATCTTGATCAACATTTCAATGGAAATTTACTCTGTGTGGATCACAGAACTTTTATATAGCTTGGTTTTAACTTATCATTTTTATGACATTTGATAATATGCTTCCACAATAATATGTTTCATGTGTGTCTTTTAGGTTTTGTGAGT
This sequence comes from Papio anubis, assembly GCF_008728515.1. Taxonomy (NCBI): domain Eukaryota; kingdom Metazoa; phylum Chordata; class Mammalia; order Primates; family Cercopithecidae; genus Papio; species Papio anubis. The sequence goes on along the minus strand of NC_044990.1, from coordinate 13,051,161 downwards.
TCCCTTCACTAAATAACAACTGGTCAGGTAATTGAACTCAAATGAACATTGACTCTAAACATGGGCTACTCTCAGGATCCCCTGATGACTCCTCTTCTGAAATAGTACCAATCTGAGAGAGTCATTGTTAAATTTTTAGGAATTATGTGACTTGATTGATATCACAATGACAACTTGAAATCAACCGTGGTGAGAATATTTACACCACGGGAACTGGTAAATACTAAAATCAAGGTGTCCTTCCCATTCTCAGAGAATTGCTTGTTGAGCATTTACCCACATACCACTGGGGAGTCCATTTATCAGACACAACTAGGATTAGGGACTGGTCTGTGAATAAACACAGTTGGTTAAAGTGGTAAAAAATAGCTTGAAATGTAAACCTACATTAACTTGCCAATCTTTTGGTATAGAGATAAGGCTTTTCGTTGAATGAATTCACTTTGTTCCTAAATCATATATCTATTGCCCCCTACACAATTTCCAGTTTCTGTTCCTTTAAAGGGCAGCAAGAACTTAAAAATACCTGTGAAGGAAACTGCATGCCAAATACTTCTAGATTATCTTTCCAGTTTTTACAGTTGTGTCGCTTTCACCTAATTTGATATTATTTTAGTGACCTGTCTATATTCTTTTCAAAATATTCCATTTATTTGTTACACAAATAATACTATTTTAACACTCATAGATTGCAAATTGCATAATATTTGATTAAATTATGTAATTATAATGATAAGGAACACTAACATAAATAGGTTTGTGAACAAACACCACTGATTCTTGAAATGCAGAACTTTAGGTGTAGCACAAGCCAACCTCAGCCCTAAACATCAGTCATTACATCAGTCATTAGAATTCCCAGACAGCATAGAGAGTGATGATTAATCCCATTAATTAATTAAGCGGAGTTTAGTTGAAATTTCTACTGTATTATCATTATAAGCATTTTATTTTTCTGGTATTTAATCACTTAAAAAATAAAAATGACAAACATAAAATATATTTGAAATATTGTACACAAAAATGACATATTTAAAAAGCCTTATACGAACACTGATATAATCAAACTGAATCAAAACCCACAGGATAACATGAAGTGTTTATCTGATTCAAAGAAGCCAGAGTCTGACATAAAGAAGGCCAGAAATTGGCATAGAAATACAAATTATGAGTATCGCGGTATCATGATCACTATCACAGCAAAAACAACTACCACAAGAATAACTAAGGTTTATTGAGCTCTTCTCATGTGTCAGCACTGTTACTCTAAAGAGATTTACATACACTTTGTCCATTACAGTTTAGGTGAGGAAGCCTGGGCACAGAAAGGTGGTATAAATTGCCTAGGAACCCACGGCTGGTAGGAATTGCGCTAGGTTTTAACTAAGGTAGCTCTGACTCCAGAGCCCAGGATCTCACAATACTATGTGCTACAAGCTGTAGGCACCAATGGGTATCAGCCATCTCTGAATTCTCTACTCTGTCTTTCAAGTGTGTTTATCTGAGGCTTGTTCTCTGATCACACTTGTGCTAGATATTACCATTCACTTGTGACTAAGGGAAGATGGGAGGGAACAGGAAAGGAGGAGGCAAAAATCTCTCAAATTTATGATACATTTTCATTGCCCCTACTGATTTAGTTATCTATAGCTACAGTACAATTTGCTGCACAAGTTAATGGTGCAAATGATAATTTATGATTATCCCCATGGTTCTGTGGAATACCTGGGCTCAGCTGAGCAGTTCTTGCTTGGTGTTCTTTATGCCATGTCTGTCTGACAGTGGCTGGGGCAGAGTCAGCTGAAGGCTTGACTGGGCTGGATGTCCAAGATCACTGGACTCACATGGCTGGAAGTTGATGCTGACTCTTGGAGCAATTTCACCTGTTCACAAGAGCAGCTACATGTGGCCTCTCCATGCGGCCTGGGATTCCTTGGAGAAAGATTGCTTCAGCTTAATCAGTGGTTCCAGAAGGCAAGGCGGAAGCTGCTGATCCTCTTAAGTGCTAGCCTTGAAACTAGCATAGGCCTCATTTCCTCCAATACTTTATTAATCAAGCGTTTCAAAGGTTAGTCCAGATTCAGATGGAGGAATATTGGGCTCTTCCTCTCAGTAGGAGAACTAGAAAAGAATCTGCACCCATCTTTGAGCCACCACATCTACCAATGTCTGCCAATCTAAGACATCCTTAGAGCCTAGGTCACGAGAAGCATCAAGTCCTACCCAATAGGCTTAGGAGTTTATCAATGGACACAAAGAAGACAATTGCCTCTGAGGACTAAGAAAGCCTGTGGTAGTGCACCATGGCTGTACTTTGCCTTAACATTTAAAACACATTTTGTTAGAGACCATCCCCTTTTTAGTGCAACTCACAAAACATGCAAATAGCGAAAATGCATATTCTTATTTTCAAAAAAGCAAAATCAGGAAAAATTTTGCAGTAAGCACACATCTTGTTTTCTGATTGGCTGTAAGTTGCCCTAGACACATCACGGACCACCAGGGTTTGCATCCCCAGATTCTATTCGTATTCAGTTGCTTCCTAGAAATTAGTGCATTTTCAACTTGAGAATACCTGGCATTCTAACAGGACACAAATGTCTTTTTCACATATAAAAAATATTCTTCTGTAATGCATCAATCTCTTGGATAAATCATGGCTATTATGCCTATTTTAATTGTCTTTATAAAATCTCAGCATTTAATGTCCTGGGACATTTTAATGCTATATGTCAAGCTAATGTGCAAAATACAAACCCATTATTACCTATTTACTTGGGTTGTTGTTCTGGCTAAGGTGTAATTTTCCACCAGGCATTTGTTTAGAAATTTGGCAGCACACAGAGACTATTTCCATACTTAAAAAGCATCCAGAATTTAGAATGACATCCAGCGATATTAAGCAAGTGTAGATAATGCTCTCAAACTTCATCAAATATTCATGGTTAATTATAGTCATAATATTTATGTTGCTGTGAAAATTAAGGTTGTGAGCCTCTTGTACACAGGCTAAAAATACAAGCTTACAGGCTGTGCTGTTGCTTACCCCTTTCATTATCGGAATTTCTCGTTGTCATTAAATACAAAGAATGGCAAGCATGGTGTTCTTTGGCTCTCTGATTCACACTGCAGATCTGCTCACTCCCTAGATAGACCCGAAAAAACATGATGAAAGAACCACTTATGTGATACTGCAATACTTGTGTGATTGGAGGCCCAGTGACTACCTTTTCTGGAAAAAAAAAAAAAATCAGGACACAAAGACTGACAAGTCTGAGAATACTTTGGCAGCCCAAGATAGATTATTTGAAATTCAAAGATTCCTGGAAAAATACGAGACATATGGTCATTACATCTGAAGGGAAATAGGATCACATGGTACAGAAGAAGGAAGGGTTTGAATCATCTCCTCTCATCTATTTTCTACTCAATCGTAGTTGAGAACAAAAATGTAGTTGTAAATTTTAAAGACAGTTATGGGAAAAATCTTTCCAAAATATATCTCTGTTGTTAGTGTCTGTCTCTAAAGACTATCACTCAGGACTAAAGTTCAAACTTCCCAGGTAAACTTATGCCACTTCTTGCCTCCCCTCCTGCTGCTTGCTCCCGATATTTGACTTGCCAGGTCACAGCATTTGTAATTCTCAGTCTATCATATCTCTGAGCCTTTCTTATTCTATTTCTTCTTTTAGGAATGCTTATTTCAGTATGGTCTCTCAGAAGTAGTTCATCTCCTCTTTACTAATAAACATCAATATCACCTTCTCTGCAGTTCTTGCACCTTCTAGAATCTACAAGGTGAGCCAGATGCATGTTCCCCAAAGTTCCTCTTATCCCTGTACATAGCTTCCCTAACATATTGTCTCATTTACACCCAATTATAGGCTTATACGTATGCCTCCCTTATCGAATCATAAAAGACTCATCAGAATTGCAGATATGCGAATTTTAGATGACTAGTGAATGTGTTGAATGACGAAATTAAGTTTCAAAAAAAAATCAAAGTACTGAAATGATGGACCAGGATACATATGATGAAATTTATTGGAGTAAATGAAACATTCTTCATTGAATTTCAGAATACAACTGTACAGTTTTAGTGTAGACCTAGCTGAATAGCAGAAGGAGGGAAATAAATTGTTTCTGTTCATTGTTAAGAATGAAATAAACCTATAGTAGTGATGAGGTACCTTAAAAAATACACCCAATCTTCAATTACCCTAATACATTTACATAAATAGAGAAAGAGAGAGAGGCTGTGTTCACACGTTGTTGGGCTCATCAGGAATAGACTATATTGTCTAATCTAGAAGACTTTCTTCTTGTTTTCTTTCTTTTTTTTTTTTTTTGAGACCCAGGCTGGAATGCAATGGCACAGTTTTGGTTCACTGCAACATCCGCCTTCTGCGTCCAAGCAAGTCTCCTGTCTCAGCCTCACGAGTAACTGAGATTACAGGTGCCCACCATCACACCCAACTAATTTTTGTATTTTTAGTAGAGGTGGAGTTCCACCATATTGGTCAGGCTAGTCACGAACTCCTGACCTCAGATTGTCTAATCTAGAAGCCTTTCTTTTAAGATAGTCACAGCAAAGTTCTGCTCATTGAGACACACTACTAGTTGCCTATCAATGTTAGTATTTATTCTCCTTTTCTCATTTATAGGATTTTCAAGAAGATAATGTGCCCAACTAAAATACGATGTTGCCCAATATCCCTTGCAACTCCATGACACAATTATGTTCAATCAAATGTTTGTGAAACTGTGATCCTTCTGAGAAAGCCCTTTGAAGACCACATATTTCACAGGAACATACATTGTTTTTGTTCTTTCTCTTCTGGGATGGGATAGAAATGCTGTTCTCAAGGCAGACTGGCCATGTAGAACTCATGTGACAGCAATGAGAGGAGAAAAGTCCCACAGTAAGGATAATGAGAGAAGCCTGGGTCTTTGATGGCACTACCAGGACAGCCTACCTCTGGATTTTTTTACATAGAAAAATAAGCAACCACCTTGTTTAAGTTACCATTGTTATGCTTTCTGATACTGGCAGCCTAAAACAACATTGACCAACACAGATGGTGACTGGGTATGGAAGGTTGAAAAAGGCTGTCGATGAGAACTGGACAAGTAGAGTTCATTTAGTCTGCAGAGGAGGGAACTAAATGGAAACCCACTCGCCAGCATTAACTATCTGAAACACTATTACATAAGAGAGATAGACTTTATCTCATGACTCCAGAGGGCAGAATGGGACTTCGTGGTAGAAGTTAAGGGAAGAAGATTGGACTCATCAAAGAAAGATTTGTCAGAGAGACAAAGCTACCTAAAAAGAGAAACAGTTAAAGCATCACCACACAAGAAGTCGGGATTACACTGTTGGACTGAAATTTAAGCCAGATGGGGACACTTAGCAGACCTACATTTCTATTTGCATTTCAGAACTTATCCATACATCGGCATACATTTCTGGAGCACCTATTTTATTCCATATCTTCTGCAAATTTCAAAAAAAAATATAAGGATTTAAAAATTGTGTCCTTATTGACCTTACTGTTTAGTAGCTGAGATGTATGTATAAACAGATCACTTCTATAAAAACATTAAATGCTAAGATACAGATATTCACAAAATAGAGAAGGGAATAAGTTTCCTTAAAATTGAGGTTTTCAGACTGGGGAGAAATAGTCTGATGAAAAAACAAAGGGGAAGGGAATTTCAGGCAAACAAATGAAATACACAGAGGCATCCTCTAGCAAAACAGAGTGTTGTGTGTGAGGAAATCAGTGGTGTAGAAATATTGAGACATAAGTGCAGAGAGTTGTACCAGGAGAAGCAGCCACAGGAGGAGGCACAGGAAGATTATAGGGGGCTTTGCGTGCAGGCTGATGAAACCAGACTTTATCCTATAAACAGTAGTTCCCTGACTTCCAAATTTCAAAGCTATACTTTTTAAAATGTGAAATGAACAGAGATTATTAATTTTGCATTTTTCCAAGTCAGACTATTAAGAAAGCATGAGCCATAGTGTGCTTTAAATATAATTTCCTAATAGAGTATGTTTGCACCAAAAGAATAAAAAGAATGTACTCTTTGGAACAAAAGAGTGTTTTAGAAGAAATAATTTTAAGTTTGCGTCAAGCTCATTTGCTCTATCTCGATTTTCTTCTTATTGCCTATAAAAACTCACCAGGGAGTTTTTACCAAAACTTTGGGGGCATAAAACATAGCAAATATTTATTATCTCTCGTGGTATGTGGGACAGGGATCTGGTGGCTCAACTCGGCAGTTCTGGCTTCTGTCTCTCATGAGGTGGTTGCAGCCAGGTGGCGGCTGGGGCTAGGGTCGTCTCAAGGGCATTTTCACGTATGTCTCCTACCAGGAATGAATAATGGCCCCCAAAGATACCCAGATCCTCGTCCCTGGAATCTGTGAATTTAACTTCCAAGACAAAAGAGACTTTGCAGGGATCATTAAATCAAAACTCTTATAATGAGGGATTATCCTGGATTATCTAATTGGGTCCTAAATGCAATCACAAGTAAAAAAGGGAGGCAGAAGGAGATTTGACATTAAAGAAGGAGGTAATGTGGCCCCTGAAGCAGGTGACTTTTAAGGTGGAGTAAGGCACTATATGCCAGGGATTGCAGTTTTAGAAGCTGGAAAAGGTGGCTAGGCATGGTGGCTCATGCCTGTAATGTCAGCACTTTGGGAGGCCAAGGCAGGAAAATCATTTGAGGCCAGGAGTGCAAGACCAGCCTGGGCAACATGGCAAAACCCCGTCTCTACTAAAAATACAAAAGTTAGCTGAGTGGGAAGGCACACACCTGTAATCCCAGCTACTTGGGAGGCTGAAGCACAAGAATCACTTGAATCCAGGAAGCAGAGGCTGCAGTGTGCCAAGATCATGCCACTGCACTACAACTTGGGCAGCACAGCGAGACTGTCTCAAAAAAAAAAAAAAAAAAAAAAAAAAAGATGGAAAAGGCAAGGGAGTCTCCAGAGGGAGCAGGGCCCTGCTGACACATTGACTGAGGCCCAGTAAAACTAATTTCAGACTTCTATCTCCAAAACTGTATGAACACAAATGTGTATTATTTTAAACCACAACATTTTTAGTAGTTTGTGACAGCAGCTATAAGAGAGCAATACAAATGGGAGGAATTAGACAGCTGGGGCTGGAACTGTGAACGGGGCTCTTTAGATATCTCCCCCATTTCTGTGTGGTCGGTCTCTCCACATGGTCTGTCCAGCATGATGGCCTCCTGGTAGCCAGGATTCTTACGTGGCGGCTTGAGCATGCAAAGGCACTTGTCCCCTAAGAACCAGGCAGAAGTTATTTTGATTTTTTAAAAGTGTGCTGTAAAAGTCACAGAGCATCACTTCCAGCACATTCTATTCATTAGAAACAAGATAGTTAGTAAGTCTGGCCCACATTCGAAGAGGGGGGGAATCAGACTTCACCTTTTTAAGTGAGGAGTGTTGAAGAGTCTGCTGAGATATTTTAAAACTGCAATTATTAATACAGGCAGTTATTTAACTCTAGAAGCTTCACTGCTTGACCTTTTACATTTGAGTCTATGATCCAACTCAGTCTTTTATGAATAGTGTGAGGTAGGGATCAGAGTTTATTTTCTATGTGGATATCTAATTGACTCAGAATTATTTATTGATAAGAAATCCTTTTTTCTTTTTACAGCACTAACTTGGTTTAAAAAAAAGGAGATGACTTTATGTGTATGGGTCTGTTTTTGGACTCTTTATTCTCTTTTATTGCTCTATTTGCCTATTCTCATCCAATACCAATTACATTAGGGTTAGAGTAAGTTTTAATATCTGGTTCTTTTAAGTTCTTTATCTTTGACTTCTTCAACATTGCCTTGGCCAGTCTAGGTCCTTTGAATGGAACTGACGTTTTAACAATATTGTCTTCCTATTCATGATATGTCTCTATGTTAATTTATATTTCTTTTAATTTCTTTCAGTATGGTTTTGTGAATTTTTTTTTGCATTTTTCACTGGAATTATTGATACAGGAGCTAGATAGAAATTATTTAGACGGATAGTGAGGGTAAGACAGTCTTCAGTAAGGTTGCCTTTTAATAAAAAGCAGCCCCCCAAATAATTTCTTTTTGAACAAAAAGCAGCCTGAAAAATCAAGTTGTGAGCATAGATAAGCAAGCTAAAAGCTTGCATAGGTAAATGCCAGCAGCTCTGCCAATAGAAAAGGGATACCTGGAAGCCAGGCATGTTCAATATGGAAGCTCCATCTTCCTTTCTCTTTGTCAACCATGTATTCAGTAAAGGAACAAGCAACATGGCACCAGCCAGGTAGAGACCTCATCTGCATAACAAAAGATTAGGGTGGGATGGCCAGCTTCTTCATGTGCTATGCAAACAGCACACTTGGTCCACCCAATCTCTCATGCCCTATGTAAATCAGACACCACCTCCTCAACTGGTCTATAAAACCCTGTACATTTTACCATAGAACCAGAAGACACCCCTCAGGAGCCCCTCTTTCCCTTCAGAAGGGAGTAAGTTTTTCTCTTTTCTCTTGCCTATTAAACTACTGCTCTTAAACTCACTTGTGTGTCTGTGTCCTTGATTTCCTTAGCAGGAGATGATGAAACTCAGGTATTTACCTCAGACAACGATGCCACTTCATTGTCTCCAAATATTTCATCTTTTAAACACTATTGTGAATTATTTTCTAAATTTTATTTTTATTTATTGATAGTAAACAGAAATACAATTTATTTTCATTGTATTAAGAAAATACCCTTATTTATTCTAATGGCTCCTATATTGTTTTAGATTTTTAATATACACAATCATGCCATTTACCAAAAAATATAGTTTTACTTTATATATCTCAATCTTCATACCTTATTTCATTTTCTTTTCCTGCCTTATTGCACCAACTAAGATTTCAGGCACAATGCTAAATAGAAGATGTGATAGAAGGCATCTTTTCCTTGGTTCTCACCACAAGAAAAAAAAGTGTTCAATACTTCACCACACAGATGATGCTAAATTAAATATTTTCTTGACAAACTTTACCAGATTGAGGAATTTCTATTCTTACTTTACTGATTTTTACGAACCTTGAATGAATATTACGTTTTATTTAAAAATTCAGTGTCTATTGAAATAAAACATATTCTCCTTCTCTTTTGTTAATATGGTGATTTTCTCTGATTGGTTTTTAAATATCAATCAATCCTGTATTCCTGGGGGAAAAAAAGCTCATTTAATCATGTTGTATATTATATATTTCACATATAACAGGATTCAGCAATATTTACTCATAGTTTGTTTAGGATTTTTGTGTTTTTTTCTGTTCTCTGAAAAAGAATTTTCTGTTTCTTTTTCTGTTCTCTGAAAAAGAATTGTATATTATTGTTATTACTACTGCATTTTTTAAATTAAGGATTCTAGTCTTTTAACAGAAGTTGGACTGTTCATTATTTCCGTTTCTCCTTACTTTTCAGTTAGTCTATTCAATTTGAGCTGTTAAATTTGATGTAAAATTTTTCATAATATTCTTTTTTTAAGATCTGTAAAATTATCATTAATGTTTTATTTTATATTTCTAATAAGGTTATTTTTTTGCTTTCTATTTTTTTCTAATTTAATCTTGCGAGAAATATATCTACTTTGAAAGTACAAACTTCTGATCTTGCCTATTTTTATTAATAATTTTGTGTTTGCTTTCTGTTTTATTGTTTTCTACTCTTATTTTTCTAAGTTCCTCTTATGCTTTCTTTGGGTTTCATTTGATTTTTTTTTTTAACAGAATTTTGAAATAAACTCTTGAGAATGATCATTGATTTTCTTTTCTAATATATTTTTGTAGCTATAAATTTGTATTCTGAAATTTTCTAGTTATCTTTATGTTAATGGTTTCTAATTTAAGTATATTTTGGTCAGAGAATGCACTCAGACAAGAACTTTCCAAGAATTGCAATTCTTGAAAATGTATTAAGACTTCCATTGTGTCCCAGAATAGAATCCATTAATGTAAATGTTTCAGGTGGATTTTAAAAATGTGCATTCTACAATTATTGTTCAAAATATTGTATCAAAATCAACTAGGCCCAATTTTTAATACTATTGTTCAAATTTTCTATATCTTTGCTAATATCTTTTTCCCTTATTCTATCAATTAGTGAAAAATAAAATCTCCAACTATGATTGAGGGTTGTTGTTTATTTTAAAGTTCTGTCAATTTTTGCTTTGTATATTTTAAGTCTTATTAATGAGTTTAGAATAGTTATGTCTTCCTATTGACATTTTCCTTTCATCATTTCTAACATCATTCTACCTGGAAAATTTATTTTGTCTCATAAAGCCATTACAGAGTGTTTTTGATGATTGTTTGTATACTGTGTCATTCTCTAGCCTTTTATTTTAAATGTATGCCCATACATTTATAGTATGTTTACTGTAAACAGCATTTGATTGGGTTTGACTTTGTTCTGTTTTGTTTCCATTCTCTAATAAACTTTGCCTTTTAGTTGGAATGTTTAGTCCTTTTACATTTAATGTTATTGACAGAGTTGGGTTTAAGTGCACTATCTTACTTTTTGTTTCTCTTCTCTGTTCTTTGTTTATTACTTCTCTTTTGACCTATACTGTATGAGTTAATTGTTCTCTGTTTCTATTTTTCTCATCTTTAGCTATTTAGTTTGCTATTATATTAATTTCATAGTGACTACACCAGAGACATCAACTGCATAGCAGACCTGCAGTGGTTAATTTAGATTAGTGATTTTACTACTTTCTAATGGTAAAATAGAATATAGCAATTTAACGCCATTTAGCCCCCTGTTGTCCTTTGAGCTAATGTTGTCACATATTTTGATTTCAACATAAGTCATGAACTGCATAAAACTTTATTATTTCATAATTTAGAAACACTCAATATTCCTTTATATTTATCCAAATGTGTGCCATTTTCAGTACTTTTTAATTCTTCAATTAATTCCATGCTTCCATTTGGGATCATTTTTCTTTAGTATAAAAACTTCCTTCACTATTTTTTATTATGCATGTCAACTGATGACAAAATTGTTCTACTTTTATTTGCCTGAGCACATTCCTTTAAAATTCTATCTTGTTTTTAAAGACTTTCTTAAACCAGGAATAAAATTCTAAGTTGGCAGTATTTTCTGTGGTTTTTTTTTTGTGTGTTTGTACTTCAAAAATGTCTTTTCCTAATTACTGACTTCCATAGTTTGTCTTCTGTTTTTTAAATCATATGTCACAAGTTGTGTATAAAATAATGTAGAAGCCCCAGAAAATATTTTTTCACCAATGAGTATTTCTTACTTCCTCTGTTAGGCAGAAAGTGTGAGCTACTGATCTCGCCTATCTGATAAAGAATAGATTGGAGACATTGCTAAAAAAAAAAAAAAATCAGTTTCTCTTTAGTTTTTATTGTTCCTTGGGAATTCCTGCTTCCCTAATCCCTATCTAGTGCTTTTTATGTATTTGTTTGTTTTGAGAACTTGATGGATCTCTCTTATCTCTACCCTGAAAGTTCCAGCCTTTGGAGATTTGAACTGAAGTCTCTGGACTCCTACATTTTACAGAGTTAAAATCTGGCAAATATTATGAAGGGGAGATGGTGCTTGTCCTAAGCACCATGAACTGCAGGAAATTTCACTAGGCCTTTCTGATCTGAAATACTCCATGGATATGGCCCTCCAAGGCTATTGAAAGCCTGGTGGAATTTGTCTCCTCTACGTTGAACATTCTTTTTTCCAAGATTTTGAGCTCTATTCATTAGGCCCTGGCTTCATATATGTTCAAAATATGTTAGGAGCACACCAATTATATGTTTCTTGCCAACGTTCTTCCTTCAGAGGAAGTTTTGTCTCCTCCACACCACAAAATTGAGGTAGATTTTACACTGCCTCTCTAGCATAGCTCTCTCCCTCTTGCAATGCCTAAGAACTCAATAAAGAACTGTGGGTAAAATTAGCCTTGTGATTGGGGCTTCTCTATTGTGTAATTTGTTCTGCCAGCTCTGCTTGATATCCAAACGCTCTTCTGATTGTTATCTCTAGCAGAAGCCCTCTGCTTGTGCCAAGTCTGACTCAGCCTAAACTCAAAATTATCATATGACTTCATGGAAAAAGACAGTCAGAAATTATTAACTTACTTAGGAATGAATTGTCCATCTCTGGAATTTTAGATAGTCTAGTTCTTGTTGATTTCAAAGCTCTTTTATATGATCTTTGCAAAGTATTCAGTATTTTATAGTGTTTGCAGAAGGAATGTTTACCTACTATTGCCCAATGCAACCACCCTACAGCAAAAGTACAGAGCTGGAGTTTTTAACCTACCTCTCTTAGTAACTGATAGAACACAAAAACAAAGAGATTAAGAAGAATATAGAAATTTGAACAAAACAATTTACATTTTATCTCATTTATATAAAAATTTATGTATATATTTATTGACATATAGAGGGCCTACACAAAACAGGTGTCAGATATTCAGGTAAAGAATGTCTGATCTTTTATTTGCTTATGGAACATTAAAAAAACCCAACAGTATACTAGGTTGTATAAACCATAACCCAGCACATTTCAAAGGGTAAAGTTAAATGATATTTGTATGGTCTGTAATAAAATTGGAATTACATTAACAATCAAAAAAAAGATAACTAGAGGGAGATGAAGAGGAAAGTTGAGGTTTAGTATAGGAAGTTGGTTTACTGACCAGTTTACCAGTCTCTTTGCCATTTCTTCTTGCATCTTAGACTTTCTTTCTGGTTTCAACTTCTTCTTTCAAGTATGTTATTTAAAATATCTTTAATAAGCCATTTATTGGTGGTGGGCTACTTTAGTTTTTATTTTTCTGAAGATGTCTTTATATTGCTATTTTAAATGACAACATAGCTTAGAATATAATTATTGGTTGATACTTTCAGCAAATTAATGATATAATTCTACTGTTTCTTGGGTTTACTGTCACTAGTGAGAATTCTCCTGTTAAAATAATATATTCTTTTAGATATTTTGCTCTCTCTGGTGCTTTTAAGATCTGATTGTGAAACAGGTTCACTGTGCACTAGTTACCAACTTGTCTAAATCTGGTAAGACAGAACACATTTATATGTAACAAGTTATATGAAACAATTTTATTACTTATAGCCAAATAGCAGGGGACAACCAAAGTTGAAAATTCATGGTGGGTCGGTCCCCCAAGGTTCAGAATGCTGCACAGGGTAGATGGAGTCTTGACTGTGTGTGCCCACTTGCACTGCAGACGAGGGACCCTGAAAGGCAGCCCTTTGAGGTTATGTTTCTCATAGTCACATGACTCACTGGGCTAAAGTATTGAAGGACTTCCTGTTCTATGAGAGGACTGGAATGAAGCCCAAGCTGTTACGGTCAGTGCCCCATCATCTACGAATATTTCATCTCAGCACATTCTACAGTTTTTATTGAGAATTATTAAAAGTAACAGCAAAAACCACTATTACTTTTACACCAACCCAATACATGCAAGGAAATGGGGAGTACTGGGTTATTCAAGGCCACCTGGAGAATTGTCCTGCACTCATTGCCTTTAGTGTTCTGAAATTGCACTGTGGTATGTCTAGTTGTAAATTGTGCTATGTCTCTTGAATCCAAATATTAATTTAATCAATTCTAAACAATTCTCAACATATATATCATCAAATATTAGCTCTTCCCAATCCTCCCTGATCTCATCTCCTAAAGGTAATTTGATATATATTAGTCTTTATTCTACTATCCATGTCTTAATTTCTATTTCTTATTTTGCATCCCTTTGAGGTTTTGTCCTGTTTTCTAAAAATTTCCTCAGATCAATCTTCCAGTTCTTTAATATTATCTTATCCCATTCAGGTCACCCATTAAATTTTAAATTTCAATGATAATGTATTTCATGTCTAGAAGTTCTCATTCTATTTTTTATATTACTTTGCTTTTATAAATCTTCCTCCTTTCTCTACTTTTTTGCATAATTTATCAGGCATTTCCATAGATCTGTTTCATGGTCTGTAACAGTTTCATTGTTATTGAGTAATCTGATGATTTTTAAAATTTTGAATATATTAAATTATATTGTCATTGGTTTTGTTTAATCTTGATAATATCTAATCTATTTCCTATGATCTTTGTAAATATAAAGTACAAGCTCCTGCTCATCTGTGACTCATATTTACGGGAGTTTTGAGCAGCCTGTGTTGAAGGCACACCTGCCAAAGAGTGTCTGGATTGATTTGTCCTTGATACTATTGTTGCTCTCAAACTGTGTCACCGTTTCCCACTATCTTTTCTTTTTTTAATTGTGGCAAAAACATAACATAAAATTTACTATCTTAACCATTTCTGAGTGAACAGTTTAGTAGTATTAAGTATATTTACATTGTTGTGAAATTGATCTCCAAAAGTTTTCATCTTGCAGAACTGAAACTCTATGCCAATTAAACAAGCTATCTTTCCCCAATTCCCCCCTCAGCCCTCATAACCACCAGTCTACTCTTTCTTTTTACGAATACTTTATTTAAGTGGAATTATACTACGTTTGTCTTTCTGTGAGTGACTTATTTCACTTAGCATAATATTCTCAAGGTTCACCTGCATTGGAGCATTTGTCACAATTTTCCCCCTTTTTAAGGCCAAATAATATTCTGTCATATATATATATATATATATATATATATATATATATATATATATATATGTATGTATGTATGTTATGTTTTCTTTATTCCATTCATTTACCAATGCACACTTGTGTTGCTTTCACCTCTTGGCTATTGTAAGTCGTACTGCTACAAACATGGATGTGCAAATAGTCACTTTTTGTTTCGTTATGTTCTCAGCCCGGGGTTTCTTAGGCCACTTAGGAAGTAAGAACTTCCAAGCAACCATGTTAGTAGTTACAAACTCTCTTTGGGGAATTTTTTTTACCCAGAACTCAAGCAAAATCTGACAAGTTTCCCTTATACCCCTACACCAAAAGAGTAATTTTTTTTCTAGTCCACCCCTTCTCTAGAGGTGTAAGTATCAAAAGCCTTAGATTTATATGGCATCATCACGTTGAGCCTCTACTGGGAGTGGTCTGACAGCTTTATCTCCTGTCTTTCTGGGCCAAAAACAAACAAATAAACAAACATCAGCCGGGCATGATGTCTCAGGCCTGTAATCCCAGCACTTTGGGAGGTGCAGGCAGGCGGATCACAAGGTCAGGAGATGGAGACCATCCTGGCTAACACGGTGAAACCCCGTCTCTACTAAAAATACAAAAATTAACTGGATGTGGTGGCGCCTTTAGTCCCCGCTACTCGGGAGGTTGAGGAAGGAGAATCTCTTGAACCCAGGAGGCAGAGGTTGCAGTGAGCCAAGATCGTGCCATTGCACTCCAGCCTGCCAACGGAGCGAGACTCCGTCTCAAAACAAAACAAAACAAAACTCTTGTTTTCCCAGGTTTACAATCAACTCCAGGTAATACCATTTCAGTTTTTTAGCTTTGTCTTAATTTTCAGCATCTGGAGAATACCCTTACATTCTTGGAAGCTCAGCTATGCGTTTGAGAGGATGTTTGTTATTTTTCACCTGTTTTGTAGCAATAACTATTTTTCTTAATTTATTTCATATATATTAACTACCTCAAGACTATGCATAAGCTAATCACTTCTTTTTGAATATTTAATAAGTTTATCAAGTATACTACATTTCTATACATGTAAGTTCTATTTTTTCAGCTATTAAGTTCTTCTACTGCTCTGTCAATTCTCGCATCAGTGGCATCAGTACCACAATAAAAATTTTTATTTTGTAGCCTTAGAGTAAACTTCAATACCTGACAATTTCCTTGTTATTATTCTTTTTTAGGTATTTTATTTGCTATTCTTTCTAGAGGATTATCCCAGATAAATCGTACATCTCTTAACCATGTCCTAGTAATACATTAGATTGATAACCAGTTATGCTTCATGGAAAATCACATATATTTTATTTTAAAACATCTACAGTTACCTACAGACCAAATTTTTAGAAGAATCTCTACCTGATCTACCCAGCTCTCAGACACCACCTTCCAGTCCTTTCTTCTTTGTATATGAATCACTGTCCCCAAACCAAGTGTTCTTGCAATCTCATCCTTTTTCTCAAAATGTGCCATTAAGAAAGAATCTGACCCAAAAAATTCGTTAGAGGCAGCATGTTTCCTCTCCCAGTAGTGGGAGTTATGCTTTAGCTCAAATTGTCAAATTAAAGTATTTACCCTCTAATATTATGATAGTGAGTGAGAGAGATTCTTTTCCCATTCTTCAATTTCTGGAAGCTTAGCTCCACTTTTCTGGTACATAAAGCACATTCTCACAGAATGCAGCCTTAAGCCTGGCCATAAACATTTATTGTTATTATTCATCTGCCTGATTCTTCCTCCCTTTGCCATCTGGAGATTGGACTTTAAACTTCAGCTCAAAGAAAATTGTCGTCTGTATCCCTCTTGGATTCACCCTGATGCCAGGGCAGCTCGTGTGGGATCACATTGTACAGCCATGGACATGTGAGTGCTGCATAGCAGCTGCATGCTACACCGAGACGAGGCCCATCCGTGGACCTCTCCTCTCCCTCAGTGCCCACCTGGTACACAATCAGTCTTCCTACTCTTTTTTTCAACCACCGTAGAAGATTGTAAAGCTAATACCATAATCTATTCCCAACTATTCAGTACAAGAGGAAATGAAAGAAGAAAGGAAAAATTACTTCCATATTTAAAAAAAAACAAAAAAACAAAAAAAACCCTATGGGGAAAGAGATCCAATGGAAGATACCAGTCTGGGTGGGCTTCCTAGACAATTATACCCAGGGTGATTTTGAAAGCTCACTGGGCAAAGATAGCAGCTGAATCTATTCAGCAGCATCCCATGAATCTTAAGAAATTATGTGAATGAGCCCTTCTTGTGACCTTTAGAACTCAAGGAGAAAGACTGCAGAAGCATCAACATTTTTCAGTGGTTGCAAAATAATTCATTCATGCTGTGAATTGGTGCTTCTGTGTACCTAGACTGACAGTATTTGATAGACTGTCTTGATATCCATTAAAGGAGGAATTATGTTTTTTAAATGGGATAGTTATCACAGGATTTCAACTCTTTGGCCTCATATTTTCTTCCCAACAAAATAACCTCTACTTTTGAGAAAACAGCCTTCTATTTCATTACTTTTTCTTTACAATTTTTAATATCCATGAAAGGAAAGACAAACTTTACATTTGAATAATTTCTTTTTAAAAAAATGATACAATTTATCAAAAGCATTTTAAGCAAGTCCAAACCATGTACTATATAGATAAGAGTACAGAAAAATGTGTGACTTGTTCAAGGGCACAGAGTAGAGCTTTAACTTGATATATCCTTTTCCACATCTTCATCATCTGTTCTGCATTACGCTGACCCTGTTAATTTTCTCTGATGGTTTCCAGGAGGCTACTTAATGAACTGCCACTCTATTTTCACTTAAAATCCTTATGTTTTGTAATTGCCATAAAATAATTCATTTAAGAGAGTATTTTATGTATAAGATATGTAAACAGTAATATTTTAAAAGCAGGCACCAAAGTGTGAATATTAAAATTAGCATATTCCCATATAGTTTTGCCTTTCAAGGTGGTTTTTCAGATAATTGAAACTCTATTGATAGTTTCTAATTATTTATAAACTACCACCTTGGCCAAATAGCAATTTTAGTAGCATGACCCTATCCTGCTGTGATGACTATCAGGTAAATGATTACAAGGTGGGATAATAAATATCTGGAGAAGATTTGGGACCAAACAATAATGTGTTGATCAAGTAATAGATACACACAATTTCCTGAACCAGGAAGCCTCAGAAACTTAATTTTCTAAGGAAGGAAGAGATTTTTCTTTGCATTGAGAGATTAATTGATGAGAGATAGTGAGTTAAAAAAAATAGCCTTCTTCTTAGCTCTCTCTGTGCAGTAAATGAATGAGTGGTATCATGGCACATTCATTCTTTGGGAGACATTTTCACAGTTGATGGAGATCCCACTGCAGTTGATAGCTGCAGAAATCATGATGGAAACCAGATAAACTCACTAACTTGCTAAGAAGCTTCCATCAATTCAAAGTCTAGTCTTAATCTTATCATAAACATTATCTACAATGTGTTATTAAGATAAATAATTATGATCATTTACTTTGGCAGATTACATTTCTCATGGGGATTTCAAATATGTAAATTACTCTTTCCTTTATCCACTCTTTTTTTTCTGGATAACTGGCACATCTCTATTTGATACTATACAGACAAATGCTTATTCTATAATATCATTTATTACTAGTCTTAGAGACAAAAAAAGGGTCCCTCATTTTATTACATATAGCTTGATACTAAAAAAAATAATAAAGCTGAGTTTTAGCTAACTAACTACATTTTATAGGCTCTACTGATGAGGCGATTGTTTGTCTCAGGTAGCAATCTTGTGGACAGCCATTATGTCATCTCAGATAAAGTGTTGATCTATTAAAAATCTTCAGAGAATATGAACATATCCGACCCAGCTTTACATCTCTAACTACTGCAATATGGCCCTACTCTGTCAAAGTACATCAATTCCAGGAAAAGTCACAGGGGAAGCAAAACCCTCTCAGCATGAGAGTGTTTTAATTAATGTCGTAAGCCAAAAAATTATGGCCAATTGAAAAGCTAAATTACTAGGAGGCACCTAGACTGACTTCAAAAATTCTATTTAATAATTTGATGAACATTAGGTCTCTCTAAAATCTGAAACATCAAAAAATTTTACACCCATTCATAATTTAAATACTGATTTATTTTTTGAAGGCAATTCTAGGGCAGGAACTAATAATGAAAGTGCAGTTTCGGCAACATAACAGGCTCTGATGAGATAAATCTTTTATGTTCTTTCTAATAAGGTAAGTCATTAATGGACAAATTTATATTGTTTATAATACCAAAGTTTGTTCTATAGAATCAAGCAGAACAAAAATATTGGGTGTTTATGATTAAATAAATTGTGATTTTGAAGCAATAAATTAAATTTTTTGATCTAAAATATCTCATGTAAGAAAGAGCAACCAGGAATTTGAGTAATATCAAAATATCAGCAGTCCAAAGGGGCACATGTAGGAGTTTTGGTGCTTTGCTGCACCATGAGACGCAAAAGAATTAAAATATTTTGAAATCAATAAGTATATTTTTAAAGCTTTATGTACAGTGTCTGGCACAAATTAAGTGATTGATTCATGATTACTGAATTGGTTTTAACTGAATTGAATTAAAGAAAAAAAATTTTTCTTTTCTGGTCTTGAATATATTTATAACCAAGATGGTGACAATAAAGAAGAGTTCTTAACATACATTCCTATTAATGGGTCAAGAAGAACCACTGAGGCCTAATTTCCTACTACTCATCAGAAGAGCTGAAATGCTTTTTTAAAATTCATTACAAGCATTTAAAGCTTAATGATTTGAAGTCAGATACTTAAGAGTGAAAGTCACATCTTCAGTGCACGTTCATACTTGTTTAGTGGTTTCTAAATCTGTGCTTGTAAACAAAATTATTCTTAGTCCTTTGACAACTGCTATTTGTCCTGTAGGAAAATTACTCCCTAAGGAAATGCAAATTGTTTGGTGGTACTTGATGGCTTTGTAGTAATTACCATGCTATTAGATAGCTCAGAATTAAGATAAGTCTTGACATCAAAATTCCATATGGTTGACTCTAAAATAAGATGCTTAGATAGGCAGAATACTAAATGACATGCGTTGAATAAGTGAAATCCTGTGCCAGGTTTATTTCAAACCTGGGGGCATCACAAGTTGTATCTGAGATCAAACAAAGGTCAGTTGAATGCCTGTAGCATTTAATAAATAGTTGACAAAGTTGTACTTTTAAAAAAAGAGCATGTCAGTAACATTACTTGCTGCACAATTACCATTACTATAATTATGATAGTCTATAAGCTTACCAATCACAATTTATTATTGTGAGAAATGATAGGAAGAAGAATAAATTAAATATTTTTGAATTTTCTACATCTAATCAATGATGAAAACCACAACAATAAACTAGCCTTTCCCTTTACATTCCCTCATGTACAGAGATAATTAATTACCATGTACTCTACCATCATTTTTATGGGAAATATTTCTAACCCTAGTTCTACAGATTTGATACTTTGCTTAACAATAATCAGTCATTCCTTAAAGAATTATTTATTCAGCACATTTGAGGCCTTGTCCTAGCTGCTTCTTGGATTTTATCAGAAAACAATAGAGGAAAAGCCTTACTTTTTAAAATCTTTTTGTTTTCAAATAATTTCAGAATTAGAGAAAAATGGAAAAATTAATACAAAGAATTCTCTTGTATACTTTTCAACCAGATTACCCAAGTATTAATATTAATTACATGTGCATTATCATTCTCTCTTTACATATATTTTAATGATGTTCTAAAATATAAAATTGTATATAAAATATACATATAACATACATATAATATATATTTATTTCTGTCTTATGAAGAAAATACTTAGGTTAGATAAGATTCATTTAGGCATGAATAATGATTCGGTTGGCCATGAGTCCAATGTTGATGAATCAACAATGTATATCAAATAAGGTGTCTTCAAACAAAAGCACACATGAAACAATATTATGTATTAATTGGTGCTATGGCTTGGCTATGTAATCTCCAAAATTCATGTTGAAACTTAATCTCCATTGTTGTAGTATTACGAGGTAGGCCTTTTGGGACATGATTAAATCATGAGGGCTCTGCCCTCACAAATTGATTAGTGCCTTATAAAAAGGTTGGAGGGAACAAGGTTAGGCCCTTTTTGCCCCTTTACTCCTCTATTCTCCTGCTTTGTGAGGACACAGCATTTGCCCCTTCTGGAGGATAAGAAAGAAAGCACCATTCTGGAAGCAGAGAGTAACTCTCACCAGAGATGGATCTGCTGATGCTTTGATCTTGGACTTCCTAGTCTCCAAAACTGTAAGAAAATAATTTATGTTCTTTATAAATGACTCATTCTTGGGTATTTTGTTATAGAAACATAAAAAGACTAACACAATTGGTTAATTAAATTGTGTAATCAGAGGCTCACAGGACTCTAACTCTGTATTTCTCCTAGAAGCAATGGTTACAGGAGAATATTCACCAACTTAGTATTTTTTAGCAACTTTATGTAACACAACTACTGTGAAAAACAACAATTGACTGTAAGTTATAGTAATAATACCTCTTTATTCTTAAATCCTTTGTGTGAGTGTCCTAAAATTATAGGTATTCTTTTACATAACCACAGTAGAATTATCAAAATCAAAACATTATAACTGATATAGTTCATTTATACATATATAAGCCATATTCAGGGTTCCCCAATTATCTCACCAATGTCCACTGAAGCAAAATAAAAATACATGCTTTTCTTCTTGGTCCAGTTCAGCATGATACGTTGCATTTATTTACCCAGTTTCCTTAATTTCCTTTAATCTAGAACAGTTTCTTCATCTTTACAACCTGGATTTTTTTTTTTTTTGGTCTTTTTTTTAATATTATACTTTAAGTTCTGAGATATACGTGCAGAATGTGCAGGTTTGTTACATATGTATACACGTGCCATGGTGGTTTGCTGCACCCATCAACCCATCATCCACATTAGGTATTTCTCCTAATGCTATCCTTCTGCTAGCCTCCCAGCCCCCGACAGGCCCCAGTGTGTGATTTTTCCCCTCCCTGTGTCCATGTGTTCTCATTGTTCAACTCCCACTTATGAGTGAGAACATGTGTTGTTTGGTTTTCTGTTTCTGTGTTAGTTTGCTGAGAATGATGGTTTCCAGTTTCATCCATGTCCTTGCAAAGGACATGAACTCATTCTTTTTTATGGCTGCATAGTATTCCATGGTGTATATGTGCCACATTTTCTTTATCCAATTTATCATGGATGGGCATTTGGGTTGGTTCCAAGTCTTTGCTATTGTGAATAGTTCTGCAATAAACATGTGTGTGCATGTGTCTTTATAGTAGAATGATTTATAATCTTTGGGTATATACCCAGTAATGGGATTGCTGGGTCAAATGGTATTTCTGGTTCTAGATCCTTGAGGAATAGCCACACTGTCTTCCACAATGGTTGAACTAACTTACACTCCCACCAACAGTATAAAAGCATTCCTATTTCTCCACATCCTCTCCACCATCTGTTGTTTCCTAACTTTTTAATGATTGCCATTCTAACCGGTGTGAGATGGTATCTTGTTGTAGTTTTGATTTGTATTTCTCTAATGACCAGTGATGATGAGCTTTTTATCATATGTTTGTTGGCTGCATAAATGTCTTCTTTTGAAAAGTGTTTGTCAGTATCCTTTACTCACTTTTTGATGGGGTTGTTTGGTTTTTTCTTGTAAATTTGTTTAAGTTCTTTGTAGACTCTGGAATTAGCCATTTGTCGGACGGAGAGATTGCAAAAATTTCTCCCATTCTGTAAGTTGCCTGTTTACTTGACATTTTCGAAGTGGTTTAGCTAGTTTGTTCGTTCGAATTTCCCTTAATTTGGATTTGTTTGATGTTTCTTCATGATTGGATTCAAGATGTTGGGGCAGGAGTAATGCAGAAGTGATATAGTGTTCCCAATGCATTATATCAAGATCTACATGATTTATCTATTTGTTCCAACTCTTAGTTACTTTGTTAATGTAATGTCTGTCAGGTTTATCCACTGAAAAGCTACTATATTTCCATATGTAATTAAGTAAATGTCTTTTGAGGAAAGTGTCCAACATCATGAAATTAATACTCTAGGAAAAGGAAAAGAAAAAAATGAAGAAGATACGCATAGGCACTGGTAGTCTGTGAAGAAAATAAGACAGTAGAAAATATGTGTATTCAAGGATAGAAGTCTCTCTCTCTTTTTTCAAATAGTCGAACATAAATTCTACATTAAATAGAAAAAAAAAAAAGCATTTTGAACCTTTGGAAGGATGGCAGCAAAAGTGTGGTTTTTAATCTCCTCATATCCCCACATAAAAATAGAGTAATTAGAATAACCAAACTACAAATCCATGCCAAACACCTACAAAAATCTAGGTAACAAAATATACTAATGAACCCCAAAATACGAGTCGGTAAGAATCAACCAGTCATAGACACATACTTGTATAATGTTGGAATCTTCACAGGTGAAAGCAGAGCAAATCGGCATGACCTCTGATGGACCTGAGAACACCAAAATAAAAAACAGATCTTCACTGCAAAGCTCAGGGAGGCAATGTGAGAACAGAAGCTGACACTGGGAGGGATTTCACACATGTCAACATCAGATAAGAGAAAGAGGTCTGCCGTAAGGTTTGAAAGAGCTATAGTTTTGACCTCTCAAAACTAAAGAAACAAAGATTCATTCAAGGAGAGAGCTACACACAGCTGCAAAAACTGGTGCAGAGATTCCAAATTAAGCAGAACTGGGATTAAAAAAAAAAAAAAAAACTAAAGAAAAATAAGTTTAAATAAAATTGAGAAGAGAAATAGAGATGTTAGAAATACTAAAATACTAGAAGTTCTAGAATATGATGTTTAAAAAAATCTGAACCATGCCTTCCTCCTGAAAGATTAGGAAAACAGATTTTATATAAAATTAAGTAACAAAGAAGAACTGAAGTCACACTCCATACAAAAGCTATGAGGAAACTAACTGAAAATTTTTAAATGCCAGAAAGGCACAGCATAAAAGATGAAAATTATAACCTAATATTTGAAAATAAGCTAAAAGATATTAAGAAAATAAAAATTACTTTGAGTGTGGTGGTAAAAATCAGAAAAGAATTAGAAATAAAAGGAAAAAAGCATTTCACAAATGAAGACTTAACTGATCAGAACATTAAAGTAAATAAATACAAAAGACAGCAATATAAAAATACAAGAAAAGAAAAAAGATTTTATTTATATATTTTTAAATGATATATTGTTCATTTGTACAAATTTATGGAGCACATGTAAAACTTCGTTATATGCATATAATACAGGGTGATCAAGTCAGAATATTGACAGTGTACATCACCCAATTAAAATACATTTTGAACTATAGCCTCCCTCCTCTGCTATCAAACACTGAATTCATTCCTTCCATCTAACTATATGTTTGTATTTTTTAATCCACTTCTCTTTATCCTCTTTTCTTGCCTCACTCATTTTTCCCAGTCTCTGTGATCTATCTTTCCCCCTTTTTCTCCACGTAATCAAAACTTTTAGCTCACATAAAAAATCAAAACAAAATGATGAAAAGGATTTGCAAAATTGTGGCAAACACAGAAGAAAAGCAAAGAAGATACAAACATGTATAATAGAGTACCACAAATTGGGGTTGGGGTGAAATAAAAGTAAGATCACAGAGCAAATACAAAGACTATAATTGAAGAAAATTATTCCGAAATATAAAAATGATTTGAAATTACATATTGAAAGGGCATGCCACACACTTTACAAGACTGAAACAAAATAACCAACCCTGAGACATTCCTAGAAAAACTATTAGCACAATTTAAAGATTAAATAAAGAAAAACCTTTGGCCAACTGTTTATAAGACCAAGTCATTTATAAGAGAAAGAAACTCTTATTGTTACCAGACTTTTTCACAAAAGAAGAATTGAGTAAGGTATTTAAAGTACCAAAGGAAAGAAAATGTAAGCTAAGGATGTTTTATTCAGTAAAACCAACTTTTGAGTGCAAAGGCTATAGACAAACTGCCATCAGCATGTAAGAACTCAGGACATTATTCTTATGAACCCTTCCTGAAAAATCTACTATAGAACAAGCTTCAGGCAAAAATAGGTTCTGAAACGTAAGGGCTAATAATGGCCATTAAATATACATTTACCTGTGGAATGAATACAAACTGAGGGGAGAATGTAGTATATATATCCTCTGACAATGAAGATACAATTAAGCTATAAAATAATGAGGAAGGCACATGCAAAAAACATTTTAACTATACTAAGTCATTACTATGGGTCCTAGTATTGGTATTGTCACTCTGAAAATGTTCTATATCAAATGTGGGAGGAGTCAGTAAATAATTCTGTGATATTTTAACTTTCTCATCCCCAATGCTTTTGAGAGCTAGGATGCTCGATGTGGGAAAAGGCAATATTGATTTAAGATAAAAGAGGTTGGCCAGGTGTGGCTGCTCATGCCTGTAATCCCAGCACTTTGGGAGGCTGAGGCGGGAGGATCACTCGAGGTCAGGGATTCAAGACCAGCCTGGCCAACATGGTGAAACCCCATCTCGACTAAAAATACAAAGATAAGCCAGGTGTGGTGGTACACACCTGTAATCCCAACTACTTGGGAAGCTGAGGCAGGAGAATCACTTGAACCTAGCAAGTGGAGGCTGCAGTGAGCCAAGACTGTGCCACCACACTCCAGCCTGGACAACAGAGCAAGACTTCATCTCCAAAAGCAAGAGGCTAAGTAAAACCATTGTAGTTTGGAATATGAATTGTAAGTTTCTTATTCCCCAGTTAGGTGTGCTGAAATGGCTTAGAAACAATGACCAAATAGCAGTGAGTGTGTCTAGCACACAGATTCTGTTCCTGAACTGTTACCTCCTACCAAAAGAAACCAGTATTTTCTGGAGAAATAGATTATTCCAGACTTGGAGGAGGAAATGTGCAAAATGAGTCTGGAATATGTTCCCACGACATACAACAATGAATGCATCAAAAATGTTGAATTGTGCCTGAAAAACTCAGAAGAAAACCTGAAGAGGTTTGCAGTAGTCAAAGATGTGGCAATTTGAGCTTTCAAATGGATTTTAACTGCAGTAGATAGAAACACATCAAATAAGTTTCACAGAAATACATCAAATTATGGTTAATACACAAGTAGTTCCTAAGTAGTTTAAAAATCTACTTATTATCTTTTCATCATCTCTTTTGTAGCTCATGGAATCTGTGTTCTAAGAGGGGGAGATATTACACTTGTTATTTGAGGCTACAGAAAGATGTCTAGGGAAGACGCCTGAAGTTCTTCTGTGAATTTTAGTCTTTCTAGATAGCTAGATTGGGGAAAAATAAATAAATTAACCTAGGGGAGCAGTGAAGCCCTACAAGAATACATATAACTCTGGATGAGAAAGAAAAGGGATGTGGAGCTGCAGATATGTCCTTAGATAATATGACAGGGCCACAGGGCACGGACGCTCAAGCCTGTAATCTCAGCACTTTGGGAGGGTGAGGCAGGTAGATTGCCTGAACTCAGGAGTTCGAGACCAGCCTGGCCAACATGGTAAAACCCCATCTCTACTAGAAATACAAAAAATTAGCCAGGCATGGCGGTGCGGGTCTGTAGTCCCAGCTACTCAGGAGGCTGAGGCACAAGAATTGCTTGAACCCAGAGGTAGAGGTTGCAGTGAGCTGAGATCACGCCACTGCATTCCAGCCTGGGCAATGGAGTGGTAATGGGCTCTGCACTTATGGATGGGACCTGAAGGGGCATTGAATTTACTCCTCTTTTTGGAGCATCTTTAAAACTGGATTTTGGAATTTTGAAAACAATGCCTCTAACACAATCCTAAGTGGCCATGGTTCTGTGCTATGGAAGGACTCTTGTCCTGGGGACAGAAACATTGTCAGAATTTGAGGGAAAGGCCACCGACCCCCCAACACACACACCCCATTTTACTTGCTATTTATTTTCCTCTACCTTCCATTTTTGCTTCACTTCATTTCTATTCCCACACTGTTTATCCCCCATTCTAAGACAGCTTCATGAAGAATCTCTGGACATATACTGAGGGCTCAACCCTGAATATGGATTAAAATCAAGATGATTAACAAACATGATCTTTGTTGCCATAATGCTTTCTATATCAGTTCCTCTTCTATGCACATTTTAATGCAGTATATATCTCTATTTCTATATCAGTTCCTCTTTGATTCAAATTTTAATGCAATTTATATCTCTATGAGCATATCTCAATGCATAAATAATTCAAATTTCTAAAATACCAAAATAATGGCATGATATCAACAAAAATGCCGATATTGTAGGACTAAAATTAGCAGAAAACAAAAAATATTGAAAACTTGTCTAACAAACACAAGGAATTAATGAAAATATTAAATTTGAGAATTATCTGCTTTGGTGCAAGGGATCTACCAAATTAGAGAAATGTTTAGAGAAAATAGAAGTTGTCTGAGGAAAGAACCACTTACCATTATTTGGTGTATGGCCTTGGAAATAATATTCCTTGAAGCTCAGGAAGAATTTGGAGGATATAGTGACACAGAAATTAAACTAAATGAAAATCGTAAGATGAAAATGAAAGTCAACAGTGTTACGCATTCAGAAAAGTCAGGGAGAAGGACTGGAAAGAGAACTCTAGATTTAGTCAATTAAAGATGACAAGTGAGAGATGAATAAGGGATTTCAATACAGGGTTAGAGAGCTTCCAAATAACAGAATTATGGAATGATTGGATGGTACAAAATAATAGTAATACCTGTGGAACACTGATGATATCTGAGGGTACAAGTCAAGAAGGAAATTGGATGATGTATTGGTAAAAATAGCAATAAGATAATGTTTTTGATGTAGAGGAGAGATGAGTCTATCTAGATGAAGGAAAAGAAGCTTGCAGAGGATGAGAGTTTCAGTATTTGAAAGGGATGGAACGTTGATGGATCAGGGTACCTGGAGAGACAGAAAGCAATGGTTGGAAAGCAGAAATGAAGAGCTGGCCTCAGGACCAATGTTTCCGCTTCTAGCTGGAGTACCCCTTTAAAGATATCCTCTAAAATATAAAAATATTTGATTTCATGTTCTCACTTAGTAGCAAAATAGTGATAGTCCTGATACTGTGATGATCCTAATAAAAGCATATAATGTGACCCTGCCCTCTATGTGCTTACAATCTAGGTGGAAGAAAGGATAACAGGCATAATATAATAAAATATAATAATGATGGTGATAGTTAACATTATTTGAGTGCCTACCACATGTCAGACATTTAAGCTCTTAACATACAGTATTTCACTAAATGTGTGCCTGACCTTATAAAGTAGTTACTGATCTGAGATACAAAGTTTGAGAAACTCATCTAAGGCCGCATACAAAATGGTACAAATATCATTCAAATCCAGTTCTGCTTGACTCCAAAGCCAGATGCTATACTATTCTATATGCTACAGAGTAGATGATTAAAGGCTAAGGTTCATCCTGATGTGTTGTATGTGTGCTGTGGGGTTGAGAGAATAAACATCATTATAAACAGAATGAACAGGGTTTTCAACAAAAACTTGTAAAGCCATTGATTGTTGCTTTCTGATTTGACAGCCTTTGAGGACTAATGCGGCCAGGACTGGAGTAGTGCCTTGGCCAAATATGTAGGTGTGACCATGGATATATAACACAGGTTTGCCTGAAGCAGTGCATGAAATGCATTTATTAGTCAGAGTTCTGTAGGTGAGTAACTCTGATTTTGGACAACTTTCTTGGTGAATGTATTTCTGGCTTTCCTTCTCAAAAGGAAAGATTGTAGGTCACAGAGTCATGGAAACAGTGGGAGGAAAAGGAAGAGCAATCAAAATCAGGGTACCCAAAAGAATGGATAAAAATAGCTCTTCCCAAGACAACAAAACTGGGAAGACTGACTCCGTGGCAGTGTCACAGTGAGGGTGGACATCTGATTGCCCTGGTGTTATATACAGCAGCTCTAAGCCATCCATTTGCTGGGTCTCTCTGCAGTGACCATCAAAACTTCTTCACTGGTGCCAAACACCCTGCCTCTGTTATTTATTTTTTTATTATATTTTATGTTCTAGGGTACATGTGCACAACGTGCAGGTTTGCTACATGTGTATACATGTGCCATGTTGGTGTGCTGAACCCATTAACTATCCCCTAATACTATCCCTCCCCCCTCCCCTGACCCCACAACAGTCCCTGGTGTGTGATGTTCCCCTTCCTGTGTCCAAGTGTTCTCATTGCTCAATTCCCACCTATGAGTGATAACATGCAGTGTTTAGTTTTCTGTTCTTGCGATAGTTTGCTGAGAATGATGGTTTCCAGCTGCATCCATGTCCCTACAAAGGACACAAACTCATCCTTTTTTATGGCTGCATAGTATTCCATAGTGTATATGTGCCATATTTTCTTAATCCAGTCTGTCATTGATGCACATTTGGGTTGGTTCCAAGTCTTTGCTATTGTGAATAGTGCCGCAATAAACATATGTGTGCATATGTCTTTATAGCAGCATGATTTATAATCCTTTGGGTATATCCCCAGTAATGGGATGGCTGGGTCAAACGGTATTTCTAGTTCTAGATTCTTGAGGAATTGCCACACTGCCTTCCACAATGATTGAACTAGTTTACAGTCCCACCAACAGTGTAAAAGTGTTCCTATTTCTCCACATCCTCTCCAGCACCTGTTGTTTCCTGACTTTTTAATTCTTTAAATAACAGGTATTTATTTTGCTACCCACCATAACACAGATCTGTTTTCATTGCCTAAGAATTAAATTTCTTTATTCAAATGGGATACAGGATGGTTCTCCATTCATACGGTGGGAGGTCTTTACATCTCTTTTGTTAAACTTCACAAAACAAGGCCTGGCATTTCAACTTTCTTAGATCTTCCTATTTCTTTTTAGCAACTGAGAACATGATCTCTCACAGGCAAAGCAGAGAAGATTAACTGAAGTCCCCTTCCATTGACTCCTACCTGAAGGTTAACTTTCCTCCCCACTCATAATACTTCTGGAGGATTGGGATCAGTGATTGCTCTATCTTTAATTAAGTTTCTTAATCCTAGGAATGACATTAGCAAGATATTGGAACAGGGAATTTCATCCTTCATCCTCCACGAAATGCCAATTTAGCAACAATATATGGACAAAAATATCTTTACGAGTAGCCCACAATTTGCAGTACTCCAGATGGGCACAAAAAGGAAGACAGCCACATTAAAGTTAGTAAAAAGAGCAATTTTATTTTACATCAGCCCCTCCCCCAACTTGACACAGCTC
This sequence comes from Papio anubis, assembly GCF_008728515.1. Taxonomy (NCBI): domain Eukaryota; kingdom Metazoa; phylum Chordata; class Mammalia; order Primates; family Cercopithecidae; genus Papio; species Papio anubis. Next base: position 13,021,091 of record NC_044990.1, on the reverse strand, counting down.
GGTACCAAAAGAGATCACCTCTGCCTGTGACTTCTCCCTCTGGGAGAAAGAGAGAGTGGAACATGCCTTTAATATTCTAGTTTTTCAGCTTGCTGCCCAAGGGGTTGGTTTCTGTCTCATCCCACACAGAACACTGACAGAACTGACAAATGCCTGGGGGCAGTTAAGACCAAAGTAGAAAGGATAGGGGCTTGTTGCAGTTGGCAGAGATCTGTGAGACTAAGAGAAGGGGAGAACCTGAGGTTTCTCCCACAGGAAGGATGGAAAGGAGTAGAGCATGCCCACAATGTCTACGACCTTACAGTGCACTGTTTAGAGGCCTGATTCTACCTTGCCTCACATGAAGCATTGACAGAATGAGTATACATCAAACACCTGGGGGGGAGTTAAGAACAAAGAAGAGGAGGTGGACGGCTTACGGTGGCAAGCACAGCTCTGTGAGATTGATGAAACACACAGAATCTGAGACTTATTCCCCCAGACAGGAGGGAAGAGCAGAGCATGTCTTTAACATCTCTGGCCTTTCCGTGCACTGCCCAAAAGGCTGGCCTCTGTCTCACCTCATCCAGTGTGCCAACAGAATTCTCACAGTTTGGTGGGGGCAGCTAAGAACAAAGGGAAAAGGGCAAGTGACCTGTAGCACCCACCACAGCTCAAGAGAATTGGAAGAAGACACAGACTCAAGGCTTCTCCATAGGGAATAAGGGAGAGAAATGGGATTATACCACATCCCAGCCTGTAGGTCAAACACCAGAAGTCAGACACTACAAGAAGCAAGAGATTATATGAGCTCTTAGAAAAGAAAATTATAAAAAAAAAAAAAAAAAAAGAAACCAGTAAATCCCCTCTAATTTAGAATCTACATGCCCATGTCAGGAGACATATTCATAACAAAGAATTAAAAGACTTTCAGAATCTCTAGCTGGGTTGACTGTGAAGTTCCCAGATGAAGCCAGACAGAACAACAAGAAATACAAAGAATCAGGAAAACCTGACACAATCAAATGAACAAAATAAAATTTCCAGTAACCTGCACTGAAGAAATAGAGATTTGTGACTTGCCTGACAAATAATGCAAAATAATTGTCTTAAAGAATCTAATGAGTTACTAAAGAACACAGACAACGATACAAATTCAGGAAAATGATACATGGACAAAATGAGAATATAAACAAAGAGTTAGAAACTTAAAAAAAACAAACAAACAGAAATCCAGACCTGAAGAAACAATAAGTGAACTGAAAAAAATCACTAGAAGATTTCAAAGCCAGACTTGATTAAGCAGAAGGGAATCTACATGCACACGTCAACTCAAAGATAGGTGATTTTAATTTATCAGAGGATAAAAAGAAAAACATGATAAAAATGAGTGAATAAACCTTAAAGAACTTATGGAAAACCATCAAACAAACCAATACATAAATACTAAAAGGAAAGAAGAAAGAGAAAGGGGCATAAAAATCATTTAAAGAAATATGGACAGAAAACTTCCCAAATTTAGAGAGGAAAATGGACATTCAGACTCATAAAGCCCAAGAGTACTAAATAGGATAAATCCAATGAAATCTACATCAAGAAATATTACTATGAAGTTGTCAAAAGTAAAAGACAAAGAGAGCATCTGTATCTTCAACAAGGGTGCCAAAAATACCTAATGGGGAAAGGATAATCTCCTCAACAAATGGTGTCAGGGAAACTATATATTCATGCAGAAGAAAGAAAGTGAACCCTTATCTTACACCATACCGAAAAAAAACATGGATTAAATATTCAAATATAAGACCTGAATCTATAAAGCTTCTAAGAGAAAACATAGGAGAAATGTTCCATGACGTTGGTCTGTACAAAGATTTGTGGATATGACACGTAAGACACAAATGACAAAAGCAAAAATAAATAAATGGGACTAACTCAAACTCAAACTAAAAGGCTACCAAACAGCAGAGAAAATAATCAGCAGAGTGAAAAGGCAACCAATGGAATGGTAGAAAATATTTGCGAAGATGGCCAACAGATAAATGGAAAAGTGTTCAACATCACTAAACATCAGGAAAATGACAATTTAAACCAAAATGATACATCAACAAAGCAAAAGTTTATTTTAAAAACCCTAAAGATTATCCAAAAACTGAAAGATAACAGGTACTTGTGGGAATGTCAAGGAGTTGAAATTTTTGTACACTGTTGATGAGAAAGTAAACTGGAGTTTCCTCAAAATTTTTAAAAATAAAGTTACCATATGATCCAGCAATGCTAACTCTGGGTTACTTGAAAAGAATTAAAATTAGAATATCAAAGAGAAATTCACACTCACATTCACTGCAGCATTCCTTGCAATAACCAAGATATGGAAGCAACCTAAGTATCCATCAATGTATGCATGGATATGAAAACAGGATAAAAACATACAATAGGATATTATTCAGCCTTAAAGAAGGAGGAAATCTTGCCACATGAGACAACATGAATGAATCTGGAGGACATTATGCTAAGTGAAATTAGCCAGGCACAGAAGGGCAAATACTGTATGAGTTTACTTATATGAGGTATCTAAAATAGTTAAACTTAGAAACAAAGAATAGAATGGTGTTATCAGGGACTGGGGAAGGGAAAAAAGGAGAGTTGCTATTTAAGATGTAAAAAGTTTTAGTTCTACAAGACGAATTACTTCTAGAGATCTGCTGTAAAACGTGGTGTCTATAGTTAACAATACTACGTTGTCTACTTAAAATGTTAAGACTATAGATCTCATGTTAAATGTTCTTAATCAATTTTTTTTAAAGACTCTTAATCCTGGTACCCAAGTCCCTGGGTCTCAGTTTGAAATTCCTTGAATTCCTTTCTCCCAAGTCGTCTAGACCCTGGTCATGCAGAGAAAACCCTTGCAGAGTGCTCTGGGTGAAATGCAAGTGATGTCTGCCTTCCCACTCCAAAACACTCTTGATTCAGCTCCTAAGAGCATCAGCCAACCTACTTACAAAGACTAAACAGCTGCCCCCTGGAGAGACTGATGCTTTGTGAAGTGGTAGATACATCAGGTTGTATGGAAGCACAGTCTTGGTTGCCCCACTCTACTTTAGGTAAAAACCCAGTATCAAGGGTTCTCCTGGCCCTGCTCTTTACCTTGTAGGTAAGAAATCTAGAAATAGTTACAACTCTGTACCTCCCTCACTGACTTCCCCTTGATATCCCACTTGTAAAACAGGACTAAAAATAATATCTCTCTGTTAGACAAAGCGTGTAAAAACACTAGCGCCTATATTCTTGGAGTAATGCATGTTTCTACAGGTCTGTTAATAGATTGACGGGGCCCATAGACCCTAAACTGGACTTTATAAATGAAGTCACTGACCATGCACCTTGTCTCAGCAGAAGCTGGAGATGATGTGCGTGTGTGTGTGTGTGTGTGTGTGTGTGTGTGTGTGTGTGTGTGATCTTCTGTGAAAGGATAATCCAATCAGAGCCTGGTGCAGGGGATATGGAAAGTGTACTTGATTGTGCCCCAGCAGGGAGAGCATTACTCATTGTGACAAACCTTCTTCTCCCTGGGAGGTGATAATGCAGCTGTTATTACTTTTTATAATCTAGCCAAGAAGTGCTAACATTGAGATTTTTATTCAAGAATTTAAACAAATTCAAAATAATGGAGCAGTCTAATAGACCAAATTGTTACATGCAGTCAATGCAGTCTTACTCAGAGAACTAGCATTGTTTTTTGACATTAGGCGATATATTGGGGTAATGAAATTTTTAGTCCTTGGTTTTTCAATTTTAAGAATATTGCTATTATTTTGCATTCTTGGGACTCTGCGTTGACTTAAAATCTGTGTGATTCACAAAAGAACTTGATGAATGCTGCTAGGCCCTTGCTGGTATAATTTAGATTCAAATGAAATATATGTGGGGTTATTTTTATTTAACAAACTGGCCTTAATCAAAAGTTTCATTTTCTATTTTCCTTCAATAACTCCTCTCCTAACCTTGTACAAAACTAGAAATGCGAAGAGATACGCGTTTGTATTTTAACTTTAATTAAAATAGGCAGTGAGGCTGTGGAAAACTTCTTTTCTGTGTATGTGTTGGGATAGGGGGCATATTTATGGGTTTGTTTAAAATTTGTGTTGAAGAAGGAAAGTGGAAAATGCCACAAACAAAAAATAGCAATGAGAAGATGTTGCCGGAATCATGAACTTTTAATTTAGCACCATCCCATAAGAACTTAATGAATACACAAACACGTACAGCATTTAAATGTTTTTATTTTGGTTTAGAATTGAAACCAAAATGTTAAACACTTTAAAAATGGAAATAGACATAATTCGCCTTCAAGAAGCTTCAGATTAACATAAAATACTATTACTGTCATTTAGCAAATGTCTTTAATATTTTCAATGCATTTTTAACCTATGAAACCTCATTTTATTTCTATGACTCCCTGGAAGATAGGTAAAATTATATTATTAGCCATTTTTCCCTTCGGCAGTCTGAGGTTATCTGTGAAGACAGCAAACTATATTTACTGAGGTACCATTGTTTTTACTAGCTATATATTGAATCCTTTTTAATTTTCAAAACTCGCCTATAAAGTAAATATTATTAAGGACTCTGAGGTCCAGAAATATTAAATGATTTGCCCAATGTCACATAGATGGTAGGTGTTGCAAACAAGATTTAAAATCCAAGTCGGGTACAGGCATGATGGCTCACACCTGTAATCCCAGCACTTTAGAGGGCCGAGGTGGGAGGATCTCTTGAGCTCAGGAGTTCAAGACCAGCCTGGGCAACATAGTGAGACCTGGTCTCTAAAAAAAAAATTGTTAAATTACTTGGGCATGGTGCTGCGTGCCCAAAGTCCTAGCTGCTTGAGAAACTGAAATGGGAGAATTGCTTGAACCCAGCAGTTTGAGGCTGCAGTGAGCTGTGATCACACCACTGTATTCCAGCCTGGGCATCAGAGTGAGATCCAGCCTTAAAAAACAAAAACCCAGGTCAGTATGATTTCAAAAATCTTCTATACCAGATTATCTACATAGAATGTTAAATTACATGCCCCTGAAAGGACTAAACTACTCAGTTGAATAGCGTTAAATAAATTCAGGTTTCCTGAATCCTAACACCATGCAGAGGTAGAGGAAATAAGAATCTAAAATAGTAAAATGCTTTGGCAAAGATTATATGTCTCAGATTTAAAGTATAATAACTGTCAAACGGTTAATAAATTCAGTTGTAATTATGAAAGGTTATGGAGTTTTGAGGGGTTTTATATTTGAGCCTTAAAGAAGGAGAGAGTGAGACTGATCAAAAGTTACAAAGGACTGTTATAACTTCAATTTTATGTATGTCTAAAACAGTGTTTCCCAAACTTTGGTGCTCATCAGAATCATCTGAGGAGCTTGTTAAAGAGATAGCTGCTATAAATCAACTCGTAGGAATTTAGCCTAAGGTAGCATTTCCTGAATGGTAATGTGAGAAGCTAAAATATGATCTGAGAAAGGAGGGCTCCATGGACAAACAAGAGTGGGAAATGGTGTTTGTGTAAATCCTACAAGTTGGTTTTATACTCAAATAAGGTTCAAATGTGTGCATTGAACAGGAAGGACTAGGACAGAGGGTCCTAAAGATAACACACAGCCCTGGGAGGGAAAGATCCTAGAGATTTAGCATCTCTGAGCTGCAGAGAAAAGAAAAACCTGCAACCAGCAAGCTAAAATAAGATCAGAGGCTGACACAATTCGATTTCTGCATCAGACTGAAAGGACTTAGCCAGAGGCAAAAATGAAGGCTGGGACGTGAGATGGCGAGAAGCGAGGAGCGAGGTATAACATGGGTGAAGTTGGATGGTTCAGGCTTTTAATTCAGGAGTTGGATGTTTTGTGCATTAATGTGCGTGCTTGCTGTCTGTCTGTACGTGCAGTGGACAGCCACGTGGTGGCTGCTGTTGTCTACCGGTCCACATACTATGCTTATTTCAAAGACTGTCTGAAGGTTCTCCTCGTATGGGAAGCTTTCCCTGGATTTCTTCACCTCCCCAGGGACCTTCTGTCTTTTAAGTGTCTTTGCATTTCACTTTTCCAATTTTCTTCTTGTTACTTGATTTCAAAATGTCCGGTACTGGTCCACAGAAAGATGATAGCAAAACTTTATGTTTATCAAGCACCTGGTAATAAACAAACCCGACACTTAGCAGCTTAAAGCACCAACTGTTTGTATTTCTCATGGTCTGGGGGTGATGGTGTGGTTTTTCTGCTGGGGCTCTGGGACAGGCACAGGACCAAAATGCCCTCATTCACACAGTTGCCGTCTTGAAATTCTTAATAATTTCATCTTTAAGTTTGTATTTGGTAGGTGAATAATGAGGTGACAATGGAGCAGATGTTGGTGACTCGGAGCCCACTGCCCCAGGATAGCTTCCTGGCTCCGCTCTCCTGCTTTCTGACTCCTTGGGTCCCAAGCAGCTTCCCCTTCCCCATAGCTGCCCCCTGATCACCGCTGCTCTCTGTCCTGTCACATTGGTGGGTGGAAAGCCAGGGTTCTGCTACTACCCATGGCCCCTGACAGGAACCTGGGAGCAGATGTGGGGAAGATCAAAGTCAGAGCTGCACAGCATATTGGGACATTCACTATCCTGGGATAGGGCAAGGGGCCTTTGATCCCACCTGGGCTGACAACATCATGGCATGTTTGGTAGATGTCTTGTGACCATGGTCAGTCAGGTCCTGAGCCAGCCTGGGCACAGAATCTCTGGACCTAAGGAAAGCAAGACGGACTTCCCTGCCCCTGGTTGGGGTTCGAGTTTTTCTTTTGCACTGGACTTGGCAAATTATGTGGTTAGTCCTGCATGCTGGCCTCCTTCTGGGAGCTCAGCTTTGGCTGCTGGCTATTGTGGGGGTGGGGAGGGGTATCTTTGTTATTCTCCATATGGACCTTCTGATGTTATAGCAGTGGAGGTCCAGAAAGAGTGTAGCAAGAAGCCAAAACAGAAGCTGGAGATTTATTAAGGATCATCCTTGAAAGTTACACAGCATCACTTTTGCCACATTGTAGTCATCAAAATAATCACAAGGACAGCTCAGAACTAAGAAGAGGGGAAACATACTCTACCTCTTCAAAGGACTGTGGCAAGAACACAGGTAGAAGAGCATGTAGGACCCTTTCAAGTACTATCCAGCTGAAAGCATCCAAAGAGTGTAATGTTTAACAACGTGCCCTTCAGAGTGAGTCAGTCAGACGTGGGTTCAGATCTCTGCCCTACCACTACCTGGGAACTAAACTCTAGTTTCTCTGAGCTTTAGTTTCCTCATTTGTGAAATGAAGGTAGTTGTGATGGTTAAATAGGATATGTACAGTGTTTGGCAAATATGCAATGTTCTACGGGACCTACTGTTACAGGCGGAGTCACCTGTGGTGCTACAGGAGAGATAAAGCTTCTACTATGAAAAACTCTAATAACCATACATGTATTAATCATTCCTTTGGTTAATGTGTTTAATAGTGAATGAAAGTCAAGTTGGCTATGGCTAAATATTTACTGAAAGGTGTGGTTGCCCTTGGGTAACCAAGAAGTGCCCATACTGTTCAACAATACAAATAACAATGGTGAAACTAACATTTTAACATGAAGCAATTTTTGGAAACTTGACCAACAGTCAATTTTGATAGAGGGAAAGAGAACATGAAGATGCTACATACCCATTTCAGAAACCAGGGTCCCACTGGATAAACAAAAGGAAAAACTGGGCACCGAGGACTCGTTTCTCTTCCTGAAGAAGGGTGGTGATGAAGAAATAGGCGTTGGGCAACCCATCTTTTGCTTAACTTAACATAGTACGATAGAAAATTCCTCAGTAAATGTTTAAGCTGATGTTTTATTATCTTCTATGTGTTCTCTGACATTATGTGGAATGCACACAGTTGTTGCTAAATCTGAGAATATCTGACATTTAGCCTCTGCACAACCATGGCTTGCTTAATAGTAAAAAGAATTTATACCTCCTCAGCGGACAACAAAAATACATTTTCCTCTAAGCCTAAAATCACATTCTAATGCTTACTTTCATTCGAGTAAAGATAGTTATTGTGATGATAAAAAAAATTAATATAACATCTCAGGGAATCTGTCATTGTTATAACTGGAAATGAACCAATGAAGAAAAGGTGAAGAGAGACCCTTCTGGCTAAATTGACTGAAACATTCTGCAACAATGGAGAATAATAAAATACAATTAAGACTGAAAGTGACCTGAGGCTCTAAATCAGAGTATTTAATGGAACATGAAGACCAGATAAAAGTCAGCAACTCAGAAGTGACCTCCTGGTTATAATAGATAGGTTAGAAAAGATCCCAAACCTCTTTAAATGTGTGTAACTTATCACTTGTGAAATGTGAATTGTTGCTCAATTTGCATTGAAGTAAAATCAAATTTTTCATTTATTAAATTGACAAAGATTTTTACAAGGTAACACTCAGTACTGGCAAGGGCATAGTGAAGAAGGAAATGGTACTGGTGGGAGTTCATGTTTCTGAAAAGTAGTTAGCCCAGAATTTATCAAGTAGTACATGAAAATGTATATCTTCTTATCCAGTGATTATTATCCAGTGGTTATCATTCTAAAAGATCATCTTTAAAAAAATTAGAGCTATCAAAATAAGATATGTGCAAAAAATGTTAAAGACAGCAGGATTTTTTTTCTCTCTATCTACGAATGAATTTATGTTGAAAACATGAGGCTGCTACAACAGTGAAACTTTCAGAGCAATGTAAATAGCCACAACAATAGGAGGATGGTTTAATCATGACACATCCCAGGAACAATATATGCTGCCACTTAAAACTAGGTTTTAGAAGACCCTTAATAGCACAAGAAGAGTTTTCACAAAATGATATTTGGTTTAAAAAAAAAAAAAAAAAGGCAGTCATAAAATTACAGAGCATTACTCTTTTCACTAAGGGCCTTACGTAAAGCAAGTGGAAGAGGGAAAGATGGAAGTTGGCAAAGAGCATATAGATCTATCCAGAAATACCTCCACCACTCTAAGCACCTCCAGATAATACAGCTCAGCTACAAAGAGGAAGATACAGACAGTGGGGACCAAGGCCAACTTCAGGAGCAGTAGTGAGGTGCAGAGGCTCTGCCATTGCTGGTTGACTGAGATTGAAATGAAACTGTGGGATGAAGGGTCAGGGCCTTGAACAGCGATGCATCTAGAAGCCATGTTAGAAATCAAGGGACTTTTGTCTGTTTGTGCTTCTATAAAAAATACCTGGGACTGGGTAATTTATAACAAAGATAAATATGTATCTGAGTTCTGGAGGCTGGAAGTTCAAGGTACTGGCAGGTTTGGTGTCTGGTAAGGACTCTGCTTCAAAGATAATACTTTGTTGTGGCATCCTCTAGAGGGGATAAGCACTGTGTCCTCATAGGACAGAATGGATGGAAAAATAAAAAGGAGCCTAGCCAGGCAGACCACTTGAGTTCGAGACCAGCCTGGCCAACATGGTGAAACCCTGTTTCTACTGAAAATACAAGAATTAGCCAGGTGTGGTGGCACACTCCTGTAATCCCAGCTACTTGAGAAGGCTGAGGCGGGAGAATCACTTGAACCTGGGAGGCAGAGGTTGCAGTGAGTTGAGATTGCACCACTGTACTCTAGCCTGGGCAACAGAGCGAGACTCCATCTTAAAAAAAATAGCCAGCTAGTGTCCTCCAGTCCTGGTATAAACTTGATAATCCCAATGACATGAAGGTGAGGAAGTCTGCACTCATGACTCAATCACCTCCCAGAGGTCCCACCTCTTAATACTCTTACATTCATCATTAACTTTTAACATATGAATTTGGGGGAACACGATCAGACCATAGAAAGGAGGGTGTGATTTTTTTTAAACAAAATTTGGAGATCCATTTCAACTCCTTTTTTTCAGAAAGCCAGCAAGCCATAACCCCATATTTGCCATTAGACCAAAAACTTGGCCAAGAGTTCTGCACATCAACATGTCTTCCAGTTTGCAGTCTGATAGGCAGATTGTAGAAGAATTCAAAAGACATGAACAGGAATCAAAATTCACAAACCCAACACATTGACTCAACAAATATTTAGTGAGGTCTTACTATGTGCCAGGCATTCTTTTAGTCCTGAACATCCAGCAGAGAATACAGCAAAGTCCCTGCTCTCATGTGCTTATATTCTAGTAAAGAGAACTAGCAAATAAATATATATGTCAGGTGGTGATAGCAGCTATGGAGAAAAACAAAACAGTAGAGCAGAGTGAAAGGGAACAGAGTAATAGAGGCTGATGTGATCATAAAAGACTTTTCTGGTAAGGTAATAAGGTTAATAAGTTTGAAGGCCTTTCTAAATTAAGTAAAGAGTTAGTCATGTGGATGCCTGAGGTAAGAGCATTGCAAGCTGAGAAAATGATATGTGCAAAGGCCCTGAGGGAACAGTGAGTTTGGCATGCTTAATAAACAGCAAAGAGGACATTGTGACTGGCACAGTGAGAGTAAGACAGAGAGAGATAGAAGCTCCAGAGCATCCGGAGAGAAAGCCAAGGACAAGATCACACAAGGTCTTGTGGGGTAGGTTAAGTTTACGTGAGATGGAAACACATCAGGGGTATAAGCAAACTAGATTAAATAAAAGAATACTGTGGCTGCTGTGTGGCCAACAGACAGATGAAGAGCAAAGGAGGAAGCAGGGAGATCCATTGGGAGACTGCTGTAGTCGTCCACAGACATATCATGGTAGTCTGTTAGCAGTGGAGGTCATGAAAGGTGATTAGATTCTTGCAAACGTAGAGCCTTAGGCTTGGTAAATAGAGGAGAAATGAGTTGAGAGAAAGAGAGGAGTCAAGAATGACACCAAAGTTTTGGGAGACGGCATTTATCAAGATGGGGAATTATATGTCAGACAATATGAACATTTCTAAACCTTTCAATACATTGCAAAGGCATTCTCAAGATAGATTATATTTTGATTGGTTCTAAGACCATCTGATTTGGAAACATATTCCAGGCTGCTACAAGTTTGGACCATTAAGGAGTTGAGAGTAGCTGTGATGCTTGGACTTTTTAATTTGAACCAGGGATGTGGTTTTCCTGTATAAGAAGAGTCACATATTTCAGAATTATCTAGCATGTAGTAGACACTCTGTTTTCATTTACTGAAATATTGGGAAATAATGGAAGGATCACAATCTTCTTCGTTAAGATTTAATATTCTCCCCCACTTCAGTGATTCTACTCTTCCTCCATTCCAGTCTTCATTCTATTTTCTCTTCTTCCCTCTCTTCAAAGCCACTGTTCTAGGATTTCAGGCTAGGAATCTCTTTCTTTTTTTTTTTTTATTTATTTAGAGATGGAGTCTCGCTCTGTCGCCAGGCTGGAGTGCAGTGGTGCAATCTTGGCTCACCACAACCTCTGCCTCCCGGGTTCAAGCAGGAATCTCTCTTTTTAAAAGATCACATTAGATGGTCAACTACTGTTATTTTGACAAGGTGGTAGGCAGAAGGGAGAGAGTGGGGTGAAGAGAACATGAATAACAGAGTCCTAGCACTTTGCATATCTGCAGACTCAACTGAACACAGATGGATTTAAGAGGATGCAGAAGACAGAGCCTTTGGAACTAAAGTAGACCCATCTGATGTGTGTGGCACAAACCAAAGTGTCAGACTCAAGAGTAAGCACTGAAAAAGAAATCCAGTCTGGTTCTCAAGAGTGTGATCCAATCCTGTTCTGGTTTTAACCTCAGTGTGACCTGAAGTTCAGAGTACCATAAGGCATCAGCAGAACCTATGTCATTTCCAATATTTCAGAACCTGCACTGCAGTTCAGCTTCCAGACATCTCATTTACCTCAAACTAGACCACCAAGCTGCTGCACAAATCCAATCATTATGTGAAAATTTCAGCTATATGTGAGACTATAGCCTCGGGATCAGAGTCCCTCATACTCACAGTGAAATGCAGCAAAAATATTAAAAAGAAAGTATCTCTAAAATCCCAGTTTAATGCTTAGGACCACATCAAGTTGTAGTCCAAACTGAGTCTAGTCATTTCTTTATCATTTTTATAATCTTTGGCAATCATTTTAGTTATCTGTTACTGGGCTTGTCTGTCCTCCCCCTTAGGAAGTAACACAGAGGAAGTCAGGAACCATGTGTATCCTGTTCAACATGAAATCCCCAGTGCCTGGCACATAACAGACACTCCATAGTTATTGGCTATTGAATAAATATATCATTCACTCATTAACAGAAGTTGTGTCAAAACTAAGGACAAAATTGTCAGCGTATAGAAGATCACAATCATATTATTTAACTATGTCATTATTCATTTAAGATTTACACCATTACTACATCCAAGAGGACTTACGCTGTCTTCTAGAGATGAAAATATAATTCTCATAGCACATTTATTTGCAGGATGTAAAGATGAACACTTTAATACATTATTTTATGAATATTTAACTAAGCAATGCTCTCATTTTTGCCAAGAATCTATGCAATTTGCATTTGTGATCCTGTAAGTCATTTTTCAGCCCATTCTGCTAAAGAGTGGTGCTGTTTATTTGAGTTGCAATGATCTCATCTGTTCAAGATAAAATCCAGGTGATGCATTTATTAGAGTGTTATAGGCTTTCAGGCAAAAATGCTGTATTCCAGAATTTTTATCTCCATGTATTTTACAATTCCCACGTGGAATTGAGAATGGACAGCACTTTATCTTTCAAACCCAACATTTCCTAATAGGCATTTGAGAAACATCCAACTTAACACGTTGGTTATAATGATGTTTGGTCTCCTGTGATCAATATTCAACGCTTATTGGGTGTTCTGAATGTAGGATTAATGTTCCAGGAGAACAAAAATACACTATCAGGAAATCTAGACGCTTCTTATGAAACCTGATGACCTATTCTTCAGATACTACTCACCCATTTTAATTGACTGAGAAACAAAACTGGGTTGCCAAATGTATATTTAATTTAAAACCTATCAGTGGGCCTTATCAAACAGAACTTGTGATAGAAAGAGCTATTATTTATGGCATTCAGGTTTGGCCTTTGTCATAGTCCCTTTTGTGCTGCTGTAACAGAATACCACACACTGGATAATTTATGAAGAACAGGAGGCTGAGGAGTCCAAGATCCAGGTTTGGTGTCTGGTGAGGGCCCAGCCTCTGCTTCCAAGATAGCATGTTGAACACTGCATTCTCCAGAGAGACAAATGCTATTTATCACATTGCAGAAGAGTATAAGAGCAACGAGAGAGCAAGAGGTAAACACATTTCTCCATTTATAATGGCAATAATCCCACCATGAAGGTGAAGCCCTCATCACCTAATCATGTTTTGAAGGTCCCACCATCCTGTTACAATGTCAATTAAATTTCAGTACAGTTTTGGAGGAGGCAAACATTGCAATCACGGCAGCCGTTTTACAGACGGTGGTACTTCACCCATCTAGGGGTGGACATGCTTGGCAACAGTTCTTCCCAGAGGTCTGCTGTAGTCTGAATGTTTGTGTCCCATCTACAATTTATGCATTAAAATTTAATAGCCATGTGATACTACTAGGAAGTGGTGCCTTTAGGAGGTGGTTAAGTGCTGAGGGTAGAGCTCTCATGAATGGGATTAGTGACCTTAGGAATAAAACTAGAGGAAACTATCTAGGTCTGTTTTGGTCTTTCTATCCCTTCCTCCATGTGAGGACTTTGCATTTTTCCCCAGTGCACCATCTTGGAATTAGAGACCAAGCGCTCATCAGATACCAAAACCACCAGAACCACAGTCTTGAACTTCCAGCCTCCAGTACTGTGAGACATACATTTCCGTACTTTATAAATTAGCCAGTCTCGTGCATTTTGTTGTAGCAACACAATAGGGCTAAGACAGAAATTAGTACAGAGAGCGTGGTGTTGCTATGACAAATACCTAAAAATGTAGAAGTGACTTTGAAACTGGGTAATCAGTAGAGGCTGGACCATAAAGATATGTGGTATTTCATTATAGCAGCACATATGGACTAAGACACTCCTACTTTCAGATTTCCCTTCTTTTTCTTGTAACACCTCCAACACTTTTTAACATTGACTTCAGGATCAGTATAAAAGTCACTTTCTACAAAAACATTTCCAGGTCCTTGCTTCCCACCCCCAGAGCCCCACATGTATATTTCCTCCTATGTGCCCATAGTGTATTTTTTTTCCTAATAAAGCACTTACTACACTTATTTTAATTCATATTTAACTGACTCTCATTGTTGGATCGTTGTGTCATAAGAGCAGAGACCAAATCAATCCTGCACATCTGGGTCACTCTAACAGCAAACAAGAGGAAATTTAGACCATCTTTGTCAAATGGATTTAAAAAATGATTGAATGAATAAATTCCTCAATGAATAAAGAATTTCCCTCCACCTCTAAGAACAGCATGCAATACACAATGTCCTAGTACTCTTGCATGTCATGCCATGCTGTATTATTGATTACTGCAGCCTCTTTGGGAGTCAGAACCTCTGTTACAAGGCATACAGTACAGGGTAGCAGAAGCCAGCTCTTGCCTACATCCCTGTTGCAGGAAATACCTCAGGAAATAACTCCAGGCTTCAGAATGGGCCATTCACACAAATACAATCCAACCCAAATATATTTTACCTCAGAGAAATTTCTCCAAGTGTTTTCAAATCATTGATCAGTTTGCTTAGTGACTAATGCAGTGTAACTTTAGGACTTTCTGTATGTTTTCATGGATATATCAAAGCAAAGTTAAAGATGGGACAGAAAACAAGGTGCTTTCTTTGGCCTTACCTGGTCTTCTTTCAAACATTCTTTTCCTTACAGAAGGAATAACATGTAATGTAAGAAATTCTCCATCTTTCTCTTGTGAGAGCAATGTCTCTACCAACTTTATTGCTGTTTCTGTCTTGTATTTCTTTTCTTTATAATTAGTTTTTGAATAGATTAATATAAGGCTAGAACATTCAATGCATCCCTCGCCTTTACCTGAGCAAGTCTTTCAGTCTGTTTCTCTCTCTCTCTTTGCCTCAGTCTGTGTACTCTGTCTTTGTGCTGAAGTAATGGTGAGAATTATATGAGTCTCCCTGGCTTTTTGCCTAGAAGAGAACAATTCACAGATTGAATTTACTTGAAAAAAATCTTATCTGCACAGAAGTTATTGACCATGCTATTGTGCTTCCTATGGTATGATCAAAAAGCTCCAGTGGCTGAAGAGGCCTTGGGCTTTACTGCTTAACCATTTCATGCCCAGCACATGTAGATTATATATACTCCTTAATGCTGACCCACCCTAAACTTCATTCTCAGTAGCATTAGGGAAGGTTTTAAGGTTGTAAGCTAAATGCAACTTACTCAAAATTTTTGCTTACTTGAAGCCCTTAATTTGCTTAAAATATATTTAGTCTATATACTATGTGTGAGACACTAAATCCTAGAATTACAAAGACCAATAAGAAAGAAATTACAGGCTAATGCAGGAGATGGAAAAGAAAAGAACCAATTAAAATGCAGGCTAAGTGTTATAACCCAGATAATTATAAGGCTTGGGGCACTTAGACTGGACATTTCCCTAAAGAGTATTGATGAGTTTTTTGTTTTTTGCTTTGTTTTTTAATTATCTTAACCATTTTTAAATGTACAGTTGAATGGTCTTAAGTATATTCACATCAAAGAGTATTATTCTGAAAAAAGAATAAGAGGAACTGATAACTTTTTTTAATGTTCTTAGAACACCAACTTTGAGGACGCGGGCATATTTGCTTTGAGTGATGTTTGCCTGACTCTTTGGCATTTATTACTCTTGCCATTTTGTGCTATGAAAAATAACTTTTAAATCTAGTAAAAGAGATTTGTTTACTAATCTCCAAACAAATTTCACATTTCCAATCCCATGTCTCTGATCATGCATTTTTCCTTATATAAAATGCCTTTCCCTTCTTTTCCACATACCCACAGCTTTGATCAACCTTCCCCTCAAGGCACAAAGCAAGCCACCACTGAAATCTGCTTTCTTAGATGCTCAGACCGCCTACTTCAAGAAATGCTTCTCATATCTGACATCCATGCCACTTGTTTGAAACTTAGTGTATGCTATCTTGGAATGTTATATAATAGACCCATAAAATTCTCACCGTTACTTCAGCACAAAGACAGAGTACACAGACTAAGGCCGGCAGAGAGAAACAGACAGAAAAACTTGCCCAGGTAAAGGCGAAGGACACATTATATTAATATGTTTTTTATACACACACACACACACACACATATGTAAACGTTTAATGTATATATCTTATCTAACTACCTAAGTTACAAATCTCTCAAGGGATGGGATTGTGCTTCGCTAATAAAGCACATATGCTAAGAACCTGAAGCATACATTTAAAATTCATTGAGCACTTAGTATGGACAGATATTATTTTCCTAATTTTATGACAGGAATACTGAGATTGAAGAGACTAAGTGGTCTGCTAGAGGCAGAGCTAAGACCAGTACAATTTCCAAGGAGGTGCCACATGGCATAGTGGAGTGAATATGGGCTTCTATAGAGATAGAACGTTCTATTCCACTTTTGGTAACTGCCATCTGAATGGTTCGGGCGAGTTATTTAACATCTCAGAGCTTCAGTTATTTCATCCATGTAATCTGATGATAATGCCTACTTTGTAAAGTTATTGGAAAGACTCAATGAAATGAATAGCACTCAGTGCCTAATAGGGCCTCAACAAATGATGGCTATTACTACTACTCTTACTCCTACTACTACTGCTACTACTACTATGCTGCTATACTGATCTTACAGGCTTCTATGCTTATTACATGTCCCTGATGCCCAATGTAAGTACCTAGCGCATGGTAGGTTCTCATAATGGATGTTGCTTTTGGCATCCACACACTTATCTATAAGCCAGGCTGATATTCAGGCAGTGTATTTCAGCTATTTCAGCACAATTACCAATTCTTTATGGCTGATGTCTATTCTGACTGGGTCAGTGTCTGTTTTGATTGATCAGTTCTTTCCATATGTGTTATAAAATATTTTGCACAACACCTGTACCAATAATATTGTGGCAGCATTGTTTAAGTGTTTCACCCGGCATGGGTAACCACCCATGACTAGTGGTTCTACCTTTCTCCATCGGCCAACACTGGCCCGAGAAAAGCCTCCCACACAAACAATTAGTAGGCTAACATGGTTTCAAAGGCTGTTCACAGTCTGTATAACATTACCCATTTAGAGCCAACTTTGGGTAAGGGTTTTCTGCAAATACCATACCAGCAAGCTGGATATCAGGAAGACAGCCTGAAGTTGGGTTTAATCAACCACCAGCTACGGAACTGATTTCCTTGTCACTGTGGTTCAGGAATTCCTATTTGGCCACATTTCTGACATGTCAGACATTTTCTACATGGCATTTAATTGAATTGAATTTATGATCCTTTCTCAATAATTGTGATTCCAGGCTCGTATGTGCTTTGAGAAGAGGCACAGCATAGCTAGTTGGCTACTCAGTCATCTCAGATAGAGCTGCTCTTCAGATCTCAGGGAATTTTGCGTTGTACCCTGGACCTTAACACAACCAGGCAGGTTTTTTGAAGAAGCGGGCAGAAGCAAAACTCCACTAAATATCTGGAGGCTAGGAAAAGGTAAAACCGCTGAGCCAGTTAAGACTGTGACCTGCGTTAACATTATTCTTTTGAGTAAGGCTGCGTGTACCAATGGAGCAAGTGTAAATGCACACAGCGGCTTTAAGTGCCTCTGCCTCAGGTGCCAGGGAACTGTTCCTGGCAATAGCAGCCCCTTTCACCCTCTTTGCAGCATTCCTCTGACAAAGAAGGTATTGTCAAAATCCAAGCTGAAACACTGTGCTGCTTGGGGGAGCAGTAACAGTGATTAAGGGGCATAAAATGCAAGCATGCACTTGTAATGAAATTGCCCTGACTTACCACCTGGTTAGTGTCTGTGATTGCCACGGTATGCCTCTGTGATCAGTCTCAGCATAATGAAAAATAGCAACAAACCTTTGCTTTCCACGTGGCTTATATTCAGAGTAGATAGAAGTGTTTTCAGGGCTAAGGTGGTAATGGAGAGGAATCCATGATGCAGAGAATAGCAATTGATGCTTATTCATGGATAAAGGAGGGCTTCTCTGGGTGAAAGATATATCAGCTGGAAGACTCCCTACACACAGGTCTTAGTGATTTAATGTCTCTGCTCAAATGTAAAAGTTGTACTGTGTTTCTGACTATCCCATATTTCTGAGAGATTGTATCATTTTCTTTGAGAAGTAGTATAGCTTTACTGCAGGTGGGAGTCAAGAAAGGTATAACTTTTATGGAATAGAATTAGACTACATACACACACACACACACACACACACACACACACACACACGCCATGAAGTAGGAAGGCCACTTCTTGTTATTTATCCTAAGGAAATATTCATGGATGCATGCAAAGGTTTATTGTAAGGCTGTTCATTGCTAACCGTAGAGTACCCAGATGTCTAACAGTAGGAAATTGGTTTAAAAAAAAAATTGGCACTTCCATATAACGGAATATCATGTAGCAACAGAAATAGAAATACTTGTAAAAAATCTTGGGTAAAAAGAAACATGTTTCTAATATTTTAAAACATATGTATATTTATATAGTAAATGATAAATCTGGAAGAATATACATAAAATGTAAACAATGATCATTTTGGGCAGTAGATTTTGGTTGCTCATTTAGTTTTTTTGTTTTGCTTAATGATAAAAGAAAATGCAGTATTGCTAATTAAGGAAACATTTTTTGTTTCTTTATAGGGAAAAAAGGAAATATAATAACTATAGAAATAGGAGTGTGAATCATTTGTGAACATATATAATTACACTCAGAGCTATATACTTGTCTCTGTATATGGCTATTATTTTATGTTAATATATGGTATAGGTTTAAATTTCAATTTTATCTGATTTCTTTTTTTAGGCTGCGCACAGAAAAAAATTACCAGAGCTACACAGCAATATTATTCATTTAGGTTTCCTTTTTTTAAAATCATGTGTGCTCCTACCATAATGGATAGCTTACTGCTTCCCAAACACATCCTGTATATTCCCATCTTGCATGCTATTTTTCCTCCTTGGAGTATCTTTTCTCATATATCCTTGTAAAGTCCAAGTTAAATCTCACTTTGTGAGGGTCACTCTAATTCTCCTAACTCAGAAATAGATTTTAATTCTCATCTCTCTAGACTTTTGATATTTTGCATCTTAAGTGTGTACCTTCTCGTCTTTAATAGAGTATAAGCTTATGGGAGGCAGAGGTTTTATGAATCTTTGTATCATCTAAAAATGGGAGACACTGACAGAGTCTGTACTTAAATAGTTACTGAACATATAAATGAATTCACCTAATTTTCAGAATATACAGATAGGCACGTCTGACTATTTGCTTGAAAGTCTGACCAATTTTAGGACTGATCTGAATGTGAAACCACAATGAGATACAGACTTCTGACTATTTTGTGATTAAAACAATTATTTCCAAGTTTAATTAGTACTCACTTTTTGAAACCGGTCCTGATGTAGTATATAACTCAATGACTATTTATGTAAAACAAGGTACTGCAAGGGAGGTTCTCTGAAGGACTGCAACAACCACATTTTATATTCCTTTCCAGGAGAATCTTATTTGTAGAGATTCACAGCAGCAAAGGCCAGGAAAATGGTAGCTGAAAATGGCAGTCTTTTGACACTTGCTGCTCAACAGTCTCTCCCTTTCCCTACTCCCACAAGGTCCATGCTGAGAACTTCTGAAATGACGTCTTGGGTTGCAAGCACTTTGCAAACCATAAAGGGCAAGGCAAATGTTAGTTATAATTATGACTATTCCAAGAATGCTTCTACAAAATGCTTGTGGCATGAAATCTTCCAGTTTGAGAAGGTGAGTTTGGTATGCCTGAGTTGGTGCTGCACTGGTTGTTTTCCTTTTGTATTCAAGAACGGACTTCAGGGACCTGCCCTCTGTGGCAAATGACTTGTTTTGTAAATGTCAATGATTCAAAAATGTTTCTAAGAGAGATTCTCACCACATACAAATCAGAGGCTCGGCCAAAATACTGTGATACTTGAGGCCAACACTCAAGTGACTTTTACATTACAACTTTCACTCTGACCTAACATTTCAAAGAGGGCTTCCAAATGATGAACTGACACCCTTTCCAGAGTTCTCATTTGCTCCTCAGAATACAGCAAACTCTGATTAGAGCTTGCAATCGGCAAACATTTTAGTAGCTATGTTTGCATTTGTTCAAACTATTGTTCTATAGAGCTGATTCACATGTGGTTTTGTTTGCAGACAGTTCTTAAGTCGTTGGTCCTAAATTTAGCTTTAATCCCTTTGGCAATGAGTTCTGTTTATGGTTCACAATGTGACTTCCTGGTTTGAAAGACCGGGGAAGAAGTAAGCAAATCCTCTAAGATTTATAGAAAAGCACTTTCTATCTCGTAAGCTTTCTTAAAAATTCTGGGAGCCTGATTAAGCTGCCTGCTTCTCAGCGTGATGCCGTGTAGGGGAAGCCAGAGGTGATAGAATTTGAAAATCCCTCTACAGTATAAACCAAAAGAAAGAGAGGGCAAAGAAGGAGATTTATGGCTTCTATAGCTGTCAGAGGCTGTGGAAATAAAGGAGTAGGTCAGTGTATTTTAACCACAAAGAAAATCTGAAGCAAATTCAGTCATTTAGATACTCATTCAGCTCGTCTAGTTTTGAGAAACGACAAATCCAGACTATTACAGTCATACGATGCTTGTTATCCTGTCCTTTTCTCCTCTAACTCCCTTATCAATGCATACCCACAAATATTATTGTGGGCTTTTGCTTCAGAGTATTACCAGAAAACATAAAATGCCCTATGTTTTAGGAAGTGGTGGTGTCCAAGCATTGGGGCCATCTCCCACGATGAGAAGATCCAATGATCAATGGAATCAGAAACTGACTAAATTCAACCAGATGGACGGTTTAGGGTTCATGTTTCGGAGACAGCCTAGAAAACAGCTATGGCTGTTGCTGGCTGTGACTGTTTCAAAACTCACATGGTTGATTTGTTACCATCGCCTTAATCACTTCAATGAAAAGCACTAATTATTAAATTGTTTTGAATCCTTCAGAGCGTAGCTCTATCTCTACTACATCCATCTCTTTGTTATATGTTATAAGGGGTTTTAAGTAAATAATAATGAAATGACAGTGAATTCCAAACAGGGTGACCATACATCCTATCTTCCAACCAAGACATTTTTGAGAGAAAAAGACTTGCTGTTAATTATTTCTCAAGAAAAACACATACACCATAAACCAGCACTGTCCATGAAATCTTGGTTTTATTTACTTTTTCTCTCTTCTTTTCCTCTTCCCTATGAAAGAAAAAAAAATGTGAAAGGCTTTGAAATGAGATGGAAAGATTACTGGGTATCTTCAATGGAAAACCAGGCATTTTGTAAGCACAGCTTTCTTGATTAACTGATTCTATAGGGTTTCTGCAACTTCATTGTCTTTGAACAATTGTATATCTTTGTGAAATAACTGAGTGCAGTGGAGATGTTTCTTGTCTATAGAGATGCAAATAAATTGTATCTGGTGGAAATGTAATTGATTTTTCCTCTGTCTCTCCAATAAGCCAATTTTGAAACTGCTTATTAATTTATGTCAGCATTATTTATAAATTATATACGTGCAATCGTTTGAATTCATCTTTGAACAGGTTGTAACTTCTGACTGTGTCCCTCATTAATAAACGAACTAAAATCTTTGACAGCTATTTGTCATGTGTTGACATTTATAAGACTTACCCTGTAAAAATATTTCTTAATATCCAAAATTTATTTATTGTCTCCTTTTTTTTTTTTTCCTTAGGTCATCCAGTGACCAACACATTCTCTATTTCTCCATAAGAGTGGTCCCTGTGTGGCTAAAGAGATTGCACCTTCTGAAATCACTCATTCACATATTTTATATGTATTGTGTATTCCCTAGGTCCCAGGCATTGATATGATACTATATAGAGAAAAGACTGTAAACAAGCAAGAGTGGAATCACGGAGACCATCCAGGAGTCTCTTGTCCCAGTGACAGATGAGGGGACATGAACTAGCATTAACATACTCTTACTAGAAATAGATGAAACTTTGAAGGAGGAGCTGACAGGATTTTACCAGTGGAGTGGGTACTGGGTAAAAGGAAAGCAAGAAGCAAAGGAAGTATCCCTGCTTTTGGTATAATTAACAGGGTAGTTGGTGGTGCCAGTTTCTAGAGATTGGAAAGACAGTTTGAGGGTTGATCTGAAACACTCATTCCCCCAGCTGCTGAGCATGGTGACAACTGGTAGCTTTCAGCTGAGTTCTTCTTCCTATTGACTGACCTCTGCTGACCAGGGTCACACCCTCTTCTTTATCCAATGACTAGGTGATATGGGGATAAAGTCTCACCTCACTGTCTCAACTTGATACAACTCTGCATGCCATTCCAGCTCAGGGTGGCTCTCTATCCTGAAGCTTTTGTTGTGAGGGTAGCAGCAACTTCTCCCTCTGCCTATTCCTGCTGCCTGCACCCTAGAGCAATCTCCAATAAACTTCCTACCTGCAAATCTCCATCTCATAGGCTCCTTTCAGGAACTCAACCTACAACAGGGAGCTACAGTTAAAGAATCGGTAGTCTTCCCACACATTTTCCACACTCCTGTAATCAGCTGTCTGAAATAGACACTTGACCGCAGATCCTTACTGATGATTCTTCCTCCCACCACATCCCCACTCCACCAATCCCCTAAAACGAAAAAGTAAATTAATGGCTCTATTGTCCATGGCCAGCCTCTATCAACACATCTTGCATCATGGCCTCTACATTGTTGGCCTCTTCTTTTATCACCTAGCCATAACTTCCACCACAACTTATGTTTTTAATTACAGTACCTATTCCCTGTTTTCTGGAAACTGTGCATTTTCATAACTCTCTCCTTTAAGAAAAGTTCCTGATAACTCTCCTTCGACCTAACCTTCTTTTCTTAGTGGTAAAACTACCTAGATCCCAAAACCTAGTTCAAAGCCATACTCCAAAATCTATCAAATTTTCCTGAAATCTTCCCCAAAGTTTTCCAAAAGGACAGGCCTCCTCTCTCTGTCCTCGTAGCATTCTGTTATTTTTTATTTTTACATGTCTGCACAGTTACGCCATGAGCTCCTTGGGGATGGAGGATGCCTGGCTAGCACAAAGCCAGGAGCATATTAGGATTGAGACCTACTTCTTGATCATCTAATGAGCCCTTGTTAAGCGATTCATTCTCTATCCTCATGTTTCTTAAAAAAATAGAGTGAATGCTCTTTGTTCTAGATTTGATCTTTGGCCATCAATTGGTTCATTTTTCCCAACTTCTGAACTGGGCAAAAGAATGAAGAAATGAATGTGAAGAATTATCTCTTCCCCTTTATCCCTGAAACTTAAAGCCTATATCTAGCTCTGGGAAACTCCAATAATTTTATTCCTTTTCCTGGCTCCACTCTCGTCTTTTTATTTCTCACAAAACCATATCTATGGCAAACTTTGCCAGGTGAAATGGAGTTTTAAAGTCTAAGTGTGTTGAAGAGACGTACTTGAGTCTCGACTTGCCTCCTTCCTGCCCACCCTGCTATACCCCCAGGAGCATGTACCATCTTCAGGTCTTGTAAATGTATGATCCTCTCGCTACTAATTTGGTGACACTTGTAACTAAGAATAAGACATCATCTTTCTCCATGTCTTCTTTGCCTCCTTTTCATGTATAGAGGATCTTCTCTGCCTTGACTCTTCCAGGAACCTTGAGACACCATCTTTGTATGTATCCTCCAAAGAAACCCAGAGTAAAGCTAGAAGAGCAAATATGTGGTCAACTCTGGGGTTCCAAAACTGCTTATCAATGTGAAGAAGGGAAAAAAGAAGGGAGGAATGAAGAAAGGAAGGGAGAGAGGGAGGGAGGGAGAAAGAGAAACAATCTGATCCAGAGATCTATTCTTGCTGCCTTCCAGGCCTGTAGAAGGTGTAAAAAGCTTCCTCTGCACAGAGAATAAGGCTTGTTCAATAGAGAGCAATTTCAAAACTCTGAGGAAAATGTAAAGGAATGAATCTAAGAAGTCAGTACTTCAGATACTCCTTCATACAGCTATAATAGCAAGTCATATTTTTTAAAATGACTCCAGGAAAAAATGTATTTTTTTCTCAGGAAGATTTATTTTCAGATAAATTTACTTTAGACTTTCTTAAAAACTGAATCCATGAAAGGCTGATTTTTATGGTAGAATTATGTACTTCCTTTGCAAGGATGTGAGCTTATTGAACATAAGGTTAAAAGGAAAATAAGACCTCAGAATTTTCTTACCCTTTAAAAACACATAATGTTTTCATGCCCTTTTGATGAAAAGTGTCAGTGGCATAAAAAAATTAAGGGTACAAAATACATAATAAAAGCTCATTAAAATTTAAAATTCATTAGTTCAGAACTTATGATAATTTTGACGCTGGCTAGGTTGACGTTGTTGTTGTTTTTCCATTGCCTGTGATAAAGTATTTTGAAACTATTAAAAAATACAAATAGGTATTCAGGGGAAGTAGTTAACTCTTTAAGAGCAGAAACTTTTGGAGTATTTTGCCAGCATCTTTTTACTGACAAACAGTATTATCGTTATTTTCAAACTCATTCAATGAACCAAGTTAGATGAGAGCTTCTACACCATTGGATGGGACTAACTGAGATTCTGGGTGGCCTGAGAGCGGAAAGGCTCCTGTAGGTGCTATTTGCGTCTCTTACTTTGGGTACATTAACTTCTCTCTCTACTCTCCATGAGTTGCAGAAAAGCTGCTCTCTGAGAAGCTCGCTGTCTCTACCGTCCTGGGACCTACTAGCTCTGCGAGGGGAGGAACCGGGCTTATTGATCTTTTATTGGCAGTGTCCATCATACAGGGAGTACTAAACATGTGAGCCACTATTATGTAATTATATGTCATAGACTTACTTGCGTTTTATTTTGAAATATCAATTCCATTTTTCTCTTTTTCATTCCTGGGTCCTTCCCCTCTCCCCCAGTCATTCCAAATGTGCCCCGCGTTTAGCACAGCTCTGTTGGCCAAAACATGGATCAATTGCTTATTTTGGACAAACAGAGAACTTTATTCCTTCCTAGCAGGTGTGTGTCTGTAAATAACCTCAAGAATAACCTTAAGAAATATTTTTCTCTCTGTCTCTCTAATGACATTTAAAGCAATGAGTTTCTAGATAACGGGCTCCACGGCCACGTGAGCACCGTGTCTACACAGGTGGCTACTGCCCAGCCCTCAGTGGTCTCCTTAGAAACCGGCCTCTCTGCATGATGAGTCACAGGCGGCAGGAGGAGCTGGGCAGTGAGTCATGTCAGGAAACGGCATGCTCCGTGTGCGAGCAGATGCCGGTTTATTTCACTGATTCATTTCCACCTACTTCCTCCTACCTCTGTCTGCATTCCAAAATGAACAGAAAGTTCATTCATCTCGCCTCTCGCCAGTGATGCTACATGCTCTCCCTGTTTCTCGGAATGCTTACCATAGGCCCCACCATAATGCTGGATGCCGTACAGATCAAGGCACCCCTGTTCTCTGTGATGGGACACTCTAAGAAGGAGGTGTCACCCACATTGTCATCCCTGGTTTTCAAGTTAACTGCCATGATGGACTTCATGATGGACTTGTGGATTTTCTCACAAGCCCCCACACCTCTCTGTCCTCTGAGCATTTTGTCAACAGTGGACAACTGCTGTGATTCTTAACACATTTTTTAAAAATGTGATCGCCTGTAGTCAAGTTTCCCTGCTTTGGAAGGAAAGGGGATCCATTTTTCAACTCGGAATTGGAGGATGACCCTGTTAACAGGGAAAGTCTGAGAAGAGAAAAAATGGGGAGTTAAATTCAGCCTAAACGCTATGGAGAATCAATAAATATTGACAGACAAGGGAGCAGAAGGAAGGAGAAAGGTTTTGCCAACCTCAGCTGATACCTGTTAATAATACCAAATAGCTATTTGTCATCAGCCAGGCAACACTGGCCTTCCATCCCTGAGGAAAATCCAGGGGCCCCTCCCAGCAGTTCTTGGAGAAAGAGCTTAGGGTTCTGAGTTCCTGGGAGAGGATGGGCTGTAGGCAGGATCAGAGTACCTGAGATCCTGACAATTAAACCTGCTTTCATTGTCCCTAGGTGCAGACGTGGTGTTTGGAAACAGAGCAACCTCCAGTCATCCTGCTTGGCTCTTTGAGGCTCTGGTCATACATACATCTTTCTAAACTTCAAAAGTCCATGCAAGCACACTGACCTGGCAGATTATTTAAATTCTTGTTCTGGTTTACAAGTCTTTCTAAGACGTTTACACCAGAGCTAGAAGAAAGAGACAGGATTTTGGAAATTGCTCACAGGTTCGAGAGAGGATTACCGGAACACAAGAGCCTAGCGGAGGTTGTCTAGTTTTAGTGCTAAATTGCGCATTAGATTCTTTCAGACCTTGAGGAAGAGATAAGAGAAAGATAAATCAGAGTGTTATAACCCTGTGCTGAGTCACAGCTCTGAGATTCTTTTATATTGCTGGAGGCAGCTTTCAAAATCCCCTGTTTGCGTGTGGCTAGCATAAGGATTTGTCCTTGAGTCTCAGGACACATCCTGGTCGTGTCTAGTCCTTCAACCTATGATTCCAAATCAGATGAAATTTCTCTCCAGATATTGTGGAAAATACTCTCTATATCGCAAAGGTTTTTTTTGTTTTTTTTTTTTTTCCTTATTTATAAACATTTCTCTACCTGGCATATCAGCAAGTCAAAGACCCAAATATTAATTGTCCTTCTGATTGTGTGTGAGTCACAGGACTAAGCTCTGTGGGGAAAGAATCAAATTTTCGAAGACATAGGCTCTTGCTTCCAGGTAGTTGGTCCCAAGTTAATAATAACAGGTACCATTTATTGCAGTCTGCTGTGAGCCAGGCATTTCACATTCATTATCTTATTTAATCATTTAAATAAACAAATCGTGTATGTGATTTACGCTATCTTATTGGGTTAAAAAATCATAGTAAATTCTTCTGGTTCTGTTGAAATGTATTCATGCAGGTAAACATCTTTAATTTCATATTAAAAAGTTAAGTTATTAAAATAAACTCAAATTAAAATGTAAGAATATGAGTAGCTTGCAATGTAACAGGGCCAGTTTCTTCTTCATTTTACAGCTATAGAAACTGAAGTTCAGAAAACTTAAGTAAAAATGGCACAATCCCAATTAGAACTGAGCCTTTGAGTCCAAATTTGAGTGTTTTCCTTTATACCACATTGCTTCCCTGTTCTAGTTTTAGAAACAACATAAATTCTTGAGAAGTTAAATAAAAATACAAAATTTAATGTTATATCAAGTTAATTCAGGACATGTTACAAGACAGCAGAAAATAAATTTCCAAATGTGCAAGTAAGAGGATGCAGTCCCTACTGAGAGGGAGACTAGCAAGTTTGAACTAGGCCTTGAAGGAAAGGTAAAATTTGGATACCTTGAATGCAGGGGTGGAGGTCAGTATTTTTCAATTTTCCATTTCTTTTTTTTTCTTTTTTTAAAAATACTATTTGATACATTTTATGCATTACAAAGTATCTGTCAGGCCTCTGAGCCCAAGCGAAGCCATCATACCCCCCGTGACCTGCACATATATATCTAGACGGCCTGAAACAACTGAAAAATCACAAAAGAAGTGAAAATGGCGGTTCCTGCCTTAACTGATGACGTTACCTTGTGAAATTCCTTCTCCTGGCTCAGAAGCTCCCCTAATGAGCACCTTGTGACCCCCGCCCCGCCCGCCAGAGAACAACCCCCTTTGACTGTAATTTTCCATTACCTACCCAAATCCTATTAAATGGCCCCACCCCTATCTCCGTTCACTGACTCTCTTTTTGGACTCAGCCGCCTGCAGCCAGGTGAAATAAACAGCCTTGTTGCTCACACAAAGCCTGTTTGGTGGTCTCTTCACACGGACATGTGTGACAGTATCTATGGATGGAATGAGATGTCTGGGATTGGCTTCTATTACTCAAGCAAAAATCAGTAAATCAATACATTGGGAGGTAGATTAAGCAATGTTGGCAAAATGCTAGTAGAGGTTTATGTTAACTTCAACAGTGCAAATTATTTGATAAATGAGAGTTCATTGCTCTATTTTCTCTTCTTTGGTGAATGACTGAAAAGTTCCATACTCATAACTTCACAAAGAAAGTGTAATTGCTGCAGAAGTCTGTACAACTGAGGAAGCCCATCTCTGACAACAAAGATAAGAAACTCACCCTGAACTTTTTCAACAGGTAAGCTCATTTAAAGGTGATAACCAACTGCAACAGGAAAACAGGAATGTCCTCAAGAAATAGTCTAAAATTGGCCGGGCGCGGTGGCTCACGCCTGTAATCCCAGCACTCTGGGAGGCCGAGGCGGGTGGATCACAAGGTCAGGAAATCAAGACCATCCTGGCTAACACAGTGAAACCCCATCTCTACTAAAAATACATAAAATTAGCCGGGCGTGGTGTCAGGCACCTGTAGTCCCAGCTACTCCAGAGGCTGAGGCAGGAGAATGGCGTGAACCCGGGAGGCAGAGCTTGCAGTGAGCTGAGATCGCACCACTGCACTCCAACCTGGGCAACAGAGCGAGACTCCATCTCAAAAAAAAAAAAAAAAAAAAAAAAAAAGGTCTAAAATTTAATGACAACATTGTAATTTAAATGAAGATAAACCTAAAAAAGAAGACAGACTTCAGATATCAAAAGATTGATTCCATGACTCAAAAGCATAATGAATAATTTGGAGGCAGAGGCAGGTGATATTGACTGAACAACAGGTCTCAATTATTTCTTGAGTTCGCTGGTTCTCCTCCTCTGCTGCTGTACTCCTTCTGTGCCAAACGAGTAGCTTTTCTTGTTTCATCACTGCATTTTGACTCTAATCTGAGAACATCATCCTTATTTCAGTTTTAATAAAATTATATTTTTATCTCCATTCATAAAGCATCGCACAACAGTGTCATAATTACTATGAATTTCTTGCTTCCTTTATTTCTCTTTAATTGGAAATTTCAAAGGATTTAACCTATTGTTAGTGTCTTGGTTATACCCACACACAATCAAATACGTATTTAACCTCTCCTGGAACACAGCTAACAAAGGGACTTGTTTCAGAATTGGCCGGTGGGGTAGTTTTTCAATTAGTTCATTATCCCAACATTTCATAAGCAGAATCTGTGAAAATTCATGGGCCAGATTTTATCAGTTCATGTGTGTAATGAGGAAGGCACTGAAATTATTAAATTAATTGACAGATTAACATACACTTGGGTACAAAAAAATGCACCAGGGCTTTTAGGATTTAACAATAGCTCATTATTTTCACATGACACTGTGGGATATGATGAGTTTTCTCTTCAAATAATCTGATCAATCTTTTATTCTTTAATTCATAGTACCCCCCCCCCCTTTCTCCTTTTTCCCTTTTTGACTTTGTTAGATGCCCAGGCATACCACAGTACCAGGTGTTATCCGTACCAGCTCTCATTCCTTTCCTTATTTGGAAAGAGGACTAACTTTCTAGCTGATTACAGACACCTCTTTCCCCTTCCTCTCCACTTCTTTTGCATGCCCACCTTATCTAAAAAAAATCAAATGTTTAGCCAACCGGGATTAGTTTAGATTGTACGACTTGACCCCGGTCAATGGGGAAGGGGTACAGGGGCAGGACTTGAGTCAGGAATAAAGGCTCTCATGCCCCTTTGTTCAGGTGTGCTCTCACAGCGACTGGCCAAGGAGGCACCCC
Organism: Papio anubis; assembly: GCF_008728515.1. Taxonomy (NCBI): domain Eukaryota; kingdom Metazoa; phylum Chordata; class Mammalia; order Primates; family Cercopithecidae; genus Papio; species Papio anubis. The sequence goes on along the minus strand of NC_044990.1, from coordinate 12,991,217 downwards.
TCTGCACAGAAGTAAAATTGCTTTGCTAAGAATCCTTTGAGTGTTCAATTTTCTTAGGATTTTGAGCGTTATTCCTAACAACACTCTATGCCTAAAAACTACAAATGAGTTAGGAAGATAACTCATTTTGTCTAATTTAGTCTCTGAATTAGGAAGTTTCTTATTTGGGCTTACTTAGCTGGAAAAAACAAAACAAAACAAAATAGAATCTCTCCCAAGTCACCCGAAGGGCAGAGCTTACATACAGGGCTGCATGCTTTTTTGAAAACTAAAATGGTGTCAGGTCTGGGCCTGGCCTTTTTCTCACAGTGTCCAAGTCCTCTCTATGCATCTTCTCCATGTGCCTCTCTCCACCAAAGGCATTTTTCTAGCCATGCTGCCAGTATCAAAATACAAAATGAATACTGGCTATTTCTTGTTAAGCATATCCTGAATGTCCATCAATTTCTAAGTATTTCACACAAATTAATTTATTTAATCCTTGCAACAACTGCTGCTGAACTTTGACTTGCATGTAAATTGGTCTCATCTTGATCCGGACTTAAATATATAACACAACTTTATCTTTGGTTTCACTAGTAACTCATCCAGCGTCTCTATTTCCAACTTCAGATTACAGAAAGCAAAGATCTGATTGTATCAGCTCATTTCTTCAGCCATGCTACACAAACATCCTGTGGTTTACCTTCCCTTCTACCCACTACAAAGTGCTGCAACATTCAGCTATGAACTGCAGGCAGTTCACTTTGTTCAGAACATGGGACCAAAGCCACCTATGCCTGTGAGTTGGGTGGAATTCCTGATAAGGAGTTGTAGGAGGGACAGGTACTACTGACATCAGTAGGGTCAGGGAAGAAGCAGGATTTCACACGCCTAGGAAATTGACCTATGATCTGGGAAGCCTTCTCTCGGCCATTCACACGTGAATGGTGTGTGTTGGGACCTGCTCACATTTGGGCTGAGAGATGCATGAATGTGGTAACTAAGCAGCCCTCAGAGTCTGTGTCAGAGCCTGGCTATTATGTAGGTAGATCAAGGAGTTACTTACATAGTGTGGTTTGAGGGACCTCAACAGATTCACTTCTTCCAAAATTTGTCTCCCACTGGCTGTAACTATGTCTTATATCCACCATTAAAAGAGTTCCTTTGGGTTAAAGGAGATGATAAGAAGGTTCCCTGCTTGCCTCTTTGTTCACCACTCCACCCTTCTCATTCTGCTTTGCAGTTACATTGCATCCTCTTAGCTCCTCCCACATGCTCTGTTCTTTTTCATTTGCTCAAAATGGAGAGTGCTCCATTCTTAAAGCCCTCTGATGCTTGACTAATTTCTACCTGCTCTTCAGGTTTCGGAAGATACTAACTCCACAATCTGGCTCCACTAGTCATGTGCTCTGGTCAATCTCCCTTATCAAAGCTCTTATCTACCTACTGTGTACTTCATGTTTTATATCTAGCTTTGACTCCAGACTCTCCTCTGAGTCAGGACAACTGATGATTCACCTGGTTACTACTACATAATCAAACCCAACACAGCGCCTGGTACATGCTAAGTGCCAATATATATTCATTAAAATGAATCAAAATAAAACAGTTATTTGTAAGTGGAAAGTCATTAATTGTTGTTAAGCTACAGACACGATTTATTTCAGAGATTCCCTAGAAGGGTGGCAGGGCATGGTCCATAAGTCAAATGCATTTGGGTATTACCTAGAAAAGCTAAAACCAGAGAAGAAAAGACCTAGCAATGAACACTCTAGGTTTGTATACTGTGGAGAAAGAGGGCATCCCCAAAGGTGAAGGCTGCATGTCAAACAGTGCTGCCCATATCTAAGTTAGTCCGAGTTCGCACAGCCTTTATTCTGGACCTGGTGTGACTTTTGTAGCAAGGCCCCATGGGCCTGTTGGTTCTGTTGGTGAAAGACATCACACAGAGGAGTCTGGATGGGGGCCACAGAACCAGAAATGAGACCTATTCTACCTGCCGAGTCTATAAAAGGGGTGAGTGAAAATTCTAAGTTTTCCATATTTGAAGTAGGTGATTAAGCTCTAGAAATGGACTCCAACTACTTGGGAGTCGCTTAGTTCTGATGAACTTCTTCTCTTTTTCTCTGGTGAGGAACTGTACATGTATTAACCAAATAAAACAGACAAGAATGTTCTTCAGAGGAAAATAGATGGGAATGACCCCAAGGAGATTCAGTTTTTCATAAGACACAGTAGATTTTGAAACAGAGGAATGCTTGACGCTTGATAGGGACTCATGTGTCTGAAACTCAGTTTTACATTCATGTTTTACAGGGTTTTTCTGTGAGTTACAAAGTAGTCGCTTAAACTGTTAAGGCTTGACCTGTGTTGATGATTGAGCTTCTTTTTTATTTGTTCCAACATGAGACTAGTTTTGACTCACCCAGTCTTACAATTACATTGTGAAATCATATTTGAAGATGTATAATATAATAACCACTGTTGACAGATTTGATGCTATATGTCAGTCCTTTTTTAAATGTTCTTATTAATAATGTTCTTGAAAAATGTGATCAGGTGAAAAGAGGAAGGGAAGAGATGTGGAAAAGAAACAAGACAGAGGCAGAATTGAAGGAGGGGGGAAGAAAAAGGGAAGGGTAAATCTCTCTGCCTTGCTTCTCTCCTCTCTAGGCAAGAAGGTTTATAGTTCCATTCTGGTTTTCAACAGGAACTTTTACATCTCTTGGAGAGAGCATCTTCCACCCTGAATCCTACAAATATAAGGTTTGAAGAGTGAAAAAAAAAAAAAAAAAAACCAAGAATTTAACTAGGATCTAAAAATACAAATTCCCCAATTTAAAGTTAGAAGGGGAAAAAATACATTTCAAGAAGAACTGCCTCACTAACTGACTTTTAAAATATAGTTTTGCAATTTTTTTTAACCTTAGTTTATTGATGGACTAAGAGGAAAGATAACTATAATCTTAGAGAACAGAATTTTAAAAATCACATTTACATTTTAGGATGTTGCAGAAAACATTAGGAAAAAAGCTTAGAGAGGGCTGGGCGCAGTGGCTTTTGCCTGTAATCCCAGCACCTAGGGAGGCCGAAGCAGGCGGATCACCTGAGGTCAAGGGTTCGAGACCAGCCTCACCAACATGGTGAAACCCTGTCTCTACTAAAAATACAAAATTAGTCAGGCATGGTGGCACATACCTGTAATCCCAGTTACTTGGGAAGCTGAGGCAGGAGAATCCCTTGAACCCAGGAGGCAGAGGTTGCAGTGAGCTGAGATCACGCCATTGCACTCCAATCTGGGCAACAAGAGCGAAACTCCATCTCAAAATAAATAAATAAACAAACAAACAAACAAACAAAGAAAAGCTGAGAGAAAGACAATCAACAAAGAAATTCTTTCAGCTAGGGAAAAAGGCTCTATGAAAAAAAGGAGTTGAAATCCAGGTACTAGGAAATATCTTTACAGGTGCTGGAGGATGATGTCCTTTGAATCTACCTTTTGGCAAGCAAGACTAAAGCACCTGAGGACTCGGATTTGGGGGCTTTTGTTCATGCTGTCTCTTATAAAAAGTATTTAGATAAGGTGCCTTGAGTACTCCCTGAAACGTGTTCACACAGAAACAAGTAATTTAAGGGACTCATAGCCCTCCACCGTCTCTTTAGAACTAACAGGCAAGTCTCTGAATTGGAGGGAGGAAATAGACTGCCTTCAATAATGGATTCCGAGAATAGCTGAACAGCGTGGGTCTGCTGACAGCTCCCCCACTCCCTGGTAGACTGCTTCTGAAAAAGACAGAGGGAGAAAGAGTCCGAAATACAGTTCTCTAGGCCACCAAGAGGTGTGGAATTGGATACAGCTCATGAAGAACTGCCTTTCACCCCAAAGTATATTACTATGCAGCCTCTACTTCACTGGAGAAAGAAATGGCATATAAAGATATATGCTAGTGATCAGACTTCAGGTGCTAAGTCATGCTGTAACCGTTGGATCACCTGGGAGGGTAAGACCTGGGGAGGAGACTGGGCAGAGGTAATGAAAGGAAAAGAGTTGCTTCATTTTATCTGGAAGTTATCTTTTATCTACAGTTGTCACGTTTTACCTGCTTTAATGCCATTTTCCCTCTAGAAATTAAGAACATCTTTTATTGGAGTCAGACGAAGTTGGACAACTCTTCCCATTTACAGAGTATGTGACTATGGGTAAATCACTTAACCTCTCAGTGACTCGGTTTAAAATGGAAATAGCAATGTTATCTGCTTCTCAGGGCTGTTACGAAGATTCAATGAGGTGATGCTCATGACATGGGTAACCTTGGATGTGGCTTCATTTAAGCCCTGCAGAGACATTGGCACTACTGCTGCGGTGGCTGCTGCTCTGTGTCCGAGAGACACAGAGAGCCTTTCATTTTGTGCTTAAGGATGGGGGAGAAGGAGTAGGCACAGGTGGGTGTCAGCACCAGAAGCTTACATGTGACTGGTGTGTGTCTGTAAAGAAAGGAAAATAAGCCGAGAATTGAAGAAAGAAGATTAACATTAATGTTGTATACAAAGGCCAGAAAACCAACAGAGATTAACAACAACAACAGCAACAAGAAATGCTAGAAAATATTGATTAGGTTCTGCAAAAGTAAATAAAAATAGTGTCAGTCAGCTAGCTGCTAATTCTAAGCAGTCCTATACCCCAGCGTAGGACAGAAATGATTCTGCATATCATTAATACATAACAGATTCATTTTGCTGTAAGCTCAATTTGATTACTTCACTAAATTCTGTTATTAATACTCAGCCTTCTGCTGCTCGTGTAGCATGGCCACCTGTTCATGATTTTTAGAAATAATAGGACGTATTTGCTTAATATCCACCCAGAAGGAAGGGACATGATGTCTCCTACAGCTAGGATGAGAACGGTCCACTGTGGAGCATGAAGGGGAGAAGGCACGGTGGATGCTGCTCTGGGACAGAGATGCTAATGCTAACAGAGCCACCTCCCACCAATCTAAGGCGGGGAGTGATCCCCTCATATGCATTTCACAGGTCCAGTCAGATAACAAAATCGTCTCCAAGTCCTTCAACAAACAGAATCGAATGAAAGAAATGGGTTACAAAGGTGATGAGGAGTTGAGATGGCAAACAGGAGACTGTAATAAAACTTGGAATAGCAGCATCCAGTCACCACCATGAACCTAAGGGTGGAATGGCAAGAGGATGGGGTAGCCTTCATTCCCAGAGTCCAAGAGCAGGAAACAGAACTGTGGGAGAGGGTGGCACATGGTATGTGTTAGAAACTTAGAGAGAGGTACTACTGGCCAGTGTTAGAACCAAGAAGAAGATGCAGCTGCTGCCAGCTCTGTAGATGGTTCCAAAGCTGAGCAAGATGGAAAAACCTACCCTATTTCCCCCTCTTCCAGGTGTCCAGCTTTCTGCCAATGTCTCCCATTGGCCAAAGCTACCGGGAAGCCAGTCTTAAGGGAGCCTAGGAAAAGTACTTTCCTAGGATATGAGGCAAAAGCAGGGAAAGGAACAGAATGGAGCTCATGAGAGCAAACAGGCCAGCACATCATGTTTGATTGAAACATTTTGTGAAAACTGACCTGTGGACAGATGTGAGTTAAGCTAAACACCCTTACCCAGGAAGCCCACCACACCATAGAAACAGCCAAGTCATACCCCAGACCCCTCAGTCTAGCCAAGTCATGGAAGTTCCCCACTGGTGAAAGATAAGGAACTCTGGGTTAAGGAGACTTTATCTCTCTGCTCACTGTTCTCTGTTGTCTCCTCTCTAAAAACAATTGTGTGTTAATTGATGGTTATCAGAGTTGAAATAGATAATAACATTTAATACAACGCAATCTAATTTGTTTAAATCAATGGTCCTTTGTTTTGGATTATCCATTCAAAGTTTTTCCTCATCATCCTTAATAATTGAAAGTTACACCTCATGGTTCTCAGAATAATTAACTTCTTAGATTTCTGACTTTACACTAATACAGCTTTGTAATAAGAACATGTTAAATTTGTATAGATCTTTATAGCTATGGCACACAGTCATGTGCATTATCCCATTTTGCTTTATACTCTGAGGGTCTGAAGTGAAGGAGAGAGAACTAGCATTTGTTGAATATTGATGACGTGCCAGGCATTGTGTCAGGAACCTTCCAAGGATTAATTCAGTTAATCATCACAACACCCCAATGAGGCTGATATTATTATTCCCATCTTACAGATGAGGCAACTCACTTGGAGGGAGCTGTTCTGTTTAAGATCACACAGCCAAGTCCGGGGCCCTATGATAGTAAAAAATGTACACCCACACACACACCCCTACCACACACACATAATTTTGTTATATATATGATATGTATGTATACTATAAATTATATGTGTGTATATATTTATATGTAAACTTTACTCCACAAATTTTGTGATTTTTTACAAAGGCCTATATTTACAATTCAGTCATTTAGAAAACCTTAATATTTGAACCATTTCTTTCATATTACGTGTGCTGCTTAGGTATCAGAGATGAAAACAAAAAGGGTTCAGGATGTGACTATTGAATGGCTCTGGTTTTGGGTATACAAAGTTGAGTTCTCTTTAAGTTTCATTTACCTTCTGTAAAATGGGAATAATATATATTCAGCTGAAACATACAGCAATATTATATATAAAAACATAACAAAAGTGCCTACTCCACATAAAGCTAGATGATAAAAGTTGTCATTGTGCTTAGAGTATTCGGTTGTACAGTTACAAAACTCTGTACCTGTTACTGCACTAGGTGAGTTTTTTCCTTGTACTTCATTCGTGACATAATGGTGAAGGGCGTGCCTCTGACATGTGTTTAACACTCCAGATGTTCTTAGTGCTCAGAAACATCCCACTCAATGTTTCCATTTTTGTTTAGCAGAATGTAGTTCAGGAAAAAGTTCTTGTTAGGATCCCTTTCTCATGTCAGGGAGTGAGCACACTGTAAGCGTATAAACTCTGCCTAATTTAAGAGAACTCTGTTATATTTGGATAAAAACAATAATAATAATGATAATAATAGTGAAAGCACAATAACAAGTCAGTTTACAGAATCCCAGTCCCAGCCCTGCAAGGCAGAATATTGAAATGGCACATCGATAATACCTCAAACACTGGCACACACTGTATTATAATTTTACTTATTGTAAGGTTGATAATACAAATTTATATTCTGGATATATAGCCAAAAGAATTGAAAGAAAGGCCTTAAAAAGAGATTTGCACATCCATGTTCCTAACAGCATTAACAACAGCCAAAAGGTGGAAGCAACTCAAGTGTCCATCAACAGAAGAAAGAATAAGCAAAACATGGTTTATGCATACGGTGAAATATTATTCAGCCTCAAAAAACGAAGGCGATTGTGGCACGTGCTATAACACAGATGAGCCTTAACAACATTATGTTAAGTGAAATAAATTAAGCACAAAGAGCAAATATTGTTTGATTTTACTTATATGAGGTACCTAGAGTAGCCAAATTCATAGAGACAAAAAGCAGAATGAGGGAGTTACTATTTAATAGGTACGAGTTTCAGTTTTGCAAAATGAAAAATGTTCTGGAGATAGATAGTAATGATGTTAGCACAACAATGTGAATGGACTTAATGCTACTGAACTTTATACATGAAAATGGTTAAAATAATAAATTGTACATTATGTGTATTTTACCACAATTTAAATTTTTGAAAAAGACACACACATACACACACACCCCACACACGTACAAAATAGTAAGACAAGGCATTTTACCCAGCCTGTAATCCCAGTACTTTGGGAGGCCAAGGTGGGTGGTTCACCTCAGGTTGTCAGTTCGAGACCAGCCTGACCAATATGGTGAAACCCTGTCTCTACTAAAAATACAAAAATTAGCCAGGTATGGTGGTGTCCCAGCTACTTGGGAGCCTGAGACAGAAGAATCCCTTGAACCCGAGAGGCAGAGCTTGCAGTGAGCCAAGATCATGCCACTGCACTCCAACCTGGGCAACAGAGTAAGACTCCATCTCAAAAAAAAAAAAAAAGAAGTAGTATTATTTTCCATAGTTACAAAATGCTATGTGAACCTCTGAAGGCGTTTATAATCTGGTGAGGTCAGGCACTAAATAAATAAATTGATTACAAATTATAATAACCTATGCAATATTTCATTCTATTTTCTTCCCTACTGCAAATATTTGTTTTTCTAAAGTTTACATATCCTGCGAGGTCAATTTCAAATGCTACCTCCTGCCCGGTTCAGCAGTCAGAGAGCTACTCCCTTCTAAGCCCAATTACACGCTACATTCCCTTGAGACTTTGAGCATATTTGCTGTATGTTATGCTCACTAGATTTGAAGCCAAAAGGTAAGGTCTACATTTTATCTCTCTGTGTCTCATGGTACCTAGGGCAATATAAGTACTCAAAAATATTTTTTGATAAAAGCTGTGATATCACCAAAGTACATAAATCACAGATTTTGGAATTTGGGGTTCCAAGAGGGTGAAGAACTCTCCAGGACCCCCTAGGGCTAAGAGTTTCCTGGGATGTCCTGGGATGCAGGATGTCTACTGCTAAAAGTAGACATACTGAGCAAACCAAAACAAGCAGGTATCGTCGGTATAAAATATAGTATCCTAAAACAAAAAGGGTGCTTCAGTTTGTAACTCCACTATATACCCCTGACAAAATACACTTCTCAAAAACAAAACAGACATGAACACCACAGTAAAATAACAAGAAACAATTATACATAAGTCTTAGTCCTTCTAACCAGAACTCTATTTCTGATATAAGCACAGTTTCTGGTCCTAAACTCACAAATACTACATAAAAGACAGTTTGATAATTTTGCTTTCAATATAATTATGAAATCAACACTTCTTTTCCCATTTTGGAGAGAAGGAAATAAATCCATAATAAAGATGCTAATTAACAATTCCTTCATCTCACATTAGAGCCATGGCAGGTATTAAGAGTACTGAATGTTCCCATTAAAACCAGGATGCATTTGCCGTACAATATCCAGTTCCACTCCCTCAGGCATCAATACAAAATTAAAACTGGATGCTGGGAGCCTGAGTGCTTTCATCTAAGAGCATGTGCAGTAAGACATCACAACGTGCTCATAACATGCTGATCTCATTTCAGCCTGTAGCAAAGGGTTGTCGAGAGATGCTAATGACCACTTTATCCTCCTCTTGGACTTACCCTATAGAAAGCTATTTGTGCCATCTCAGAGGGCCAGCATGACCACTACTCCACTGCTCTGGGACACCTAATAAGTCAGGAGCAAAAACACCAGGGAGTTATTGACGATTCACTTGTTCATTCAAATGCACATTTTTTGGCCACCTAACTAAGGATGTCCATGGTTCTGCTAATGACCATGAGTACAAAGAGGAATAAGACTATTTCCAAGGGGTTTACAAACCAATGGGGAAATAAAGTACAAACCAATGGGGAAATAAGGAGTAAAAGTGGGCAATTACTTTATCAGGGAAGGTCAAGGGAAACATCATGGAGAAGGTGACGTTTGTGTTGAGTCCTGAGGAATCCAAAAGTTGCAAGTGGAGGGATGGAAAGGAAGGAGAGACACATCCTCTAGAAAAGAGTGTAGGATATTCCCTGTATACAATTTCCTGGACCTGTTGTAACAAAGTATCTCCAGCCAGGCAGCTTGTACCATTGTCTCACAGTTCTGGAGGCTAGAAGTCTGAGATCAAGGTGTGGTCAAGATTGGTTCCTCCTCAAGGTTATGATGGAGAATCTGTTCCTTGCTTCTCTCCTAGTTCTAGGAATGTGCTGGCAATCTTTGGCACTGGCTTTGTAAAAGGAAAATATCTTGGGCCCTTTCAAGCTAGGACTCAGTCAGGGTAAATCTGCCTCCCATTCTATTCAAGTCATCCCTTGAACTCACAGGGATCGATGCATATTCTGATTGTCTTCTTTGAAAAGACTTACCCAAAACTCAGAAGAATGCAGCCCTCTGTCCCTCACCTTTATGTGATCTGGAAGCCCCTAGTGGGGGTCCTTAGTTTGAGCTGTCTCTGCCTTTCTGGAATTTTCAGGGTTCATGGCTTTTTAGATGCATCACTCCTGTATCTGCCTCCGCCTCTGCATGGCATTCTTCCCATGTGCACATCTGTATCCAAATTTCCCCTTTTTCTAAGGACATCAGTCATATCCAATTAAGGGCCCACTCTACTACAATAAGACCTAATCTTAATGTAACTGATTACATCTGGAATGACCGTTTTCAAATAAGGCCACATTCTGAAGTGCTGGGGAGTAGGACTTTAACATATGAACTTGGAGGGGGAACACAGTTCAATCCATAATACCCAGGAAAAGTAGTCAGACAAATTAACACATGGGAGAGGGGACATTTTTAAGGTGGCTGCATACATAATTCTTTTAAAATGGTAGAAGAGAAAGGCGAAGGCAAAGCTTTGAAGCGATTCTAGAGCCACGCTCAGGGTTAAAGAAAGTTGAAATATATGCTCAGATCTTCTGGGAAACATTGATAATTGGTGATGGGATGAAAAGATTTCCAACCATAAATTAAGGGAAATGCTGCATTAAACAAACTTCAACAGGTTTATTTATAATATAAGCTTCTCAGAGGCTGTAATATGGCAATGTGCTTTATAAACCTAGGAAGGTGAGAGAGAATATGCAGTGCTTATGAAACTTATGTCCCTACAGAGGCTTTTTTCAGTTACTTCCCACTGAAAATTGATAGGGACATAGGCGCTGCATACACTTTCCACCTGGCTCATTTTATATCTCTGAGCTCCAATTCCCTTATTGGTAGAGCTGGATAATCATAGCTTTTCGTAAGTTCAGTCCCCATGAAGTGAAGAGAATGCATATGAAAGTGATTACTAAAAGGTAAACCACTATGTACATGGGAATCCTTGGAAGCCTCTTGAGCAGTGAGTGGGAGTTTGTAAATTTATTGGAAATCAGGTAACAAAGCAGAGTAATCATGTGGGGCAAATAAAGGCCCCAGGGAAGTGGAAATCCATGTTTTCCTCCACTCAGCATCAAAAGCCTGATGGAAACATCCCTTGCTTGGGCTACTCATGCCTTTCCCACACATTCTCCCTATTCATACTTCATTTACTCATTCAACTAATATTTACCGAGCCCATTACTATCTCCTAGACTCATTGCTCAGCATTCTTCAGGATTTGCTTTTTCCAGGTAGTCTCCATAAATTACTTGAATTCAATCTGTGCTCCCCTTCCTGTTATCAACTTGGCACATATTGTCTGGATCACATGATTTGACATTTACGTATGCATCGGCTCAAACCATCAGCTCTTTGTTTCCATTTGTATTTTATGTTCCTCCTAAATGAGACTAAATCTAACCTACGTAATTACTAATAATACCCCATGGACCCCCAATTGAACTGTACACAATGCTAAATATATAGAAGATAATAAATAGGCAATGCATGAAGAAAATTTTGCATCTTGAAGAATAGAATCTCTGTAATGTCATGCTGACTTATCTTAATGTTACACAGACATTCACAACAAAACATAGAATGTGAGAATACACAAATTACGCATTATTCCAAAGTGCTCATGTACGCAAGAAAGCCACTGTGTATAAGGCCAGCTTTGATTCAAAGGAGTTGAGCTTGCCTTTCACCAGCATGGAGCTATCACAGACAATAAGAAGTGACAACATGAAATGGAAAGAAAATATCTACTCATTTATAAAAATGATGATTCAGACATGGGGGAAATTAACACCTGATTTGTTTAAATAATGGCTCTTACCACATTATGTGACCATCAGGCTCTTTCTGAACAATTTTTTTTTTTTTGAGACAGAGTCTTGCTCTTTCACCAGGCTGGAGTGCAGTGGTACAATCTCAGCTCACTGCAAGCTCTGCCTCCCAGGTTCAAGCGATTTTCCTGCCTCAGCCTCCCTAGTAGCTGGGATTACAGGTACCCACCACTGCGCCGAGCTAATTTCTGTATTTTTAGTAGAGACAGGGTTTCATCATCTTGGCCACGCTGGTCTCAAACTCCTGACCTTGTGATCCACCCACTTCGGCCTCCCAAAGTGCTGGGATTACAGGCCTGACTGAACAATTTAAAAAAATTATTTAAGGAAGTTCAGAAGAAAAGTTTATTTTTGTTTGAACCCTAAATTAAGGTCATTTGCAGATTATATAATATACTGAATTGCTACATTAAAAAATCACCAAATTTGCTGTGAAGATCTAATCAGTGCTTCTAAATCTCCAATTTTGTGCTATTTGACGTGTTTTGTTAATTTGTCAGGTTGATACACTGCACTAAGGTTGAAAATCATTTCTTTGGGAGGAAATTTTATTTTTATCAGCTTTAAAAAATGACTATAATTTGTTCAGAAAATACTTTATCAAGAGTGTAGTTCATAAAAATACTGAATGTTAGCCTGGTGATCTAATAAGTCACTCCACACTTTACGGTTGAGGAAAGACACAATAATAATGAAACCAGAATATGCAGCCAATAATAATTTCCTTCAAAAACCTTGCACATCTACTGATGAATCAAAGGGGAAGAAAACAACCAGACAACAAGCCAGTCCCTGGAGAGAGCCTCGCTGTCTGACAGTCCGTGTTTACTCATCCTAAGATGCCCTTCACATATCCTGACCCTCTTCCCAGCACTTCCCCTGCTGAATGCGGAACGTGATTCTGACTAATGATTCCCTTCCAATCAAGTGTAATCGTTGTTTTCAGTCTCTCCAGCTCTGAGAACCCCATATATCTGTTTCTTTTCAAATATGGTTTTAATTCAGGAAATACAAAAATGTACAAGAAAAAAGGATACATCAATGCCTCTTGTGAGTATAGTAGTATCAGGATAATAGAAAGAACACTGACCTCAGAATTAGAACACTCTGGTTTGAAGTCAAGACCTTCTGAGCCTTGGTTTCTCCCTCTAAGGATATTAACCTCTCAACATTTTCTAATTCATAACATTCATCTAATGACTAAGTGAATGAATCTCACAGGATCATCTCTCTCTGTCCTATTCTACTTTGTCATCCCTCTTTGCCTTTTCTTATTTAATACCACTCCTTCATACTACCTCCTACCTCCTTCTTTTTGTCCTCCCAATTACGCAGTGGTTTCCTTTTTGGTGACTTTTCACTTGCAGTCACTTCTCTTGGTTTCTTTATTTACTTTGTATCTCTATCTCCTTTTCTCTTTTCCCACACCACCCTTATGCTTGGAAAAGCCTCCTGTTTTACATTTCCAAAGTCAACTTCTTCCTATCACACAAAACCTAACAAAATTCACTCCCTCTGCCTTTTATATGCTCGCAGCAAACAATAAATGATTAAAGTGCTGATGGTAAACTCATCTGCAAAAAACATGTATTCTGTGCAATGGATTTTGGCAAAGAAAAGATAGGGAGTAACTGCAACCCACTTAGAAACAGGTGTGATTTCTCTAACCAACCGTTAACACATTTGTGCTACCATAATTACTGCTCTGGCAAATACTACATTGTCATAGTAACATTGTTTCCCAAATACATATTTATAGATTTTATTGGTGGCGTATGTTAACCATGAAGCAGTTTCCACAGTGGTGTTGTGAGCTTTGACAATGCAGAGTGATAAGGAACATGATTCAGCTTCCACAGCTGACCCGCTAAATGGAAGGCTGTAAAAGAAGAAATTTTCCCTGACTTTCTACATGTCAAGGTGAGTAGAGCTGGTGATCCCCTAGATGCACTTCTTATCATAAGGTTGATTGCCCCAAGGAAGAGAATTAAATGAACCACCTAGAGGTAAGAAATTCACAAGGGAGAAAATGAAGATAGAACACAGGGGATGATCTCATTTGACCAATTGTGCAAGGGAGGGAAGGATATCCTGAGTCTCAGGAAAGTGGCATCTCAATCTCCTTGGACTTGATTCTAAGAGTGACAGCAATGCAAAAGAAAAAGAAAAGAAAAAAAAAGAAAGAAAGAAAGGGAAGGAGAGAGGAGGGAAGGGGAAAGGAGGGGAATAAAGGGAAAGGAACAGAAAGGAATGGAAAGACACAACAAAAGCCCAGATTGTATAAAGGAGCAACAGAAGTAAAGGGGATCTGTTACCATTTCCTATTTCAAAACCGGCTAGCAGGCTGCCCTAGAGCTGACATGACAGGTAAGGCAGAATAAAGTCGTGGTGTGGCGGAGGGAAGGCAGGAGAGCACCTCTACACCCTCTTAGCACAAACGTGACAGGCCCACTTGTCAGGGATTATGGGGAGGTAGCTGACAGTTGAGGTCCAAACCGTTCTGCCAAGGAGCCACTGAGGCAAGGGATAAGATGACCTTCTAGCAGAGACTTGGAGCTCACAAGCCTAGGCCGGGACTGGATTGAATATCCCACTAAAATTCCAAAGATCTGCATGCCAAAAGAGCCAAGGTGAAGCCAACTTTGCTGTAGGCCTGCATGAGAACCATGGGGTCCCCACCATATCAAGTGGATATAGACGGTGAGGCATACAAGCCTTGGATACCTCATCAGCAGAGGTAGAGAGGACAAAAGCAATGCTCCGAAACATCCGCTGTGCCTCAGCAGGAGGTCAATAGGTGCCTGCAGAGTAGGACAACAGTTAGATTAGTTGCCTCCCAGTAATGCTATGGGAGCTGTGGAAATAAAGACCAGTGAAATGGTGCTATAGCAAGGGAGTCGGCCACCATCACTTCTGTTTTAGTGATGCTCAAAGTCAGGCAGAGGATTGGGAAAGCTTTGTAGTGGAAAAAAAGGAAGGCTTCAGGTGTGCCTCAGTTAGAGGCTGTTGGTGTGGAAAAGCTGTAGGCCGGCTGACCAGAGCCAGGCATGCTATGGCATTGATTAAGGGTGCATATATTTGGCTTTCCTTTGGCTGGTCCTAAATTGGAAGTGGGTACACAAATTAGGGAAGCTATCAGTTGTTAATCAAGTCCTGGTTGTCTTTGGTCGATTGTAACAGTAGTTATTGTTGGGTTCTTGGATTGTCACTTAGGATAACAGTCTGGCTTCCCTTTAAGTCTGACTTACATAGCAGGCTGGCTTCCTGGGCTGTTTATTATAGATAAGGGAGTTGGTTTCCTGGGCAGGTTGCTGCAGACTGTTGATTGAAGTTCTAATTTTTATATACAGCCTGGCCAATGTCAGTTTGTATATTCAGTTTCTCAGAGCAAAAAGTATCCCCTGCCACCTGGGTGGCATCTTGGAAAGCAGGATGAGAAGGAACAACTCGAGAGAAGAGGAACAGCTCTTTTGGAGAGTTCAAATTTTGAATTGATTGGATATTTATTTTTTAAAAAGACTGTGTTAGCCATCTATAGACTGTGAGGTACACAAGCCATGGATGCCTCATCAGCAGAGGTAGAGAGGACAAACAGAAAGAGACTGTTGCCTAAAAGTGAAGAATTTACCACTAACGATCAATTTAGTTTTTGTTGTCTGTTTTTCTGCTAGCAACAGAACTAGAGAATCCAAAGCAAGATGAAATTGGATTAGGAAAATAAAGATCTACATTTTTTGCACACACAATCTGTAATGTGCACATTTTGACCCTATTTTATTACACATAGATTACAAATGAGGAATCTGACACTAATAAGTGTTGAAAATGATAACAATAATTAAAACCATATATTCCAAGGTGCCACTTTCTAGGATACCCAGGACATTAGAACAGAGAAAGTGGCAGTTACGCCACTTGAGGGTGCAAACAATGAACACAAACCCAATAGACTACAGGCTGGGAATGTGGAGAAAACACCCATTCCCAATAAAACTAACTCTTAGATTTTCCAGTTTTGTGAAATTTCAGATTTTGCACGCCATTGTTCTCATACACACATACACATGGCAATCCAAGAGTTCCTGAGTTTGACCCAGATAACATAGACAGAATCACTGAGCAAAAGCATAATAACAATTTGGGATCAAATCACCCAAGCAAGCTAGGTGCTCTTGTCCTGGAAAAGAGTTCTCAGTGAGAACTTAGTGAGAGGCCCACACAGGCCTGTGGACCAAGCTTTCCACAATAGCACCTCTGTAAACTAACTTGGCTCACTTTGAAAAGCTGCAGGCAAGGTCAAGGGAGCAGAAGTCATTTAAGTAAAGAGACTAAATAGTTCTGGGCTCACTGTGATTAGTTAGAAAATAAAAATGAGATTTGATGAAGCACCTCTGTATTCATTCCAGAACTCCAAATCACTTCTTATCATGAACATAGGGTAATACAAGTTGAATATCATATAATTAATGTTCATTTTGAACACTCTCTGGAATTCTAATTTTTAAAAGCCTCCCTTAAGATGTCTTACATGCCGACAGCCACATTCTCAAATGTTCCAATGCCACCTAAATAGACCATGTTTCATAAATTCCATATTGATGTTATAATAAAGCAGCAGAATAATTTTAGAATTTTTTTTCCATTTGATGATTGCCCTATTGCTTTTGAAAATAATGACTCTCAATTATTCCAATGTGAGATGCATTCCCTTTATTATGTTACCTAAATTCGTCTAGATATTACAAGGCTTTAGGCAGCACCTAGTAAAGACACATAATGTTCCTATTTCTTTCAATTATGCTTTTTAATATTAATTTCCATATACAATGGCATTTTCCCTTATTCTCTTATTTACTACAAAATAAACATTAGTGTGTTGCTCTTATGCATGGTGGTTTTACATTTATACATATAGTCCCTATTTTTTCTTCTTATTCGATTAAGGATAGAGGTAGGTAATTAAAATGAATATTTGACCACTTAATTATCTACTGTGTGCCTCTGCCACTTACTGTGCTTACTATCTTCATTTTGTAAGAAGAAAGGCTCAGAAAACGTAAATAACTTGCCTATGACAACACAGTAGTAAGTGGGAAATGAACCAGCTTTGTCTGAACCATTGCCTCTCACTGCCATTCCAGGGAGGGTGAGAGGGCCTGGTTCTCTTCACATCACATCAAGTCAGTGCCCTCTCTCTCTCTCTTCTTTTTGTCCTCTCTTACCTGATGCAGGAAGCTGCTCTTAAAGAGAACCGGCAATGAAGCCAGGAGTTCTAGGTTCAAACTATGTACCCTCTATGGATATTAGCTATGTAATAGAAAGTGCACTACTCCCAATGCACCAAAATTAATGCTAGTTTGGGTTATAAATTATTCCCTACATCTCAGGGTTTAACCCAGTAAAAATGTATTTCTTGCTGCCATCACAGTATAACACAGGTAGAAAAGATCTCCTCCACATAGTGACTCAGGGACCCAGGATGTTTCCACCTTCTGGTTCCAAAGATGTCCTCCCATGACCCAGCTGACAACTGAGAGGGAAAAGAGAGCATATGGGTGAAAGGCACTTTGACATGTAACCGTTGGCCAGAAGTAGTCACTTTTCATCAGCCAACAGGCTTAAACTAAATGCAAGAGAGACTAAGAAAATATCAGTGAGTACATGGATATCAGTGAGGAACAGTTTCTGCCACATTGGGCTAGTTTTTATTAATTTTTGTTTTATTGATTTGTCTAGGTCTATGTTTCCTACTCCTATGAAGTAAAGATAAAGCCCTTAGCAGTATGCTTGCCATATAATGTGCATTTACTCCATGTTTTTAAGTTTAATACATTATATAAGTGTGTAAACAGGCCCTCAGTAAAGATGAAAAACTACATTCTTTGGATCAATGAGAGGAAACTTGAGAGCCGAAAGTAGATTTGCCAAACTAAACTTCAACGAAGATCCCCGGGTAAGTCATATTTTAGAATTCTAAACACAAAATTCTCCTTATAACATTATATGCTTGAGAAAAAATAAGAATCTCAGCGGGAGAATAAGTAAGTACTTCGAAGAAAGGAAAAAGGGCAAAAAATGTAGAGTGCGAGGGTTACGAGACAGAGAAGATAATTTGTTTTTGTTGTTGATAATATTTTTATTCTCAAAATTAGAAGGCCAGGGGATAATAAATAAGTAGAGGAAAATCTACTAATAACTATGATGTTTATCTGAAAATACTAATTAGAATTGTTTCTGTTTCCAGTTTTCTGAATTCCCTTTTACACAGGAATCAGTTGTTCATTTAATAAACTGAGATTTTTGTCCCAGCTTTTCAAATCTCCTCACTGATCTATATCTTTCAGCTGCATATCTCATGTGTTCCAGTGTTTTAGTATAATTTCATTATTATTTAATGCTTTTTCATATCTCAATCCATTTTTCCTCCCCAAATTTCTTAAATTATCAAACATATTCTCAGGCTTTCTACCTCTGTAAATAATCTTTCTAATGTCAAGCATGATAGCAACTCTACTTTGACAGAGATGTAGGAATAGTTTTCAGTGTTCAAAAATGTAATGCACATTCTTTGTTTTTTTTTTTTTTTTTTTAGTTTCTTTAATAATGCTTTATTTTCTTTTTTTTTTTAATTTATTTATTATTATTATACTTTAAGTTGTAGGGTACATGTGCATAACGTGCAGGTTTGTTACATATGTATACTTGTGCCATGTTGGTCCGCTGCACCCATCAACTCGTCATTTACATCAGGTATAACTCCCAATGCAATCCCTCCCCCCTCCCCCCTCCCCATGATAGGCCCCGGTGTGTGATGTTCCCCTTCCTGAGTCCAAGTGATCTCATTGTTCGCAGTCTCCCACCTCCATGAGTGAGAACATGTGTTTGGTTTTCTGTTCTGTGATAGTTTGCTAAGAATGGATGGTTTCAGCTGCATCCATGTCCCAAAGACTAAACCTTTATCCTTTTATGGCTGCATAGTATTCCATGGTGTATATGTGCCACATTTTCTTAATCCCAACCACGATACTGTTGGATTCCAAGTCTTGTTATTGTGAATAGTGCCACAATAAACATACGTGGTGCATGTGTCTTTATAGCAGCATAATTTATAATCCTTGGGTATATCCTTGCAATGGATGGCTGGGTCATGGTGTGTAGATCTAGTCTTGGATCCTTGAGGAATCGCCATACTGTTTTCCATAATGGTTGAACTAGCTTACAACTCTAATTCAACAGTGTAAAAAGCGTCTTCCATTTCTCCACATCCTTCCAGTAATTTGCTTAGTTCTATTCTTGTACTGAACGCTGGTCTTAACTGGTGTGAGATTCATTGTGGTTTTGATTTGCATTTCTCTGATGGCCAGTGATGATGAGCATTTTTCATGTGTCTGTTGGTTCGTATGAATGTCTTTGAGAAATGTCTGTTCATATCCTTTTACCAAATTCTGATAGCTGTTTGTTTTTCTAAATGGCTTTATGCCTTTTGTAGGTTCTGGATATTAGCCTTTTCGTTGGTTGACATAGAGTAGATTTGCAAAAAAATTTTCTCCCACCTCTGTAGGTTGCCTGTTCACCTGATGGTAGTTTCTTTTGTTGCAGCAGAAGCTCTTTAGTTTAATTTATTCACTGGTCTAGCTTTTGCTGCCGCTGTTTTTGGTGTTTGGACACAGAAGTCTTTGCCCATGCCTATGTCCTGAATGGTGTCACCTAGGTTTTCCTCTAGGATTTTTATGGTATTAGGTCTACCATTTAAGTCTCTAATCCATCTTGAATTAATTTTCGTGATAAGGAGTAAGGAAAGGATCCAGTTTCCAGCTTTCTACTTATGCTAGCCAGAATTTTCCCAGCACCATTTATTAAATAGGGAATCCTTTCCCCATTTCTTGCTCTCCTAGGTTTGTCAAAGATCAGATGGCTGTAGATGTGGTATTATTTCTGAGGACTCTGTCTGTTCCATTGGTCTTATATCTCTGTTTTGGCAAATTGTACCATGCTGTTTTGAAGCATTGTAGCCTTGTAGTATAGTTTGAAGTCAAAGAAGGTGATGCCTCCAGCTTTGTTCTTTGACTTAGGATTGTCTTGAGATGGGCTTTTGGTCTGATGGAACTTTAAAGCAGTTTTTTCCAATTCTGTGAAGAAACTCATTGGTAGCTTGATGGGATGGCATTGAATCTATAAATTACCTTAGCAGTATGGCCATTTTCATCATATTGATTCTTCCTGTCCATAGAGCATGGTATGTTCTCCATTTGTTTGTGTCCTCTTTTATTTCACCTGAGCAGTGGTTTGTAGTTCTCCTTTGAAGAGGTCCTTACATCCCTTGTTGGATTCCTAGGTATTTTATTCTCTTTGAAGCTAATTGTGAATGAAGTTCCATTCCTGATCTGTTTCTTCTGTTTGTCTTTGTTATTGGTGTATAAGACCGCTTAGACGGTAAGATGACTTTATCCCAGATCATGGTTGAAGTTGCTTATCAGCTTAAGGAGATTCTTTTGGGCTGAGACAATGGGGTTTCTTAAATATACAATCATGTCATCTGCAAACAGGGACAATTAATTCTTTCTTTTCCCAACTGAATACCCTGATTTCTTTCTCTCTGCTTCCACTGCCCTAGCCAACTTCCAACACTATGTTGAATAGAATGGTGAGAGAGGCATCCTGTTCCTGTGCCAGTTTTCAAAGGGAATTTTTCCAGTTTTGCCCATTCAGTATGATATTGGCTGTGGTTTTATTAAGTAAATAGCTCTATTATTTTGAAATGCTCCATCAATAATTCTAATTTATTGAGCTGCTTTTAGCATGAAGGGCTGGCTGTTGAATTTGTCAAAAGCCTTTTCTAGAACACAGATAATTCATGCACTTTAAGCCTTGGCCCGTCATGCTGATTATGTTTATTGATTTAATGTTGAACCAGCCTTTGCATCCAGGGATGAAAGCCCGTACTTTGATCATGGTGGATAAGCTTTTGATGTGTTGTTGAACTGCTTCATGTGCATTTGGCTGAGGATTTTTGCATCATGTTCATCAGGGAGGTTGCTCTAAAAATTCCTTCTTTTTGTTGTGTCTCTGCCAGGCTTTGTATCAGGATGTTGGCCTCATAAAATGAGTGCTAGGAGGATTCCCTCTTTTCATTGATTTGAATAGTTTCAGGCTGAATGGTAACAAATTCTCCTTATACCTCTGGTAGAATTCACGGGGAATCCATCTGGTCCTGACTTTTGTTTGTATAATTACAGCCTTCAATTTCAGAGCCTACTATTGGTCTATTCAGGGATTCATCCTCTTCCTGGTTTAGCTCCTTTGAAGAGTGTAAGTGTCCAGGAAATTATCCATTTCTTCTAGCTCTCCAGTTTATTTATGAGAGGTGTTTATATTCCTCTGATGGTAATTTGTATTTCTGTGGGGCTCTGTGTATCCTGATTATTTTACCATGCCCATTTGATTCTTTCTTTTCTTTCTTTATTAGTCTTGCTAGTGGTCTGTCAATTTTTTGTTGATTCTTTCAAAAAACCAACTCCTCTGATTCATTGATTTTTATGGTTTTTGTAAGCTCCTCTGTCTCCTTCAGTTCTGTTTCGGATCTTAGCATTTCTTTTGCCTCTAGCTGGAATGTGTTTGCTCTGTTTCTAGTTCTTTAATTCAAGTATGTTAGAGTGTCAATTTTGATCTTTCCTGCTTTCTCTTGTGGGCATTTAGTGCTATAAATTTCTACACACTGCTTTAAATGTGTCCTTATGAGATCATATTGTTGTATCTTTTGTTCTCATTGCTTCAAAGAACATCTTTATTTCTGCCTTCATTTCCTGAAAATTCAGTAGTCATTCAGAGCAGGTTGTTCAGTTTCCATGTAGTTGAGCTGCCTGATTGAGTTTCTAGCCCGAGTTCTAGTTTGATTGCACTGTGGTCTGAGAGACAGTTTGTTATAATTTCTGTTCTTGTACATTTGCTGAGGAGAATGCACATTCTTTGTAAGTGCAAGAGTAGCATAAAGTTCAGGGGAAAAAAATCAGCTCACATTTTAGTAGACTCCTTTTTACCTTATTGCTATTAGACTTTTTGTTTGCTTTTTGTTTTGCTTTTAAGAATAATATCTTCATTATACTGTGTAAATATTTATTATAAAAATTAGTATTCTAAAAATATAAAACAGAAAGCTTTACTACTACAATGTTTGACAAAATTAATTCAGACATATTCACACAGAAAATAGGATAAATTGATAAAAATATATAAATGGAAATAATCAAATTATCTATTAGCCTTCTTAGTACTTTTCAATTAAAAAGGATGGCTTTTCTCTCAAATGTAAGGCACACACTTTTTCAGATTGTAGCATCTCTGAAATCCAGACATTCTCATAATGGAAAGCATTTTATGTTATCGTGGGCAAGAAGTGGTCCTGATGTGATGTTCATTGCTTGAACCTGCACGAACTTGACTGCCATTCCTGGTGGCCTGACCGACCAAATGTAGTCCTTCAACACTCAGGCAGGAAGAAGTCTTGTTTATTGTCTAAAAACATTTCCTTGACACCTGGTTATAAAAAAGATATGCATACTTGCAATTGAGTAACACTGATTATCTCTAGATTATAAATACTTTCAATTTCTTTATATCAGCCATTCCTTTACAGCAGCACAAAAATGGACTAATGCGGGGGATAATATAAATCTATGAAGATTTATTGGGGATTCTGAGTTGATAGTAGCCTAAATTTTCACCTCCCAACTACTCTCTGAATCATGAGAAGGTTTTCTATGAAAAAAGAAAACGGAGATGAGTCTGAGCACAACTTCTCCGTGATCTCCAGGGGAAGCAAGTGTGGGGTGCAGCAGCAGAGGGGAAGGTGAGCCTCTACTGAAGATCAGGTTAAGACTTCTCGCTATGTGGAGGTCCTAGGGCATGAGGACCTACAGATGTTGCTGTGAGGAGGAGGGTCTGCTTGCCCTCTAAGAAGTCTGAGAACAAAAAGGTGTTTTTTTAATGCCCACAATATAGGGTTAACAATTTTTCTGACTGTGCTTTAATCTGTTATCCACAAAAGCGGCGTGAAAACTAGGGATGCAAGAATTATAAAAGTAAAGCAGTGAAAAAAAGATTGATAACTAAACAGAAACCAAAAAATAAACTATAAAATATATACATAATGATCAAGTAGATGTATCAGCACGGTTGATCTGAGAAATGCAAAGATTGTTTAAATCCAGGAAATTAATTGATATTTACTATAATAATAATATAAAAGAGAAAACTCACATACTATCTCAAAAAATTTTGAAACAGCATTTAGTAGAGTTTAACATCTACTTATTACTTTTAAAAAATCTCTGAAAGATAATAATAGAAGGGGACCTTCTTAAACTTGACAGAGGAACTTAAACTTACCAGTAAACAGCATACTTAAGGGGAACACTTTAAATATATTCTTTTTAAAACTCAAAAGTTAGACAAGAATATGCTCTATCACAGAAACTGTTTATATTATGGTCAATGCAAAAGTCAGGAAGAAGAAAAAGGAGTTCTAGTTCTAGCTATGGTGGAGAAGTTGGGGTCCTATGTAAACAACTATAATAGCTGTGTCAAAACTATTATAACAATTCTTTCTCAACAAAATTCTTGAGAGAAGCAAAGAACACACACACAAAAAAATGGAAGCTGGAAGGCACTAGGATGACATCTTTATAACACTGAAACTAATAAAAAAAAAAAAAACCAACAAAAACAAAAAGCCTGTCAACTTCAAGTTCTATACCAAGTGAATGTATCTTTCAAAACTAGAACCAAAATAATGATGTTTTAAGCACTATAAACAATCAAAGAACCTGTTGCCAGAGGATGTGTACATGAGAAATAAAAGAAGATTTCCAGGGTGAAGAAAAATGTTACCATCAGAAGCGTAAGACTGCAAGAAAAACTAAAGTGCCCCTGAAAGAATACTCAGGTGAACAAATAGAAATAGAACTGTTTAAAACAGCAGCAATAATAAAATCTTGTGGGATTTATAACATATATGAAAGTAGAATATAACAAAAATAGCACAAAGGAGAGAAGGAGTAACAGAAGTTCAGCTTTCTAGGCTTCTTTGTTTGGGAAGTGGTAAAATACTAATCTAACATAGGCTGTAATGAATCAAACATAAGTATTAGAATTTCAAATGCAACCTATAAAATCATAATGACAAATGATATAACTGAAGAGCTAATAGAGGAGAAAATGAAATAACAGAAAATACTTGTTAAATCCAAAAGCAAGCAAGGAAATAAGAAGAAAGGGTATAAACAGATGAGAAAATAGAAAGCAAATATCAAGGTAGTAGACATAAATCCAATTAAATCCATCATTAGAGTAAATGAAAATAGCAGAGAAAATACAAGATGAGCCTGGAGCATCTTCTAATGGCAGAAAGTAAGCCAGTGCTTAAAAAACAAGAATAGGGGCATGGCAAATTCACAAACGCCAAAGCTGGAACAATTTAAGCAACAAAATAAAATAGCCGTATTTTCTCTTTGCCCTAAAAGCACTCACGTTGGCTGGCCATGGTCCCTTGCCTGACAATTGACCCAAACCTTTCATTTTAAAGGACCTAAGCTATTAATAGTCCTGCCTACACCGCATTGCTATAGTTTTCAATTTTGGTAACAGCTTTATTGAGATACTCTTCACATATCATACAATTCACCCATTCAAAGTGTAAAATTTAAAGCCTTTTAATATATTTGCAAGGTTGTGCAACCCTAATCACAATGAGCTTTAGAACACACTTATGCCGCCCCAACCCCCTGCCAAAAGAACCTGTAACTATTAGTAGTCACTTCCCTACTTACCCCTAAGCCTCTCAACTTTAGGTAACCACTAATATGATTTCAATGTCTATAGATTTGCCTGTTCTTGGCATTTCATGTGGCTGAAGTCATATGTAGTTGGAGTCATACAATATGTGGCCTTATTTGTCTGGCTATTTTCACTGAACTTAATATTTTTAAGGTTTATCCATGCCATAGCATGCATCAGTACCCCATTTTTTAATGCCTAAATACTATTCCATTCAGTATGAACTATATAAAATATATCACATTGTATTCATTCATTCATCAGTTGATGGACATTTAGGTAGGTTGTTTCCAAGTTTTGGCTACTATGAGTAATGCTGCTATGACCTTTGTGTACAAGTGTTTGTGTGGATACAGTGATGTTATTACAGGACCTAGGAGGACTGAGAGGCAGGCCAGAGGAACTCCTGCATTGCAGGCATACTCTTCATTATCTCCATTGCATGGTAGCAACCAACTTTCCCCTTCATTAGAATCAATCACTCCAGCTACTAAAATAATTTTTTCTGTCAATTTGTTTTATTTAGTAGTTCAGAAAACGGTTAGGTGGTAGTCTCAACTTCTAGTTTAGTAGATCCATTGCTATATCTTTGTTGGAAGTTTTCCTTACTTAGGAACTAAAACCCATAGCTCAACAACACCCAAAGTCACAGCGGTAGGAAACAAAAATTTTTCTAGCTGATCACTAGAGCTAATAGAAAGAGAAGCCACTCCCATTTTCACCCCTTGATTCTCAGACCTGTGAGTCTTAAACATAGAAAAACTGAATCATGGAATAGAGGACGATTAGAGTATATATTGTAGGCTGGAAGACCTGCTGGATGTTGAAGCCCAGCTAGTACCAGAACTGAATCTTTAAAAAGCTATTCCACTTTCTATCAGATTGGATATTTCAGAGTAATATTAATGTGATATGTTAAAATCAGGAAATTCCACAAGTGTAAATCCATTGCTATATTGAAAATGAGTTCTTTGGTCAAAAACAATGTTGTTAGCATAGTGGCCTTGGTAGATGCATTGTGATTAGGGACAGCAGAGTAAGCATTTTATTCTAGTGAGAAGAAAGTGCTGCCCCTTCCATGATGAAAATAGTTCAGTGTGTCAACCTGCCAACACGATCCCCCTGAGAAATAATGCTGTATTAAGGGCTTACCACTACATTCTGCTGTTGGCAGGTGGGATATTCGGTAGCAGTTGAGCCAGATTGGCCTCAGTGAGTAGAAGTTCACATTATAGAATCTATGTGCAACTTCTATCTCCGCTGCTTTGACGACTTTGTTCGTGAGACTTTGGGTTAAGTTTAAGGTAAGATAAGAAAAGAAGCTGACTGACGTCCACAAAATGTGTCATCTTGTCCACCTTATTACTAAGATCTTATTTGCTCTTTGGTGAGCATTCACGTGAGACCTGAATATCTTCAAATTCTGTACCCATTAGATGAGGTCAATCCACATACCTCTTCCCTAGACTTCCTTTTCACCTGTGTTTTAATTCTTCTTCTTCTAAGTCCCTAACCACAAAGCCAAACCATTAACCTCTGCCCATGAAACGATGTAGATCCATATTTTGACCATATTTCTTTCCAGAAAACAACCAAATGCACTTCTCAAAGTTCTGCTGGGAGAATTTTCTTTATCACTGTCCTTCGGGGCCACCTGGATGGGGCTACAGTGCTGCAGACATGTACTTTCAGGTAGTGACAGCAAATAATGCAGAACCACGTGCAATGCAGATCTAAAGGTTCTCTTCTACAGTCAACTAGACACAGAAAACTCCTCAAAGGCCTGGCGTGGTGGCTCACACCTGTAACACCAGCACTGCGGGAGGTTGAGGTGAGAGGATCACTTGAGCTCAGGAGTTCAAAACCAGCCTGGGCAACATAGTGAGACCACATCTCTAAATTTAAAAAGAAAAAAAAAAAGAAGAAAACTCCTCATAAGGACATAGATATGAGTTGAAGGAAAGTGTAGCAATTTTGGGCAACTGGATGCTTGTTCATTACTTTCAGGACCTTCTCAAATTCAATATTATATTATGTTTGACACAATAATAGCATATGTTATATACTCATATAACCATATATATATAGTTAAAAGCAATGTTGTCAGCATAGTGGCTTTAGTAGATGCACTGTGTTTAGGGAAAACAAAGTAAGTATTTCATTCTAGTGAGAAGAAAGTGCTGACTCTTCCGTGATGAACATAGTTCAATGTATCAACCTGCCAGCAAGATGTGTGTGTGTGTGTGTATGTGTGTGTGTCACTTCTATTTGATGATCAAGGATTGCTGTGCATGCATAATTTTATGACTTGGTGCATCAGATAACATTCATTCAGGATGGGCAACTCAGGTTATACTGCAAATTGGTCCGTGGTCAAGCATTCAGGCTAGTAGCAAGTCAGAAACTGTTTCTCAAAAAAGTAGCTATCTGCACAGATTGGCATAACTTTTATCCCAAATCATAAAGATGTGCATTGTCATTCTCCTATTGAGACTTGCCAAAGGCTCCAAACAGCATCTCTGTCTGCCACAGATGCTTCAAGCACCATGAGATCTGGTAGGTCATATGGCCCAAGTGAGAGAGCAATTGCACAGCAGCAGGACCTGTTACAGAGCCTACTCTTGTCCCGAACCATGCTAAGAATTGTAAATCTTTCTGGATACTGAGTAAATGTATCAGAGTTGCATATTCAAATGAAGTATATATTGCTTTTAAGATCTAAAGATGTCCATTAGGGTTAATGCCTCTCTCTTCGTAGTAGGAGAATTCAAATGCACCAATTTGTTCTTTACCTTGGAAAAATATTTCAACATGGTCCAGATGAGAAAATGCTTTCTAAAAAGAACCTGATAGTAAATATTTCAGAGTTTGCAGGCCACATACAGTTTCTATTACGTAGCTGTCTTTTAAAAAAAAGATGCCATCATTCAAATATGTAAAAAAACAATTTTAGCCCACAGGCCATATAAAATATAAAAACTGGTCTCTTACCAGTGTCACAGTTTGGCCTATGAGTCAGAATTTATAACCCCTGCCCTAGAACACCAGAACTCAAATTATTTTTGTCAGGTGGCAAACATCTGGATTTTTGTGGAATTTATTTTAAACTTCAGGCATGCAAGTATCTGACTTAGGCATTTACTGTAGAATACTTATTACTTTCCTGCTCACCAGGTCTAATCAACACAGTCACCCCCACACAGTGGACCAGTGTGATTTTCTATGGGATGGAGAGATGATCAAGGCTGCTGTAGATCAGGTTATGACAGGCCTGGAGAGTTGAGCACATTTTTAATAACAGCTGCAATTGAATTCATTGCTGGACAAGTTTTACAATAAGCCATAGTCATTCTTCAATATCCATTTGTCTTCTACATAAACCAAATAATGAGTTTAATGGGGATGTGGGGAGAGTCACCACCCCTGTATCCTTAAAGTCCATGATGGTGGCACTAATCTCTGCAGCCCCTCTAGGGATATAGTATTCTTTCTGATTCACTATTTTAGAAGGTGAATAGTTCCAGTGGCTTTCACTTTCCCATCACAATAGCCCTCTCTCCTAGAGTCATGGAAGCAATGTGGAGATTCTGTCAGTAGCTGCACATGTCAATTGTAATTATGCATTTCAGAATTGGAGAATAACCACAGAATGTGTTCAGTGGGCCCCCCTGTGAGATAAACCCAGCCAAACTCCATTGATCATTTGAACCTCAGAATTTCCTACTCTGCCTGGTGGATCAAAGTGACATTGGAATCCCTAGAAATTGGTATCAGTTCAGAGCCAGACTATAGTGATCCCTAAATAGTCTGTTATTTTGCCTTCCCTAATGCATAACCACCCTGGTAAATGGCTACAGATCCCCTTGGAGAAAGCTACAAAATTATAGCATCAATTTTTAGCTATGTTGCATTGTCCCTCCTCAAGGGGACTTGGTCTCCTCTTCATTTAATGGACTCTGGACCTGTCATCTGGCTCAATTCTTATAATTGAGGGATCATGACTGTCTTTGGTGGTTCAAGTCAGGCTTCCAGATAAATACATGCAGCTTTTTACTGATACAAATCAAGTATCAAAATTCAAAAATTATTAATAATTTAATAAGCCAACTTAATAAAGCCCTTAATAAGCCAACTATTTCAGGTCTAAGGACACCATGAATAATTAGGCAATGCTGATAATCTCTTTGGGTAAAACCACTAAGGTTATTGCTTTAGTTCTGCTATTCATTATGGTAACCAGCCCATCTTGTTATGGTGATGAAATGCAGGGCTGCCCCTTGGCCCTCGCCACAACAGGATCCCATCATTTCAATTGAATTCAATAATGAAAGTATTTCTTTTGCCCCATGGAAATCAGCAGCAAAGTTAAAAGATATACAACAGACTGACAGATATCCAAGATCAACATAGAATGAATAATTTGTTCATACAAAGAACTTCTACAAATCAACATGATAAAGAAAAGTAATCAAATAGAGACATGGAAAAAGGATATTAATAAGCTGAGGAAAAATCTTAGTGGCTAAACATGTAGAAATACTCAATTTCACCATTAAACTCAATGTTTTAATTTGCAAAGAAATGTAAACTAAAATAATGAGAGACCACTTTACACCCATGAGATTGGAAAAATTTAGAATGTTACATGGTGCCAAGCATTAGCAAGGTTATAGGGCAATGGAAATTCTGAGGGACTACTGTTAGGAGTGTAAGCAGGTGTAGTCATTCAGAGAACCATCCAGATATATCCTACATCTCAGCATTTCCATCCAGAGAAATTATCCCACAAGTTCATAAGGAGATATGAATAAGATTTTCAATATACCATTACTAGTAGAAGTCAGGTATTGGAAGCAACCTAGATAATCATCATTAGAGAAATATATTAATAATTTTTGAAAAGTAGAATATAGTTGTGAATGCACACTATGCAACATAATGCAGAAAGTCTTGCTGAATTTTCTTGCCAAAATAGATTTTTTTCCTAACTTTTCGTTCTATATCCCTATTATCTCTTTGGTTCAAGTGAGCTTTATATCCTGAGAGATGTCATGTCTGTAACAGCCAAAATCAGATCTTCATATTCCACTTTTGTAGTATACTTAACATGATAGCAAAAATGACCTTAAAATATATGTGTAATATATGTGTCGCCAAATAGGAATTATGATCCATCTCCCCATTGATTAAATTTTTGTATTATGTTCTCAAATAAGATTTTACAGTTTTCTTTACTTATTCAATCATGTATTAATCCAATAACAATTTATTGCTCACTTACCATGTATTCAGTCACTGTTCCAGACACTGGAGTACAACAGGACTCTACTCTACTCTAGAGCAGGGTGCTTTCCAGCATTTTAGATAATAATCATGTTATCAAATACATATAAACCATAACATCGAGAAGTCAGATGTGCTTTGTAGAAATAGAATATTTGGCTGGGGAGAATTTGGAGAATATATAGGGCAGATCTTATTTGCAATTGTCTATTCCTTTTTTGTTATTTTTATTCCCAGTTAATTTCTGGGTTTCTTTTCACTATTCTTAGTGGAGGAAACAGAGAATATAAGGAGTAGAATGATACTTCAAAAATTATTATTATTGTTCTCCAAAACACTATTTAGGCAAACCCTTGAAATAAATAAACTATAAAAGGAAAACTCGGAGAACAAAAATAAACTCCTAGGACATTAAAGATGTGATAGTAGAAATATAAAACCCAACATCATACTGGAATATAATTTCTAAGAAACTAGAACATGAAGACAGAGATGAATAACAGAAGATAAAAATAAAATAGAGAATAAGTACAGTAAGGGAAACATAAAAATAAAATATTCCAGAGGAGAGAACAGAGATCATACAAGGGAATAATTGTCAAATAATTCAATAATAATAGCAGCAATAAACTACTCAAAACGCAGGTGTGATTTATTTCAGATGGAATGATGCCCTCCACCACCACCCACCAAGTGCTTAACACAATGGTTGGAAAATACCTCACACTAAGTCGCGTTAGTGGGAAATTTCAAAACACTGGCGTCAAACAGACTTTCTGGAAGCATCCATGATGAAATCAGGGACGAGATGGACACATTTCACATTGTTTGTAAATGTGTTGAAGGATTTTTCAATCTTGCAGAGGATTTGGGGATGAGTAAGTAACAGGCTCACAGAAAACTCAGCAAAAGAAAGAAATACAATGACTATAAGAAGATGTTTAGATTACTTGAAATAAATTATATTACAACATAAAACAGAGAGGAGCAGTTTGGAATCCATCATAATGTTCTTTGTCATCTCACTTTCTGCTTTACCTCCTCCCCACTGTCAAAGAATCGGTTTGAAGGTAAACGGCAGAAAGTAATTCCTGCTATCACCCTGATTTTTGTTCCTCTTTCATTTTCTCTGAATTTTGAGAATAAGAAAACTCTTACTTTGGGTTTTCTGTATCCTCCTCATTCCTCTTGGTTTGCCATCACTCTTACAATGGTGTCTCCTCTCTGAAAGGGAAATAAAAGCTTTCTCCAGTTATTTTTCCTATATTTATATGTCTGATGATTTCATGAAAAACATAAACTGTCTCAATTTCTGATCTGCAAAATGGACTTTATAATCTCTCTGTTTCCAGAGAGTTGAAAGCAATCTTGGCTATGAGGATGTTAGAACACTGCCTGGCATATAAGAGGTGCAGGGTCAGTGGTGGTTGTTGCCAGTAGTAATAGTAGTAGTAGTACTAATAGTAGCAGCAGCAGCACCAGCAATACTGGTTGTGGTATGAAGTACTAGTCCTCGTTGCCAAAACTGAGTCATGTCACTGTGTGCATGAAATGTAATTGATGGACACAGTATGCCTTGGACAGCATATGCACTCAGTAAATATTTGTTAACTGAATAAATCAATATATATGGGAATGAGTGCTAGGTGCTGGAGGCTTTTTTCTATTAAATTGACTGGCCTATTTACAGAGAAGTGATCTTTCTGGTTAGATTTCTCCCCAGAGAATTCTATTTTTATTTTAATGGAAGAGTAGTTATAAAAGCTAATTGACTATTTGCATTTGCAGGAAACTATTCCTACCTCCCACCAACCCCAAACCCCAAGCGGCAATCAATATTTAGGGGTTTACACCTATACCCATGGCTTAAAGGAAGTAAAGCCCAAGATTAATGTATACAGCTTGTCAGATATGTACTTAGACTTTTTTTTAATGAATCCAACTCAGGCAAGTCAGTAATTAATGCCATAAAATTCAGCTCAACAGAAACTCAATTGAAAAATGAGAACAACATAATAGAGTTCTATTGAAAGGATGGCTGTCCAAGGTTGCTATTTTTAAAAAGTAATTCAAGGCACTTTGTCACTTAAATGAAAGCAAAGATATAGGCACTTTGGATTATATGGAAACATAAAACTATCCCCTCTGTCTTTAAAACTATGTTTCATATGGATGTTTAGATGCATGTAATGTTTAACAAAAGTGCTAACAGGTATTTTGAGGGCAAGAAATGAAAATAAAATTAAAAATGAAGAAAAATGTTCATATGTACATAAGCATAGCAAAATTATACATTCAAGGGATTAAATTACTTGACATATTTCAGTAAACCAATTATCCAAAAACATAGTTATCAGAAAAAATGAGTTAATGAATGTGGGGAAAAAAAACCTTGTACTAATTTCCAATTTGCTATTTTTTTAAATGTTACATAAATTAACCTATTTTTTCTACATTGAAAGAAAGAACTGGTAAGGGAAGAAATAAATTATTGATAATTTAAAATTAGATAATTCCACAGGCATATTCATTACAATAAATCATTTTTATCTAAAAGTGATTAAATAGAATAGAATAGAATAGAATAAAAACATATAGGAGACAGAAATTTTAATCTATGAAAGAAGATTTCCTTAAAAATAATGCTGACTAATTGGTAAGCAAACAAAATATTAATGTAAATTGATATGGTTCACATACTAACATTTTTTAAAAATTTAACTTATGCTTCAATAGCATTCCACTGTCAGGTACTCGACCATGTGTTACTGTGTATGTGTGCTATGGTATTTCTTTATGGATTGCTGAAATATTTTATAATAAATGACACTATTTAGGGTATTGAGAATAAAATTTAGAAGCAAATATTGGCATATGAGAAATCACAACTGGCTATAGTTGGATTGATGTTTCTTTTATATAGTATTTCCCAGGCACTGTTCACTAACACAGCATTGGTTCCAATCCAGGTTTTCCTAGTTCTGTATTAAGTTGCTATTTTTATAGGTACTATTTGTAAGTTTTCTTCAAAAACAAAAATGAGCCAGAACAGTGGTTCACAATGCCTGTAATCTCAGCAATAGCAGAGAATGAAGTAGGAGGGTTGCTGGAGCCCAGGAGTGTAAGACCAGCCTGGCAACATGGTAATGTAGCAGGACAAGAAGCAGACAAAGCCCCTTACACACCGAGTTAAAGAAGGAAGGGCTTTATTTGGCCGGGAGCTTTGGCAAGACTCATGTCTCCAAAAACCGAGCTCCCCAAATGAGCAATTACTCCCTTTTAAGGGTTCACAATTCTAAGACGGTCCACGTGAGAGGGTCGTGATCGATTGAGCAAGCAGCGGGTACATGACTGGGGGCTGCATGCACTGGTAATTAGAACAGAACAGAACAGAACAGGACAGGGATTTTCACAGTGCTTTTCTATACAATGTCCGTAATCTGTAGATAACATAACCAATTAGGTCAGGGGTCAATCTTTAACTACAAGGCCCAGGGTGTGGCACTGGGCTGCCTGCTTGTGGATTTCATTTCTGCCTTTTAGTTTTTATTTCTTTCTTTGGAGGCAGAAATTGGGCATAAGACAATATGAGGGGTGGTCTCCTCCCCTAGTAAGAGCCCCATTTCTACAAAAAAAATTCAAAAATTTAGTCTGGCATGGGGGTTCACGCCTGTGGTCCCAGCTATTTGGGAAGCTAAGGCCCAGGAAATCGAGGCTCAGTGAGCCATGTTCATGTTACAGCACTCCAGCTTGGGTGACAGGGTAAGACCTTATCTCAAAAAATAAATAAGCAAATAACATAAAAATAAAAATAAGTGCAACCATGCCTCTATCAACATATTTGGCTTTCTGACCTGGCAGGTGAAGATTACATTAGTATTTTGGAGCGTATATGGGTTTTTCAGTTCCTGCACATCAAGAGCTTTTCTTTTTGCTACATGAACAAGTCCAAATTCAAAAAAGGCAATATTCAGATTTTTCTTGAATATTTTCCTAAGTTCCTAAAACTACCAGAAACAGACTCCTCTCTTTGCCCTCACTCCCACCATGCATCTAACCTTCAGCCGCCAACACAATGGCCAATGCCTCAACTGACAAATGGAATGCCCGGAGGTGACATTTCTCTTCTGTGGTATTCCAGGAATGATGATCGGCACCCATCTCTCCCTACCCATGGAGAACTTACAACCTTTCCTACACTGCCTGCTGACTGACGACTTACTGTCTTTATTGTCCTTCATATATATGAGAACAAGTTTTTATTATATAATAATCTTTCTCACTTAATCAGATTATAAGTCACCAAAATGGACAAATTTAGACTTAACCTCTTTTGTATCTGTTATTTATTAAAAACAACAAAAATAACAACTAAAATAATACTGAGGTTAACTTTCCAACTTGATAAATATATAGTGACTTTTCTTCCTGCTAGAACCCTTTGTATCTGCTGACAAGTTATTCCTGGTTGTCAAGGTGGGGATAGGAGAAAGCTAGAACTCAGGGTAGGAGTTAGAAAAATGTAGTGAATGGCTGGGGAAGTTGGTTTAGCTTGAGAATTTTGACAGAAAAATTGGTTCTATCAGAGCTCAGAACATGCTACCCTAAAATGTGGCACCTTGGCATAGTGAGTGTTTTGAGCTGAAAAAAAACTGAGAAAACCACAGAAGCAGGAAAGTCTCTCTGAGCTTCTCTTACTCTTTCTCTCCTAAAGACCCTCATATCACACTGTCCTACCCTATACCCAGAGGAAGAAATGTCACACGAGGACACAGAAAAGGATATGAACAAATAGGTCTTCCTAAGTCCCCATCCCCCACCAGCTTGTTACCATGAGATCCTATCTTTTTATCCTCCAATCAAATTTCCACACGACTGTTCATAAATTACATTTTTCCCTGGGTCTTTGAGTCTTCATTTTTGAAGGTTCCCATGTCATGTAAAATTTTTATTAAATACATTTCTATGCTTTCATCTTTTGCTGTAGGGATCTCAACCATGAACCTTGTGATAGATGAGGAAAATATATTACATTTCTCCCCCTACAATTTACTCATCAAACGTTTATTTAATGCCTTCTATGAACTAGGCATTAGGAAAGGTTCAGAGATAGAATATCTATATGCCTGTCTTACTTTCTTTTGAGTGAGACAGCAAGAAATTAATATGAATAGCCCAGTGGGATAAGCACTATAAGTTTGCACAGGATGTGATGGGGACATAAAATAAGGGAAGGAAAACGAGTCTGACTGGGAGAAAGAGTCTCAAAGAAGGATATCTGAAGGTGATGTTTGTGCTGAGTCTGAGGAAAAAATAGAAATTAGCTAGATATAGGAGGAAGATCATCAGTACAAAGAGCATTCTTGGGAAGAGCATGTGCCCAAGAATAGAGGCAAGAGAACACAGGGTGTGGTCAAGGAACTGCACATAGTTTAGTATGGCTGGAGAGTAGGAAACTTTAGGACAGTGAGATGAAAAAGGTGGGAGAATGAGGCAAAGATCAAATCCTTGTATGCCATGTCATTCAGCATTTAGATTTGATCCTGTGGAAGATAGGGAGCCATTTGGGGATTTTCAGATAGGGCAATGAGGTGATTAAATTTGTATCAGAGAAAGAGCAGCTTGACAGCTATGCTTATGATAGATTAAAGGGGAGGATTAGAAGGCAGGGAGAAAATTTAATAATCCAGAAGAGAAATAATGACGGGCTGAGCTGGCAAAAGCAGCAGTCAAGACAGAGAGGAGGGAGCCAATTTAAATAAGAGGATAAGGTATGAAATGAATAGTGTTCAATCAGTTTGTTGTAGGAGGTGAGCAAGAGGAGCCTAGATTGACTCCTAGAATCATGGCTGGAGTGAGAGAGTGGACAATAGTGCAATCTGTCAAGAGAGAAACACAGGAAGAGGAATGTGGTAGCAGAAAGTTATGATTTCTGTGTGGGACATATTAGATTTTCAGTGTCAAATCTGGGATGGTCATTTGGCAGTTCATTAGAATATATGTGTCTTGAGGACAAGAGAGAGACTTGGGCTGGAGTCATTAGTATGTGTAGGGCAGCAGAAACCAATGAGACTTCTCAGGAAGAATAGAAAAAATGAGGAGAAGAATGAGAACAATTATTATCGTGTAAGATGATAATGAAAAAGGAGGAACTTAGGTAATGAATGAATTAAGAGGGAATAATGTCAGGATAGCCAAAGGAAATAAATTAGAATAAGGAGTAGTCAGCTATATCAAATTGTTGTCAAATTCTGCAAAGAATTAGAATAATCTAAGACAAAAATATTGCCTACTGAATCTGGCAGTTGGAAGACATTAATGACTCTAGTAGAGCCATCAAAACAGAGGTGGGAAAGAAGCAAGACATCAATGGGAAGAAGAATTGAAAACAGTGGACTTGGCCCACCTTTTCAGGAGGCTTGATGACAAACAAGGCATGGGTAACCTTCTAGAGTAGGCAGCTACACAAATGGCTCCCAAGGACTCCCATATGCTGATGTTCATGCCCTGTGCAATCCCTTTTCCTTTGATGGGGCTAGACTACCTAGTGACTTGCTTCTAATATGTAGAATGCTGTGACAACGTTGGGAGTCAATGCAGATAGATTACTGCAGCTTCTATCTTGCTTGTTCTGTATGGACTCTCTCCCTTATTCTCTCTGGGGGAAGCCACCTGCCATACTGGGAACTGTTCTAGAGAGGAGTCTATGTGGAAAGTAACTGAAATCCTAAGTCCACCAGCCAGTGAGGACCCCAGACCTTTCTCCAACATGAGGGAGCTTGAAAGGGCTTCTTCCTTAAGCCTCAGATGAGACTGCAGCCCCATATGACACCTTGATTACAACCTTCTGAGAAACCCTAAGCTGTGTCCATATTCCTCAACTACAGAAATTATGAGGTAATTCATTTTAAGCCTCTAAATTTGAGAACAATTTGTTACACAGCAACAGATTATCATTACACCTTCTAAGAAAAGATGATGGTGGACATGGAATGGTTAAATAAATAGCAAATAAAAAGGCTCCAGGCCAGGTGCAGTGGCTTACACCTATTATCCCAGCACTTTGGGAGGCTGAGGTGGGTGGATCACCTGAGGTCAGGCGTTCAAGACCAGCCTGGTCAACTTGGCAAAACCCCATCTCTACTAAAAACGCAAAAAAAAAAAATAGCTGGGCATGGTGGCGCATGCCTATAGCCCCAGCTACTTGGGAGGCTGAGGCAGGAGAATTGTTTGACTCTGGGAGGTAGAGGTTGCAGTGAGCTAACATTGCACCATGGCACTGCAGCCTGGGCAACAAGAGTGAAACTCTATCTCAAAAAAGGAAAAAAAAAAGGCTCTAAACAGATTCAGGAAAGAATAAATATTTGAGTTACTAGTCCACCATGCAGAGAGAGTTTTTCCGTGATGATAACAGAATTTATGGTAGAGGAAATTATTATTACTAACAGAAGTAATATTTTTAGTATTGCTTCATAAT
Source organism: Papio anubis (assembly GCF_008728515.1). Lineage (NCBI taxonomy): Eukaryota > Metazoa > Chordata > Mammalia > Primates > Cercopithecidae > Papio > Papio anubis. The sequence continues at coordinate 12,953,838 of NC_044990.1, read as the reverse complement.
AATAGCAAGTTGCTATGTATGATGTGCCTATGATATGCCAAGTGAGTAGGCTACGAATATGAACTTAATTCTTCCATTCTTATCTTGTCTTGGTCCTAAAGACTCACTAAGTCTTACTATTTTTTAGTTTTGCAAAGCTAAGTAATTTTTCCTCCATCAGACTGTGAAGTAATGGTAGGAGAGACTGCTCGTTATTCCTTAACATCTATTCTCTCTTTCTTGTTTAGCTATAGAGTATTTGGTTTGCCTAGCCAAGTAATGTACCCAGCTAAAGAGTACATTTCTCAGTTCCCTGATAGTTGTCTGTGCTTCTAGATTCTGGCCAACGGAACATGAGTAAGAAATAATGTGCGCAACTTACTGGTCATGCTCTGAAAGAGAAATTGTGTGCACATCCTTCTCTTCTCTTTTCCATTGTCTGGAATGTGAATGTGATGGCAGGAGCTGGAGCAGTCATCTTGGGTCATTCAATGTAAACTGCTTGTTGAAAATGGCAAAATTGCAAGATGGAAAGCATCTGGGTCCTTGTTTAGCAGCGTCTCAGCAGAGTGTAGGAATGAAGCCCTCTTTCTAAAATTGAATCAGATGTCAAGACTGATATGCTCACACACACACACACACACACACTCATACACACATTGAAAAGGTTTATTATTCACACATTGAGGCTTTTTGTTGAGAGCAGGACAGGCACCCAAGCAGGTTCAAAATGGCTTGAGCGAAAGGTAGAGTGAATGGCTTTGGTTTTCATTGTGATGAGGACATGAGGTGAGGGTTTTCAAGCTGGCCAGAGCTTGTGTGGATTGAACTCCCTGCTGATTCCAAAGGAGGGAGCACAGAGGCTTCCTTATTGGCTTGCCCAGATGTACGGCAAAAGGGAAAGAGCGAGGGGTGAGGTATAACAGCAGTCAGTCCCACATCCAAAATAAAGTCAGACTCTATTACATCCTCAACTCTATTAGGCCTCATGCTGGCCGTGGACCACCTGCTCAGATATTTATATGACAGAAATAAACTCCAAACTTATTTAAGCCATGGCATTTGGGATTTTCTTTTTGACAGCAATCTAAACTCTACCCTGCCTAATGCATGCGGCAAGTCATGCCGTGGAAACCGTGAGAGGTAAAGTCCTCAAAATACATAAAACAGAGATGAAAAACATGACTGAGAAGGAGGGAGAAAAAAAAGGAGAAGGCTATACATAGCTGCTATTCTCCTCAAAAAGAAAGAAAGAAGAGATTTTGGACAAGAGTGCAGGTCTGATAATAGTAATGAGAGAGAGCACTGAGCCCCCTCCTGCTGGCTTAGCTCCTATGTGAGCTGTGGACCTCAAGGGTAAGAGAGAGGGAGCAGACCCTTTTTGAGGGGATTGCAAGAAAGACGAGGCTTCAGAGAAAATGGTACATTTCACTAAAGCAGAATGGTTGAAGGGAGAATTATGTGAAGATGTGTGAGTCAAAATGGTAGGTTTACAACAGAATAGAAAGACTTGTTATAAAAAGCTGAACCAGGGAGGAAGCATCAAGTTGGAAAATGAGATTACTAGAGTGGGTAAACAATTGAAGGTGGTGGATTTTATGCACTGGATGGGAATAATAGCCGTGAGGATAGAGGGGAGGCAGTGGGCTGGGGACTAGATATGAATCACTGATGTAAACTGTGGTGTTAAACAACAACGGAGATTAATCTGTATGTGGTGGGAAAGTCACGGGCCACCTTTGAGGAGAGGTCTGATCAAAATTGCCTTTTAGAAACTCCATTCTAAGAGCAGAGGTGGGTGGAGGAGGCAGGAGGCAGGACGGTAGAGTTTTCCTTGCCTAAGGTGTTACATTTGCATAAATCCTACAAATTCAATGGTAGGAAATGAATCTCTTTTTCCTCTGGGTTTCCAAGGCACTTGTTTCTACACTTAATCAAATTTTCTTAACACTTTTTCTGTTTTCTTGTTTGCCTTCCCCTACACTTAGAGCTCTTTCTGAGCATGTGTTATCTTTCCATTCTTATATCCCCAGGGCACAGTCTGGGGATTTGAAGGCATTCAGCAAATGTTGTTCAATGAAGAAAATGAATAAGAAGCTGTCAGAATATTTAAGACATATGGTGCATAGGCCTCCCACCAAAGAAGTGACAGCAGGAATGGAGAGAAAGAAGGACATCAGAGATATTTAAAAGAAACAATCATCAGGACATGGTGGCTAGATGAAGAAAAGACAAGACTCGGCAACAATTACAGTATCCAATCAGAAAGGTCTGATGGCACATTGGTACAACTGAGGACACTAGGAAATGTAGATGTATAGGTAGATTTCCCACAGGAAACTCCCACCCCCTCTCTTTTTTTGTTGTTTTTTTTTGTTTTGTTTTTTGTTTTTGAGATGGAGTTTTGCTCTGTCACCCAGGCTGGAGTGTAGTGGCGCAATCTCTGCTCATTGCAACTTCCACCTACTGGGTTCAGGCAATTCTCCAGCCTCAGCCTCCTGAGTAGCTGGGATTACAGACGCATGCCACCATGCCTGGCTAATTTTTGTATTTTAGTAAAGACAGGGTTTCACCATGTTGGCCAGGCTGGTCTCGAACTCCTGACTTCAAGTGATCCACTCACCTCAGCCTCCCCAAGTGCTGGGATTACAGGCAGAGCCACCGCTTCTGGCCTTTCCCACCCCCTCTTATTTCACCAGTTCTTGGGACCTGGGAGTGGAGTGGAAGATAGATGAGGTGGATGGGACAGGTAGAGCAAGGTATGATGTCCTATTCTACAATATGAAATAATAATAATGCAAATCCAAAGGTAGCCAGTCAACCACATGCTCAAGAATTAGATAAGGCTTAAGATACAGATAAATAATTAAAACTACACTAAGCTGTTGATTCTCTGGCAATACTTTTAAGGATGCCTCTAATTCCAAAGGCCTATGATATTTGACAAAAAGCCTATACGATATGCAAGAATTATATTTTCTCAATATCAACCATCACACTTAGAAGAACTTCAGAAAGCATATGTACACAATATCTTATGTATAAGTGAATGAGAATTTCGTGAATAAAATTTTTAAGGGAATTAAGACAATACAATCAATTGTCTGAATCTGAAATAAAGCAGAGACAAAGGCAAAGATTATAACTATGGATGACGTGAACTGAGTATCAAAACATTCCAAGAGAACACAGAATTGATGAAATTTATTAAATGATCAATATCAGTATAATAAATACCCTGGCAATAATAAAACGGATAGCCCATAATAAAGAGGAAAATGTATTAAAATACAAACACATGGAACTTTTTTATTTTTTTTATTATTTTTTTATTTTTTAGAAAGATGGAGTCTCACTCTGTCGCCCAGGCTGGAGTGCAGTGGCGCGGTATCAGCTCACTGCAAGCTCCGCCTCCCGGGTTCACATCATTCTCCTGCCTCAGCCTCCCCAGTAGCTGGGACTACAGGCACCCACCACCACGCCTGGCTAATTTCGTTTTTGTATTTTTAGTAGAGACGGGGTTTCGCTGTGTTAGCCAGGATGCTCTGGATCTCCTCACCTCGTGATCCACCCACCTCAGCCTCCCAAAGTGCTGAGATTACAGGCATGAGCCACCGCGCCTGGCCAGATATATATTTCACTAGAAATTATTTTGTTCTTTCAATTACTTTGAAGATACACTAAGCAGTTATGAATTAGATGAAATTAGCAAAAGTTGCAACAATGTTAGGCATGAACTAGTGATAATGCTGAGCCCATTTCAACCAGAAATAGATGAATTTAGTTTTGCTCATGGCCTGAGATCTATCTACACTATACAGTGGCTCAAAGGAAAGATGATCAGCCCAGCCAGGCACTGACCTCAGTAAGCCACTTCTAAACAGAGGAAGCTCTAACTTCCTCATGTTGCCCAAAAATGCTGCATCATGGTAAGTCAAGCCTAGGTATTTCCAGGGTTCTCACTCCAGCTGTCTATTCAACCACAGCCTGAGCCACCTGTTGCTAACCACAAACCTCCTCAACCAAGGACAGTGGGGATCTAGGACCATGTCTTTTGCATTATGTTTGGTGCCTAAGGAATGTTGAGACTGCTTAAGAATAGGAATTTCACTCTTGCAATGGAGCTAAGTGTCCAGGTCTGGGAAAGAATGCTGCTACCAAGGGTGGCTCTTCAGGCTTTTATTGTGTCCCACAGCTTGGTTCCAGACACCAACTCTTTCTCCTTCAGTCATCCTAGGGTGACTAATGTCTATCAGATGCCTCAATGTATCCTTATATTGAACCTAAATTTTCTCGGGTTAACGTATGGAGAATGGACAGAAATGACTTGGGGAAGAATGAGTATAACAAGTGAGCATGTATAGAACCCAAAAGATCTGAATATTAAGGCCTTTTTGGAAATAAATCCCTCTTTTTCGTTTTATTGCTGTAAACTGTCAAGCTTGCTTTCCAACTACTGTGTCACATAAATGCCAACTCATTTTCATGTACTTTCTGAAAGAGATAACAGAAACAGCAAAACAACAAATATGATTGTAAAAATGACTTTGAAATAATTAAATGGGTATCAATTTATTTTCCCCATACCAATTAATGTAAATGTGTAGAAAGAAAACCGTATCATGTTTATACATCACTTCTGGTAAGAACATTGGGTGAAAAGTAATTATGTACCAGAACACACAAGGCGTCCATGGGCTTCACCAAACAGTTTGTCTATTCTAGTCAGGTTTGCTTCTGAAACTCTGGTTCCCTAAGGAGAGAAGACCTGCTTAAGGCTGAGCTAGTTCTCCCAGAGGGAGTAGCCAAAATGGAAAACTTCACATCTGCAGTCCAAACAGCAATTCAACCTCCCATGAAGAATAATATTTTTATTTAACTGATTCAATCAAAGCAGTAATCTCAAAATTCTTCATGCATTTCTTGGGCTTTTCAATAAAAGAGAGGTTATAGCCAGGACACGGATTTAACTACGGAGGAGGAGAAGCTACTATTAATTTTGCCTGCCAAAAAATCAATAACTAATGTTTTAACTTTTCTCTCTCTTTCTTTGTCACTCACTCCTTGGCTTAAGAAATAAAGTTTGTGTATATTCTTTCCTGTGATTTATGGGCTAGTTTGAGATATTAGGAAAGTAAGTCAATAGCCGCTTTAGAAAATTCTGGTGGGAAAATTTTCTGATCCAGGAGTCAATCTGAACTCACACCTCCAACAAGGACTTCTCTTCGATATCGTCAAATCCTATTTTCTGGTGACTATTACCTACAATTACTAGGAAACTCATTGCAATTGGAAAGTAAGTTCTCAGATTTCAAGACATTTATAGTATTCTGTTGGGACATCCACTTCTCCAACAGATTGTATTTGCTGATGTATATAAATAAGACCTCAAGGCTCTATTGAAATGGAAGAGTTCCCTGACCCCCTTTTCAGGATGTGCAACAGGGGTGTGGCTTGTCTGTGTGGCTGCCACTGCTGCTCAAACCCCTTAAGGGAAGAAGAGCGCACAGACAGGCAAGTGCAGGAGCCAGGGTGAGCACTTTTGGGCTCTGGACCCACAGTAGCATCTAGGGGTGGGTGCCTGCAACTTCCAAAGCCCCAGTGGGCATGCTACAGTGGTCTTTTAGCTCTGCCATCTATAGACGGCCTAAGTGTTAATCAGCTCAGTGCCCTCTTGGTACCCAAGTTCTTGTCTGGCATCGGCAACCAGGAAGAATCAGGTCACACACGGACTTGAAGGATAGTGAACACAGAGGTTTAATTGAGTGATGGAGGTGGCTCTCAGGGAATGGATGGGAAGCTGGAAAGGAGACGGGGTGGGAAGATGATCTTCCCCTGGAGTTTGGCCATTCAGCGGCTGGTCTCCTCTCTGACCATTCCCAGTTGAACTCCTCTTGACATCAGACTCTCCTCTTCTCTCCGTCTGTGTCATGCCATTCTGCTGCTCTTCTGCCCTTCTGTTCATCTGCTCATGGAGCCTGGGGTTTGGGTTTATCTGGGTACAGGATAGAGGGTGTGGTGGGCCAAAAGGCAACTTTTGGGTGCGAAAACAGGAATACTTGTTCCCATTTAGGGTTGCAGGTTTCCAAGCTTGAGGGTGGGACTTTTGCCAGGGAACCACCCTCTTCTACACAGTATTTCCCTGTCTCCCGTTTCTGTCACTATGTTTGTCATTTCTGATGGCAGACAATAGGAAAGAACAGTAGGAAAAGGGACGGATGGATCCAAAGAATATTCCCACGGAGACTATCAATCTTAGAATTTGTGCTTAGAGAGTAGCAGCATCACCCCTTTTGCCTTCACTTTGACCATCTAAGGTTTTAAAGACTATTTCTTGAAGCAATGTCAACATTAAGGACCTACATTTACTTCTCATTAAGAATCTTACAAGTGGTAATAAAATTGTTTTTATTTCATTTAAGATCAGTCAAGTTTTTATTCCATTTAGAAAAATTGCCATCCAGCTGTTTGGAGACCAAAAGCATATCAATGTTAATGACAGGCAAAGTCAGATGGAGCCACCTTAGGAGACCAGACTTTCATATCCAGTTACTGGATGCCAGTCTATTTTTGTTCTAGAATCTCAATATCAGACTGTTTTCTGCATCTTAATCTGTTTCTGGCCCAAGCTAAAGTCATAGAGAGCTCCCTTCATTTCTGTTTCTTCAAGCCAAACTTCTTCTAAATGAAAAACTTTCCTCCCCTTCTTGCATATGTCTAGGGAGCTCATATGCTTGAGTTTTTGTTTGATCTTCAGTTTCTTTAAACCCACAGTCAGTATTTCTCTTTTAGAGTAGGCAGAGAGGTGCCTCATATTTGCTTATGAATAATTTGTCTTCTATCTAGATGCCCAGAAGTACTAAGTGATTTTCACAATATAGCACTACAAAGGATGACATAGATACATGCATCTCTATGCATATATATGCATAGACCATCTCTAGAAGGACACATGAGAAATGAATAAAAAGGGGTTTTTCTGGGGAGAGTAACTGAGGGGTTCAGGATAACTGGTTAGGAGGAAGACTTACTTTACACTGTCTTCTCTTTTGTCATGTTTGAATCTTTTTACAATGTATTGTATTATTCAAATAAAAAATGGATTTAATTGTTTAAAGAAAAAGCTAACATAGAGAAAATGCATGGTATAAAACAGTACACTTAGCATGGTTCCATTTGGATAAACAAAAGGATCTGAGCATATACATGGAAAATTTCTAGAAGGATACATAAGAGTTAATATTGGTTAACTCTAACGAAGGGGCACGGATTCTGGAATAGGTAAGGGAGACTTCTTATCCATAATATTTTTAATTACAAAGGAAAATGTAAATGTAACATATGAAATGGGGGTGGACTACGAAAAAGAGAGATATGATATCTAATCTCACAATTTCTAAAGGATCATGTGTTCTTGAACTAAGTGAGATACTATCATTTCAATAACCAAGGCTGCCCCTAGACACACACATGCGTGCGCGCACACACACACATACACACACAGTCATACACAAAGATCACTGGCTTTACTGAACATGACTTTACATTTTATCAGTAAACACGAGTTATCCAAGTAACTTAGTTTTTCACAAAACTAAGTCATTTTTCTAACTCTTGTGTCATTAATGACACGTCAAACACAATCTGCTGTCATTGTCAAGATTGCATGAGAGAAACATAACTTTAGTTTCTAATACCTGTACTGATAATTTATGCAACATCTTTCCTTTTAAGGCACCCAGTAAGTTTGATGAAAACAGAGACAAAACTATCTATTGGTCTGAATTTAGAGAGTTACCTGGAGAAATTAGGTTTGAAAAAATGAAAAAAAAAAAAAAAAAGGAAATACATCCCCACCACTCTGTTCTCTCCTCATGGGAACTTGAGTATAGGAATGACTGCTGGGAAAGTACTTCGCTCTATTGCCCTGTCCCTATATGCTTCACAGCAGAATCACCCTTGTTCCCAAGAGCATGTCAGACTTCAATAAAGAATGAATTCAGGAATTCCAGTGCTTGTGTGAGTGTGTATGTTGCAGTTGGGGGCATTCTTCCTATCACATTTACTTTGTGTTTTATAAAAAATAAGAAGAAAGGTAATGTTTCTTATCATATAGCCATGAAGAACCCACAGCAGAATAATCAATTACATCTTTAAAATGCAGATTTATGTTATAACACCCCGCCCTCAAAACATACTGTCATTGCCCCGGAGGGAGAGCCTCATATCTATATTTAAAACAAATTACTCAGGCAATACTCACACCCATAATTATTTGAGATTCATGGATCTAAGAAACAAAGGCAATAATAATACTATGACTGACATTGATTGAATGCTTTCTATTTTTCAGTGACTATTACCACCATCCTGCAAACAACCCTCATCACTCACCAGGACCATTGCCTCAGCCTGTCACCCGGTGACCCTTATTTTACTTTTATTTCCCCACCACCATCCCCACAGCAGCCAGACCCTTTTCAGAGACAAATACTCTCTGTGACTCCACTCCTTCAGGTCTTCTAATGACTTCTTATCTCATTCAAAATAAATTAAGAATCTCATCCAAACATTTTCCCATGACCTTCAAGACCCTGCATGAATCAGCCTTTCTAACTTCTTGAACTTCTTTCACCCTCTGCCTCTCCCCTGCTTCTTTAGCAACTCTGGTTTTCATCCTGACCCTTGGACACATCAAGGACACTCTCACCTCCAATTCTTTGCACTTACTATTTCCTCTTCCACAGAAAACTCTTCCCTGAGTTATACATAAGTCTTACTCTTCCAATTAATTTGGTATTCATTTAAGAGAGAAATAAATATTTTCTCTATAAGGAGACCCTCTGTGGCAAGCAGCCTCTACGATTATGTCTACAGAGACCCACTTCTTGGTATTCATAATTACCTCTCCTGGAATAATTTGCTTTTAACCAATAGCAGATAGCAACACTGGGGGGTTGTCACATAAATAATTCGGTTATAAAGATTATTACTTCTTCCATGGTGGCAGGGTGTCTCTCTTGCAAGCTTTGATGACATAAGCTGCCATGTTGGAGAGGCCCATGTGGCAAGAAGCAGAATGCAGCCTCCGGCCAACAGTCAGCACAGGCCTGAGGCCCTCAGTCTAACAGCTCTCAAGGCATCAAATCTAGTCAACCACCACATAAGGGAGCTTTGTAAGTAGAGCTTCCCCCAGTCAGGCCTTCAGATAAGACCTCAGCCCTTGCCAACTCCTTGATTGCAACCTTATGAGATATCCTGAAGCTAATCATTGTCCAGATTCTTGATTCACAGGAACTGTGAGATAATTAATATATATTGTTTTAAGCTAATAATTTCTGGGGTAATTTTTTACTCAGCCATTGATAGCTGACACAGCCTCCTTACCTGCCATTTATAAAATACCACCTTGCCATTCATCCTGTCTCCTGGCCCTGCTTTTTTTCTTCCTAGTCCACATCACCACCTGGCATTATGTATGTATATATGTATGTATTTTGTCTGTCTTCACTTACTGGACTTTTACCCCCTTTTGTTAATTGTTTTATGTCCATGGCCTAGAAGCAGTCTAGGCACGTTGTAAATTCTCAATAAGTATTTACTGAATTAGTGAATTCGTCATTGAATTTTTCCAACCAATCCAAGGCATTATATATGTGCATTACTATCTTTTTTTTTTTATGAGGAAACAGAGATGTAGAGATTTTAAGAACATGTCAGATCACAAGTAATAAGTAGTTGAGACAGGATTTGAATCCAGTCTGTCTGACTCTTTTTCCATTTATAACAATGTTTCTTAACTGAGGGTTTCTTAAACTGGAAGTTCACAAGTCTCTAAGGATTTGAAGCTAACTCTTAGCAGTTTCAATTTGTTTAATTAAAAAAACTGTGTTGATTATCTGAAAATATAAATATATTCTGAGTCACATGGACGTTGATTATTTTACATAATCTTGCCACATCAGTGCAGAAGCTTACGTAAGTGATCAGGTGAGCTCTATTTTAGTTATAGTGTCCTTCCTGACTCCCAGCCTGTAGACTGCAAGTTCCAGCATCTGATGTGAGGGCAACAGCCTCACAGAGATGGTTTAACCAGCTCCACAGTTGCATAAGAACAGACCCCAGCAACAAAGTCCTTGATAAATTGGTTCTTTTCTTCTGATTGAATGGACAATGAATGACACACTAGCTCAGCATGTTTCAAAACAGGGTTGTAAAATGGACAAATACAACCAGTAAAATTTAGTGATGACTTGCCTAGAATTTCAAACAAATGATATCTTATCAAAACAGTTCATTGCTGGGGCTATGCGTGGTGGCTCACGTCTGTAATCCCAGCACTTTGGGAGCCTGTGGTGGGTGGATCACGAGGTCAGGAGGTCGAGACCATCCTGGCTAATGCAGTGAAACCCCATCTCTACTAAAAATACAAAAAATTAGCTGGGCGTGGTGGTGGGCGCCTGTAGTCCCAGCTACTCGGGACGCTGAGGCAGGAGAATGGCATGAACCTGGGAGGCTGAGCTTGCAGCGAGGCGAGATCACGCCACTGCACTCCAGCCTGGGTGACAGAGCGAGACTCCAGCTCAAAAAAACAAAAAACAAAAAACAAACAAACAAAAAAACGTTCATTGCTAAGCGGTCATCAACATCTTCTCCAGATCTATTTCTTAGCCTCTACTCTTCCCAGCCTTTGACTCTCTTCCTCCTTTGTTCTCTATCCTGGTCCCTTCTATCTCAGAGGCCAGAGTGAGTCTGTTTGTGAACAGTGACTTCCCTAAATAGGAAACATGAAGAACTGTCAAAGAAGTCAAAGCCAAGTTTAGCTAGGCACCCATTGTCTACAGCGTGGAGGAAAACCACAAACCAGCCTTCCTGTATGTTCTGACCCACTTGGAGTGCAGGCCAGCACTGTAGGTCCTGGACTGAACCACCTCTCCAAGTCTTACAAACCTGCCTGAGCACCAGTAAAGCAAAAGCAGTATTTACCGTGTGTGGAATCACTCTCTAGAAGCCTTGCACTGTCATTTCAGAGATGTATAGTCCCATAGGAAACATTTTGGCCTTAATATAAAAGAAAAGCCACACCTATGAATCAGGGCGTTACATCAGGCATGCTCTGGACACTCCTTTAAATTTCTATCACACCACTTTGAGAAACAATGGACAGTAATGACCTTTTGAAAGAGCAAATTCACATTTTAAATGTCATCAAGCCAGGACGTTCCTTATTCCTTTAGCTTTTTAATCTACACCTAAGTGATGTGGTATAGCTTTTAGGTGACTGGATCTCTGCCTCCCAGACAGGAGCAGATGGGGAACACACACATCCTATTATGCAGGTAAGATGTCCTGAGTGAGAACAGTTCAATTAATAGATTACTTATTTGAAATCCAAAACTATTATTTGGATTATTTATTATCTATATTACTATTATCTATTAATACTTGAATTGTACTTTAAAAACATATTCTACAGATTCTTTGTATTTTAACATTATAATCTTGACCCTCCAAGGTCAGGCAAGATCAACATTTTTCTCTAACCATTTTTTTTTTAAACAGAGAAATAACAGTGACTACCTATGGAATACCTACTGATGCCTCGCTCCGTGCTAAGTGCTTAGCATGTTATTCTGTTTATCCTCATATCATCCTGGTGAAGTAGGTATTACTATCTCTAACTAGCACAAGGTCACGGGAGTGGTAGAAGCTGTGTGAAGCAAGGTCTCAAACTCAAGTTATCTGATTCCAAAGTCAATAATCTTGACCCCATTTTTGAATCTACTAACACTAGTTATTTATTTTGTGTTGCAGAACTCCAAGGCTTTCCTCAGCATTTAAACAGAACTAAAATTATTTTACAATATTTGGGTTTGATTCTACTTCCAAATATCCTGTGGTAGTATAAGCAATTTGGTATGGTCTTCCATATGGGCAAAATTTGATTTTGAAGATTTTTACATTTTAAGATTTTTTTAAATACAAAAATGTCACCCTTGTTTTTGTTGTTGTTGCTGTTATTGTTGTTTGTTTTGTTTTTTTTAGAGACAAAGTGTCACTCTGTTGCCCAGGCTGGAGTGCAGTGGTGTGATCTTGGCTCACTGCTACCTCTACCTCCCAGGTTCAAGCAATTCTCATGCCTCAGCTTCCTGATTAGCTGGAGGTAAAGGCATGTACCGCCACGCCCAGCTAATTTTTGTATTTTTAGTACAGACAGGGTTTCACCATTGAGGGGCAGAGTTGGTGGGATTTCCTGGGCCAGTTTGGGGACTTTGACAAAAGACCCCTGTGACTCAGGGTTTTGAGTTCTTAACCAATCGAGTGAAGGATTCAAAATTAACCACTCCAAGGGAGGACTGAAAAAAGAACCACTCTCAATGGACAAAAAGAAAGAAAGGGGAGGAGGTAACACAGGGATATAAGCCCTAGTCACCCCAGCCAGCTATGGCAACCCTTCCAAGTACCCTTCCACCACGTGGAAGTTTTCCTTTCATTTTGTTCAATACACTGCACTGCTGCTCACTCTCCTGGTCTGTGGACCCTTTTTGAGCTGTAACACTCACCGTGAAGGTCCACAGCTTCATTCTTCGAAGTTACTGAGACCACAAACCCATCTGCAGGAAAAACTCCTGACTCATCATGTTGGCGAGGCTGGTCTTGAACTCCTGACCTCAAATGATCCACCCGCCTTGGCCTCTCAAAGTGCTGGGATTACAGTCAGCCTTGTTTTCTATGTGCTTAGAATCTAAGTTATATGGATCGTTTTTCCGGTCAAAAACAGAGAAAAGTTGTCTATACTTTAAGTACTCACTTATAATTTCCATCTTCAATTACTGACAATCCAAATCTTGGCAAAAACCTCCTGAAGAAAATTGAGATTTCTGATGATTTTACTAACAATGATTTCGCCTATTTCTAAGCTCTGTCCATAATTATACTTAGAGCATCTAAAAACTTTAGCCTGGATTATATTATTTTGTGCCTCACAGAAATACTTTCCCAGATGTACAATTGGCTATTAAGTCTTTAAATATGTTAGAAAATATCTATTTATTCCTGATCATTATTATATTATTTATTCATTCACTTATTAATCAATATCTCTTCTGGACACTATGTTTATTACTAAGGATATGAAGACAAAAAGAAAGTATACATAATCCTTGATCTCCATGATTTAACAAAGCAACTGGGAATAAAAGGAATAAAATAAAATAATTGTAACAAGAAATTGTGAACTTAAAATTATGTCACAAGAAACAGTTGATCTTTCCTGATGAATTGATACTCTTTCTTCTATTAAATAATAAAAGCTGTTAAAGTCATCATGAACACTTTTTGTCGTACCTCTTTATCTGACAACCACATTTTGCGTTCAGGTGCATCAATTTCTCTTTACTTAGATATTCTTATAGAAATATTTATCATTTTAACACATCTTTCTCTTAATTTTTATTTTTTTCTTGAGGCAAAGCCTTGCTCTGTCACCCAAGCTGGAGTGCCGTGGCACGATCTCGGTTCACTGCAACCTGAGGCTGATTCTCCTGCCTCAGGCTCCTGAGTAGCTGGGATTACAAGTTCCTGCCACCACGCCCAGCTAATTTTTGTATTTTTAGTAGAGATGGGGTTGCACCATGTTGGCCAGGCTGGTCTCGAACTCTTGACCTCAGGTGATCCATCCGCCTCGGCCTTCCAAAGTGCTGAGCTTACAGGCATGAGCTTCCCAAAGTGCTGGGATCACAGGCATGAGCCACCACACCCGGCCACATCCTTCTCTTTAATATCTTGACTCTTGTCCTTTTGCCCATATTTCAAGTGCTTTACAGCTTTTGGTGGCTACGTTTTAAACAATTCTTCTCCCTGCCAGTCCCCCAACACTCACAGACTCGGCTGAAGCCCCTGTGTGTTCAGCCAAAGCTACAAAATGATTTTAGAACCAAGGTAGCCCCAGAACAGAAGCAGATAGAGCAGATCTCAGCCTGTCCTTGGAAACCAGTCTCTGCTGTGGAAACAGAGGGGCCATGACCCTGTTCATGTACCACAGGGTCTCACTGGACCTGAGGGGCCAAGTTCTTGCTGCATCACTGTTTTTATATTTTATTTTATTTGTTTTTATATTGGGCATTTCATCACCATACTAAAAAGACTTACTCTAGAAACACCTGAAAAAGATATAATTACGAGAATAAAATGTTTCCTTGTAGAAACATTCTGTCTTTTCAAATGTACAATACTTTTATACCCAGCTCCTCCATAAAACTGCTCCAAAATTGACCCAATACTCATCAAAAATCCATTTAAAAAGTACTTAGATTTAGTTTCTTGGAGTTCACTCCCCTTCTCCTGGTGGTTTTACTTGTCCCATGGGATCTAAATGTTCAGGTGGTAGCCCTGGGTTTGCCATTACTTCTCTGTGTGGAAGATGCAAAGAGTTTTCACTTATAAAAGGAAAAACGCCCCAGCTGGGTCCGAAATGGACTTTCAGGGTCTTGCTGTTCTCTGCTCTTATGACCTAGATGTCTATTTTCACCATAGCATTAATTTCGGACTGAGGCAGTAAAGAGAAAGCTTTTTTGCCAGGTTGTTTGTTTCTTTTTAAGTCCTGGGGCTTATAGGAAGGAGACAGGAAAGAATTAGAGGAAGACTAAGAGCTGCTTTTATGAAAGACTTCGGAGCCTGATGCCTGAGGGTACAAGAATAGTTGCCTCAGAGGTCCTGCAGTCTGACTATAGGTCAGGTCAGTCTGAGGACTCTCAGGAGTAGAAAAAGCTGTGCTTGGACAAGGATGGGAGGGCGCAGCCCCAAGACCATCCCCTCCTGTAGCAATGACCATGAGGAGAGGCCTTCATCAACAGGCCTCTGTATCCTAGTCACAGAAAGCACAGGCTTTGCCATTAGAAAAACTCTACCGGTGAGTCCAGGCTCCACACCACTCTACTTTAGTGGAGCGGCCAATTGCTTAACAACTCCAGACTTTCTGTTCTCTGACATATACACCAAGGGGAATAATGGCTCCTGTGTCATAAGCTCAGTATGAAGATTAATTGAGATAGGGCTTGTCAAGCTTTGATCACAATATCTGACGCAAAGCAAGTACTTAATAATTATTAACTACCAGAAAGAGAAATACAAAAAAGAAAAAGAAGCAGAGCAGGAGATCCAGGGAGACTAGACCCTGCTATGAGCAGCTTTTAGAGAAAGAGAAACTTCCAGGTGACAGAAAGTGCTAAAGTCCCGTCAGGGGTTTACCAAGAAGCCATACTTAACAATACTTATATCAATACTACTGTTACTTCATGTGTACTCTCATGGAACTTGTGGATATTTGGGTTGCTTAAGATCAGTCTGAAAAGTTACTTTTCTATGTTTAAAAGAATTTAATATGGCTGATTTTAATTGGATCAAAGAATCGGTTGAATCCATTTATATATCCTCTACTTAGTATGAACTTTTATGCCTCATCTTGACCAATGAGAGTCTCCTTAGAGGTGTTGGTCCCATAAGTGACACTTTTCTTGTAGTTGCAAATTCCAGGACCCTCTGTACAACTGTCCCGATGCACTCTTTTAGGGAATATGTATCTACCATCCTGGTTTTGAATTGTGACTCAGAAGGTTCCCACCTTTCGACTATCCCTGGAAGTTGCATGATAGCCTTTTTTTGTTTGTTTTTTTTGTTTGTTTGTTTTTTTTACTTTCAGTAATCTACTGGCTATATCTTTGGGAAAATAAAACAAAATCTAAGAAAACTTTAAACTTTCTTACAGCAACAAGCTTTAGTCTACAGCTCCCAATTTTCTAAAATCTTAAGAGCTTCATGTTATCTTTATTTCTGAGGATAATTTTTTTTAAACTTTGTACCTTCTTCAGGTTTCCAGCTTTTTCCAGGTAAAGAATGGCAAATAGGGATCAGCTTATAAGTCAACTCCAATACGCTAGGAGTTAGGCAATAGGTGCCAACCGAAAGAAAGGTTCTGAGATTTTGATCTGAGTTCAGAGGGAACAGAGTGTGGGGACATGTGGAGGAACTAAACTGGGAACACAGGAGTCCAGGATGATGGCCCAGAAGCCACATATCTGCTGGGTGCTGCAGTGTGCTACACTGACCTACCTCCAGAAAAGCCCCACAGGAAGAACATCAACCAGCATCAACACAGCTGACTACTTTGTTGTCGTTGTTTATAAGATAATTTCAGTAGAAAGACTTATATCTCACTGGCTTTTAGACTCATCCCAGAAAGGTATTTTGGGGGCATTTTCTATACTATAGCAAAATTTGAGTCTCTTTTAGACCTTCTGAGGCTAACCCACAGTGGTAGCATAATGACTAACTGCATAACATACCAGCCAAGCCCATGCTATTTATATCAAACATGATGGAAATTTTATTAAACTCATAAAACAACTGTACAATAAGAGGTTGTCATGATATATGAATATTGAGACAAATAGTGCGATACAAAAAAAAAAAAAAAAAAAAACCTCTTCTTCTCTATCCTTGAAATTTTCCACACCTTGACCGTAGTTTCAAGGTCTTTAAGATTCTTCATGGCTGTCACTTGATGTGAAAATTACCTTTTTAAAAATAAATCTTGTCCATGGTACTGCTTTAATCTCTAACTTAATGCAAAATTATGTTACTTGGTGCATAAGACTCTCTTCACATTGTCAATGAAGAGAATTCCCCAGTGCTTAGGTTTTTCAAGAGGTACACTGCTATTTCCACATGTCAGGACTTCTAGTTAAGCAAGACGATTGAACACACAGTCTATCTCCACTGCCTTTTAAATCAAATTTAAAGTAAAAGACATAGGAAAGAAAACCCAGGAAGACAAGGAGAATAGGAACGGAGACAGAACATACAAGAGATAAAAACAAAATCAAAAAACTGGAAGATAAGATTATGAGCGGTAACTGACTTCCAATCTCAGAGAAAACTACAATCTAATTCCAAAGTGGAGGAGGCATTAATGAGAAGCAAATTGATGTTCACCTTAAAGTCCTCCAAAATGCTCTGGAAATGGCAGAAATAAGTTCTTCTAAAAGGGGAGGGACAGTCCCTGCAAACAGAAGGGTAAGTTGAAGGACTGGTTACATTTTTAAAGGGAGAATTGAACTTCACTCTTGCAATCATCCTTTCCCAATATAGCTAAAGTCTGGAAGTTTACCCTGGAGAATTTAACCTGAAAGGATGTTAGGTTGCTCACAAGAGATATAGCTAAGGGCGAAGATGAGGGGCTGTATTAAAAACAGGGAAGTTATGTGAACTTTGACATACGGAACCTTGAGACATTCAGCAACCTTCATCACTCAGCTTCCAGGAAAGGTGCAGCTGGATTTTATGTCTCTAAAGCAACAAACTAAGAAAACTGATCTTCCCATGGGAAAAGACCGATAAAAACACACAAATGAAGGCCTGAAACAAAATAGCTGGGCCATCACCAGTCACCCTATATTGAAGCTCAGCAGTTAACAAGGCACACCCATAAATACATTTTTATGTCTGTTTTAAATGTGATCACGAGAAAAGTCTAACATAAAGGAACAAACGGATTTGAAACAACGAAAAAGGAGAACTGCAAGACAGCAAACAGAGCAGAAAAAATCTTTTTAGAACTACACTATTCTCAGAGATGTAAGAGAAGAAATGGCATGCAGGAAGGGATGCTATTTAAGAAGAATTATTCAGACAATAGAGAATTCTTAGAAGATAAAAACAGAATGCAAAAATTTAAACAACAAAACTCAATAGAAGAGTTGAAGGCCACAATTTAATAGATATTTCAGAGAGAAGAAAAACTCACCAAGAGATACAAAATACAAGGAAAAAAGGAATGCAAAATACAAGGAAAAAAGGATCAGGACTTCCAATATTATACTAATTAAAAACACCAGAGAGAAAAGTGAAAACAGAAAGGAGGGAGTGATTAAATAAAAATCTCAAGAAAATTCCTCAGAGTGGAATAACACAAATTTCCAAATTGAGTGCTCAGAATAATAAAATAAAAGTTCTTATCTTCCTGAAAAAGCATGTCTTTATGAAATTTCATAATACTAAGGCAAAAGAAAAAGCAAAACCCTGCCAGAAAGAAAAATAATGGGTAACATACAAAGAGTCATGAATAAAAATGACGTTAGGAAGTATCCCAAAAACAACAGTGGAAATTAGAAAGTAGTGGTGGGAGGCCTTCAAAATTATGAGAAAAAATTATTTCTAACATGTAGATCACTTCAAAGAGGGCTGGTGGAGCTGCAAAACCAAGAGCTCTTCATGTATGACCAAATATTGAAGTTCTCCATAGGATGCCATAGTCACTCAGTAGTGCTCTATCTTCCTAAGCAGATACAAGACTTAGCCGCTAATAATCATGACCTAATAACCCATGATTGGTAATGTGGGAAGTAAATGCCTCAAAGTTAAAAAAAATACTATTTATAACATGGAATGGTATATCTGGGAAAACTGTCAATCAAACAAATATTCCAAAAAGTTTAGCTTTTAGGCACCTTACCTTATGGAGTTACTGGAGGAGGTACTTAATGAAAATAAGGGAGGAAACCAAGAATGCGAAAAACTGGGTTTCAGAACACAAGAAGTCTAACACAGCAGAAAGAAGGGTATTCTAGTAATGACGGCTTATAGTAAGCCAAAGGAACGGCCACTATCAATTGGTGCATATGGACCAAAGGCTCCAGGAGTTATATCTCTAAGAAAAAAGAATAAAATACACACACACACACACACCCCACAAATGAAGGCTGTATTACCTGTTACATTGAATCTACTGAGGGGAGAGTTACATTTCTGGCAAAGATAAATTACCCCTAGGGCATTAAGAACCAAAGCAAAAATTAAACAGAGGCAATTATCAACTGAAGGGAATTCAGCAAGCTTTACCTAAAAAAGAAAATGTAATCATGGATGTCATGTGGCTGAGGAGTGACTAATAATTTTGTGGAATTTTTGACATAGCTCTATTGGGAAGATAAGAGAATGCAATTACCTGGGGGAGGGGAAGAGAGTATATTTTTAAAAGCTAAATCCTTTCTAACCATATGCAGGACAAGGGGTATTGGTATTTCTTTATATTACATTCTATAGTGCATTTGTCTTTAAAATCATGTACACGTATTCATTGGACAGAAATAAAACATATCTTTCAAATTGCTGTATAAGCTATCATCCAAATAATGATCTTTTACAGTAACTAACCCTAGTAGTGAGCATTTTTACATTTCTAGTTAAAATTTTCTTCCAGTTTTATTTAAAAGTTCTGCAAGAGACCAAGTGCTCATTGTTGAAATTAATTTGAAAACTGAGATAATTATCAAAGGGAAAAGACTGCTTTTTTTCCCTGAAGGATAATTAAGTGCTCTGATTCTTTTATCCACTTTACCTTTGCAAAATTCATCATAGAAAAAGTAACACCATAATCTGGAAGAATAACTTCTCTTGGGAAATCTTGACTATCACAGAGTTGAGTTGCAGATTCTCAGGATAGTTGCCTGAGTATTCCTCCCTAAGAGAAAGACCTGTCCCTTGACAAACAACTTGGCACTAGAGTGATAAATAAAAGCCCTCTCTTCATTAAATCCACTCTTATTTAGCAACTGAGCAGGTCAAGTAAACAAGACAGCAAGGAAAATAGGACAGACTCCTCTAAAATCATCAGGCAAGGTGGATCTTTTTAAGGATTTGTCCTCTAACTGATCCAATCATTCTTGGACAAGTGCTTGCCTCAAAAAAGAAGCCAGCTACTAAGTGGGAAACGAAGGCTGAAAAGTGATTGCAGAACTATTTTTGTATAGGACATTACAACCTACACAGATAACCCATCTTATTCTTTACATTGACCTTGACTTTTTGGTCAGCTCAAGTAATTTTTCAATAAAAGAGTTCATATAATATAAATCTTTGTAAAAATGAAAACAAATAAATGTTTTAACTTAATTTGAACGTAAATGTGTTTTACTCTGTTTTCAAAATGCTAACCTGAGTCTGAAAACTGGTCTATGGTCAAATAATTGTTTCCATCATTTTTAGAGCAATTTTCAAAGAGGTCTCATTTCAAAGAGAAGTGTCCAATTTCTCAATTTGTTTTTTCATTAGAAAATCTCTCTAGTTACAAAAGAATATTTAATATAAATTTCTGGTGGAGAGATGTTATGTTGGTCCTCTCCCAAATTCTCTTAATAATTTTATTTTTTCATACCTCTAAAGAACTCATTAATGTAACACCCTATGGGCAATATTGAAGGCATCAAAACAATGCTTAAAGAGTCCCAGAATTTACTGTTGTCTGTTAGTTAAAAGGCGATACTAGTGATGTGTGCATGCACAATTTAAAAGACCAGTACAAAGGGTTTATCCCCACACTTTGTCCACATAAAACCAGAGCTTTGCTTTATAGCTGCAAACACTGTTTTCCAAACCCACAGGTGTCTGAGAGTTGGCCACCTAGACTTAACTCAGCCTGAAGCCTTTGTTCAAAGGGAGCTCCTTCATCTTCACAGATGCCTAATCTGTTTGCTGCTGCTGGTTCTCAGCAGTTCACAACAGTGCCACAGTGTTTAAAATTGAACCTCAGAGTTCCCTTAAACTCTTTATTCTCTCCCGATTGAGGTAGCCCCATTTGCGCACGCTATCCAGAAGCCAGGGAAGTGTTCTGCCTTCACCCATCCTGTATCACCTCCATAGATGCCCAGTCAGGGCAACTGACCATGTGCCACGACTGGGGCTTTCATTCCTGTGATTTTCCGAAGCTGCGTTGGTGAAATTACACAAGAGACCAGGTCAGCAGGCTGCTTCCAACCTTTCAAGGAGCTGTTTGATTGTATCACTCCCTTCACCCTCAGCCAATTCTGGAAGTTCAGTACCATGCTGGCACCTCATTGTCATTCTTGGTGTGGGGTTTATGCTTTGTTTTTCTCAAAGGAGTGTTGCATTTTGTGCTTCAAGAGCAGACTACTTTCAGTTTCAGGTTGCCCTTAAAAATCCTTACATTGTGGGTCTTATGTGACCAACACTGATACATAATATTGGTCTTTTAAGGTTTATTGTAGATCCATTTGTAACTTAAGACATGAGCACGCCGTAGGTGTGGCAGACTTATAGGAATTTCTCAGGATGGCAGGAAACTCTCATTTTCACATGAGTACTCACATGAAACTTGCGAGTTGTTCTCCTCCAGAATCTCATCCTGGCCCATGGGTGCTTTCTCCATTCTAGATCTTTTCTATTGAACAATCCCATCTAATGTGTGTGTGTGTGTATGTGTTCCCATGTAACAATTTTTCCTGAAAATAAGCAATATCTAAGGTACAAATTTTTACCTTAATTATGTAAGAGTCTAAATATTTGAGTACCAGTGATAATAAGACACTTCATCACAACTTAATAATGAGTGTATTCCACTAAAACTCACGTCCACCATAACTTAAAAATTGCAAACCTCTTCCTACATTCATCTTTTGAAAAGATCTACATCATAATGTCCAATAATTTCAAAAAATATATGTGATCATCTCAAAGCTATTGCGTTTTTAAAATGCTACAGATCAACCTTGTATTTATACTGACTTATCTTGCCAGAAAGTATTATAATTCAAAATAAGACAAATAAAATTATTTTTATAACAGCTTTATTGAGATAGATACCATAAAATAGACTCATTTAGGGTACATTTTATGGTATCTAGTTTATATATTTGTGGTATTTAGATACCATAAAACATACCCTAAAAGAGTTCATTTTACAGTATCTAAATTATCTCAATCAAGCTGTCATAAAAATGTACTCATTTAGGGTTCATGTGTAAAATTCAATAGCTTTTTATATATTCAGAGAACAACTGTACTGTGAATTTTATTAAATTTTACACATGTACTCTAAATGTACTCATGTACATGTGTAAATGAGTAAACTGTGTAGCCATCAACACAACCAATTTGAACATTTTCATCACCACTCTGCCACCAAAAAAATCATGTCCCGTGAATTGCTCTCCAATACATCCATCTCTGCTCCCTCCCCTAGCATTAAGCTACCACTAGACAACCACTAATCTACCTTATGTCTCTATGGATTTGCCTTTTCTGAACATTACACATAAATGGAGTCATATAATATGCTGTCCTCTATGCCTGACTTCTTTCACTTAGCATAATATTGTCAAGATTCATCTATGTTGTAGCAAGTGACAGAATCTCCTTTCTTTTAATGACTGAATAATATTCTATTTTATGCATATACCACATTTACATTTTGTTTATGTTTTTGTCAGTTCATGAACATTTGGGCTACCTCCTGGCTACTGTAAATAATGCTGCTATGAGCACTTGTGTACAAGTGTTTGTGTGGATATATGTCTTTATTACTCTCAGGTATATAGCTAGGAATGGAATTGCTGGATCAAATTATAATTTTATGTTTAACTTTCTGAGGAAGTGCCAGAATGTTTTCCAAAGTCACTGCATCATTTTATAAATCCCCACCAGCAGTTTATGAGGGTTCTGGTTTCTGTATATCCTTGCCAATATTACTTATTACATCTCTTTTTGATTATAGCCAACCTAATGGGTATGAAGCAGTATCTCATTGTGGTTTTGATGTGTGTTTTCCTAATGACAAATGATGTTGAACCTTTTTAATGACCTCATTGGTCATTTCTATATCTTCTGAGAAATCTCTATTTGCATCTTTTGCCTATTTTTAAATTTGGTGGTCTTTTTATGATTGACTTGCAGAAGTCCTTATATATTCTAGACACATGTTCCTTATTGGATATATAAACTTTAAATATTTTATTTCATTCTGTGGGTTGTCTTTTAACTTTCTGGATAGTGTCCTTTGAAGCAGAAACATTTTTAATTTTGATAAAGGCCAATTATGATGGTTATTTTTATGTGTCAGCTTGAGTGGGTTAAGGGATGCCCAGATAACTGGTATTATTTCTGGGTATGTCTGTGAGGTTGTTTTCATAAAAGATTAACTTTTGAGTAAATAAGTTTGCCCTCACCAATGTAGGTGGGAATCATCCAATCTATTGAGGGCCAGAATAGAACATGAAGACAAAGGAAAGGAAAATTTGCTCTCCTTGCTTCTCCTGCCCTTGAATATCAGTGCACTTGGTTCTCAGGACTCTGGACTAGGACTGGGACTTACACCATTGGCTGCCTGGTTCTCAGGTATTTGGACGTGTACTGGAACTGGACCACCAGCTTTCCCAGGCTTCCAGTTTATAGATGGCAGATCATGGGACTTTTCAGCCTCCATAACTGCATGAGTCAATCCTTCATAGTGGCTCTCTTTCTGTATACACTTCTATGTCTCCTATTTTTTCTTTTTCTCGAGAGAACCTTAATGCACCAATTTATCTATGTTTTATTATTCATGCTATTTCTGTCATATGGAAGAAACCATTGACAAATTTAAGGTCATAAAGATTTATCCCTAAGTTTTCTTTTAAAGGTTTTACCTTCTACATTTAAGTCTTTGATCCTTTTTGAGTTAATTTTTGTATGTGGTGTGAGGTAAGGACCCAATATCATTCTTTTGCATGTGAATATCAATGTGTCATAGCACCCTTTGCTGAAATTAAATAACACTAAAAAATAGCATCTAATTTCCCCATAGAAACAATAGTATAAAAGATTAAAATCCTGATAAATATATGGTGTTCAAATTCACTGAGTCATCATTAACACTGGTTTAGTCACCAATTTCGTATGTTATACAGACTGTTAGTATAATTAAGCACAGATGCTTCTTGACTTATGATGGGAATTGGTCCCAATAAGCCCATGAAAATACCATGTCAAAAATGCATTTAATACACCTAACCTACCAAACATCATAGTTTAACCTAGCCTACCTTAACAATGGCCCAGACACATTAGCATACAGTTGGGAAAAATCATCTAACACAGAGTCTGTTTTATAATAAAGTCTTGACTATCTTTTGTAAATTATTCAATACTATAGTAAAAGTAGAAAACAGAATGGTTGTGTGGATACTCAAAATACAGTTTCTATTGAATGTGTACCATTGTTGCACCATTGATAAATTGTAAGTTGAACCATCCTAAGTTGTGGATATCCATATTTTTTCAAGTAAACACTGGGCAACATAGTTACCAAGCTCAAATGTCATAAACTTATCTTTAACACACAGCAGTATCATAATCTATTATGTAAAATTTCTTACATCTTCTCTTTGTATTTACTGCAACAAATTGGTTAATTAAGAAAAGATTTTTGGTGTCCAGAATGTCCAGAACACTTTGAGTGTTAATTGAGGATAAATTTAATAAAAGTCAATATTCAAAACTCTACATACATCCTCACCAGCACTTGGCATTATCACGCTTTTTCACTTTCATCATTCTCCTGGATGTGCAGTGGTATCTCTTTCTGGTACTCATTTGTATTATTTTAATGACTAATGAGGTTGAGCATCTTTTTATGTGCTTATTAATCATTTGCATATCTTGTGACATTTCTACTAAAATCTGTTACCCATTTTTGTTGCATTCTTTTCTTCTTATGATTGAGTTATCAGAACTCCGTATGCATTTGAGATATATGTCCTTTGTTACATGTGCGTATTGTGAATATTTTCTTTCTGTTGGTGGCTCGCCTTTTCATTTTCTTAATGTTGTCTTTGTTATTCAAACAGCAGACATTTTTAGTAGTGATGAAATAAGATTGAATATATATCAATAAAACAAAATTAGGTCCAGAAATAGACCCACATATTTATGATAACAAATTGTTTAAGTAACATAGGTTCTGTTTTTGTCAACATTTTATAGTTTCAAACCTGCAAAATATTATTTCAAAATAAATGATACCACAGTAAAGCCGAATCAATTGGAAGCATTGGAAAATACTTGTGGTTCTAATAATGAGCACCGGAGCTTGTCCATGGTCAATAGATTTTTAACAATGATTTCAAGGTAACTCCATGGAGGAGGGAGGAGTAGACTTCCAACAAATGATAGTGGAACAAGTAAATATTCATTTGGGGGAAAAATCATGTTTTAATTTTATACCATACATAAATTAGTTAATTAAGGACAGATTATAGGCCTCATCATGAAATCTAAAGCCATGAAATTCTACAAGTAAATAGGAGAAAATCTTCACCACCTTTGGGTAGGCTAAGATTTCTTAGACAGGAAACAAACAATATAAAGCAGTACATTTTTAAAACATTTCAATATTAGTCCGAAGTATGTCCATCGGGAGATGAGACGTATTTTTCATACCTATAACACGTTACATGTTCAAATGGACACTGCTCATAAAATTAGTTACCCCTTGCTGGTAGAGAAGTGGGGGGTCTACAGCACAAGGGTAAGGCACCCATATGCAGAGGGAAAGGAGATCTCTCCTCGGCCTGATACACAGAGGAGTGTTGGGCTCTCTTCGGTTTTAGTCTGCTTTTGTAACTATGTTCACTTTACCTCCTCCTTTCTCCAGGGTGATGGCTTTCTTAGGGTTGGCCCAATTTCCATTAGGTTTTAAAGAAATTCTAATTACATTTTTCAGCTGTACTTACACTGAAATCATTTTCTAGTGTGACTTCTAAGCAATGCTGAAGTTGTGAGAGAAGAGAATGTTCTTGCTAAGAGTAAAGCAGTGCAGTACAAGCAAAGAGGTGACTACTAAGAAGACACCCTATCCCGCAGTTGAAGGTTACTGTTGGGGGAACATCATCATCAACACTTTCTTTCTCTTTTCCCTATATGCATTTTTAAAAGTCTTTTATTTTCAGTATAAAATCTTATGGGAATGCAGACAAGTCTTGAAAATAATCTCATAGTGTATTTCTACCTGCATGCTACATTTACCGTATCTCTTTGAAATTTCAGTTGCTTTCTTCCATTCATGGGCTTTGGTAGTATTTTCCTCTTTTGCTGTGCTCAAGAGATTTCTTAATTTCCAAAACTGAATACAGTTTGTTCTCCCAGCTTTCTTCTTGCATGTCTTGATCGCTGAGGTCTGTGATCCCATTTCTTTCTGTGCTGAATTTGAATATCTCTTAGTCACTGATAATAAGCTCTCCTATCATTTTCACACTTGAAATCAATTTCTCTTAGCAGTAAACAGCAGTCCTAGTATTCTTTTTAAGTTGTAAAAAAATTTAAAAAGTTATGCTGAAGTAATCCAGCATGCAATACACAGAACTAGAGAATGAAAGAAAACGCTGGTGCAGACTGATGCAGCTAAAGCAAGATATAGCATGATCAATAAAGAACAGACAGCTCCTTAATTTCCTTGTCTTCCACACAGATTTATAAAATTGAAAATTAGATTCAATAACCCATTTCCAGGGAAAACAAAAACTGCTTTGAAAGCTAACTCTACTAAGCTCTGCCTGTTACCTTTCATCTCTTTCACTAAATCTGATGCTCTTCACAGAAGCACTTTGGAGTTTTATAAATCAAAGAACCAAAAGGAAAATCTACCCTCTGAAAATTCAGCATGACTTCATACATTAGCTTTGTCACTATGATAATAGGAAATATGTCAGCTTCTCACAGCACACATTTTACTCCTAGTGTTGTATCTGGGCAATTTTAGGAAGTATATGAACTCTTTTAGGCTTAATACTAAAGCCAAGAATATAACAGAGGCATGAAATATCCAAGAGAGAAAATAATGTACAAGAACAAAAGTAATATTGTCTTTTGAACACATTTTTAATAATTTTTTGTAATATAGTTGAAATCTTACAATAATAACTTGGGGTATATCTTAAATACTTTCAATAGATTAGAATTATGTGATAATGAGTTTTATTTGAAATAAATGAGCTGTCACTTGGGAATTGAAATATTTTATAATCCAAAGATATTTTTGAAATGTTCTTTGGTCTACATTAAAAGTGTTTATGCCTCACACTCAAGTTATTTGTGCTGTGAAGTAATGTGCAAAAATGAGATTTTGTGAAGCAAAGGGAAACAACCTGAAATGTAACAGTTATGAACAATACTGAAACTGGAGCATCTAAGGGCTGTGAATGGTTGACTCCATAATGGTTAATAACAATTGAAAAGAAATGAACCAAAAACAAACAAACAAAACGTGAAATTTACCAAGGCCGATAAACACATATTTAGCCTCACTAGTAAATCCAGAAAACCAAATTAAAGCAACAGTGAGATGCCATTTTTCAACTACTACATTGAAACATATAGACACATCCAATAAGGATGGTTTGGCGGCTTTTACAGCGAATTGTTAATACTGGCTACCTCAGAAGGATGCAATTAGAAAAGCAATTCCCTGTTTAAAAAAAACATGTATTAGTCATATAACTTGAAAAATAGCAGTATGGTAGAAAAGTAATAGAAAACACACATGTGTACACACACACATAATTCTCCATGTTGGGTTTCCTTAGGCGCTGGTGTCTAAACTGTAAATTTCTGGAGTGCAATTTGGTAAATCAAATAACTTAAAAATGCACATATTCTTTGATGCACAAAAATTTACTTTTAAGAATTTATCTTACCAAAAATAATTATGATTACAGGCAGAAATAACTATGGGAGAGTTTATTGAAGAGGCTTCACAATAGTAAAATAGTGGAAATAGTATAAATGTCCAATAATAGTAAACCAATTAAATAAATTGCATGTTTTCTGTATGATACATTACTGCACAGAAATTACAAATTATGCTATAAAAGAAAATTTAATGGTGTTAGAATGTTCATTATATTATTAAATTAAGAAGTAAGTTGTAAAATAGGATTGCAGTGAACCTGTTTTTGTTTAAAATTACACAGTTATAATTTTCAATATACCATACATATGACAGCATTAGGAATTTACATCGGAATATTAACAGTGGTGATGTCATATTGTTAGGGAACGTGGAGAGTTTTAATGTATCAATGCAATCTGAACATTATTCAAATAGCAGTTAAGGTCTAAGAAAAAAACTGTGCAAGGAAGAACCAGTTTGAGTAATAAAAATATGGGAAAATTTTTCTGTCACTAATATCGGCAGAGAAAAATGAATAGACTTAAAGGAGAAAAAGGAATTATGAGAGGCAGAATTCTAAAATAACCCCCAATGAATAATGTCCTTGTATAATTCCCTCCCCTTGAATGTGGGAGAAACCTGCAACTTGCTTCTAGCAAATCGAATATGGCATAGTCACCCCCATAATTATGTTACTTTATATAAGACTTCATCTCAGTAGACTAGAGCAATGGCTTCTCTGGCTGGTTTTATAAGACCCAGCTGCCACATTGTAAGAGCTATGAACAGGCCATATGGACAATAAGTGCAGGAGCCTCTAGAACCTGAGAGGTACCCAGTTGACAGACAGCAAGAAATTGGGCCTTGGGTCCTACAACCACAAGGAACTGAATTCTTCCAAATACTTAAGCTTAGAAGACGACCTCAAATTCAATAGAGAAACACAGCTAGTCTGACACCTTGAATGCAATTTTGTGATACTCCAAACAGAGAACTCAGTTACACTGTGCTTGACTTCTGAGCCACAGAAACCAGGAGATAATAAATATATGCTTTTTAAAATCACTAAATTTGTGATCATTCTTTTCACTGCAAAAGAAAACTAATGCAGAAACCCAAGTAAAAATTTGTTACAGAATCTTAATTTAACTCAGTAATTTATCATGCTTTAATATTAGCAAGTATATGCTCAATGTCTCGAAATGCCATGCTCCATGCTTGGCATTGATTACATAGTGTCTGCAATCAAGAAGATTATAGTTGGAGAGAAAGATGGGCAGAGAATAATCAAACACAGCGCATTATAAGTGTGATGCAAGAGTCACACACAGGACATGTAAATCACATTAGGGTGAGGTAGAATGGTGGTTAAAAGCATAGGCTTCAAATGTTGAACTCACTTGGACTTGAGTTCTAACCCAACAACTTACTAATTTTATGAACTTAGGACAGTTGCTTAAATGAAAGATGCACTTTTTTCATACATAATGGTTATATTAAGACCAACTTTGTGGAGTTATTGTGTAAACTAAATTAAATAATATATAGCTGGCCAGGTGCGGTGGCTCACACCTGTAATCCCAGCACTTTGGGAGGCTGAGGCGGGTGGATCATGAGGTCAGGAATTCAAGACCAGCCTGACCAACACGGTGAAACGCTGTGTCTACTAAAAATACAAAAATTAGCTGGGCATCGTGGCATGCACCTGTAATCCCAGCCACTCAGAAGGCTGAGGCAGGAGAATTGCTTGAACCCAGGAGGCAGAGATTGCAGTGAGCCGAGATTGCACTACTGCACTCCAGCCTGGGCGACAGAGTGAGACTCCATCTTAAAAAAAAAAAAAAAAAGCTATTTAGAACATAATACATGCTTACTGAGAGCTATCATAATTATTTTGCTTCAAGGAGATAACACCTGAACTAAACTTTGAAAATGAGTTAATCTACTAAATGCTAGTGGGGAGTTTGGAGAGTCTAAGGAAAGGTAAAGGAGTTAAAAGTAAAAAGGTAAAATTGTATTAGTTCATTTTCACACTGCTATAAAGAACTTCCCAAGACTAGGTGATTTATAAAGGAAAGAGGTTTAGTTAACTCAGTTCCTCATGGCTTGAGAGGCTTCAGGAAACTTACAGTTATGGTGGAAAGGAAAACAGGCATATCTTACATGGCAGTGAAAGAGCTTATGAGAGTGCAGGAAAAATTACCATTTAAAAAACCATTAGATCTGGTGATAATCCACTCACTATCAAGAGAATAGCATGGGGAAAACTGCTCCATAATCCAATCACTTCCTTCTCTGGCACATGGGGATTACATTTTGAGATGAGATTTTAGTGGGGACATAGAGCCAAACCATATCATTTTGCCCTAGCCCCTCTCACTCTTGTCCTTTATACATTTCAAAACCAATCATGCCCTCCCAACAATCCCCCAAAGTCTTAACTCATTCCAGCATTAACTTAAAAGTCCAAGTCCAAAGTCTCATCTAAGACAAGTCAAGTCCCTTCTGTTTATAAGCCTGTAAAACCAAAAGCAAGTTAGCTACTTCCAAAATACAATGGGGGTAGAGGCATTTGGTAAATATTCCCATCACAAATGGGAGAAAGTGGCCAAAACAAAGGTGCTACAGGCCCCATAAATTCTGAAAGCCAACAGGGAAGTCATTAAATCTTAAAACTCCAAAATGATCTCCTTTAACTCCATGTCTCACATCCAGGTCATGCTGATACAAGAGGTGGGTTTCCATGGTCTTGGGCAGCTCTGCCCCTGTAGCTTTGCAGTGTATAACCCCTCTCCCAGCTGCTTTCACAGGCTGGTGTTGAGTGTCTGGGGCTTTTCCAGGTGCACAGTGCAAGTTGTTAGTCGATCTATCCTTCTGGGATCTGGAGGATGGTGGCCTTCTTCTCACAATTCCACTAGGCAGTGCCTCAGTGTGGACTCTCTCCCACCCCACATTTCCCTCCTGCACTGTCCTAGCAGAGGTTCTCTATGAGCGCTCTGCCTCTGCAGCTAACTTCTGCCTGTACATTCAGACATTTCCATACATCCTCTGAAATCTAGGTAGAGGTTCTTAAACCTCAAATCTTGACTTCTGTGCACCTGCAGGCCCAACACCATGTGGAAGCCACCGAGGCTTGGGACTTGCATTCTCTGAAGCAACAGTCCAAGCTATACCTTGGCCCCCTTTAGCCACGACTGGAGTTGAATGGAGTAGCTGGGATAGACGCACAAAGTCCTGAGACTGCACAGAGCAGTGGGGTCCTGCGCTCGGCCCATGAAACCATTTTTCCCTCCTAGGCCTCCAGGCCTGTGATGGTAGGGGCTACCATCCAGATCTCTGACATGCCCTGGAGACATTTTCCCCATTGTCTACGCAATTAACATTAGACTCTTCATTACCTATGCAAATTTGACTTGAATTTCTCCCCAGAAAATGGGTTTTTCTGTCTTACTACATGGTCAGGTTGCAAATTTTCCAAACTTTTATGTTCTGCTTCCCTTTTAAACATGTTTCAATTTCAGATCATCTTTCTCAAGTTCAAAGTTCCACAGATCTCTAGGGCAGGGGTAAAATGCTGCCAGTCTCTTTGCTAAAGCATAGCAAAAGTGACCTTTATTCCAGTTCCCAGTAAGTTCCTCATCTCCATCTGAGACTACCTCAGCCTGGACTTCACTGTCCATATCACTATCAGTATTTTGGTCAAAACCATTCAACAAGTCTCTAGGAAGTTCCAAATTTTCCCACATCTTCCTTTCTTCTTCTGAGCCCGCCAAACTGTTCCAAACTCTGCCTGTTACCCACCTGTATTAGAGCCTTGTGCAGGTCTACAACAAACTTTCAGAGAACAATAAACTTACACTGTGTTAAGCCATGGAGTTTTCTCTTTGTTTGTTTTTTAATCTCAGCATAACTTCGCCTATCTGACTGATACAGATATTATTACCAGAAATTGGGTAATTTCATAACAAAGAAAATTAGTTATGTGTATTAGTTGAGGGGCTGGATGACAGTGGTGAGAAAACTGATACTGGAGGTTACAAAAATGGTAACTCATGCTATGCAATAGAAAAGCAGTTGGAAAAATCTGGCCTAAAGGAACTTTATAGGTAGATTACAAACATAATGAACATGTAGCAAGATTGAGAAGAGATTGAAAAACAGTAAGTAGTATGTGTCAGCTCCAGTTGACTGTGCTAGAAATAGTTCTCTGAGAGAGAAATGAGCTCAAAAAAGTAGTGGCTCATTTGTAAGTATAATGTAAAAAACATGGAGAGGGCCCAGAAATTCGAGAATTTGGCATTAAAAAGGCAACTGCTTCTCAAACTCATACAGAAGAAAATGAGTAGGACTTTGGGCAAAGATGACCCATTAAAACTGAATGTTTCATCTAGGAACAAATTAAGGATTTGTCATGAGACCCATTTTAAAAATCCCTGGATAAATTAGGGTACCCAGGGTAAATATCAAATTAAGTTGTAGTGTCCAGTAAGTCTTTTAAGACAGCTCAGGGAAAAGAATCTAAAGGTGATTTTTCCACCCATGTCTGATAGGCTCAGGCAGCAAAAATTAATTCAAGGATAGGAGGGAGT
Organism: Papio anubis; assembly: GCF_008728515.1. NCBI lineage: Eukaryota > Metazoa > Chordata > Mammalia > Primates > Cercopithecidae > Papio > Papio anubis. The sequence goes on along the minus strand of NC_044990.1, from coordinate 12,921,774 downwards.
GGTAGCTAGTGACAGCAAGAAAGTAAAAAATTATAGCTAATATGAAAATTAAGACTCTTGAGTCTTGAGGACTGCTAGTATGGTTATTGGCATATGAAACTGACTCTAATTGAACAGATAAGAATCTCAGTGTTTGAGAGTCATACAGCAAAATAATTATCAACCTGCACTAAAAGACACTTTTTGAGTGTTTGGAACTGAAAATGACCCATAGGCCCTTGAACATCAACAGGCAAGAAGTAGACTGAGAAAACGTTACAGCACCTGCTGAAGGCATATTCTAGCAATACCCAAGGAGGATAATGAAAGGAAGAAAACCTCACAGGAGGTGGAGCCAAGAGCTACAGAAAACAACAGACTGAAGAGCCCTTTCCAGGGAATGGAATCTGAAACCTAATCATATACAGTTGTCTCTGCATATCCACAGGTTCTGCATCTCAAATTCAACCAACCTCAGATGGAATATATTTGGGGTGAAAAAGTGATAAACATAACACCACCACAATAAAAAATACAAACTTGTAAAACAATGTAGTATAACAATTGTACAGGAAGATGTGCATAGGTTATATGCAAATACTACACCATTTATATAAGGGACATGAGCATCCACGGATTTTGGTATTTGCAGGGTGTCTTGAAACTAATCTCCCACAGATATTGAGGGATGACTGTATAGCATGCCTTGTTCCAAGGGTAGAGAGCCATTGCAACATCTTTGCCCTTGCTGTATACCAGTGATAAATGTATCTTGCATTTTTCCTTCATCTGAATGTCTACTGGGGCCATCCTGACCTTGGTATACTGTTATAAAGGGTGTAAGGAGAAACAAACAACTTACCTTATGAATGTATAGGTCTCTGTAATAACAAGGTACATGTCAAGACCAAGGTGACTAAAGGTATCACTCAGAGATCCTGGACTTGAAGTAGGATCCAGTCAGTTTGTTAAAATTTGGGGTTATAATCCCTTAGGAAAGAGGTAAATATTTTTTTGCATGTCAAAAAAATAACTACGTGTTGTGTGATAGAACTGGGTAGTCATCAGGGCTATTCACCACATATTTCCAGCGCTCCTCTAGGTACATGGAAGGAGGACAATGCTCTGCCCTCTTGAAATTGGATATGGCTGTATGACCTGATGTAGCCAACGACACACTTTCAGATGTAGTACAAGTGATTTCTAGGCAGAAGTTTTAAGAGCCAATATGCAATTCTGTCTTCCATCCCCTTCTGTCTGGTTTGGCAACAGGCAATGTTTCAGATCAAATCTATTTCATCAGTCTGGATTCCTTAGTCAGGATGACAAAAAGCAGAACCCCCCAGCTACTTGTGGAAGATGTTGCTGTAAACTAGTTCTTGTTGTATGAAGCCAATGAGTTTGTGAAGTTGTTTTTATACTAGATAACTATTCTATCAAGATTGATCCACTAACGTGGGTATAAGGTATCTGTGATTTTGTTCCTGTCTAGTTCTCAAGGAACATCCCAATCATTCTCTGAAATGCTTGTACTCCAGCAATTCTAGTAAGCTACTTTAAAATAAAAGCACAATGGTGTGCAGAGCGTGAATCGGAGGTAGAAAAACCAGAGAATGATATTGAAGTCATAGGAACAGATGAGCCCAGGTAAATATACAAAGGAATCCAAATATGAAAGGCTAAGGACAAAGCAAAGGTATTTAAAAGCTGAATGGAAAAAGGCATGGAATGCAATGAGGGAGGACAGAGGCAACCTAAACCTGTTAGAGGAGTTCTAGGGAAACCAAAGGAGAAACATTACAAAACTGAAAGGCTCATAGCATCAAACTGGACAAATAGATTAAATAGGATGGGGATTAAGAAGAAACAATTATATTTGACTATTAACAGGCCTCTGTTGTCTTCAAGAAGAGTTTCAATGGAATAAAGGATCAATAAAAGGACTGAAGAGGCCTAGAGATAAAATGAGAGGAAAAGAAGAGGGAGTTCAAGAAGAACAAGGGAATACTTGCTTCTGGCAGTCACTGCCTCATTCTTTTCTAAAAAGTAAGTCATCTTCTAAGGCTCCTCCACTCCCAAAAACCAAGGACCCCAATCTAGAAAGTGAGGTCTATATTAACCCCAGACATGTGTTGGGTGACCTCCATGCTAAATCTCTGTAAGAATCAATGTGGCGTTGGGAGCTAAGCCACTCCAGGCTTTACAGTGGACAAGTCTAAACTTCTGGATAAGTCTCTCCAAGCTGCTATGTCTCTGAGCATAGTGTGGTGCTTGAGGAGGAGCCAACATTTGTTACACTTATTATATCAGACATCTCTTTTAATCCCCGTTACAACCCTCCAAGGTGTGTCTGCATCGGATAGGTAAGAAAACCAAAGCTCATGGCCCAGCGTGGTGGCTTACGGCTATAATTCTAATTTTGGGAGGTCAAGGTGGATGGATCACTTGAGCTCAGGGGTTCAAGACCAGCTGGGCAACATGGCGAAACCCAATCTCTACAAAAAAAATACAAAAATTAGCTGGATATGGTGGCACATGACTATAGTCCCAGCTACTTCGTGGGGGCTGAGGTAAGAAGATCACTTGAGCCCGGGAGGTCAAGGCTGCAGTGAACTGAGATCGTGCCACTGCACCATGGCACTCCAGCCTGGGTGACAAATTGAGACCCTGTCTCAAGAAAAAAAAAAGAAAAAGAAAAGAAAATCAAAGCTCACAGTGTTTACATTACACACCCAAGGTCAACTTGTTATAGGCAGCAAGGCCACTATATCTTTCAGACTCCAAAGCCCAGGCCTGTGCCATACTTCTCAACTGGGAGTATCAGTCACTATGGGGGAACCCATGGTCCTATGCCATGACATCTAGAGATGCAAAAATATGTAAAATTTGCATAAGTTTTTAATGTTAAATCGAAGACATTCTATGATGTTCAGGCGTCAGTCTGCATGCTCTTTTGCCAAGGTGGGTCCTGCTTCGGAAAAGTTTGAGAAATACTGCATGTTCATACCACCTAGAATGGACCTAGGCTGAAACACAAATTGCCGAAGCCGGTATCACTTTGACTCCGGTGAAGGAGAGGCTAGAGACCGTGCCAGAGCAAATTCCTCCCTGCATTGCATCCTTCTTTGATGCCAGGCTCCTATGTGCACACAAAGCAACTGGACGCTTGTAAAGATTACCCAGTGATGAGAGGTGGCCTTCTCATTTTTTGGAATGGGGAGGTGAAAAAAAGCAGCCTTTCTCCACGTTTCAAATGAAAATTTTAACCGTCTTCTCTCTCATTCCCCAAAATGATTTTGGCCTATTGAAATATAAACATTCTTAATACAAACAGGCAAATATCCGTACGTTCCCGCCATGGCTGCTGGAGGCCATCACCACCTCCGAGCAGAGGATGGCTGTGCCACTCACGCATGCCAACCTTGGCAAATCTGCCAGGGATCCCTTCACTGAAGCTATGGACTTGACATGATACAACTTTATTTAAAAACAAAATCTGAGAATGGGTTGGAATTTACGAGTTCGGGTTCAGCCAAGACTGAGACCACCAAAGTGATGGGCAGCCTGGAAACCAAGTACAGAAGCCTTGAGTGCGGCCTGGCATTTATGGGGAAATGGAACACTGACAACATATGAGGCACCAAGACTGCCACGGAAGATCAGCTCGCATGTGGACTGAAGCTGACCTTCCATTCATCCTTCTTACCTAACACTGGGGGAAAAACGTGCTAAAATCAAGACAGGGTATGATTGGGAGCCCATCAGCCTGGCTGCAACATGGATTTGGACATCACTGGGCCTTTAATCTGGGGCATGCTGGTGCCGGGTTAGGAAGGTTGGCTGGCTGGCAACCAAATGAATTTTGAGACTGCAAAGTCCTGAGTAACCCAGAGTAACTTTGCGGTTGCCTACAAGACTGATGAATTCCACCTTCACACATGTGAATGACAGGACAAGAGTTCGGTGGCTCCATTTACCAGAAGGTGAACAAGAAATTGGAGAGTGCTGTCAATCTCTCCTGGACAGCAGGAAACAGTAATACTCATTTCAGAATAGCAGCCAGGTATCAGATTGACTCTGAAGACTGCTTGGCAGGTAAAGTGAACACATCCAACCTGATAGGTGTAGGATACACTCAGGATCCTAAAGCTAGGTATCAAACTGACACTGTCGGCTCTCCTGGATGGCAAGAACGTCAATGCCAGTGGCCACAAGCTCACTCTCGGACTGGAATTTCAAGCCTACATGAATACTGTACAATCATTTAAAGTATTTTGAAGCATAACACCCTTCAGAATTTAGTGTATCTTTCAATGCTGTATGTCTGGGATGCAAATATTGCTAAATATCATATCAGACCTCCAGGTTTTAAAGACAATTCAGCTTTAAGGTGTTACCCTTTCAGAAGTACAGAAGAAACCCAATTCCACAAAAGGTCCTTTCAGCTGTTGACTTGGGGAGCTAGGTGGCCCTTCTAGAGATGCCACGTTTCTTTTTTACCTAGAAATAACTGCAGTTGGAACCTGATATGTAGGCACTTTGTAAATGCATATTGAGTAAATGAATGAAATTGTGACTTCCTGAGAACTGAACCGTGGTTGCCTGACCCTACTTGATGATGAGAGGCTCCTTGTTAGATGGTGTGTACAAACTCACCTGAAAGGGACTTTTTAAGATGGCTCTTCATGACCTGTTTCTACTCCAGTTCATCAACACCTCTTTTACACCAAAAGGTCTGCAGGGTGTGGTAACTGTTTCTTTTGTGACATTTTGAGGTGGAAGAGGGTGCATGTGATGAAGCCAATAATTCAGGACTTAATTCAGTTTTACACTGTGGTTTTTGGTTCTTCGACCAGAGTATGACGTAGCTTCCAGGAGCTCCAGTTATAAGTTTGGAAGAGGCTGTGTGATTGTAATAACATGGTGACAACACTCAGAATCTAAATTGGACTTCTGTTGTATTCTCACCACTCTATTTTTTAGCAGTTTAATGAATACATTTTAGATTCTTCCATTCTGTGTGGAATTAGAACCTTCCCTTCAATACTGTAATTAACATCACTTAAAATAAAGTTTGAATAGAATACTGAAACCTCACCCTCCTATTGTCTTTATTAATTCAATGTAAATAAACAGGGAAAAAACAAATAGGCAAATTCTACTACTATCTAATTTATTCATTTAGTTTCACATACAGACTTACAAGAGCAAGTTTATATTAATTTAGCAACATTGCATTTGAAACAATTTTATTCCAATGCCTCATTCGCATCTTGTCTTTATTGCTTTCACCATTGCTTGACTCACTTTTCTAACAGGTTCCAGGGCCCATGTCTTTCTTACAGTCTAAATTCATTGAGAGATGGTTCTTTTCCATACGTGTGGAGACCGTCAATGAATATCTCATCTCAAGCCACAAGAAGCCAATTTGTGTATATTTTTTTAGAAAATTGGTTTGTTTGTCTGATAGGTATTTATTTTCAGCCTCTACATTATCATTTACTGTATTCCTCCTAAAAGTAATCTTTGAAACTTTAAGCCTTCCTTATATTCAACATTTGAAATTGCATGATCATATACACAGGGGTACATGTGAAATATTATACTTTAAATTGTGCTTACAATAATTTAAACTGTGTTAAATTTTTGTCTTAAAAAATTTTATCGGCTGACCTTAAAAAGTTTTCAAAATTAGCATTGCTTAAGGTATTTTCAGGCAAATGTGTCTTTCCCAAATATATCTTTATTATTCAAAATTAAGTATCAATAATAAAGCCCATACCATGTAATATCAAAGTCCCTTTTCTCTAAGTGATAATTGTTTAAGAAAAAATGATAAACTCACCTTATAGTCAGGCATATACGGCAACTATTTTACCAGCGCAAAACTTTCCTCAGAACCCGAGAGTTCAGAAGGGATTCACATAACTATTAATGATTCCAAATTATGTTATACCTTCACAGCATAATGAAATTGGCCACAGCATAATAATAAGTTTCTCTTCCTCCTGTCTCCATATTCCTCTCTCTCCTCACTTGCCTATGCTTGATTTCTACTCATAATTCAATTCTAGAGCAATTTATATCACTTGCTGGGCCTATTGCAAGCCCCAAATTAATTATGACTTGGTAGTTTAGGGTCATATCAACATAGCTCTTCTCTAAAGGAGTGGTTCACAGATGAGGGAGAACCTAATTTCATGTGACTGAAAAAAGTAAACTTACATCAACAAATTCAGAACCCTTTGAGCATATCATTTACAATTTAATAAAAGTACATTCAGGGGGTCTTCACTAAATGCTGACATTCTTTGAGCAATATTTACCTAATAATATTAGCCAACATTCCCAGTGGTGCTGTTTCTCTGAATCATGTGTGAGCTCTTCCAATTCCTAATAAAAATGTCCTTCTATGCTGCTCATTTCCACATTCATATTTCCAGCCCTGATTCTCACCCAAGCTCCACTCCAACCTGCTCCTTAGGGATCATTTGAAACCTAGGATGTTCCACCATCATCTCATACCCAACATGCACAACAATGAATTTATTTTATTGCTTGTCTGAAGAGTTTTCTAAAAGTTTTGTGTTATTCACCATGGGAAAGAGGGAATGAAAGTTACACTTAATATAGGATGTATGGGTCTGTATAAATTAACTGACATAGCGGTCAGAAAACCCTGGCCATAGGATAGTTCTACTTCCTTGTATTACTAAATTTTGCACCCCCGAGTAAGATTTTATAAGTTGAGCTAATAATAATACATGTTTTTCTCTGCCTGGGTTTTGTGTATCAAGTGAGAAGTAAACACCTCCTGCTCCTTCTGCTGTAATTCCCTCTGAGTAAGCACTGCTGTGTTGTGTGTGTACATGTGTGTGTTTGTGTGTATGTGTGTGTATATTTGTGTGTGTATGTGTGCATGTATGTGTGTGCTTATGCACCTGTGTTTGCATAGGTGTGTATTTGTGTCTGTTTTTGTGTTTCCATGTGTACATATGTGTTTACATATTTGCATGTGTGTACGTACACGTGCGAATTTGTGTGCTTTTGTTTGAATGTGCACATGTGTATTTGTATATGTGTGAATGTGTGTGCAGTGCATCCTGTAAGAAGATTCAACCTGGGTCACAAAGTGGAAGCCTTACAGATGGCCTGTCTCCTCTTTGCCCTTCAGCTGGAGCTCCGCCCTTGTAACTTTCAAGTCATTTTCAGGGTGGGACATTCGAATTGTGTCCACCACCAGCCCCTTCAGTACAGAGAAGGGAATGCCTTGATTGAGGCCATCTTACCTTGAAATCAAAGGAACATAATAAGGAAAGTAGGATGTTGGTTCCAATTTTTGTTTTCTTGTCCACCACATCCAATAAACAGACACCTTTTGTTTTAGTTTTATATAAACATCTCCTCTTTAGAGAGCTCAATCTGCTCAAACAATATGGGTTAGAGAAGAGAAGCAGTGTCCCATTTCTACAAACAACTCAGAGACCAGGTACAACATTCTCCTGCTAGACCTCCATACACACACACACACACACACACACGCTCTCACACACTCACATACATTCACGTTCACACATACACAAATTCACAGTCACACATTCCCACCCACCCACACACTCACATACACACCCTTATTCACACACACACATTCACATCCATACACACTTACACATATACACATTTATGCCCACACATACACACACATACTCACATACACATATGTTCTCTCACACACACACATACTCACATACTCATACGTTCACACACACACTCACATACAAACACATATTCACACACATCCACGCCCACACACACACACAATCATACACACATCTGCACTCACACACATACTGTCACACACACCCAGAAGCACCCACACAGCTTTTTCTCCTTCTCACCAGGTCATATTTGTTCCTCACATCTCAAGGAACAGGGCCCAATTACTGTCTCTGGTTCTTTTACAATGTCTGGCCTGTCAACTTGTCCTCTCCATCCCCACAGCTGTCTCTTCATTTCAGTGCATCTCCTGACACCTGAGTGACTCACAACTTCCTACTAATGAATCTCCCTGACCCCAGAATCTTTACTCTAGACCACCTTGTCCTGGCACCAGATCCATCTTCTCGATCACAGCATTTTCTTATTCCAGCAAGTGCCACCTCATTGATGATCAACAAGTCCGGCACATTTAAACGTCATTCAATGAGGAAAGGGAGATTGCAAATGTTTCTGGGTGGCTTGGCTGCCTATTCATATGGGGATAGGGGAATTGACATCTCAGCCTGTCTCTTACACTCAATAGCCTTGTCAGCAATCTCCAGAAACATAACCATCTTGCACAGGCCCTCATGGTATATTTCTATTTTTGTGCATGTCCTACCTTCCTAAAAATATCATAAGCTTTCTGAGGATAAGGATGGTGCTGAAGCTGTGAGCTCATCCTCCACAGTGGCTGTCAGGTACCTTGCTGTGTGAGTGACTCCCAGCACCACCTCCGTGACCTCTATGATCTTGGGCAAGTCATGTGAGTTCTCTGAGCATCACTTCTATTTTATGTAAATAAGACCAAGAATACCTGCCTCAAAATGGTTTTGAGACTCATATTAGCCAATGCAGCTAAAAGGCTCACCACCGTACCTGGCACACAGTAGGTACTGAATAAACCATAGCAATGATGATTATTTGCTCAGTGGAATGCAGCTGCATCAGCTAAAACCCTTTGGAGAAATGTCATGCAAGCATTTGCTGCTCTGAAACTCTGCCTAGGATACATGGAGGCAGGTGTCACAAACAACAAGGTCTCCAAAACCAATGGCCACAGCCAGAGTTTTATCCAGGACTTGGATTTGGAATGGCAATAAACAAAGTAGCTGGTTTTCAGGAATCTCCAAGCTCTCCCAGAGATCTGCAGCACCATTCCCTCCCACAAGAGACAACCACACAGAAAATGAGCTACGTGTGCAGTTCTGTGTGCCCCTATCTCAGGCATTGAAACAAGCTCATCTTGAAATGCAGCTCAATCTCTCTCTGCTGTCTTCTCTCTGAAAAGCACCCTGGCGTTCAGCCGCTCTCCAGCTCCCGTGGAGAAAAGTGAAGCTCTACACCTTCATGGTAAACCATTCATGGCCCCAGAAAGGAATGGATGGTTTCAGTCTCCCCTTTCCCATTTTTAAAAAGGTCATTTTAAAAGTTATTGCTTCTTTGCTACCACTAGATGGTACTAGCCAGCTGCTTGTCATTTTTTTTTTAATTTTGTGTTTTGTTTACTGCCTCTGAGCATTAATCCAAGAAGGCTGATTACAACAGCATGCTTTGCAGAAATGGGGCTTCGAGAGACCTTGGGCAGTCATCAGAAAGTAACTTAGCTGCCATTTGTTAACTGGTACCACTTCGCCTTGACCTTCATTTATATAAAGTTCCTCTTTGCCCCATCCTGCATAAAGGAAATACTTAGTGTCATATACATGATTCATACCGCATTTGCCCATATTTGGGACCTTAGGAAGGCCTTAGAGAGACGTGGAATGCAATGACTGAATTGAAGGCAGCCAGAATAAACATTGGCTTTTCCACTCTCCTCAGGAGTCATGTCTTGTTGCCCTTTATTGAGGGTATCTCAGTCCTCTTGCCTCAGACTCCCAGCAAACCCCCAATGCCTTAGGTTTTCCGTATAGATGCTTGCATCATCTTTCTCTTTTCTAGAAGGGAAAGACAGTGGTGGATAGTAGGAAAAGTCGTGGGACATGCTGAGAGAGACTGGAGAGTATGGCCTGGCACCAGGTCTCTTTCTTCGCCACCCTGGCTTAAGACAATTGAAAGGCAGACCTCTGCTTGACCCCGCCAAGCTCTCAAGACATTAGATGCCACTAAATGCAGACTCACAGGAGATGAATGGATTGTCGAGAGTGGGAAAAGAGGACTTGGCATTGCAATCTGTAGTCAGGCTATGAGAATAAATGAGAAAGCAATGTAGCAGTACTATGCTAATCCAAGATTAGTCAGGAGTAGTCATTTGGAGATGGTTATCAATGAAAGATTAAAAGATTCATGCAAAATTTTAGTTAAACTGAAGGGATGTTGAGCTATGATTCAGACCTAATTTTTTTTAAAATACAACCTCTGTTTAACTATGGGCAGTTGGAACAATTGCTTAATCTTTCTGAGCCTCAGTTTTGTCATCTGGAAAAAAATAATACTTTCTGTGAAATTATTGAAAAGACCAAGAAAAATAATGGCTGTAAAGCTCCTGGCATTTAGCAGGAATTTGCCAAATGTCCCTCTCTCCTCCAAGTAGCTACAATGGAAAGTAGCCCCCCCCCCCCCCCAGCATCTTCACCCATACCTTTTCCTAGAGTAGAGGCTAAGTTCCCAGGAACTACTCCCCAGCCACTGAAGTTATTGTGAAATGTAGGAAAACCTGTAATGCCAAATCTTTGGTTTCCCCTGCTAATAGCAATGGCTTCCACACCTTCTATTCATATGCCCCAGTCACATTGAAAAGAGACACCTTCTAATCTTGGAAGAGTTTACCAGCAGTGAGACAGGTATATTATTTCATCCATTATCATAAGGAAAATACTTTTATTTCCTTAAACAGAATTTTTCTATTGAAAAGAGAAACAATTTTGCTTCATTGCTGTTTTTTCCAAAAGTAGTTCCTAATGCCCAGTGTGACAAATCAAAGAGACACTGTGAAATTATGGTATAATCTTTTCTGTCTACATTGAAGGAAGGTAAAGTGAAATTAATAGGTAATTCCATACAAATAATTGCTACAGAAACCAGCATGACATTAAGCTAACATATAAAAAAAGGATATTTCATCTCTAGGTATAGAGAACAACAGATTTAAAAAGCAATAATTTGAGTTGACTATTACACACTCTCAATATATAGGGATTCAGGAAAAGCTATTAAATAGCAACCTTACTACCATCTACCAAGCAAGTAGCTGGAGTGAGTAGATTCTCATGTTGGAGCAGGAAATTTAAAATTCTTCTGCTTATCATTAAAAATTATAGTCATCTCAATGTTAGTAGCATCTACAGAAACACAAAAGGAAGAAAAGAAGGGAAAAAAAAGCTAAAGAGAAAACCTGTATGGGAGGAAGTAGAAGGAATAGCATCTATTGTACTACAGCGTCTGCTTTGTGCTTTTAAATGACTCAAATCCTTTGGAGTGTTTTACTTAAAAAACATCAATGTTAGAATAAAAACTTTGGTGGACTTGGTAATAATCTAGTATTATGTTGGAAATAATGCTAAAGCCATTTTGGGGTTCTGTATCAAAGACAGCCAAAATCAATTAGTAATTTCTGCCATGCATACTGTAGGCAGAATTGAATAGTTTAGAGTCTCCCCAGTGTACCTCTAGTACCAGATATCTGGGAGAAATTAGAAGATCATCACACATGCCCAGGGGAAAAGGCACGGGGTCACAGAAGACCTAGAAAACTTTAAATGTGCACCTCAGGCTTATCCTCAGTACAGAGACAGTCTATAACAGTGTACACACACACACACCAAGAATGGTGAAGTAGGAGAATGTAATTTCCAGAATTACCAAACTATTAAATTCAACTGTCCAGTTTTCAACAAAAAATAACAAGTCATGCAAAGAAACAGGAACATATGACGCATTCAAAGAAAAAATATATCAACAGAAATTGTCCCTGAAAACAACCTGATAAAAGTTATTCCAGCAAGAGTTTAAAACAACCATCTTAAAGATATGGAGAAAGTCAAGAAAATAATGTGTGAACAAAATGGAAATACCAATAAAGAGATATAAAGTCTAAAAAGACAAAATATCTCTGGGGCTGAAAAGCACAACAATGAAAATGAAAAATTTACCAGAGGGCTTCAAAATCAGATTTGAGTGGGCAAAAGAAAGAAGCGAGAAACTTAACGATAGGACAATGGAAATGATCAAATCTGAGAAATAGAAAAAAGATTGAATAAAAGTAAACAGAGCTTAAGGAACACATGGGATAACATCAAGCAATCCAACACACACATTTTGTAAGTCTCAGAAGAGAGAGAAAAAGGTAGATAAGTTGTTTGAAACAAATAATAGTCAAAACCTCAAATCAAGTTTCGTGAAAGACACAAATGGAAACATTCGAGATAGTCAATAAACTCCAAGTAGAAGGAATTCAAAGAAATCCACACTGAAACACATGTTAATCAAACTGTTGAAAGCCAAAAACAAATAACCTTAAAAGTAGCGAGAGAGAAGTGATTCATCACATACAAGGAATTTTCTGTAATATTATTAGCATATGCTCATCAGAAACTCTGCGGGTCAGAGTGGGCTAATGTATTCAAATAGCAAAGGAAAAAAGAAAACTGGTCAATATTTTGTGAATTATATTTGTCTTACAAGATATGCTAAAGGGAGTCTGGCAGGTTAAAATAAAAGGACACTAGACAGGAATTTGAAGCTATATGAATACATAAATATCCAGTAAAGGTAAATACATAAAAAATTGTAAAAGCTAGTATTATTGTAACAATGTGTGTAACTCTACTTTTTATTTTCTGTGTAATTTAAGAGGCTAATAACCCTTTAAAAAATGCAATTATTAGTCAAAGGCAATGTTATTGTGGCTTTGGTTTATAGCTTCACATTTTATTTCATACATAATTTAAGAGGCTAATGCATTAATAATTATTAGTTTATGTTTTGGGGCACCCAGTATGTAAAGACGTAATTTTGTAGCATCAACAAGTGAAAGAGGTGGGGACAGAGCTGAAGGAGCAGAATCTTTGTATGTTATTGAGGTTAAGCTGGTATATGTTCAAATTACAGCATTAGAACTTCTGGTTGTTAACTCCCATAACAACCACAAAGAATACATACAAAAGAAAATAAGAAAGAAATTTAAACATTTCACTACAAAAAAAAAAAAAACTCAACTAAACACAAAATAATACAGTAATGCAGGAAATGAGGGACAAAAAAATCTATAAAGCATATAAAAAATAAATCCCAAGATGACAGAAGTAAATCCTTCTTCATGAGTATTAACTTTAATTATAAATGCATTAAACTTTCCAATCAAAACATGGAGATGGGCAGAACAGATTTAAGAAGTATGATCCAACTGTATGCTGTCTAAAAGAGACTCACTTTAGATGCAAAGATGAAAATAGGTTGAAACTGAAGGATGAAAAAGAGTACTCCATGCAAATACTAACCAAAAAGAGAAAGGGTAGATACAGTAATACGAGAAAAAAATCATTTAAATTTTAAAAGTTTACAACAAAGATATTATATACCAATAGGCTTACTACAACAAGAAGTTACAACAACTGGGTGCAATATTTATCTGGGAGGTGATGTCAGGATACAGGATTGAAGGAAGTGAGAGGAATGGGACAGAGAAGACAAATCCCCCTTTATCTAGACTGCTTCTGTAGACAACGTAGGTTTGACTCTGCATACTTCTATCTATTTTTGTAAGGAATTACTCCATATTCTTAAACAGTATTGTATATAGAATGCCTCCACAGCACTGTCCACATAAAGAGAATTCGCATAGCATGTGGATGTGGGGAAATGTGAAAGGGAATGCAAGAAAACTTTCTTCTCTCATTAGTTGAAAGTTTTTACATGGCATTCTCTTGGGGCCAGTTTCTATGGCTTTGGAGAAGACCCTGGGACAGAATAAGGAAGGGTGACTATAGCTTCAGAGGTAGAAAAGCCTGGCAGTTTGAGGGGAGTCTGAGCTTGAAGTATATTTTACAAGTGGGCTGAAGTACTGGTATACTCATTGAATAACTCAGTCTAATGATACACATGTAGGTAATTATAAATGGTGGTAAGTGCACCAATAGAACTTTGCACAAGGGTTAGGGAGTTCAGGGGAGGGCGCTTAACTGAGCCTGGGAGTGGGAAGAGCAAGATGTTAGAGAAAGTTGAGATTTAAAAGATGAGTAGAATTTGGCTAGAAAAAGAGAAGAGAAAGACATTTCAGCAAAGAAGTATGTACAAAAGCAAACGCATTGAAGCAAGAAACAGGGGTAGGGGCATAGTATGTGTGCGTGTGTGTGTGTGTGTGTGCATGCACATGCATGTGTGTGTGTGTGTGTAGCCACAGGCAGTTACTGGTGAATGAATGTGCTACCCAAGCAATGAAAAATGACAAGATTAGAGAAGTGTGAAAGTGTCACATGAGCCCTGAGTCCCAGGTTAAGGCATTGTTCTTTATGCAGAGGACAATGGGCAGCTAAAAAAGTATTAGGCAGAAAAGTCACCTGGATGTAGGACAAGATATGAAGGAGACAGATCAGACTGGCAGCCTCTGCAGTTGTCCAAGCAGGATATAGTAGAGACCTGAGCCACCCTTTTTTTCTTTAAGTGAAGTCAATTGATGTGTAATTTGAAAGTCAGGTTTATTGAGGTATAATTTACCTTTTTAAGTGTACAGTTTGATGAGATTTGACAAATGTATGCCACTGCATACATTAAATGTACTTACTGCCACTATCAATACAGAACATTTCTGTTATAGGTTGAATCGTATCACCCCAAAATTCATATTCTGAAGTCTGTAGGAGACCAGAATATGCCACCCCAAAATATGCCTTTTTGGCATAAGGATTATTTTGAGCTAATTATTTTGAGAAACAGCAGACACAAGAGAATCTCTAAAGACAGAGCTTAAGTTGCCTTTTATAAAGGAAATTTCCATCTATAAAGGAAATCTCCATTTGAGGGTGTCTCCCTCTTTATACCAGGAAAAGAAGGACTGTTTATCACAAGACACTCTTATCAATGGAGAAGGCACTGACTTAGATCTGTATAACGTTTAAATCATACCCTTGTTTATCACACTTTTCCTGGTCACCTTCCTATAACTTGCTTCCCTAGCCCCAAACCGTCTTTCCTTTGTGTTAGCCCAAGTTGGTAAATCCAAGTTCAATGACCCCTTTGAATTATTCATTCCTGTTTCTCCCCTATATATATGAAATATACATGTAAATAGACTTCTGTGGTTATTTTTCTCTTGTTAATCTGTTTTGTTACAGAGCCCCAGCCAGAAACCTAGAAAGGTAAAAGAAAACATACATTTTACTCCTCTTCAAGTCCTAACTTACAGTACCTCCAAATATGACCTTATTTGGAAAGAGGTTAATTGAAGATGTAATTAATTAAGATGTGGTCCTACTAGAATTGGGTGGGCCCCTCATCAAATACGACCAATGTCATTATAAAAAGGGAAGAATTTAACACAGACACAAATAGGGAAAATGCCACATGAAGATGAAGGCTAAGGTCAACGTGATGCATTATCTGCCATGCAGGGAACCCTAGAGACTGTAAACAAACCACCAGGGAGTAAGAGAGGAGCATGGAACAGATTCCCCTCCCAGCTGTCAGAAGAAATCTACCCTGACAACATTTTGATCTTAGACTTCTAGCCTCCACAGCTATGAGACCATAAATTTCTGTTCTTTAAACTACTCAATTTGTGGTACCTTGTTATTGCAGCTCTAGCAAACTAACACAGTATTCAATTCCCAAAAGTTGCTCTGTCCCCTTGCAGTCAATCCGTATCCCATTCTTGGTCCCTGACAACAAATCGACTGATTTCTGTCTGCATAGTTTTTCCTTTTGCACAATATCCTATAAAAAAAGGTAATAAAGTAGGTAGTAACATTTTGTGCCTAGCTTCTTCCATTTGGCATAATGCTGGGGCTTCAATTTTGTTGCTGCATGTGTCAGCAGTCTGTTTCTTTTTATTGCTGTGTGGGATTTCTTTGCATGGATGTACCACGATTGGTTTATTCATTTACCAGTTGATAGATATTTGGTTTGTTTCCATTTTGGGGCCTTATGAATAAAGCTGATATTAATACATACATGTAGATCTTTTTGTGTGAGCCATTTTTGATGTTTTGAATTAATTTTTTTCTCTCTGATTTTATGGTGTTCCAAGTAGTTGAGCATTAGAGGTCATGGCAGCTACTGCAATTTAGGAAGTCTCAGGAATTGAGAAGGGCCAGCTCAAGTGGCTTCAACTGGATATGTCACCCCTAAGTCTCCCCTTCTGCTTTGGTGTTTCATTTAGTTTCATATGCAGTTTTCTCATCTGACTCAACATCTTAATTCCAGGCACTTGTGAGAAATTACATTGCTTGCAAAATGGCAGGAAGAAAAGATCAAATCTCTTTTGAATTTAAATTTGGAATAAAATGGAATTTTTGTTTAAATTCAATAGAAGCAGTTAACAAAGGAATACAGACATTAAAGATGTTTCATTAAAAGTACTCATAGTGCTACATAGAGTGACTCACAGTATTGAGCATTTAAATGAGTCATATTCATCCAGTGCCTAAGCTAATTTCTATTATAAATGAAGTACTTAGAGAAATTGTGTTTACCAGCTAAGAACCATGTAAATTCTCCCCAGCTTAGGTTCCACCTCCTTCATGAAGACGTTCCGTAAGGCTCTTGCCTCAATATTTTACTCTCTAAATTCCCCCTTGAAAATTACAATACTACCCATTTGATCTCTCATAGCAAAATAACATATGCATCTGTATTCAATAGATTGTGTGTGTGTGTGTGTGTGTGTAATATATGTTATGGGATTTAATCTCCAAAATGTCAGAGAGCACTCAAATAAAAAGAGCCAGGTAGAGATTTCTTAGTCTGTTTCGTGTTGCTATAACAGAATACCATAGGCTGGGTAACTTAGAAACAAAAGACATTGTTTCTCATGGTTCTAGAGGCTGGTAAGTCTAATAGCAAGGTGCCAGTGTCTGGCAAGGGCCTTTGTGCTGTGTCACTCCATGGCAGAAGGCAGGAGGGCAAGAGAACATAAGAGAGCAAGACAGAACTCACTTTTGTTTATTTATTTTTTTAAAAAACAAACCACTCCTGTGATAAGAATGTTAGTCCATTTATAAGGGCAGAGCCCTCATACACCAATAACTTCGTAAAAGTCCCACCTCTTAACACTGCTGCACTGGGAATTCAGTTTCCAACACATGAACTTTTAGGGATACACTCAAACCATAGCCAGAGATAATTTTACTATTCATGATTAAACAATTATAAAGCACTTGTCATTTTTTAAGTTACTTCTATGTGCTACAACTATGCTGACCAATTTATTTGTGCTTTCTCATTTATATTAGTTTAATTTAACCTAATTCTTATAACAACCTTACAGCATATTAAGGTGGTAGTGGTTAAGAGATAAAGTTTGGGATCAAAGAGAACTGGATTCTCATTTTGGCTCTGTTACTTTCTGGCTGTGTGATCTTGGAGAAGCTGCTTGATGTCTTAAAGCTTTTTTGTTTGTTAAATGTTAATACAGGCATCACAATCTCTCAGTTATAAAAAGGACAAATGAAGTAATGCATTTAAAGAAACACTCAAAAATAAAAATTATACAGGTTAAGCAATACTCATCTGGAAATCCAAAATGCTCCAAAATATGAAACTTTTTGAGCAGCAATATGATGCCACGAGTTAAAAATTACACACATTAGTTACTGAACACAAACTTTGTTTCAGGCACAATATTTTTGTTTGTTTTTCTGAGACAGGGTCTTGCTCTGTCGCCCAGGCTGGAGTGCCGTGACATGGTCACAGCTAACTGCAGCCTCAACCTTCCAGGTTCAATAGATGCTTCCACCTCAGCCTCCCAAATAGCTGGTACTACAGGCACATGTCACCACACTTGGCTAATTTTTATTTTTTGTAGTGATGGGGTTTCGCCATGTTGCCCTGGCTGGTCTCTAACTCCTGGGTTCAAGTGATTAACCTGCCTTGGCCTCCCAAAGTGCTGGAATTACAGGCATGAGCCACTACACCTGGTCATTACACAAAATTATTTAAAATATTATATAAAATTATCTTTAGGTTATATGGATAAGGTGTATATGAAACATAAATTCCATATTAAGACTTGTGTCCCATCCCCAACATATCTCATTAGGTATATGCAAATATTCCAAAATAAAAACAGATTGCAAAATGTGAAACCCTTCTTGCCATAAGCATTTCAGGGATACTAAACCTGTATTGCATATATAAGGAAATTAAGGCTCAGAGAGGTGAATTAATCTGTTCAAGATCACACAAAAGTGTCAGAAGTTAGGTAATGAGTCAAAGGACATTCATCCCAGACCTGACCTTATAATTGTCCACACCTTACACTTCTATTCTCTCCCCTGCAGCACTTGTCACACCTAAGTATTTATGCGAGATGCACTTTTAAATTCATTTGGAGCAAAGGAATTAATGCTCATAGTTAAAAAGGACTCTCTCCAACTACACAACTATCTAGATAAGATTGGCTTATGCATTCAATTCCATACCTTCAGGAAGCATAAATTGCACTGAGATTTCCAAGTAATCCTAGAAGATCCATATTCCTATGGCCTCTTCTGCTTCTAGGTCTCTGCTTATTTGTATGGTATCTTGACTTCATACATATGGATCCAAACGAGATGCTGAGTTTCTTCATTGGCCTTTGTTGAAATAAAGTGTGGAGACTCATCCAAACTCTAGAGTTGATATGAAGATTACTTTAAACTGAAGACATTTTAGTTTCAGATGCAGAAACAACTTTGTTGGAGTTTCTCACATCTGACTAAAAGCAGAGACTTCCAAGAGTGAAGCTGCCATAAATCCTCTTGCTGGGGGTGCTTCACTCCAGGTAAGACCACTCACTCACGGTGGGATGAGAGATTGCATAAAAACATCATCACAAACTGTCATATGTTTCACTGGATCTTCTTAAAAGCCAATTTGTTTTTCCGAAAGCCCATTTGTTTTCCCATCGAAGCCCTTTCTCACTCCTCTCTTTTCTTTATTAAGTTGGGATATAAACCCCTATATCTAAATGTTCAGGAAGCCTCTTCATCTGAATGCTCCTGGATGCATAATAATCTTTTTTCCTGTTGATCTGCTGTTGCCCATTAATTTTCAGGCCCCTGATTACTGGAATTAAGTTGGCAGAGTGGAAGTTTTTCCTCTTAACAGAAGTTTCATGTGTGCTCACACATGTATGCTTAGATGACTTTCTTAAGAAGTAGCAAGGCACAGCAATGGTTCACTCTCAACTACTCCCTCTGTTATGAGGAAATTCATTCTTTCCTGACTTCTATATGCAGACATTTCCAAACAAGCCATCAAGCATCCCATGAGACAAAAACTCCTGTCCTTTTAAGGAACACTCTCCTTCAAAGGTAACCATGACTGCAAATAAAAATGTTTTCTGTTAAACATGCATATAGTTATTGCATTACTCGTGGACGTGTGCTGCACCATATTCCATTGTGACCTTATTGTTCTCTACTCTTCATGGCATAAGTACTAATCTCATTAAGGGAACAAAAAGGTTACAACTTTTTCATATAGTTTAGTTGATTTGGGGATGGATCATATATTGTGGAGATATCTTCATAGTTAAAAATTTGTGAGGAATTTTCTGAGCACCTTCCTCTCAAAAGCTGAGGGTCTGCAGTATCTTTCGTATGCTGACATTTGCCATTTCTTTCTGTCTCTGCAAATGGTACCTTGATCCAAGTCACCAGCATCTCTCATCTGGACTACCACAATAGTCTCATAACCGGCTTCCACGTTTCCACATACCAATTAGTGATCTTTTAAAAGTGTAAGCCAAATGAGGTCACTCCATTACCTTTAGAATCTAAGCTCCCAATTCCAGCCTTCAAATCTTTCTCTTCAGCCCCATTCCATACCACTGTAACCCCTCCCACTGTTATCAAATAAAAGGTATTCTGTGCTAGAAGCCAATGCTATGACACCAGATTTTTGAGAAAGGAAAAGCTTTATATTGCAAGTTGACTTACAAGGAGACAGGAGTGTCAAGCTCAAATCTGCCCTGTTGGCTTCAAAGCAGCCAGTGGGTAAATTCTGAGATTAGTAGGTGATTGGTGGAAGGAAAGGAGAGGTCTGTAAGGTCCTTGACCATGTGCAGTTATCTCATTGTACTATCTCATGGGTCACATGTGCAAACTCAGGGAGAGTTATTATAAAATAGGTGGTGGAAATTCAGGCTGTGACATCAGCAAGCTCATTCTATGCAGCCACCAGTCAGCCATATTGGTTCTAACCAATTTCAACCAGTTCTTTCATCTCTTAAGCAGAGGGAGTTTCAGTGTTTTGGCAAGGTGTTTCTTTTTTCATCTGCCATCCTGCAAACTCAATAATTTCTGTTTAGTAATTGGTTTCTTTATCTCTTTGGTTAAGCACAGCTTCACCATCACCTGCTCCAGCTACTTGTACTCTTCCTCTGACACACCTAGATCCTTATGGTCTCTACACTGGGGGTTTCCTCTGCCAGGAATGCTGTTCCCCTGGATCACATTACTCACTCCTTCTTATCAGTTAACTCCTAAATCTTGTGTCACCCCCTAATAGAGGCCACCTATCCCAGTCTCTCTCCCTTTACACCCAGTTTAATTTTCTTCAAAGAACTTCTCTCTAGCTGAAAGAAACATGTCATTAATCTGGGTGATTATTTATTATTGTTTTTACCACTAGAATATAAACTCCTTGAGATCAGGTAACTGGTCTGTTTTATTCACCTCTGTATTCCTTGTATATAAAACTTAGCACCTAGCACATAAAAGGTATTCGACAAATATCTGTTGAATTGTAGAATGAATGGCCTATCATCTTCATTTCTACTGTCAGTGGTCTATGACAATCTTTCATCTGAGCTATTGTTCTTTTCTCCTGAGCAACAGATATCAGTTTCCTCTATTTATTGTTATCAGTATTTGCTTTCACATACAGCAAGTCTGCTTATTTTACATCCCTCTTTAAAGACTTCTACTCACTTGCTATCGCCTGAAAAAAAATAAAAGAAAAAACTCTTTAGGTAGCATACAGGGGCCTTTGTGATCTGGGCCCTGCCCACCTTTTGAGGCTGCCATTCAACCACTCCTCCCCAACATGACACCCAGGGATGCTATGGTTGATTGAAACTGAACATCTTTCCAGTCAATTAATAAACTAAAAGTCATTAATACATCCCCAAGTAACAGAGATTGCATTTTTCCACTAATATGCAACAGCTTCCTAACTCTCTTTTGTGCTGCTATTCAAGCCTTTCCTCACTCTCCACAAAACCCGACCTTCCATTGAACCTCAGCCTCTCTCAGAGTATTCCACATCTTCCAACAATCTCTACCCCAGTTTTTAATCCTAACGTTCTAGAACTTAAAGCCCTTAACTCAGAGCTTCTTAACATGCAAATCCAATCTGTTTCTTTGCTGAGTTAATTTTAATTCAAAATTCAACCCACAAATTAATAATAAACAACATGAGTGACCTGGTTCCTAATGGCACCATCTTAGACTGAAAGAGTCAATGTGGTTTGCAAATTGGCTACAGGGGAGTGGCTATGAGCTTGTGGTCCTGTTCATATGGACATTAGGGATTCTGGCAAGTATTTGTAGCTCCAAATAAATGAGTTTCCTGCTAAGTGAGCCATCTGGGATCGCCCCCAGGAAGCTTCTAAAAGTCAAGAAAGTCTCTTGATGAAACAGCCTCTGCATCCCTAACACCAGCTGCCAGGTTCCCACCAGGTGATCTCCAAGTGTACCCCAAATAATACACACCATAATCTGACAAGCTTCAGTGTCAGAACAACCCACTTGTTCTTAAAAACCTCCTTTTTTTTTCCTTGTCCAACCCAGCTTCTAACTTCTTTCTAACACTGATATTTCCATGGCAACAAATCCTTCCTTGTTCCTTAGGTAATGCTTCCCCAAACTTGTTTGTTTAGCTGTGGCCTCTTATCCCTCCTACTCATACCTAAAATACCAAGAAAATATATTAAGTAACATAACCCAAATGCCTGATGATTCTTAATTGTTTCAAT
The DNA here is from genome assembly GCF_008728515.1 of Papio anubis. Lineage (NCBI taxonomy): Eukaryota > Metazoa > Chordata > Mammalia > Primates > Cercopithecidae > Papio > Papio anubis. The sequence goes on along the minus strand of NC_044990.1, from coordinate 12,899,921 downwards.
CTCAGTTTCCACTATTTCTTTTAAGATGTGTTTCTTCTGGTATAGTGAAATAAAACCAAGTTCCTGGAAATTCTGAGGACTTGGTAGCACTGCAATCTTATCTTCTCTGCAGTCTCTACGTGCTGATTTTGGACCTCAGGTTGATCATCTGCATTAAGAAAGACATTTGGATTTTTCTGGATTTCCACACATAGACCGAATTCCCACAATTAAAGGACTATCAAGAATGACTAGATCCATCCAGATAAGTGACACAGAATACTTACCTCATTCTTGAATTTCTCTGTACTTATGGAAACAGAGTAATATTCTACTTATGCAATATTCCTTGAGGAACTAATATAACAGAACATTACCTTAGACCAAAACAACAATAACTTTTTAAAACCCTATTCTATGGAAAAAATCCTGAACATTGTTGACAGTTGACTCTTTAGCAAGATGCAAAATATATGCACAGTAATGCTAAGATATTTTGGATTCTGCAATTTCCACTGAGGAAAGAGATGTTAGTACTACTCACTGCATCTGGTGGTTAATTTTGAATCAATTTGGCTGCATTAAGGGATACCCAGATGGCTGGTAAAACATATCTGGGTATGTCTGTGAGGATGTTTCCAGAAGAGAAAAGCATCTGAGTTGATATACTAAATGAAGACGATCCCCCTCAAATATGCAGAAGGGCAGCATTTAATCTGTTGGGTGCTCAGATAAAACAAAAAGGTGAAGGAAGGACAAATTCACTCTCTCTCTGGAGCTGAACCATCCATCTTCCTCTGCCCTGTGACATCAAAACTCAAGATTCTTGGGTCTTTGGATTCTGAGCCCTACACCAGAGCTTCCCCCGAGGTCTCAGGCCTTTGCCCTAGTTCCAGGCCTTTGGACTCAGACTGAATTACATTAGCTTCCCTGGTTCTCCAGTTTGTAGCCAGCATATCATGGGACTTTCCGGCCTCCATAATCATGCAAGCCAATTTCCAACAGATCCCATGTTATATATTTCTCTCTACAGGTATTCTATTAGTTCTCTTCCTCTGGAGAACCTGACCAATAAACACAGAATCTCATTGGTATGTTTTGTGAAAACTGGTTATGCTATCAAACATCTTAGCAGAGCACAGTTCATAAACTATGTCAGAGAAACATTTTATTACAAGTCACAGAATTTTAGTTTTGTGAAATTTTGAAGGGCTTAACTTTCTAAGACTTCTTCCAGGAACCCAAAATATCTGGCTGCTAAATAAGTCCGATCAAATCACGTATCTGGTATCTCAAAAATCTTTGCTTTGCTAGATACAGGCAGTAAAATGTATATGACTTCTCAAATAAATAATGTGTTAAATTCATGGCTTCATGGGACTCTCCAAATGACTGACAAGCCTTAAGGTTGCAGGCTGGCAGATATCTCATGCTGCTGAGGTTTTTCTTGAAGAGGTGAGGATTCCACAGGAGAATTCTAATAAGCAATCAAGTTTCAGCCCTTGAGCTTCTTAACAAGTGAGCCTAATGATTAGAGGAGGTATGAGAATACCAGCAGATCCACACCTGATTTGATTCTATGCATCAAATGTGGGTACATTTCTCCTTCCGTGTGTGTGTGTGTGTGTGTGTGCGTGCATGTATGTACATACATGCATGTACATGCACAGGAATAATGTACTTATCTTAGTTAAAGACAGCAGCTGGGGGTGGAAGGGAGGTGTGCATAGTCAGAGAGAACGTGTCCCTTCATATTTAAATTCAAGGTAATATCATACTTTAAAAGGATGGTACTATAGTAGCTAGATTAATGTGTGCAAATGATTTCAACTTTTTAGACGAGCCTTTTCCAACTGAGAGTCTGTGGCAGAATTAAGCCCCATATAAAATTGAATAACTATTTTCTCAACTCTCCCGAGGATGGTACTGTCTAAACAGTACCATTCTAGGTACACAGAAATAAATCAATTCATTACATATAAATGATGACATAGGGTATATATATGTATGTGTATATATATGTGTGTGTGTGTGTATTATATATTTATAGATAAACTTGTATTTTATATTTATATATAATATACAATTACATATATAGAATTCTACAAAATATCAAATATTCTTCTGGCATGTTTTCCAGTGGAGACATTAAAATATTGGAAGAAAGTAAGCGAGGCAGGAGGAAGGGAAGAAAAAGGCCCATAAGAATGTCAGGAATGTTATCAAGAGCCCCAACTTTGCCATCTAAATGTGCCACTTTAAAAATGTTAATTGTATTATGGGCCACTTCAGCAGGAGGACTACTGTGAAAATAGGAAGGAAATGTTTGTGGAAAAATGAGTTCCAGGAAATATTCTTCTGCTTGCATATTAAAAAGCTCAGATCTATAGGACAACGACATTGGGAAGAGTAGCCTGGCTGGTATTCAGGCTGTGATTTTGCAGCATGGTAAGCATAGCCTTAGGTGATAATAAATGATAATGAATGAATATGTGCTCACCAGCAGGCACACAGAGTTGTGCTTTGGCTCAGAAGGGAAGGATATGCAAGGGACAGTGGTACAAAGCTAGTTTTTCTTTAGGGGATTCATTACAGTACAGCCTACTAACAACAAATGTGCTCCAAGGAAGCTCTGGACAGGTGTTAAGAATCTTTGTCTTAGTATATCAGTCAAACTCAATTAGCTATTGGTGACCCCATCGCTAATTTGACTACTGTTGGAAAGAAGCTGAATTGTGTATGGCAACTGGGTATTTCCTGAAGTGTTAAAGCCATGATTCTCAAAGTATGTTCCCTGGACCAGCATCAGGATCACCTGGGAACTTGTTTAAAATAAAACACACACACACACACCCCTACTGAACTACAAACTCTAGGAATAAGTCCCTACAATCTGTGTTTTCTCAGGCCCTCCAGTTGATTCTCATGCTTGCCAAGGTTTGAGAACTACTGATGTAGAGAATAAAGACTAATTTTGGGCATATTAGTAATTCCTCTACCTTCTCAACAACATAAATTATATTTGTGTTTGTTGAGATTTTTTTTCACCTTTTTTACCCAAAACTTTCTATCCTCCTTTTCTTCTTTAGTTATATATAAACATAATTGCTATTTTTTTCTGAGAATTACAGCAGAATCCAAGGCACAAGTGTAGTCATATGATTAGCCAGATAATAATGGCACATACTAAGTTGGGCTATTCTTGTCAAGAAGGTTCCTGGCTGGGTGTGATGGCTCATGCCTGTAATCCCAGCACTTTGGAAGGCCAAGGTGCACAGATCACTCAAGGCTAGGAGTTTGAGACCAGCCTGGCCAACACTGTGAAATCCTGTCTCTTCTAAAAATACAAAAATTAAGTTGGGCGTGGTGGCACATGCCTGTAACCCCACCTACTCGAGAGGCTGAGAGGCAGGAGAATCGCTTGAGCCTGGGAGGCAGAGGTTGCAATAAGCTGAGATCACACCACTGCACTCCAGCCTGGATGACAGAGTGGGACTCCATCTCAAAAAAAGAAAAAAAGACGGTGGTGGGAGACCCAAGATGACTGAATAGGGGCAGCTTCAGTCTGCAGCTCCCAGCGAGACCAAGGCAAAAGGTAGGTGATTTCTGCATTTCCAACTGAGGTACCCAGTTCATCTCATTGGGACTGGTTAGACAGTGGGTGCAGCCCACAGAGGGTGAGCAGAAGCAGAATGGATCACTGCCTCACTCGGGAAGCACAAGGGGTCGGGGAACTCCCTCCCCTAGCCAGGAGAAGCCATGAGGGACTGTGTCATGAGGGACCGTGCCATGAGGAATGGTGCATTCTGGCCCAGATAGTATGCTTTTCCCGTGGTTTTTGCAACCCGCAGACCAGGAGATTCCCTTGGGTGCCTACACCACCAGCTCCCTGGATTTCAAGCACAAAACTGGGCAGCCCTTTGGGCAGACACTGAGCTAGCTGCAGGATTTTTTTTTCATACCCCAATGGTGTCTGGAATCCCAGTGAGACAGGACCATTCACTCCTCTGGAAAGGGGGCTGAAGTCAGGGAGCCAAGTGATCTTGCTCAGCGGGTCCCACCCCCATGGAGCCCAGCCAGCTAAGATCCACTGGCTTAAAATTCTCGCTACCAGCACAGCAGTCAGAAGTCAACCTGGCATGCTCAAGCTTGGTGGGGGGAGGGGTGGGGGGAGGGGTGGGGGAGCGGGCGTTCACCATTGCTGAGGCTTGAATAGGCCGTTTTCCCCTCACAGTGTAAACAAAGTCGCTGGGAAGTTCGGACTGGGTAGAACCCACTGCAGCATGGCAAAGCCACTGTAGCCAGAATGCCTCTCTAGATTCCTCCCCTCTGGGCAGGGCATCTCTGAAAGAAAGGCAGCAGTCCCAGTCAGGGGCTTATAGATAAAACTCACATCTCCTTTGAACAGAGCACCTGGGGGAAGGGGTGGCTGTGGGTGCAGCTTCAGCAGACTTAAATATTCCTGCCTGCTGGGTCTGAAGAGAGCAGTGGATCTCCCAGCACAGTGCTCAAGCTCTGCTAAGGGACAGACTGCCTCCTCAAGTGGGTCCCTGACCCCCGTGCCTCCAGAAATATGGGATTATGTGAAAAGACCAAACCTACGATCGATTGGTGTACCTGAAAGTGACGAGGAGAATGGAACCAAGTTGGAAAACACACTTCAGGACATTATTCAGGAGAATTCCCCAACCTAGCAAGACCGGACAATATTCAAATCCAGAAAACACAGAGAGCACCACTAAGATACTCCTTGAGAAGAGCAATCCCAAGACATAATTGTCAGATTCATCAAGGTTGAAATGAAGGAAAAAATGTTATGGGCAGCCAGAGAGAGACGTCAGGTTACTTACAAAGGGAAGCCCTTCAGACTAACAGTGGATCTCTCTGCAGAAACCCTACAAGCCAGAAGACAGTGGGGGCAAATATTCAACATTCTTAAAGAAAAGAATTTTCAACCCAGAATTTCATATCAAAACTAAGCTTCATAAGCGAAGGAGAAAAAAACCCTTTACAAACAAGCAAATGCTGAGGGATTCTGTCACCACCAGGCCTGCCTTACAAGAATGCCTGAAGGAAGCTCTAAATATGGAAAGGAAAAACCAGGACCAGCCACTGCAAAAACATACCAAAATATAAAGGCCAACGACACTGTGAATAAACTGCAACTAATTTGCAAAATAACCAGCTAGCATCACGATGACAGGATCAAATTCACACATAACAATATATAGCCTTAAATGTAAATGGTCTAAATGCCCCAATTAAAAGACAAAGACTGGCAAATTGGATACAGTCAAGACCCATTGGTATGCTGTATTCAGGAGACCCATCTCACATGCAAAGACATACATAGGCTCAAAATAAAGGGAGGGAGGAATACTCACCAAGCAAGTGGACAGCAAAAAAGCAGGTATTCCAATCCTAGTCTCTGACAAAATAGAATTTAAACTGACAAAGACCAAAAAAGACAAAGAAGAGCAGTACACAATGGTAAAGGGATCAATGCAACAAGAAGAGCTAACTATCCTAAATATATATGCACCCAATACAAGAGCACCCAGATTCATAAAGCAAGTTCTTAGAGACCTACAAAGAGACTTAGACTTCCACACAATAATAGTGGGAAACATTAATACCCCACAGTCAGTAGTAGACAGATCAACGAGACAGAAAATTAGCAAGGATATTCAGGACTTGAACTCAGCTCTGGACCAAGCAGATCTAATACATATCTACAAAACTCCTCACCCCAAATAAACAGAATATATATTCTTCTCAGCACCACATTGCACTTATTCTAAAATTGACCACATAATTGGAAGTAAAACACTCCTCAGCCAAGGCAAAAGAATGGAAATCATAACGGTCTCTCAGACCAGAGTGCAATCAAATTAGAACTCAGGATTTAAAAACTGACTCAAAACTGCACAAGCGTATGGAAACTGAACAACCTACTCCTGAATGACTACTGGGTAAATAATGATATTAAGTCAGAAATAAGTAAGTTCTTTGAAAACTATGAGAACAAAGACACAACGTACCAGAATTTCTGGGACACAGCTAAAGTGGTGTTTAGAGGGAAATTTATAGCACTAAATGCCCACGGGAGAAAGTGGGAAAGGTCTAAAATCAACACCCTAACATCACAATGAAAAGAACTAGAGAAGCAAGCACAAACAAATTCAAAATCCAGCAGAAGACAAGAAATAACTAAGATCAGAGTAGAACTGAAGGTGATGGAGACACAACAAACCCTTCAAAAAAATCAATGAATCCAAGAGCTAGTTTTCTGAAAAGATTAACAAAATAGATAGACCACTAGCCAGACTAATAAAGAAGAAAAGAGAAAAGACTCAAATAGACACAATAGAAGATGATAAAGCGGATATCACCACTGATCCCACAGAAATACAAACTACCATCAGAGAATACTATAAACACCTCTATGCAAATAAACTAGAAAATCTAGAAGAAATGGATAAATTCCTGGACACATACACCCTCCCAAGACTAAACTAAGAAGAAGTCGAATCCCTCAATAGACCAATAACAAGCTCCAAAATTGAGGCAGTAATTAATAGCCTACCAACCACAAAAAGCCCAGGACCATACGAATTCACAGCCGAATTCTACCAAAGGTACAAAGAGGAGGTGGTACTATTCCTTCTGAAATTATTCCTAACAATAGCAACAGAGAGACTCCTCCCTAACCATTTTATGAGGCCAGCATTATCCTGATACTGACACCTGGCAGAGACACAACAAAAAAAGAAAATTTCAGGCCAATATCCCTGATGAACATCAATGCGAAAATCCTCAATAAAATACTGGCAAACCGAATCCAGCAGCACATCAAAAGGCTTATCCACCATGATCAACTTGACTTCATCCCTGGGATGCAAGGCTGGTTCAACATATGCAAGTCAAAAACATAATCCATCACATAAACAGAACCAATGACAAAAACCACATGATTATCTCAATAGATGCAGAAAAGGCCTTTGATAAAATTCAACACTGCTTCAGGCTAAAAACACTCAATAAATTAGGTATTGATTGAACATATCTCAAAATAATAAAAGCTACTTATGGCAAACCCACAGCCAATATCATACTGAATGGGCAAAAGCTGGAAGCAATCCCTCTGAAAACTGGCACAAGACAAGGGCATACTATGCCCTCTCTCCCCACTCCTATTCAACATAGTGTTGGAAGTTCTGGCCAGGGCAATCAGGTAAGAGTAAGAAATAAAGAGTATTCAAACAGGAAGGCAGGAAGTCAAATTGTCTGTGTTTGCAGATGACATAATTGCATATTTATAAAACCTCATTGTCTCAGCCCAAAAACTCCTTAAGCTGATAAGCAACTTCAGCAAAGTCTCAGGATACAAAATCAATATGCAAAAATCACAAGCATTCCTATACACAAATAATAGACAAACAGAGCCAAATCATGAGTGAACTCCCATTCACAATTGCTACAAAGAGAATAAAATACCTAGGAATACAATTTACAAGGGATGTGAAGGACCTCTTCAAGGAGAACTATAAACCACTGCTCAATGAAATAAAAGAGGACACAAAAGAATGGAAGAACATTCCATGCTTATGGATAGGAAGAATCAATATATTGAAAACGGCCATACTGCCCAAGGTAATTTATAGATTCAATGCCATCCCTATCAAGCTACTCTTTCTTCACAGAATTGGGAAAAAACTACTTTAAAGTTCATATGGAACCAAAAAAGAGCCCGCATTGCCGAGACAATCATAAGCCAAAAGAATAAAGCTGGAGGCATCACGCTACCTGACTTCAAACTATACTACAAGGTTTCAGCAACCAAAACAGCATGCTACTGGTACCAAAACAGAGATATAGACCAATGCAACAGAACAGAGGCCTCAAAAATAACACCACACATCTACAACCATCTGATCTTTGACAAACCTGACAAAAACAAGCAATGAGGAAAGGATTCCCTATTTAATAAATGGTGCTGGGAAAATTGGCTAGTCATATGCAGAAAACTGAAACTGGACCCCTTCCTTACACCTTATAGAAAAATTAACTGAAGATGGATTAAGAACTTAAACGTAAGACCTAAAACCATAAAAATCCTAGAAGAAAACCTAGGCAATACCGTTCAGGACATAGACATGGGCAAACACTTCATGACTAAAACACCAAAAACAATTGCAACAAAAACCAAAACTGACAAATGGGATCTAATTAAACTAAAGAGTTCTGCACAGCAAAAGAAACTAGCATCAGAGTGAACAGGCAACCTACAGAATAGGAGAAAATGTTTGCAATCTATCCATCTGACACAGGGCTAATATCCAGAATCTACAAAGAACTTAAACAAATTTACAAGAAAAAAACAACCCCATCAAAAAGTGGGCAAAGGATATGAACAGACACTTCTCAAAAGAAGACATTTATGTGGCCAACATATGAAAAAAAAAGCTCAATCAAATCAAAACCACAATGAGATACCATCTCAGGCTAGTTGGAATGACAGCCATTAAAAAGTCAGGAAACAACAGATGCTGGAGAGGATATAGAGAAATAGGAATGCTTTTACACTGTTGGTGGGAGTGTAAATTAGTTCAACCATCATGGAAAGCAGTATGGCGATTCCTCAAGGATCTAGAACCAGAAATAGCATTTGACCCAGCAACCCCATTACTGGGTATATACCCAAAGGATTATAAATCATTCTACTATAAAGACACATGCACATGTATGTTTATTGCAGCACTATTTACAATAGCAAAGACTTGGAACCAACCCAAATGCCCATCCATAATAGACTGAATAAAGAAAATGTGGCACATACACCCTATCGAATACTATGTAGCCATAAAAAAGAACAAGTTCACACCCTTTGCAGGGACATGGATGAAGCTGGAAATCATCATTTTCAGCAAACTAACACAGGAACAGAAATACAAACACCACATGTTCTCACTCATAAGTGGCAGTCAAACAATGAGAACGCATTGATATAGGGAGGGGAACATCACACACCAGGGCCTGTCGGGGGCTGGGGGGCAAGGGGAGGCATAGCATTAGGAGAAATACTAATAATGCATGTGGGGCTTAAAACCTAGATAATGGGTTGATGGGTGCAGCAAACCACCATGGCACATGTATACCTATGTAAAAAACCTTCACGTTCTGCACATGCATCCCAGAACTTAAAGCATAATATATATAATTTATATAATATTTATACTTTATATATATATATAGTATAAAATAAAAGTAGTTTAGTAAAAACCTAGTCTTCAAGATTGAGATCTGTAATCTAAAATCTGAATTTAAAATATTACTGTTAGCCAATAATTTTCTCCCTTTAAAAAAATTTGTATTTCCTATCTCTAACTGAACCAGACTAGAAGAAATGATAAACCTGCAGCAATAAACATCCTAGCATCCGGATTGTGGTTTTTCCACTTGGTCTGTGTATGGTATGCTGCTATAACAAAATCTGTAGTTAGGTAATTTATAAAGAACAGAAATTTATTTTTTCACAGTTCTGGAACTGGGAAGTCTAAGATCAAGGCAACAGGAGGTCTGGTTGTCTGGCAAGGGCTGCTTTCTGCTTTTAAGATGGCACCTCATTGCTGTGTCCTCCAAAGGGCAGGAACACTGTGTCCTCACACACATCTATTCACTTATTTATTTGTTTATTTAATGAGTGCCCTGGTAAATTTCAGTGTTGACAAATCAGTTTCTTTTCTTTTCTCCTCCTTTTTGTTTTCCTTTTTTAAGATACGGTCTCACTCTGTCAACCAGGCTGGAGAGTAATGGTACAATCATGGCCCAATGCAGCCTTGACCTTCTGGGCTCAAGCAATCCTCCCAACTCAGCCTCCAAAGTATCTGGGATTACAGGCATGTGACATCATGTCCAGCTAATTTTTTTTTTTTTTTTTTTTTTTAGAGACAGGGTCTGGCTATGTTGCCCAGGCTTGTCTCAAACTTGTAGGCTCAAGCAGTCCTCCCACCTCAGCATTCCAAAGTGTTGGGATTACAGGTGTGAGCCACTGCACCTGGCCTCTCTTACTATTTTTTAAGGACAAAGGCATTATTTACTCACATGGGTGCACATTGGCTTATTTTGTATAACTTTATTGAGATTTGATTCACATCCCATGCATCTTACCCATTTAAAATACGTTATTCCATACTGTTTACTGAATTACAGAAATGTGTAACCATCACTACAATCTCCTACTTTTAAAGTATCTTTTTCTAGTATTATTTCAGTGTCTTCTTTTTTTATATATTAAATACATTTTGATATGTTGAAAGTATTATTGATTTTGATGCTCAAATTGTTCAATTTAGCCATTGTCCCTTTCTCCCAGGCCTGGCAACCACTGATCTACTTTTTTTTGTAGTTGAGATGGAGTCGCTCTCTGTCGCCCAGGCTGGAGTGCAGTGGCATGATCTCGGCTCATTGCAAGCTCCACCTCCCGGGTTCATGCCTTTCTCCTGCCTCAGCCTCCCAACTAACTGGTACTACAGGCACCCGCCACCACACCTGGCTAATTTTTTGTATTTTTAGTAGAGATGGGGTTTCATCGTGTTAGCCAGGATGGTCTCGATCTCCTGACCTTGGCCTCCCAAAGTGCTGGGATTACAGGCTTGAGCCACCTCGCCTGGCCTAATCTACTTTCTGTCTCTATGGATTGCCTATTGTGGAGATTGCATATAAATGAAATTATATACTTTGTTGCCTTTTGCATGAATTCTTTAACTTAGCATAATGTTTTCAAGGTTCATTCTGATTTGTAGCAGGTATCAGTACTTCATTCCTTTTTATGGCTAATAGTTCATTATATAAATATGCCAGATTTTACGTATCCATTAATAAGTTGTTGAATATGTGAGTTGTTTCTCTTTTTTGACTATAATGAATAATGATACTATGAACATTTGTGGGTACTTTTTTGCATGGAAACATGTTTTCAGTTGAGTATATACCTAGGATAGGAATTGCTAAGTCGTATGACAATTGTATGTTAGCCCTTTTAAGGAACTACCAAAATGTTTTGCAAAGAGATCGTACCACTCTACAGCCCCACCAGCAATATATGAGGATCCCTACACATTCTCGCCAACACTTGTTATTGTCTTTTTTTTAATAGCCATCCTGGCGGATTTGATGTGTTATCTCACTGTGGGGTTTTGTTTGTTTTGTTTTATATTTTATTGCTTCTCTGTTGTTCCTGTAGATCACTGTGGCTTTGATATGCATTTCCCTAATGGTGTTGTACATCTTCTCTTGTGCCTACTGTCTATTTGCAAATGTTCTTTGTTGATTGAAAAGACTCAAATCCTTTGCTCATTTTTAATGGGGGTATTCGTATTTTTATTATTGAGTTTTAAGAGTTCTAGACACAACTCCTTTATCATACATATTATTTATAAACATGTTCTCCTATCCTGTTGTTCTCTATTAACTTTCTTGTTGATATTGTTTACAGTATAAAGTTTTATAAATTCTGATGTGTTCCAAAAAAAAAAAAAAAAAGCAGCGTTTCTGACATCGTGATCTGTGGTCTAGCAACTTCTCAGACCACTGGGTCACATGGTCTCCCTCCTCTAACAGATTTCTACTTCCATGCCAGGTGGGGCTGCTAGATTTAGCCAATAAAAATAAGGGCCACTCAATTAAATTTGAATTTCAGATAACTAACTTTTTTTTAGTATAAGTACATCTTAAGCAATGTTTAGGATATATTGATACTTAAAAAGTATTCATTGTTTATCTGAAAATCAAATTTAACTGGGTTGCCTGCATTTTATTTGGCAGCTCTAACTCCAGCCCTCTAACCCAGGGACAATGAACAGCATAAGTAAAGAGAAAGCTCTGAAGTCTAAGACTTCAACACACATGTACTTTCTCTATGAAGTAATGAAAAGTAAATGGTATCTCTGGCATATCCTTCACTATGAAAAGGATTCACAAATAGATGGCCCTTGGAGGTGAAGTACTAGATGGTTCCCATCCTCTTCCTCGCCACAGGCTACCCAGTTAGTTTACTCCTTGCCCTGAAGCAAGGCAAGGCTGGGATGCGGGGTAACTCTCTGTGTGTGCATGCGTGTGCATATGCATGCTTGAGGTAGAGAAGAAAGTGTTCCAAGGCCATTTCCTACTGTATTATTTGTAGTCAGTTTTTAGAACGTTCAGCTTTCTCACCCATAAGAAAGAAAATTACCTCATAGGGCTTCTGGCATATCAAGTAAAATATTTTTGAAAGTGCTTGGTAAACCATGATACAGTAGAAAGTGCATGGGCTTTGGCATCAAATAGACCACAGAATGAATCTCAGTTCAGAGACGTATAAGCTGAGCAAGTTATTTAAATCTCTGAATGAGTTTCCTCATCTGTAAAGCAGGGATAACAACACCTACCTCCAACGTTGTTATCTGCAGAAATAATGTATAAAAAGTTTCAGGAAGGAGGCACCACAGACAGTACATGGGCCTATATGTTATGGGCTGAAGTTTTGGAACTTTGGGTAGTATAAAACTCAATCTCTTTTCTTGCTCCAGGTTATTAAGTGCCTATGACTTGATTTTAATAAGATCAGGATCTGATTCTATTCTTTTAAAAGTAATTAAAGCCAGCATAGATTTCTTTTTTTAAATTTGCCACTCAGACTGCAGGATCTGATGCCCTCATTAATGATTTCAAGAACTACTTAGAATGTATTAGAGCAGGGTGACCAGTTTAAATAATTTACAGTCGGCTTAGATTACTCTCTCATATCCAGGATGGAAAGTAGCCCACATTATCGTCTTGGAAGACCTGAGGCTGAGGGTATTTGATTTGAATAAATTAAGCAGGAAAAAAAATCTACATTAATTTGCAATGGAGTAATTGATATAGTAATATCTATTATTAATTTCCATTTGCAACTGGATTAACTATGTAAATATATACATGCCTTGCAGTGTGTCAGGATAACAGGATAGGTAGGGAAATGATTTCCTGTCCAGTCCGCCTGTACAGATTTCTTGGGAATGATGGCCTTAACTAGCAAGTTAACTACACAAAGCAATTACGTTGAGTTATGTTGAGTTACATTGAGTTACCATATTGTACAGCCATGTTTAGCCATTAATTGGCTCATCCTCCTGCATCCAGTCCTCCTGAGTAAAAGGAATTTTGAAAAGCAGATTAAGAATGTATGTGAGAGGTATATTCTTTCAGTGGAATCTACCATAAAATGCAATCTTACAGAAAATCACACCTGACTTATGGCCAATGAATATTTTCTTTTTCAGGTTCCAATTTTGGACCACTTACCCATTTTAGTTTCTTTTTTTAATGAGTTGCCTTTCATTCAACTCGGCAGGACAACAAACGTAAACAATGTGTTCTGAACGTTTGGATGTGAAGGAATTAAAAAACAGGCAGCCACATCACCAAAACCTCAGTGAAAACTCTACAGAGAACCCCAGAGTACTCATTAGTCCTCTATGCCACTATCAAGTAATGCACATTTCAGTCTCGGCAATGCCACTATGTGACTTGAGCCATTTATTTTTTCTACTTTGAGTCTTAGAGCCTTAATCTAGAAAGTGAGAAAAGTGAAGAATTTGGGGCCTATATTACTTTGCTGGTGATGTCCAACCAAGTACCACCAACTGGGTGGCTTAAACAACAGAAGTATGATTCCTCACCATTGCAGTGGCTACAAATCTGAGATCAAGGTGTCAGTAGGGTTGGTTTCTCCTGAGGCCTCTCTCCTTAGCTTGCAGATGGCTGCCTTTTCCTTCTGTCTTCACATGGTCTTTTCCCTGTGTGTGTCTGTATCCTAATCTCCAATTCTAACAGGACGCCAGTCATATTGGACTAGGGCCCACCCATGTGACCTCGTTTTATCTTAATGACCTCCTGAAAAGTCCTATTTCCACATAATAGTCAAGTTTCTGAGGTACTGGGGGTTAGGATTTCAACCAACGAAAATTTTGCAGACATAATTCAGCTCATTAACAGGGTTTGACTCACCCTTCTCTCCAATATCAACTAATCTCGTGTTAGTCACTTGTTGCTGATGTAAACAAAGTACCAACACATCCATTCTTACAGTTCTTGTGGTCAGAAGTCTGACATCAAGTGGGCAAGATCAAGCATTGGCGGGGCTGTGTTCTCTCTGAAGGCTCTAGGGGAGAATCTATTTCCTTGCTTTTTAGAGGCCACACGCATTTGTTGGCTCATGGCCCCTTCTTCCATCTTCAAAGCCAGTAATATGGAACTGAGTCCTTTTCACTCCGCCACCTCCGATTCTTTCTTTCAGTTCCTTCTTCTACTTACGGGGTCCCTTGTCCTTACAGTGGACTGCCTCAAAACTGTATTTGTCTCCAAGAACAGCCATACAAATTACCACAAATGGGGCTGCTTTAAACAACAGAAATGCATTCTTTCACTGTTCTAGGCTAGAAGTTTATTTTTTAAAATTTCTTTTATAGAAGGCTAGAAGTTTAAAATCAAGGTGTTGGCAGGCCCAGGCACTCTCTGAAAACCCTAGGGGAGCATTCTTTCATGCCTCTTTCCACGTTCTAGTGGCTGCCAGCAATTGTTGGCATTCTTTGCTTGTAGAAGCATCCCTCTAATCTATGTCTCCATCTGCACATAGAACTCTCTGCATGTGTTTCTACATCCGAATTCTCTTCTTATAGGAATATCAGTCATATTGGATTCAGGACTTAACCTAGCCCAGTATGACCTCATCTTGCCATGTTTACATCTACAAAGGCCCTATTTTCAAATAAGGCCACATGCAGGTGGTTTCAGGTGGACACAAATCTGGAGGGAGATACTATTCAACCCAGTACAGAACCTCAATTCCATCTGCAGCCTTAATTCCCCTTAGTCATGCAATCTAATATATTCATAGGTTCCAGTGATTAGGAGATAGACATCTTGGGGGCTGGGGTGGTTGAGGGATTCTTCTGCCTACTACAAATCTGATAAATAGATCAGCACTTGCTGTATCTCCAAGAAACCCTTATATTTTGTCCGGCCTCCTATCAACAGTCCTCCTCTCACTAACCTCTGTTGTACAGTTTTGCAGTAAGAGATACAGCCATAATT
Organism: Papio anubis; assembly: GCF_008728515.1. Taxonomy (NCBI): domain Eukaryota; kingdom Metazoa; phylum Chordata; class Mammalia; order Primates; family Cercopithecidae; genus Papio; species Papio anubis. The sequence goes on along the minus strand of NC_044990.1, from coordinate 12,884,825 downwards.
AGCACCATGGGGAAATCACTCTCCTCAAGTAGACACTCATACTGTTACTGTTCAATGTATGAAACTGATCACCAATCCATGATTCCTTAATGGTCTTTTTCTGTTTCTCTCCTGCTTCTCTCCTACTGCTCTGTGGCACTGCTTCTCTCCTGCTGCTTCTCTCCTTCTGCTTCTCTCCTGCTGCACTGTGACACTCTTCACTCACCACCTCCATTTTTTTTCCCCCCAAGACAAAGTCTTGCTCTGTTACCCAGGCTGGAGTGCAGTGGTACAATCTTGGCTCACCACAATCTCCGCCTCCCAAGTTCAAGCAATTCTCGTTCCTCAGTCTCCTAAGTAGCTGAGACTATAGGCGCCCACCACCATGCCCAGCTAATTTGGGTATTTTTAGTAGAGACGGGGTTTCACCATGTTGGCCAGGCTGGTCTCGAACTCCTGACCTCAAGTGATCCACCCTCCTTGGCCCGCAAAGTGCTGGGATTACAGGCATGAGCCACTGCGCCCAGTCAACACCTCCATTTTTGACATGGCAGAAGCTTTACTTTAGTCAGTTCCCTGTGCATAGAATTTCTTTTTATTCCCACTTAAACTATTCTAATCGATCATGCAAAAACCATATATTTCAACTTTTTCTCCTTTAAACTTGTCCTAAGTAGGTAGTAGATAACCTAATTCTGACACACAATCCATGCGTTCATTATCCATAGAAGCTGCCAGAAAATTGCTGCAACTTCTTTGACAGTCTTCTCATTGAGAGTTAGCGTCTATATCCCTTCCCCTTGAATCTGAGTGGCTGTATGATTGCTTTGATTAGCAGAGTCATATGGAGGTGATCCGTGTGAGCCTCATGAGGCTCAGTCATAAAAGGGTATGCCACTTCTGCCTGACTGAGTTGGAATGCTCTTTCTCATGAGGGCCTCTCTCAAAACATTCCCTCTTGGGCCTGAGTTCCATGCTTTGAGAAGTCCATATACAGAGGTCACATGTAGCTGATTAAGTCTCAGAGTCCCAGCTAAACTCATCTTTAGCCATCCCAGGGCAGGGGCCAGACATGTGAGTGAAAAGGTCTTAGAAGTGGATCCTCCAGACCCCAGCTATGTGGGTCTTCCCAACAGAGGTTGTGAAGAAAATCTCCTTATTCAATATTTGATTTCTAAAAATGGCTTCCTTGGTCCGCTTCTGAGGAAGTCTCACTAACTTCTATAAAGATGCATTTTCTTTCTTTGTGGATAAATTTCAACTCGTTATGCTGAGTGAGAAAAGTCAAACTTAAAAGGGTACATACATATGCCATGCGTGATTCCATCAATATGACATTTTAGAGCTAGCACATTTACTCTATGAGAATAGAAATATGATCAGTGGTTGCTTGGAGAGGTGTCTGTGATTATCTGAGAAGGGTCACAAAGGTGATAAGGAGTTAGAAATGCCTATATCTTGATAAGGATGTGTTTTAGTCCATTTTCTGTTGCTTATAATAGAACATCTGAAACTGAGTAATTTATAAAGAAAAGGAATTTCTTACAGTTATGAAAGCTGAGAAGTCTGAGGTCAAGGAGCCACATCTAGTAGGAGCCTCCTTGGTGGTGTGGACTCTCTGAAGTCCTGAGGTGGTGCAGGGTATCACCAAGCAGTGGGGCTGAGCATGCTAACATGCTAGCCCAGGTCTCTCTTCTTCTTACAAAGCCACGAGTCCCACTCCCATAATGACCCATTAATCCATTAATACATGAATAGCTTGATCCATTCATGCGGGCAGAGCTCTGATGATTCAATCATCTCTTAAAGACCCCACCTCTCAATACTGCCACATTAGGGATTACGTTTCCAACACATGAAATTTGGTGGACTTATTCAAACTATAGCAGGCTGTATATTACATGGCGGGGGGCGGGGGGGGGCTCTACATTTTTAAAATGGATCAAATTATATTTTTTAAATCAGCATATTTCAGTATATAAATTATCCTTCAATTTTAACCACTAAAAACTATGTAATAGCCTGAAGTCTGAAGTATATAAAATATAAATGATTAACTTTTATAAAAATACAGTTAGCTTGTAAAGAGTTGGGAGTTTACACGGTTCCTTCTGTTAGCACTGTGCCTCTTGGATTATCAATGGAAACTATGATTTACTGAGATAATTAATAGCTAAGAAATACAAATATTACCCTTTAAAATGTTTAAAATACGTCACTTTGCTTTTCAATCACAAATATAATTCCTGTTCATTGTATAAATGTTAAAAAACATAAAACAACTTAAAAGCAAAAAAATATGTGATCTCAGTCACAGCCTTTGGGATAAGCAAATGTCTATGTTTTATTAATATCAGTCCAGAAAATTGCAGGTGCAAATATTAGTGCAACGATACCACTACCTTCTTGCTATGTGCATACGTGTGAGTAGGGGGCGTGTATAGTCAAAGGTGTGTGCATCAGCACAGCTCCGCAGCCCCAAGAATGCTGCCTAACTGGGAAACTAATTTCACTCCATCCCACTGTGATCTCTACTTCAAGGGCACTGATGATCATTTTATTATTTGGAATCTGACCCAATGAGTCTTAACTGAACTTCACATTTACCCAACAATTTAGGTTGATAGGTTTTTGTGTCATCCGTTCCTCTTCCACACAAGAAAAATAAAAACATTAAGCTACAATTTTAAGCATCTGGGAGATGAGAGTAAGGGTTGGGAATGACCTCATTGTATCTGGATGACTTCTCACACATTTCCTGTTAGTTCACCACATCAGCTACTCAATTCAACACTACTGTGCCTTAGCCAAGTTAATGTTGCATTGATCTTGATTTATGCGTCCTAATGGTCATTTATGCAGATCATTCAGATAAGAAAGAAAATAATAATTAGTGAGCCCAGACACAAATATTTGATTTTCTAAAATTTTATAATTTACCTTACTGTAAGGCAGTAGCAACACCCTGCCTTAATGCCTGCCTGGTTTCTAAATACACACTCTGATATGAAAAACACTGGGTCTGCAATGTTAATACAAAATAGATGTGAGTGAACAGGGATGCTGCTGTGAGAACACTGATGATGGAAATAAAAATTACTATTATAATAAGATGTCACCCATGGTTAACAGGTTAATAAAACACATCTCTTCATTTCAAATTGCATAAAGGCAGAACTTATTTGGATTCTTCCTCAGAATACTGGCAAACAGAGAGTGGGAAACAACATACTGATTTTTAAACTGCCCTTTTTATGTGTAGTTCAGCTTCCATAAAATCCCTCTAAAATGTGCTAGATCTAACTGATCCCTCGTCTCCTGTGAAAAGACCAATCCTTTACACAAAGACTGCTCAGATTTCTTATTTGTAAAGTGCACTAGTAACACCTGCCCCATAGGATTGTGCTTAGAGCACATTAATGAATACAATTCATTCATAAAGTCTTCGTTGAGCCCCTCTATATGCGTGTACTGTTCTCAGTCCTGAAGGCGTCGTGGTGAGCATGGCAGATAAGATGCCATCTACATTCTAGAAAGGGTGGATCAGTGAGGAATGTGGTTGTGAGTACATCAATGTGCTCTAAAAACCACTCTGCCTAAACTTTACATTCACATATACCCAGGGCCACAGGAAAGAAAGCACTTGTGTTGACTTTGCACCGCTCCTGTTGGGTAACACCGCTTTGCAGTCTGTCCCTCCTAGGTCCTTCACAACCAATGAATGCCTCCCTCCTTTGTGGCTCAGGTTAAATTTCATATTTGCCTAAGAAAAACACAGAATCTTGGGAAACTTTAGCCTATTACAGACGCTAAGGAGGAACAGTCTATCTGCTTCTTATTTCTGTTAAAACACACACAAACTGCAGTGTGGGCAGACAATGTTACCTTGGTGATTTCCTTCCCTCTGTTCTCAGCTAAAATTGTGCAAGGCTAATATGAGCACCTGAGTTCTACAAGAGAGGACACAATTTAGACAGGGAAGCTATCAGAGAGCAGGGGAAGGAATGGGGCCTTCCACAGGCTGAATGCTAACCAGATTAAAATGTGTGCAAGGAAATTACACTTACACATTTTAATCTGAGGCGACTGAGCTGGTGCACATTCTCTTAGCTGAAAGGAATGGCGGAAATGAGCTCATTTGAGTAGTGTGGGGACAGTGGCCTCACTCTTGCCTTCCCGCGCCATCCCCTTACGTTGCACAGTATCCTGCAGAGTGATCATTTTTCTCCCTCGTGGAAATAAGGGTTGCTTAAAAGGGCCAGAAGGTACAGCTGATTCCAAGTGAAGCTGACTCAGACTGATGGAGGAAAATGAAGAGTAAATGCAATTTCATTTCAGGTTTCTGAAAGCTATTTACAAATGAGAGCAAAAAACACCATAGAAATCATGAGCAATGCAGTATGCAGTGTCCCCAGATAGATGATTAAGATGGAATGGATTCACTTAGTAACACCAACTGAATATTCAGGGACTGTCAGGGAGCCAGCCTGGAGGAGCTGAGATGCTGCCAAGCCGAGCGGGCCTGTGTGCCCTGGGAGAGGAGGGGTCTCTCTGCCTCTCCTCTTGGGTAGTTAGTGGTGATGTTGGGCTCCCAGCTTTGAAGCTTCCTAATTCAGGCTTTGATTTGGAGGCTCTGCACTAGCCCCTAAAGGCATGAGCCTCTGCATTCCAGAAATCTGATGTCACCCAGGCACAGTTGTGTAGGGGTTTTTCTTTTGTGAACCTTCCCTGAGCAATCTGGCTGCTATACCGGGGAGGTAGGGGAGCTTTTCTATACCTGTCTTCTCTATGATTATGTGAAGGCTCCTAAATCCAAAAGATTTCATCTACCCAGTAACAGCCACCAACCCGCTTCCTTCTACTGTTCAACTTATTACTATGCTTCCTTAAAGCTGAGATGCACATTATTTTCCACTTTAAAACTCTGAAATTGAGGTAGATCTTACAACTGATATTGCCAACTGATACCTTGCAATCTATATTGTGGTATTTCTTTCCCACTCTTTTTCTCTAAACAGGGGCGATTGAATAAATACAGTATCCTGGTCAGGAAAAAATGAAACTCTGCCTCCAGCCTCTAAAGGCCACAAAGAATGAAATTGACAGAAGTGAGTAGGAAGAGAGTGTCCACGGCTCAACCCTGATCGTTCTGGGTCAAGTAGCCAAGACAAGTGGAGGTCAAGGAGATGGGGCCCTCAGACCTCTAATGGATGATCCATGCTGGCTCTGCCAATCTGTGACCACATGGTAATTGTCTTAGAATAAGGGAATCACCCACATTTGTCCCTGATCTTTGTATTGGTTTGTTTTAGCTTTAGCCATCATAGCTATACTAAAAGAAAAAGGGTCTTTTTCTACACAAGAGTGGTGACAGGAGCACTTCCCGTGTTTACCTTTTAATGTCGCTTTTAAATATATGCCCCCAGATGTCTAACATGCAAATTCTTCCTGCTGTATAATGTGCCTGAAGCACTGGGTTTGCCATGTGCCCCCCAAAGGAGCCCAACATCCACATGCCCACCTCCCCATCGGCCCAGCAACGTCTGTGTCCTTCCGCCCCTTCTTTCAGGGTTCTGTTAAGTGATTAAAGCCACTTGGAGAAATAAATTTAGGCAAAAAGGTTAATGGATCATAATATCCGCTTTACTGGGGTATTCGTATTTTAAAGGATTCTTTGAGAAGCACAGCATCTTAATTAAATAATTGACTTTGAATTGAAGGATTTTTCAGGATGCAAGGAAGGATACTTAGGGCAAGAAGGATTTCAAGTACTCGTCGAATCCTATCATGTGGGCACCCACACACTCTGCCTGAGCCCAAAGGGTCTGGGCATCAAGAAATTTAAAAAGCTACTTCTTTGCTCCTGGCATTTTCATCACATTGGGGATCCTAATAACAGAAGAGTAAAAAAAAAAAAAAAAAAGAAAGAAAGAAACCAGTTTCATTTGCAAATTAGTTGTTAATGAACACTTTAGTCTTCTTTCACGATGACACAGGCTGAGGGTATTTACTCAATCTAAGTTCTCCTCAGCTTAATGGGAGTATTTGACTAGTCTCTGTAACAGATTCATCAAAACAAACATTTATTCTGCTACTACATGAGAGACACTCTGACAGCCACTGGGAGAGATTAAGGAATGTATATGACACGGTCACTGCTTTTCAAGGCCTCACTATCTAGCTGGAGAGAAAAACTCATATGAGCCAGACGGAGAGCTAAATGACAGACTGAACACAATGACACACGGATGACACAATGGAAATGAATCAGCAAATGCAGGGTTGAGTATTTCGGGAGAAACAGTTTGCATAAAAAGCCCTTGGATGAACTGAATCTGAAGGATGGTATTTGGGTGACCTGTTATCTTTATTCTCCTGGCACCTTCATCTACTTTGGAGAATTTTCCTCTTTCCATTCCATCTGCTTGTGCAGGCTGTGAGTCCCACATGGTATGACACCTGATTCGGCTTAGAGCAGTCAGGATTCTTCACCCCTCTGATATAAAGAATGGCTCTAAGTAAACACATGACTCAACCTGGGCCAATTGGAGCCCTTCCCTGCATTGATTGATTCACACACAGGGAGGAGCTGTCCTCTTCTCTTGGGATCTCTAAACTGGGGGCTGCGAAGATGCGATTGTTAAATGACATTCCTTTCTCATGGAGAAAGCTTCCCTACACAGTGAAGCTAAAATTCAGGAGAAAACAGAAACGAGAGAAGAAACAGGGATGTTCCTGACATCTTTTGGGCACTTACAGGTAGGTCCACCTTCTAGTTTTATAAGCCAATCAATCCCCTCCACATCTTATTCTTTAGACACTTCTATCCACCTTACTTCTGGAGTCAGTTGTCTTCATGTTAGTCCACTTGATGTGTTCCCAAAGAATCACTAGTGTTTGGTTCTTTTTGTTTCCAGTCTTTCATCTCTGTGTTTAATTTTGTGTAGTTTCTATCGTTATATATTCAAACTCACTGATCTTTTCTTCTGCAGTGTTTAATCTGCAAGAATCCCATCAAATTTTCTTTTCAGATATTACTTTTTTAATATTCAGAAGTTCTATTTGAATCTTTTAAAAATATACATATCCCTTTTCTCCTCTCAACATGTTTGTGTTTTTCCCTATACCTTGAATATATGAAGCATATTTATAGTAGCTATTTTTAAATCCTTGTGTGGTAATAATATCATATCTGAAATTTCCAGGTCTGTTTCTTTTGAATGAACTTTTTTTCTGATTATAAATCATATTTTCCTACTTCTTTACATGCCTGGTAATTTTTTGTAAGTGGGAAATCTTGTACATTTAATATTGTTGGACTTTGGCATAGAGCTAATTTACTTGGGATCAAGTTTGATTCTTTCAACACTTTCTTTTAAGCCTTGGTAGGGCAAGTCTAGAGTAGCCTTTTGTTTAGGGCTAATTTAGCCCAATTATTCAGGCAACATCTTCCTGAGTAGTCTGCCTGATGCTCTGTACATTATGAATCCTGTGTGAATTCCAGGAATTCTTCTGTCTACTGCTTTCTCTCCCAGCCTCATAGAGTCCTATACCTGTACTTGTACTTGATATTCAGCCTCACGGAGCCCTGTACCTGCACTTGATATTCAGCCCCATAAACGAAAAACTTCAGCCGAATTAAATTTAAAATGGTTTAATTGAGCAATGAGCAATTCGCGAATTGGGCAGCCTCCTGAGCCACAGCAGCCTCAGAGAATCCCGTGCAGCCACGTGGTGAAAGAAGATTTATGAACAGAAAAAGGAAAGTGACCTATAGAAAATGGAAGTGAGGGACAGAAACAGCCGGATTGGCTACAGCTCCACATTTGCCTTATTTGAACATGATTTGAACAGTTAGCTACATGTGATTGGCCAAAACTTGGTGATTGGCACAAGGGTAGGGTACAGTCTGTTGACATCTCCACTGGTGATAGTTCAGTGTACAGAGAAACGTTTAAGCCAAACTCAAAATATGTAAGGAGGCAGCTTTAGGCTAAGCTTGATTTAAAAAGGCAAAGATTCCAGAGAACTCTGAAGATTTCCAGAGCATGTCCTCTCTCTTTCTCTGTGTATATGTGTGTGTAGCTTTCTCCGCTCTAGGATTCTGTAAATACTGAAAATTCTAGCTGCCTGAATTCTGAAGTCTACCTCCTAGACTCAGTAAGATCACTGGGCTTTGTTTGGGTTCCTACCCTGTACTATGCATGGAAACTGCCTTCGAACCTGGACAATTACAGGACTCAGTACCTTTCCTTCCCTTCTCTTGGAGTCACAGTCCTGTGCTGCCTCTTGTTCAATGTTTGAAAGTTGTTACGTTCTATATTTTGTTTGGTTTTCTAGTTGGGTATGGTGGAAGGCAAATCTCAGAGCACTTAATCTTTCATGGATAAAATCAGAACTCCCGAACTCTAACTTTTTAAGTACTTTTCATCAAAATTTTTTTCTTCAGAAACAATCTATAATTTATACTTAGAAAAAAATAAGATTGTGCCCAGATATTAACTAGTTTATGCTTATCCCACCCGATTCCTTATTAATATGCCACATCTCCCCACTTTCCTACTTGAACTGATCTCAGGAGCCTCAAGTTATGAAACTTGGTTCATCTGTCAAATGGGGATAATAAAAGTATTCACAGCTTGTGGCCAAGATCAAATGAGATAAGTTATATAAAGCCTGGAATATAATGATTGTTCTGCAAAGGGCAACTATTAGTACTACTGAATGAATCACAGAAAGTGGAAATACTGGTTTAGTTGAGTGAGATGGCAAGATTAGCGGGTCCATTTCCCTAAAAATAAACACAGACAATAACACACAAACACATTTTCAGCATAGTTTCATTTGGTGACAACTTTCAGTCCAACAGACCTTGTTAACTTCTTTACAAAAGTTCCTCAAGAGTTCAAAGGTTCACTGAAAATGTATACCATTCAGTATTTCATGTTCTGTAAATCAGATTTTAAAATAATAATTAAAACTAAATATGAGTTGCATAAGTGTTATTGAAATATGACGCCATAAAAGCAACCAGTTCTGGTCATCTGAGTCCTAGAGATGTCGGAGTCTCAGAAGACAGAGCATGGGAGGAAGGAATGGTTAGGCTGGTCTTGAAATTGAATGATAAGTTACAAAATTTGCACATCTCCTAAATCCTGAAAACAGAAGTAATAAAACTGGGTGTCTGTCTTTCATAAATATTAAAATGAATTAATTATCTGTGGAACATTTTGTTCTGGATTTTGATTTCAAGATACCATTGCTCTCATTTTAAAATAGCATTCCCATCAGATATTTGTATTGCTGGATCACTATTCCTCACTCAGGAAATGATCAGTCTCTTAAATATTCAGGCCTTTTTATTCCTTTACAGAGCAAAGATTTACTAAGTATCTGTATACTCCAGATACCCTGCTCAGTTCTTTCACATGCTAGATTATTTACATTGTTTTCTTACAACATAGATAATCATTGCCATTTTATAGTTAAGGAAATTGGGGCCAAGAGAGGGGTTAGGCTTTACATAAAATCACACAGCTAGTAAGTAAAATGTCTAGAGAAATAGGACTGAGCTATTTATCCTCAAGGAACCCTTTCCTTTAGTTTTAAAAAATCTATTAAAAAATGAGGATGATGCCTCAGTCTCAAAAAGACCATGGAAACACTGGCTATAGTGGCAGATGGATGCCTTTACCAACTGTAAGAGAAATGGGAATGATGCTGCCAGTCCCCGGTGAGCTGAGATCAGTGAATTCACCCGGCATCTGATCCCAGGAAGATGACCTCAGGGGGTACTATGTTGCTTCCTCAAGAAGACTTCCGAAATTTGTCCCAATGTCTAAGGAATTAAAATGTGCTTTAAAGAAACGGTACAATTGAAGCATTTTACTTCCTATTTTGCTTCTGTCTATTTGCTCAGGAATTCTCCATAGAGGCGTGAACAAAGAATTTACTACAGGGTTTATATATTCATGCAAATAACATTATTTCTTTAGAAGACTACACTCTTTGTTCTTTCAGATGCTGGAACATTTCTGTTTTCTCTTCTACTTTGTTTAAAAGGATTTTGAGGCAAATACATGGCAGCAAATATTCTGAGGCTTCCCAAGCTCTTTCATATACACTGAGTAAGAAAAAACTGTGCTCCTGAACTTGGGTTCCCTGTTGCTTCCAGCAGGTGTAGGATTTGCCACTGCCAGAGACAAAACAGCTGCGCAGCATGAGTTCCTGCCGGAGAGATATACATTCTGCCTTTGGCCAAAGTGCTTTGAATTCACTGGGTGCTTTATGATCAGCTTTTCTGACTCTACAACTGTAAATTGTGATTTCATCAGCTTTTGTTTTGTTTTGTTTTGTTTTCCCTTCTGATTTAGTTGAGGGGAAAACTCTTTTATCCCCCTTGATATGGCTTAGCATAATGGTTTTTGGTACATTGAGGAAGTTTGAAGTCATAGCTGAAAAGATTTCAGGTGTTGATGCCATCAGGGTGTTCTGAGAGGAACTGATGAGGGAGCAGGGAGCCTGGAAATAGCCCTCCCCTGAAATCATCCCCCAGGACTGCCCCTTGGTTGCCTGAGCTGTGCTGGAGTGGAAGATCCCATTATGTGGAGGGATCCCTGCATCCGGAGGGATTCTCTGGAGGTAGATCTGTGACCAAAACCACTCAAAGTAGAAACACACAACTTTATGCCTCCTTTCTCTATTTGTCTTAGTCCATCTGTGTCCGGAGCTGCACGCCCCGGCCATAGCGAATGATAATTGACGATTAAAAACGCCTGAGCTTTATTCATTTCCACCTTACACCTCCTCCCTATCTTTGCCTTTTCCCCTGTATTAATACCTCATAAAAGATGGCGCTCTTCCTGCTGCTTCTTCACCTATTTTTCCCGCGCCCGCGAAAATTGCTACCTGACAGCGCAGGCGCCACATGACGTTCGACCAGAGAAACCAATACCTACTTGGTCACACCCTCCGTGATGAGATCATCTCTGCCTCTGGCCCAACCCCTTCCCCTCCAAGTGTATATAAGGAACTGCATTACCGCCATTAAAGAGAGACTTGATCAGAGCACTGTCTTGTCTTCATTTCTCGTATCTCTTGTTCCCCAAATTCCCACCCCCTCTTCCAGGGCCTGCAGTGACGATCCCGCGGGCCGGGATACGTGGCGCCCGACCAGGGACCTGGAAACGAGGGACTCGGTGAGGAAGAGGACGCGAAAGAAGGGTCGACCGTTAACAAAGACAAAAGAAATTAAATTATCAAAGGTAAGTGGTGCGTCCGAAATGGGACAAGAATTAAGTCAGCATCAAATTTATGTAGGACAATTAAAAGAGGCTTTAAAGATACGAGGAGTAAAGGTTAAAGGTAATGATTTGTTTAAATTTTTTGATTTTGTAAAACATACTCTGCTTTCTCAAATGAAAATTATAATGTGTAGTCCAAATGATATAGTTACTGCACAAATGTTAACTCAAGGATACACCCCTGGTAAAGGTCTTGGAAAAGGAGAAAACGGTATCCCACAGCCTATACTAGTTTCAGGACAATTTGATAAAAAGGGGTTTGGAAATTTTTAGCTCAGGCCACTGACATACCTGCACCCCAAAGGTGCGCTGACCCCATTACTTGGAAGTCAGATGAGCCCGTTTGGGTTGATCAGTGGCCTTTACTCAATGATAAACTAAGTGCTGCCCAACAGTTAGTGCAGGAACAACTAGTAGCAGGACATATTGTAGAAAGTAATTCTCCTTGGAATACACCTATTTTTGTTATTAAAAAGAAGTCTGGTAAATGGAGACTCTTACAAGATTTAAGAGCAGTAAATATCACTATGATCCTTATGGGTGCCTTACAACCAGGATTGCCTTCACCGGTTGCGATTCCTCAAAAATATTTTAAAATCATTATTGACCTTAAAGACTGCTTTTTTACAATTCCCCTTCACCCTGCTGACCAAAAAAGATTTGCCTTTAGTCTTCCATCTACAAATTTTAGACAACCAATGAAGCGCTATCAATGGAAAGTCTTACCTCAGGGTATGGCCAATAGTCCTACCTTGTGTCAAAAATATGTAGCTGCTGCTATAGAGCCAGTCAGAAAAACATGGACACAAATGTATATTATACATTATATGGATGATATTTTAATAGCAGGAGAAATTGGCGAACAAGTCTTACAGTGTTTTGCTCAACTCAAACAGGAGTTAACAGCAGCTGGACTACAAATAGCCCCAGAAAAGGTACAATTACAAGATCCATACACCTATCTTGGTTTCCAAATTAATGGACCCAAAATCATTAATCAAAAGGCCGTTATACGTCGTGATCATTTAAAAACTTTAAATGATTTCCAGAAATTACTGGGAGACATAAATTGGCTTCGGCCATACTTAAAACTCACTACAGGAGAGTTAAAACCTCTTTTCGATATATTAAAAGGAGACTCTAATCCAAAATCTCCCAGGTCCATTACTAAAGAAGCATTAATAGCACTCCAAAAGGTAGAATATGCCATTGCAACACAATTTGTTACCAGTATTGATTATTCTCAGCCATTAATATTCATTATTTTTAACACAACTATAACCCCTACTGGCTTATTCTGGCAGAACAATCCCATTATGTGGGTACACCTGCCCTCCTCCCCTAAAAAGGTTTTGTTGCCTTATTATGATGCCATAGCTGATCTAATTATCTTGGGAAGAGAAAACAGTAGAAAGTACTTTGGAATAGAACCTTCTACCATTATACAGCCCTACACTCAATCACACATCCATTGGCTGTTACAAAATACGGAAGCCTGGCCAATTGCTTGCGCTTCTTACACTGGCACAATTGACAACCATTACCCACCTAACAAACTCATTCAATTTTGCAAACTTCATGCGTTTGTGTTTCCTCATATCACCAGTAAAGAACCCCTCAATGACGCATTACTAATTTTCACTGATGGATCTTCCACAGGACTTGCCGCTTACACTTACAATGGTGTAGTCGTTAAATTCCAGACCACTTATACATCAGCTCAGCTGGTCGAATTGCAAGCTATAATCGCAGCATTATCAGCTTTTCCTTGTCAGCCACTTAACATTTACACAGATAGCGCCTACCTGGCTCATTCAATACCCCTCTTAGAGACCGTGCCTCAAATTAAACATATTTCAGACACAGCTAACCTATTTTTACAATGTCAACAACTTATTCAGAAAAGGACTACTCCCTTTTTTCTTGGGTATATCAGAGCACATTCAGGATTACCGGGACCTTTAACACAAGGTAACGCAACAGCCGACGTGGCAACAAAAACTATAGCCACAGTCACTACAGACAATTTACAACAAGCACAAAAAGCACATGCCTTACATCATTTAAACGCCCAAACCTTAAGGCTTATGTTTAAACTTACCAGAGAACAAGCTCGACAAATAGTTAAACAATGCGCCAATTGCATAACGTATTTACCTGTTCCCTATCTGGGAGTCAACCCCCGAGGACTCATCCCCAATGAAATTTGGCAAATGGACGTTACTCACCACTTAGAATTCGGTCAATTAAAATATATCCATGTATGCATAGACACCTATAGTGGATTCATTATTGCAACTCTCCAAACAGGAGAGGCCACCAAACATGTCATAGCTCATTTATTACATTGCTTTTCTATTTTAGGAATACCCAAACAAATCAAAACAGATAATGGCCCTGGTTATATAGCTAAAACCTTTTTACAATTCTGTAATACCCTACAAATTAAACATACCACAAGCATTCCCTACAATCCCCAAGGACAAGGTATAGTAGAAAGAGCTCATCTGTCATTAAAAACTGTTATCACAAAATTAAAAGGGGGGAGCTGGTACCCCATGAAGGGTACCCCTAGAAACATACTCAATCATGCCCTGTTTATCCTTAATTTTTTAAATTTGGATAGTCATGGAAAATCTGCTGCCGATCGTTTCTGGCATCCTGAATCTCAAAAACAGTTTGCAATGGTAAAATGGAAAGACCCACTTGATAATTCATGGCATGGCCCCGATCCAGTTTTAATTTGGGGAAGAGGCTCAGTATGCATCTTCTCACAAAAAAATGATGCAGCCAGATGGCTGCCTGAAAGATTGGTAAGACAAATAAATCATAACCATTGTCAGTCCAGGGAAGATAAATCTCCCTGAGAAGTTTCTTCCTTTTTGTTTTTCAGAAAATGAAGCCTAACATGAGATTCCTTTGGAAAGTAATCGCTTTATATAGCATAGTGACAGTCTATGCAGGTTTTGGTGACCCTCGTAAAGCAAGAGAATTAATACGAAAACGATACGGCCAGCCTTGTGACTGCAGAGGGAGACAAATATCTGAACCTCCATCAGACAGAATTACCCAGGTGACTTGCTCGGGCAAGACAGCTTACCTAATGCCAGACCAGTCATGGAAATGAAAAGTGCTGTTTTTACGCCAACAAATCCGGAATCGTCAGAGATAAGATCAAGACTTTACAAGAAGAACTAGAAAAGCGCAGAAAAGGTCTGGCCGCTAATCCATTGTGGACTGGACTCGATGGACTTCTCCCCTATCTCCTGCCATTTCTTGGTCCTTTACTTACTCTTCTACTCTTTTTCACTCTCGGGCCTATAATCCTTAATAAGCTCATGGCATTCGTCAGACAACAAATCGAGACCTTTCAGGCCAAACCTATACAGGTCCATTATCATCGCCTTGAGATGACTGAAAATGGTGAGTCTTATTTGCCTTAATAGGACCACCTCCCCTGTGTGCTGAACTGGACAGTCAATGACGGGTAAGAGGACACTATCCCCATCGGAGCCTAAGACAGGAGGGCCGCCTTTGCTGCTGCCTTATCCCATGACGGGCCTAGAAGGTGGGGATGAGTTGACCCGACCTAAGACAGGCGCAGTTCCCGAGGGGTCGTTTTCTCATCATAAAACAATTAAAAGGGGGACCTGTCCGGAGCTGCACGCCCCGGCCATAGCGAATGATAATTGACGATTAAAAACGCCTGAGCTTTATTCATTTCCACCTTACACCTCCTCCCTATCTTTGCCTTTTCCCCTGTATTAATACCTCATAAAAGATGGCGCTCTTCCTGCTGCTTCTTCACCTATTTTTCCCGCGCCCGCGAAAATTGCTACCTGACAGCGCAGGCGCCACATGACGTTCCACCAGAGAAACCAATACCTACTTGGTCACACCCTCCGTGATGAGATCATCTCTGCCTCTGGCCCAACCCCTTCCCCTCCAAGTGTATATAAGGAACTGCATTACCGCCATTAAAGAGAGACTTGATCAGAGCACTGTCTTGTCTTCATTTCTCGTATCTCTTGTTCCCCAAATTCCCACCCCCTCTTCCAGGGCCTGCAGTGACGATCCCGCGGGCCGGGATACATCTGTGCTGTTTTAGCAAAATATCAGAAACTAGGTAATTGATAAAGAACAAAAATGTATTTCTCACGGTTCTGGAGGCTGGGAAATCCAAGATCAAGGTGCCAGCAGGTTTTGTGTCTGGCGAGGGTCCAGTCTCTGCTTCCAATATGGTACCTGAACGCTGTGTCCTCGCCTGGTGGAAGGTAAAAGAGCAAAGATGGGAGAATGTTGTGTCCTCACATGAAGGAACAGCAGGAGAGCAAAGAAGGTCCTACACAAGTTCCCTCCAGACTTTTTATAATGCACTAATCCATTCATGAGGGCAGATGCCTCATGACTTAATCACCTCCCAAGTGGCCTCATCTCTTAATACCACCACAGTGGGGATTAAGTTTCAGTATGAATTTTGAAAAGGACACATTCAAACCATAGCACTATTGTAGGAAGTCAGCAAATACATTTTTATAAAATAAGAGCACATTTTTCTTTATCCTTTATAAATTCTGATTCTGCCTGTGCCATGATAAATGATGCCACTGATATCCTCATGGACTCCCATGGACTCACTTAGCCCACAGACACCCTCTTTCTTTCTATGGTAGACTCTGGAGACTGTGCTACATTAAGGAAATAGCCCATTGCTTTTTCTGTATGTAGAGTGCAAGCGCCTTTCCTGAACCACTATTGAATGAACATGAATGTTCCTCTTACCACTCTAGCCATTCCTTTTCAGTCTCCTTTGCTGGTTCAGCCCCATCTCTCTGACCTCTAAATACAGGAGTTCTCCTGGGCTCAGTCTTTGGCCTTGTTTTCTTCTCTATCTACACTCATTGCATTGTTGACCTGATCCATCCTCAGGGCTCTGAAGACCACTTAAATAGTGATGCTTCACAGATTAGTATCTTTAGGAGGAAGCTTTTTCATGAACATCAGACTGATCATGTTCAATTACTCACATCTCCACTTGGATGTCTAACACCCAAACCCTAACATGTACAAAGCTAAGTTCCTGATATTTTTCCCAACCTTTGCTCCTGTAATCCTCTGCATCTCAGTAAAAGTCACACATGTTCTTCTAGATGCTCAGGTCAAAAGTAGTTAAGACTGACACTATCTTTCTCGCACACCCCACATATTATAAGCCATCAGAAAATCCTGACAACTTAGTCTTCAAAATGTATCCACAGCCTGAACACTTCTTACCAGCTCTACTGCTCCCACCTTAGTCAAGCAACCATCATCTCTCGCTTGAATAAGCGTACAGCCTCTTAGGTTATCTCCATTTTTGTCTATGTCGTTTGTCCAAAACATAGCAACAAGAGCAATCTTATTAAAAGGTCAACTAAATCATGCCACTCCTTAGCTCAAAATCTTCTGATGGCTTCTGATCTCATGCAGAGTAACATCCAAAGCCCTTTCCATGAGCTAGAGGGTCCTACACGATCTGCTCTCTTTTCTCCCCATTGCACTTCTGACCTTTTCCCCTACTACTCCTGTTACTCTCTCTATCTCCCTCTCCCTCTGTTCCAGTCCATTAACCTGTCCTGCTCACTATTTCCACTTCAGAGTCATTGCACTTGTCTTTCTCTCTGCCTGCAATGCTCTTCCCCATGTATCATAATGGCTCCAAGTCCTTGCCCCAAGACTTTATTCACATGTCACCTCACATGGAAATAAAGACCAACCAAATTAGAACAGGCCACACCTATTTACTCAGAGCTTGCTAGAGCAATGAGATTAGCCACCATCAACTTCGAGCTCTTCCATTTTGGCAGGAACTCAATGGCAGGCAGAGAAGTGGGAAAGCCTAGTAGTGGAAAAAAGGGAAGGCTTTCCATACACCCTGATTGGAGGCTGTTGGTGTGGGGAAGCTGTAGGCAGGCTAACTAGAAGTGGGGCTTCCTATGGGATTGGTTAGAGATGCATGTTTGGCTTTCTCTGATTTGTCCTACGTTGGAAGAGGGGAAAAATCAGGAAAACTGTCAGTTATTAATCAAGTCCTAGCCATTTGGGGATGATTATTACAGAGGTTATTGTTCAGCTTCCTGGATTGTTATCAAAGATAGTAGTCTGACTTCTTATACCTCTGACTCATAGGTTGCAGGCAAGCTTCCTGGGCTGTTTATTGTAGATGTAGATACTGGGGTTGTTTTTCTGGGCAGCTTGCTGCAGGTTGTGGCCCTGAGTTCTACTTTTTTATGTGGTCTGACCATTGTCCATCTGTATATTCAGTCTTTTACTTCTCAGGGAGGCATTCTCTGACAAGCTCACCTAAAATGCCAACTCTCCCCCACTCCCTTCCTTTGCATTTCTCCTTAATAGTAGTCACTATATACCTCATATTTTTCTTATTTATCTTATTTATTGTATGCCTCTCCTACTAGAATATAAACTACTTGAGAAAGGGAATTGGGGTTCTTTTAAAAATTATTGTATTCTAATACCTAGACCAGGTCTATCTGGCCCATTATAGAAAGTCAATGACTACTGCTGAATAAAGCAATGAAATATTTATTAAGAATCTATTATTAAGGAGGAATTACACTAGTTAATAATTTTACCATGGAGAAATCTGACAGTCACCATGTTAACCAAGTGATCAAGATTAATGTTACCAGGAATGAGTCATATTGATATCATGTATTCATTGGTATTAAGTGATGAGATCACCACATGTTTTCTGTGGTTTTCTTCCCCCAAACCCACAGCTACAATCTAATTATAAGAAAAACATTAAACAAATCCACATTGTGGCACTTTCTGCAAAATACCTAGCCAGTCCGTCCAGTACTCTTCAGAGGTGTCAAAGTCATGGAAGACAAGAAAAGACAGAGAAAGTATCACAGACTGGAGAAGACAATTAAATGCAATGTGGTGTCCTGGGTTAGATTTTGTAAACGAAAAACAACACAGTTTTTCCATGGAACACTGATGAAGTCCAAACAAAATCTATGTAATATTGGTTAATAATATATTGTTGGTTAATAATATATTATACTAGTGTTAATTTCTTACTGTTGATCACTGTGTCATGGTTATGTAAGATATGAACATCAGGAAAAGCTGAAAGAATGGTATATAGAAACTGTACTACTTTTACAATATTCTATAAATCTAAAACTATTTCAAAATGAAAGATTTTTTTAATTAAAAATATTTGAATGAGAGAAAAAGGAGTTACATTAGGAACTGGTGGGGGTATCTCAACTCCATAGAACCATTCCAAATGCATTTATTAAACATCACAATGCACTGAGCATTGTTGAAAATGCTAGTCATGAAATACCGAATAAAATTAAGGGCCTGACTTACGGTCAGGTAGAAAGAAGGCCACTATATGCTAAAACTGCAATGATTGGCAACTGGGAAAGAAAAGGCAGAGGCAGAGAGTTTAATTGTATGGAGACAGTTGGGTACAGGTAGGGTCAGTATCAGGAGAGCCTTCTTAAAGAAGGTTCAATCTTTGGGCTGATTCATAAGAGATGAGTGTTTACTTCACGAGGAGGAGCTTGATTGGATGAAGGGAGTTGGAAGAGCATGAGGGACAGTACAGAAGCCCAGAGGTAGGCAAGACAGCTTCACCCAGGAAGCATATAAAAGTGAGTGCAGAATACCTCTGAC
Organism: Papio anubis; assembly: GCF_008728515.1. Taxonomy (NCBI): domain Eukaryota; kingdom Metazoa; phylum Chordata; class Mammalia; order Primates; family Cercopithecidae; genus Papio; species Papio anubis. Next base: position 12,865,851 of record NC_044990.1, on the reverse strand, counting down.
ACAGCAACGCCCTCTACCAAGTTGCACTGATTTCTCAAGAGATATTTTCTCTGTTTGCTACACAACTTTAAAATTGATGGTTTAGTCTTTTTTAAATTTTGAATTAAACCAATATACTTGGATCTCATCTTTAAAGATGACATGTGTCTAAAAGAATTCCAATTATTCTTAAATTTTGAAGTGTTTGTTCATAATTTAAAACTAGCTCATAGTTTAAAACCTTATTGTGTTCAGATGGTATTTAATCTTTTGAACGACATCACTGAGAGACTATTTAGGAAACTTTCCAATGCCGAGAGAGTGAAGTGATATATTTTCTCGAATGGCATTTTTGAATGTGTGGAGTGATTATAAATTCTGCTGGTTTGTGGTCCCTGGAGCCACTGAAATCTGGTCTGAAGTGTACTGTAAGTATATATTTTAATTTTTTTGTATAATGTCATATTGAGACATCCGGAAAAACCTTTCTGGCTGAGGAGAGACTGCCCTTCTTGGGACCAGCCAATTTATAAAGATAACAAATAACCTAGCCAGGAGTATGTCTTTGATATGCAAACTAATCAATCTAGAACCATACCTACTCTATCTGGTTTACCCACCCCAGGAGGCAATATTCCTCTGACTTGATCATCCCAGAGCCAGGTGCCAGGCAACCACAGACCACCGCTATAGCTCAAAGCCCACCAGAACAACCAGTTATTCAAATGAGCCACTCCTAGACTGTTTGCCCTGCCACAACTTGCATTTCTTTCAGAAACTACAAACTGTGCCCTATACCTTCAGAAACTACAAACTGTGGCCTATACCTTCCCCCTTGCTCCTATTTTCTGCATCCTGAGCACCATGGTGTTTTTCCCTTGTGGCTGTGTCTGGTGCATGCTGTGCCTCTTGTTTAGAGGGGAACTGCATTGAAAACCTTCTTTCAATGGAATTAGACTCACCATGCTGTCACTCAGTCACCTTAATACTCTAAGACCTGGGCCCAATAAGTAGAGATCATTTATAAATCTCAATGGGATACAGACAACATTTAACCAACTGAGTTTAATTCTGTTCATTGTTTTTGATTGTTATGGAATGCCAATTGATGCAACGAGAGTAGGCAATTATATCCCTAGTGATGAGAACTGTGAGACGAATGAGTTGAGTTAACTCCCGTCTGGTTTGAGACAGGTCAGGTGAGCCATCACCTAAAAGGAGAGTGAAATGCTGGCCACAAGATATATGGGTCCTTTCTAGACCTGGGTAGGGGCAGTGTGGGGAAGGAGAGACACTTGTACCAAGTGTCACAGAAGCCCTTCCTCTCCTGCTGCCTCATAGATGGGAAATGTTCTGTCGGTTTGTGCACTACTGATTTGTATACAAGGAGGTCCCCTAATAGTATCAGAACTTCCTGTTTCCTTTGGCTGGAGCATTTGGGGCAATAAAGAACAATTCTTGTGACAAGAATGGAAGGCCACAGGAATTTCTGCTTCTATAGCCTGGTGATTTATTTGCTTTTTTTCTCCTTTGTATATCTGAGTCATCTGATCTCTGAGGATTAAAAAGGACATGGGGGCTGGTCATGGTGGCTCGTGCTTATAATCCCAGCACTTTGGAAAGCCAAGCTACGTGGATGCCTTGAGCCTCTGACTTTGAGACCAGCCTCGGCAACATGGTGAAACCCCATCTCTACTAAAAATACAGAGAATCTGCTGGGTGTGATAGGGCATGCCTGTAGTCCCAGCTACTTGGGAGGCTAAGGTGGGAGGATCACCTGAGCCTGGGAAGTCAAGGCTGCCATGAGCCGTGATTGCACCACTGTACTCCAGCCTGGGCAACAGGAGTGAGACCCTGTACCCCTGCCCTCCAAAAAAGAAAGAAATATAAAAGGACCCGAGGAGGTCTTAACTTGTATCTGTATGCATTATTTCATCCCACATTAATTTATATCCTTCATCAATATCCCAAGTGCTGCAATGATGGCTATAAATGATAAAGAAAGCAAAAAAAGCCCCATTGACCTAGAATTTTCTGTAAGTGTCCAGCTAGATTATTATAAATTATGTATCTTTTAATCATTGGCCTTTTCCTTTGATATTTTACTGAAAATTGGCCTGAGACTTCAAATCATTTTGTACTGGTTTGAAAAAAAAAAGTCAAGTAATTAGTTGCAGTTTACCATCTGCAACTGCCATCCCCACTCAAAACAATTCCTCCTGCCCCACAGCCACTCCAATGGACAATGTCTTTCTGTTGGACCAGATGAGTTCTGAAATCCAATCTAGTGTAGCCATTGATTCATTTGGATAAAGACAGGATTGAGAAACAGTAAAACTCCTGATTAGTGGAAAATTGTTTATAAACATATCAGTGCTTTATTGTATTTGTTTAACAGTGGCATACTTAGCATTTTTACAGATTTCTTGAAGTGCAATCAACAAAGAGTAGACTGCACACATTTAAAGTATACGATTTGATAAGTTTGATATATATATATACACACACACACATATATATATATATACACACACACCTGTAATCCACCACCTCCAGAGTTCCCTTATTCCTCTTTATAATCCCCGCCTCCCACCCTTTTCCACCCACTCCTAACCCCAGGCAACAACTGACCTGTGTTCTGTAACTATAGTTTAATTTGCATTCTCTAGAATTTCATTTACATAGAATATATGCAGTGTCTGCTCTTTTCTGATGACTTCTTTTAGCGTAAGTATTTGGAAATTAATCCAGGTTGTTTTGTGTATCAGTGCTTCATTCCAACAGTATCCCAGCATACAGATATATCACAATCTGTTTCTGTTCTGTTTCTATAGTATTGTTTGATTCATTGCTTTAGGAAAAGGGCCAGAATTGAAGTAACTCAAGTTCTGTTTATTTATTTGCATCTTCATAATCCTCATCCTACTACTGTTTATGTAGAACACGTGGTTTAAATGTAGGGACACTAATAAATACAGTGGTTGTACCAAAGCAAGCATAAAAGATTCAGAGCCATTCTAGGTTAACATGTGTCACTGAGGCTGCAAGGTAAAGACTCTCTGTAAAATAGGAGTTCTCCCAATTAACTTCCACATAGAACACAAGGTTTATTTAAGGCTAAAAAATAAAATGAGCTAATTTGAAGTGTGTCTGTGTGTGTGTGTGTGTGTGTGTGTGTGTACACACACATATGTGTACCCACAAGTAACTATAGCAATTGTCTGGAACTTAAACCAACAAAAGCTATTTGGAGGGGGACTATCTTCTATCTGACATTGTTTAGAATTGCCAACCCATGGTGATAATAAAAAGGAGGCTGATTTTTAGTCAGTTTGTGTTTTCTTGTTTTGAAATTCTCTATAGGAAACATACCCCCTTATTATCTGCTTCTGAGGTACAGTACTTCCACAAATCTATTCTCAGTAATAAATAATAAATATGCTATTCATTACTTATCAGTTATGATACATTTATGGTTTTTAAACATATACTAATAATATCAATATGAATCATTTAAAATTTCCAATATTCAACATTTTTTACATACCAATTGACAATGTCATGCTTAAACCTAATATATTTATTAACTAGTCATACTATAATAGTGATTATAATGATAAATTTTATTACTGTTGTTCAGTAGGACTAAGAAAGCTCATCTGTAATGGGCTTATTATCTAAAGGTGTAAACCAGAACACATAACTGCCTTCCTGCATGGCTCAGTGTCCTAAACAAAAGGGAAAGAAAGCCAGAAGAAAAGAGAAAGAGAGAGAGAGAGATTGAGAGAGAGAGAGAGAGAGAGAGAACAAGAATGAGGTAGATATCACTACTCCCATCAATTTGCATTGCTGTCATTACAATGAAAATATGCTGGTCTTTCATTTATATTTTTGTTGAGTGTCTTATTCAAATGAAAAGACTTTCAAATATGTGTAAACTAGAGTTTCTCACAAAAGGTGTTAAAATGTTGATTTCCATAGCCACAAAATAAGAAAAGCTTTCTAGCTTCATTAACAGATGCAACTATAATGGCACATTGCCATTGGAATAAGAGGCAAAGTTAGCATCATTCTAACAAGACCAAGGAGCTGAACAAATCCATAAAGAGGGACTTTGTGACCTAGCCACAAACCAGACATCGAACTCAGCTGGTCAGTTAGTCTACTGGTATGTGCTGCCTTGATACATGTTTCCCATCCCAGTGTCTCTGAAATCTGGATTAGATGCACTGCTACATACTCACATAGCATCCTCTATTTTCACTCTTAGAATAAAATTATACAATTGTATTGCAAAACCCTACTATTTGTTTTCTTTCTCCAGTAAATATCAAGAACCATCTTCATTCATCAATGTATCTCTGATGCAATACCTAACATGTAGCAGAGCTCAAAACATTCTCGTTAAAGAGAAAAATGAGTGTCTAACTTTTCACGAAAACAACTGAGCAGATGGTTTGCTATAACCCTTTTCCATCCAGGAAAGGATTTAAAGTGCTTGACTGACTAACGGTAGCTCAGTAATATCATCTTTAAGTCTAAAATAACATACATCACCAATCAGGAGTGCTTAAGTCACATCCTACCAAACACTCATAACTGATGAATTTTTTAAAGGTCATATCTTTATTGAACTATATATCCAGTTTGCTGAAGAAAAAAAAAAAACAACAGTATTGGACGGAAAACAGATAGAAGGCAAGCCTTCTTTTTTCTTTTGTAATTAACCATGAAGAGATGCATTTGTTTTCCCAAGCATTCTAAATATTGCCTACATGATTTTTGGAATATTTTATTTTTCCTTTGAAATCATTTTTAAAAAGAAAAGCATTGCTTCTGAGAGTTATGAAATCTCAAAGGCAGTTACAAATTCATTTATCACTTTAGTGCAGGAAGATAAACAAGGATATTGAGCAAAGACACTCCATTATGCTGCAGCAGAGCTATATTTTAGCGTTGGCTTTGACTTTACTTGAGGATTCTGTGCTAATGGAAACATTGATCTTATTTCCAACATTGCTTTCCAGTATTCTCCTAAGATGCAAATGCCTCTTCAGCTTTTGTATTTGTCTCCAGGCATGGAGAATTAAATCCACCTTGCGATTATGCATAAACATCACTGCCTATTGGATGCTTTTCTTGACCACCATGCTGATCACACTTCACAGCAGAAAGCCAATCATAGCCCTCCTCAAAGTGTGCTGTAATTGTTTATATGTTTGAATAAGTGCACTGTAATATGTGTGAGGTTTCCTTCAACTCCTATAGAATTTTCATAAATTTGCCTGGATAGAACCAGCTCACAAGAAAACGAATTAGAGCCCCAAAAGCAGGAAATAAATTCAATAGCCTAAAACAGTTTCTACATATTTCTTCTGCCCTTTCAAAGAGAATTTAAAAGAATTCAATCTATCTTTTTAATATTAGAGTCAATCTAATCTCTTTTAATTGAATTCAAGATAATTCAACCTCTCTCCATTTACTATTCTAATTCTGTTAGACAATTTTCCTCGTGTACTTATTTGTTCTTTTAACAAATTTTACTTACAGTCTTCCTTTAACCCACTTAAAAAAGATACTAATACAAATATACTACAGCCCTACTAGCAAGAAGCTTGAAGCACAGCAGAGAGGATATGCACAAAAACTACAGTACGAACAGCCTATACAAGTAGACACTCAGACACAGGGTGTTCCACAGTCCTGGAGGAAAGCACAGAAATCTTGCAGATTGTGGGTTGGCTAGGTGTGCTGGCCAGGGAAATCTTCCAAGAGGAGCTAATGCTTGAGCTGTATCTAAAGGCTGAGTATGGATTTTGTATTTGGATAAGGTAGAAAGGGGAATACAGACAAAAAGTATCACATAGGAGGTCTTGGAGAGCAGAGTATGCTTTGAAAACAGGTGAACTATGTGTCAGGAAAAGTTTGGAAGTTAGCTTGACATGTAACTGGGGACAAAAGCATGAAGGGCCTTGTATCCCTGCTGGGTAGTTTTGAACTTGATCTTATAGGGAATAGATGGTCAATGTAATATTTAAGCACAACTGGGACATATTCAATTTACATCTTAGAATTATCACTTTAACACAAACATATAGCAATGTTTTGCAAAGAAAATTTCTAGGGAACTTTGTATATTAAAAGTCATGACTCAAAATTATTTCCAGCCAAATAAACTTTGGAAATGAAGGGTAAGCATACTTAATTTTTAAGACTTCTCAAAAATCTTTAACTTCCCTATCTTTGTTTTGTTTCTCCAGGAAAAAGAACATGCAACTTTTCCCAAGCCCATTTCATGAAGAAACCTTTGGATTTTTCTCTCACCAAATATCTCATGGGATTAAGGTTCCAAGTAGACACCGTGGAATATGCAGGTGTATAGGATAAATTGGGGAGTTTCAATGAAATCAATGAGATCGTTTACAAGAATATTATATGAGTTCTATCAGGAAATTAACAGTATAAGAGATTAGCAGTGGTAAGGGTATGGAAAACACAAACCAAACGAAGTTCGGTTATAGGAATGGCAAGAAAGGCAACAATGGTCCCAGGCTTGGTGTGGTGAATCACTCTGATGCCTAAGATATTAACTTCTTAGAGTCTCAGAACTTAACCTGCTGGAACTTTGTTAGAAGGGGCTACTTTAATCCTAAATTTAACATCCCCCTTCTTTTTAACATAAGGAAATTGAGTTCCCAACAGATAAATGACTGATCAGGATCAAGAATCATCAGTTCTCCACACTTTTAATATTTTCCCTGGAGAAGAGCCAGGATATGAATATTTATAAACACTGAATAATCACCAAACAAGATATGTTTGTCTTTGGATTATATTTCTTTGCTGATATTTGAATAGAGTTCCAAGTGACATTTAGGGAATTGATGATGCTCTAATAAAACTAATGAAGTCCACTGTCAAGACCTGCTTGGAAGGAGCTGGAAAGCTGCTTAGCATTTTTATCCTGTCCAGTTGCGTTCCTTCTCACTTCCTGCTCTGCACTGGGGAGAGAGAGCAGCACCTTCCAGGCAAGCCTGCCTGAGTTCCCACTGGGCACAATGCTTTTTCTCAGTTCAGTCTATGAGGCACACAACGTCTTTTGGGAAGGGGATCAAGGGACAATTATGTATTTTGGCTTTAGAAGAATTGTGCCATGGCTATGCAATTATTCCTTCAAGTGACCACTTTCAGGAATATTGGGTGCTAAATGATTGCATATTGTTATAGTTTCCATTGTAAATACGTATATGAAAGGGCATTTAAAATCCAACAGCAAACCACTAGTAAATTTCTGTGATTTTGGTTGAAATGATACACAATCTTTCTTTTTGAGCACAGTGGACACAGAAGGAATATTTTTCGGTGCTCTTCTTGCTGCTCCAAAGAGCCACATCAACAGACCCATGTCAGTGATCTTACTCACTGGCCGAATGGGACTTTGGTCCTGCCACAGTTAAGATCAAAGGGGTTGAGATGCCTTTGAAATGACTCTCCAGTCAAGAAATCTACATTTGAAATACCTTGATGTCATAGTCTCCTGGCTGTTCTCTCTGTTCTGTGTTTTCTGGTAGCTTTCAATTTTCTCTGACAAAAAGATTATTTTGCATAGTGTATCCCAGGCAGTTTCATTCATTGGTGGCAGTATCTGAAGGGTGTTAATTGGAATACAAACCACTTTCCTTGGCTGTTAAAAATTACTGAAGGTCAAAGACAATCAACTTACTCTATTCTCATGCATTTTCCATTCTGGTAAAAATGTCTGTGACTTGCTTTTACTCAAGATTACTAAGAAGGCAAGGGAACTATTATTGAGACACATCTGATTCACTTAAGGAGCTGCAATCTTCATACTAAAGGACTTAATTTGATTTCTCATTGGGAAGAAAGAAAGGGAGGGAGAGAGAAAAGAAAGGACTATCTGTAAATATTGAGAAAGGAAGAATAAGAACTAAGAAGCAAAAACATTCTAGGAAACAGCCCTTCTACACCATGAAAAACATTTCACATTGTTATTCCATAAATCTGGAATAACTTATTTTTAGTCAATACATTATTAAAATGAATTATCTTCCCTACTTAGAAAAAATGCTATTTTTAAAAAACTATCAATTTTTTATCAAGAAAGGTAAAATCTTTAATTATTTTGAAATGTTTTACTTCATTTTCTGGATGATCATGGCTACACCTAAAAAAGAAACTGAAGCAAATAGGTGAATATTTTCAAAATTTAGCTATTAAATAGTTACACTTAGGAATGCTTCTCAGCCTCCATAGGTTAAACTTATTCTGGAGTCATTGACAAAAAGTGTGTGTTTCATGACTGAACATTATTCAATACCTGGATTAAATACAGTCTGCCTATAGAAATTTTCCAAATTTCTAATCTATATAGGGAAAATTGTGCATGACCTATTTTGGGTTTATATTTCACCTGAGAGTATCTATAGATAAATACACAGATAGATATATAGATAACATTAATTATACTTATTGCAAAACTGAAATGCATGTCTGTATCTATAGGAAACTACCTCTAGATGTTCCACAAAGGCAGGAATGAATCATTGCTACTTCTATCCCCTGGGCCTAAACAGAGCCTAGTGCCACAGTAAGCATTATATATGATAGGTCATTTACTTTTTAAACATGTAGTGAAATAAATGATTAGATATATTTGGTATGATCACAACTGTAAAGTTATCTTTTTATAAATTTTTGTCATAAATTTATAATTTTTACTTTAAAAATATTACTACATATATTAATACATATATTAGTCAATATATTAACACATCTATTAGTCAATACATTACTACATATATTAGTCAATATATTAATACATATATTGAATGCATTAGTCCTTTTTATTGTATGTGTGTTTTCCAACTGGAACCAATGGGGAGAATACATTTTCCTTGAAGGGTTGACTATGACATCAAGATATTTCAAATATCAAGATATTTGAAATACTGAAATATGGTAAACTGAATCATCTTTCATCTCCCAAAATACAACACTTACAAATATTCTGAACTATTCTGGACACCTTAACAAAACGAATACAAATTCTGAGCACATAAAATGGTGGTTTATTTTCAAATCCAAGCTTTTAAACTTTCAAAGTGTTAAGCTTCTCTCTCATTCCTTGTTTGAAGTAGACTTTAAGAAGGCAGAGTTGTTGGAACAATTAGGAATATTTTTACAATATCAAGGTGTGATGTGAATTAAAATTGTTATCCCAAAGAAGCTCCTGAACTGTTTTCCTCTCTTTACATATAGAGAAAAATAAGAATCATCTTCTAAAAGCAAAAGAAAATGATGATATCAGAAAAAGATCTGAGAGCTTAAGATACAGAGAACAGCTGGATAAATACAATAAGAACTTTGTAAAGATGCTATGAACTGTACTAAATAATACAGTAGCACTAACCTCATGTGACATTGAACACTTAAAATAATGTTGTCCAAACTGAGCTGAACAGCAAGTACAAACACATATTGGATCTTGCAGATATAGTGCAAAACAATGTAAAATATTTTAACAATTATATTACACTGAAACGGTAATATTTTGGATATATTGGATTAAATGACATACATCCTTTAAAGAACCATGGAAACACATTTCCTAAATTAAAGGAAAGATGATGTACTTACATCTTAAAATATCTATTTATTATTACAATTAATTTCATATATTTCTTTTTCTTCTTTTTAGTGGGGCAATCAGAAAATTTAAAGCTACATGTATAGCTCACACTGTATTTCCTTTAAGCAGCACGACCATATAGAATCATTTTTTCTTTTCTAATTTTTATTTAGTTTGACTTGGTCTTTAATTAAATGGACTTCAGCTTTTACGCAGCACACAGGCTTGATATTTTTAAATGCCTTTCTATTATAATATCCTCTGGATATGTTATAAGAAGCACATTTTAAAATTTATTGATGAGTTTGCAAGACAGCGTATAAAACACCTACAAGGAAAAAAAAAAAAAGAAGAAAGAAAAACGAGCTGAAAGCAAATGAGTGAGTAATAACCTCCTAAATCGAATCTGTTTCTGTCCTCAGGGCAAGAGGAGAGCTTGGGAGATGAGCCATTTCAGGAGGGCTGGGGTGAAACCAAGACAGGTGCCCCTCAAAGTGGAGAAGCTAGAGGTGAGATGTGCATTGGGAACATGTGGGTCGGGAGCCACGAAGCTGACTATACTACCGTGAAAAAATAGGCCAGGAAAAAAACCTACGTCCCAGAAAGAAAGACCCTTCAAGGAAAATGTATTCTCCCCATATGGTTCCAGATGGAAAACGGACATACAACAAAGAGGACTAATACATTCAATATATGTATTAATGTATTGACTAATATATGTGTTACTATATTGACTAATATATGTAGTAATATATGTAGTAATATTTTTAATGAAAAATTATAAATTTATGACAAAAATTTATAAAAAATTGGTATAAATAAGCCATACTGGGAATCTTTAAAAAGAGGACATAATTACAGAGGTAGCAGGGATTATAAAATTCAGAAAGAATACTGTGAACAACTATGTGTCATTAAATTTTAAAGCTCAATTAAAAGATCAGAGGCCTAGCAGGAATAACTAGGCCAAATCAGGCTCAAAAAGAAATAAAAAGCCTGAAGAATCTTATAATAATTAGATAAATTAAGTCAGTAGTTTAAAACCTTCCCACAAGGAAAGCATCAAGCTGTGAGTCCTTCCCACCTTTTAAGGAATGAATTATTCTAATATTTTACACATTCTTTTAGGAAATTTTTAAAAGGAATCCTTTGTAAATCATTTTATGAGATTATGGTAACCTTGATCTCAAAACCTGGCAAAGACAGTATGAGAAAGGAAAGTCATGATACAATCTCACTCATTAATCTGCATGTGAAAATTCTAAACAAACTGTTAGCAAATCCAGCAATAAATTTTTCAAAACAAAATCCTCATCAAGTTGAGTTAATGCCAAGACTACATATCCTACAATTTCACTTATACGAAACTCTAGAAAAAGGCCAAACTGGAGTGACAGAAACAGATCAGAGGTCGGCAGCGTCAGCTTTCCAGGAAGAGAATCCGTTGCAAGGAACACGGAAACATTACAGGATGAGAGAACTGTTCCAATCTTGATTGTCGTGATGGGTATCCTGTTTATGGGAGAGTTTTCTTGTATACAAATAAATCCCTTTACAAAAAGAGACATAGAGGAAAGATGGAAAGGGCTGCTGCTTGCCAAATCTGGGGAAATTTGAGCAACAAAACAGATATCAATAGTGGCAAGTTGCAATTCATTGAATAAAATAAGAGCCCATGAGATGATACTGATAATGAATGAATGAAAGAGAAGGGAAAGCTCTTTTTTGTAACGTAATTTTGACTAATAAATATTGAAGGTGTTATTAAAGTAGAAACATCAGTATCTTGCAAACACCATTGTTAAAACTGATTGAGACAGGAATCACCAGTGGATGCTAAATCTAGGTAGAAAACACAATCTCAAGCATCTCCCCATGAATTACTTATTAATTACAGAAGAAGATTAGTAATTGTACAGTGGAACAATGGGACAATCAATACCCTAACCAAGTGATCAAAGTTAACATCACCAATGAGGAGCAAACGCCTCCTGTGTTTGAACATGAATCCCAAGATGGATGCAATATATCACTTATGTCACATTACAGCAAAATACAGGAACTATCATACAAACCCAAATCGAGAGACATTCTATAAAACATCTGGCATATATTCTCCAAAAGCATCAATGTCATTAAAAATAAACAAAGGCTGAGATTTTGTTTCAGAATAAAGGAGAACAAAAATACATCACCAACTAAATGCAATTGTACATCTTAGACTGAATCTTGTACGGAAAAATACATTATAAAGTACATTTGGAGACAGTTGCCAAATTGGAGTATTGACTCTACAATAGATAAAAAAATATATCAGCATTACATTTTCTGAATTTGACAGCTGAACACTGGTTATACAAACAAATAGCCTTGTTCTTAGGAAATACATAGTGAAGTATTAAAAGGTAAAGAGGAGTGGCCCAAAAATGATGATAAAAACATTGAGAAATAGAATGCTAAAGCAAATGGGACAAAATGTTAAAAATCAGTGAATTTGCTAGAGGTTACAAGGGATTTCTTCATGCCATTCTTGCAAAGTTCTGTTAAGTTTAAATTTATTTTAAGATAAATTATTTTAAACTTACAAAGTTTATTATATACTAATATCAAGCAATCTCCAAACTTTATCATTGAATAGAATAACCAAGATGCAGAATGACACGCTACTATTTATATAAAATAAGGTGGGTATCTGTACATATACACACATGTACATTCATACATGTACATACACATGTACATATTTTCTTGGATATGCATAGACTATCAAAAGATAAAAAGAAATTGGTAACACGCTTGGTCCTACAGAGAAAAACTGAAGATGAGAGGGAATTTTCACTTTACAGCCTTTGATCTTCTGGAAGTTTAAATCATCACTCAATCCAAATAATAAATAAATGGGCAAAGATGTAAGTGTCTGACAAAGCCATATATTGGTAAGAATGTGGAACAGTGACATGTCTCATATACCACTGAGGGAGAATAGAGGGAAGGAAAGTGTGTGCTCATGGGGAGCAGAGACAGTTTGAAATATGAAGCAACAGGCATGCCAAGCCTCAGGGAACTGTTCCTGTCCTTCAGGTCAGAGTTCTCCCACTTTCAGGTCCTGGGAGACTGGGAGATAATAGCAAGTTTTCATTTATTCATTTGATAAACACTGTTGTGTGTTTACACCCAGGGAGGCACAATCAAATCAACAAGAGACACATGACCTTCTTCCTTTCTCCTCCTCTATGAACTCTTCTCTATCTCTTCTGTGGGCACTTTATTGTGGCCTGTCTCTGTCCTCAGGGATTTAACCCCGTTTTCCTTCTCTTTCAAGGCTAGGAATAATGCCTGACATTTTACAAGCCAATGACATAAAGTCCATACATTAAACGTTTTCTGGACATCTCTACTTACATATTCCATAGCTACCTCTTGAGGAAATACAACAATTTTGCCAATGCAAGACCCCTCCATACCAATACAGAAGAGAGAGAGAACAATTTAAAACCAAGTAGCTATTACCCCAGGCATATGTGCATGTAAAGGTAGCAGGGAAGTATCTACAGTGTCTGTATAGAATTTCATACAAATTTATTTGTAAAGGTAGAAGACAGAACAATTACAATTATCTTATCTCCATGAGAGACAAGAAGACACAACTGTTGTGTGTGATTGTCTAGATATACCCCTAGAGAGTCTTCAAAGTTCATCATGGATGTGTGTGTTTACAGTCTCAAGGGGCAGAAGGCTTATGATCTTGCCTTGTGAAATCCAAGGTCAGATGTTTTATGCAGACCTTAGCGTTTTGAAGGAGATACCCTAGGGAAGAGAACCTGGAGGAGGCAGTCACCTCTCTCCTCTTTACTAAAGAAAATGTGATCATCTTGCACTGACATTTAACAGCTTGATCAATTTGCCCTTCCATTCCACAAATGAATTATTTCCTAAACTGTGGTCATCTCGTTTGCCTCTAGCATCAGCCTTCTCCTTCCTCTGAATCCTGTCCCTCGGCATGGCAGTGAATGGCCCTGCCAATCCAACAAGTCTGTGCCCAAGCCAGAAATCAAGACATTACCTTTGACTCTTCGTCTCTATTCCAGATTCAAGTCCCCTCTCACATGGCACTGGAAATTCCTGGCATCATACCTCCTCAATATCTATGAAGTCTGTCTCTTCGCTGTGCCCTCACTGCCCTGTGTAATTCGGGCCACACCACCTCCTCTCTACTCTGGGTGTCAACAGCAGCCCATTCTCTGGCCTCCCTGCTTCCAGGCATGGGCTCCGTAGGCATGAGGGGGGTTGTAGCAAACAGATTCGGAAGCAGGAGCAATTTGTGTTTATTTCTTTTCATCCAAAGAAAGATTTAATAGAAAATAGAGCGATAAAAAATGATTCTTCAGTGCCCTCCTCGTATTATTTTACCCCTATTTCTGAACCTCTGCATTTTAGAAATAAAGCATTCTTTATTTTACTCCCTTTTCACATTTTACAACCTATTTCTTCTCCTTTCTCGCTTTTCTGTTCCATGTAACATTCACCTAAACCCAAATATTAACAATAAAGTAAAATATCCTAAGATAACAAACAGTAATGTGTAGATTTCATTTGGCCAAGTGCCATTCCCTCCAGGGTCAGTGTTGGCAGCTTCTGTAGAATGGGAAGTTTCGTCCTGGTGCAGCAGAGTCCCCAGAATGGACCAAGGCATTGGGCTACACAGTAAAGATTGCACTGGTGATGAACAATAGATGAGACAGCCTGTAGAATAAGAAAGGAGCTTTCGGGGTTTAAGACGTAAAATCAGTTAGTGTGTCGTACATTCGTTTGTCTCTCCACAATTTGCAAAGCCCTTATTAAGACAGCAGACCTTTTTCCTTGGAAATGAAGTTGCCAAACGCTTGCACAATTGGGAAAGCACTGGGGCATCGTTGGAAGGGAGATTTGGGGTAGGGGGTGATGAAGCAGTGAACAGTTATGGATACAAACGGGAACAGCAGCAAGGCAGGCAACTGGGGGAGAAACGATACGATGACTTGGGCAAACGGCTTGAGCCAGGTTATTTCTCGCTGTGCTCATTTTTGGCTAAGTAAGCAGATCCCTGTGGCCGTGATTTGGCCATTGTTGTTGTTCTTTAATCACTTACGATAGTGGCAGCTCATTTGGTTTCTGAATTTTAAGCCCTGGTGGGAATTTCTTCAGTGTTCCAAGTGAAGAAAGGAAATTGGGTTGTTGTTTTTTATTTGAATCCTTTAAATCTTACGAGAAGAAAACATGTCGTGTAGTTGTAATTTTATGGTGTCATTCATACTGCTATTCTGAAAGCTGTGTTGTTGTTTCCATTGCAAATTGGTCCTTTTATAGGTTGATACCTGTCAGGAAATACTCCAGGGATGGAAATGTACCACCAACATACTTTCTGGTTCACCTGCCACATAGCTTAAATTAATATAGCTACTTTTGCCTTTACTCAGCTTTTATCATTGAAAAAATAGAAACATCAAACATAAATATTTTTAGCCTAATGTAAAGAAAAAAGTCCCTTTCTCTGGCATGTGGCACTCTTTTTCATCTTACAGAAAGAGGAAAAACAAGTCCAAGAGTAGTAGGTACACCTGTCACTTGTTCATACAAAAGTCAGGTGAAACACCAAAGGTGACAAACTTACAAGGTGCTCTGTGAAAACCACCAGATCTGTCTCTTCGAGACTCCATGCACTGGATCCAAAGTCAGACTAGTTAGCCAGAACAGTAAATATTCTGTGTGTATATTTAATGAAGTATTCACCTTTCTCATATTGAAGCAGGATATTTTCCTGACCCCTTCACGGGACTCACGACGGGGTGCTTCATTTACTCAGCTCACCGCTCTCAATCCTTGTGGGAGGCAGTGTGTGTAAGCGAACAAGATGGGAACTGGAGTGCGTGAGCACTGGCCATTTCAACGCCGGCTGGATCAGACTCCACTGACTCAGACCCACTACATTCCACCCTTCACAGGAGGGAACACATAAGTAAGCAAGTGCAGAAGCTGGAGCAACCTCTTTTGGACACTGACAGGAGGAAATTTCATACATGTCCTGCAGCAGTGTCCAGGCAGGGCGCCTGCGACTCACAAAGCCCCAGAGGGTGTGTGACAGTGCTCTTCTGGCTCTGCTGTCCCCAGGCAGCTTCAGTGTTAACAGCTCAGTGGGCTCTTTGCCTTTTCGCATGAGGCGGCTGACCTCTGCCAGGAAAGGCAAAGGGCCAGTGTGACAGCCCTCTGCACCCGTGGCTCCCAAGCTTTGTCCAGCATCAGGGAAAAATGAGGTCACATGACCAAACTGAAGCTGGGAAATGCAGGGGATTTTATTGCCAGTGAAAGTGGCTCTTAGCGGGGAGGGGAGCTGAAAAGAGGATGAGGTGTGTAGATAATCTTCCTCTGAAGTCCAGCCGTCTTCAGCTGATTCTTCTCTGAAGTTATGCCATCTAGCTGTCCCTCTGAAGTCAAGCCGCTTCTCTCCAATGTCCAACCATAGTCCCTGATGTCCAGCTGCTTCTCCCCTCTGCCAGCTGATTCTGGGGTCTTTATGGGCACAGGATGGGGGGCAGGGTGGGCCATGGGTAGTTTAGGAAAAGGCAACACTCAAGTGGGAAAACAGGGACAGAAGCTGTCACTTTGGGTCACGGGTTTCAGGCTTTTCAGATTGAGAGCTGAGTTTTGGCAGAGACCCGCCCTTTTCTCCTTAGAATTTCTCTGCCCCCTGTCCCTATGAATATGAAAATGTCCTTATGAGTGCTAAGCTCTCCTATTGTCCTATGAAGACATCAAAATCTCATGGACAACTGTTTTTGGTGTTGCTGTTTGTTATCTAAAAATATGTTTTTTTCCCCTGCTGATACAGATCTTTAATAATAGTGATTTATGATTTAGATGCCCGAAAGCTAAGTCTAGAAGGAGCTCTGAAAGAAGATTTATTTCACTTGCTTTCATAAATAAGTACTAAACTAACCGAAACTTCAGTTTCCTCATTTGCGAAGTACCATTAATAAGGCTTTAATTTCTTTTTATTTTATATAATCTTAAGTAACACCTATGTATGATAAAGTGAAAAATAGTCAAATAGTATATAAGGAGATACAAAAGGGCGAAACATGTCTCTTTTACCCATCCGAATTCTACTTCCACCATTTCCCCCCTCCCTAATCCAGTCTCTTACGAGTCCTTCCAGAGTGATGCCTTGTTGTATATATTTATATACATATGTGCATATATGGATACATGCATATGCATATGTCCTTTCTTTTTATTCCAGACATTTGCAGAATATTATAGGATTTTAATTAAAAATTAAATTGTCCTAGTTCTAACAATTCAGTTTCTTCTTTATATTTTATTCTCTTCAGCTGTTATATGCTAAGGAGTCTTGACATTTTTTTAAGTAGATATCAATCATCTTTTATGTGGGAGGGTGTTTCTTTCACCAAATAAATAAGTTTCTGAGAGTGTGTCTCTCAAAAATTAGAATAGTGCTATGCTCTGTGCACACCAATGACACTTGATGAAAACTGTATAATGACTGAAAATATGGGTAGATAATATTTTTGTTGTGACATTCTGATGCAGCTTTTCTGATGGTAGCTATTTTGACTACTAATTTTTAAATTTTTGCATGCCAATATTAATTTTGCATAATTTTTCACACTTGCCAATTTAACAATTTTCCGTCTAGAAGACTCTTCATTATTTTTGATAATGATTTTTACGTCTTTTCAACAACAACCAACTCTCCAACCAATCGAGTATCCTGTAATTCAATTTAAGTCTGACACTCACTACACAGATAGAAATGATCCTAAAGGTTAAGGGATCAGTCTCACAGACTGCCCCACTCCAGATGCCAGCTGCAAATGGGAACCCTAGACTACTCACACTTCTGAGCAGCCAGTTACATACTTAGATGTTTCTGGGACTCCCTCTCGGCTTGGATAACTCACTAGAATGACTAAAAAAACACCAAACTTACACTCATAGTTTTATTTTAAAGGATATAACTCAGAAATAGCCAACGGAAGAGATGGATACGACAAGGTATGGGATGAGGTGTAGAGCTCCCATATAGGACAAGGTATGGGGTGAGGTGTGGAGCTCCCATACCCTCTCCAGTCAAGCACCTGGATGTATTCACCAAATTCATGGTTTAAGAGTTTCTATGGAGGCTTCATTATGCAGGCATTATGATTAAATCATTGGCCATTGATGCCCTTCTCTTCCCAGAAGTTGAGGGTGGGGCTGAAATTTCTAACCCTCTAATCACATGGCTTGTTTTTCTGGTGAGCCACTTAGAACTTCAGTTTTCTCAACTGTGATATGCCAATAACAAGAAAGCCTTAATTTTTCTTTATTTTATTTAATCTTAAGGTCATAGCTGCCTATGATAAAGAGAAAAAAATTAAAATAGTATGTAAGAATATACAAAAGGGAAAAGTCCCTAATCTCAGGGTAAGACCTCCATCATGAGTAATCTAATCGACCATACAAAAAAAAATAAAAATAAAAATAAAAAAACACTCATGCTTGCATGGTGGCTCACTGCTGTAATCCTAGCACTTTGGGATGTCAAGGCAGGAGGATCACTTGAGCCCAGGAGTTTGAGACCAGCCTGGGAAACATGATAAGACTCCAGCTCTAAAATAAATAAAAAATAAATTAGCTGGGCATCGTGGTGCATGCTTGTAGTCCCAGCTACTCGAGAGGCTGAGGTGAGAGAAGCGTTTGAGCCTAGGAGGTCTAGGTTGTAGTGAGCCATGATCATGCCACTGCACTCCAGCCTGGGTGACAGAGTGAGACCCTGTCATAAATAAATAAATAAATAAATAAATAAATAAATAAATAAATAAATAAAACAGTCTTATCACTCAGGCAATTTCAAGTGTTAGAAGCTCCGTGATTTTTTTATATACCACAACCATATTTTTGCTATGACCAATTTTCATTTTCTTTAAGAAAATTATGGAGCTGTTCATTCTCTTAATTAAAAATACCACCAACAAATATCAAATTTATAATCATGCATTGGTCTGGTTTTGGACTATTAGGTTCACCAATTTATTTATCAACCTCTCCACTTAACACCAATAGAATGCTATTACTTTTTTAATATGTTGATACATGATGACAAGTCCTTCCTCTTTTTCAAAATTTTCTTGATTATGTTTATATTTTTGGTCTTCCCAATGGGATTTAGAATCCGCTTGTCAAATTCCATGAAGAATCTATTGGAATTTGGATTTGAAATGCATTGAATTTATGGATTCTTTTAGAGAGACTAGACATCTTTTATTTAATCTTGGTGAAGAGGTATAATATTTCAAACAGAATTCTAAGGTGGCCCCAAGAGTCCTGCCTTATAGTGTACACGCCGTATATAAACCCTATTCTTTGAATACTGGCAAGGCTTGTGCATATCATGGGATTTTACTCCCATGATTATGTTACCGTATGTGGCAAAAGGGATTTTGCAGATGTGGTTAAAGTTCCTGATCAACTGATCATGAGTTAATAAAAAGGGAGATTATTTGGAGCTGGGCCTCATCTAATCAGGTGAGTCCTTAAGAGACAAGAAGTAGCAGCAGACACTCTCTGCAGGCCTTGAGGAAGTAAATTGCTGTTGTGAGCAGAGGGAAGTCATGTGACAAGGAACTGAGGGCAGCCTCTAGTTGCTGAGTACAGTCTCTGAGCTCACAGCTATCAAGAAGACAAAGAACCAGTCTGGCTCGGTGACTCATGCCTGCAATCCCAGTTTGGGAGGCCGAGGCGGGCAGATCATTTGAGCTCATGAGTTTGAGACCAGCCTAGCCAACATGACGAAACCCCATCTTTGCTAAAAATGAAACAAATTAGCTGGGTGTGATGGCACGTGTCTGTAATCCCAGCTACTCAGGAAGCTGAGGCAGGAGAATCGCCTGAATTTGGGAGGCAGAGGTTGTAGTGAGCCAAGATTGCACCACTGCACTCCAGTCTGGGTGACAGAGCAAGACTCCATCTCAAAAAAAAAAATAAGGACAAAGAATCACAAGAATATGAATTCTGGGAATCATCTGAATGTGCTTGGAAGAAAACTCAGAGCCACAGAGGAGAAAACAGCCTGGCCAACACCTAGATGTTAGCCCTGTGAAACCCAAGGCAGACAGCCCATTTACACCATGCCCTGACTTCTGATCTGCTGAACTGTGAAATAAAAATTGAGTGATGTTTTGAGCCACAAAATTTGTGGTAACTTGTAATGGAGCAGTAAAACATAAATACATATACCTCTAATGTTGGTAGGCACTTCTAAGTTTTTTCCTTAAAATATTTCCATATTTTTAAAACCTATTTCTAAAGTTTTAAAACTCTTATTACTAGAGGGAACGAGATTTTTTTATTTATCATGTAATTAATTATTGTCACTACAGTAACTAGTGATGCTAAAACTAGTGATGCGTTAAGTTCATCTGGGTATCCGGCCACCTTGCTAAACATAATCATCTTATTTAATTCATTTTATTTTATTCTTGCCTATATATATACATATTTATTCATTTTCTCACCTTATTGCACTAGCTAGAATTTCCCACACAACATTGAATGTTGTCGATGATAATAGGCTTTCTTTTCTTATTTTATAACCTAATGGGAGCACACCCAGCTTTTCACCATGAATTTTGATATCAGTTCTGACTTCTGGTAGATACTTTTCATAATATTAAAGAAATATTCTTCTATGCTACTTTGGAAAAAGGTTTTTTTTGTCATTTGAAATCATGGCTAGGCATTCCTTTTTAGCAACTATTGAATGATTTTTATGCTCTTTTGATCTGTTAATGTAATGAATTACAATGATACGTTTCTCATGTTAATGTTTCTTGCATTGACTAAACACTTCTTGGTCTTTTAATATACTGTTAATATTTTATGTTGAATTTTTACATGCACTTTTACAAATTAGAATGGCAAAGAGTTTTATTTTGTGGTGCTGAACTACCTAAAACATATGGCTAATGGATTAAAATCTTCAGATACACAAATTTATACTAATTGATTTCTCAACTGTATGCCCTTATAAACACAAACACAGATTCACAGTTTAACAGGTAAACCCCATGGATGTAAACTAAAATCTCTACACGAGCCAGCAAATATACATAAATGAAGCCACTTCAGTAGGTCTGTGTACCGTGGACAAGTGCTAGACACTCTGCAGAGAAGCCCATGATCCACCTAAAGAGAGCAGCCTCCACTCAGGTCCAGCCAATGACTGCTGGTGGAAATGTGACTACAGTGTTGCCAGATCTACCAGATATTTAATTAATTTCTAAGATTTGACCCAAATGAAAAAAGAAAATAAAAAGAAAAACCACCCTCTGGGCCTTGTTTGTAACTTTTGAATTAGGCGGTCATTCTTAGGCTTACCATAGTCATGCACATAAAAAAAGTGTCACTTATTTCTTTAGACAATCAGAATAAGAAGAAAAAAGGTACGTCCTGTGAACTTTCCATCAATAAACAGACCAGCAAACATCTTTAAAGAGTCCTCAAGAAAGGCAGGTTCCTTTAAACATTAAAGTGCAATTTAAAATGTAAGAAAGGAGAGTTGCTTCTGAAAGACAATAAGATCACTGAAGAGTACTTGTTAATCAGATTTTTATGTACAGTGATAAAAATGAACATCTCAAATTGCCTCCAGATCTCATAACTAGCCAAATAAACCTAGACAGGACAGTGAATCATTACGTTCTGCATTAGATGAAAACTATAATTTTCTCTAGGTTAAAAGTACAAAGTTAGAAAGCAGAAAACTTTGACATTTTTGTAAAACAGAAGCATATCAGCTACATAACTCTTGGTTGATTTAAAGCTCACATCTTCCAGAACCAAAAAATAATAATTATACATACTCTCTTTATCTTCTGCTTTCATAGGATGTAATTAACATGCAACCCTTGCATCCCTCAAGCATATATACTTGGGCACATCCACCAAACAGGGCTCGTAACAAAGGTAGTGGTAAGAAAAGGTAAGGAAAAAAGTCTAAGGTTTTGAGTGCCCACCTACATACACTGTCACACCGACACATATACACACAGGAGTATCATTGGCACTGTCGACTCTCAAGCCCCCTTCCTATTCCCTAGAAGAGTCACAGACAGCTCATATATTCATCTGGGCCCCATATTACTTTTCTTGCCGAAGTCTAAAGTGTTGCTCTTCCATCCATTATCATTAATTCAGCACTGAAGCTTCCGCAGATTCTACGGTCCACTCAGCTTCTGCTCTGGAGTTTTACGGAATGATGTTTTGAGAAATGCTATGGCAAAGGTAGGGCCTTTAAAATCACATCAGCATTGTCTGTTCTGTCTCTGTGGATAATGTGCCTTCCAATGTTACTGAAAGTCCTAGTCCAATGATCTCTTTGTTTTCAGCTACAAGTTGGATTTATTCTGATCCAATAGGTGCCTGGTGTAGTAGTTAGAAGATGTCAGGCTGCAGTAACAAATACACTCACACATGTAATGATGCAACATAATAGAAACTTCTCTCTCACCCTTTTTTTTTTTTTTTTTTGAGATGGAGTTTTGCTCTTTCGCCCAGGGGGCCAGAGTGCAGTGGTGTGATCTTGGCTCACTGCAACCTCTGCCTCCCGGATTCAAGTGATTCTCCTGCCTCAGCCTCCTGAGTAACTGGGATTACAGGCACCTGCCACCACACCCAGCTAATTTTTCTGTATTTTTAGTAGAGACAGGGTTTTATCATGTTGGCCAGGCTGGTCTCAAACTCCTGACCTCAGGTGATCCACCAGCCTCGGCCTCCCAAAGTGCTAGGATTAGAGGCGTGAGCCACCGCAACCGGCTGAAACTTCTCATTTATGAGTCAAAATATTCCTGGGCGGCTCAGCTCAGTGAGAACTGTCTGCTCCCTTCCCGGCACCAAACTGGTCATGACCCTGCCTTCTCTGTTGCCTGTCTTCCACAGCCAGCCAAAACGGGAAAAGAGTATGGAAGAACATGGGTGGAAGATGTTTATGCCAGGCCTAGATATGACAAACATGACTTCTGCACACATTCCATTAGCTATAATTCAGTTATGTGGCCATATCAAACTGTAAAAGAAACCGGGAAATAGGTTCTAGCTGAGTGCTAAGGAGAAGCTGGCAGCAGAAACAGAAGTAGCTAGCAGTCTCAGCTACAGATGGGAAGAAATATTATCTAGACCAACAGCTTATGGGTACCCCATAGCAAAAATAGACCCTCTTTCTCTATAGATTTTTTTCTCACTTCCCATTTTTGGTAATATTCATCCCACAGGTTAAAGGACCAAAAAGCTGTCTTTGAATATGAGCCACGTATTTTGTACGTTACAGCATTTGGACACTTAAAGCCTCTGCCCATCTCCTGCCTCCCAAATGTGAGATCCGTTCTCGCTACACTCAAAGCATGGAGACGACAGAAGAAACTTAACCCACGATCTCTGCCCTTCAGACATGTGTAATTAAGTTTCCAGAAAAAAGGGAGACTCAATATATTCATGGACATGATAAAAGTGATCTAAAAGTACACTATTAAATCTCCTCTCGTTATAGAAGAGGAGAAGCAATGCATCGCTAGGAAGTTCCTGATTCATCACCATATGCGCAGCATGCATGAGTGGTTTAGGGATAAAGAGAAGAAACTGTTGAGGGTTGACTACATTTTTATCAGAAACTAATGTATTAATTGTATAACCAGTGATTTTAGATACAAAAAAAATCTCACACCTAGAAAGCTTGACAGTACGCCATTTTAATTTTTTTGGTTTTTGTCCTCTAGTTTTCTCTTGTGACACACTGGATAAGCGAAGAACTCATTAAATTGTATTTCACTTTTCTTCTGTCTTCCTTCATAAAATAATGAAATCAAAGTTGAGAATTACCGTGATTAGAGAAGGGCCTGTGATGAGTGCAGGGAAACGGTTTATGTCTAACAACTATTACCGGTTTATGTCTAACAAGCGTTACCAAGATCCATCTGTAGCTTTAAAAGAGATTTTCTTCCAAGTTTTGCTGTATTGAAATGCAGTGCAAAACTCTGCATTAAACCACGAATTCTCCAAATTCAATAAAAGGAAGTGTAAAAAGATATTTTCTTCAAATGCCTCCAGCTGGCCATCTGCCCTAATCACATACAGGCCTCAAAATTGTTTTCTACTGACAATAATAGGCTCTATAAAGAGTATTACTGTGGAGTGATTTGAGAGACTGTGGAGAGTATTGTGACCCCTCGCCTCGGTGGAGCGGAGTGCGCCTGGATGGGAATACAAAGTTAGAAACCGAGAGAGAGGCCGAGCCTTTGGTGTGCGGGTTCCTCTTTAGCTGCTATGGCATGATTCTCAAATCTTTCCAAGGAGCAAGGGACAGCTGATTAGCTGCTGGTCTTCTGCCCTCTGAGGGCAACCCCACACAGCATAGATGGCGGTGCAATGATTGCAATAATTCAGCAAAGTAGGAACTTTAAAAATAGCTCACCTTGAGCTGCTACTCCAATCATGTCATTCACTGTGCAGTCCCATGTGGCCATGCTCAGGGCCGCGTGACGGGTGAGCACTGGGAATCTGCACAGAGCGAGGGGAAACAGAGGCAGCAAGGAGTGGGGAACTCAGTGAAGTCCCCGTATTAGTCAGATGGTGTTTCTGAACTCCTGCCTTGCTAAGGAGCAGCCCAGCCCCTTGCAGAGTCCAGACTGATTGCACAGAGGACCAGGAAGCACTCATAGGAGACAGCCTTTTAAAGGAGGGGAGAATACATACCTTGGAATTGAAAAATCTAGGTTTATAACAAAGATATGCCTCCTCTTACACGCTTCCTGCCACCCCCCAGGGATGCTAAATAAATTACCTCCTTGAGCCCCAGTTCCCTCATCTGTGAGGGAAGAATTACAGCAACATGTACCATTCAGGATTGCAGTGTGGAGTGATTGAGATGTCTTTGAAAGGGCTTTGAAAACAGCAAAATGACATAAATATTATTGAGTGATATTAAAGAACAGAAAAGAAATTCTATACAGAGATCCTAACATTGGGGTCTTATTTCTTTAGGGAGAAATAGCATCATCAAGCAATTTGATAAAAATAAGCAAGTAGATAAGAAATGTAAAACCATAGGGTAATGACAGGAGTGGTTCTCATTTACCTAGGCACAGATGCATACGTGCATATGCATATTAAGTTTTCAAAGTGCATCCTTTAAATAGATACCGGCAACAACTGCGGAACAGAGCAATACCCCCAAGATGCCCCACAGTTGTGTCCATAGAAAACATTTATTGTGACATGCCCTCTGCACAAGACTTTATGTGTTGCGAGGGGCATGGCATTCTTACACGGACATAGAGAGGTAGCCACTGGTATCATTTTCCCTTTAGAGACAAGGAAACTAAGGTTCAGAGAAGCTAAGAAAGATGTCTGAGGTCATTTAGGTATTTAGTGCTTCAAGGCAAGCTAAAAACCTAGGGAAACAGCCTACGCTACTGTCTCGGGTGCAAGAGCTGAGGTTCAGAGACCAAAAGGATTTTCCAAGGTGACTCAACTCACAAACGAAGGAATATTCAATACTAGAACATGAGGCTTTGAGGTGCTGGTAAACAAAGGAATATTCAATACTAAAACATGAGGCTTTGAGGTGCTGGTAAACAAAGGAATATTCAATACTAAAACATGAGGCTTTGAGGTGCTGGTCTAATGATCAGAGACAAAATGTTGGAGCAAAGAAGGGTAACCGACTTGCTCTATTTCTTCCCTCAATTATACATTTTTAGGTAAAAAGGATTGATTAGAAGAGTTAAACATTTACAGTGTTATCTGTATTGACCTGGATAATTTAGGGCCTAAAAGTGAAAATCATGGAAAGATCAGTTGTATTAGAAAACTTGGCTAATATTTATATTGCCGCCACTACCCCTTCTTCCACATTCCTCCTCATTCTTGATTATTCTCTTGCTCTGGAATTTGCTTGTTTTAGGCATTCGGGTCCCTTAGCAAATTTTGTCATGAGCCAAAATCCCTGCAGCTTTGCCCCCTTGGTTGCCTTTCCCCCTGGCTAGCCTGTCTCATCTTCTTATCAAATTCCCAGACAAATGCGCAGCTAGCTCAGCTCTTGTGTCACTGGGACTTAAGAAAACTGTTTCCTTCACAAGAGAAACGTTTTAGCTAATTCCAGAAAAGCCCCTTCCCCATCACAAACTAACTTCCCAAGTAGTCAGGGCTGTCACATCTTTTGTCTGCCAAAGGCAGAGAAGAGAGAACATGAGGGTCCACCTATCTCTCAGTCACAGAGGATGAATGATCTACGCCAGCCTCTCTCCTGCCAAAAATAAATCAGTCACTCTCCACCTGGGTGTCACTGAGCTGCCATTTCTGTCAGCCATGAGAAAGGCTTCTGCGTCAGTACCAAGAAGACTCAGACTTGTGAGTTGGGAGACAGCGTGCCCTAGTAGAAAAAGCACACAGGCTTGGAAACCTGTCGCTAATGGTGCCCACTCGCAGAGGTGCTGAGGGAAACAGGAGACATGATCTACAGGAAACGCTCTTCACTGTTCTGTTCTCAATAGAAGGGGGCTGGGATTGGCCTGAATTCTGACCCACCATTTAATAACTTGGAGACCTGAGCGTGTCACTTGATTTTTCTGATCTTCAGTGTTTTCAAGTTGTTCAGTTCAACAGTTAAACATCCAACGGAAGGCCAGAGTTAATTCAACAAATATTCATGATAAGCAAGACCGATGATAAGCAAGACCTATGTTTGCTCCCATCAACACAGCAGTGAATAAATTGCGCCCTCTGGGCTCCAATAGAGATTATGGTCTAGAGACAGGCCTCCATAAAAAGGAGGGCTAAATGCTTGATCATGGGGTTATTTTGAGAACTGGATGAGAGAAGAGAAAAACAGTACACAGGCACTCAATGTACATTGTCCCTGTGTTGAATCTTCAGAAATTTGCATATATAACAATCAGGTCAATTTCAATAGCTTCAGTAGGGTCTTATCTGAAAGCTTAGTAAGCTCTCCTTATGAGGTCCCTCTTATTTAAGAGGATCAAGGACCCTCTTCATAAATTGTACAACATTAAAAACACACCTGAACTTCTGGACTGTGCATATCCAAGTTGATAAATATGGGAACACCTAATTATCGCAAGGTACTCTCCATTTTCCCTTTTGCATATTTGACAAGTAGCTTGGGCTGTTCAGAGGGAAGAAACTATCAACGTTCAAAGCAATCATATTCTGGCAGCTAAAATAGACTGCAGTGACCTCACAATGCCATTTTGGCAATGGCCCTGCAGGAGACATTCAGTAATGGGCTACTTGGGCTAGACCCTCTCGGCTAAGGCCTAGTCTAGTAAAACATGAAAAAGGAAATAGAGGCAATTTTCCAAGTAATTCAGGAGAAAAGCACCTTCATCTCAACTCTCAAGGTACAGTAATTGGCACAAACCTTTGGGCCCTGGCAGTGGAGACCTGGCCATTGGAACCAAGGTGAAGTCAGTCATGCAGGAAATGTGGACTGTGGGCTGGGAGTGGAGAGGAAATCATGGGGAGGAAGGTACATTCTTGTTTCTCATAAGATCTAGATGGGGCTCCACCCACGGCATGGATTTGCCCCTCTTCCAGTTGCGTATGACCAACTCAATGCTCCTGTTTTGCTGACAGAACATATCTAGTTATTTTAATTCATACAGCATTTTTCCAGGCATTACTTTCTTCACTTTAAAGTCAGCAATGGAGTTATTTCTGAACCTAGAGAGCAGTGAGCATGCAAAGTCAGAGACGAGGGCAAACAACTCACAGCAATCGTAATAAAAACTCTACAGGAAAACAGCACCCTCCCTGGACTGCCAACCAGAATTACATCAAACAACTTTAAAGGAACTAGGAATTTATTGTCATTAGTCTTCCCTCCCTGTGTGTCTCTGGCAGGATGTTTACTTACGGCTCAGCCTGAGTAATTGCACCAATTCAATAAAAATGAATAAATAAAACCCCTACTTGGTGACTGCTTTATCATTCTGAAGCCCAGCCTCCAGGAATAATTTTGCCAAGTTGAGCTCTGGCAGGAAAGGGAGGTGCTGATACAGTGTCCAGCTCCTGGCTCTGTCTTTTCTGGGATATACACACTCAGTCACTTCAGATAAATCACAAGGAATTGTACTTTAACCAATGAGTAGCATGTTGTATGGGGAAAAGTATGGATTCTGGACACAAAGAGAAGGATGCTAAAAAAAACAATGACTTCAATTACTGTGTGATTTTTGATAAATCACCCAACCTCTCTGAATTGAGTTTCTTTACCTATACAATGGCTGTTGATGAGCATTACTTAGTTAACATAAGGGAAGTACATATCACAGGGCTAGAGAAAATATTTGTTCTTAGTAAATGTACCTTCCTTCACATTAGTAAATATACTTCTCTCCTTTTCCTCTTGTTTTCTAGGGCTTGCTACATAGACCAGAACTACACCAACACGCTTTGATGCTGAAGCAGAATTTGGTACAAGGTGGCTGTAAGTCAGATCTCCTGCTAATTGTGTGAAACTATTTATGTTGATTCATCCAAGCAGCTGATCTTTTGAGAGAGATGCAACAGACCAAAGAACAAAGACAGAAGCTCCAGAAGCCATGTTAAGTACAGTTTCCCTTAGCTCCTACTCCTCTTTCCTCCACTTCCAAGTAGTTGAGCAGCGTTAAAGCAGAGGTATAACACAGCTCTTATCTTTTTAGTCTCTCAATTTTAGACTCCCCGTTGGGTTACTATTAGACAATAAGGTTAACTTTGCAACCTGAGGTGACTTATTTGTTTTGCTATTTGTTTACTGTAAATCAAGTGATGCATACAAAAAAATGAAAACAATACAGAAAAGTAGTGTGAGGGAGAAAGTGAAAGTCTTCTGAAGACCCACTCCCTTCTCCTTCTACCAAAATGCTGACCCCACACACACACCAGATTTGGAGTCTGACGTCCAGACTGAGGAGGTGATATATTGAATTGCATGAATTGCTCTTCTTTGGAAGCCAGTTTCGCCGTTCAGAAGCCTTAGGGTTGTGATATTTGGTGGGAGATGGTTCTAATGGAAAGTGAATTTTAATCTTTATATTGTCTGAGGCTGCCTTGAGGGGCCTTGATAGCCACTTCTGTCACTCCTGCATAAACCCGTGTGAATATGCCTTTTGGTTCCCTTGCAAACAAATTTATACTCTGTAGAAATTACCAAAGTATTTTTATCATGATGTATTAGTTAATAAGATCTTTCTAACTCCTAAATTTCTTATTGCTTTTTTTGAGAGTTACCCAATCAGAATAATAGCTATCGCTTTTTCAACCCACACGATATTCCTCAATTCACTGAAACAGTAAGCTAAATAATCTTCCAGGCCTTTAAGGATGGTCAGCAAATAACCAAGGTGTTAAAAGAAACTGCTTGAATTCTCTATTTATTATTCACATTTAATGTATACAAAGGAACTCCAGCAATCGTCTTCCTATGAATTTTTCTTTCTCCCTTTTCCCTCTTGGCCATACTCATCAACTTCATCCTACTCGTGAGATTTCTCCTAAAGCAAATTCACAAAGATGAAAAAAATTCTACTAAAAAAAAAAATCATTGGCTCTCCATTACTCACAAAAGGAAGTCCAAATGCCTGTCATCCAGGCCTCTTTAGCCTGGTCCAATGTACATTTCCAGATTCTTCTTCCCTTAATTGCCTAGATGGATGTAGCACAAGTAGGGCTGCTTCCACAGCAATCTCCCAGGATCTTTGCCTCTAAGTATGGACTCTGGTGACTTATTCTATCCACTGAGAATGACCTTCACTCGTCTGTCTGAGATATCTTATGTATCTGTATCAGAAATAAAAATGTTTTTCAAAAAAAAAAACTACAAAAGCAAAGTGACTGTAGCTACTCCTGCTTCGAATGGTGGTGTGGGGATGACAAAATGTGAAATGTAGCATTGGCAACATTCATATTCGAAGAAGACAGTCCTATCAAAGCATTTGAGCCCAGATTAGGAAAATACTGTTATTTCAAGGTTTTGTGCTGCTGAAGTATGCAGTCCTAAAACAGAAATCTCATGGTTTAGTATGTTCATAAATTACTTAATGGCGAAAATATGTTCTGAGAAATACATTGTTAGGTGGTTTCATCGTGTACATATCAGAGTGTACTTATACAAACCTAGCGGGAGAGCCCGCTATGCACCTAGACTGCATGGCATACTCATTGCTCCTAGGCTAAACACCTGCACAAAAGTTGTTGTACTGAATACTGTAGGCAACTGTAACACAATGGTAAGTACAGGTGCATCTAAACATAGAAAAGGTACAATACACATACGGTATAAAATATAAAAGTGATACACCTGTATAGTGCAGGTATATCTAAGTCAGCTTAGAATTGAATTTTGGGTAAGGTCTGCAGTGAATTGTTCTAGAAGGCCTGGGATTCTTTTGTTGTTTTTTGAGAGGCAGCCAAGGTGCAGTGGAGAGGAGAGCTTTGTAAGATCAGCAAGGACTCAAGTGGAGAGACCGTCTAGAGAAAGGCCCATTAGAGAATGTGGCTCAAAGACTGTTCAGGACAGAGCTGTCTACTATTTCCTGTCACATTATCTGCAGTGTGGTATGTACAGTCAGCCCCTCCACCTTCCCAACATTTTAGTAAAATTTACCCAACTCCTAGCCTACTGTGTGTGTAACTTCAGAATAGAGAAGGAGGAGGCAGGGGCTGGTCAGCAGGACCGCATGGTGTGGAAGGGGAGAGCATGTCCTAGGCAGAGCTGCTCAAGGGACAGCAAGAATGCAGCAGTGGTTGGGACCCCCGTAAATCCCCGGAGTCAACAGAAATGATGCTGGGTTCCCTTTACGTATGTAATGGGCATAACCCAGTTTGAGTTAAATCTTAAAAGTGCATGGTAGTCCTGGAAAACTAAAGGACATGGGTCATAAACAAGAAGGTCATATGTGGCCAAAATATCCACTCCTGAAACTCCAACTGAGAGATCACATTTCCTACAAAGTAAATAAAAATTAAGGGATGATGGAAGGAAACAAGAGGAGGGCATGGAAGGAAATGCATAGCTGCAACGAGAAGAGATGGTGGCTAATAGACACAGTATTTCATGTGATGACCCCGTCAGCATAGCCTGATGAAGCAGTGGTGCACTGCCAGCAGCAGCTCCCTTCATGATCCCTGCACTGGGCTTCCTTCCCATTGCTCCCCTATCCCCACCCATGTCAGAAAATCCCCAAGAGTAGCAGTCCTTGTTGTCAAGGAGAGGCTTTGGACCTGGCACAGTGGCCTATGCCTTCATCCCATTGTTTTGGGAAGCCGAGGCAGGATGATCGCTTGAGCCCAGGAGTTAGAGACCAGCCTGGGCAACATAGTGAGATCCCATCTCTACAAATAATAAGATAATTAGCTAGGGGTGGTGGTGCATGCCTATAGTCCCAGGCTGAGGTGGGAGGATCTTTTGAGCCCAGGAGTTTGAGGCTGCAGTGGGCTATGGTCGAGTCACACTGCACTCCAGTCTGGGCAACAGAGTGAGACTATGTCTCTAAAATAATAATAATAATAGTAATAATAATAATAATAACAGTAACAATAATATAGAGAGGTTTGGGAAGAAGGAGGGGTTCCAGAGCCATAAAAAGTTTCATGTTGGGGTTGCCCAAATGTATTTTCTCAATGTTCTGCTATTTCAAGTAATGCTTAAAAAATCTAAGGATGTTTGCTAAAAGAGAACTTTTGAACTATTCGGCTTCACAATAATGATATTCCGTCCATATTTTCCTTCATATAAAGTTGATATTAAATATGTATTTAGGGACAGGTGACTCCAAAGTCTTAGTTGTGATTACCCTGTGAAGAGTACAAGTTTTCTAATCAAAACTGACATTTAAACTTATAATTGGAATTCTTCTAAATTTTTGTATACAGTTTCTCTAAGTATTTCTCCATTAAGTTGTTATATACTATACATTCAATCAGAAATTTCTTTTGACCATGTCTGTGCGTTTATCATTTAAAGGAATATGAGTCTAGAAGCCTAGGATCATAGAATTCAAAGGACCCATACAGATTACCTAGTTGATACCTTTCATTTTATATATAGGGAAATCAAGGCCCCAGAGGCAGGAAATTAAATTTTACTCTTCTCACTGTATTACTATCTTTGGGCTTAACTAAAAATAATAACCTCTCAAATCGAACCTGTAAATTCAGAACCACTCAGTACTTGATACAGTGGTAATTCATGATGATGACGATGACAATTTTATTTTTAGCCCCATTCTTCACTCCTCCTTATGGTCACACTCTTTGACATGTGACTTTTCAGTTCCTCCCAGGAAAAGGATGGAGAATATTTCCCTGATCCTTCAAGTTGAACTTTAAGTTTAGCCAAGTGATTTATGCTGTTCAATAAACTGAGGTGGAAGAGACAGTGAGGGAGCCATATGCAAACCCAGACCTTCCAAGATCTGTGGGTTTCGGCTTGCTGTCTGGGGCCATGCCCATCACAATGAGAAGAACATTTCTTTTCTGAAATCGTTGAGCCAAGGAAGATGAGAGGCACATGAAGCACAGCCATCCCATGTAGCCCACAGATCTGCAGTGAGAAGCTGAGCTGCCCAGCAACTTGGGCATAAAGTAAAACCACCCAGCCAAGCCCAGCCATCCTGCTGATATATAAACTGTCATAAATGACGGTGGGTTTAAGCCAGCAAATTTGAGGATACTTTGTTGTGAGCAATAGCAAGCCATATAATGATGAATCATTCATAACCTCCAAATCTATTTTGAAATTATTATTAACAGCTTTTAATTGCAACATGGCTTATTTTCATCCCATGTTATACACATTCTGGGCTGAATTTTACCCAAAATCAGTTAAAGTGCTGTGCTGAGTCATTCCCGTGCTCAAAAACAAATGCTTCAGATGCTTCCGAGTGCCTGAAAAACAAGTTTAAGTTCCTCAGTCTTGCTTTGAGTCTTTGCAGATTAGCTCTCACTGTCTCCTATAGGTTTCCTGCCTTCAGCTGGACCTCCCTGGTGTGTACATGTATGCAAAGTATGTATTTTGGAGTTATGAGTATGAATTAAAATATTGGGTGTCCTCACTTTCTTGTCATTTAATTTTGGGCACATTTCTTCACTCCAGCCCCAAGTCTCATTTTACCTGCAACGCGGAGCCAATTACACTTCTATCATTCAGTTACTATGAAGATCCACCTAGGTGGCATATGGAAAAAAACTGCCTTAGAGCTTAGCTTTAGGCAGGAATGAGGGTAGGGAGAGAAGAGAGAGCAGCTGTTCCCCTTTTCCTTTCTTCCTGCCTCCACTCTTGGAGGGTAATATCCCAAATCCCTGCTCTCTACCTAGGAGAGCATCAATAGTAAAACTCACAGCCTCTCTGATGCCCACATTCCTCACAGAGGAAAGGGCCATGGTGAATGTTGTTAGAAATTGGCATCCATTGAGCCATTTTATCGGTGGTCATAGTGGTGGTGCCTACAGCCAGACCAGGTGCACGTTTCCTTTTTCACTGTCAGCGCTCTGTCAAACACGAGCCTGTTATTGAGAGGTAACTACCTCACTTCATTTCCTGCCCCTAAATGAATCTGTAAGGCATTTTGAGGTCCTCCTTCCTCCAGCTGAGTGGGCACAGAAGTTTTTGAGTCCATTTTGCAGGTCCAGTAGGATTCTAAGTAGAAGGTAAGAAGCCTGTTTCAGTCTTGACTCTAAGACATGGTGTCCAGTCCAACTCTCTATTCCATTCAACTACTTTCTTTTGTGTATGATCCACTGGTGGGCACTCAGAGGAGAAGAGGCCTTCCTTTTCCCTCTTCTTTGCATCTCTCTAAATTCAGCCTGTTCAAAAGCTAGCTGTAATTGTGGTCTCTGATTCTTTGCCTTGAAACTGCAGTAAGCCTCATCTCTCTGTATAATTCATGTGGCTTTTGTATAATTAGTTATGTTTTCATGTTGACATATTATCTCCTCTTTCAGTTGATTCTGTTGATTTTATATTTACCTTTATCAAGGCTAACATAGTGCCTGTCCCACATAAATGTCCACAAAATATTTAACTTATTTATGAATAATCTTTTCTGCGAATTCATGCCTTTTGTCCTATCTAAGAACAGACTATACAGATGAACTTATAAGTGACCCTTGGCTTTAACCAGTAATGTTGGTTTGTTGTTTTAAATAATATTAGAATTAAAATCGCTCACCTATTGCACAATGGCCTGTGTTTGCTGCTACCTGTCCACCTTTCTCAGTTCTCTTCTCCATCCCTGTTGCCCTGCCCTCCCTACCTCCCACCACCACCAAAGAGACAGTACATCTCCAGATCCTGAACTAACATAGTTCTCTGATCACACCTCTTTTTTCCCATCTTCCTTAATCTGCTGTGTCTTTAAGGTAATTCCCCTTAATTGTTGATTTAATTAATTTCTTGGGGCCTATGAATTGACTCTCCAAGCTCTGTTTATTTCTTCTGCTATATTTTCCTTAAGTAGAAAACAAGTAAACCTCTGATTTTTGTTTGTTTACAAAGCAACTAAAATTTTGCTACCTACTAAAATTTAGTAGCAACTTTTTAGTAGACAAAAGAGTCTATAAACTTTTGGGCATGTCTATAGACAATCTCTGTAGACCAGCTAGCTGCCGAATGTAATGGTAGGTAAACATTGACCAGGTTGGATTTCATACGGTTAACATAAGCAATGGTTCTTTTGCAAAGAAAGATATGGAAATTGGAACACTAAACTTTAGCAGTTGCCAAATGAAGGGTTTCAGGAATCTGAAATACCCTGTCCCTGACTCTGTCAAGAGGCTCATACTGATACAAGCACCAAAAAGTAAAAATTTCTGTCAAATGTGATGTTTGATCTTGTAGACTAGCTTGTGTTTGACCTGCAGTGGTCAGTGGAGCATGACATTGTAAATGGAGGACAGCGAGAGAGACTGTTTACCCAAAACCTGAAGCAAAGGCTGTGTTTGGAAAATACAGGATGGAAAAAAATATATCGCCATGGCAACAAATTACTTTTATATTCACATAAAGCAAAAATAGATCTCTCTCTCTGTCTCTCTTTCTCTTTCTTCCTCTTTGAGAAGCACATATTTTAAAGTGGATGGAAGATTAAAGGTGATATGCAGAAACAGCTGCATGAATATATTTTCATTTTTCTTTATTTAGTTTATACTAATGTTGGTATCAATCTGAAAGACAGAATTTTGATCTGAAAGTATGTCAGTTTCAGAGAGCAGGAGCAGCTTAGGGGAGAAATGTATAATTTAGTCAAAAACTCTATTTTGACTTAATATAATGATGGCGGATTTGAACTTATCAAAACAAAATGTTCCTGGCATCAGTCACCAGGAAAAATAATATTCCTTCAAGTATTTTTTCTTTCTATTTGAAAAGCCCCAAAATGTTTTGCTCCTTCTTTTAGCTAACAAAGAAGAATTCCTCAGTTTAAATTACATGAAGGTAAATGATATTTTCAGCAGTTATTAGATCAGGTTCTTCTTTTTCTTTAAATTCCCAGGAGTTGTTGCACAGCATGGTGACTGCTATGGAACATTGGTATGGAGTTTCAGGAGAAATAAGGGCGATAGGATCCAGTTCCTCTAGCAGAGTTCTTGGATGTCAAGTCCTGATAAATCCCCACCGCCTCCTGGGTCCAAGCTCTCTACTGGCTTAATTGGGTACCACTAACTTGTCCCAAGAGAATGGGGAGTGACACCTTGTAAGTCAACTAACATAAGGTAGATGTTTTTGATGATACATGTTGTCACATTTTATTTCTCTTAAAACATTATTTTCAACACTTAACAATAATCCTTATTTCCTTTGTGAAATCTAAGGAAGATACCTCACAAGTTTCTTCCCAAAGCCAGCAAACTATTTGATCAACCCTGTGAAACTGTCACTTCTTATAAAACAAAAATGGCCCAATATTAGCAGTTTCATAAAGTTTTAACTTAGTAAGTATCATATCAACTATAATGGTCATGGGACTACCCCCCAAATCACTGAAGTTATTGATGATTCACTTCAAATTCATCACCATCTTCTTTTTGCTTTCATAGACGAGAGGTGAAAAGCCTTCACGTTTAGCGATCAGTTGTGTTTCTACCCATCTGACTAGGTACAGCCAAATCTAAACTCATTATCATCACTTAACCTAGCAAGCTTACTTCTCCTGGAATGTCTGTTTCAGCAATTGGCACTCTCACAGAAAAATCTGGGACCAATCCTCAATTTCTCTCTCTCTCTCTTTCTCTCCTTCAGCTCTCAGCACTTATAGTCACTGAGTTTCATCAGCTGCAACTTTCCTTTCTCAGCCTCAATGATACTGATTGCTGCTATAATTCAGGACTTTATCACACCTGCATTAGTGCACTAGTCACACAAATAGTCTCCACGTTTGCATCTCCTCATACACAAATTCGAATTCCGCTGTTGTCAGAGTAGCTTTGCTAATATTACAAATCTAAATATCCCTCTGCTCATCAGAAACTTCATGTTTCCCTATTGCCTAAGGATAAACTCTCAATAGCTAATTGTACTCACCTTGGAGCACCAGGTATTTTTATTGTTAGCTTCATTTGCTTATCCTGGCTACCATCCCTGGAATAACTTACCTCACCCTATTCCATCTTGCCCAGCTTGGAAATCCCTAATCATCATTTAGGACCAAACCCAGGGGCCATGGAAACTTTTAGGGGGAAAAGAATGAGCTTATTTCATTTGTTTATAGTTTATTTCTATTTCTTCTGCTTACTTATAACCTTCATTTATTTTATAGTAAGTTTTTGGACACTTTCTTATTTATTTACAACAGCTTATTATATTTTGTGAATGCATTTCTTTTCAATTTTTTTTACATTCAGATATCTACAGAATATATTTGTATATATAGTATGGCTTGGGGATCAAACTATTTTTTTCCCCAAGTAGAGTTACTTGTCCTGAAACCGTCTTTTCTTTATTGTTCTGATAAAAGTTTTACAGAAATTCTCTAATATTTTTCATTGATTTCTTCTGTCTACATAAATCAAACTATGTCATTAAGGCTTTAAAATATTTTTTAGTATTTGATAAAACAAATTCTTACTACTTACTCTTAACTATCTAAATGTCCTTGACTATTTTCCTGCATCTTTTCTTCGAAATAAACCTTAGAATCAGTTTCAAAATTTCATTTGGGTTTTAATTAGAATTGCTCTCTATGTATAGAGTAATTTGTTGAAAGACAATTATTTCCCCCATTCAATTTCCTTTAGAAAAGTTAACTGACAATAAATATGTAAGTTCATTTCTGTAGACTGTTGTCACTCTGCCTGGATAACTGTGGCTTTATACCAAGCCTTGCAACCTGATAGCATAAGAGCTGCAATTTCATACTTGTTTTTCAAGAATGCTCTGACTTTTCTAGCTCAGTTGCATTTTTATATAAATTTTAGAATCAGCTTTTTAATCACTTCAAAAAGCCTTATTAAATTTTGATTGGGATTGTACTGAATTGTTCAACTAATTTGAAGAGAATTGATATTTTAACAAAATTGAGTCTTTCAGCCCACAAGTATGTTTCTGTTTATTTCAGTCTTCTTAAATGGTTCTTAGTAATGTTTTGTAGTTTTCAGTGTAGAAACCTTGTGGTTGTTAAATTTATTGATTTTTTTCCTCACAGCCCTACATTTTTAATGCTATTATACATCATGCTTTTAAATTTCATTTATATTTTTATGTGAATAGTTTATAGAAATTCAATTGATATTTTCATATGGTACAATTTGTCTTCTGTGATCTTGCTGTATTCACTTATTAGTCTTAATATTTCTTTTGCAGATCTCTCAGGATTTTCTAGCAACACAACCATGTGATCTCTGAATAAAGACTGTGTGTGTGTGTGTGTGTGTGTACTGCATATATATAACATATATACATTTATATACTGCATAATGAATTTATACAATGATAAATAATGTAATAATATAATTTATTTTTCTATTTATTTATTCTACTTCTTACTTCATTACTAAGGACCTCCAGGGCAATTTTGATTAGAAGTGATGAGAATGAAACCCTGTCTAGTTCCTGATTGTAGGATAAAAATGTAAACTATTTCACCATTATATCATTATATATAGTTGTAGCTGTATGATTTCTGTAGACATACTTTATGAGATTGAGGATCTTGCATTCTATTGTTGATTTTTCTGAAAGTATTTTTTCTTGTATCATGAATGGGAATTGAATGTTTTCATGTTTTTTTCTGTATCTCTTGAGATAATAATATCATGATTTCCTTTATCAGTTCAATGAATTATGTTGATTGGTTCTTGAATACTAAACACATTTTGCTTCCTGAGATAAACTTCACTTACAATACTGTATTCTAGGTGTTTAAAAATATTTTATTCATTATATTTATTATTAAGTATTTTAGACATCATATGATAGATTTTAATATTCAATGGTTAAATACTTTAAATATAATTCAATTTATTAAATTTAATGTGCTAGTTATTAAAAATTTTAAATTGACTATACATTCAGATAGTATGGAATATTTATTAAATATTCTACTTTTACTTTTATTCAAAATACTTTTAAAAATATTTTCCAGGATGTGATTATTTATATTGTTAAGGATTTTTGCATCTGTATTCATGAGACACATTTGTCTCTCTTTTAAAAATGTCTTTGGTAGTCTTCTAGACAGATAAGAAAATGTTGTTCCTGCTTCTGTAATTATCAGTAGAGTCTGTGGAAGATTGGCATTGTTTCTTTCCTGAATGTTCCTTAGAATGTACCATTAACGCCATCCTTTGGGAACAATTTTAATTAAAATTTCAATGTCTTTAACAGATATGGGGGTATCCAGACTTTTCATTTATTTTTGTATATATTTCGTGGGAGTTGGTAAATTGTTTTTAAAGGAACTTGTCAGTTTTGTTTGTCTTTTTTTTTTGAGACGGACTCTTGCTCTGTCGCCCAGGCTGGAGTGCAGTGGCCAGATCTCAGCTCACTGCAAGCTCCGCCTCCCGGGTTTACGCCATTCTCCCGCCTCAGCCTCCTGAGTAGCTGGACTACAGGCACCCGCCACCGTGCCCGGCTAATTTTTTGTATTTTTAGTAGAGATGGGGTTTCACTGTGGTCGCGATCTCCTGACCTTGTGATCCACCCGCCTCGGCCTCCCAAAGTGCTGGGATTACAGGCGTGAGCCACCGCGCCCGGCTGTTTGTCTAATTTATTGCCATAAAGTAGTTCACAGAATTTTGTTATCATTTTAATATTGAGGGGATCACTGGTGAAGTCCCCTATTTCATTTCTGATATTGGAAATTGTGTCTTCTCTCTTAGTTTTTTCCTTGATTAACCTTGCTAGGGGTTTATCACTGTTATTAATGTTTGCCAAACCTACTTTTGTTCTTGTAGATTTTAATTTTTGTTTGTCTGTCTTCTCCACTTTTAAAGTGTATTAAATTTGGACCAATAGACAATGATATATTTCTCTATTTAGATATTCTTTAATTTACCTCAACAATGTTTCATAATTTTCTGTGTAGAGATCTTGTGGCCATTAAATTTATTTTTGTATTAGTTTTTGTTGTTGTATATGGTATCCTTTT
The DNA here is from genome assembly GCF_008728515.1 of Papio anubis. Lineage (NCBI taxonomy): Eukaryota > Metazoa > Chordata > Mammalia > Primates > Cercopithecidae > Papio > Papio anubis. The sequence goes on along the minus strand of NC_044990.1, from coordinate 12,826,545 downwards.
TATGATTAAAACTTATTCCTGATGAATTACAGAAATACAAATAATTTGATATTATCAACATATATAAAGTGATGTTGGGAAACTCATTTTTAAATTCTAACTGTTTATCTGTAGAATTTTTGGGTTTTCTACAGGCAAAATTTTGTGATTTGTGAGTAATAACTTTTATTTCTTTGTTGTCAATCCTTATAAATTTAATATCTTTGCTTGCCTTATTGTTTATATTAGAATTTCTAATAAAATACTGAAATAAATAATGTTACTAGATATGTTTGTCCCATATCAATCTCAAATGGAAAGTATTTACTATTGCACCATCACCTATGATATTTACTAAAGGTTTTGAGCAGATATTTGTTTTCAAATTGAAGAAATATCCTTTCCCTCCTAATTTGTCAGAGGAGTTATTTCTGAATAAAAACTTGGAGAAATTAAAAACTTGAATAAGACTTGAGAAGGAGGGAAACTTACACAAATATGGAGAAAGGGTGTTATGTGGAGAGAAAACAGTCCATGCAGGCCCAGGGGTGGGAGCACACCTGAAATGTTTGAGGAACAGCAAGAAAACCATGGTTGCTGGAGACAGGTGGGAATCAAGAGGGAGCAGGAGAACATGATGGAAAAGGATGGGGATTGGGAAGGACAAGATATGACTTTTATATTAACATCAGCATTGCGATTTGTCTGTTGCTAATAGGAGTCAAAGACAGAAGGAGGGAGGCAGAAAACCTGAAATCATTCAATACCTCTATTTAAGTATTTAATATTAAAAGAGTCAATATTGCAGAGATGTCCCCAAATTAATCCATAGATTCATTGTAATACTAATAAACATCCCAGCAAGGTTTGAGAGTAGAAATTATAAGCTTATTCTAAAATAAATATGAAATTAGAAGACTAGCCAAAATAATCATGAAGAAGACTCATGTGGAAGCACCTCCATTGCCAGAAATCCTTAAAGCAAGATAATTAAGACAGCACAGTGATGATGCAAGGATGAAAATATGACCAATAAGCCAGAAGAAAATGGCCAGAAATAGACCCACACATGCAGACATTTGGTTTGTTACAAGAATGCCTCTGCAAGGCTATAGGAAAACAATGGTTCTTTTAATAACTGGTGCTGAGCCAGTTAGGTATCTGTGTAGGAACCTACTTCTTACCATTCCCCAAAGCAATTTTTGATGAATTGAAGTCAAATCAAGAAAGACGGCCAGGTGTGGTGGCACATGCCTGTAATCCCAGCTACTCGGGAGGCTGAGCAGGAGAATTGCTTGAACCCGGGAGGTGGAGGCTGCAGTGAGCCAAGATCGCACCATTGTACTCCAGCCTGGACAACAAGAGCAAAACTATGTCTAAAAAAAAAGAGAGAGAGAGGAAGGAAGGAAGGAAAGAAGGAGGAAGGAGGGAGGAAGGAGGGAGGGAGGGAGGGAAGGAAGGAAGGAAGGAAGGGGAAGGAAGGAAGGAAGGAAGGAAGGAAGGAAGGAAGGAAGGAAGGAAAAAATTATAAGACTTTTGCAAGGCTACATAAAAGAATATCTTTATGACCTTGGGATATGCCAGGGTTTTTTAAAACGGGACAAAAAGCATTAACTATAAAGGTAGAAATTGCCTTTAAATGTCATTAAAATAAGAACTTTCATTCATCATAAGACACCCTCAAAGACTGAAGCATATATATATACACACATATATGCTTCTCTATATACATATATATGTGTGTATATATATGTGTATGTATAGAGACAGAAAATATACATAGTGTGCGTATATATCTCCACTCAAATGTATATATAATATATATACCTCCGTGTGTGTGTGTATATATACTCTAGTCTTTTATATATACATATACACACACACACACACACACACACACACACACACATCCTAGTACCATTTACTCTTCTAAGTGTTTATAATTGATTTGATTTGTATCTTTTCATGGATTTTTTTTTTTCTTCATAGGCTATGGTGTTCAAGGTAGCCTTTTGTTTATAATAATAATTATTATAATAAATGTGACACTTCTAGTAACATACAAAGCATTCTATTTCATATGCTTTTGGATATATTTGTGGATGAGTATACTAAATATGTTCTTTTTACAGCCCTTCATTTGTCAGTAAATTATTAACAATTATTAATACTGGCCTATATTCAACCTCAATAACTTAAATAACTGAAAAACCAGTTTTATGTGGCACCTTCAACTCTTGAAGTTTTCTTTAGCTGAGTCACTCCCTCTCACAGTCTTCTTTGCTCCTGTCAGTCACGAGCAGCACACAGTCTGGTAGAAAGACCACAGTGGTCTTGCCAATAAAAAATGACCATTAAAATGAAAGCGTCTGACTTTTTAAAACATCATCTCTTTCTCTCCCTGCTTTCGACCTCTTCCTGTCCAGCATTACCCCCAAATGGCTGCTGCTTATTGTTTCCTTCTGAACATAGCTTTGATAAATGGGACAAAAATCATCTTTTTCTCTTGCCTCCACTTCCACAATTTGATTAAAATTCTGAAGATTGAGTACGGAATTTTATGAATGATCATCTATCATACACAAGATCGACCTTTCTTTTAGTAGCAGGGTGAATTCATTTATTGTTTCCTTTCATTATTATTGCTTGGCTGACTAAATAAAAGCTCTTTGGTTACAAATTGTTCCCTACAGAAAAAAGAAAATCAGGACTTCCTGAAGTAGATAAACTGAGGTGATAAATTGTATAGCATGTGGTGTGCTTCTATTTAAAAAATAATAATCATGTGCCTATTTGTGTCATTCAGTCAGCAAAAATTTTTAAATGTTGGCTATGTATCAGGCAATTGAATTATGTGTTGGGAACATAAAGTCAAATAAGACACATTCCTGCCCTCAAGGAATTTACAGTCTAATGAAGAGTTGAAATAAGTACATAAGTGGTTATATTTTACTTTAGTAAAATATATGATAGAGAAAGAATAAATAAATAAGATGGGGCCAGTTAGGAAAGCCTAGATGATGAAAAAGGGGGGTAGAGAGAGATCTCAGACAGAAAGAACATGTTTCAAATACATCATATATTTTCAAATAGCTAGAGAGAGGATACTAAATGTTCCCAACACAAGGAAATAATAAATATTTCAGATGGTGGAGATGCTGATTACCCTGATCGGATCACTATACATTGCATGTATCAAAACATCACTATGTACTATATAAACATGTACAATTATTGTATTGATTTATAAATAAAAATAAAAATCTATTTTCTAAAAATGACAGAGGGGCGGTGGAGTCGTGGTAGATGCCACATATAGGAATGGGGTGATGATTTTATTTCCTAAGATAAGAAGAATGTCTATTCTAAAATATCCTATTGCTGGATGTTATTAAGAAATGGCTTATATTTTAGAAAATTCTTTTGCTAACAGAGAAAGATGGATTGAAGGGGAGGCCAGACTGGAAACAGAGAAACTAGTTGAAAGATCCAGGTGAGAATAATAAGAGTGTTATACTATGGGTCTGGAAATGGAGAAGCAGGAGCAGCAAAATAGACGTCACAGCAAGTTAGCACAGCATTGTGCTAATTTATTCTAAAATGCTCCTAGGCTTCAGGTTTGCTGGGTGAGGGATGTAATAATATGCTGGGAATTGGGTGTGGGTATGATACGATCAGTTTCAGACATGAAGAATCTGAAATACTTGTGAGACAACTAAGTGGAAGAATTTAGCAGACTTGAATAAAGACTTGGAATTCACTAGAGTAATCCTGACCGAAAATCTAAGCTTCTGGAGTTATTTGCATGCTGCCTAACAGTCGAAGCCCCGGATATTGATTATGTCACCCAGGAGTGTGTGAAAAGTAAAAAGAGTAGAAAATCAAAATGGGCCCTAGGGAGCTTCTTCTGTTAAGGCCTGAGTCAGAGAAAGAGGAACCCCAGAGGACCACGAAGGAACAGCCAGAGATGCAGGAGGACCTAGGAGACAGCTGTGCCGTGGAGATAGGAAGGGGAAAATTAATTATCAAATATTACACAGGCCAAAAATCACATCTGACTTTCAAACAAAATTATGGACCAATAAGATTGGGGGATGCAACTCATTAGGATTGGGAGCATTCAGGGTTGATGAAAAGAGGAAAGGATGTAGAAAAGATGCAATAGATGAGAAAATAGGAAATGGAAGAACAAAAGCAACTTGTTCAATTAGGATAGCACCAAACACACACAATTCTTTATGCTTGGTCATTTGATAAATTGGATAAAAACCAAAAACATTTTTGATCTTAGAACCACGAGGGAGTCTCGGGGCCTTTGGTGTCCCCACCCTTTCTCTTTTAAGCAGGTCAGGTACTTTCATACCTACATATAGACACATTAACTGAGGCTCACAGAGTGATTCATGTGATATTTAGTTAGGTATAAAAAACATCCCCCAACACATCACAATCAGGCCTTTGCCTATCCTTTTACCTTTCCTATCAGAAAAGAAACACTGTTTACTAGTAATTGGCTTGGGAGTCTACACTATCTTGCTTGTTAAGTTTCAGGCCTCTTTCTTTTTGCATGCAAGTTTTAATTCTGAACTCAGAGAATTTTGAATGAAAATAGCCATATGTGACAAGAGTCATAAATGAGTTGTTTATTATATCAATTCCTAGTTGCAGTAGAGACTAGATTTTGTTGTAGTAAAGTAGCTTTCAAGGCTTTTTTTAAAAAACCAACAGAAATGCCCCTTATAGTTAAATATAATACATAGAACCAATATATAAAACAGCATTCCAGGATATAAATAATAATATTTATTAATATAAATGTACTTTATAACATATTGAAATTATAGAATATATTTTTACATTGTATTTTTTAAAGTCACTTCATGAAGTTGTTTCAGTAAACACAAACAATTCAAAATTGAGATTATACCAGAGAGTTGAGGATAAATGAACCTGCAGCCAACATCTGTCATGGTTTTTGCTTACATAGCTTGGAGAGAGTCCATATTCATACAGATAGGGAGTTGCAAATGGTGATTTTTTTTTTTAAACAACTTACCTTGAATTATCACAATACCCTCTGCTTATATAGAGGTGGTTAAGGAAGCGCTGCACAAACATGAATCTATTTGATGGGACAGGATAACACATCAGTTGATTCCCATGTTGAAATATGCTATGTAATACATTTTAAGAAGCATGTTGGTTTTATTTCTGCTTTTGAACAGTGAGAATATATTTAAACAAAATTTATGGTACATTTCTGTCAGATCCCTGGAGTACCTAATCTTTTGTGTAAAATAAAGTCTATTCAGGTCTTATTACAAGGTCTATTAAGCCAGGGTGGAGCAGTACTTTTTAAAGTAATAGAAATTTTTATAAAACCCTTATTGTTTTTAAATAAAACCTTTATTTCAGAATAGTTTTTTGATTTACACTAAAGTTGGAAAGGTAATAGAGCATTCCATTATATACTCCGCATCCGATTCTCCTTATTATTAACATCTTCTATTGCAATGATAGATGCGCCACAGTTAATGATCCAAGACAGTGCACTATTATTAGCTAGTCAGTCTTTATTCATACATCACGCATTAGTCACCATGTTGACTAAGGTTCCTCTTGCTTGTAACAGTTTCTCAGACTTTCCTTGTTTTTGGTGACCTTGACAGTTTTGAGGAATACTGGTCGGGCATTTTGCAGAATGTCCCTCACTTGGGATTTTATCATTTTTTCCCACGATTAGATTGGTATTGTGAATTTTTGGAAGGAAGCCCACAGAAGTAAAGTGCCATTCTAATCACATCACAATCAACAGGACTCATCACTATTGCTAACCTTGACCACCTGGCGAGGTAGTGTTTGTCAGGTTTCTCCTCTGTTAAGTTACAAGTTTTTTTTTTTCTCCCTTGTTCATACTGAACTCTTTGGAAGGAGGCCACCATGCAGAGCCCACACTTAAAAAGTAGAGAGTTATGTTCCATCTTCCTAAGGGCAGAATATGTACAGTAATTATTTGGATTTAGTCTACATAGGGCATTTATTTCCTCTCCCCCTTTTAATTTTCTAACCTTGTTTTTATTGCTATATAATTGTTGTACACATTTGGGGGGTACATGTGATACTTTGATACTTGTATACAATGTGTAATGATCAAATCAGGATAACTGGAATATCCGTCACTTCAAACATTTATCTTTGTGATGAGAATATTATGAATCTTTTTTCTAGCTCTTTTTAAAGTATAAAATACAATGTTGTTAACTATAGTTATCCTACTCTACTAATACTAGAACTTGTTTCTTCTAACTGTATTTTTGTACCTCTTAACCAACTTCTCCTCATCTCTGCTCTCCCTCACTTTCCTTCCCACCTCTGATAACCCCCATTCTACCCTCTGCTTCCATGAGATTCACTTCCACATATGAATGAGAACATGCCATATTTCTTTGTGCCTGGCTTATTTCACTTAACATAATGATTTCCAGTTCCATTTATGTTGATACAAGTTATAGGACTTCATTTTAATATTCCATTGTTTACATCTACCACATTTTCTTCATTCCTCCATTGATGAATACTTAAGTTGATGCCATATCCAGGCTATTGTGAATATTGCTGCACTAAACATGGAGTGCAGATATCTCCTCAGTATACTGATTTCCTTTCTTTTGGATGTATACCCAGCAGTGGTAGTTCTATTTTCTTTAAGAACCTCCATACTGTTTTTCATAATGGCTGTATTAATTTACATTCCAACCAACACTGTGTAAGAGTTTCCTTCTCCCCATCCTCACGAGGGTTTGTTATTTTTTGTGGTTTTTGATACTAGCCATTCTAACTGGGGTGAGATGATATCTCATTGTGGTTTTGATTTACATTTCCCTGATGACTGGTGGTGTTGAGCATTTTTTCATACACCTGTTGCTTATTTGCATGTCTTCTTTTGAGAAATGTCTATTCAGGTCTTTTGTCCATCTTTAATTGAATTATTGCTAGGTTTCTTTTTTTCGCTACCATATTGACTTCCTTATATATTCTGGTTATTAGTCCGTTCCCAGATGGATAGTTTGTATTCCATAATTTTCTATATCAGTATGAGTTTGTGAATTTTTATTTCATATGTTTATAATCCAATACTTCTTTCACTGGGAGCCCTTTCAGTTAGTCCCTATGTTCTTTGGTATACCCCATCATTGTGGAGGTTTTCAACTATTTTTTGGCACTTTCTTATTTTCTTGCAGCACAAATTAGTCCAAGTTTATCTTGAATATTTCCTGTCCTCATTCTACAATCAGCCACTTCTCCAAAGAACCTTGGTTCATTTTATTAGAGAATAATTATCAGAAACCATAATCTGGGTGCTATGTAGGCTCTCTGCTCCCAGAATATCATTGCTTCTAGGCCCTCTCTGCTGACAGAGCAAAGAAATATATTTGCGAATTCTACATGCATATACATTAATTCAAATTAATTTAGTTTTTGTTCAATTCTAGTATACACGTATAAGGGTTTCAGAATCATTAATCCACATACCTGTTGGGCATCAATTTTATCAGCCACAGTGCAGTGCTTCTGTGTGCTTCTTTCAGCCTTTAGTCTCAGAGATTCCATTCATTGTCAAAGTTACTTAGGTTAGCACCTTTACTCCCATGTCCCTCAGTGAGCTTGTTTCATACATTTGTAATATGGTGAGATAATGTTGCCACATTCTATATTCAATCCTGGGATTTCCAGACCTCTTAAGAGATGTTTAAAGATTTGCATAAATTACTTTTTTGCTGTAAAGTTATATGGGTTTTGACAAATACATTGTAGCAAGTATCTACCATTACAGTATTATATGGAATAGTTTTACCAGTCTAAAAAATTATTTATGATCATGTACTCAAAGCTTTTCTTTCCCCTGTGGAACTTCTGGAAAACACTCATCCGTTTACCATCTCCATAATTCTGCCTCTTCCATATGGTCATGTAATTGGAATCATATACTATGTAGCCTTTTTAGACTAGCTTTTTTCACTTAGCAATATTAATTTAAGATCCATCCTTGCCTTGGCAGTTTTGATAGTTCAGTCTCTGCATTCTTGATTAGTTTCCACTATATGAGCATACCACAGTTTTTTCATCAATTCACCTTTGAAGGATGTCTTGGTTACTTTCAGTTTGAGGTGATTATAAATGAAGTTGCTATAATCACTTATACGAGGTTTTTAGGTTTTCAAATCAGTTAAGTAAATACCTAGTAGCATTATATTGCTGGATTATATGGTAAGACAATGTATAGCTTTACAAGAAACTGCCAAACTGTGTTCCAAAGTGGCTGTACCACTTCTCATTTACACTAGCAATGAATGAGAGTTCCTCTTGTTCCACCTAATTGCCAGCAATTAGTTTTGTCAGGGTTTTGTTGTTGTTGCTGTTCTTTTAATTTTAACCATTCTAAAAGGTACATAGTGCTATCTCATTGTTGTTTTAATTTGAAATATGCAAATGATAAATAAAGGGGAACATTTTTATATGTTTATTTGGCATCTTTATTTCTTCTTCAGTACAGTGTCTACATTTTTGCTCATTTTTTAATTAGTCTGAGCCTTTTTCATTTTTAAAATCTACTCTGATAAATCAAATAATTTGTATAGTTTTCCACTAATTGACACTGCATATTCTTACTCTCTTAAAATTTGGAGAATTGTTCTCAGATGTACTTGAGGTGGTCACTATTCTCTTATTTTGTAAAATTAGAAAATATAGTCAGGTAAGAATCGTGAGTACCTTTATTCACGACAAAAATAAAGACTCAGGGACCATCATTCCATGCTGGAGAAGAGGTAGAGGTTAGGGAAGGAAATAGAGTTGTTTAGCAGCAGAAAAAAACAGCAGTCCGGGCCCCAAATGCACAAAGATGTGACTGCTTATGAGCTACTTGTGAGAGCCAGGGCAGTGTGTCTACATACAATCAACGTTAGACTGGAGATGAGCAAGTGGAAAACAATGTTCTTTATTACCACAGCAGTTTGCCTTAAGTCAAGTAAATAAAAAGAAAAAAGAAGCATATCATATGCTCACTTATTTTCTAGGCACTTTCATGATTGTTTCCCCCAAATCAAAGATTTGAAGCTTGTTTTGCTGCCAGGATGATTTCTACAGCCAAGGGTGCAAATTCACCAGACCTTGGCCAAAAATCAGTGTCTTCTTCAGATACCCTCAGTCTCTGCACTCTTATTAGCCATGTGTGTATTAGCCTCTGCACTCTTATTAGTACCCACTGTTACTGCCAGTCCTGTATCTCCACCCTTGGTGCATACGGCCTATGGGAAAACAAAATACAGATCTCAATTTCCAGAATTACTATGCTGGAGAGACAATCACAGGTACCTTTGAGTCTTCTACTGGGATACAGCCTAGAAACAAAAAGAGAGGTTGCAGGTAACCTGATGTCAGGAGTTGCAGACCAGCCTGGCCAACATGATAAAACCCCATCTCTACTAAAAATACAAAAATTAGCCAGTCGTGATGGCACATTCCTGTAATCCCAGCTACTCCTGCTGAGGCAGGAGAATCACTTGAACCAGGGAGGTAGAGGTTGCCATGAACTGAGATTGCACCACTGCACTCCAGCCTGGGCAACAGAGTGAGGCTCTGTCAAAAGAAGAAGAGGAAAAGGAAGAAGAAGAGAAGGAAGAAGGAGGAGGAGGAGGAGGAGGAGGAGGAGGAAGGTTGAAAATGACTTTTATACAAAATTCTTAACCCAATATTTAATATCATCATACTCAACATTTTCCTAATCTGATAGGTGAAATGGTATCTTCTTTAATTCGAATTTCCTTGATCACTATTGAGCTAAACCTCAATTTTTATATTTTATCTTCTGTAAATTGTATATTCCAGCCATTCAATTATTTTTTAAGTTGGGTTATTGTTTTATTGTTTAGTAAAAATTATTTATATATGTTGGATGTCATTCCTCTATTGTGTGTATTGTAAATATTTTCTTCTAGTCTGCTTATATCTTTTAACTTTGTAATGTCTTATGGCATAAACTTCATAAACTTTCAATTTTATAGTCATATTTTTCTGTGCTTTTAAAAAACATTGGATATGTGTGTGTGTGTGTGTTAAGAAAATCCCTCTTCAGGCAAATGACCAAGAAATAATTTATGATATTTTCTTGAAACAATGGATTTAAATTGCACTCTTTAAGTTATGTGTATATTCTTTATCAGATATAGTAAATTTTCTCAACCCTCCCTGCCAAAAAAAGAAAATGACTTTTATAGTCACCAGGTACTACACCCTATGAGATGCAGTCTTCACCTCTCCTTTTAGTGTCTCCCACAAAATGTGTTTATAAGCCTCACTTGTTCCTAGGTATGCCATACTATCTCCCTTTCCAGATGTGGCTGCAAAAGTAGAGAAGACTGGGTAATATTCAGCAGTTTCAATGGAGGCAGAAATAAATCACCTCCATGACACTGCACTGTTTTTTATCTGCTGAGCTTTAGCCATGTACTGTTCCCTCTGCCAGGAATGCTCTCTCTCGTGAGCTATCCAAATGCTGCCATTCTGGGAAAAATCTGACCAAATCTCTCCTCCTTTAAAATGTCTTTCCATAGGGATCTCTCAAATTCCTAAACTCTTGTAGAACTTGCAGTTTAACCATTACTGTAGTCTATTACCTATGTATAGATACACACTCATACACACACACACACACACTCTGCAATGTTTCATATGTGTTATCTTTGCTCTTGTATGAGATAGCAAGGAGTCTATGGCTTTTGCAGAGCAAAATAATTTGTGTTATTTTCTATAACATCCTTCAAAGCTGAGATGGATTTTACTCACAATAGGCACTAAATGAATAATATTAAGTAAATTTATTCTTAGTATCCAATCCAGAAATCACTGTGGACAATTCTTACGCCATTCTTCAAGGTAGGCCCCATAGAGCCTCTTGACATTTTTCTATTTCATGCACTCTTTATGTTTACATTGACCAAGTACCTATGACAATGTCATATTATTGTATTATATACATAATATATTAGCATCTAATACACTGTGATAGATGCTGGAGATAAAATGATATATAATGTATTGTCCCTTCCCTCAAGAAGTTCACAATTTAGGCTTAACAGGCCATAATGTGGTACTAGGTAGAGCTCATATTGCTAGCTAATTTCCAGGCTACCAATTTTATTATGAATCTTGCAGGTACAGAGTTTGGTGTCCATTTGGAGAGGCACAATGTGAATAGATTGTGACGGGGATTGCAAACATCTGGTAGACCCAAGCAGAAATGAAAAGCTCCCGTTCCTACTCCAAAAGATAAACATACTTGGTAAAATAGAACAAAAAACATATAGTCAAACTTAATAGTAAGAAAGAGGAATCTTCAGGTGGTAAACATGAGAAAGGAACTCCAGTCTAGAAGTGGAGTTCCCTGTCTTTGAGGACTGAACATACACTGAAGACAGTTGGATTTCAGCACCCTCCCAGGGCTGGAAGTGGAGGTTATGGGCCCAGAGACAAAGGAGGAGTTGTAGTTGGACTCTGTGCATAAACATAGACCCCAAGAAGGGACTGTAATAAAGGTTAACTAAGATTTGAATATTTTATACTATCTTGAGGATTTTGGGAAAAAAGTTCAAAAACATAATTTATAAAACAAATTGAAAAAGTTGGCTACATCAGTAAGTATTACCATTTTATTTTGCATTTCTCTGATTATTAGTGAGAAAAGAGTCTCGCTCTGTCGCCCAGGCTGGAGTGCAGTGGTGCGATCTCGGCTCACTGCCAACCTCCATTGCCCAGCTTCAAGCCATTCTCTTGCCTCAGCCTCCAGAGTAGCTAGGACTACAGGTGCACACCACCATGCCCAGCTAATTTTTTTGTACTTTTATTAGAGATGGGGTTGTGCCGTGTTGGTCAGGCTGTTCTCGAACTCTTGACCTCAAGTGATCCACCCGCCTCCATCTCCCAAAGTACTGGGATTACATGTATGAGCCACTGCACCTGGCCAGGAATGCCATTTTTTAAGTAAACACCAAGAGAAATTCTTACATAACTATTAAAAAGACATACATATTTATTGAATCATTATTTATAATTGCAAAATATTAGAAATGATCTAAATGGCCAGCTGCTGAGAAATAGATAAATACACCATGCTATGTTCTTGTGATGAAATACTGCGGAGGAGAACTACAGCTCACTGACTGTTTTTGTCAATAAAGTTTTATTAGAAGACAAACATGCTTCCAGTTTTTGCCCATTCAGTATGATATTGGCTGTGGGTTTGTCATAAATAGCTCTTATTATTTTGAGGTACGTTCCATCAATACCGAATTTATTGAGCGTTTTTAGCATGAAGGGCTGTTGAATCCTTTCCTTACTCCTTATACGAAAATTAATTCAAGATGGATTAGAGACTTAAATGTTAGACCTAATACCATAAAAATCCTAGAGGAAAACCTAGGTAGTACCATTCAGGACATAGGCATGGGCAAAGACTTCATGTCTAAAACACCAAAAGCAACGGCAGCAAAAGCCAAAATTGACAAATGGGATCTCATTAAACTAAAGTGCTTCTGCACAGCAAAAGAAACTACCATCAGAGTCAACAGGCAACCTACAGAATGGGAGAAAATTTTTGCAATCTACTCATCTGACAAAGGGCTAATATCCAGAACCTACAAAGAACTCAAACAAATTTACAAGAAAAAAACAAAAAACCCCATCAAAAAGTGGGCAAAGGATATGAACAGACATTTCTCAAAAGAAGACATTCATACAGCCAACAGACATATGAAAAAATGCTCATCATCACTGGCCATCAGAGAAATGCAAATCAAAACCACAATGAGATACCATCTCACACCAGTTAGAATGGCGATCATTAAAAAGTCAGGAAACAACAGGTGCTGGAGAGGATGTGGAGAAATAGGAACACATTTACACTGTTGGTGGGATTGTAAACTAGTTCAACCATTATGGAAAACAGTATGGCGATTCCTCAAGGATCTAGAACTAGATGTACCATACGACCCAGCCATCCCATTACTGGGTATATACCCAAAGGATTATAAATTATGCTGCTATAAAGACACATGCACACGTATGTTTATTGCAGCACTATTCACAATAGCAAAGACTTGGAATCAACCCAAATGTCCATCAGTGACAGATTGGATTAAGAAAATGTGGCACATATACACCATGGAATACTATGCAGCCATAAAAAAGGATGAGTTTGCGTCCTTTGTAGGGACATGGATGCAGCTGGAAACCATCATTCTTAGCAAACTATCACAAGAACAGAAAACCAAACACCGCATGTTCTCACTCATAGGTGGGAACTGAACAATGAGATCACTTGGACTCAGGAAGGGGAACATCACACACCGGGGCCTATCATGGGGAGGGGGGAGGGGGGAGGGATTGCATTGGGAGTTATACCTGATGTAAATGACGAGTTGATGGGTGCAGCAGACCAACATGGCACAAGTATACATATGTAACAAACCTGCATGTTATGCACATGTACCCTACAACTTAAAGTATAATAATAATAAATAAATTAAAAAAAAAAAAAAAAAAAAAAGAAGACAAACATGCTTCTTCATTCACCTTATAGCCTATGGCTGCTTTTATGCTGTAACGGCAGAGCTGAGTAGTTGTGACAGAGACTATGTAGCTCACAAAGCCTAAAATATTTATGATCTGGCCCTTTACAGAAAATGTTTGCTGACTCTTGCTGTAGAACAATTGAAGATAAATGTTTCTGCATGAACAGATTTCAAAAATAATCTTTTTTTTTTTTTTTTTTTTTTTTTAGACAGAGTCTTCCTCTGTACCCCAGGCTGGAGTGCAGTGGCACAATCTCGGCTCACTGCAAGCTCCGCCTCCGGGGTTCATACCATTCTCATGCCTCAGACTCTGGAGTAGCTAGGACTACAGGCGCCCACCACCATACCCAGCTAATTTTTTTTTTTTTTTGTATTTTTAGTAGAGACAGGGTTTCACCATGTTAGCCAGCATGGTCTCGATCTCCTGACCTCGTGATCTGCCCACCTCAGCCTCCCAAAGTGCTGGGATTACAGGCATGAGCCACTGCACCCAGCCTCAAAAATAATCTTGAGTGAAAGTTACAAGTATTCAGAACGATGCACACCATTTATTTTATTCCTATTAATTTGTAAAACAAACAGAAAAGCAGTATAAGTTGGTTATAGAAACTTTTTTGGCAAAACTTTTATAAAACTCAAAGGTAAAAATTTTCATCCAATTCATAATAGCAGTTCCAATTCTGAAGTAAGAGAAGATAAAAGGACTGAAAGGATCACAAAGAAGAGTTCAGTTGGTCTGAAGGCTTTTTCTTTTGTTTTCTTAAAATATATTTAAAAGAAACTTAACAAATATATCAACTTTGTTAATTCTGCATAATTGATATTTGTTATATTTTCTCTGTTCTATTCTATATACATATATTTTTTTTTTTAATAAAAAAGGGGAAAGATCATCTTAGTAGGTTCCAGAAAGCCTGGATTCTATCTCAGAGCTGTCAAGGTTTGGCTCATACCCACCTGGCTGTTGCCATTTAAGTGCACACCAAGTCCCTTCCAACTCCCAGGACTGACATCTCTTTGGCTAGCAGCTTTCTCTGACTTTTTCTGAACCCAATCAGTCTCTGCACATAGTAGGCTGAAGTGTCAAGTATTAACTTCCACTCACCCAGAAGACCCTTCTCAATGGCTGAAGAGAGTTTGTGTGTATGCTCTCAGCAGGACCAACAGTGAGAGAACCCTGGGGTATGTGTCCTATGTTGCTTCCCAGAGTTCCAACCCAAAAGTCAGTTGCAAACAGTGAGAATTTATTTGATATTATGTCTGGTACTGCCTCTTTTCCCTTTCCCCTACTGGTGTTTCCTGGAATTATTTTCCAAGTGAACTATTGCACTCAAATTCTTGTCTCAGCATCTGTTTTTTGGGGAAATCAAACTAAGACAGTATTTTACACTTTATAAAATATGATCACACAGCTGGTTCCTCAAAGATTTAGAAGCAGAAACACCATTTGGTCCAACAATCCCATTACTGGGTATATACCCAAGGAATATGAAGCATTCTGTTATAAAAATACATGCATGTGTATGTTCATTGCAGCATTATTCACAATAGCAAAGACATGGAATCGACCCAAATGCCCATCAATGATAGACTGGATTAAGAAAATATGGTACATATATACCATGGAATACTATGAAGCCATAAAAAGGAATGAGATCATGTCCTTTGCAAGTACATGGTTGGAGCTGGAAGCCATCATTCTCAGCAAACTAACACAGGAAAAGAAAACCAACCACCACATGTTCTCACTTATACATGATAGTGAATGATGAGAACACATGAACATTTAGGGGGAACAACACACACTGGGGCCTGTTGGAGGGTGGAGGGTGGGAGGAGAAAGAGCATCAGGAAGAATGGCTAATGGATGCTGGGCTTAATACCTAGGTTATGGTATGATCTGCACAGCAAACAACCATGGCACATGTTTATCTACGTAACAAACCTGCACATCCTGTACATGTACCCTGGAACATAAAATAAAAGTTGAAGGCAAAAAACAAACAAACAAACAAAAAAAAAAACCAACCTGACAATAAGTAGCCATTTAATATCTTTGGAATAGCTTACATAAAAAGACTGATAATATCAGAAACACGCTCACATATAATTTCTCTAGTTACATCTTTGTGAAGTAGGTTGGACAGGGCATATAATTTTCTATTTTACAGGAGAAGAAACTGAGGGCTGAAGAAGTTAATCTCCCACCACCAATAAAAAACAGAACAAATAGAATTTGGACTAAGACGCAAGTCTTCTGACTTTCAGGTCGAATCTTTCTATTGTGCTCTTCTACTTGAGGACATCATTCTCAGCCCTCCGTTTCCACTGTGTAAATGTAGGCTGTATTAAGAGACCTTGAATCTGTAACAAATGGTGTCACTTTGATTTTATTGTAACTGCCTTGGAAATAGTCACACATGTGTCCTAAGGGGGCTTTGTCTGTGTGTTCAGAGGACTCTGGGGTTTTCCTGAGTGCCAGCTGGTGAAAATGCTTATTTAGACGATTCTTTGGCAGCAACAAACAAGGTGCATAGGCTCCCAGTTTCTGTAGGAAAATCGCTGGTGAAACAGACTTTCTTCCACTCTCCTGTCTCAAAGTTTCCAAGGTTCACCTTCAAAGGGTGGCGTGTCAAGCTTCGTGAACTAATTGCTTTAGCTTTGAGGTGCTGCAGCTTGTTAAAAATTCTTACTCCTTATTGATTCCCTGTGGCTTTTCAAAAAGGAAGGACACTTTAAATCCAGCATGTGAAGAATCTGTGATACAATATCATCAGGAGTTGAAAGCAATCAAAGTCCAGATTTCAAAACCCATTGCTGCAAAATGTTTACTTGTCAGATCTCATTTGTTGACAGTGTTCAAACGTGTGTAATTTCTTGCAAGGCAGACTTTTAAAATGTGAGGACATGGCAGTAATGAAGAAAATTTGTACGGTGGGTGAACTGTGAGCTGGAGTGTTTGAGCTTGACCTGGTAAAGTCAACACAATGCCGGCATTAGTATTCAGATGAAATCTCAGCTCCTGTGAACAAGCTGCCATGCAGTCAATTTGTCAAGATAAAGCTTCAGAGCCTTGTTCTGTGTCTCTTCTCTTTAATAACCAGAACTTCCAAGACAACGTAAGAGGCGATTTCAAGGATATTGATGACAATCTTCTTTCTGAAAAGGTTGCACTGAATATACTGGCAAAGTGCTTAGTGAAGCACTTTATAATTTACAAAGTGTCCTCTCTGAATTTTGCTGTTTGCTCGGCACGATCATTCCATAGAGTTGAGAACATTTTTCAAAAATGTTGGATACTGATTCTTCTACGGATTATTAAGTACTTTATACATGGAAAGCACATAGAAAAACTTTTGATTGTGGCTAAAAACAAGGCAACCTAAGCTTTGGGACAGTCTGGCTGTCCTTCATTCTGTGAACTTACTCACTGATCATTTAGTTAAATTATCATCCTATCCCCATGTTCTTAACTACATTTGTAAAGAGTAAATGCTGGGCCAGGCATGGTGGCACACCTGTAATACCGGCGCTGTGGGAGGCTGAGGGGGGAGGATCACTTGAGGTCAGAAGTTTGAGACCAACCTGGCCAACATGGTGAAACCTCATCTCTACGAAAAATACAAAAATTAGCTGGTGTGGTGGTGCACACCTGTAATCCCAGCTACTCAGGAGGCTGAGACAGGAGAATTGCTTTAACTCAGGAGGCAGAGGTTGCGGTGAGCTGAGATTGCGCCACTGCACTGCAGCCTGGGCGACAGAGCCAGACTCCGTCCAAAAAAAAAAAAAGGAGTAAATGCCTATTGCACTAGAGCTGGCTTTAGAGGAGTAAGGTGTTGACCCTAAGTAGTGGTTAGGGGCACGATCAACTCAAGATAACCCTTCATGGGTGATAATAAAATCATTATACCTTTGTCTTTCTATAAATTCACATTTTTATCTCAGTCATCCTTACCCTAGCAAAGAATTTCTCAAAATGTATTTCAAAGAGCTTTATGGATGTCAATGGTTATGACTTGTTTTTTTTTTTTAAATAAAATTAAGATATCAATAAGTATGATTTGCTTTTTAAAATAAAATAAGGTTAGTGGTCAAATAAGTTTGAGAACTGCTTGTTTATACAAGTTTAAGAATTGCTGGTTTAAACTAAGTTGAAAATGTCTCAATGTAGGATTCTGCAGAGCATTTAATGGACTCAGATATATTGTACTCTCCAGAAGAGATCATAGATAGCAGTGTTTCTTAAACAAACTTACTCATTAAGCTCCTTTACCTGGATCATCTCAAGGACTGACACTCTGCAGAATACAGTATGAAAAATACTAACTGGGTATTAGAAAAGAATAAAATTCCATTGGCTTCTCTTAATTAGGTCTTTATCCCCATGCCAATACACTTGGTAGCTTTAGTTTATCCCTAATGTTTTCCATTTTTTAAATTTTTTTTAAATTTTTATATTTTTTAAGGTAGAGTCTCACTTTTGTCACCCAGTCTGGAGTGCAGTGGCGTGGTCTCAGCTCACTGCAACCTCTATCTCCTGGGCTCAAGTGATCCTCTCACCTCAACCTCCCGAGTGTAACTGGGACCACAAGCGGCACCACCACACCCAGCTAATTTTTTGTATTTTTAGTAGAGATGGGGTTTCGCCATATTGCTCAGGCTGGTCTTGAACTCCTGAGCTCAAGTGATACACCTGCCTTGACCTCTCAAAGTGCTGGGATTATAGGTATGAGCCACCACACCTGGCCATTTTCCAATTTTTCTATGAAATTTTCCTGGAAAAAAATACAATTTACTTGCATGTTGGTTTGTCCAGGAAATTGAGGTCTTGTATCCTTGATGCTATCGAAATTCATGTCACTCTGTAGGGTTACAAAGTATTGAAGAGGAAAACTGAGAACTCAAAGTGCTCATTTCCAAAAGTAGTATTTTCATTGAGTCCATTAAGTTCCTAAGCTGTAATTTGAATGTAACAAAAGTATAATATACATGTCAGACATTTTACCCCCTGACAAACCAATGTGCATAGAAAAAAATTTGTGAGAAAATAGCAGACCAAAGCTAAAGAAGAGGAAGCAACTATAGTATTTTATCGCAGGGTGGCACAGGCAGTTATATTTATTAAACACATGACAAATAGGTACCAGATGCAGGGATACAGATGGAAATAAACGTCCCTGGTCCCCATTCATCAAATTTGTTGTCCTCTGAGAAAGACATGAGTTCATCTGATCATTACAGAGGAGATGAGTGTGTTGAAGGAGAAGCAGAGGGTTTTGTGGATGTGATTGGCAGGTGGACCTAACCAGCACAGTGGGTCAGGGAGGGAATTTCTCAGGAAATGACATTCAGGCTGGAGTCTGAATCTTGAGCTCTGAAGCGGGTGTCAGGACATTCAGAACAAAGTGGATTGTATTTGCAAAACTTCACATGCTAAAAGATGAGAGAGGTCCAGTCAGTAGCAAGTCGTTCTTTGGAGGTCCTCAGAATATGTCACAGCTACTTGATTCTTCCTTACATGCCGGTAAGAGGCATTCACTATCCAATCAGTTATCACAGACCTACTATGAACGAGATTCCATAGAGCATACAAAGGATGTGTAATATACTTCAAAGTAATTTAAGACTCAGGAGCAAGCTACCAATGAATGAAGAAAATAAGGCAAAGACAAATAAATATTCAATGTCATTAAAGAGCATGCGCGGAATATAAGAGATAGTGGTGAAGCTAGGTCAGTCCACTCAATGGGTCAAGTTGAGGCCATATGTCAAGGATACCTGCAAAGCCGTGTCCAGGTGCTTACAGAAAACAGACTCTAGGGTATTTGAAAATGTGCTAGGTACATGCTAAAACAGAACCACTGTTTAAATGCTGAAGATAGTTTCTATCTGATAAGAGGTGATGATCCAATACACCTTTAGAGGACTGTCTTCCCTTGTTCAGGCAAACCCCTTTCCTCGGCCTTTTCATTATAAAAATGCAATAATAATAATAATAATAACATAGACATATTATTTAAATCTCACAATACCCATGTGAGGAACATACAGTCTTACATTGTTTAATGATAGAGATACTTTCTCAAAAATGCACTGTAAGGCAATTTTGCCCTTGTGTGAACGTCCTTGGGTATACTTACACAAAGCTGCATAGGATAGCTTACTACACACCTATACTATTTGTTATACCTCCTAGGCTACAAACCTGCACAGTATGTTACTGTACCGAACACTGTTGGCAATGGTATTTGTGTATCTAAACATAAAAAGGTGCAACAAAAATACAGTATTACAATCTCATAGGACCACCTTGTCATTGACCAAATAGCTCATGACTATATTATTTTTATCATCCTCACCTTACAGATGCGACTGTAGAGAGGTTTATCAACTTGCCCAAGGTCATATCGCATTTGGAACTACAATACTGGTTTGCTAACTCTAGAACCTGCTTATCTGAGTTTCCTGAAGTAACTTTGACAAATTATCCTAAAGTAGGTGCCTTAGAGAAATTGACTCATAATTCCAGAGACCAGAAGTTCAAATTCAAGGTGTCAGCAGGGCCAGGCTTCCCCCAGAGACTCTAGGGAAGATTGCTTCTTGTCTCTTCCAATTTTTCCAGCTTCTGTGGAATCCTTTGGCTTGTGGCCATATGACTCCAATCTCTGCCTCCAGGTTTACACTGCCTCCCCATTGTCTGTCTGTCCTCTTTGTGTTTCTTAAAATAACACATTTCATTGGATATAGAGACCAACTGTATAAGCCAGAGTGGTCTTATCTGAAAACCTTTAACTTAATTATATTTGCAAATATCCTTTTTCCAAATAAAGTGACATTCAGAGTTTCTAGAGAAGTGGATATAGACCTATATTTTTGGGGATCACCATTCAACCCACTACTCTACCCTTACCCAAAACATCATGCCGTTCAATTGGAGACGTGGTCCAGGCAACTAAAACTACTTTGTGGTAACAATGTAAAAGATTGTGTACCCTGGAGGCAGACAGCCCAGTTAGCACTTTGGGGAAAATGTGTTTTGTCTCCGGAGGAGATGGGGATGATGGGGAAGATGCTATGGTGTTTATTTCCCACTGTGATTCCCATAGCCAGAGCTCGTGGGAACGTTTTCAAAATCAACCTTATGAAACTCTGGACAAAAACAGAATGATTTAGGGATCCAGGGCTCAAGTGAGGTGCAAGTTTGGGGACTATGCACTACTTCTGAATGGAATGCACACCCGTCTGGCTCACAGAAGAACCACTGTTGTGAATCGCATTCTTTGCATTATAACTTACGATTGATAATTGCTTTTAAAAAGTCTAGGCTTTGGAATATGCATTTTCTATTTCTTCTATTTTTCATGAGCTCTCTAGACATACTGTCATCTCCTCTGAAAACAATAAAGGTATTGCCTCCTTTATAAACACACATTTTGCTAGTTCATGTTTCATGATTTGTCACATTATGTAGATTGTAAGCAGTAACTAGGGTAATGGACATAGCACAGTTGAGCCTCGGAAGAAGGGCTGATTTGCATACAGTGAGGCCAGCAGCAGAGCAAACAGCCCTAAAGTTCCTGCAGCGATTTCATCATTTGAAGGATAATGATAATGGTCAAGACTAGCTTGAAGGCAGAGGCCAGAGGACAGAAGTCGGCCCTTTTCATCACCCCACACTTTAACATGTAGTCCGTCATAAAGTAGATTACCACATTTGTCACATTTCACAAACAAAATTGCCTTTTATTTTGGGTGGTTTATTTCCTCTTTGGTGAGTTTTTCATATCTTTCCTGTGGCTTTCCTATCATTCTTCCTGCAATCTCAGTGTTGTCCGTGATAACACATTCACTTTCTCTTCATTAACTGTCATTCCACAGAGACATGAACACTGAAGAACACGGACAAGTCAGGGAAGCCCAGAAGTCCATTATAGAAACAGAGGAGGGGGGAAATATCAACCAAAAAAATTAAAATGTCCCTAAGTAAATGCACACTGGTCTATAGAGCATTTTGAGGTTTGTCATCAGGCATGTGAGTAGGGAAAGGTGTGTCTGGAGTCTCTAAGTTGCTCTCACTTACAGTCTTTCATCAATGATAATTAATTTGGTGTCCTCACTGCAGAGCGTGATTCTCAGAAACTACAGTATCTTACTGTTTAGGTAGTTTTAAGTCTTATAAATATAACACAAACAGTTCCTACAGACCTGTTTTCTGAATTAAGGTTTTGCTTAAGCAGGCAAGAGCCATCCTGAGCCTTCATGTCTGCCAGGAAATATTAGGTCACACAGAGTCTCCTATCTGACCTCGGCATGTTGTTGGCAATAGCCCTAGATCTTTTTATCTTGTCTCTAGCAAGAAAAGAAAATAAAGACGAAAACAAAACAAATATCGTAGCTGTTGCAAACTTTATGTCAATTTAATATTTTAATTATAATCATAAAAGTGGTATACATTTACTATACGTAACTTAAAAATAAACATGGAGAATAAATTGAAAAACCTGTAATACCACTACTTAGTGGTAACCTGTGGTAATAAGATTTTCATATATTTTTGGTAGTAATATCTTAAATGTATATATGTATATACCATTTATTGAATTCCTGCTGTGGATGGGACTAGAGTAGTCATTTGACAAAGGATCTCTCATATAAATTCACAAAAACGTTCTATTAGACAAATTCTATTCCTCTGGTTTTATAATGACATCCTGATGCCCAGTGAATTTTCAGAGAATCTCAACTGAAAAACAGTAAAAATGTCACTAAAAGAGTCTAGCTCCAAGCCTCATGCTTCTAACTTCAATGCTTCATTGTCTCTTATGTACGTATCTATACATACATACATACATGCATAACAGTATTTGGAACTTAGAGTCTTTTATTTTGATTTTCATGATGGCAATCACAAGCATTTCCCTCTGTTATTAAATACTCCCAGAAAGTATTATTCTGATGGTTGGATAGTGTTTTATTGCATGAGCATCTCAGATTGTAATATTGTAATGCACATCAGTGAACATAAATATTTGGCCTCTGATTGGTTCCTTAGGATATGCCCCCGAAGTATATTGTAAAAGTTGTGAATATTTGTCAGATTCTCAACATTTATTCCAAAAGTGTAGGACAGTAGCTTATCCATTATTAAACATTCACTAAGCCAAAAGTCATTCACTTGGGGTGTGGGGCTGAGGGTTAGGTTGATAAGAAGCAAGAGGAGAGAAAAGAACAGAAAAATAGGGGAAAGCTGCTGAAGAAGTGAAGGAGACAGGATGAGCTGGGAACCTGAGGCACTGCTATGTTAATGGCCTGTGTTTTTCATCTCCTTTCTTTGGTAAATCCATCAAATCTTCCTTTACATACATCAAATCTATCTTTACATATCCCCCCTCGTAGCTCTGGTTAATTCTCAAATTAAGGTTTGAAGTGGCATGAACAGTCTAGTAAAAGGAAAGGAAGTTTGGGAAAAGGGTCCTACAGAGAAAACATCAAAGTTACCACCTGCCTCTGCAAGCTCTTGCTGCCGGCACTGGCCACGCTGTCACTTTGTACAGCCAGAAGAAGAGCTTGCCCGACACTCCCAAGCCACGGTTCATGACTCCTCTTGGGACCACTGCTGATGAGATCAGTTTCTTTAAGACAGGTGTGGCCAGATGGTCCTATTCCTTCTCTTTTGCTAAAATTCTTACAGAGGAAAAGATTTCGTGGTATAGCCTTTATTTGTCAGCAAGGTCATCAATCTTTACTGTCAAATTCACGTTATCCTAAGGCTTATTCTTCCATGGGGTTACTGAGATGCAAGGCTTCCAAAGCACTATTTCCAATCTCTGGTCTCTATGTTCTCAGTCACTGATATCTGGCCATGGGCTTTCTGACTGTGCTGACTTGAGTGTTCCTCTTGTATCTGCAGCCTGCCTCCTAACTGCAGTCCCCTTAATTGTCCCATAAATATGGCCATCCAGAAATGAGTTAGCTTTGATGTCTGGTACCTTCTCCTTTACCCTGGAAACCTAGGCCTCTGCCCCTGTGTTTTTCTTTGTGTGCTTTCAAAAGCTAGTAAATGACATCATTTGATTCATCAAACAAACAACATTGAACAGCTATGATGTGCCTGCCACTCTGTTATTCTATTTCTGTTTCTAGAAATAGATAAAAGAAGAGGCCATGATTCCTGCCCTCAGGAAATGTTTAGTGAGTCAGGGAAAAACACAAATAAATAATTACAGTAGATTTGTATAAGTAAATTATTAGACATAGGCCCAGGGTACCACAGAGAAGCATCCAAATTAGATTGGGAAGTAACGGAGGGTTTGCCGAGGAAATGGAAGGAGTTCTGAATGATACACAGATGTGAAGCAGGAGGAGAGGGAGAAAAATGTGTCCGTGGAAGAAATGACAGCAGGCGAGCAGGCAGGGGTCCTTGAGACCATGTGTGTAATAGGTGGGGTGGCCAGATTTAGCAAATAAAAATCCAGGACACCCAGTAAAATCTGAATTTCACATAGACAGCAAATAATGTTTTCGTGTAAGTATGAATACATCTCATTTAATATTTGGAACATACTTACACTAAACCACTATTTGTGATTTATCTGAGATTCAAATTTAATTGGGTGTCCTGGATTTCATTGGACCACCCTAAGTTGATGTAAAATGGCTAGTGATGTATGGACTGCAATAAGAAGTGAATAACGGAGTGGCCAGAGGACAAGGGCGGGCATCAGATCATAAAGAGCCATTTAAACATGTCCCCAAAAGCACTAGAGATCATTGGCAGGTTTCAGGCAGGCAATAATGATCATATTTGCATGTTCACGGTCACCTGGGCCTCCATCTGGGGCATGAGTGCAGGAGGCCAGTCTGCTGGGGTGCCCCAGGTGAGAAATAAGGATGTGTGAATTGAGGCAGTGGGAGAAGGGGAGCCTGCACCTCCCAGGGCTATTTGTCCTTCTCCTTCTGTGTACTGATTTTCCAGTGAGGTCCTGACAGTTTATCTATAAGAAGAACTGCCCAAAACACCTTTGATATTGACCCAATGTGACCAGAAATCTTAGGTGAAGGGCGCCCAGTCTTTGTAGGTGAAGAATTCACTGACAGTAGAAGGAAGGTAGGTTAACACTGGCTGTGTGTGTCGGATGGGCCTAACAACAACGCAAATTTAAAAAGTAATTACAGTGCATTTTTACACATATAAGGTCAGGCACGGGCTCAAGTTTCTGCAGAGAAGGTAGACTTGGGCAGGACTCTTCATTTATCCTTTGAGGTACCAGAACCCCTGATCTTATGGAGTATGCCCAAGGCCATATATCTGTTCAGGCTCAGAGACTGGCCTGAAGACCAGATCTTCTGATTGAGTGCCCTGTCAATACCATCACTTGACTTTTGTTTTTGTTTTTGTTTTGTTGTTTTTTGGTTACTGATATAGTTTGAATATTTGTCCCCACCCAAATCCCATGTTGAAATGTAATCCCTAGTATTGGACATGGGACCTGGTGGGAGGTGACTGAATCATGGGGGTGGATTTCTCATGAATGGTTTAGCACCATCCCCTTGGTGGCGTCCTCACGACAGTGAGTTCACACGACAGCTGGTCGTTGAAAAGTGTGTGGCACCTCCCCTGCCACTCTCTCTCTTGCTCCTGCTTTCACTATGTGACCTGCAAGCTCCCGCTTTGCTTTCTGTGATGAGTAAAACTGTCCTGAGCTTTCCCCAGAAGCTGAGTGATGCTTCCTGGAAAGCCTGCAGAACCATGAGCCAATTAAACCTCTTTTCCTTATAAATTACCCAGTCTCAGGTATTTCTTTATAGCGGTGCAAGAATGACCTGACACAGTTAGCCTAGGCTGACAAAACAACAGCAAATGGGTGCAATGTATAAAGCCATACCTTGGGGGTAGGGGAAGGGGCAGGGTGGGTCATTAGGAGATGAACACTGTGTAGTGCCGGAGCTCACTGTCTGGTGGAGACCAAAATGGACATGGCTAACAATAAGTACAATTGGGCCTGAGATAAATGTTCTGGATGTAAACAAATTGCCATGAGAGCCGAGAGTAGGGAGACTCACTGGGAGTGAGGAGATTGAGAATGACTTTGTAGGAAGAATGCAATTTATGCTAGGCTCTGCGAGATCAGGGGTCTATGGCGAGGGAATAAAGAGGAAGCCAGGAGCTATGAAGTCTCTGCTATGTTCAAAATAGTCATTTGTGTCTAGGTCACAGGGGCCTTGAGGGAAGAACTGGGAATAACAGGTGTTGACGTGTGGAGAGGTAACCATTTGCAGAGTCTTGGAAGTCCTAATAAGGAGTTTTGGCCTGTATTCTACAGGCATGAGAAGTTATCGAGTTTGTAAGCAGGGAAATAACCTAATCATAGTTGTATTTTAGAAAGAGAGCAGAGCCCACAGAGTGGAGGTGGCTTACATGGGGGAGGAATTTAACACAAGAGACATTTAAATAAGGTCACTGAAGCAGTTCAGGAGTGTTACCAAAGGGTACTCTGTGGATCTCTGGGTCCCTGAACAGCAACTTGGGAGTGAAAGAGGCTCTCAAGCATGTCTGGAGACACAGAAACTATGTCCTTCTTGTATCTCCAAACCTATTTAAATGCAGAATCTTTAAAAATAATAGTTCTGTGGAACTAATATAAGTGACATTTAAAATATTTAATAACCAGTAATGAATAAACATCAACTAGTCAGAATGAATGCCAGCATGGCCTTGGAGGCCCTCTGCAATACCAAGCATGTCCCAGATCATGGAGGCAAACAGGAAGTGCCAGGTAAGGATGGCGGTAGGGCAGCCAGGATGCTCATGGTATCCATCTCTGCAAGTAAGATCAAGTTGCTGGTGTCAACATTATGGTGGATTAAAAACATACTTGATATTCAGAGCTTTCCACAAGCTGCCCAGAAGCCACATCAAGCCTTACCTGAAACCAGACATCATCCCATACTCTCTCTATAGCAAATAAGATTATTTCTTGTTTCTGAAAAATGCCATCTGTTTTCTGTCTCTATGCTGTTGAAGAGAGTATGTTTCCAAAGAATGTTCAGAAAAACTCCAACTCTCGGGGCTAAGACTCATCCAGTTTGATCTGGTACAACCATGTCAGTTGTGAAAATATTGAAACCCATCCATCTCAGTTTGAAAAGCTCCATTTGATTATAAGAACAGGAACTAAGTGAAAATACCTCCAGAAATCCCCACTCACTTGTTTTCCTCACTGCTCCTGGCACATGGGTCTATGACAATTCAAAAGCTACAGCTGTCCTTCCTAGATGGGACCCTGCCATTACACTCTAAAAGTCCTGGCCCATTCCCACCTCAGGGCCTTTGTACATGACGTTTCTTTTACTTGCGATGTTCAATCACCCTCTTCCAGCAGAAACTTCTTCGTGCTCTGGCATTTAATCTGGGACCTAGTTTCATGTCTTAACTTCACTCTCACCTCCTCAGAGAGTCCCTCTCTGATCTCCCTATCCATGGAGCCACCTGCTTTTTATTTGTTCTTTCAGTCTATTAATTTCCTTCTTGGCATTTATAATAATTTGGAGTCTGATTTTGTTAGTAAGATTTTTTTAAAACTCTCATCTCTACTAGGATATAAGATTTATAAACGCAGGTGCAACATCTGCCTGGCTCACCACTGTATTCCTAATTTCCTACAGCATAGTATGGTATAATAGTAGATGTTCAGGAACAACCTGTAGAAGAAAGAGAAGCTGGCAGGCCAGCTGCCACCTGGCTAGTCTGGGAGACTGGTAACCAGAGAGGGACTTCAGGTCTTAAGGGGTTGCCCTCCTCTCCCCACCATCCATGGTGTACAGAAGACCTTCATGTTTGACTTCATTGAGTTCTCAGCCAATCAATGCAGTGGGCTTGGGTTTGTGCTAAAGTCCAGCCATCAGAGTGACATGTTTGTCTAAGTGAACTTAGAGCTTCCAGGCCTCACAGTTACGTATTTAGCTTTCAAAAGAACTATTCATCCTTTAGAGCAGCAGAATTGAGCCTCATTCTTCCAGGTTATTCCAAAACAAATGGCACCCATTTCTGTGCACATTTGTAGAATATTCAGTAGTCGTAAGTGGTACCGAACGGGGCAAAATGCACACCAACCACAGTGCTCTGCATCCTGAGCAACTTCATCCCATGTTTTATTTTGCATTGCCATAATGGTACCTGTCGTGTTATAAAATTAGGTGATATTACAAAATATAGGTCCTAAATAATCCAATTATGTTTTTCTCCTCTCTGGCATAATTAATACTTTATAATAATAAAGAAGAAAAGAAATTTAGGCTTGATCATCCAATGAGGGTCTGGGCAAACTGATGCAAATAAATTACTATCTTCAGCTTTTCACCATAATTTTTTCACATAGTCTTGGGGATGCTTCAGAATATTAAGAGAAAGAAATAAATAACCTACACATTTATAGTCATCCTTGAAACATGTAAAAAAATCACCAATACAGTTGTATATATACAGAAGCATAACAAAAGGACATGTTTAAATATAGATAAGTAGATAAATAGATGATGGTTTAGGATGATCATGGATAGATAGATGATAAATAGATGATAATAGATAAATGTTAGATGATAAATGATGAGATGATGATGGAGAAGATAAATAGATATATACAGACAGACAGATTAGATCTCCGCATAGATCTAAACATACAGACAGAAGGAAAAGAAAAAAAGAGAGATGTACGAGATTATATCCTATTCGCAACTAACACACAAATACAACTTTATAATTTATTATGTTCTAAATTTTCTCATTTGATTATCAAGACATACGTGTGGATACTTAAAGCAGGGGTTATTTTCTTGTTTTACAAACTATCAAAAACAGCCTCACTAGACATCTAGTGCTTTACCCAACTTCACACAGCTAAGAGTGGGAAGAGCCTCCTGGGACTCCACACTCTTCCTTTATGTGTCCTTGATACAGAAGTTCTAAGAAACAAAATCCCTGAACTGCACAAGAGTCATGCATTTAAGTTTTGGGCATCTGGAAATACTTTTTGGTATGAGATAATATATTTTATTTGTAGGTTAAAACATCTCCTGTAGCGTATGTTTCTAGTTTAGCAGAGTTTAGGGAAATTTATTAGTTTGGGCTTCAGTATTCCTGAAATGGTGTACAATTTGCTGTGTTCATCTGTATTCACAAGCTGCCATCAGGAAATATCTTATACCAATGTGGGCCCAGAAATCACTGCTTTGATTACTTCTGAGATTAAACTAATACTCAGGGCTTTCACCTATCCTTCCTAGAAATCCAACCACCAATTTCCAATCCAATGTTCTGATTTTCATGTTTCAATATTTCTGATGTATTTTTAACTAACCTCAGTGCAAGAAAGGAAAATACACTTTCATCTTTTCTCTTTTTTTATGTCCACTGTGTGCATTTCCAAGAGAAGGCAAGATAGAGGAGGATTTTAAACACATCGGTGGAAACTGGCAGAGAGGTCTGCGTTTATTTAAAGAGTTGAAGGGTAAACAAATAGATCAAAGAAGAGGAGAAATAGTAGATATTTGGTGAATGATACAGTTGTTAAACTTTGGTATTTTTTTCTATTTGAAGAATGTTATAATTTATTTATATTTTGAGAGATGCATTATTAACCAACACTTTATAGATTAGGCTCCTCATTAAAATTTTTGAAAAGTTGGGGCAGTGCTAGAAAGTTGTTTGGGAGATGCTGCATTCTCCTGCACGTGGCCTGCATGTGGCCCTCCTGAAGCCCCTGAGACATCTGGGTGGTGGGTGGGGCAAATTTAACTGGTTTAGCCCAGCCTCATGAAGTTATTTGGCTGTGAAACCTATTTCTTGAGGAAAACTCATATTAGCCATAGCATATACTTTAAGCTACTGCTTGAAGTACATTCATGTTTAAGTTCAATCACTTTCTTACGTTTAAATCAGTCAGCTAATCTGATATTTTTAGAACTTACTGGACAATAATTATGTTGAACAAAATAAGTGTTTTTAAGGACAGGATAAGGACAAGTCAGGAGGGAGTGAGATCAGGATTAGGTTTACAGTCAAGGTGAATAAAAGATTTATTTCCCTCTCACACTCTTCCTTCAGGTAACCACCTGTTTGTGATGTGGATATACTCTTTCTACCTGACAGCTAGTTGCACTGTTGCAATTTTTTAGCTCTTTTCATTCTACTCTTTCCCTTGTAACTTGTACTAGTAGCATAAGAAAAAAAAAAACACCCGCAAATATCATTGTTAGGCAGAGTTAAACCTTTTTTTTACAAGTCCTCCATCATTTATCTCTTAAAACTGCTTCCTTAAACTTGGTTAGTTTGTAGAATTTCACACATTAATCTTGCTGTAACTTGCTTCTGAGGAGCCTTCATTTCTCCTTCTTCACTCTTGTTCATTAACCCTATACTTTTTCTGTCTTGGTAGCTCAGTGATATAATCATTCTTTCTGAAACCATTTCTAGACACTGGAGGGGAAATTAGCACCATAAGATTTAGAGTTCCTGCTACACACAGGGCCATGTAGAGAGGCTGCATGAGAAATATCCAAACCAAACTGCTGAGTCCCATTCAATTGCTTTGAGTCTCAACTGAAGCAAAATGTTTGCTAGAGAGACATTAATATTAAGCTTGTGTTGAATTTTGAAAAGAGGTAACAGTAGGCAATGGACTTTGCTGTGGACTGAAGGTTTGCATTCCCCTAAAAGTCGTATGTTGAAGCCTTTATCCCCAGTGTGATGGTATTTGGAGATCACGTCTTTGGTAAGTAATTAGGTCATGAGGATGGAGCCCTTGTGAGGAGATTAGTGTCTTTATAAGGGGATCCAGAAACCTGAGCTCTCTCTCTAATCTCTGCCTTGTGAGGACACAACTGGAAGATGGCTGTCTGCAAACCAGGAGGTGGGTCCTCAGCAGACACCCGATCTGACAGCACCCTTCATCTTGGACGTTCAGTTTCCAGACTATGAGAAATGAAGGTCTGTTGTTTAAACCACCCAGACTATTGTATTCTGTCATAACTGCTTGAATGAACTAACACAGGCTTCATGAAAATGGAAGTGGATTGAGATAAATTGGCCTTATCCTCAAATTTTGCACATAATGGCCTAATTAACCTCAAATCATAGTTGGATTATTATAGTCCAAGCACTGTGAAGGCCTCTGTTGCCTGGAACACAAAGCTCACGGACATTTGATGAAATGACTATCACTCAGGAGTCTTCTATGTTCCCGAAATGACAAAAATTTATATTTGTGAATTGTGATCTTTTTCCTTAGTTACACTTATGAAACTAACAATTGTGCCCTTTATGGATGCCATGTAAATATAGATACTCCATTCTCTTCCCCCAAAATCTGTTTACTAAAATGTATATTTTGCTTGAGAAAGAAAGGTAATGAGAGGTTATTCTTTTTTACCTTAACTCTTTACAAGGTTTATATCAATATTTTTGGTCAATTATTTTCTTGATTGGGAGCCAGGTGAAAGGAAATTAAAGATTTTAAACTATTTTCTTAGTACCATACTTGACATTCATTTAAAATCATTGTTTTTAGAATATGCCTGAGGTCTTCCCATCATCCCAGACTTTCAGAGTTAAGCAACACATACCTTTTAAATTTAAAAGGGAACAAGTAAAATTCTCCAATTAGTAAAACTCTGCTTAACACTGTATATATTACCTAACACTCATAATTCTCCAACTAGGTTTTTAGTTTTATGCTTCTTTAAAATTTATTCCAAAATGTCACATCAAAATTCCATTCAATTTTTAAGCAAAAAATGAATAAAGAAAAGTATGAAAAATTAGGGAACTGGGCAAGCCAAAACTGTCTGGAAATACATATCTAGAAATACAACTGGCCTGTTGCATTTGCTTCCTGTGATTAGATTTCAGCTTCTTCTTTGATTCTTGGGATTCTAGCTGACTTTGGAAATTATGTCACCATGAAGGCTACAACTTTATAGGGATAAAGTTGTAAAATAGCAATCATTTTTGTTCCTCAGGAAATAAGCAAATAAAACAAGATACTATTTTCCCAACAGTTTTCTTAAGACTATATTTATGACATCTCTAAAATTTAAAAGATTTTTCTAGTCACTGTTGAGAAGACGGCTTTAACTTTTCCATTATCTAGGAGCAACAATTTCAACCACAACATTGCCACTGAGTCACTATTAAAAGGCTTCCAGGAGAAATGACCGGGTTTTCCTTTCATTCACTGGCCTTTTTTTTAAAGAGTAACACTACACTCCTAAGAGGAATTTTTTTCTTTTATACTTCTCAAAATCCAGCCTAGATCTAGACAGCTAGGGATCCTAATAATTCAGACCAACAAAATGTTCACAAACCCTTCCTACAGGTTAATAAGGAACATCCATCCATTCTAAAATAAATACCTTCCAGTCATATAGGAATTGTAAACTATGAGCTAAAATTGTAGATAAATTTTCCCCCAAAATTATATATCTAATTTCTTCTAAACTTTTTCTTCTTTTCAATGTGAGCTAACGACTTCAAAGACAATTGTATGCATATTTATTCTACACAGTCAAAGAAGAGTTTATTTAGCCAATTTTTTATAGGAGCGGATTTATGGCTTCAAATATTTGAATGTCTCCCCATACAAAGGAATGAAATATTTTCTAGGTAGCTTCTGCGACCAAGGGCTGGAAATTACAAAGATATTCTGATAGGAATTACATTGTGATAGGAAAAAAAAAAAAAAATCTTTCTAAGAATTTGCCTAGGAAGGTACTTTGGGAGGAGTGAAATCCTGTCCCTCATGATTTTCAAGGACTGGCCCAAGCAAGAATGCCACACAGGTTGTTCTTGGGTTTTTATTGGAGGCTGGAGAAAAGGGCCATCATCTCCCTTCAGCTAGCACCAAGACATTCCTTTCTCATATCCAAGGTTGTGGTTGTTAAGAGGTGATTTGAAGAGCTCACGAGGGAAAGTAGTGGGATTTCTACTTAGTACCAACTCTGTATCTGAACAATATTCTTTATTCCTACTTACTTAATCAGTTCAACATTCCTGTGAGACACATATTATAGCATCTGCAGATGAAAACCTGAGATTCAGAACTGGCTAAGATATAGTCTAATATATTTGAACCTTATCCCACTTTCCAAAATCTCCTATTTCAGATTCCAAAGTGTGTGTTGCTTCTACACATCATATGGTTCTGGTATTCTTTCTCTGCAATTGCTTCCATTATCAGTAGTCTTCAAGATCAATTTAGAAAGAGATTTAAAGAGTACTGCTTTTAGATGATTTTTCAATAAAAATGAATCCTCAAGGCACATGTCATTCCCTTCTGCTTCCTGGGAGCTGGTCACCATATTTTAATGAGGATTGTGCACTTATGTGTTCAACACTATTGACTGCTTGCTGAGAAAAATGTTCTCCAGACATAAACAAGCTAAACCATTAGCTCTTTTTTTCATTTCAGAATCTCTTGTGGCACCAAGTACAGTGCTTTACATTAGTAGGCATTCAACAAATGAATGTTCAGTTGAATCCAATGTTATTCTTGGGAGTGTTTACAATATATGTAAATGGAACAATTACATGCCTTAAAGCCAATGACTTTATGAATCTTGACTTCCAGTTGGTAAGTTGTGCCACCTTGGAATAGTTATTTAAGCTCTTCAGATCAATCCTCAGCTATGAGATAATGATAATAATATCTCCCTTTCATGATTATTGTAGAAATTAAAGATAATTTATGCAAAGAATCTAAGCTTATCACATAGAAGTCACTTGGTAAATAGCAGCTATTATTACCTTTGATTCGTCAACTTATTATTATATTAAACACCTGTATGAGTTTGAAACCATAGAGATTTGCCAGTAGTTCTATTAGATGATTTACTCTAAACCTTTTCTTTATTCCAGAAGGCTGCCTGTGGATAACGTTCTAAAGGTAATTTCTCCATTTAGTCAACTAAGGAAAAAATTTTTCTAAGAAATGTGAGAAAAACAAAATCCCCTGGGTTAAAAAAAGTTGTTTACAGGTGAGTGCGGTGACTCATGCCCGTAATCCCAGTACTTTTGAAAGGCCAAGGCGGGCGGATCACGAGGTATGAAGATCGAGACCATTCGGGCTCACATGGTGAAACCTGTCTCTACAAAATATACAAAAAATTAGCCAGGCGTGGTGGCATGCTCTTGTAGTCCCAGCTACTTGGAAGGCTGAGGCAGGAGAATTGCTTGAACCAGGAGGCAGAGGTTGCAGTGAGCCAAGATCATGCCACTGCACTCCAGCCTAGGCAAGAGAGTGGGACTCTGTCTCAAAAAATACACACACACACACACACACACACACACACACACACACACACACATATAATTTCCTTATAGTATACCCGGTGATATGCAAAGAACACTTAAATGGGACCTCTTCCATTAAGAAACTAACATTCTAATTAGAATGACAAGCCCAAAACCCATTAGAAAAGAAAACCAGAGAGTGATTTACCACTAAAAACTTTTCTATTGATAGGAGCTTGACAGATTTCCAAAAAAAAAAAAAAAAAAAGAGCCATCAGAGTGGGCTGGAGACATCAGGGAAGTCTTCAAGAGCTTTGGCAGCCACAGGTAGAAGTTGTATGGCATGGAGAGGAAGAACCACGTGAGGAAGAAGTGAAGGGAAGAGTAAACCCGTGGGTGGAAACCTTGGAAGAGCTTATGGTGAACAGTAAATTAGAGGAAGAAATTGGGTGAATGAGATGGGACCATCTTATAGAAATATTTTGGCTACAAGGAGAAGAAACCTAACACTGGATTAGATTAAAAGAGAGAGAGAGAAAAAAAAAGAGAAGAGAGAATACATTGGCTCTGTTAAGCAGAAAGCCCAGATCTTGCTCCAGGCAGGGCTAAATCCAAGACAGAAAAAGATGTTATCAGAGCTCTCTCTTCTTCTCTCAGCTCAACTGACCTGTGTGTTGGCCTCACTCTTTCCTGACTACAGACGGTTTCTTCCATGTTGTCAGGGAACATGGCTGGGGCAAGTCCAAATTATCAAGTAAGAAGCTTAGAAATTTTGGTGAAAGGAGTATTTCTTTATTCCACTGGCTTTCTAAATATGGTTTGCAGACCCCTAGAGAGACTCTAAAACCCTTTTAGGGATCCACAGGTCAAAACTATTTTTATAATAATACAAAGACTTTTTTTTCCTTTTTCCTTATATCAATATTTTTACTAATAGTGCAAAATCAACGTGTGCTAAAACTGCTAGTGCCTTAGCCAGACCAAAATTGTACTAGTAGTCATTTTATTCTTTACTGCTACACAGTTATAGTAAAAAATTTTAAAAACCACTTTTATTTAAGAACATCCCTGATGAAACAGTAAAAGTTATTAATTTTATCAAATCTAAACTCTAAATACATGAATTTTTAATATTCTATGGAATTAAATAGGAAGTGCACTGTACTAGATTTCTCCAGAGAAACCAAACCATAACGATGTGTGTGTGTGTATAGAGGGGGGGGGGGGGGGGGGAGAGAGAGAGAGAGAGAGAGAAAGCAGAGAGAGACAGGCAAGTCCTATGATCTACAGTCAGAAGCTGGAGACCCAGGAAAGCTCTTGGTTTAGTTTCAATCCCAAGGCAGCAGGCTTGAGATCCAGGATAAGCCAATATTTTAGCTTGAGTTTAAAGGCAGGAAAAAAACTTATGTCTCAATTTGAAGGCTGTCAGGTAAGAGAAATTCTCTCTTACTCCTGGAAAGGTCAGTCTTTTGTTCTATTCAAGTCTTCAACTTATTGGATGAGGCCCACCCCCATTAGGGAGAACAATCTGCTTTATTCAGTCTATCTATTTAAATGTTAATTTCATCCAGAAACACCCTCACAGAAAAACCCATAATAATATTTGACCAAACAGTTGGGCACGCTGTGGCCTAATCAAGTTGACACATAAAGTTAATCATCACGTGCACCTAAAGCACTTCTACTGCACACCACAGTACAATTATGTCGCGAGGAAAAGCACTCAGCCAAATGTTAGTTGTGAGCCACATTTGCATGGAATACTATTTCAATTTGAAAGAATAACCAATACATAAACTATAGTATTCAGACTTGAGTACAGTGCTTAATGCAAATGATAAATTTTTAGCTTTCTAATTGCTGATTTTGGAAAACATGTGTATTAGTCTGTTCTTAGGCTGCCATAAAGAACTGCCTGAGACTGGGTAATTTATAAACAAAAGAGGTTTAATTGACTCACAGTTCCACATCACTGAGGAGGCCTCAGAAAACTTACAATTATGGCAAAAGGCACCTCTTCACAGGGCAATAGGAGAGAGAATGAGTGCAAGCAGGGGGAAATGCTAGGCGCTTATAAAACCATCAGATCTCATGAGACTCACTCATTATCATGAAAACAGCATGGGGGAAACTGCCCCCATGATCCAATTACCTCTACCTGATCCCACCCTTGACACGTGGGGAAAGGTGAGATTTGGATGGGGACACAGAGACGAACCATATCATTCCACCCCTGGTCCTTCCAAATCTCGTGTACTTACATTTCAAAACATAATCATGCCCTTCCAATAATCCCCCAAAGTCTTAACTCACTCCAGCATTAACCCAAAAGTCCAAGTCCAAAGTCTTATCTGAGACAACACAAGTTGCTTCTGCCTATGAGCCTGTAAAATCAAAAGCAAGTTAGTTACTTCCTAGATACAATGGGGATACAAGCACTGGGTAAATACACCCATTCCAAATGGGAGAAATTGGCCAAAACAAAGGGGCTACAGACCCTATGCAAGTCCAAAATCCAATAGGGTCGTCATTAAACCTTAAAGTTTCAAAATGATTTCCTTTAACTCCGTATCTCACACCCAGGTCATGCTGATGCAAGAGGTAGGCTCCCATGGCCTTGGGCAGCTCCACCCTTGTGGATTTGCAGGGTACAGCCCCTCTCCTGGCTGAATTCACAGACTGGTTTTGAGTGTCTGAGGCTTTTCCAGGCATGCAGGGCAAGCTGTTGGTGGATTGATCATTCTGGGGTCTGGAGAGCAGTGGCCCTCTTCTCACAGCTCCACTAGACAGTGCCCCAGTAGGGACTTCGGGGGATCCAACCCCACATTTACTTTCCACACTGCCCTAGCAGAGGTACTCCATGAAGGTTTCACCCATGAAACAAACTTGTGCCTGAACATCCAAGCATTTCCATACATTCTCTGAAATCTAGGCAGAGGTTCCCCAGCTTCAATTCTTGACTTCTGTGCACCCACAGGCCCAACACCACAGGTAAGCCACCAAGGCTTAAAGCTTGAACCCTCTGAAGCAATGGCCTGAGCTGTACCTTGGCCCATTTAGCCACAGCTAGAGCTGAAGCAGCTGGGATGCAGGGCACCATTCCCAAGGCTGCATGGAGCAGGGGGTCCCTGGGCTCAGCCCACAAAATCATTTTTCCCTCTTAGGCCTCTGGGTCTGTGATAGAAGGGGCTGCCCTGAGGGTCTCTAACATGCCCTGGAGACATTTTCCCCATTGTCTTGGTGATTAACATTTGGTTCCTCATTACTTATGTGAATTTCTACAGCAAGTTTGAATTTCTCCCAAGAAAATGGATTTTTCTTTTCTATCACATCGCCAGACTACACATTTTCCAAACTTTCATGTTCTGCTTCCTCTTGAATGCTTTGCCACTTAGAAATTTCTTCTGCTAGATACCCTAAATCATCCTTCTCAAGTTCAAAGTTCCACAGATCTCTAGGACAGGGGCAAAATGCCACCAGTGTCTTTGCTAAAGCATAGTATGGGTCATCTATGCTCCAGTTCCCAAGAAGTTCCTCATCACCTTTTGAGACCACCTCAGCCTGGACTTCATGGTCCATAATACTATGGGCATTTTGACCAAAGCCATTCAAAAAGTCTCTAGGAAGTTCCAAACTTTCTCACATCTTCCTGTCTTCTAAGTCCTCCGAGTCTCTAGGAAGCGCTGAACTTTCCCACATTTTCCTGTCTTCTTCTGAGCCTGCTAAACTGTTCCATTTTCTGCCTGTTGCCCAGTTCCAAAGTTGCTTCAACATTTTTGAGTATCATTATAGCAGCACCCCATTCTCACGCTGCTATACAGAATGCTAGAGACTGGGTAATTTATAAAGAAAAGAGGTTTAATTGACTCACAGTTTTGCATGGCTGAGGAGGCCTCAAGAAACTTACAATCATGACAGAAGGCACCCCTTCACAGGGCAGCAGGAGAATAAGTGCAAGCAAGGGAAAATGCCAGACACTTACAAAACCATCAGATCTCATGAGAGTCACTCATTATCATGAGAACAGTCATGGGGGAAATCACCCCCATGATTCAATTACCTCTACCTGGTCCTACCCTTGACACATTGACATTTGGGGATTGTAACAATTCAAGGTGAGATTTGGGTGGGGACACAGAGCCAAACCATATCAACATGTATGTGGCATTTTAAGCTTGATGGTATCCCAATTTTCAGATGAGGTCACTGGTGATGTTAATAAATGTGGTTTTAAGACATCATAAAATGAACATATATCATTTAGCTGATATGCATATCTTGACGAATATATACTTTCCAAATAATCAATGCATTTCCAAATGAAATCATGAACATGTAAAAGATCTGTACAAAGTGCCAACAGATTTTATTATAGCTGAGTACAAAAAGTTCACTGATATGGGTTCAGATTTCACATTGCAACTAACCTTTAAGAAACTGCCACTTGTCAAGTTTTAGGAGAGTCCCAAAGAATAATATCCATAATATGTATAAAGACTATTAAAATGATTCTTCCTTTTCCAACTACACATTTGTGAGGCCAGATTTTCTTCATATACTTCATCCATGGCAACATATTTTATGAACTGCAGGTGCAGCAGATTTGTTTATTAGGGTAATTATTAAAGAGATTTACAAAAATATAAAACAATGCCATTTTTCTCACAAAATATTTTCATTTTAGAAAAGTTATGTGCTTAAAAGTATGTTATTATGTTAACATGTAAAGGACTTACTATTTTGTATTTAAATGAAATAATAAATGTATTTGTCATTTTTAATTTATAATATGGAAATGTATAGATATAAGCCACATTAACAAAAGCTCTTTGGAGTCCTCAATAACTTTTAACAGTACAAGGAGTTCCTGAAAGAAAAAAGTCTGGAAACTACTGCTCTATACCAATGTCCCTCGAGTAATCCCAGGGCAAATTCCAATTAGACTGCCTGAGTCATGTGTCTTGACAATGGTTGGGCTGGTTTGGATCATGGGAACACTTATTTGATAATGATGGAAGGAAAAAGCAGTGCTGTAATAAGTCTCTCCTTTAAATGCGGGGTGTTATTAAAAGAAAAATGGGAAAGTGGTACTGGGAAGGCAAATACAGCAATTGTACCCTACAGACAGGTATTCTCCTATTGGCCATTTTAGAAACATTCCCCAGGCAACATGAGATTATCCAAGTGTGGAGAACCAGAGTCAGAGCCACTTCCTAGGCCGACGGAGCAGCACTCCAGATGAGATACTGAAGCTTTGCGCTCAAGTGATGGCAGTAAGATCAGAAAGCAAAAGGCGTATCACAAAGAAACCGTAAGATTCTCCATCTGAATATATAGAAGATAAATGGAAAGAGGAAGCAAAGATGACTCCAAGACGTCCCGCCTTAGAAAGGGATACAAATGTGGTGTTTGCAGGTAGTAGGAAGAAGGTGCTCTTTAAAATAGTAAGTCAAGAATATACCATCTCATTAGGAGTGTTTGCCTTTTCTAAATTCATGTCAGGTTCATCTGAGCATGAACTACTTGAAACCATATGGGGATTATCAGGCAGCGTATATGCCTAAAGGCATGTAGTGTCACCATTTGCCAATCTCTCTGCTTCCAAGAGAACAGACGGGGTCTGTGGGTCTGTATTTTAATGTCACTTGAGAAATTAAAAGCATCCTAATGCCTCACTGACTCAACTTCAGGATGAAGAGAGATGCACAGAGCCTCGCTACCCAGACAGGCCATTTTCAGTTCATTGGAGTTTCCTGGAGCTGTGGGCTAAGGCCAAGAACTTCACATTGTGCTCCCAGAAGTTAATCCTCTCCTATCAAATTTGTTATTACTGCGTTTTTTTCTCTATATGTTTATCTTCCTTAATTTGCAAACTGCATCTAAGAATCAGAATTCCTCCTAGGGATATATTGAAGTCTCATGAGTTAACATGTATGAAGTGCTAAGTACTATATGAATATGGAAAATCATAAGGACATAACCTTAACCCTAGGACTCTGTTTTTGTATCTTTCTTGCCAATGGTTTTCCCAATCACACTACAAAATTAGAATATAATGGTTAAAATGGAAATAACAGTATGAAAGAATATGAGGCAAAGTCCATAGATGTGAGCTGGGATCAGAAAGCAGGATGTTAATCAACAAGGCAGAGAAATGGGAGAAGTCTGATCCACAGGGCAAGACTGACAATGCTAACAGATTAGCTGGGATCTGAGGAGGAAAGAGGTCTCAGAAACTCAAGATGAGAGGAAAAATAACAAGAACAAAATATGTTATGCCTGGAGCCCTATGGCTACATGACAATGATTTTGATCTTTCTGAGATGCTGAGTTAAGTCTTCTGCTTGTTTCCAAGGGGATAATCTGAAGTTTTTTGTAACAATCATGGACTGTTGCTGCTGCATGTGCCCCCACTGTTTCCCTGAATATCCAGGGCAATATCTTTTCATCTCTTGGCAAAAAGAAAGGAATACGTGGGAATTTGAGGTTTTGTGTATGTGTGTGTGCATGTGGGTGGGGCAACGCAATTCCATTCCCAAGTGCTAACTTTAGCTGCACAACTGAAGATTCCTGCACCTTGAACTTAAACAAAATGTATTTAAATGTATTTTTAAATGGATGATTACTGGTATTTTTCAAGGGTCAGTCTGTGACTTCACAAAATTCTTGTGCTTAAAGATTTTCAACCCTTGTTTAAAACAAGCAAAATAGAGGCTGGAGATGGCAAATGAACCACATAACCAACAGTTTCCAGGGCTTAAACATAACTGTGACTAAAGTAGTTCCACATCCTTGCATTCTTTCCTTCACCTAAAAGTAGATGCCTTCAGAGCATTAGCAACAGCACACTCATAGTCATCACTCATTGATCAAAGATTTAAATTTTACACATGTAATGAGCAGCCTTAGAAAGGAATTGTTACTTAAATGGCGTAACTGCTCACTTTGTTCAGTATTACAAATGTAGAGATTTGCAAAGGATGTGTTTTGGATTGAAAAAAATTTAGCACTTTTAATTACACAAGAAAAAAGATATCACTTGTCACAGAAAGTAGAAGAGTAGTTTATATATAAAGAGAGTTCATAACGACCAAATGAATAGAGGACACAAATACACAAAATACATGATCTTGAATATCTGCAAACAAATCCCTATCAATCCTTTCTCAGGCTGCAGTGTATGAGAATGGATAATCCTGAGAAAGTAAGCAGCAAATTGCTCAGGCTCTAGGGCCAAGCAGCTTGGAGCCATATCCTACCCTCTACCAATACTGACTAGAGGCAGGTTAATTAATTTGGGGGGATTTTGCAAAAGACACCCTAGATTGAGAGCCAATGACTCATGCCCTTGTATGTTTCCCTCCCCTTGAATGCTTGCTTCTGCCCAACAGAACATGTGAACTTGCTTCTAACCAATATAATATGGTAAAAGTCAAGGGATTATTCACATGTCATTAAAGTTCTAATCGGTTGACTTTAATCAAAACAAGAGAATCTCCTTCTGGCCTCAAAAAAGAAGCAAGCCTCAGGAGTTCTACAGATTCAAGAGAATAAATTCTGCCAACAGCCATGTGAACTTGGAAGAGGACTACAAGCCTAAGATGGAATTTCAACCCCATCCAACATCTTTTATTTTTGACTGATACGTAATAATTGTACATATTTATAGGGTGCATGTGATATCTGGACACGCATACAATACATAATGATCAAATCGTGGTAATTAGG
The DNA here is from genome assembly GCF_008728515.1 of Papio anubis. Classification (NCBI taxonomy): domain Eukaryota; kingdom Metazoa; phylum Chordata; class Mammalia; order Primates; family Cercopithecidae; genus Papio; species Papio anubis. Next base: position 12,784,926 of record NC_044990.1, on the reverse strand, counting down.
ATATCCATCACCTCAAATATTCATCATTTCTTTGTGCTGGAAACATTTCTAATCTTTGCTTCTAGAGAGCTTTGTGAAACCTTGCAAAAACCACGTAGGTAGGCCATGCTCAGACGCCTGACCATGTAAATGTGAGGTGGAAAATATGTATGATGTTTTAAGTCAGTAAGTTTGTGGTAATCTATTAAGCAGCAACAGAAAACTAGTACGGGCTTCTATTTCCTGCAGGATAGAAACAAAAATACTACATACCTTATGCCGTTGTTATGAAGTTAAAAGAAGTTAACATATGTAATATGCTTCAAATAGAGACCCTAGGTCTATTTCTGAGGCAAGATGCCTCAGAAACTTGCAGAATCTAAGGCAGGGCTTATCCCTGCCCATCAGTGAAAAATGAATGCTAAATTTAATTATGAAATGTCATTAATAAACATACTAGCTCACATGGCATTTTTTGTTAAAGGCCTTGACTAAAATCATGGAAACTACCACATGTAGATCTTAACAATCAAAATTATGAAATTTTCCAATGATCAGTGATGGGAGCCACTCTGAGGATGTTTCCTATGCCTCACTCCATTCATCAAGGCAGAAACAGCTCTGTTTTATTGCACCTTAGCAGTCAAAGTTTCATATCATTGGAACAGGCCAACTGCCAAAGGTGGGGACCAGACTTCTCAAGATTTTCTCCAGGGAATGTAGAACCATTGTCATTCCAATTCAATCTAGTCACTACATCAATTGACTACAAGTATACAGCTAATGTGATAAAAATATTAAGATGTTAATTACCCTATCATTCAAATAGCAGGAGAATCTATGAATTAGTAGCATGTACCTCAAAACAATAATTGTGCTGATATTAAATTCTGCTCCTGTATTGTTTATAACCTTATTATGGTATAAAACTATAAGAGTTTAATCAGATATCACAGAAAGTCTGTAAAAAAGGGTGAAACAATTAAGAAGAGTATGTGAAATATGGAATCATGCACACTGCCATTGATGTTGAAACTCTAAGTGTATAATGTACCTTGAAATAACAGCTATTATATAAAAATTTATTATTATCAAGATCTAAAGTTTTAAGATAACGCAATCAGAACATGTTAAAGAAAAAAAAAAACTAAATGTTTCCATTCATCTCAGACTTAACAAAATTCCATGAAACACAGTGGGAAATGTTGGGCTACTTCTTTGGAGGTTTTCCACCAAATAGTAAGAGATTTAAAGCCACACACCACAGAAGAGATAGTTACCTTTCCTGAAACAGTAATCACAGTTCAAATAACATCCAGAATACACTATGATACCAAACTGAAATGCATGTCTTAGCAAATATTACTGTAAGAAACATAGCAAATTTGCTGAAGAAACATGTATTAGAGCTAATTATGAATTGTGAGGAGTTTGCCACTGAACAGTTAAATAAATGCATGGGTTTTGTATATGTTTCAGTTTATAGTACTTGCTAGATTCTTTCAAAACTAAAATAAAAAGAGAATTCTGGGTTTTTTAACCTCTTCAGGAAACATTTACTGTATAAGATGCATTACATAAGATATCCTAGATTATCTTTTAAAGGAAAATAATTTTTAAAACCAATAGTTATAAAAATTCCATGTAATAGTATCGACTAGTATATGGCAGCTTTAAATAAACTTCAAATAGGTTATGAATTAAGTTACATATAAAGAACCACAAATGACATTCATTTACTATATCCCTTAGTTGAGGCAGAAAAGCGCAAAATGCTAATGGATACCTCAATGTGGCTAACATCATTTAAAAGACTTTAGAACATAACTTCCGGTTATGCAAACCCATAGCTTTCAGTAAAAGAATATTCCTTCCAAGTGCAACTGGAAAAATTGTGCAAAATTTAAAAAATTCAATTGCAAGCATCATACTAAAAAGCTAGAGCTTAAGGTTCAGATGTTCCAGACAAAATGGAAGGGCAGAGAAGTAAAACCAAAAATGTTTTCTGCTTTTTCTCTTTGAGGTATTTGCTGATTCATGAACAGAGCACGACTCGAAGCTAAAGAGGCCAGAAGAACGTGCAGGCCTGCAGGCTGAGAAGCTAGGCAGAACTATCAGCAGTCTCATTGCGTTAGGGAGACAAAAATTTAATTTCAGAGCTCATCAAGGACATGAAGTCCCAGCAAATACCCTGGCTCTCAGATACAACCTTTGAAGGACAACATCCTGGGAGCAAACTAAAAACAGTCAAGACCTTTAAAACACTACAGTCCAGTCTAGACTCATTTCTATCGCTGACTGGAGTAAGGTGATTTTCCCCTGCTCTAACTGCCTACCATAACCTAAAATTAATTATTTCTATGAACATATTCTTCTGGTCATACAAAATGTCCAGCATTAAATTAAAAAGCATGGAATGTTCCTAACACAAAGAAATGATAAAGGCTTGAGGCAATGGGTACCCTAATTCCCCTGATTTGATTATTATACATTGAATGCCTGTATCAAAGCATCGCATGTACCCCATAAACATAGACAACCATTATGTACCTGTAAGAATTAAAGATAAAAATTAATAAAATAAAATAATACCTTTAGTCTTCAGGCCATTCAGTCATTATTGTTACTAATATTAGTTACTAAAAAATAAAAATGAAAGGCAAAACAATTACAATGCATACCAAGAAGCATTATTAAGAAAATAAAATAGGATACAGAAATAAGCCAACAAGTGATCCAGGCATTAGATTTATCAGACACACATTTTAGAACAGTTACAATCAATGTACAAAAACTAAGAGAATTTTAGAGAAAAAGTAGACTATATTGTAAAAATCAAAGAGAAATTATACTTAAAATTGACAATTCAAGAGATCATTAGGTTGGGCTCACCTGAATAAATGATGTTACTGAACAGGAAGACAGAAAATATGCAAATTAAAGGATAAAAACATTTCAAAATGTATAAAACAACATAAGTAATCTACGGGAGAGATGATCAGTGTCCTCAAATGATAATACAAAGAATGAGGTGGAAGCAGTATTGAAGAGATGTTTGCCTATAATCTTCAAAATCGGATGGAGGCTGTCAACCCATATATTCAAGAAGCTTCATAAACACCAAGAAGACAAAAAGACTCTTAAATCTACACTTAGTCACATCATTGCAAAACTGTTAAACACCAAAGACAGAAAAATCTCAAAGATAGCCAGAGAAAACAGGCAGCTTAGATGAAAGAAAACAAAATTGGGCTGGTTTATTGACAGAAACGACGGCAGAAACAGAGGAATATATTGGGTAAAAAGGAAAAAAAAAAAAAAAACTCTCAGGAAAGTGGCATGGAGTCCTGCTAACAGACCCTCCTCCTCACAGATTCCCAGGTTAGCACACCAGCGGAAGAGAACAGGCTCCTCCCTGCTTAAGGCAGGAATTCCCCATGGCTCCACCCACTTCCCTCAGTGCGCATGTCCAGCTCCCGTCCACTGTGCGCATGCCATGTCAAGTCCTGGGCAGGGTTCCCTCATCTGCACAAAAGCATTTGATGTAAACACTTGTGGGATGGGTCGGAGATTCTCTGGGGACCCCTTTTTATCTGCCCAGGCATTTGGCTGTCTCAGCAGAAAGTTGTAAATATGTGGATAAATAGAAATTAAAGTAGGCTATACAAAACAATAGTAACGTGCTAAAGAGTTCAAAATGTAATAAAAATATATGATGGCAATAATGTGAGAGGCAGAATGTAGATGAATGGAGTTAAACTATTGTAAGGTTTCTAAACTATTGTAAGATTTCAGCATGCTCAGAAAATTGATGAAAGTAATTTTATTAGACTGTAAGTCAGGGAAAGCATTAAATAACAATAAAATAAGATATGACAGACAAGGTCATAGAAATTAAAATAAAAACACAAAAATATTTTATGACTTCAACAGAAACATTATAGTAAGATAATGGCTATGACGACAGCACGATGAACACACTTGACACACTTGGCATATATAGAATACTATGCACATCAATTGCAGAATATGCATGCTTTTCACATGCACATGTAACATTTACCAAAATTAGCAACATGCTGGGCTATAAAGCAAATTTTCGAAGAACCAAAATTATCCAGAGAATATTCTCTGCTGAAATCATTCCCAAGTGTCTGGCAGTGAGGCAATATAATCTTAAATTGTTCCATGGATCAACAATAAATTGCAATGAAAAAACAAATAATTTTTGAACCTGATAGTAAATATCAGATATAACAAAATTTGTGGAGTGCAGTTAAAGCCATACTTAGAAAAAAAAAATTATAACATTTGAGTAACATATTAGATCAGAAGAAAGGTTCAAAATTAATGATGTGAGAATTCAATTTAGGAATTTAGATAAAAATTCAACAAATTAACTCTCCCCCGTAATAAAAAGTAAGACAGTAGGAAGAAAACAATAAATTAGGAATAAAAATTAATGGAATAAAGTCCAATTGTTCAACACAGAAAATCAATAACATAAAGGTTTTTTAATTGAAGTATTAATAAAATGGATAAACTTTTAGGAAGATGGATCAGAAAAAAATAGAGTGAGCATAAATTGCCAATAACAGAAATATACAAAAGAAGCACCCTTTCAGATCTTACAAATAGTAAAAAGACAAGAGGAAATGATGACAGTTTTGTTCTCTGGGGTGTTTTCTCTGACACCAACAGCCTATTCTCTGATTCTGTAGATACTAGCTGGTGTCCAAAAATTCAATCCAATTCTGACACTATCTACCCAAAGTTAGTACAGACTCCATAAAGTAAGAGACTCGATAGGACAAGACTGTTCCTACTTCAGACACCAGTTTCAAGCCCTGAGCCACCTGTACTTCTGATCAATCAACTGTAAAGCAAGTGTTTCCACCACCCCTCCTCGGGTTTAAAACTTTTCTCGAGCTGCTCACAGAACTCACTTATTTACACTTTTAAACTTACATTTACTGGTTTATATAAAGGACACAATGCAGGAAGAACCAAATGGAAGCAATGCACATGGCAAGGTACAGAGTGAGGGGGTCACACAGCGAGAGCCTCCTTACCCTCTTGGGTGCAACACCTTCCAAGCACCGTGGTGTGTTCACCCACCTGGAAGCTCTCTGAGCCTCACTGTCAAGAGTATTTACTGAGTCCAATCTCCAGCTCCCTCCCCTCCACTCTTTCCAAATGGTGGTGGATGGGCCTGAAAGTTCCAACTCTCATGTCAACTTGGTCTTTCTACCCTGAGTCACCTCATCAGCACAGACGCAGATGGGATGGATAAATTGGACTGTATTTAAATTAAGAATATTTGTTCACCAAAATATGTGATTAACCAAGTGAAAAAACAAGCCACAAAATATATATTCATATATTTTAAAACTACAAATTAATATTGCAATGGTAAAATTCCTAGAGAAAAATAGGCAAAACACCTGAGCATGCCCTTCATGTTGAGGATCTATAGTCAATACACACATGAGAAGATGCTCAATTTTATTAATCATCACTAAAATTAGCATATCAAAACCATTAATGTGATACCACTACACATGTACCAGAATGGTTAAAAAGAAACTAACTGAAAAATCCCAAATGTTGGCAAGAGCCTGAAAGATTGAAGAGGTTATTACACTGCCAGTTGGAGTGTAAATTTGTATAATCACTTTGGAAAACTGTTTTGTTGTAGCTACTAGAGTTGAACACATGCATCCCCAATGGCCCAGCTTTCCACTCCTCAGAAGCACTCAACAGAAATGCATACATTTGTCCACCAAAGGATATGTACAAAAATGTTGATAGTAGCACTGATTGTAATAGCAAAAAAAAAAAAAAAAAAAAAAAAACTGAAATGTACTGAATTGTGATCTATTCATACAATGGCATACTACTTAGCAATGAGAGTGAAGAAATCACAAATATATGACACAATGTTGAGAAAAACAGAAGCAAAATAGTATATACTGTATGATTCCACTTGGATAAGTTTCCAAAACAGACAAAAATTTTTAACACTATGGTGTTAAAAATTAAAAACGCATTTTTAATCCATTATACCTTGGAAATGATGTTATGTTTCTTAATCTGTTGCTTCTTCATGATTTTTACTTTGTGAAAAATCATCAGGTTGATTAGTATGATTTTTTTACTTTTCTGTATGTGTGTCAAACTCCAATAAAAAGTTAAAATATATATTTATGATTTTAAAAAATGGGATAGAGCATATTTCCTTGAGGAAGTGAAGAATATGCCAACATAGTTAATATGCAAACTTACAATTACTTTACATTTCATGGCTTTGAAGGCATTTTCATTTGCAACTCTTACTTTTTTATTTATTTATTTTGCAGTTGGGCTTTATCTCGAGCTATGGCTGTACAAAAAAATGCCAGATCCTAGCTACTCCAATATTCCTTAGGACATTTGCAAACATCCTTGGACTTAGTGGGAGGGATTGGAGGGAGAGGAGAAATACGTCTAAGCTAAGTCAGGCAACAGAAAATGCAGTTCAGCCCATGGATTGTTTCTCTTCCTGATTGATCTTCTGGATAAGCAAGGGCAATGGGGCATTGTCTTGTGACCAAGGGCAGAAAGTAGCCACCCCTCTGTCCAGAGAGCTGAGACACTAGGAGAGCCAGATACTCCACAGGCACCCCATAAATGTTAATGACTAGTGGTTTGAAAAACAATGATAAGGGCTACCTGCCCTGAGGAGCACAGTAGAGGAAGAAATTCCATTGCTCTCAGGCAGCCACTTAGCATTTTTCAAGTAGCAAAGTTAATCTAAAATACAATTTCAGTTAGATTAATTTTAGAAAAGGAATAGGACTACACCTTTTCAAAACTCACTTTCTAAGTTACATGATTATCTTCTTCTGTGTATTTCTAATCTGCATTTCTATGTGCATGCTACATGGTAATTTTGCACAGGAGGAAAAAGTACAGGAAAAGCACAGACCAAGGGTCAAAAAACAGAGGCTGTAGTCTCAGCCTTGCCACATGCTAGCTAGGTGACCTCAAGCAATTAATTCATTTGACCTTTCTAGGCCTCAGTTATTCACTGGTAATATAAGAGGTCTCAATGACACAATTTTTAAAAATATTGTATATATAGTCATGCATCTCTTAATGACAGAGATACATTCTGAGAAATGCAACATTAGGCTACTTCATCATTTTACAAACATTGTAGAGTGTACTTACGTAAACCTAGATGGTGTAGCCTACTACACACCTAACCTTTTGCTCCTAGGCTACCAAGCTGTACAGCATGTCACTGCACTGAATGCTACTGGCAACTGTAACACCATGGTAAGTATTTGTATATCTAAACATAGCTGAACATAGAAAAGGTACGGTAAACATATGGTATTGTAATCTCACGGGGCGACTCACATATCTGGTCCCTCGCATATCTGAAACATTATATGGTACATGACTGTATTTAAGGTGTACAACCTGATGATTTAGTATACATATACACCATGAAATTATCACCACAATCAAGATAATGTGAAGGGGCGGCCTGCCCCTCCACACCTGTGGGCATTTCTCGTTAGGTGGAACGAGAGACTTGAGAAAAGAAATGAGATCACAGAGACAAAGTATAGAGAAAGAAAAAGTGGGCCCAGGGGACCTGAGCTCAGCATACACAGGACCCACACCGGCCCCGGTCTCTGAATAAATTCCCTCAGTATTTATTGATCATTATCTTTACCATCTTAGAAAAGTGGAAGTGGCAGGATAATAGAATCATCGTAGGGAGAAGGTCAGCAGTAAGACATATGAATAAAGATCTCTGTGACATAAGTTTAAGGAAAAGTGCTGTGCCTTGATATGCATATGCAAACATCTCCATAAACCTTTTTAGTGCATAAAGAGCAGCATTGCCGCTAGCACGTCCCACCTTTCGTCCTAAGGTGGTTTTCTCCCATCTTAGTAAATAGAACATACAATCGGGATTTACACCGACAGAGTTCCATTGCCCAGGGACGGGCAGGAGACAGATGCTTTTCTCTATGTCAACTGCCAAGAGGCCTTCTTTCCTCTTATATTAATCCTCCTCAGCACAGACCCTTCACAGGTGTCAGGCTGGGGGACGATCAGGTCTTTCCCTTCCCACGAGGCCATATTTCAGACTATCACATGAGGAGAAACCTTGGACAATACCTAACTTTCCTAGGCAGAGGTCCCAGGGTACTTGAGATTAAGAGAATGGTGATGACTTTTAACCAGCAAGCTGCCTTCAGGCACTTATTTAACACAGCACATCCTGCACAGCCCAAAATCCGTTAAACCTTGAGTCACCACAGCACATGTCTCTTGCAAGGACAGGGTTGGGGGTAGGGTCACAGATTAACAGCATCTCAAATACAGAACAAAATGGAGTTCCTTATGTCTACTTCTTTCTTTTTTTTTTTTTTTTTTTTTTTTTTTTTTTTTTTTTTTTTTTTTTTTCTTTTTTTTTTTTTTTTTTTTTTTTAAATTTATTTATTATTATTATACTGTAAGTTGTAGGGTACATGTGCATAACATGCAGGTTTTTTACTGTCTACTTCTTTCTACATAGACACAGTAACAGTCTGATCTCTCTTTCTTTTCTCCACAATAATTAACACAGTCATCACATAGTTTTGCTGCTGCTCTCGTTTTTCTGTGGTCAGAATTTAGGATCTATCTCTAAGCAAATGTTAAGTATACAGTACAGTAGTGTTTCCTATGTCAACTATACAGTTTCTAGGGTTTCTTCTAGTGCCAATATTTTGTTAACCAAACCTCCAATCCGCTAGCCCCCTGTATTCATTCTTTATGGATGCCATAACAGTACCAGAAATTGAATGGCTCACAACAACAGAAGTTTACTGCCTCATAGTTCTGAAGGAAGTCCAAGATCAAGATGTTGGCAGGGTTGCTTCCTTTTAAGGACTGTGAGGAGAAATCTGTTCCAGGGCTCTCTCCTGGCTTCTGGTAATTTGCTAGCAATCTTTTATATTCTTTGGGACTTGTAGATGCATCACCCCCATCTCTGCTTTTACCCTCACGTGGTGTTTTCCTTGTGTGTGCTTCCAATTCTGTGGACAAATTTTCCTCTTTTTTCAGTCATATTGGATTAGGTCCTATCCTAATAGCCTCACCTTAACTAATTTCATCTTCAAGGACCTTATTTCCAGATAAAGTCACATTCACAGGTACTTGGGTTTGCAACTTTTATGTATTTTGTGGGGTACAAAATTCAACCCATAATAGCATCCGTGGTTATAAGTAAATAGTAATTTAGTCCAGGAAAATTACTCCATACGCAATCCACCCCTAGTATCTTCTCTAAGTCCAATCTAGGGGTTAACGGCCTTGTCTCCCAAAGCCACTGTGGCTACCTGATAGTAACCCTCACCTGCCACCTGGGTTACCTGTTATTATGATCTGCCCATTGATTGCACTTCCCAGATTTCATAATAATGACCACCTGTGGCTTCCACACTTTGGGGGCAGTGTGCATAAGACCAAGGCTTTCTGCTTCTTCCTGCCTCCTTTACCTGAGGTCACCCCAACCCGTCATCCCATACAAGTGCACACACTGCACCTGTCATACCATAGCTCTCATAAGGGGAAGATGAGACCAGTTCAGTGGACGCGGGGCCATGCATGGCTCCCAGCATGTCATTCAGGGGACCTGCCCATGCTGTTCATGCAGCAGGTTGAGCTGTGAAACAACACTTTAGGCCCAGCACATTTTCCCCTACCAGGCCATTCTAACATAATTATGTAGATTCGACCATAGATTTAAGTTTTGTCAAGTATTCTTAAGACATTGTTGGTTGGTTGGTTTTTTCGTTTGTTCCTGACAGACCAGGTGAAATGCTCATGCTGTAACAAAGTCAATCAGAACATGCTCATGAGTGACAGTATGAGCAAAGGAACAAAAGTTTCAGAAACAAACCAAACAAGGTTTTATATTACATCTTTTTTATTTAAAGGTGAATTTTGGTGAAAATCTAAGTTCTCTCGTCTTACAACCTTCCATAAATTAGGATCAATGGAAAGTGCGACTATCAGCAATTATGTGAACCACTACAGAGAGCAAGTTGATTATGAAAGAAAAAAGCCTACTTTTTAATTAGAAAGAAAACTTCAATTGTGCCCAACACTTGTACTCACAAGTCAGACATGAAATGACTTCAGATCAGCAGCTATGTAATTTCATCCAATCTCTAGCAAGTAGCCTGGGATATTACTTGAGAGTACAACTTTTTTGCATTATGGAATGAAAGAGCTCTAATTTCCCAAAGAACAAAGATGATATATTTTTGGCATCATTTCAATGTTAAAGAGACTTTTGGGAATAAGTAGGAAGCTGATGGCATTTTTACGTTTTCCAGTTACATTTCTAAAACCTCAGTTGTTTCCTCATAATCATTTCCAGAATCTCAAGGAAGTTTATTTAAAACATTGTCCCTGCCCCCTCCACATTTGAAAAAAAAATCTCAAGGCAGAAAATAATATACTATTATAAAATTTCCAAGGAAAAATTGGCATATTTTAGGACCTTGACATGATCTAGTTATCTGGTAACCAAATAAGACCATCCAAACCAGGAAGCCAGCCAAAATATCCATAATGTAGAGTTTCAGGCAGTCTTCACGTCAGGTTCAGCAGGGTGTATCACAATGCGAACAGACTATCAGGAATGGGGGGATTTGGCCATCCAGGCTCAGTAGTTCCCATCTTGACAGCACTGGGTATAGGACATGGGGCTTGGGCTACAGTCAAAGGTTTCCAGGCTCAGAAGAGGTGCTTATAGGAGAAAGGCAATGCCTTGCATTTAGAAAGAAAAAAGTAGTAGGGAGATTACCAAAGACAGATGCTTGGCACAGGAAAAAAACAAACAACAACAACAAAAAACCCAATTACAAAAAAATGAAACACAAAATCAGGACTGGGCAAGAGGCAAGACTGATGGCCACTGAGTCCAGCTGGGGACAGCATTGATCATAAAGACCAAGGTTATAGTGATAAGCAATTGTGAGTCTGGGGCACCAGCTGTAGAAAGAAGAAACTCCCAGGCTGGGCTGTCAGAGGATCTGGTAGTAACTGATTCGGACATCCAGGGAAACAAGAGATGAACCCAAGCCAAGACACACAGTCATCTCAGAGCTTGGAAAGCCCTCAGAGCTTTTCTCTTTTTAGTTCCAGTTGCAGTTACTTCCTCCTCCCTCTTCCTGCCTTATCATGCATCCTTGTCACCTTCTTTCTATCAATTATTGTCTTTTTGTTTTTATTTTTGTTTTTGAGACAGGGTCTCACTTTGTCACCTAGGCTGGAGTGCAGTGGCACAATCTCATCTCACTGCAGCCTCAACCGCCAAGGTTCAAGCCATCCTCCCGCCTCAGACGCCCAAGTAGCTGGGACTATAGGTGTTTGCCATTGCACTCAGCTATTTTTTTTTTAAGCAGAAATGAGGTCTTAATATGTTGCCCAGGCTGACATACTCCTGAGCTCAAGCTCAAACTCCTGAGCTCACGCCATCCTCGTATATGCTCTTTTCTTCGTCCTTTGGCTCTATTATTAAATATTTAATTTCTCTATCCTTTCTTTCATTTCCCCTTTTTTCCCCACCACCTTCTCCCCCTCCTCTAGCTCCCCTGCAGTCTCTGTCTGCCTGTCTCTCGCCCTCCCCCATACCATTCACCTCCCTCCCCCAATCCTGGAGTCTCCTATTATGCTCACATTAAATTACATATTTCTCTTAATTCAATGTAGGTAGCCAATGAAACTTTAAAACTCCAAATTTTAACTTTAAAAGAATATATTTAGCTGTTTATATTTCTTTCTCTCTTAATAAAAAGATAAATGCAAACAAATTATTTTCCTTTTACATGCACCTGACTTGGGTTTTTTTTTTTTTTTTTCCAAGCTGGTCAGTGATCCTTAATAGGAGAGGGGAAAAAAAGTTTCTCCCTTCTTATTTTCAAATTTCATAGGTCATCATTTGAAAATGCATCACTAACAACGAAATACTTTGTACATTATTAAATTCTATCATCTCATTGATTTGTTATCTCTTTGTTACACCAGAGACAGAGAAGATGAGAACGCAATCTACTATTATAAATGGTAACAATTATATTCACCTAAGCTAGGGTTTTTTAAAACATCACAGTCAAAGGAAATGAGCATCTAACCCAATAATAGCAGTGGCCATAGACGCCAAGATAACAAAAAACAATCACTAAACCAATAATAAGTTCTTGGGATAAATTGCTTCCACAGCACTGACCAGTAGTTCATTTTAACACAATAGGAGCTCATTCCCAAACAATGTAGGACAGGTAAAATGTGGTTATTGCACATTCTTTGTTCACCCAGATCTCTATGTGTTTTCTGACCTCTAATACTAAAATTGCAATTGAGGTCCATATTCTGCATCATCAGCTTGGCATTAAGCAGGAAAAGAAAAAAGAAAGACGACCACAGATTTGAAGAATGTATTGTTTGCCACAAGCATTTCCATCAATGAGGCTGAACAGCTGTCTCAAAGCTCTTATGATATCACCATCTGTAACTCAAAGGGAAAAACCAGTATCTCAGATTTTTCAAAGGATAAAGAGGGTACAATTGTATTTATTAGGTGTTCAAAAGCTTTGACAAGAGAGGCCTGTCAGATGTTATCAGCGTGTGCCAGTTGGCATGCAGATTATGGACATATTGCCCATTTAGATTGTCAGTCTACAAGTCTCAACCAATGTTTGCAAACATGCACAGCAAAAGCCAGTCATTGTTGTCACAATGGCAGGAATATTGCTCAGGGCCTGATGTCCTCACTGTTTAAAATTTATATGGCAATGTACTTTGCAGGAGAAACAGACATTTCAAGAAAAAATACATAGACTAACATTGGATGTGGTTTATGCACGTGGACCATGCATTATTTCACATGACTATCTTGATAACATAAAAATTTTCTTACTGTTTTTGCTTTAGAGTAATTCTTTCTCTGTACTTTCCCTTCTCTATTTGATAACCTCAATTCTCATTCCTTCCCTGTAGGCCCAGTTCTACAGTTTCATGGAATTTTTCATATTGCTGATAAAAAGTATTTCATAAAATTCAGCAGACTAACAAATTTTAGTATTTGCATGTTTTTTTTTTTTTTTTTTTTTTTGAGACGGAGTCTCGCTCTGTCGCCCAGGCTGGAGTGCAGTGGCTGGATCTCAGCTCACTGCAAGCTCTGCCTCCCGGGTTTACGCCATTCTCCTGCCTCAGCCTCCCAAGTAACTGGGACTACAGGCGCCCGCCATCTCGCCCGGCTAGTCTTTTGTATTTTTTAGTAGAGACGGGGTTTCACCGTGTTCGCCAGGATGGTCTCGATCTTCTGACCTCGTGATCCACCCGTCTCAGCCTCCCAAAGTGCTGGGATTACAGGCTTGAGCCACCGCACCCGGCCTGCATGTTATTTTATAATACAGAGATACGAAAGAAGACCCCAATAAATAAAAATGGTTTGGGAGGGAAAACTGTTTTATAGAAAATATCAATTCTTCCCAAATATATACTGCAAGACAATTCCAATGAAAGTCACAGAGAGCTTTCTTCCCCTTTTTGAATTTCTGAAAAAATTATTCCAAGGTATATTAAGAAGAATAAATAGACAAAAATTACTAACATTTTTAATGGTACTAAGGAATAATTTCTCTACAGCATAGTTAAAATTTAGCTATGACAATTAAGACTAATATGATGCTTGAGCTAGAATAGACAGATGAACAACGGAACAGACTATTGAGATGGTAAATTTCATGCTGGCAGAGTCCACATGTGTTTTATTCATGACTGTTTCATTCATAATGATATCTCCACAGTGCTTGGAACATAGTAAGCATTTGTAGAATTAATGAACTAGCACAACAAAGGCTATATAAATAGTCTCAGAATACAAATACACGCACACAACATATGAGAAAGATTCCACCATCAGTGAATGAAGAACAAATGTGTATTCCAAAAGTGTTGAGAAAATTGTCACTTAGGAAAACAACATGCTGTTTTAATCATCACCTCACAAAATACATGAACAGAATTTGACTTTATAATGAAGGTGTTAAAAAGAATTCATTAAGAAAAGCAAACGTAGGTGACTATAAAGTTGATCTTTGGATTGCGGGTAGGAGACTCCTAGAGGAAACGGAGGAGGACTTTCCCTGTTTAAAAGTAATGTCAGATATCACAAAGGAAAATGCATTTCCACTACCAGACTTCAGGGCCTCTGTATGGTCATGCAGCTTATACACGACAGCTAAGGCAGTCATTCACAAGGAAATGGCACCCCCTGGAGGTAACATTGTATCTTTGTTGGACCCCCACACTGTGACAGTAATTTCGGTCTCCTGTTGGCAAGATTTTAGAATTTACACATCTCATGATATGTGTCTACGCCATGGAAAAAGGTAATACCTTGTCTCACAGTCAACCCCCAGATGGCTTAGATCAGTGGTCTCAACGTGTGGTCCCCAGATCGAAAGCAACAGCATCATCGTATCCACACCAGACCTATACGGAAACAAAAACTCCAGGGTGGGGACCCGCTCCTATGTTTAACAGCCCCTCTAGGCGATGCTGTTGTGTGCTAAAGTCTGAGAACCACTGGCTTAGATGAAACAAACTATCATCCACACTACAACTAAATCCACAACTTCTTGGTTCACTTCTACTTTCATTGCCATTATGAGCAGCGTGTATCATTTTTACACCCAGTGGCCATTTTCTCCCACTCACGGCCCTTCAGCCAATCAGCTCTTGAAAATTCTATTTTGATCCGGATATGCTCACTGTGTTGCTTTCTGGGAAATTTTTTTACAATTCAATATGTCCAGGATCCCGGATCCATAAACCAAAAGTGAGAACATTAATAGCATCTAAGTCCTACATATCATGTAAAGACACATTGAAACACTTCAACTCTAAATTTGCCCCACTCACCTGATCCACTGTCGTGCAAGCCTGTTCCAAGGAAACAGCCTGCTATGACTTTAAGATGACAAGTTTTACCTGGCAATGCCACCACTCACCAATCAGAGCTCAGCAGCTCCTGGAAGACATCACCAGAACCAACGACTTTTCTTTCAAAACAACTTGCATAACCTCCTCTTTCCCCCAGTAAAATCCTAACCTTTCCCTTTGGTGTCAGGACTTATGAGAGGCCATCCAGGTCTGGGTGTGTGCCCCAAATTGCAATTCTATTATTTGTGTATTCCTAAATAAAACCTTTGGCTTAGAGATTAGTCTTTACATTCTTATTTGGTGTTGATAAAACAATGCCAGACACTCTGCAGTCTCATGTCACTCAGGATTTCAGGAGATACATGGTGGGGTGGGGTTCATTCCATAGTCTCTTTCTTGGCCTACAATGCTGTATCATCATTTTCTATTTCTACTCTACTGAAATACATACATATATATGTATAAGTGTGTGTATGTGTATGCGCATATATGTGTGTGTGTGTATATATATATATAGTGAAATGATTACCACAATTAAGTTAGTTAACACATTTATCATCTCACCTACTTATTTTTTGTCTTTTGTCTTTTGGTGAGAACATTTGAGATCTAATTTCTTTGCAAATTTTAAGTATACAATACAGTATTGTTAACTATAGTCACCATTCTATATTTTAGGTCTACAAAACTTATAAATAAAAGTTTACTCTCTGAACAACATCTCCCCATTTTCCCCTCAAACCCCAGGCCCTGAAAACTGCAATTCTACTCTGTTTCTTAGTTCAACCTTTTTAGAAGTGAGATTATATAATATTTTTATTTCTCTATTTTACTTAGCATAATGCCCTCAAAATTCACCCACATTGTTGCAAATGGCAGGATTCCTTCCTTTTTCTGGCCAAATAATGTTCCATTATACATATGTGTGTGTGTACACATATATGTATGTATATCTATCATATATATATGATATATATACCATCATTGATATATATACCAATAAATGATATATGTGTGTGCGTGTGTGTGTGTATATATATATATAAAAAATCATTTCTTTATCTGTTCATCTTGCTGACTACATCTGAAGCAAACTTTTTATGTAATGGGCCGAACAGTAAATGTTTCAGGCCTTGCAGGCTATACCATGTCTATTACAACTACTCCACTTTGTCATTATAGCAGGAAAACAACTATAATGGCGGTAAGTAAATGGGCATGGCTGTTTTCCAGTAAAGCTCAATTTACAAACACGGTCAGCCGGTAGGATTTGACCTCCCAGGCATAGTTTGCCAATCCCTGATCAAGAACAGAAACTCACTGAAAACGCAGATTATGTCTGAATCTTCTTAAACTTCTACACAGATAATTCACCACCTTCCATTCATAGAAAGCCAATAATGTTTCTATAAAAATAAATAAAATGAAAAAAAGAATAAGAGAATGAGTGGGCTTCCACCTAATACATCTACACTTGTCTTTTCAAATCAATTATCTTGTTTTCAGAAGATTTGATTGCATCTTCCTCCTAGATTTTTGGTTTTCTACAAGTTGTATTTAGTCTCTTTTTAATTTGGTTTTCAAACCTGTCAGGGCTGAACCAGAAGTCTAAGAAAGTGCTGAGCCCTGGTGCCAGCCCTGACAAAGGAAGCTTTTGGATCTTGGGAAATCAGCTTCTATCAAGCCTTCAGAGATAACTCCAGCTCTAATCCGAAGGAAAACCAAGGAGTCACAAGTCAATACCATAGACACATGGAACTAAACTTTCTCTGGCAGCCTGGGACACCTTGGGGCTTAGAAAGCTCTCCTTGGTGTAGAAGGGGCCAGGAAAGACTAAAGCACCTTCAGATTTTAAAAGGCTGTGAATACCAACTAGGAGTGATAGAGCCCGGTGTCCACAGACCCCGGTTCCTGGCCTCTCATCATGGCGTCAGCCTGCCCCACCTCCTCCTGTGGTTGTCCTTCCCCATTTACAACCCCATCCATAATTTGAGTTGTTATTCAAGCCCTTATGTTCAAAATCCCCAGAATCACAGGGCATCAGCCCTAGTCAATATCACCTCTTCATTCAATCCTACAAGTGACCATGTGGTCTGAAGTCCGGTGGGAACTAGGCCATCCCACTTGTTCTGAATCCACTGGTTTTCGTGCTAATATCCTCACCCCCAGCTATGCACCAGTCACACTACAGCCAGTAGCAAGGATGACATTCAAACTGCCAGTCATAGTCTCCAGCCTTTTGTGGCTATTCCTGGCATTTTTTTGGCCCAGCTGCAGATGGATGACCCCTCCCTGTGTCAATAAACCTAAGTAAAGGCAAGGCTTCAGGGTGTTTGTCTAGGAGCCTTTCTCCTAGCAAGATCAGCTGTCTCTTTGGTCTCTCTCATCTCGTCTCTTCATAGCTAAAAGAACAAAATCAGATTACAGTGCAATAGCTCTCTCTCTATGTCACAGAGAACACACATCAAGGTTTATTTTTATTTAGTTCTGTAAAAACTGTCATTTTCCAGTCGGGGGTGGGGGTAGGGGGTGGGAGCTTTTTTGATTCCCTACTTAAGATGAAAGCAACCTCTTTCTCTACTTTTCCTAATGTGTTCTTAAACTTTAAAAAAAGGTCCCCTTTATCAATTCCCTGGGAGTCTATACTCAATAAAATTCCAGCAGTCATTTACTGAACACTTACTGTATGCCAGGCACAATACTAATGGCTTTACATATATCATAAGTTAATTCCTGCAACCCTATGAGACAGGTACTGCTACTATCATCTCTGTTTTACATATGAAGACACTGTAGGCCAGAGAGTTAAGTAAGGCATTTGGTTTCATATTCCACAGCCTATAACTGGCTGAACTGGGTTTGAACTCTGGCTCTAAAGAGCCCTTGTGCCTAATCCCATGGCCTCTCTACTTAACTCTGCCGTTTTCCAATGAGTTTCTAGTAACATATTCAAGATTATTTAACTAGCTACTTTTTCATAACAACACAAACCAGAAAAGATATTTTTCCCAAAGGTTTTATGGCAAGATTTTTTAAAATTTATTTGATTAACTACCACCAGTCATCATTAAATGTTGTTTGTCAAAAAAAAAAAAGACCATTTTAACATTTATTAATAATATCAACAAATTATCTAAAGTAGTAACATACTTAAAGAATTAACATTCTTGATGATAATTATCACAATATCATGAGATATGACACTCGTGGTCATTAGGTAAATATGATGATGGGTCCTTAAATTGAATATTTCCTGAGCATAGTTTGGAATTCATAGATACAAAAAAGAAAATTCAAATATTTTCTTTCTAGGATGATGGGAAAGTCCTAAAATTAGATTGTGATGTTGATTGCACAACTCTAAATATACTAAAATTCATTGAATTATACACTTAAAATGGATGTTATGGTATGTAAATTATGTTCCAATAAAGCTGCTTTTAAAAAAAAAAACCACAAAGAAAATACAGCAGTGAAAAAAAGAAAACAAAGCTGAAGCTTCTAAAGATTACTCTCTTTCCTAATTATCACTTGTGGATGATGCCAGGTACCACGTTAAACAGGTAATAAGCGTCATTTTCACTCCATCTTCCAGCAGCCCTCTGGGCAGGTGTTCCTATCCCTGCCTGACAGATGGAAAGAAGAACGTGCTGAAGTTTACCTAGACCTGAGAGAAGGAATCAGGAGGCAAAACCAGTTTTCTACGACTGGACTCCAAACAACATGCTGTCTCCTATAATTTCCTTAATTCTACACGTCCCTACTACACCTTATTTTAAATTAGATCATTAGTTCAAATCCTTGTGTACTTGGCAATTGAATGAGCAACCCCTTGAGAAACCAACATGTGTTTGAAGTCTGGAGGAACAGATGAACAAATAGAAATCTCGAAGAAACCCCAGAGGGTGTCTTTGTTCTCTCCCAGGGCTCCATTCCAGGGTGCACTGGGAGGGCGCTGTGTTGCTGCAAAGTCATCCTGAAAGGCTGCACCATCAGGGACCCTCAGGGGTGTCACCTCAGCCTAAGAAACACAGATCCCAAGCTGCTGATGCTGCAGTTTATGTAACAAATGCAATCTCCTACCTAAAAACAACAAATTCATGTCATCAGTGTATGTTTCATGCAGGGGTTGAGACCCTTCCCTAGGAACGTGTAGGCACAGGAACTCAGGAAACTGTCTTTTGACCTCTGACTGTGTTCATTTACATTTGTTTTTCCCTTGGTTTGGAACACTCTCTCTAACCCTCTAAGTTGTGTATCTTCAGTTCTCTGCTTCAAAGCCGTTGCCTTCAGGAAGCCTTACTTGACTCTTGGGCAGTCCCAAGCACGTTAGGGAGCCACTGAGTGCTATAGAGCTGGAAGTTCACTGCTGACAGCACTCACCGGCTGCTCTAGTAGATACGAGCTTCATTGCCTAATGAGGAAGGAAACGTGTCTGCCACATTCACTCCCAAATTCCCAACAGTTAGTCCAGCACAGGGAAAATGGTAGAGGCTCATTAAATAATCACTGAATGAGTGAAGAGCCTAACTTACTTGATACTGAAGGTTTCAAATTTTAGTTTTGTTTGGTTTCACAGAATGCAGTCATCTCTAAATTGTTTAATCTATGGGGGATAAATATATGCAAACGATTATAGTGCCATGTGGTAAGTGCTATAACTGAGGCATATACAAGGTATGTTGGAAACATAAATTTGCTCTCTATATTCACTTTAATTAAAATAAATAAGACTCATAATATGAACCAGCGATGTAATAGGGAATATTTAGTAAGATAAAGACTCATTTAGTAAGATAAAGACATGCTACCAATACCTCATGATCCCAAGAAGAAAGATTCTGTACCAGTGTAATGAGCTGAGAAAGTAGCTCTATTATTGCATTTAAAATGTTTGGTTGGCTGGATGCAGTGGCTCACACCTGTATGGGAGGCCAGGGTAGAAGGATCACTTTGAGGCCAAGAGTTTGACATCAGCCTGGACAACATAGCAACATCCCCCTCAATCTCTACAAAAAAAATTTAAGAATTAGCTGGCTGTGGTGGCATGCACCTGTGGTCCCAGCTACTTAGAAGGCTAAGGCAGGAGGATCACTTGAGCCTGGGAGGTCAAGGTTGCAGTGAATCATGGTCCTGCCACTGAACTCCAGCCTGAGAGACAGAGTGAGGATCTTATTGCAAAAAAAAAAAAAAAAATGTTTGGTTGTACAAATTCTAAAACTCACACATGCAAGGGTGAACTATTGACTATTGCTCCTAAAGAGTTCTCTCCCCACTCCAAATCAATCATCCAGTCAACAGGATATTTGTTTCAGAAGAATAAATTTCTTGAGAGTGTATTTGGTTGGAAGTTACTGTGACAGAACTTTTTAAATCCTTGTGGAAGATTCTCTTTTCAGATCAGGCTTGTCCCAGGACATTGCTTGTTTCCCATAACATGGGGATGCTGTAAGGATGCTAAAAATTTGCTGAGGTTCTGCTAGCCAAACATTCTGTCCCTTCAATCAAACACATAATTCCAGAAACCCAGGAGTGAGTCCCTGTGAGGGGGTGCAGAAGGGAAGGTTGATTAGGTAGGAACAAAAGTAAAATTTCTAGGGCATCTTTTATATGCCTGCCACCATATAAGCAGTATGACATGTATAGTTACGCTTCATCTTTAAACAACCCAATGAGGCTATGACTCTCATTTTACATATGAAGACTACAACCCAGGGTAAGTACGCACAATTAATAAATGGTGCATCTAGTATTTTATCTGCGACCATTTAGACTCAGAGGCTTTTTACCTCGGCCTATATCCTCCATGTGTATCTGTTTTTCCGCCCGTGAAATCTGCCAACAGGATTAACAAGAAGCAGACATGACTCTTTATATAATTTTGACATTTTTCAGAAAAGTTACAGCAAAATGACATTTGAAAAGCATACACACAGACCTTAAATAATACCAAAAGTTTAAAGCAAGCAGAATATTTTTGAAAATCATCTAGGCATTACATCACTACTTTCAGCGGGGGAAAAAAAACAAGCCAGCTGGTTTATTCACTTTTCTAGGTGATCAGTTTACATCTCAAGCATATTGATTCTCATAACCACAGTACAAATATAATTGGTGTAACAGATTTATCGAGCATCTTAACTTAGAGTAAATGTCTTGTGAGCATATGCATAATAGCTTTCTAGAGGAGGAACTTCAATATCAGCCAAAGAAATAATCACTTACAGAGAAAAAAGAAATACATTGAGCAATTCAGCCTAACTACATTTAGGGTTTCCATGACAACCACAATTAGCACCATTTAAAAAAAATGGATTTGCTGGTGCAGAATAGTAGTCAAATACATGTCTTCTAATTTATTTCTACCAACTAGAAATACAAAAAGATAATTGAAAACAGTGCTTGGACTGCGCCCATGCATGTACTGAGGCATTTCTGAATGGGTGAGGCAATCACATCGTTAATATAAACAATATTGATTGTCTGGGACGACTCAGATAAATGTCCTCCAGAAATCTCATCTGAACACTTACCATCGCCCCAAATCAATTGCTCTCTATAGAATAAAGAAGAACTGACAAGGTCTTTGTTCCAAAAAGACCAAAAGGTAAAAAGGATTCCCTTGATATACCTTCATTTTTGGCAGGGTGATCACTTCGAATTACAGAGGTTAACTAAAGGCAAATCAATAAGCTGGAGCTGTCAGCCTTTCATGATGAGGCCCATAAAAACTTTCTGATCACCGTTTTATCTTGACTTTGCTTTTGAGAATGTAGAAATATGGCCACATCAATTCTGAGCATATAAACTTGGCTGTGATTACTGCCTGCCTTTGGCTGAGTCAGCATGAAGTCACAGCTCCGGAGTAATGGGATGTGACAGCCTCGGCCTTCCTGTCGGGCTGTTTTTGTCGCAATGCCCTCCACTGTTGGCAAATTGTGTACATCAGCTTTCTTTATTTGGTACTATTATTTCAGGTTTCTCGCAAGTCACAAGTTGATTTGCTCCCCAAATTTTTTCCTGTGGGCAGGGAGGCAGCAACGTTTCTATGTCATTTTGGTAATAATAACAGCTACTCTGTATTAATTATCCAACAGCATTTTGCAAACATTCTCTCATTTACTCCTTACAACAAGGCTATGGGGAAAGTATTATGTTACACGTACTCATGTTTCAGCTCAAGAGACCTCACTCCACAGAAGTGACAACCCTGAATCCTATAGCCAGCCAGAGGCCATGAAAGGGTTTGAATCCTGGCAGCCTGGCTCAGGACTGGTACTGTAGCAAAGGTACTCCAGTTGCGGAGGTCAGAAACCCTAGTAATTCTCCAATCCAAATAACTATTGCTAATAGCATGTATTCCATGCAAACTAAGGCATCTGTAGCATGTCTGTCTGAAATTTATTTTTTTGAGAAATTATTGCCTTGAGAGGCAGAATGATGCAGTGGAAAGAACAGAGCCACAAGGACCTAGGTTTAAGCGCTAGCTCTGCCATTCACCTGCTCAATAACCTTGGACGAGCC
Organism: Papio anubis; assembly: GCF_008728515.1. Taxonomy (NCBI): domain Eukaryota; kingdom Metazoa; phylum Chordata; class Mammalia; order Primates; family Cercopithecidae; genus Papio; species Papio anubis. The sequence goes on along the minus strand of NC_044990.1, from coordinate 12,762,420 downwards.
TCTGGACCTTTCTGAATCCAAGTTTCCTCAATTGTAATAGGAACCCTGTAGAGCGGTAGGAAATTCTAGCAATGGCATATGTTACATACTTAACAGAGAATGGTTACTCTGAAAATGGAGTGGATAATGATTCGGAGTTCCTTAAAATCGGATCGTTTAGATTCATCTCTGACACCCCTTTACTGGCTGCCCCAACAAGTGAAGGTTTTCTGGTGTCGGTTTTTTTTGTTTTTTTTTTTAACAAAATTCAGATGGATTGTCTGTGTGCTCTGAAAGCTGTTAGTGGAGTAGATGAAAGGGTCTCTTTTCATTTTTAAATGAGGAAAATCTTACAAAGACACCTTTATACAGAGTGTTATCAGGAAAGGTTTCCAATCCCAGAGAGCCTGTCATTTTCTAATGAGGAAATTTTACAGTCATGAAAAGGTCAACTTACATAAAACAAGATGGTTTGAGAAGGAAATTAAATGGTGTCTGAGCCATGACCACCAGGTTGTGCTTGGCCCAGCATGTGGAGGGTTGAGAAAGGGCCTTATGAGGCGTACAAAGAGCAACTACGGAACCAAAATGGTACTGCTGGCAGCATTAGCTTAACTCTGAGGAAACAGGAGGGCTCTTTAGATCCTAATTTATTTAAATAGATCCTGAAGAGGCCCTGGAAACAGCAGTGTGTGCTGCAATATTAAAAGGATGCTGCTGAGATTCCGGGGCCTAAAATTAGCTCTTCAGACTAACCATCCTTTCCATGCCTCGGATTATCTTTCTGGAAACTAAAGCTCTGGCTTATTTACAAGTCTGCTCTGTTTACAATAAAGAGGCCCACGAGAAGCCAGGACACTCTGGACTCACCTACACAAAGGTTACACTTGTGTTCTGTGAAATGAGGGGGCTGGCAGGAAAACTGCCTTTGCCTGTGATAGTGCCTTAGGACTCAAGGGCTTTACTGGGGAAATGTGGATCCTGGATGCCTTGCAATCCATTCACATTTTAAGCAACTGAAAACAGGAGCTTATGTCTAAGATCTCACCCTTCTTTTCTGAGTTTTAAAGTTTCAGGAACTTGAAATTTAGCACATTAATATTTCTGAAGTCTCCTGCACTCATTTAGAAATTGCATCTTTAATTTTAAAAAAGTCAAAATAACAACTCTGACATATGTTGTGTGTTAAATTATGTCAGTAACCTTGGAAATGTGGGAAGTTACATCAACCAAAATGCATTTGGCAAATGTAATTAAAAACATTTAATGTACATACACACAGATGCATACGCATATACATACACACATATACCTATGCATGCATGTATATATGTGTGCATACTCATGCACACACTCATACTCATATGTACACTCATATGTACCCACATATGTACACACATACACAAATATGTGTACACGCATATAAACATACAGATAAACATGCCCTTGCTTATATATACACACACGCCTACATATACACAGACACACAGACATCTACATACATACATTTGCTCAGCTATTCCCTGTGAGCGGCCTTGTGAATCATCACTGGTGCTCTCAGCCAAACATCCGTAAGGATTACGAGACAATATTCTGCGTTATCACATTTCATCTAGTTGAAACCCAGGTGGTTGTCAATGCACAATGCTTTCTACCCAGGTGAAGTCTGACTTTGTGTGATCCAGCCCTCTCTGAGACATCTGTTTCTGTCACAGAAGGCCTACAGTGATTTTTGTCTAAAGTGAGGACTGAATAGAATAATACACAAGCAAAAGGACCATTGCTTTGTTTTTTTTTGTTTCTTTGTATCTCTAAGGGGATTTTCAAATAATCTTCTTCATATCCTGGTTCTTAAGGAAAACAGTTTTGGAAATTGCACCTTTCGGTTTATGGGAGATGGTAGGAAGGGCTCCAAAGGTCAGATGTGCGCTATACAACATGCAAACGGGAGGCACCCGCAACCCAAGCATCTCCAGTAAGCGAGCATGTTCCTCGCAAATGTGTAACCCTAATGAAGCTCTGTCACTTAGAAATATAATTATTCCCAACTGAGTGTGGTGGCCCACCCTATAATCTCAGCACTTTGGGAGGCCGAGGCTGGTGGATCACCTGAGGTCAAGAGTTCGAGACCAGCCTAGCCAACATGGCAAAACTCCCATCTCTACTAAAAATACAAAATTAGCTGGGCGTGGTGGCATGCACCTGTAGTCCCAGCTACTTGGGAGGCTGAGGCGTGAGAATCACTTGAACCCCAGAGGCAGAGGTTGCAATGAGCCGAGATCGCACCACTGCACTCCAGCCTGAGTGACAGAGTGAGACTCTGTCTCAAAATATATATATATAGAAATATAATTATTCCCTCACAGTGTTAATATGAATCATTATGACTAATTTTATTCATTGTTTTCTTTCCCAATCACACTAAAATAACAACCACATAATATTTATAAAAGTAGCCAGCACAGACTTCCATCTCTCCTATCCAATTCTGACTGGGAAACTATTCTCACATTGGAAATTAAGGTCTAGGAAGTTGAAAGAAAAAGAAAACAGAATTCTGGCATGGGCATGAGGAACATTATGGAAATCTACCCCCAAGGATGGCAGCATTTTCCTTCTTCATTGCTAGTGTATGTTCTGATTAGTGAGTATATTTATTTTCGTCTGTAATAATAATTATAGCATGCAGAGCATGTTTTCAGATTAAATAAATCTTATAGTCCATGCACTGAACAAGGTTGGAGTTTAATAGGACAAATACATAGAAAGAGATATACACGTATATACAGTTGGTAACATCCAGAAAAGGGTGCAAGTGTACTGGCATTTACAAACCTCTTCATTTTAGCTCCTGAATCCTCTGTTGGCAGCATCATAATTCCTACAGTAGCAACTATGACAGCCAAACAAAGGATTAAGGCTGTTTGTCGAAAGGCAGCAGCAGTTGAATTCATAAGCATGAGAAATTCAATATACTTGTAAATGCCTCTCACAATAGAAAACAAGGGAGATAAAACATGAAGAAACAGAACTATTTATTTCTCTAAGATTACTTGAATTCTTAAAGTAAGGAAGGCTTTTTATTTGCTGTTTGGGAGGTGCCATCTTGGATTTTGACTACATACAGAACAATTCTTTGCGGGGTTCACATTTAATATATCATAAAAGAATATCAAAAAAAGAATATTCCACTGTCCTAACACAATTATTTTCAGTTGTTTGCTCTTTCTCAGTCATTTTCATATTTTATACTTATTCTTTGCATAGCTATAAACACAGAACTGGTGAATTCTTGCAAACTACCTTATTTACGAGACCATTAATTTTGTTCAGATTTCTAAGAAGACTGTAAACATTATAAATAGATTCATAATGTTATGTAGAATGAATAAATGGGATTGTCATTCTTAATTATTATTTAGCATTGGACATATAATTTGTTTCCAATTTATTCTTATAAATAATTCCACAATAAATATCTTCATACAAGCAGCTTTTTTCTTCTGCTGAATTATTTTCTCCACATTAAGTTTCTAAGAAGGTGAGACTCCTGGACCAAATGGCATAATGCTTTTGTGCTTGACTGACAAGAGGCATACTGTTTTCTTAAAAGACTGTTCCAAATTACCTTGTCATCAGCCATGTGCGTACACAGGGTGCCCACTTCTACATTTCTCTGCTAGTTTGGACTTTTTAGGAGCAAACTGGAGGAAGAAGGTAGAGTATGGAAGAAGGAAATTTGCATGAAAGGATAATAGTGGATCTTCACTAAATGTTGGTTGGCAGAATGAATGGATAGATAATTACTTTTCAAATGCTCATCTTCCTTGGAAGAAAAAGTAACCTAGAATAAAGCATTTGTCTAGCACAATGAGCGGTTCCATTTTTCTTCCAAAGCTTGGCTCAACAATACAGCAAGCAGTGGCTTCCTATTAGCTTGAAAGTAGAAATAAGATGCTCTTTCAATGTGATTTATATTATTATAGTTGACCATGAACTGCCTTAATATCACTATCATAAGGACAACACACTTTTATCATCATTTCCAATCTTTAACTAAATCCATTTGTAAGGCAATTAGCTGTCTACTATTGATTGGCCATCTGTTTCCGCAGTAATTACATGAGCATATCACTTAGCAACGGGATGCACTCTTCTTTCATATTTTCATAAAATTACATGGCTATGGTTTTAAAGCAAGAAAATAATGGAGTCTTCTGTTGTTATAAATATGTGTATAGTGACATGTTCTATACGTGAATGGGTATGGCTGCCTGCTCCTTTCCTCCCTGCTGCTGTAGTAAACATGGCAACGAAGATACTTGCCTTCTTGGGATGTCTCATAACAGCAACAGTAACTACCAGAGATTGAGGGCTCACTATTGACAAACACTGAAACTTGCCAGAACTTCATATATATTTCACTTAATCCTTCAGAAATCCAATAAGCTAGGTGTTTTTGTATCTAACTAGGTAGTGTCATCTCACTTTAAGATAAAGAAACTGAGGCTTAGAGAGAGTGAGTAATTTCCCTAAGGTCACATAGAAAGGGACAGAAATGGGATTTTAAACCAGAATTATCTGCTCAAAAGTCCATGTTCTTGGCTTCTGTGTCCTTTGAGCTTATCACAAAATTAGCTCATTTACTACTCAGGCAACTTGGTGTTTTATGAACAATTTTACTATGATTCCCATGGCTATGAAGAAGAGATTCTGCAGTGCCTCTGGCTGTCTCTCTGAATTCTGGCCTTACATAAGCAGCTCCATCTAGATTTGTCTCTGCTCCTCCTTCCCCGGTTCCCCCAGTGCCTGGCTAGGCACTCTGAGCTCAGTTAGAGCCTGTTGGGACTGCTTTGAGTGCTGAGAAACCACTCAGCTTCTAGATGGAATTTGATCTCCTTATCCAGGGAGTGTATTCATCAAACAACTACTTATTACGTTTATATACATACACTGATATTTTCACTGGCCTGCTTTATGCTGGACAGACACACCTGGGTGACCCACAAACATTTCAAATTCAAATGGTCTAAAGCTAAACTCACTCCTTTGTCTTCTGATCCTCTTTATATTCTCAGGCTCTCCCTCTCCCAGTGTCCCCTGTTTCTATGAACAGGACTAGCAGAGACAGATAGACTCAGTAGCATCTGGTGAGTGCAATTTATCTATGATTTCTCTCGCTCATCCTCCCACACACCCAGTTATTAAGCTAATTACCACTCCCATCTTTCCTCTTCCCTTCATCCCTAGGCCACCCTCATAAAAGTCCCCAAGCCGATATTCCTGCACCTGCTCTTGGTCACAGCAATCTCTTCTGTGACGGCACTGTAACAGGAGGGACCTTTCTAAAATCCAATGTCTGATCTTTTTCTCCCCTGCATAAATACTGTATGGTCCCACAGTGTTCCTAACATGAATTTTCAATTCCTTTCTCAGGTTCACATGGCCCTTCACATCTGGCTTATACGTCTCGTCTCTCCAGCCTCCTCTCCAGAGATGAATGAATCCCCTACAATCCAGTCACAATGCCTGTCTCCTCATTCCTCAATTACAGCCTCCTCCCTCTAGGACACTGCCCTGAGGTTCCCCAGGCCTCCTTTGCCTAACTATCAGTTCTTTCCAGCTCAATGACTTCCAACCTCTGTCTATTTTAAAGTTCAATGATGAAATCATTGTCTCTACAAAGCCCTTCTTGATGCTCTGGATCAGAATAAATGTCCATCTTAGGACATTTATTGCATTTGTCACACTACTTTGCAGTCACTTACTTCCTTGTCACATTGCCACCCTCACTGTGGGGCAGGGCAGTTCATTTTTGTCACTATGGTATCTCTAAGACCTGGGACACAGAGTCAATGAAAGCTCCATTTGTTGAATGACTTACTAATGGACTAAATAAATACTAATGATGAGAAATTGGAACCTGCAAAACAGTATATCTAGATTTGAACTTTGTTTTTTCTTGATTACAAATCATTAATTCTTCAGATCCCTTTCTTCATCTTGACCAGATCATGTGGCTAAGAATTTGCAAACATTAGGTTGGTACAAGAGTAATTGCAGTTTTTGCCGTTACTTTTAATGGCAAAACAGTGATTACTTTTGCCCTAACCAAATAGTTCTTAGATTTGCAATGAGGATAAGTGGTAGTATCAAGTGTGGATGAGCTCTGACAAGAAGAAACATTAATATCTTTGCTATAGTTTGGATATGGTTTGTTTGTCCTCACCAAAGCTCATGTTAAAATTTGATTCCCAATATAATGGTATTGGGAGGTGGGTCCTAGTGGGAGGTATTTGGGTCATGGAGGCAGATCCTTCATGAATGGTTTAGTGTTGTTCTTGTGGTAGTGAGTGAGTTACTCCGGCAAGACAGGTCTAGTTCCCAAAGGAATGCATTAGTTCCCTCAAGAGTGGGTTGTTGTAAAGCCAGGACACACCTTGGGTTCATTCCCTCTTCAGATGTGTCACTTCCCCTTTGTCCTTCTTCACCATGTTCTGATGCAACACAAAAGCCTTCACCAAAAGCTGAGCAGATGCCGGTGCCATGCTTCTTGAACTTTCCAGCCTGCAGAACTGTGATCTGCATACACCTCTTTTCTTTATATATTACTCAGCCTCAGGTATTCTGTTATAGCAACACAAAATGGACAAAGACGGGTGTCTAACAATAATACACCCCAAAACACTTGCTTTAATAATCTTAAATACACAGCTAGTTAAGAAAGACAATATAAGTCATGGAGAGACATAGCTGCTGATACAAACTTCTCTACATAAACTCTTGCCTCTTGCCTGTACACTTACAGCAGGCTGTTGCCCCACATCAGCTCTGCACTGGTGATGGAAGCTACGGTATAAATGAACTCTCTCATTCACCAGCTGTTTGACCTTAGTCTATTCAGTTCAACCAAGGCAGCTGGGCCTCAGTCTTCTCGTCTATAAAATAGGTGATTGAACCGTCCTACCTCACATTGACCCCTACAAAGTCTGCTTCTGCCATTTAATAAATAAAACCTTTCTTCTTCAGTGCTCTTCTCCAAGCCCTGTGATATGGTTTGCTTCTGTGTCCCCACCTAAATCTCATGTCAAATTGTAATCCCCAATGTTGGAGGTGGGGTCTTGTGGGAGGTGATTGGATCATGGGTGCAGATTTCCCCCTTTGGTGCTGCTCTCATGATAGGGTTCTCATGAGATCTGGTTGTTTAAAAGTGTGTGGCACCTCCCCACCCCACTTCCTCCTGCTCTGGCCATTCTTAAATGCTGCTCCCCCTTTGCCTTCCACCATGATTGTAAGTTTTCCTGAGGCCTCTCTAGAAGCTGAACAGATGCCAGCATCACGATTCCCATATAGCCTGTGGAACCATGAGTCAATTATACCTTTTTCTTTATAAATTACCCAGTCTCATATATTTCTTATAGCAGTGTAAGAACAGACTAATACTCCTGCCTCGAGCTCTTATAGCCTATTGCGTTTGTAAGTGCTATTCTCCTTTGCCTGAAATATCCTCTTCCAGACTCCTTGTCAGGTAGCTCCTATTGTGCCTATGGTCTTGACTCAAGTGTCATATCTTCCAGAAAGACTTCGGTGATCTCTCTAGCTGGGACCAAGTGCTTCCTTGCACTGACATTTGTTACACTGTTCTCTATTGTTGGTTTACTTCCATAAATCTCTGAGCCAGCTGTCAGTAGTAACAATGATGAACATTCATGAGTGCTTACTATGTGCCAAGCACTCCTAAAATGCTTTCAATCTTCACCATAGTCCTATTAATCCCCACTTTACAAACGAGCAAACTAGGCTTGAAAAGATAATATCTAAGTGAGTGACAAAAACTGGGCCTCAGACACCAGTCTTCCAGTTTCAGGGTCCAAATTTTTTAGTATATGCTATGTTATCTCTTTTTGAGAGAAAAATCTGTCTTATTTATTAATCCATGGCCAGAACAGAGTAGGAGCTAAGTAAATGTTAGATAGTTGGGTAAGTAGTTGAATGAATAAACAAGTGAATTAATGTATGTAGTCAAAGATGCAATAATAACATAATAAGAAGTGCAATAATAAAAATGAAATTAATTAATACCAAACATTCAGATAATACAAAACTTGAAAAACTTATATAAGCATCATTGTTATTTCTAGTCTATAATTTTTATGTCCTTTGCTGAAAAGGTGGCTAAAAGTTTGCTACCTTTTTATGATAGACCTTCCCAGACCTCTCTCTTCCTCCTACCTGAGCTGACGTATCTAGCACAGTACCTAACATATAGTATGTGCTAATTAAATGTCAATCTTACTGAGCAAATGCCCTGAACAATCTTATAAGATGTCAAGTGTCACCCAAAGGGGAGTTACATATGCAGTTCAAAAGTCCTCAGGTACACTCTTATTTTGATTATGTCTCTGGGAGCATGGCTCAAAAGAGGAACAATCACAGGGAGATGATGCCTTCACCTTCAGGCTGAAGACAGAACCCTAATCAATACCCAGATTATTATAGAATACAGATTAGCAAGCCCTGACATATTGCCCTCCTTCTCTGCAATCATCATAATTCTCCAACCAATTTTGTGGAGCTGATGATCTCCATGAGAACTAGGGTTCAAGCTTTCTACATCATGGAAAACCCAGTGAGCTGCCTCTGAAATCATAGACAACCACAGCTCTTTTGGCACTCAAGTTAGAATTTCCAAAACGTTTAGGGCTCTATGCCACAAAAGCCTACTCTGTGGCTCCTCAGTGTGATGGTTTCCACATGCTGAACTTCCAAGTCTGCATCACGTCTCTCTCTTCGAATAGGTTGTTCAGAAGACATTATCCTTTTAAAACAACGCCAAACTGATTAATTTAGCATTTTTCCCCCCCAGATAAATGCAGTGCAAATTATTAATCTTCTTAATGAAAGTATTTTGGGGAGTTATTTGAGTAGTTTAATACTTTAATACCCTTTCTGACTTTCAGCATATCCTTAAAAAGAAAATAAAATTTTATTATGTAGATTCTTTATTTTGAACACATTGAAGACTTTCTATTACAAAGGATCTCATGGAGAAGTGACATATAACATGTATATGCTATGAAAAAAAAGAATTTTTAAAAATATAATGAGCTTATTCTCAATTACTTTTCAAACGTTTGTAAAAGGCCTTGACTTTAATGTTTAAATGTGACAGAAGAATTATTTCTGATTACATGCTTTCCTTGCTATTTAACAGGGTTTAAATTGGATCACTGATCTAAAATATTCATTTTGAAAATTACTTCACAAAAAATTAAAAGATTAATAGTTGGTGCTTTCAACTGTGGTCTTTAGAGACAGCCAAATGGTATTAAAGCTTGTTCTTCATTGTCTTTTTGTTCTAAATAATATCTATTAGGATGATTAGTACCAACATTTAAATTAACCAAAGAAGCAATTTTAACTCTGTTCTTCTAAAATGAGAATGAATTAAATCTACAAGAAGTTTTTCATTCTAAAATTTTACATAACATTTAAGTGATGTCTTCTTCACTAAAGAAAAGTATTTTCCGGTATGGATTTAAGTGTAATTTTTGAAATAAGCTACATTCACAATTAACTTTTCACTTATTTTATTTGTCTTGGGAAGATTTAATTTTGATATGTAATAACTTGGGGTAATAAAATATGTTCTAGGATTTATTATTTCTAAGAACCAATGGCAAATGCAGCAATCCAGGATTTCTGGTCCTGGTTTAGGTGTATAAAGATTGCAACTCAATTGTTTCCACTTCTAAATAGTCTTCCATTTTCACAATCCAAAAGCAAGTATTTAGGAATAGAACATATTACCCAAAGTCTCTACCCCACAAATGATTAGAACTAGAACTCAATAAGTGGTTAGCACTACGGTGGTATGTGAGCAACAGAAAAATACAGATCACAGCCAGTGGCAGTGGCTCACGCATGTAATCCCAGCATTCTGACAGGCAGAGGCAAGAGGATCACTCGAGCCCAGTGAACTCCTGGGCAACATAGTGAGACCCTACCACTACAAAAAATTTTAAAGTTAGCCACGCACGGTAGCATGCACTTGTAGTCCCAGCTACTTGGGAGGCTGAGGTGGAAAGATCACATGAGCTCAGGAGGTAGAGGCTGCAGTGAACCATGATTGCTTCACTACACACCAACCTGGACAACAGAGCGAAATCGTTTCTTTGGCTATTTTAAATATTGGTACTAACCATCCTAATAGATATTATTTAGAACAAAAAGACAATGAAGAGCAAACTTTAATACCATTTGGCTCTCACTAAAGAGCACAGTTGAAAGCATTAACTACTAATCTTTTAATTTTTTGTGAAGTAATTTTCAAAATGAATATTTTAGATTAGTGATCCAATTTAAACCTTGTTCAACAGCAAGAAAAGCATGTAACAGTAAGTAAAAATAAAAAAGATCACAAGTGAACCAAGGAAAAGGAGCAGCCCTTTCATAAAAAGGAAAATATGCAAATGAAAATAAAAGTCAACAGTAAAACAGACTGCAAGATGATGGCTGATTCTATTAAAATATAATTTGCGCCTTCATGGAAAGTGATGATCAGAATAGGCGGTGTCTATATGAATCTTAGAAGTCCATATTTGGTCATATGGAGATTCTGGGTATCTCCTGGAAAGCTGGATTCAATGTTACTGAACCTACAACGGGTCAAACCAACATTCTTACCTTGAAGGTCAGTAGACACAATGACTGGGGATTTTCTTATAAATCAGTTTATTAAACTACCAATCAATCTCTCTTGATTTACTATAAGCCAAATAAATAAGAATCACACACTACAGAATGACTTCCAATTTAGATTCACAGGTAGAATTTTAAGATGCTGTGGCAATAAGAACATAGCTGAATTACAGCCTAAGAACTATGTTTTGAGGATATGATCAATGTGACACTTACACAAAGAGAATCACTAATCAACCAAACAACAGATTAAGTACCACTATATGCATAGCATTATAAGTGGTGCTAAAACATAAGCCACAATCCCTCAAGCATATTATGATTTTTATGTTAAAAACAGAAGTAATTTGTGAAGACAAAATTCACTACATGGCACATCATAGAAAACTAAGCACAGAAACAGTTCAGAGAAGATTAGTACCAATATGGCTTTAAGACTTCTGGTAGCTTTTTCCTGTTAGCACATAAATATGGATTGTCTCATCAGGTCAGACATTTATCAAAGTGGGCTTTCCAATCACTGTTCTTGGTTTGTTTGGTTTTTTGCTGTTTTTATTTTTTAGAAATGACCAGATTTGGCGAAGAATGTTAGTGAATCATTTGAGTTCGATATTAATATAGTCACTGGAAATCCAATAAATAACATTTAGAATGCACTTACTAGGTGTAAGCTTGATATTGTAGCAATCATCTGTACCATGAACATTGATTATAATAGGGGAAGAGGTTGTGGGAAAACTGCTTCAGCCCTGAAGACCCTATAGTTTCCATAAAACAAGAATGTAGATATTGTTATAAACTCACAGATGAATTATTTCTTGCCATTTCGATTTTTATTTTATACTTAACGAAAGAGGTCTTTCAGGCTTAGATTTTTGCCTTATGACACTCATGCACGAAAAAATAAAATAAAAAAAAAGGAGAACACAAGCGAAAGAAATCAGCAATGACGTTTTTAAGGTAAAGACAACTACAGCACAATTGTCACCTGGCTATCCATGATTGTAGGCTTATCCTGATTTCAGAGATGTTAAAATGTGAAAAGCAACATAATAACAAATAACACGCACTCGTATACCCCATACCTTGCTTAAGATACAGAACAATTTCTAACATCATTGGAGCCACTGGTATATCCCTCTCTGGTCACACATCTCTCCTTTCCACTCAAGATAATTGCTGCCTTCAATTTTGTATTTATAATTCCATTGTTTTTCTCTCCAGTTTTGCTAAATGTGTGCCCCAAACAATATATTGCTGGATCTTATTTTTCAATGTACTTAGGCTCTGAGGAGTCTTACCAGTTCTGTTTAGGCCAGCATTGCCTCCCTGGTTTATTTGGCCATGGGGAATGTGTTCAGTGCAACCTCCATCACTTTCTGAGGAAACGGTATTCTCAGGAAGTCACCTGGGAGACCGGGGCATGTTAAATGTGGAAGAAATTGCTGCGAGGGAAGGGTGGGCAGGCAGATTGAGGCCAGATTGTGGAAGGGCCTGAATGGCACATGAGGGAATCTGGATTCTATCCTGATGCTGTCAGAGCCATCTGGTCTATTTTAAAGGATGTGACATGATCTGGCCTTGCTTCAGGAGGGGTTCCTCTGACACCAAGAAGACGGATTAATGTGAAGAAAGACTGGAGGTAGGAAAACTAATTAGAAGAGAGTTAACAGTAGCCTAGTGAATGATGATAAGGCTCTGAGATGGGCCAGTGACAGAGTTAAAAAGAATTTACAGGGGCCAAGGGAGAACACATGTTGGGACACTTACCAAGACTGGTGACAACTGGGGGTGAAAGAAAGATGCTCAGAAGAAAACTCAGGATTTGAGTTTTGGCAACCAAAAAATGAGTGGTACCATTAGGAAGAAAAAAACAGGAAAGTCAAGGAGAACAACTGATTTTTTAGAAACTATGTAGTTTTGAGCATGGAAGAAGATGCAATCATCCATTTAGTCAATATTTTCTAAGGGTCTACCACAATGCAGGAAATGTACTAGGGGCTGGGCATACAGTTACGAGAAAGACAAAGTCCCTAAGGTACAGCAAATAAATAAGAGTTAAAACTGACCATAAACAATTTTACTAGTTCAAATTCAAATAACATTTCAGAAATAAGTATTTTAAACAAAGGGATATAAAAGAAGCTGGTACTGAAACAGCCTTGTGGGTACACACACGTAAATTCAGGGAAGAAAATGATGTTAGTATAATAAACACGGATGTCTACAAGACACAGCAGGAAATAGATACCTGTTTCTTTGCATAATTTTGGACACAGGTGCATAATTGGAAGACAAAATGAGATACCAAGTTTCCATTTCGGTCTTGGAAGATAACCAATTAGCATCAGAGTTATCACCAAGGAAAGACAGTACAGGGGCCAAACAAGGAGACTTCAGACCCCAAACCATTTCCCATAAGAGAAAGATGACATAATGAAATAAACCTACCTAATAAGGCTCCAAGGAAAGTAACACTACCCCAGGAAAGGTCTGGGCTAAAACTCAAGGAAAAACAGAGGCATTTTCTTGGTTATGCATAAATATGTGAATCCAAGGAAAAGTGTTTGAGGACATCTGGGGTACATAGAGTGGTTGCTGGAGCCTGCTTGTGAAACCTATTGTAAAATTTTCAGGAGTTTTATGAGCTAGTTATGAAACACAGATGTTATTTTAAAATAAGTTATATAAACTTACAAGTAAATACAGTTCACTTAAAACAAAAGGTAATACATACTCAAAACTTATCACGAGTTATATTACACTGTACTATGACTTATGCTTCTGAAATTTTTTTTACACCTACTGTTTCTGTATGGTAGAAATACTTATAATGGAGTGTGACTGCACATTTCTACCCAACTTCACCTTCAGTGACATCATATTGCTATCTAGGAGTATTTACACTACAGAAATTGGCAAATGCTACAAATCAGTGTTTGATTTATTGCTCTGATTGGCTAGACCTGAGAAAGTGACAGAGAACGTGAGGTGGGCTGAGCAAGATGGAGAGAGGGTAACCAGGATTTGGTCAAGAGGTTGGCAGGGGTTGGGCTGTGTGGAGACTTTCAGGCTATAGAAAGGAATCTGGATTTTATTCTTGGTGGAAAAGGGAGTTATAGTAAGGCTGCAAGCTTGTCCAACCAGTGGCCCACAGGCCACATGCGGCCCAATATGGCTTTGAATGCAGCCCAAGACAAATTCATAAACTTTCTTAAAACATTATGGGATTTTTTGGATTTTTTTTTCTTTTTTAGTTCATCAGTTATTGTTAGCATTAGTGTATTTTATGTGTGGCCCAAGACAATTCTTCTCTTCCAGTGTGGCCCAGAGGAGCCAAAACACTAGACACCCCTGGAACAAGGGAATGACAGAAACTAATTTACATATTTTAAAACTTCCTCTGGTGGTTCTGTGGATAACGGACTGTCAGTTCACAAAAGCAGATATAGAGGGGTTATTATAGACTTTCAGAAGAATAATAATGTTGGCTTGGACGGGGAATTAAGAAGAGAAAAGGAATAAGGGGTAAACTTTGGAAGTGTAACTGACATGTTTGACATTATAGGCAACTAAACTATCTGATATACACAGTATAATATTATTAAACTATAATCATTAAATGCTATTGAATAAAACTTTAAGGGATAATTATCAATAGGCTTTACTGCCAGATGCAAACCCTTTTTTACCACTGATTTCCATATAATTAATAAGTGACATAGAAAATGATCCACTAGTTATTTCACATGGTCCTTCAGATGCTAATCCTTATGAGACCTGAGAATCCCATAGTATGTCACCTGCAAAGATAGCCCATGTTTCTCCACCCACATTCACCCTGCCTTTTCAAATTGCTGATTCTCAAATTACGGCAGGCAGACACTTGCTTCTGATAGAATCACACTGGCCTCAGATAGGGTCAGTGTTATGCTTGAAAAAGTAAGAAGACTAATTCTAATAGGACCTATGAATCTCACCATATTCCATCAGCCTCCAAATACATTCTCCGTATTTCTTTACTCACGTCACCCTATCTCCTGCCCATATATTCACCATTTTTTTAAACTGACCTGATATTCTGTCATCAGTGTTATTCCACCATAACAGCTTTGGCCTTACGTGTGGGATGGCAGAAGTCATTTTAAAAATGTACCCATAGCAGGGCAGGGGTCAGGGTCTAGGGTGGAAGTGGATATTTCTCTTCTAGAAAACATCATGCTTTTTTCCACTAAGCAGCTTTAAATGAATTAATTTATCACATTTTTAGAAGCTGCGAAGAGTCTGATCATGAGATTTTGGGTTTTTTTTGTTTCTTGTTTATTTTTATGTGTTCTTTTTATTTATGCATAATAGATATAGTAATACATAGTTTGGGGTATATATGATAATTTAATACTTTCATGTAAATATTACATCAATGTATATGGGATAGCCATCATTTTAAATACTTTCCTTGATGCTAGAAATATTTGAATTATTCCCTTATAGCTAATGTGAAACATAAAATATATTATTATAAACTATAGTCACCCTACTGACCTATCAAACACTGGGTCTTATTCTTTCCATCAGGTCATATATTTGTACCAATTAATTAACTTCTCTGCATCCCTCCTTCCTCTCTACCCTTCCCGGCCTCTGGTAACTGCCAGTCTACTCTCTATCTCCACGATATCCACTTTTTTTAGCTGATATATATGAGTGAGAACATGTACTATTTGTCTTTCTGTGTTTGGCTTATCTCATTTGAAATAATGACCTCCAGTTCTATCCATGTTTCTGAAAACAGCAAGATTTTTTTTATGGCTGAATAATATTTCATTGTGTATATATACCACTTTTTTTTATCCATTCATCCACTGATGGGCACTTAGGTTGATTCCATTTTTGGTTATTGTAAGTAGTGTTGCAATAAACATAAGAATGTAGATATTTCCTCAAAATGTTGATTTACTTTCTTGTGGATACATACCCAGTAGTGGAATTCCTATATCACATAGTAGTTCTATTTTATTTTTGTGAGGAATTTCCATATTGTTTTCTACAGTGGCTGTACTAATTTACATTTCCACCAACAGCGTACAAGGGTTTCCCCTCTTTCCACGTCCTCACCAGCATCCATTATTGTCTTTTTGATACGATTCATTTTCATTGAAGTAACATGATATCTCATTGTGATTTTGATTTGCATTTCTCTGATGATTGGTGATGTTGACCATTTTTTCATATACCTGTTGGCCATTTGAAAGTCTTCTTTTGAGACAAGTCTAATCACATTTTTTGTCCGTTTTCAATTGTATTATTATTATTGCTATTCACTTGTTTTAGCTTCTTATATACTCTGGTTATTGATACCTTGTCAGATGGATAGTTTTCAAATATCTTCTCCCATTCTGTGGGTTGTCTCTTTGTAGATTGTTTCTCTTGTTGTGCAGAAGCTTTTTAACTTGATGCAATCCCATTTGTCCTTTTTTGGCTTTGGTTGCCTGTGCTTTTCAAGTCTCACACAAACAGTCTTAGCCCAGATCAATGTCTTGGAGTGTTTACCCAGAGTTTTCTTCTACTAGTTTCATAATTTCAGGCCTTAGATTTCATACAGGTCTTTAATACATTTAGCTTTTTTTTTCTGTATGGTGATAGACAGAGATAGGGGTCCAGTTTCATTCTTCTGCATATAGTTAACCAGGTTTTTCAGCACCATTTATTGAAGAGACTGTCCTTTTTCCATTATACGTTCTTGGAAACTTTGTCAAAGACTTGTTGGCTATAAATGAGTGTATTTACATCTGGGCTCTCTACTCTGTGCCATTAGTCTATGTGTCTGTTTTTATGCCAGTACCATGCTGATTTGGTTACTATAGGTTTGTGGTAAATTTTGCAGTCAGAAAGTGTAATGCCTCCAACTTTGTTCTTTTTTCTCAGGATTGCTTTGGCTGTTTGGAGTCTTTTGTGGTTTCATATACATTTTACCATTGCTTTTTGTATTTCTGTGAAGAATGTCATTAACATTTTGATAGGGATTGCATTGAATCTGTACATTTCTTTGAGTAGTATTATCATTTTAACAAGATTAATTCTTTCAACCCATGAACATGGAATATGTTTTCATTTTTTGTGTTCTCTTCCATTTCTTTTGTTACTGTTTTACAGGTTTTCTTATATAGATCTTTCACTTATTCTATCAAATTGATTCCTAGGTATTTTATATTCTTTGTAGCTATTGTAAATGGGATATCTTTCTTGACTTAAAATTTTTAAGATTGTTTGCCATTGGCATATATAAATGCTACTAATTTATGTATGTTGATTTTGTATTCTGCAACTTTAGTGAATTTATTTATCAGTTCTAACAGTTTTTGATGAAGTCTTTAGATTTTTCTAAGTATAAGGTCATGTCATCTGTGAACAAGGCTAATTTAACTTCTTTTTCCCAATTTGGATGCTCTTTACTTTTTTCTCTTGGCTAACTGATCTGGCCAGGACTTCTAGCATTATGTTAAATAAAAGTGGTGAAAGTGGGCATCCTTGTCTTCTTCCAGATCTTAAAGGAAAAGCCTTCAATTTTTTCCATTCAGTAAAATGTTATCTGTGGCTTTGTCATATATAGGCTTTATTACTTTGAGGTTTGTTTCTTCTTTACTCAGTTTGATGAGGCTTTTTATTGTGAGAGGATGTTGAATCTTATCAAATGCTTTTTTAGCATCTATTGAAATAATTATATTTTTTAAATCTTTGTCTGTTGATGTATCACATTGACTGCTTTGCGTATGTTGAACCATCCTTGCATCCCTGGGATGAATCCCACTTGATTATGGTGAATGATCTTATTAATGTATGTTGAATTCAGTTTGCTCATATTTTGTTGAGAATTTTTTTGCCTCTGTGTTCATCAGGGATATTGGCCCGTAGTTTTGTTCTTTTTTAGTTTTTTTTCCTTATCGTGTCTTTGGTTTTGTCATCAGGGTAATGCTGGCCTCAAAGGAGTTTAAAGTATTTCCTTCTCTTCAATTTTTTTGAAGAGTTTACTTTGAGTAGAATTGGTGTTATTTCTTCTTTAAATGTTTGGTAGAATCCAGCAGTGAAACCATGAGGTCATACACTTTTATTTGATGGGACACTTTTTATTACAGCTTTGATCTCATTACTTGTTATTGATTTGTGGAGGTTTTTTATTTCTTCATGGTTCAATCTTGGCAGGTTGTGTATGTTCAGGAATTTATTAATTTCTTCTAGCTTTTCCAATTTGTTGGCCTACGGTTGCTCATAATAGCATAACAGTCTCTAAGGATTTTGTGTATTTCTGAGGTCTCAGTTTTTATGACTCTTTTTTCATTTCTGATTTTATTTACCTGCATTTTCTTTTTTTTAGTCTAGCTACAGTTTTGCTGATTCCACTGTTCAAAAAACCAACTTTTTGTTTTGTTGATTTTTTGGTATTTTTTTTAGTTCCAAGTTCATTTATTTCTCCTCTGATCTTTATAATTTCTTTACATCTACTAATTTCAGGTTTGATTTGTTCTACCTCTCTAGTACATTGAGGTACATCATTAAGTTGTTTATTTAAAGGCTTTCTACCTTTTAGATATAGGCATAAACTGCTATAAACTTTCCTCTTAACACTGCTTTTTCTGTATTCCATAGATTTTGTATGCTTTATTTCCATTTGCATTTGTTTCAATAAATTTTTAAATTTCCTTCTTAATTTCTTTATTGAGCCATTGGTTGTTTAGGAGCATGTTGTTCAATGTACACGTTTGTGTAGTTTCCAAAATTCCTCGTTAATTGATTTCTTGTTTTATTCCATTGTGGTTTCTACTTTTTTGGATTTGCTGACGCTTGTTTAATGGTTGAAGATATGGTTTATTCCAGAGAATATTTTATGTGCTGATGAAAAGGATGTGTATTCTGCAGCAGTCAGGTGAAATGTTTTGTAAATATCAGTTAGGCCTATTAGGTTTAGTGTGTAGTTAAACTCTGATGGTTGAGTTTTTAAAAATGTTTTGTCTGAATGATCTGCCCATTACTACAGTGGTGTGTTAAAGTCCCCTCCTTCTACTGTATCTCAGTCTATTTCTCCCTTTAGATGTATTCGTGTTTTTTAAATTTTTAATTTTTATGAGTACTTAGTAGGTATGTATATTTATGGGGTACATAAGATATTTTGATACAGGCAATTATTAATATTTTTATATATGCTTGGGCTTTATTGATGGGTACATAGATATTTATAATTGTATTTTCTTGGTGAATTGACCCCTTTATCATTATATAGTGAACTCCCTTGCTTCTTTTCACAGTCTTTGATTTGTGGTCTATTTATCTGACATAGTATAGATACTTCTGCCTTTTTTTGATTTCCAGTTGCCTGGAATATCTTCTTCTATCCCTTCACTTTCAGTCTATGTGTGCCTTTATAGATGAAGTGAGTTTTTTTGAAGGCGGCATATACTTGGGTCTTGTTTTATCCCTTCAGCCACTCTATGCCTTTTAATTGGATAATTCATTCTATTTACATTATTGATAAGTAAGAACTTACTACTGCCATTTTGTTGCTTAGTTTCTGTTTGTTTTCTAACTCCTTTCTTTCTTTTTTTTTTTTTCTTCTTACTCTTTTCCTTTATGGTTAAGTAACTTTTTCCCTGGCAGTATGTTTTCATTCATTGCTCTTTATTTTTAGTGACTCCATTATAGGTTTTTATGTTATGAGTACCATGAGGCTTACCAAAAAATTTTCATATATATAACAAGTTATTTTTAAAGCGTCGACAACTTATCTTAGATCACACAAAAAATAGAAACAAAGAATAGAAACAAAAAAAATCTACAGTGTAACTTCATTCCCCCACATTTTGACTCTTCTTTGTCTCAATTTACATATTTTTGTATTGTCTATCTCTTAACTGGTTGCTATAGCTATTATTGTTTTTGATATATTTGTCTTTTGAGTTTCATACTAGAGTTATAAGTGAATTGCACACTATAGTTACAGTATTAGAGTATTCTGGATTTTTACGTGTACTTAATTTTACCCATGGGTTTTATATCTTCAAATTTTATTTTTGTTTTTCTTTTCTTTTTGTACATGAATTTTTTTGTATTCTTTCAGGTGGAAGAACTCCCTTATACTTTCTTGTAAGATAGTTCTACTGGTGGTGAATTCTCCCAGCTTTTGTCTCAATAAGACTTTATCTCTCTTGCATATTTGAAGGATAGCTTTGCTAGATACGGTATTTTTGGATGAGAGGGTTTTTCATTCAGCACTTTAAAAATGCAGTTTCACTCCCTGCTGCCTATATGGTTTCCATTGAGAAATCTGTTGCTAGAGAAAAAGATGGTAGAGCCTCTTTATAGGTTATTTGCATTTTTTCTTTTTCTTTTTTTTTTTTTTTTTTTTGACACAGAGTCTCACTCTGTAGGCCAGGCCAGAGTGCAGCAGTGCAATTTCAGCTCACTACAAGCTCTGCCTCCTGAGTTCAGGTGATTTTCATGCCTCAGCCTCCCAAGTAACTGGGGATCACCACTCCTGGCTACTTTTTGTATTTTTAGCAGAATCAGTGTTTCACCATTTTGGCCAGGCTGGTCTCAAATTCCTGACCTCAAGTGATCTACCCTTCTCAGCCTCCCAAAGTGCTGGGATTACAGGCATGAGCCACCACACCTAACCAATTTGCTTATTTTCTTTTGCTGCTTTTAGTATCTTCTCTTTGTCCTTGAACATTGAGAGTTTAACTATTATATGCCCTGGGGATAATCTTACCTGGGTTGAAACTATTTGGTGTTCTCTAACGTTCTTATACCTGTATATTTACATCTATTTATTGGAAAGTTTTCTTTTTGTTTGAGTTTAAACTATTTTATACTTTCATTTTTTATTAGAATAGAAACTTTTTAAAAATTATATACATATATATTTTTGTTTCAATAGCTTTTGGGGTACAAGTGGTTTTTTTGTTACGCAGACAAACTGTACAGTGGCAAAGTTAGAGACTGAAGTGAACCTGTCACCTGCGTAGTGTACCTTGTACCCAATATGTAGCTTTTTATTCCTTTCACTCCCACTCTCCCCCATTCTGAGTCTCCAAATTCCATGATACCACTGTGTATGCCTTTGCATACCCATAGGTTAGTTCCAAATTATATGTGAGAACATATGGTATTTGGTTTTCAGTTACTTCACTTAGAATAATGGCCCCCAGCTCCATCCAACTTGCTGCAAAAGACATTATTTTTATTCTTTTTTATGGCTGAGTAGTATTCCATGGTGTATATATACCACATTTTCATTATCCACTCTTTGGTTGATGGGCACTTAGGTTGGTTCCATGTCTTTGCAATTATTAATTGTGCTGAAATAAACATATGTGTGCAGCTGTCTTTATGACATAATGACTTTTTCCCCTTGTATAGATATCAAGAAGTAGAACTCCTGGACCAAATGGTAGATCTACTTTTAGAAATAGAGAAATATCCAGACCTTTAAGAAATATCCATACTGTTTTCCATAGTGGTTACACTAATTTACATTCCCACTAGCAGTGTATAAGCGTTCCCTTTTTACCACATTCATGCCAACATCTATTGTTTTTTGACTTTCTAATAATGGCCATTCTAGCTGGAGTAAGGTGGTATCTCACTTTGGTTTTAATCTGCATATCCCTGATGATTAGTGATGTTGAGCATTTTTTATACGTTTTTTGGCCATTTGTACATCTTCTTTTGAGAAATGTCTATCATGTACTCTGACCACTTTTTGATGGGATTGTTTTGCTGATTTGAGTTTCTTATGGATTTTGAATATTAGCCCTTTGTCTTCATTCTTTTTAATTCCTTTTTCTTTTTTCTCTCCTAACCATATTTTCAAATCATCTTTGAGGTGAGTGATTCTTTCTTCTGCTTGATCCATTCTGCTACTGAGAGCCTCTAATAAATTTTTCAATTCAGCAAATGTATTTCTCAGTTCCAAAATTTTTGTTTCTTTTTATTATTATTTCAGTCTTCATAAAATTAGTCTGATAAATTTCTGCATTGATTTTCTGTGTTATCTTGGAGATTGCTGAGTTTCCTTACAACTGCTATTTTGAATTCTTGGTCAGAGAGCTCACATATTGCCTTCTTATTGAGGTCAGGCACCGGTTCCTTACTCTATCTATTGAAGAGGTCATGGTATCCTGCTTGCTTTTTTTTTTTTTTTTTTTTTTTCTTGAGAATGTATGTGTATGTCTTTGTGTTAAAGAATTATTTATTTATTTCAGTATTCTTTGTCTGGATATTTCTGGTTTTATTAGATATATTTTCTGAGAGATTTTTCAGTGCTAGGTTGTTGCCACCTTTTTGTCTCTTGGTGATTCCTTCATCCAAGGTTCACCTAGGCTCTAGTAAATAATTGGGGTACTGCCTGTCCCAAAAGAGGGGGTCCCAAAGGGGATATCCTGGCAGTGTGGGAAGGCTGGCTAAGAGTTCATGCCCAGGGGTCCTGTGGAATGACCACCTTCAATGGTGTGGTGCGGCTGAACAACCACTCTGATTTGGCATCTCCTTTGTTCAAGTTACAGATCAGAGTTTCCAGGGCTGGGGATGGTAGTTCCACCTCCTTCCCTTCTCTCTGACTCTCTTCAGTGATATTCTACCTTCTGGCATTTGACATGCTTTCCATGAGTTAAGGCAGGGACAGGTCTCCTGCCAAGGCTCCCAAGATGGTGGAACACCTGGTTGTCCACCTTGATCTCACTTTTTTGAGTGTAGAAATTGTGAATGGAGGGAAATATTTTGTGCACTTGGTGCTGGACAGGAGGGGCACTGCTGATATAGAAATTCAATTATCTCACAGCCTTCTCAGAGATTTTTCATTTCTCTGTGGCCCCAGGGACTGTCTCCTTTTTGTACTTGAGATCTGAGACATTGCTGGTGATAATCTTGGTGCTGTCTATGTGTTTTTGGTTTTCTCTGGTGGAGTGAGGCCATCTTGCTTCTACACTGCCATTTTGGAACTGCCTGAGGTTTGAAAGTAAAGAAAAAGTGTTCATAAGTGAAAGTGTGGGCCGGGCGCGGTGGCTCAAGCCTGTAATCCCAGCACTCTGGGAGGCCGAGACGGGCGGATCACGAGGTCAGGAGATGGAGACCATCCTGGCGAACACGGTGAAACCCCGTCTCTACTGAAAAATACAAAAAAACTAGCCAGGCGAGGTGGCGGGCGCCTGTAGTCCCAACTACTCGGGAGGCTGAGGCAGAAGAATGGCGAGAACCCGGGAGGCGGAGCTTGCAGTGAGCCGAGATCCGGCCACTGCACTCCAGCCTGGGCGACAGAGCGAGACTCCGGCTCAAAAAAAAAAAGAAAGTGTGATTGGTGGTAATGGCTGGGAGTTGGGAGACACAAAAACACTAACTCGAGAATTATAGGCCTCAGGTGTTTGGATGAGGTCAGGTAACAATCTTAAGTGGAATATCAAAAAGAAAATAGAGAGAGAATGAAGTAGGAAAACAGAAATGAGACGGCACAAATACCCAGCTTTGGAATACTTACAGTTTTATTTGGAGCAGAAAGAATATAAGATGTTTTCACACTGAGGTTGTCTTTCTTTAAGTCTTAGGCCCCCCAGTTTCAGTTGGATGAAACCTTCTACTGACATATGAGGGACCCACATCCGTTCTTCTGGCTTCTGGAGCTCTGCCTTTCATGTTCTCTCTTGGATCTTTTCTTCAACTTTCCTCTAAGTTTTGTCTTAGTTAAGCTTAGCTTACCTGCTTCATTCAAGGCAACACTCCCTAAGGAACAGCAAATTTCTGTATTTCACATGTCTCAGCTATTTCTCAAAGCTAAATCAATACATTTATAGGATATGAATTGTTATGATGATGGAGTTACTGGATTTTTAAAACATTCATTTGACTTACTTGGATAGTTATCTGACCAAATTGTTTGGTTATTTTGGTATTATGTAGACACAGTTGAATAATGGTATTAAATTATATCTAATCTGCTTTTATTCCAGATTGAATCATCCTGATATATTTAACTTCTGTGCCTAGAAATTATTTTCGGACGTCTTGATAATTTTCCTTGCATTCCTGTGAAAGTTCTCACAACTATTCTTATTCCTAATATATGGGACATAGGACTTTAAGCACATTTATATGATGCAAATAGATATGTATTCTTTATGTATTTATTGTGTGTTTATGCGATTATATGTGGTATGTGTTTATACATATATATTTGACATTGTAGAAGTAGAACATCTGGTATTTTCATCCACATGTTTGATATTATATAGTTGCTATAATCCAATTGACTGTGTGCTTAGGTCACTTATTTTGTTGTTGTTCATTGATGGGTGTAATATGCAGATAATCAAAAGATTTGTTGCAATCAAGATAAAATACATCTATCATTTCTCCTTGATCCACCATATTAGATTAGCTTAAAAGGATTTGATTTTAAGTAGGACACATTAGTCATTATCTGCTAAGTACCTTCTTGTCTTCAAGATATTTGCAAATTTATTGTATCAGGGTTTCTGCCAGTATTTTCTTAAGCATCCATGTGAAGGTTACTTGTCTGCTCTGCTTGTTATATGACTTGTGACTTCATTTAGTCCTCCACTGGTGACAGATTTCCCTGTTAACACCTCAAGATAAAACCTTTAGGGAACCTGGCATATGAATAAAAAGAATGCATTAAAACGACGGTTGGTAGAATTGTTTCTATTATTAGAATTCCTACTATGATTTTCTGCCAGTATTTTGAAGGCATAATGAAGCTTAAAAATATCATTGCCACTCTTAGTTGTATATTTAATATCAGACTTAGCAAGCAAGATTGTAAAAGATGCTTAGTTTACAATTTTTTTTACAACCACTAAACGTGGTAGAGTCTTCAGTTATTTTAAGTAATGATGACCTAGAAGGACTAAAAAGATAAAAATTATTGAAAATTATAACATTTTTCACCTTGTATGTGAATTAAATTATATGTAACACAAAATTTACGTTATTTCATGAGGTATGTGATTGATACCCAATAATATTCTGTCTCCTACCTATGACATTTGCATTTTTTAAAAATTAGGTTAATTTTACATAGTGATATATCTAGAAGAAAGCATGGTATAAAAGGAATAGGAATGGATTAAGGAATCCCATTGGCCTAGTTTGAATCTCAACTGGCCCACCTACAAGCTGTGTGACCTTGGACAAGTAACCTAAGCTCTTGGAGCCAATGTTCCTCATCAATAAGACGGTGAAGCCATCTCAGTTTCATCATCAATAAGATTACTTATCTTAACAGTTTGTAGTAAGCTTAAAGGGGATGATATCACTAAGCTCAGCACAATGCCTGACACATAGTAAATGATAAAACCCTTTAGGGTCCCAAGATTCATAGATTTTCCAAAGAGAGGTGGGAAACTGCTAAACCATTTTAGAGCAATTGTTTTGCTCATTTCATCACACTGGGTCGATACAATGGCATCCAAGTCACCATTGTGAGGTATCTGGAATATAATCCCTTCTAGTCTAATGAAGTCAGATTAACATTGCTATTATCAGATAAGGCAGAACTACCCGTTTAGGGTAGTAATGGCACATACATGAGCTCTGATATTGCTTCTGGGCATGGATGGAACTGAATTTAGACCATCGGCACAAATGGAAAATTGGTGTAGGCTCTGGCCAAATGACTGAATTCATAAATTAACATCATTTGCTACACAACAGTTCTATTGAGGTGACATATTACCAAGGGTTATGCAAGCCTCAAGTCAAAGCTGGGACCCTACCCACCCCACACAGTTTATACACTGAAACACCCTCGGGGACTTTAACAGGAGGTCATAAGGCTGCTCCTGACCATAAAGAGAGTCATTATCTCCATTATCACCAAAGTGCTAATAAATACATATATAAAATATAGAGAGTCCATGAAGTCAGGACCCTTGAAACTTTCGACCACCAATATATCCCTAGCACTCAGAAAAAGAACATAATGTATAGTAGGCTATCAAAATGTCTTTGTTCTCCAACTTCATCCATGTTGACACAAATGACAGGATTTTATTCTTCTTTATAGCTGAGTAATAGTATATTGTGTATATATACAGAATTTAAAATAAACCAGGCACAGGCAGACAAATACTGCATGGTTTCATTCATATGTGGCATCTAAAAAGGTTGCTCTCATAGAAGTAGAGAGTAGAATAGTGGTTAACGGAAGCTGGGAAGAGGAGGGAGCCTGGGGTAGGAGGAGAGGGTGATCAGTGGTTGCAAAGGTATAGTCAGCAAGGAAGAAAAATTGCTGGTGCTTTATTACATAGTAGGTGATTATAGCTAATAACAATTCATTGTATATTTCAAGATAGCTAGAAAAGAGGATTTTGAAAGTCCATTAGCACGAAGAAGTGATAAAGGTTGGAGGTGGTAAACATGCCAACTACCGTGATTTGATCATTATATAATGTACACATGCATTTACACATCACACTACCCTCTAAATATGTACAATTATTATGTGTCAACTATAAAGAAAATGTTAAAAATAAATGTTTGAAAAGGATATTTGCTTACTAAACTAATTTTCAATTTGCAAATTTTTGAATTATCAACCAGCCTGTAGAGTTATTGAGCTAAAAAATCTTACTAAAGTTTAAAAAGTGGCCCAGCCCTGTTGGTTCAACTCTTACGACTTCTAAATGTTCCTCAAAATGTCTATATTATTGTCTTACTAAGCACAGTGTAGTGAACATAACTGCATCGTTCAGTGATGTGTTGAATCACTGAAGCCATGTGTTATCATGTTAAGTCCAGTCTCGTCTTTCAGCTGCGAATAACAAATGCAGGAAAAGTAAGAGTTGGCATGAAGAAAGTATGATCTTGTAATACAAATTTAAGATTTCCTTTAAAATAAATATTTACTATCAATGAATGTTTTCATCACACATCTTTTTTTCTAAGTCCATATGGAGAAAAATATCAGTATTTTCCAGGAATCTGCTATATGAGATACGGATAGTTTTTACTATACAAAATTTTCATTATCACTACCAGTTCTTTTATTCCAGAAACTGTTTGTGAGCATCTATTGTATACAGGAATATCATTCATTTTATCCATCCATAGAGTCACGGAGCACTGTGGCTACTTGGCTTCTGCACTTGAGAAATAGAGTCATAGATATTTAACTGCAATTCAATATATTATAAAATTACAATCTTTACAACAATATATAATTACAGGAAACTGTGGTTAACTAGGAGTGACTACTCTGTTTAGGAGGACTTCCCAGAAGAGGCACCATATGAGGTAAGTCTTGAAGGATGAGTAAGAGTTCACCAAGACCAAGGCCACTGTCTTATAAAACTCCAAGGAGCACAATTCACGTCGTATGTAATGGTGCCCCCTGAACTTGTGTGCCAGTGGAAGAAACTCTTTATACATCAGTTAGGATGCTTTCAGATGCAAGAAAACAGGGTACTACAGAGACTGGCTTAAATAATGGTATTTTTTTTTTTTTACTTTTCCTTTTTTTTTTCTTTTTTTTTCTTTTTTGAGACAGAGTCTTGCTCTGTTGCCCAGGCTGGAGTGCAGTGGCTCACTGCAACCTCTGCCTCCCAGGTTCAAGAGATTCTCCTGCCTCAGCCTAGCCAAGTAGCTGGGACTACAAGCTCGTGCCCCCATGCCCGGCTAATTTTGTATTTTTAGTAGAGACAGGGTTTTGCCATGTTATCTAGGATGGTCTCGATCTCCTGACCTTGTGATCCACCCGCCTCGGCCTCCCAAAGTGCTGGGATTACAGGCGTGAGCCACCGCGTGTGGCCTGCTTTTATTTTCTTAAAATCTAAAACAAAAAAAAAAAAAAAAAAAAAGTGGTTCTAGCATAGTTTAGGCATGTGGCTATGTCTACCTGGCTTTTTCCATCATTTTACTTCTGTCCTCAACATGCAGCTTCTATCCTTGGGCTCATCACCCTGTGGTCAAAAGATGCTTTCCGAAGTCTCAGGTTGACCACATTCAATTACAAGAAGGGAGTCAGGCAGATGAAAAGACTTTTTTTTTTTTTTAAGAGAGAAAAAGTCCTCCATGGCAGTCACCCAGAAAATCTACCGTATGTCTCACTGGCCAGCAGTTATCATATGACCATCATTAGTTGCAAGGGAGATTGGAAAAGGAAGTAAGTAATGTCTTTAATCTCAATTGTGTGACTCAGCGTCTACTAGGAGGGAAAAGATGGCTCGTGGAGCTCTGGCGTAGGCAACTCACAGTGCCTCCAGACTATTCAAAGGTTAAAAAGGGATTGTGACTTTTGGTCTCCAGAACCAAATATTCTGACAAATACTAAGGTTATTTTGTCTGTTTCTTTTAAAACTGCACTTGGGTGTTAATAATTTGTAGTAGATAATTATTTTTCCTTTTACTTTCTCAAGAGTAGTATGCTTCAGCTAAACATCCTGTTTTATTCTATCAAGATACCTCTGAGATCAGTATAATTAGACTTAATTTCTATTTGCAGAGGTGGCCCAAGCAGGAGTTAAAGTTAAGCAACACAGCTAGCAAATAATTAAATAATGAAACCTAGATGGCTGGGAGGGGAGGAGGGGGTGAGGGCTGAGAAATTGCTTAATGTATATAATGTACACATTATCCAGGTGAGGGTTACAGTAAAAGCCCAGACTTTATCACTATACAGTATATACATGTAACAAAACTGTACTTGTACTCCTTAAAATTATGCAAGTTTTTTTTTTTTTTAAAGAAAGCCCGGAATTGGTTCATGGTATTCTGACTATTAGATCAAGTTTTTTTCCTATGATGTCTCAAATATTTATATTTTCATAGTATGATATTATTCTATGATGTGATAATATAATGTGATACCATGATAGAATTCCATACCCTAGAATGCAGTTTGATACTATAACATAGCATTAAACTCTGCCATGTTTCAAACTGATTAGTGCAGCCCAAGGCCAACTAATCAACTTTGTGGGCATTTTTCATTATAGCTCAAAGGTAGCTCTGTTCAATAGGGCAGTCTTTGTTCTAGGAGCCCACTGTGCCTCTTCCCAGCATGATGCAGTGCCTGAGAGAAATAAAAGAGTTGGCTCTCACACAAAGAGGTCGAGGAGTTCAGGAAATGACCTGGGTATGAGAGCAATGGAGCATAGGAAAAGCTGATCTTGAAAAGCAAGAACTGTACATTCCTTGGACTCCTTTCTCTTTTTCTTTCCTCTGGTCTGCATCTGTCCACATGAAATAACAAAATCACCGGCAAGTCAAAAGAACATATTGTGCCAAGAGATAAGACGAGCCTTTGGAAACCCATAAGAAGCTCAGATATACTTCAGCCCTGGGGAAAGAGACTGCACGGGCCATTTGAAAACTGAGATGGACTCTGTGCTCAAGATCAATAGATTTAATATTCGATAGAGTGGCCGCGGTCGCCATGGTGAGCGGGCTCTGGATGTAATTACAAAGTTCAGCTGGATAGATTGCTGGGAGAAATGCTTTATGAACAAAACAGGGTTGGTACCCTCACACAGTTCATCTCCAGCATATTTCTGACAGTCAGAGACAATTCAGAAGACGGTGCATTTGAAGACATAGTAGAAATGAGAATAACTGGGTCACTTCATTCTGGGGCTTTCAAAGACTGCTCTTCTAAATCAGGCTAGATTCTAAACAGCTCCCACTATCTATAGCTATAATTCAGGACTGTGGCTAAATGTTTACCTGACCTCATTTCCCAACTTGAAGAATTAGCTATTAGACAAGTGAAAATAAAATTTCTCCAAAGCAAGCACACTTTCGTCAGCACAGAACCCAATCAAGTAGAACTCGGTAGTATGCATCTCAAGAATGGGAGAGGTCGAGAATAGACTTTGCCTAAGATGCTATCGTGTATCCTTGAAAAGAATGAGATGAACAAAGGGTGGAATGTCATGTTTCTGAGTTATAGGTGGTTCAGTACATTTTGATCATGCAAATTATCCATTTGTGTAGTTGCTCAACAAACGATGTTTCAGGATAGGCAGTTGAGCTTTTTGACTGTGCCATATGCACTCTGAATATTCAGAGATTATTCAAAGGCTACACATTGGTGAAAAACCCCAGAAATAAAGCAAATGGTGGAGGTGGCTTTTTTTTTTTTTACTTTTATTTTAAATTCAGGGGTACAAGTGCAGGTTTGTTACATAGGTAAACTTCTGTCACGTGGATTCGTTGCACATATTATTTCATCACCCAGATATTAAGCTTAGTACCCATTAGTGTTGTTTTCCTGATCTTCTCTCTCCTCCCACCCTCCACGCTCTGAAAGGTCCAAGTGTGTATTGTTCTCTCATACGTATCCATGTGGCTTTTTTAAACATAACTTTTTATTTTTGAAATAATGGTAACTTCTCATTCCACTGTTAAAAAATAATACAGAGATCCACGTACCCTTTACCTAGTTTCTCCTAATGGTAATATGTCACATGACTATAGCACAATGTCACAACCAGGATATTGATAGTGATATGATCCTTTAGCCTCATTCAGATTCCCCCAATTGTTTTAAGTGTGTGTTTGTGTGTGTGTATGGAATTTTAGTTATATATAGATTAATATAGCTATCACCACAGTTAAGATACAAAACAGTTCCATCACCTCAAGGGTCTGTCATGTTGCCCTTGATGTAGCATTTTAATAACCTTTAAAGGAAAGGTGAGAAATATTTCATTATTTCAATTATGTGGGAAAAACAAACAAAAAATTATGCAATTTTAAACACTCATTTTCAAGTTTCTTTCATTTTCTATGTCCATATTCTCTCCTGGATTGGACTGCTACAAAATATAATTAATCTGATTTCACAGAGTTCCAATATTTTTGCATGGTCATTTTAAGGTATATAGTTGGTTGTTAATCAGTTACTTCCATTATACCACACATGACCCATCGATTCCATGCCTGGGCATTTATTTTAGAGAAACGAAAAGTTACATTTGCCCATAAACCTGTGCACAAACATTCACAGCAGCTTTTTATGTAGTTGACAAAAGTTAGAAGTAACTCACATGTCCTTGAGTACATGAATGCGTAAACAAACGGGAACATCCATGCAATGGGGTGCTACTCAGCAACCGAAAGGAAAAAAAATGGATACAAACACCAGCTTGGATGGATCTCAAGGGCAATGTGGTAAGTGAAAAAAGCAAATCAAAATACACCCTGTATGATCCCACTTATAAAACATTCTCAAAAATGACACAATTAGAATGATGAGAGATTAGTGGTCACTCAAGGTCAGGATTGGGAAGAAAGTATGAATATAAAAGAAGTTTTATGGAGTTTCTTTGTGGTGGTGGAACAGTTGCTGTCTTAGGGCTGCTTTGACAAAAACACAAAAGAGTGGGTGGCTTATACCACAAACATTTACTTCTCACATTTCTGGAGGCTGGGAAGTTCGAGATCTAGGAGCCAGCAGGTCCACTGTTGGGTGAGGTCCTGCTTCCTCTTTGTACCCTCACATGGCAGGCTTAGAGACAGAGAGAGAGAGAGAGGAAGCAAACCCTTTTCTGTCTCTTCTTATAAGGGCACTAATCCCATCATGAGGGCTCCACCCTCATAATCTAATCACATCCCAAAGGCCTCACCTTCAAACACCATCACACTGGAGATTAGGATTTCAACAGATGCATTTGGTGGGTTTGGGGGGACACAAACATTCAGTCTATAGCAGTTATGCGTCCTGACTATGGTGGAAGTTACATGAATCTACACGTGTGATAAAGTTTTACACAACTATATATGCCCCTCCCAAACATGTATGCATATAAAAAATAAGTGAAATTGGAATTAGGTGTATACTTTAGTTCATAGCATTATATTATACCCATGCCAGTTTTCAGGTTTTGATAATGCATTATGTTTTAAAAAGATGCTAACATCAGGGGAAGCTGAAAAAAGGATATAAAGAAATTATCTGTTCTACTTTCACAACTTTTTGGGAGTCTAAAATTATTTCAAAATTAAAAAATGAAAACAAAACAAAAAATTCCCCCCAATTTGCAGAGAAGTTAGCTAATATTCAAATACGTTAAATAATTTACACTTATTTTTTAAAACCCTCAAGCCAGTAAAAGGCCAAACTGAGATTTGAACTCCAGGACTTCTGAGTCCAAATTCAGGGCTCTTTATACCACAATGCTCCTATTAGCCATGTGTTTAGCTTGAGCAGATAAACATTCAAGTGACAGCTGAAGGTCATTTAAGTAGATAGAAGAACATGTTCAAGGTCAGGAGGTAAACAAAAGCAAGGAAAGAAAGTACAAACCATCAAAGCCTGATGGGCAGAGGAAAGCACGGGGCTGAGAGAACTGCAGCCACGAGGGGGACAAGAACAGGGACAGAGGGAAGGAGAGGGTGTAGGTTGTGAACAGGATGCCTGATTTGAAGATGGAGTGACTCCTGATGATGATAGACCCTCGAAATAGCCCCAGAGAGGAGATGAGTGGACGGATCCTACTGAAAGTAAAGGTCTGAGTATGAGATGGTCAAGGAATTGCGAGGCCTAAGAGTCAAGTGAGTGGTCCATTGGGACATTCAGGTGAGCCAGAATGATGCAAGAATGTGGTGGACAGGAAGACGAAGCTCTATCCCTCCTCACAGTATAAGCATCTTGGGGGTAGGTACTGTGCTTTATTTATCTTTGCTCATCACACAGAGCCTACAACAATGCCATGGACTTAAGAGTGCCAATGATGTTCGCTGAACTAATGAATGAATGTTCTCATGCCCTAAGAACCTGAAACAGTTACTGACTCTTATTTAGCCCCGATTTTCCAATGAGGGAGTACCTTTGGTTGATAAGCATGAACCAAAATGACCATTAAATTTCATCTAAAAATATGTTAATATCAGTTTCCATAATAAAGATGAAGCAGCTTACTAAATTTTGTTTAAACTGTCATCTTGTCATATATTATAAAGTAAATATTAACCCACAGAGTTCTGATTATCACTAACATCTTCTTTTTTTTTCCCAGACTGAGTCTCGCTCTGTCGCCCAGGCTGGAGTCCAACGGCACGATCTCGGCTCGCTGCAAACTCTGCCTCCAGGGTTCAAGCAATTCTCCTGCCTCAGCCTCCCGAGTAGCTGGGACTACAGGTGCCCACCACCACGTCCAGCTAATTGTTGTATTTTTAGTAGAGATGGGGTTTCACTATATTGGCCAGGCTGGTCTCAAACTCCTGACCTTGTGATCTGCCCACCCCTGCCTCTCAAAGTGCTGGGATTACAGGTGTGAGCCACCGCACCCAGCCACTAACATGTTATAATGTATTCACATCTGTATGCACACACCTATACACACACCTTTCCATTCAGAGAATTAAAATGTAAGGCGGTATTCAGAGTTGATCTACCATGGTCTTGATTTTAGAGTTGTGCTGTCCAATACAGTAGCCACTAGCACCACGCCGTTGTTGAGATTTAAATTAAATAAAATTAAAAATTCAGTTCCCCGTTTGCACTAGCCACACATCAGAGGCACAATAACAGCATGTAGCTAATGGTTACCTTATTGGACGGTGCAGATACAGAACACCCTCATCATCTCAGAAAGTTATATGGAATAGCATTGCCTAGAGCAACCCATAATGACTCACTAATTTGTCTTTTCTGATCCTTTCCTGCCCCACTCACACCACAGTGTCACCTAAGTTCAGTACTCCACTCCTCAGTGGGCACCTTACATCCAAAATGCTGCACTTAACATTTATTAGGTTACTTTTCAGCACAAGTACATAAAATTTGACTGTATTAGAATCCTGCTGTCTTTTATATAAACATATCAGATTTTATGACTATTAATATCTCATAATATATGTTTAATATGGTAAGAAGTGTGTCAGACAGAATAACAATGCCCCAAAGATGCTATGTCCTAATCCTCAGAACCTATAAATGGGTTTTGTATTACACGATAAAGGGGAATTGAGGGAGCAGACGGAATCAAGTTTGCTAATCAATTGATCTTGAATGGGAAAGACTGTTCTGGAGTATCTAGGCAGTCCCAATATAATCACAAGGTTCCTTAAAAGTGGAAGAGAAGGGGAAAAGAAAGGTCAGTGTCAGAGTGACGCAATATGCAAAAGACTCAAGCCATGGCTGGAAAGGAACAGAACCCTGCCAACACCTTGGTTTTAGCTCAAAATCAGCGTGGACTTCTATACTCCAGAACTGTAAAAGATAAGCAATATGTAGATTTAAACTGCTAAGTTTGTTGGTAATTTGTTCCAGCAACAATAGGAATCTAATAGAGAGGTTTCCTAAAAGTCAATATAATTGATGTAACTTTTATTTGGTTATTTAATTTTTTATTTCTTTTTTATTTTGGTAGCTGTGGGGAAGTAGATTGTAAAAGTATTAGTGATACTTTAAGTCTCGGAAGTTTTTTGTTTTAGTTTTTGTTTTTATTTTTTCCCCTAGACTTTGAAGCTTCAAAATTGGCCTTGTAAAACTTTGTGGCAGTGAATGGAAGAAAGGTTTGCAGAGGAAGAGAACAGGCCTTGAGCTGAGTATCCAAGCATGGAGTTGCTAATGTAGTACAGTTGTTTGCCTGGAAATGACTGAGGATAAAATTAGCTAGCCTATTTTGCTTAAGGAAATGGGCAAGGAAATGATATAATCTTTAAGAACATTAGAAAAGGAAATTCATAATTTATATTAGGGAGTAATTTCATTTATAATAGCAATAATACAATTGTTATATTGTGTTTAGTCACTGAGATTTATGTTATGAGTTTTTAACCCCATGTGTCATTTTTTTGGTTTAATGTGTTTCTGCAGACAATAAACATAAGAAAATAAAGCACTGAATTTAGCATCAAAGTAGTAAACTAGGTCTAACGTATTTGGGATGAGAAGAAATTTGTAGGGACCTATACTAAAATACAACCTAGAGTTCTCATATGTACCAAAAGATCATGGTTTAGTAAGTGCTAAGAAATCACTTCTAAACCTTCTGAAAATTCGCACACTCATCCCCTTTTATGCTTGCCTGAAATTTTCACATTATGAACTGACAGGGTTTTCTCGAAGCTTTAAAGGCCAATGTTAAAATGCAACATGGAATTGACAAAAGTAGGAAAGGCCAAAAATGAATAAACAAAGTAAAGGTTTTGATAGATGACAGAAGAAACCAAACAGCAGGTAAGCTCATGGAAGCTGGTATGCAAATGATAGACAATTTCTTGGTCAGTTTCTTCCAGCAAATCTATTCTGAATGAACCTGCCAACAGCCCTGAATAGCCTGTGTCCACTCTCAGAGCCTCTGAGATCCGCCACATTCCATCTCTTCAGACCCATGTGTCCAGCTGCCTACCACACACCTCAAACTCAACACATCCCAAACTGAACTATTCAAATTCCTTTCTACCCCATACCTGCTCCTCGTCACATTTTTCCTGACCCAACCATTCAAGCTGGAAAGTTCAGTGATCCTTGACTCGTTCCCTCTTCCACCCCTCACCATTTCCAGCCCATCACCAAATCCTCACCATCCCTCCTCCTCTGACCTTTTAGGTACACGCACTTCACATCCATTTCCAGAGCTCATTTCCAAAGCTCGTAAATCTCATGGGTTCTTGTGGAAACTGTAATTGGTCCCTCCTAACTAGTCCTGTCAGTGAAAAGGATGTATAACCACTGGACATCGCTCAAATTATTTTATTTAAAAATATTTTTGTATGCTTGTTATCTGAAAATCACTGTAAAGACATGTCCCTTGATATCAAAAAGTTCTAGTGGGATCAAGAACAATAATAATACAGAACAATAATAAAAATAACTGCAGTTACTACTTATTGAGTGTCTTTTATATTTTTGGCATTGTTACAGATGCATATATTGTCCCTAATAATCATAACAGCCCTACAGGCAGGAATTATACTCATTGTATAGCTGTAGATATGGAAAGCTCAGAGTCAGAGAAGTTACTAACTTGACAAGATCTCACAGTCCCGAGTAGAAACCTGAATTTCTTGAGGGCAGAGGCTATAATAATAGCCTATATTATACAATATTGTAATAAACTATATTTATAAATATATATAATATAAACTTACTATAATCCATTATAGGAAATGTTTATAATCCATTATAACAACATACTCATATATTATATAAACTATATTATATAATAAAACCTTTTCTTTTCTATTTAATCTCAGAATTTAAAAAATTCAAAGTGCCATATATTATATATTACATATAAACTTATTATAATCTATTATAAAATGTTTATAATCCATTATAATACACTGTTTATATATTAAACATTATATAATAACATAATAAAAACTTTTCATTTTTATTAATGCCAGAATAAAAAAAAAAATCAAACAAAGCAGTGGCTGGCTTTATAGATAATGACAAACAGTCTAAGCCAGAGGAAAGCTATAGCCTGTAGAATGGCATTCATATTCCTTAAACAGCGTCCATATCAAAGCGTCAGGTTCTTCCTATTTATGTTTGTGAGCTCTAATTATCCTTAATATACCTTGGTCCTATCATTTCTCACTGCTCTTACAAAGAAAATGCATGCAGTTAATGAGATTTTCTCCACAGGAGCACTGTGATCATTTAATGAAAGAATGCCTGTGGATTGCCTACCACAGAGCCTGACAAAGAGTAGACCCTCTATAAGAAACAGTCAATACAGCATAATGGCTAAGACAGTGGGCTGCGTAATCAGCTTGCTTCTACTCCTTAATGCTGTGTGACTTTGGCTAAGTCACTCAACCTCTCTGAACCTCAGCCTTCTCACAGGTAAAAATGTGGCAAATAATAATACTACCTATATCATGAAGTTCCTATGAATCCAATTGGATAATGCACATAAGCACTTAGCATGATTTAGTAAGCCATTAATAAATAGTAGCTTTCAGCTGTATCTTGCCTCCTCCCCAGGAAAGCAGAATTGCACTAAAAGTGTTATAGTGAGAAGAGAAATCAGTGTCCACTTTTCATCCACTGCATTTATATAGACACTAGGCTTTTTTTGCGAAAAGTGTACTGGTTTATCATCTGAACAGAAAGAGAGCAAACCATGGGATTTGGGAGCTCAGAGAGAACATTAGCTGAAATCTAGCTCGATCTGGCCAAATTCAGAGATAAGATAGAGGTTCATCAAAGAAAATCCACTTCCCGATGCTGCAAGATTTATTTAAGGCAAACCCA
This sequence comes from Papio anubis, assembly GCF_008728515.1. NCBI lineage: Eukaryota > Metazoa > Chordata > Mammalia > Primates > Cercopithecidae > Papio > Papio anubis. The sequence continues at coordinate 12,725,525 of NC_044990.1, read as the reverse complement.
AGAGTAGATTCCAACCTCTCGTTTATAATCCCATGCTCGTTCAACTACGAAAAAATGGACACATTTTTGGAGGTCAGTTCAATACCTTCTCATGTGTTAGAAATTCTAAAATAAATCGCTAGTCACATTGTTCCCAAATGTCTGTGATTATATTAATTTAAATAAACTATGACTCAGTTTTTAAAAATTCAAGTAAAAGGGACTTTATATGCTACTAAACACGTTTCCAAATTATTTAAAATGGGTTAAGATAAAAATATGAATACTCTCATTGAGTTAAGGTTTTTAAGATTAAATGAGTTTTATAAAACCACTCAATAAATTCAGAAAGCAATGAACATTGATTAAAATAAGGATCATCAACAAAAACTTTGAAAAATAAAGTAAGGATATTAAAATTGAGTCAGGGGTGTTTTTGCCTTCAGGGAGATCCTATCTGCCAATTCCCTGACAGGACAGACCACAGAAGGGCTTCTCTAGCAGCTGTATCTTCAGCTGTATCACCTGGGAGCTAATTGTTTAAACTGTTTGAATATGCTGGGTATGCTCATTTATTGGGTAACTATTGATCAAAACTTCCTTTACTCCAGGCATGGTGGTAGGAGTGGGAACTGAAATAATAAAATAAAATAGGGTTCCTGTCTTCAAGAATCTTTGGGTACAATAGGAGAAGCAGACAAGTGATAAAGAAGCTGCAATCCAGGATAATGGATATCAGTAGTTAACGCTTAGGATAATCAAAATCAACAGCTAACATTTGTGAAACATGTGCCCAGCACTATACTAAACACTTTCAAATTGTTTCACAAAACCCTCTCAGAGGGCTGCTTTGATTAGCTTCAGAAAACTGAGGCCAGGAATCTGCCCAAGGCCACGGAGCCAAAAACCAGGACTCAAACCTCGGTCAGCTGAGCCCACGTCCCGTCTGTAAGTGACAGTTGCTCCATGAGTGATTGATGGGGAGCATATAACATGCAACGGCACCCCCAGGAGAGGCTCCTAACCCAGGCTTAGTGGATCAGTGCCCATTTCCTAGAGGGCCCCTGAGCCTTGAAACCTAAAGTGAATTGGGATCGTGCTGGTTGGAGGAGGGTAAGAAACACCTTTCAAGTAGGCAAGTGAGTGAAAGAGGACTCGCCTTCCCACTGTCCTCAGGATTGTATGTGGCCTTCAAGTCCCTTCTTGGTTTGACCCAGCCTCAACTCTTTACCTCTATCTACTCATAGGCTTCTGAAAAGTTAAATGAAAAGTTTAACATTTTTCAGTTTCTTTAAAGGACCAAGTTTGCTTTCCTTGCTGGATCTCTGGGCGTGCCACTCTTCTGCCTAGATTGCAGTACTGCTCCTAGGTAATGCTTAGTCATTCTGCAGGTCTCAGCTTAGATATTGTTTCCTTTAGGGAATCTTCCATGAGTTCTCTCCAGGCCCTCCCCAAAGTGGCTTTAGGGTCCCTACTATGTACTATGCACTCCTATTGCCCCCCTCTATTTTTGTCATCACGGTAGTAAGTATGCTAATAAATCCACCTTCAAACATCTGCCTTCTCTGTGAGACTCCATAACTTCCATTAGCAAGGTTTGTTTTACTCATCACTGTATTCCCAAAGTGTGGCACAATGCCAGGCACACAGTAGGTACTCAATAATTATTTGTAGAATGAATGAAAAGATCTAAGTGTATGGAGTAACATCCCCATCTTGTGGCCTTTTGGAAGACGCCACGTAAAGTCTTAATCCCCTGCTGTATTTTCAATACCGAAAGCACAGGTGGACTTTCAAGATCCTTACTCCGTGCACTGGATAACATTAAAATAAAAATGAGATCCCATCTCCAAGTTCAATGTTTCCCATGGTTAGTTAACACAAAGCAGGATAAATAGTTGGAAGGGAATCAACCTGAATATATGGCTCTAAACAGAAGTGAGTCACTTAAACCAGACAAGCCAGTTGCCTTGTCCACTTCCATTACAGAGCAAAGGATTTTATTTAGGTTTACCATCTGGAAGGACATTTTCCAGGTATATATTTCCTCATGGACTGAATCATTCTCAGTTGGATTTACAGCCTACTTCCAATCATAGAGCTCAGATGGAAGGAGAAAGCAGATAGTTTGGAGAAGAACCCAGCTAGTGGCCGGGCACAGTGGCTCAGGCCTTTAATCCCAGAACTTTGGGAGGCCAAGGTGGGTGGATCACCCAAGGTCAGAAGTTCGAGACCAGCTTGGCCAATGTGGCAAAACCCTGTCTCCAATAAAAATACAAAAAATTAGCCAGGCATGGTGGCGCATGTCTGTAATCCCAGCTATTCAGGAGGCTGAGGCAGGAGAATCACTGGAACCTGGAAGGTGGAGCTTGCAGTTAGCCGAGATTGCACCACTGCACTCCAGCCTGGATGACAGAGTGAGACTCTGTACCCAAAAAAAAGCACAAAGCTAGTGAGTGGCATATCTGGCCCAGTGTCCCCATCACGCTGCCTCTGCTGTCACAGTTGGGTTTGTTAATAATTGAGCTATGATTAGTGTGTGGCAGAATAGAATGATGGCATGTTGTTGTTTAGCTCATTTCGTTATGGACTAATCATAATTAGCATGCAACTTCTCTCTTTATGTGAGGTCCAGAAGAGGATGATGGCGCATAAAGTTATTCCCAAAGTGGGATGCTTTGAAAATGTTGCAGAGAAAGAGCAATAACATTAAAGTTTTATAGAGAGCTAAGAATTAGAGTGAAAATTTTTATATACAAAAGCATTACATTTTGACCGACAAGTCGATTCATCCCCCAAATAATAATCTACAACTTCAGAATCTTAGACTATTTAAAGAAGAAAGATGCTTAAAGGAAGACTAACTCTGATTAAAATGAATAAACATTTTTACAGGACTTTGACGTCCTCAAAGTAATTATTTCAGGCAGTTACCAGAGCATTTCCTGTGAGCCATGAAATGAGCACATCACATAGACTATCCTATTTACCATCATCAACAACAAGGGCCTGGTAAGTAGGTGTTTTCACACCCATCCTAAAGATGAGGAGATGGAGCAAAAGAGGGTGAAGGGTCTTGTTCAAAGTCTCATCGTGAGTAAACAGTGGACCCAAGATTCAAGGCACCAGAGTCTAGAGTGCCTGCTTTCATGTCCCTTTGCAAAACCAAAAGTTAAACATACCCTCTCTCTGTTTGTTACCCTAAAATGTTTTAAAGCTGTATCAAAGTTATGACCTCACTTCTCAGACACTCCATGGATGTCTTTGCTGTCCTTTTGCCCAACAGAAATTTCCGGTATAATAATAAGGCACAGTGAAGTCAAAACAGCAGAGTATTTGGAATTGAAAAACAGGCGCTTTGGAATAGTTTAATCTTCCACTATATCAAGTCACTTAATCTTCCTCGAACTTTTCTAAATCTGTAAAATGGGTGCAACATCTATTTCACACAGTTGTTGAATTTCATGAAATAATATCTTTAAAAAGCCCTGGGACATGAGGGTTGCTCAAACATTTGTTGGTTCCGACTCAATGATTGTCTGTGGACTCCACAACCCCCTCTAAAATTGGCACCCCCCACTCCACTCCATTGCATATAAGAAGCCTGGAGGTGTAGAGTTGGTCACTGAGACATTGGATTGATACGATAAATTTCTTTGCTAATATTTGAAACATTCTCGAGGATCCTATTAAGTTCAGACAAATCTTTTCCCTCAATTTTGTCTCCTAAACAAACCAAATTTAGCCCCTTCTAGTCACAGGCCTAGGTTGTTTAGCCCAGCTGTAAAAGTTAATTGGCTCTTTAAGTCATCATTGAATGTAGAGGAAACATACAAGCCCAAATGAAAACGTTCTTCATTTATTTTTCAGATAGAAGTAATCACCAATGATTCACTCATTCATTTAACACCCTGCAAACATTTAAACATTTATCGAGTGCCTACTATGTATTTTTGGGAGGTTTTTTTGGTTTTTTTCTTTTCTTTTCTTTTTTTAGAGGTAATTTTGCTCTTGTTGCCCAGCCTGGAGTACAGTGGTGCCATCTCAACTCACTGCAACCTCCACTTCCCGGGTTCAAGCAATTCTCCAGCCTCAGCCTCCTGAGTAGCTAGGATTACAGGAATGTGCCACCACACCTGGCTACTTTTGTATTTTCAGTAGAGACGGGGTTTCTCCATGTTGATCAGGCTGGTCTCAAACTCCCGACCTCAGGTGATCCGCCTGCCTTGGCCTCCCAAAGTGCTGGGATTACAGGCGTGAGCCACTGCACCTGGCCGTTTATTTTTAATAAAATATAATGCCAAGTGTTCAGAATATTTGGAGATTGGTAAAGTTCATATAAGTTGTAAATATTTTTACTCCATCTTTCAATCATTTCCCAAGAATTAAATTCCAAGAGCGATGAGTTTGCACTGTCTGTGAGTAGCACAGACGTGTCTGAACTCTCCACGCTGGCGACCTTCCAGCACTAATCAGGCCTTCTCCCCTCCAGTGCCTTTGGTAATGGGCATCTCCCTTTCCAATTCAGCCACTTACATCATATTTAAGATTGTGAATAAGTTTTCATTACCACACACTCTGCCTTTTGTCACAGCCCAGGGACAAGAAGTCGAACAAACAAGTAGATATTAGGCAAGTGTTCTCTTATCTCTCGCCACAAGGATAAAACAAAAAAATTGAAGAAACAAATGCAACCTCCTGTCTGAACCTTAATAAAAGAATTAAGAACCAAAGGACTTTGAAATACTATTATAAACACTGAGTACTACTAAATACTACTTGGTACAAGCAGGTATGCTTTTATAAACACTGAGTACTACTAAATACTACTTGGTACAAGCAGGTATGCTTTAAGAACTCTAACTGAACCACAGTCTCTAACTGAACCAAAATCTTAAGTGTTTTGCTTTTACTAATCTGTACAATAGTGGGGATACTGGCCCTCCTACTCATCCAGAGGTCAGGCAGACTGAGTGGCAAAGGTGCTGTGCCAAGTGAAGAGAATGGCCCCAATGTTATATAAATGTTACTACATGGTTTAGTCTCCAGAAATCTCTTCTGCCTTCTATATTGTTTGTTTTGAGAGAACGGGAGAGGCGATAATGCAAGGTAGAGGGATGTGGCGAGCAGAATGGCCTCCAAAGATGTCCACGTCTTGCTCCCTGAAACCTGTGAATATGTCGCCCTACATGATGAGAGGAACTATGCAGATGTGACTAAATGAAGCATCTGGAGGTGGGAGATTATCCTGGATTAGCTGGCTGTGGCCAATGTCATCACAAGGGTAGCTGGAAGAAGGCAGCAGGAGGGCCAGAGTCAGAAGGTGGGATGATAAAAGCAAGAAGTTGGAGGGATATGAGGAAGGGATCATTAACCAACGATTGCACAGGGCCTCTGGAAGCCGGAAAAGGCACAGACATGGATTCTTCCCTGGAGCCTCTGGGAGCAAGCAGCCCTGCTGACACCTTGACTTTAGCCCAGTGAGAATGACTGCAGACTCTGAGCTCCAGAACAGTAAAAGGATAAATGTGAGTTGTTTTGAGCCACTTGATTCATGGTTATTTGTTATGGCAGCTATGTAAAACTAATACAAGTACAAAGCTTTGTTCTCTAGTTACAAAGACCAAATGACTAAGAATCAGAACACTTTGGTTCCAATTTTGTCTCTGACATTACTAGCTGTGTAATCTTAAATGAGTCACACTGCCTCTCTGGGCCTCGATTTACCATATACCAGAGGGTTCCACCTTCTAACTCTGAGGGTCTACAGGGGACACAGTGTGAAATGCACAGAGACACTTATATCAATATCCTCCTTGTCCTCGTGATGATATTCTCAATTTTAATTTATACTCTCCTTCCCCTATTATACCTCAAGCAATGATAAAGCCAGATAATAAATTCTAGACATTGGTACTGAAGACATAGAGGCATATAAAATGCATTTATAAACCCTGGGATCTGTTTGACTAGTATACAAGATTTTTTTGGGAAAAAAAAAAAAATGGTGCTACCTTAAGTAGGTTTATTTTTGAGAAAGACCTTAGTTCTGGCCAGACATATGGGCCGGCTGTTCCACTGCACCCACTGAGTGTTTGTCTTCTCCACTCCTGTGCAATAATTTTAATAAAAGCCCTGCAGCAGCCCTCACCCCAGGTGGCGAGCCAGCCCCACCTGTCTCTCTTCCTGACAGACTGTTGAACATGGATGCCTTCCAGAGACGAAAAGTCATTATTCTGCCTTCTCAACCTTTCTGGTTTTGCTCCAGGTAGCTGTTGCAAAATGTGGTATATTTAGAAACATGATGTCAGCTATTTCTTATTTTGCCATCATTGAGATGTCACGTGACTTGAATTTTCCAACAAAACAGATCACTTTTCACACCCGTCCCCATTCTGTACACACAAGAGAAAATTAAATGGATTAGACGGATCCCGCCAATTTATGTTTCATTTCTTCTGAATAAACAAGCCCACCCAGGCACCTGGCACTAGAATTGAGCTGAAGACAGCCAGGCAATGCTTTGCCCTTCACCAGTTCCATGCAAACGATTTTTTATGAGGCTGAGCTGTTCAATGCTTTCAATCTGTCAGATTTTATGAGGATTTTCACCAAAATCAAAACAGAATCCAAAATATTCCGAGCACACATTTAAGAACTAGCTTCTAGGTACTTAGCAACTCTGACAGTAGTTCACTCATGGTATTTTGTCCATTTGACCAAGGATTGCTCATTCCCTTTGTGGAACCACCAAACGAGGATAAGCGAGCTAGACTGGTATACTTCTTTCTCCGAGACTTGTAGAGGGTCAGGTGTTTTACACTGACCATCTTGCTGAACCTGCTCAGCCTCTGAAGGCTTAAGTAATCCAATGGAGGCCTTCTAGGATATGACTTGAAGTTAAGAAGGTGATAAACCTTATTTTAACATATTAAGACACTGGACATATGCTAGGAAAAGATTAACTCTCGCAATGTGAAAAGGCCTGAATAATGAAGTCCTTGTCTCTCTTCCCACTTTCCCTGCAGGATTTGAAGCATCCACTTCTCCTTCCCCTGTACTTCCCAGGCCAGCCCCATCCAGTAGCAAAACTAGATGAGGAAAAGAAAGGCAAAGAACTCACACTGCAGGTGAGACAGAAGGGAGAACTTTGGGAACAGATGGCACAAGAGACATTCAACAATATCTTTCTTTGCAGATAAACATTAATCTTCCTGAAAAGAATTTTACTTTCTACTGATAGTCATTCCATTTTTATATTTTTAAGTTTGTTCATGAAAAAAAGCAGTTGAATAAACAAAAAACAACAATCATGCCCCCTCACCTCACAAAAAAAAAATCTGCACAGTTTTATATACATCTCTCAATTTTTTTGGTTCCCTGTCCCTAGATAGAAATCAAATGTTATCCATGAATCAGTCTTGTAAAGGTCAAGGCTCTTGGTTACAAGCAATGGAGACCAAATGTCACTAACTTAATGAAGCAGAAAAGGCATTTGCTGAAAGGATATTGTGTCGTTAACTCAATCAGCAAACAGGCCAGAGAGTCCGGCTGAGAAAATGGGCAGGACCAGAGTAGAGTGAACAGCAGGGAACCAGAAACATTTTGTCAGGAAGCTACCTCTGGTGACCACCACTGCTGACAGTAAGAACTCAGTGTCACCACCACCAGACACCTCCTGTTCTTGCCTCCAGGATTTTGACACTAGCCACTGCCCTTGCTGGATTCCACATTTATTCTCAACCTAGCACCCAGAAGCACTTCTCAGCTGGCTTTGTATCACTGGAACATTTGAATATTTAAGCCTAGGCAATGGACACATATTCCAGGAGCAGGGGTCACAGGAAGGGAGTGTCTGGCCTTTTTGTTACCTGTGGAGGGTCTTGACTATAAGTCATCCAGGTTCTTGACATTTTGAACAAAGAATTGGACAAAATTCACAAACGAAGCAACAAAACAATGAAACAACAAAAGCACAGAGCTATTGAAATGAAAGTACACTCCCGTACACTCCACAGAGTGGGAGTGGGTTCCAGCAAGCCACTCAAGAGCACTGGTTACAGAATTTTCTGGGATTTAAATACCCTTTAGAGGTTTCCCACTGGTTACTTAGTTACCCTATGTAAATGAAGGAGTGGCCCACAGCCAGTCTGCTTAGTTGGGAGAGGTGACCAGAGGCTGAAGTGAAGTTACAAAGTTACAAGTGAAGACTTGCCCCATGACCAGCCTGATTGGTTGCAGGAGGGGACCAATCAAAGGTACTTTCCATTTTTCATCTGTGAGGCAGTGCAAAGTCAGTAGCCTCTTATCCCTTTGTAACTTGGGTGTGGGGAGGTGGGGTTTTCCTTTTGATTCAGTTCTAGGAAGTCAGTGTGAATCAGCCTGAGGTTCCCTGCCTCCAAGACCCTATTCTCCTGCCTCAATTTCAGCTTCTGTAATGGGAAGTGAGGCCTCCGTTCCACCAAGACTCACATGTTAAAGGTCTCTGCACAAATAGAAGGGAAGGGTGTTGGAGCTTGACTTTCCAAACAATAGCTGATGTCCTGCACAGGTCCTGTTATCTTCGTACCTGATATCCACATGTATTCTTCACTTAAAAACACTTACGCCTCGTATGATGCAATGTTCCTTAAACAATCAAGACATTTTCAAGCTGTCGCAGCAAAGGAAGGCAACCCTAAGCCTTGTCAGTTACTGCTTCCGGCTCAAAGTCTAAGAGCTCTGAGCGATGTTATTTTCCTCTCTATTTCTGTTAGATTCCACCTTAATATTCTGTAGCCAGTGGCCTGAAATGTAAAGTTAACCAACAAAACTTATTTTTTAAATGGCATAGTTGGGAGTAAGGAAAGACAAAGAAAATTAGTCAAAATATACCAATGTATACATGACGTGGTAAAGAAGGAAATATGAGTCCTGGGGTTGTAGCTGATAGTTGTGATTCCTCCGCACTACTGTACAATTCATTTTCCTTTCATCTTCAGCCAGCGTAGTAACTGGTGTGGGGTCTTTAGCTCACGGGTGACACAAACCTTCCTTCCCATCTGGGAGATGCAGCCCTGGTGGGTCTGGTCTATAGGTGGTAGCTGTAGTTTTTCATTAATTTTTACCACTTGATAAAGTAATAATAGGATGTTGCACAGGGAATCATCTATACTCACCTCTTTTGGGTAGTGAGGCCCTATTTCCTCCTGACAGTCAGAATCAATCATCCCATGATTCTTATTTTCCCCTCTTCTCTCAGAAGCACGAGTGGCTTAAAATGATTAAGCTTACTTTCCAATTCTTCTGAAAACTGTTAGTACATCCTCTGGAAGAAGCATTTCTCCCTGAGGTACTAAAATGACTAACAGAATCATAGGGAAAGAAAGCAAACTTTATAGATGGGTCATTAGCTTTACTAGGTAGAGAATCAACTCCCACTTCCAATTCATTATTCCTGGACATGCACATCTCTGAGTTTGGAAGATAGAGTACCATATTTCAGTTGACAGTTTACAGTATATTCTGTATTTTGTAAAATCAGGTATTGGCACTATTATTACATATTCCATTGTCAATTGCACTACTCTATAAAGCTAACTGCTTCTAGTGATGGGGATGGGATGAGATCAGGGAACTCCAAGAGTATTAGCATTGCCTTGTTTCTTTTATTGTATTTAAACTTCCAGTTGGCCCTTCCTACTGTAACAGTCCTTCTTTCATAGGTCAGGAAACTTATGAAGATATTTGGCAATTACTCAGGAAATCTATTCCAATTGTACAGAATATGCACACTTATGTATACATATATAATATTTATAAGAACTAACCATGTTCAAAAATATGATTATTTACCCTATTTACCCTAAACTGGACCCTAATTATTATCCAGCTTTTTAAATACCTATTCCTCCTGGTAGGCCTTCGTGGAATTTCAGAAATTAGTCTAGATTAGAGCCATTGGAAAATTTTCCCTTGGAATATTTAGGTATTTCCTTTTGCCCAGGGTCCAGTTACCATGGTAAATCACTACCAAGAAGGCTTTTAAGGAAAAACTAGTAAGCCTATAAAGAGTATCCCCTTGCGACTTTCTATCGGGCCTTTTCTGAGGGGGCTCAGACCTGCCTTCACTCAAGGGGCTGCAGCTTTTTGATGTGGCTCAGGGCTGAGAATTGTATGAGGCACAATGACTCTCCATTACAAAAGCTCAAGTCAGGACTCTTTGCAATACCTAGAGATGGTTTTATTTCTTATTTGAATTCATTAAGAAAGCTATAGTGAGCTTCGAATCAAAGAACTCATGATCAATTATCCGCCTCTAAACTGTATGGATCACATCCTTCCAGCTGACCATACTGCGTTAACTCTCCCAAGTAACTGCTGTTACTTGCTTGGGTCTCTGGGTGCTTCCCATTGAGTTTATGAGATGATTGCCCTGGCAGCACTTCCCACTGGCATCTCTGCCTACAGAAAAAAACCTCTGGAACTCATCTCAAAGGTGCTCACCTCATCAATATATTTCTCAAAGCCTTGGTGAAGACAGTTCCTTCTAACACCTCTTGGAGGATGTAGTTATGGGAACCACACTTGATTAGCCAATCAAGAACTATTGTCTCTGCTAGACACAGTCTATGGTACACCGAGTTTTGTTTTTTTGAGATGGAGTCTCACTCTTGTTGCCCAGGCTGGAGTGCAATCGCATGATCTTGGCTCACTGCAACCTCCACCTCCTGGGTTCAAGCAATTCTCCTGCCTCAGACTCCTGAGTAGCTGGGATTACAGGCATGAGCCACCACGCCCAGCTTTTTTTTTTTTTTTTTTTTTTGTATTTTTAGTAGAGACAGGGTTTCTCCATGTTGGTCAGGCTGGTCTAAAACTCTCGACCTCAGGTGATCCACCCGCCTCGGCCTCCCAAAGTGCTGGGATTTTAGGTATGAGCCACCGCGACCGGCCACACTGAGTATTTTCTGACAGATACAGTTTACTTACTCTATACCTCTGTAGAACCTAGGTTTTATTCAACTAGCCAAGTCAACAATGAGAACTATTTCCTGCTGTTTGGTCTAGCACATTGAATCCAGAATCTCTGGGATGTGAGTCTACAATGATAAATGGGTTGATTTATAATTGACTGATTGATAAATACATTGATCTATAATTATGCTTTTCCCTCCTTGGTACAGCCTCCTCAGAATTCATTTCCCTGCAGATTTTGCTCATAAGAATTTAGCAAACTCCTATTACTCTTTTCTCATGCCAGCTTTCTCCACCTAGGTTTGCCTTCGCAATTTCTCAAGCACCAACTCCTCCATCACACACACTCAATCCATGCATTCCCATTCCAGATCTAGAGCTGTCACTAGAGAGGATGAGCACAAAGGAAACAACGGCTTCTTACAAGGCAACTCCCTCAGGCAAAGGTACCATGCAATAAATTCTCCTTACCTTCCCAACTTCCACAATAATTGTGGAAACATTTTTTTTTTCATATTTTTATAGAACTTTCAGGTGTTTTGAACTGGGAGGATTACTGTGCACTGTGAAACCACTATATCCCTGGAAACCTCTCCAGCAACAATTGATGCTGGTGATCACACTCCTATTTAGAAATCCTTCTTCCATGCTTCTATGTTTTCATTCTTCTAATTTTGCATCTTTTGTCCAGTTTCTGACTGTTCCTCACTATTCCAAAATGATTTTTTCTTCTCTTTCTTCTTCTCTCTTCTATTTCCACAGTTTGAGCTACAATCAATTGATTATTTTCATCAATAAATCCCTAGGCTTTACCTCTCTTTACATCTCAAAATTGCCTCTGCAACATCGTATGTCCAAAACAGAACTCCCCTTCCTCCTGCGTAACTCACCATAGCTCAGCTTAGGTTCTCGGAATCATATTTGAGTTGTCCCCTCCAAATCTCATGTTGAAATGTGATCCCCTACCAAATAACTCCATAAAGTATCAAAAATCTACACCATTTCTTGGATTATATCACTTTCTACTCAATAATTTCCAAAGGTTTCTCATTACCTTAAAGAAAAAATTCTATAGTTTGAAAACTTAAGACTACTGGTGATCTCCTCAACTTACTCCCAGCCCCATAACTCTACAAACAGATCCAGGTCACCCCTTGACCTCCAGTCACACTTCCCAGCATAACCACAAGTTTCCACTCACTCTCATATCCATCCTTCACGAACTCACTTCAGCATCTCTGTTCATGCTGTTCCATCTTCCAAATCCTAACCCTCTACTCTCAGCTGAGCTAACTAAAGAATTCAAGAACTGAAAGAGAAGACAAAACAAGAGAAAGAGGATACAACAATTAGATGCCAGTCGTGTTCTTGAGAGGATATTCTAGGTAGGCCTAGTCTTTCCATTCTTTGGCTAAGTAATATGGTTGCATGATTGTCCCCTCCAAATCTCACTTTGAAATGTGATCCCCAAGGTTAGAGGTGGGCCTAGTGGGAGGGGGTGTTTCGGTTAGGAAGGCGGATCCCTTAGGAAGGTCTTGGTGCTGTCCTCAGAGTAATGAATGATTTATCATTCTATGAGTTCACAGGAGAGCTGTTTGTTTAAAGGAGCCTGGCACCTCCTCCCTCGTTCTCTCACTCCCTCTTTCACAATGTGATACTGCAGGTCCCCCACTGACTTCCACCATGAGTGGAAGCTTCCTGAGACCCTCACCAGAAGCCAAGCAGATGTTGGTGACATGCTTGCACAGTCTGCAGAACCATGAGCCAAAATAAACCTCTTCTTATAAATTATCCAGTCTTCAGTATTCCTTTATAGCAGTGCAAATGGACTAATACACTAAGTCAGAGAGAGGAGGGGGCAGAAATGACAAAAACTTCTAGATAGACGTTTGGGAGACTGAGAGTAGAGGATCTGTGCCCCATGCCCAGTAGAACTCTGAAAATTGGCAAGATCCCACGGTTCTCAACCTCACATACAAAGAACAAAGAGTACTTATACAGCAGGGCAGTGACAAATCTGGAACAAGGGACTTAGTGCTCTCATGGAGAGCCTGTGTATCCATGCAGTATCAAGCAAGAGAATGATGTCATTGTACCAGGGAGCAGCCAACCACATGGACAGCACGGACAGCCTCTGTACAGAGAGAATTCTTCTGGTTGGAACCAGGAAGACACAGCAATTACCTGGGTAAAATGACTCAAGACTGATGGGAATGAGAATGGCTCAGCTGATGCAGGTGTGGTTAAATGACACAGACCCACAGAACATATGGCTCCACTCAGTACCTGAATGTTGCAAAGTCATGCTGCCTTCTCCCAAACACCCTCTGTCCTCCCATAAATGCAACCTAGGCAGGGTGGGGAAGAGTGCTACGTGCATAAAGATGAACTGTCTGTTACCTAGCAGAGTGAGGACCCCAAACAGAAATTAAACCTAGAGACAGGAATAATAGAAACAGTCTTTTCTTAACTGCCTGATTTTGCACATGAGATTCATATCTGCATATGTGTGTTGCGTATATATGTATGTATTGTTTTCATTCATTACATTACTGATGCAGATATAACTATTGTGATGAAAAACAGTCTATCAGTTAAAAGCACTTTGTGACTGGAAGGAACATCATTCCAAAGACTGTACTTCTAGGTACAAAATCATGCTAACCAACTAACCAGCAAAACAGACGCACATATTCTCTGTGGGAAACACTATATGTAAGGACCTCCAGAAAATTATTTTCACAACTTCTCTTAGAAATGCATGTAAGAATTAATTTATTATAAATAATAGAACCTGACAGCATTGGGAGGCAATTTGTAAATTCCACTCTACGATGAAACAGTGCAGCTGGAAACTTGGGAAATGGACTAAAGACGGCCTTAGAGGTGACTCCAAAACAGCAACCCTCATTATATTTTTAGATCCTGATTTTCCTACTCCTTGTATAATTTGGGAACATTTAAATTGTCAACTGCAGAAAGCAATCAGATCAAAATACTTGAAAATTTAAGACACAGCTATAGAAGATATGCTTTTCAATATGTATATTAAGATATATGAATATATCAAAATATAGAATGTCAAAAATACATGAATATGTAATACATACATATTATATCTATATGTATATTTTAACCTATAACGTGTCTCGCTTTTAAAATATTTTGATATGTGTGTGTATGAATCAGTGGGAAACATACTGATTTACATAAAATCATTGACAAAAGCAGCTTATTAATGTAGAAAACCAGCAGAAAATAGATTAACATATCTAATTATAAAGGATGGGAAGTATTAAAGGAAAAAGCTGCATAAAGACATCAAAGCTGAGTCAAGTCACGGGAAATCTCTAAGCGTTTTCTTCAAAAATAACTGTTAAATATATTTCATTGCAATTATACTTCACAACATGTTCATTCTCTGTCCCTATGGGATTCCATTTTGCATAGAACCTAAATAAAGTATTTGACCAAAAAAAAACAAAAACTTTGCTGAGATTGGATTTAATTACCAGACCTAATTCTTCAGTATGGCACTCAGCCAAATAACTGGGAGAAAATGCTGACTGAGCTAGAGACCTAAGCGACTTAGCTAAGTGGAAGGGAAAACATTTTTGATTAATTGAAAGGACAAATGCTTCATCTTAAAATGTCTAAAGGTGAGACGTATAGAATTAAATAAACCTATAATGCTGTTCAACAGCATTTTTTTGATAATCCTGTGAATTACCGTGTCATCTGAAATTGCAAGAAGCATATTTTCACAGGCAACTTTCTACACCTGAAGTAAAATTTAATGTTTTTAGAGCTTTCAGAATAGGTATTTCTATTGCTCATAAAACCAATTTATTACATTTTCAGGGTTATTTTAATGCAAAGAGTATTCTGCAGTAAATAAGTAAATACCTGTAATTGGTTGCAGTACTTTGGTATGGCACATACCATACCAAAGTGTTGGTACAAAATTGTTAAGTGAAAAATCATTTTGGGAGCCTCTAAGTGGAGGTGTGTGTGTTCTCACAGGTTGAACTACCTCCTTGCCATTGAAGTGCAGTGATTATACATGTTATTTCAAACACAAAAATGGGATCATTTTTCCCTTCCCCCTACCCCCCCTTTTTTTTTTTTAGATGGAGTTTTGCTCTTGTCGCCTAGGCTGGAATGAAGTGGCATGATCTCAGCTCCCTGCAAACTTCACCTCCTGGGTTCAAGCGATTCTCCTGCCTCGGCCTCCTGAATAGCTGGGATTACAGGTGCCCACCACCTCACCCAGCTAATTCACCATGAACAGCTAATTTTTGTACTTTTAGTAGAGATGGGGTTTCGCCATGTTGGCCTGGCTGGTCTCGAACTCCTGACCTCAGGTGATCCACCCGCCTCGGCCTCCCAAAGTGCTGGGATTACAGGCATGAGCCACTGCACCCAGCCTGCCTTTTCAAAGTCATCCTGCAATCAGCAACAATTAATATGCTTGTAAAATATAGAGATCACTTTACTGATATTATTAATTCAACACATTAAAATCAAGTTTATCATCAATGCTCTAAGAAATCTTGAAATTGACATGCAGCCTCTATTTTTATACTTTAAAAATCTTTTTCCCCTTAGTATTTTTTAAGGACAATGACATGAAGCTTTAACTAGTATATTTCACTTTTATGCCCATATACTTTAAAATGTTATGTGATCTGTTCAAATATGTTTCTTAGGTGGGCGTGGTGGCTCTCACCCGTAGTCTCAGCTACTCGGGAGGCTGAGGCGGGAGGATCACTTGAGCCCAGTAGTCTCAGCCTGCAATGAGCTAGGATCATACCACTGCACTCCAGCGTGGGTAACAGAGCAAGACACAGTAAAAAATATATATATTTAATATGTTTCTTAAGTAATGAAAGAGGGGAAAAAAAAAAAGGACTTGACTACTTTAAGACATCTCTGCGGGACTTGCTGGTTTTATGAAAATGAACTAACCAGGAGGAAGTTATTTAAAGGGACATTAATTGGCGGTTGCCAAAGTAACCTCCCCTGATTGGAGGAAAATCATGACAGAGAATCATGCTGCAGACAGAAATATAACACGACTCATTTCCCTTTCTTCTCTCCTTGCCTTGGCCTGCAGGGAAAGAACAAGGAGTTTCTCTCTCCTCACAGCTGCCTGGGACATATGCGGAGTCGATTGTCACGTTAAAAAGCCGAGGGATAAGCAAAAACACATCCAAAGCAGGCAGCCAAAAGGATGAGGAGTCTGGGGTACAAGTCATAGGATGCAACTGGGAATGCCTCCTCTGTAGAGGGGAAGGGCAAGTAAGGAGCAATATAGTCACTGATTCAATCATCTGGAGCAGTCAAAGGTAGATGTCTTTAAATGTGTTTGTGCATCATGGAGGGCAAATTTTACCCCTCCAAGCAAGTGAGTGTGTGGTAGCCAAAAGCCTCCATCCTCCTCCTTCCCTTGGTTTTCCTGAGTCCTCATTTTGCTACTTCAGGTTTCTCTCCTGGCTTTTTTCCTTCTCAAAAAAAAAAAAAAAAAAAAGTGCAACAAACTTAGTCTCCTCCAGCTGCCAAAACAAAATGCCACAGGCGGAGTGGCTTAAACAACAGAAACATATTTTTCTCACAGTTCTGGAGGCTGCAAGTACAAGACCCAAGTGACTGCAGGGTTGGCTTCTCCTGAGGCCTGTCCCCTTGGCTTGCAGACGACCACCTTCAAGCTGTGTTCTCACATGGTCTTTCATCTATGCATGCCCCTGGTGTCTCTTCCTGGTCTTATAAGGACACCAGTCCTATTGGATCAGGGCCACACCCTTATGACATCATTCAACCTTAATTACCTCCTGAAAGACCCTATCTCCAAATATAGTCATATTCATATTGGTGGTTAGGGCTTCAACATATGAATGTGGAAGTTAGGGAGACCCAATTCAGTCCATAACATGCCCAGACAGAAGTGAGTTATTTATCCACCATTATGTATAGGATGGCAACTTTATTTTTTATTTCAAACTGTAAATATATGCACACACATATATATGTGCATCCTAATAATGCTTTATTATAAAAATAATTCATGTTCCTCAGATGGAAAATTTAGAAAACAAAAAATAGGAATTATCCATAGTCTGCCACCCAATCACTGCTAAAATTATGCTCCTTTTCCTCATGACTTTTCTGAGTATATTTCTAAACTTGTCATTTCTATACATACTTTTGTATACTGTTGTCTTGACTCGTTAAAATATAAATATTTTGATATTATTTACCATCCTTCAAAATATTTAATGACTTTATAGTTGTCATCATAATGTTATATGTAGGCTTCATTATCGGGCATTTAGATTATCAACTGTCTCTACTATAAGTATGTTGGGTTAGTTTGTTATTAACCAATGCATTTATTATCCCTCAAAATTCTTGTTTTGCCTCACAATTCTCTTTGAGGCCTTTAGATGTTGCTTTGGGGGAAAGATGATACACAGATTTAGAGTTCATGCTCAGCTTCGGAGTTTTATAACGGAGTTTTGACTCTCACAGCAAACATGAAGCAAAGGTCATTTTTGAGTCTCAAAAGCCTAACTTTTGAGTATCAGATAAAATCATGGTGTATTTGTGGCACTTCATTTATACCAGGAACAATAAATTTGAAAGCATGTGAAAACAGTCAACACAGTTCATCCAGAGTCCCAGAAGTCAGGGAGAGAAGGATGCTGTGGCCACATACGACTGAGTGTGCATTCAGTATCTGAGGATGTGTATATTGTACGTTGTGAATGGAGTTTCACATTCAGGGACTGCGATGCTACAGCTGAAAGGAAAAGAGAGGTCCAAGAAACAGAATTAGAAAAATAATTTTGGGGATAAATTCTTTCTCTAATCTTTGATAGTCTACCATGTTCATTTCCACTTAAATAGATAGATAAATATCTCATTTTTCCATGAATAGAACAGAGATAGCTAATTGTCTATCTCAATATTTATTTTCCACTTTTTCTCTGACAAAAAAAAAATAATCAGTGCAATCACATGCCTCACTCTTCTCCAACCACAGGTATGACCATGGGACCAAATTCTTGCCATTGAGAAATAAGTAAAAGTGTATCAGGTGACTCTAGGAAATCTTCTTAAAAGTTTCCATCCTGGAACATGAACGTGATATCTGGGGCTTCAGATGCCATCTCAGAACATGAGGACAAGTTCATGCTCCTGGGCTTGTACAGTGAAGAGTGGGAAGGGGCCTGGTTACCAACAATTTTGCCAAGTTGCCAGACTAGCCCCAGAATTGCTTTCACCTGAGGAAAATGCAATTCTGTCATGTTTAATCTACTGTTATTCTTTAATATGGGTTTTTCTGTTATATGCTGCCAAACCTAACCCTACCAAATATGTTGTGGTACCTGCTGATTTGGAATAGCTGACAGCTAAGTATTCTCAACCTACAGTAGGGGACCAAGACATAAAACAGAGAACTGTGAAGCTAAAAAGAAACGGAGAAGTCATTTGGCCAAGTGGCTCTATTTTGTAAATTTGATCAAATCTCTCTGGATTAAGGCTGGTCATCCATAAAATAATGTCCACATCTCACCTTCCAGGATGGTTATGATGTGGTCCCTTCTGCTCCATCCTTATTTCACAATATAGAAATTATCCTCAGGAACTGTCAACTCATGTTAGTATCTTGATAAAACATGAACATCATTTCCCCATGTGTTAATTATGTGCCGGTCCCTCTGTTAAAAATACACTTTCTCTGATTAGCCATTTTGCTCAAAAATTCCCTTTTTGATGAAAGCTATCTACCTCCAAACTCCCAGACAGGTTGATCATTTTCTCTTCATGCTGTCTTTAAGATTTATATATTTTTATATTATTGGACTCAGACATGTAAATAAAGTCAGCATCTAACACAATGTTATTTATTTCTATATTCCTAGTACCCAGAACAGAAATATATAGTAAGTGCTGAACAACTGTTTGATGAATTGAATCACATATCACATTAGGAAATTAAGGACTCTGAAAAGGTTACCACACTGGGTTTTGACAGAGCAAAGAGAGCCAAGATTTATATCAAACGCTCAAACAAAAGAGGAAAAAATGAAGCAAAAATATTAATTTCAGTGTTAGCCCCACTAACACTCCCCAGTTTTTCATCTTCTTAATTCACTGGGCTTAAACATGAAGTCTATGGTCAGCCAGAGATGCTGATGGCCTCCGGAGAGCACTGCTCCCATCTCCATGAGACCACACCCTGCACTGTGCTCTAGGGCTTTGTGTTTCCTTGAGGTTCCAAGGGCAGGCAGCTTAAATGTCATCCCCAAAAGAATCTGCAGTGAGTCAGAACCACACATTCCATATGTCAGCTTTGAGCCCATTCTGTAGGGAGAGCTGAAAATGTATCCCCTATTCTATTTTCTGTCCAAAATTATGTCCAGGCATACTGTCTAATGTAGCATGTCAGAGATTCTGCAATGAGATTGGATGCTATCTTGAAGATATTTCAATAACCAAACATCCATAAAGAGATGCCTCTTATTTGAAGACAATTTCCTTGCTATTATTAAATTCCAAGGAAGAAATTTATATCCAAAGATTAGATTGCTTTACAGGTTTAAGTTCAAAGACATGAAAATCTAAAAGAACTAAAGTTTGAAATAAAATTATCTTGCCCTGTATATTGAAGTTCAAAATACAAAGTCCACTTACAAAACAAATACCCTTCCCCTTCACATCGTCTTTTCCGCAGGCTTAGTTGGCAGGACTTCCTGTCTGGGTAGAGTTGGAACCACCTGTCTCTCTCTGGAATGGGTCTGGAGCTTCCAAAGCCTCTCAAGTCGTAGTAATTCAATGCCCAGTCTCTCAGGAGCCTTACTTTTAAAGAATCAAAACAGCTAACAAGACTCACAAAATTACCACACCCCTTTGTCACACCACACTCACCCAATTTAGAAAGCCAGTCTCCTGCGCATAGGTCAATTATTCCAGGTAAAATTGCATTTCCAGAACCAGAGCTACCAGGACCCCAGTAATCCTGGTATCTGAGAGAAAAGGAAAACCTTTCTGGAGTCAATCTCAACAGGACGTCTTTCATTCAAGACCAACTGTCTGTATTCCATGACTTGTTTACTTAAGCCCAGTGGAAAAATATTCCCCCAGGAATAAGTTTATTTTGTATTTATCATTTACAATTACATTTCCATATCAGTTTTTTAACCTTTATTTTGAGTTCAGGTATACATGTGCAGGTCTGTTACATAGGTAAACGTGTGTCATGGGTGTTTGTTGTACAGATTATTTCATCATCCAGGTATTAAGCCTAATATCCATTAGTTATTTTTCCTGATCCTCTTCCTCCTCCCACCCTCCACCTTCTGGTGTCTGCTGTTTACCTCTCTGTGTCCATCTGTTCTCTTTATTTAACTCCCATTTATAAATAAGAACATGTGGCATTTGGTTTTCTGTTCCTGAATTAGTCTGCTAAAGAAAATGGTTTCCTGCTCCATCCAAGTTGCTGCAAAGGACATTGAAACTGTTTCACTTCCTTATACCATATAAGAAAACCAACTCAAGATGGATTAAGACTAAAATGTAAAACCCAAAGCCATAGAAACCCTGGAAGACAACCTAGGAAATGCCATTCTGGACATAGGAATGGGCAAGGATCTCACGGCAAAGATGCTAAAAGCAATTGCAACAAAGGTAAAAATTGACAACTGGGATCTAATTAAACTAAAGAGCTTCTGCACAGCAAAAGAAACTATCAACTAAACAGATAACCTAGAGAATGGTAGAACATTTTTGCAAACTATGCATCTGACAGAGGTCTAATATCCAGCATCTATAAAGAACTTAAACAAATTTACAAGAAAAAAACAAGCTCATTAAAAACGGGCAAAGGACATGAACAGACGCTTTTCAAAGGAAGACACATAAACAGCCAACAAGCATATGAAAAAAAGTTCAGCATCACTGATCATGAGAGAAATGCAAATCAAAACCACAATGAGATACCGTCTCACACCACTCAAAATGGCTATTGTTAAACAATCAAAAAATAACCGGTGCTGGCGAGGTTGTAGAGGAAAGGGAATGCTTATACATGCTGGTGGAAGTGTAAATTAGTTCAACCATTGTGGAAAGCAGTGTGGCAATTCCTCAAAGACCTAAAAATAGAACTATCCTTCCACCAAGCAATCCCATTACTGGTATATACTCAAAGGATTAAAAATCGTTCTATCATAAAGACACACACACATAAGTTCACTGCAACACTATTCACAATAGCAAAGACATGGAATCAACCTAAATGCCCATCAATGATACACTGGGTAAAGAAAATAAGGCACATAGACACCGTTTCTTTACATTTCCATTTTTGTGGAAAAAATCCATCTATGTTTCTTGTGTGCTTGCTCAGAGCATTAAGAAATATAAAATCAGATCAACTTAGAAAAAATACTGAAAGTTTATTGTGCATACTAAGAACAGTTCTCAAACTGGGAGACCTCAAACTGAAAGTAGTAAGAAGCCTCGAGTATAGCAGCCACAGTGCAGATTATAAAGCACAAAGGAGGAGTATTTTAACCTTTTTTTTTTTGCTTGTTGTATATTGCCATCCCTTTTAGGGAAGTAGAGTTCTTTAAGTTCATTTGTCTCTAGTTGATTGTTTTGATTTCAAGTAAACCATGCTCATAAAGCTTATGTTTTGTGTTTCGGTCATGATTAGAGCATTAAGGGGAAATCAGGATTACTTTAAGTTTTGACTACATGGTTATGGGCAGTTGGCCCTAGGGTATATCTAAACTGTGGCCTTGGTTCTTCCATCTTCTTTAATAGTATCATTTGAGGCATTTCTGTCTCCTTGCAAATTTGAAATAGACACCTGAAATAGCAGCAGCCAGTCCCCAAAATCACTGTGGGTTCTTTCTTCCCTTCGAGCATATCCAGAACCTCTATTTCCATTTTTCCCATAGAATCTTGGGTTTTTAAGTCCCTGATGGTGCCCTCAATTCAGTCTCTAATCCATGCCACACGTGCACCATCTCTCAGGGGCAGCCGTTCTTAGTCCTGTGTCCACCATCCGTAGCTATGGAATTACTTGGGACATGAAACCCATCTGCTAGGAAAGACTTCTCCTTCGTTCATAATTTGCCTTAGCTGAAGAATCACCACTAACAGATCCCTGCACTAAAGCAATTTTGTTGCTTCTGAAATTAAATTTCTGATGCACTGGTATTTAATTTCCCTGTGCTAGTCCCCAACCCCTTTCAGGAAGGCTACTTGAGTTTCTTAACAATTTAGTCTACTTCTTAAACTGGTCCTTTTTCTTCTCTAGTCTGTGTAAGAGCTAATGCTGCCTGCTGGAACTTGGTGGCTGCCTTCCACTTATTTTGTCTTTGCTTTCTGTCCCAGGCAGTTATTTTTATAACTACTCTGGATTCATCTATGAAGTCTACCATAGTAACAGAGAAGAAATAACAAGCCCTCTGTTCACTGTTCAAATTTTGTCGACTCTACTCTCGATGACACGGATAATCTCCTCAAGAGATTCTTCCATCAGACAGTTAACAAAAACCTGAACTTGGTCTCTGATTGTCACATCTATATTTCTTCATATCTTTCTACTGCCTTCCATTAAGATCCTAATTTCATAAATTCATCAACTAAGGTCAATAAGTTCTCTCAGAGTAAATGCAATGCTTGTATCTCCTCTGTGATGATTGCATAACATGGAAACTCACATAAGAAATACTTTGAATATCTCTTATGCATTTTCTAAGTCTGTCCAGATGTGTATAACTCCTTGGTACAGCTGTTCCAGTCTTTAAGTAGTAGTTCCCCAGCTGCTCCAAGTGAGGTCCTGTGGGTTTAGAAAGTCACCTCTCAGTGACTTGGGTTTTCTTGGGGTTATCATCCTAGACTTCTCTCTCTTAGATTTCCTTAGGTTCCATACACCTTATGCTCTAGTAATAACAAACATCTTTCCCTCCCTAAAAGCAGTTAGAATTTGAGTACCTTTTTCTGCCCCTTGTATGTTCGTCTAACTCCATTTTCGAGGTACCTCTCTCCCTGTACACTTTCTTAAAGTGAATAAATAATCTTTAGGTTCTACACACCATTTATGATCTAGTAACAACAAACATACCTTTCCCTCTTTAAAAGCAGTTAGAATTTGGGTACCTTTTTCCGCCCCTTGTATGTTGGTCTAACTCCATCTTCGAGGTACCTTTCTCCCTGTACTCTTTCTTAAAGTGAATAATCTCTTCCTCCAGCTTATCCTGCCTACGTTCCTTTATTAATCTTCCTCTGTTTCTGGATTTAATGGAACCGAAGTACCATCTTTTAACTGCTCTATTTTTTTCTTGTTTTCTTGAGCAAATGGGATAATTGGAGGCAACTAGTTCCAGGCACAGAACACTTTGATATCCTTGTGTTTGGGTTTCTAATAATGTCATTTAGTTGATTTTCTGTCTCAAGGGGATAGCAATTTCTTTCTAATAAGAGCCCACATCTCTTATTTCCTAATTAAGTCTAATGCACATCTATGGTGAAATCACAATTTGGGTCTCAGCTAGCAAGTCAGGGTTAGAACTTAAGGTATTAATGTATTCGGAGCCAATTTGGGATTCTATAATGGGAGAGGGAGTCTTAAAAGTCTGTGGAAATGCCACGTGAAAGGTTAGCAGGTGCCTTCACAGCCCTCCTTGATCCTGAAAGAGGTCTTCTCTTGAATCTGGAATACCCAATCTTGATTATCTAGTTGGTGTTTATACTAACCATGTAGACCTAGAGCCCCTCTAGTGCTCTGTTATACATGCAGAGCTAGTTGCCTTTCAGTTTAAAAGTGGCAAATATTCTTCTGATCACCAAGGGTTAAAATGCCTGTAAAACTCTTCTCTGCAATGGAATCTTGTCTCAATTTAGGACAAGGATGGTCTGTGCATTAAGCTAAAGCAGTCTCTACCTGAAGCACCCAACACAGCTAAAGGACTGACTTATTTTCTCACATGAGTTGCGTAAGTCATAGGTTGCAGTCACCTGCCACGCTTAAAATTCCTCATGACAGCCAGAGCTTTCTTCCCAGGCTACAGGCTACGAAATTCAAAGCCAAATGCAAACATGTAAAAAATCTGTTTGGCTTAAAATAAGTCTCTATTTATAAACTATTATAAGTCTCTATAAATGACTATAACTCTCTATAAACTATTATACTCAATACACTTATTCCCTAAAGTCCAAGACCCACATTTGTAGGCCTTGGATGCACAAAAACTTTCTCCTTCCAAACTTTCTATTATTATTTCTCAATGTTCCTGGTGAACATACCAAATTTTGAGGTTTCTGAGGGTTACTCCCCAATACATGGCACCATTATTCTATACTCTGCTTAGAACAAGTTGAGATCAACAAAACAGGTTCAGTGGCAATCCAAAATATAACCTGTTACTGATATAAATCAAGTTTTAGGTGGGGGAAGTGCTAGATTTTAGGCCTCCTTACAGGCAAGAAGCCTGACTACTTACACATAGGCTCATTCCCAACAGAAAAACAGTTGGGGCCACATCAAGTAGGTTCACTTACTCTTCCCAAATTTGACAATTAAATAAGATACTCCATCTCTCTAAGAGTTGGATGAATAAAGACAGGCCTGCAGTAATACTATTGAAGGTTACTTCCAGGAAAGAAAGATTAAAGTGGGAAACATTTACTCCTGGATGACAATAACTTACAAATAGTTAAAATCTTTGCTTATTGGTTTTTATATTGAAAGTAACTTTTGTCAAGATATTTGTGCAATTCTGATAGCGCAATACTCTCAAAATTAGTTTTCAATACCATGTTGCACCTCAGTTTAATAGATCTCATTCGTGGAATATCAATGTTTCACATAATCAATGTTAAATCAGTTTTATAAAATTTGATATCCAAAAGCCAATTGTTGAATTCCATCTTCAACTTCACAGTTTGGGGAATGGATTCATACTTAGGTCTGTTGTTTAAATGTCTGGGTATTCTTTTCCCATAAGACTGTAGACCAGATTATTCCCAGCCAAATAGTTTCCTAACGAGCCAACTGCAGAATGTGTGAATTGGAGCGTATGTGTGTGCAATGCTTTAAGATGACCTTACACAAAAAATAGTCACTGTTCAGATGGGTTATACAGTTGACCCTGAACAACGTGGGTTTGAACTGCATAGGTCCATATATATGTGGGTTTTATTTTGCCTCTGCCACCCCTGAGACAGCAAAGCCCACCCCTCCTCTTCCACAACCTGCTCAACACAAAGACAAAAAGGATGAAGACCTTTACAACGATCCACTTCTGCTTAGTAAATACATATTTTTAGATAGTAAATATATTTTTTCTTCCTCATGACCTTCTTAATAACCTTTTCTTTCCTCTGACTTTACGGTAAGAATGTAATATATATGACATACAAAATACGTGTTATCTGAGTATTTCTGCTGTTGGTAAGGGTCTGGTCAACATTAGTCTATTAATAGTTAAGTTTGGGGGAGTCAAAAGTTATATGTTGATTTTCAAATGTGACAGGTTTGTGATCCAACCCCCGACATTGTTCAAGGGTCAACTATATTATAAACTAAGGAATCCAATATTTGTAAGGCAGGGGATGGGGGTAGAGAAAAATTAGATTTCCCCTTGGATTATATGAACAATTCAAAACTCATTTGCATATATCTCTGTGTAACTACGGCAGACGCTTGTATTATGGACCCAAGTTATCAACAAAGCATTATGCTATAAAGCCATAAGAATCAATCTAGTTCATGATGTTAATTTCTTATTCCATGGAGGGTTTTGGCTTGCTTTTCAAAGAAATTCATGCTGAATCAGGCAATTAGTAAATTTAAGTTTTATACCCTTCCAACTAAATTTATTTTGTGAGGAAAAAAATCCAAAATTAATATTAACTACCACAGAAGAATTGTCTTAGTCATGTTTTCTAATTTTGATCAATGTATATTAAGCTTATTGACTTTTCAAAATTAAAAAAGTTGTGATTCTCATGAGCATCAAGTTTTCAAATTCTTTATTATTTACAAAACTAACTTAATTCAGTGTATTTTAAATATGTGCTCTTTGATCATCATTAAAAACAGCATAAAATGACAGACTGTCCTGTAAGTTAACTGTATTTTCAAAATAATACTTACATTTAGATATACCTTTGCTAATGTTTTTCTAAGTCAATATATATTGTACTTACTCATTTATGAAACACATTTGCAAATTGTTTTGCTATTCTGACAATTTTTCATATAGTAAATACTAATTTTACAGGAACATAATTTATTTCATTCAATTTAAAATCACACCCTGATTAAATTTTGATGTTTTGTCAGTGTATCAATTTAAAAAATCATCTTTCATATCTAATCATAACCTGTTGTATGATTTGTTTCATGATGTATTAAACTGTATTCCTTCAAAATAGGTATATTTTATTATAAATTAAAAATATCCTTTACATCTGTAAAGAAATATGCATGCTCAATTTTTCTTGAACCATATAACCCTCTTACCTCTCATTTTACACCAATTTTGATAAAAGGGTTGGTTATAAGAAAGTTTATTTTTCTCATCTCCATATTTTAAAAACAAACAAAAAACTGTAAAATAATAGCTAAAATTGGTGAGAAATGGAAAATGCATACCTATGTAAAAAAGATAGCCAATCCTCAATTTAAATTAGTAACATAAAGATCAAATCTGATTTTTTAAGAAAATCAAGAAATTTATGTTTTCGAAGGATGTTTCTATTTTTAAATATTGACAATTAATAATTGAAAACAATGTGTAAGCTAGCACTACGTAAATCAAAGAAAATACTTTATAAGCCTTGAGTTTGCAGACAAATGTTAACATGTAATTAATATTCTCAATCCAGGAGCCAGTTGATTGTTGAAACAGAAACCTGATACATCATAACTCTAATACTTTTTTGTTTGCTTGTTTTTTGAGAGACGGAGTCTTACTCTGTAGCCCAGGCTGGAATGCGGTGGCACAATCTCGGCTCACTGAAACCTCTGCCTCCCAGTTCAAGTGATTCTCTTACCTCAGCCTCCTGAGTAGCTGGGATGACAGACACACTCCACCACTCTCAGCTAATTTTTTGTATTTTTAGTAGAAACGGGGCTTCACCATGTTGGCCAGGCTGGTCTCAAACTCCTGAACTCAACTGATCTGCCAGCCTCGGCCTCCTTTGGGATTACAGGCGTGAGCCACTGCGTCTGGCCTACTCCAATACTCTTTAGTGGCATCCCTTCTCACTTGAAAAAAAAAATCACTGCAACTGTCCTACAAGGCTCTGTATCAATGATGGCTGAAGAAGGGTTATACCAGCTCACAAAAGCTGACTGTTAAATTTTCAGGAATTTTTGAGAGCTGGTTGACCTTACATTGCTAGTTTGAAATTGGCCATGGTGAGAGCGTTTACAGCAGAAAAACTGGCAAACACTACAGATCAGGACCTTTTATTAATTGATCTTTTTTTCCCCAGAGAGCCAGCTGCTAAACATTCATTAGAAAACCAGTACCCTACATGATATATCCCACTTTACCTCTACGTTAGCTCAATGTTCTCACCTCATCTTTTGCCACTTTCCCATTTGCCCAACCTACTCCACTGGCATATTCCTTCCTGCCTCGGGTCTTGCATATACTGTTTAGTCTGCCTGGACTATGTAAATTACTGTGTAACACATTCTATGTAAAACAACAAACCAAAATTCTCCACCTCCACAGCACACATGACATACAATATTTTATCAGTTTATCTATCTGTCTAACATCCTGCATTCATCTCTTTGTGACAGAATGTAAACTCCACAAAGGAAACTGATGTCAGTTTTGTCCTGCTGTATCCCCAGTATCTTTAAAAAGCCATGGCAAACAGCAGGTACTCAATAAATATTTTTTTGAACAAATGAATAGATAGAAATTGCCCTTAGTGGTCTAAATCTAAATATTTACACTTCTGTCTCTTTTTAATAGAAATTACTTGCCAGGTTGAGTATGAAGAATTATAGATTTTTAAATGCACAAATAGCTATATTTTGAATGATACCCGTGCTTTTGGTATAAATCTCTTATGCTCATCTGAGTATGCCTAACCATGAGTCCATCTAGTCTGCCTGTTATGGTTCATTTGATGGCAAGTACAGGTAGAGATGAAAGCAATGTCCATCTATGAGCGATAAAGGCCAGAACTTGACAACTGACAAAATGGAGAGGGGGTCAACTTAACGCCAAAAGTTTACACCAGGTATCTAGAGGAAAAGGAGCACCCTGACACAAGCAACAAGCTAAGAGAAGCAGCCGGTTTAACAGATGCTGGTGAGTTTGTTTTAGATAAACCAAAATTAAAATGGCTGCAGGTTGTATTAGGAAAAGCAGCTCATGTCTGGACGTGGGAATCATCCGCACATGTACTCTTTCTGAGCTCAAAACTGAGTTGTCTCATGAACAGAAGTAGAAAGGGGAAAGGAGCGTAGGAAAAGACAGATATTAAGCTGGTCATTGAATAAAGAAAATTAGGTAGAACTCCAGATAATCCCCACTGCTGTAGAACATGGAAAAGAATCAGAAAAGATGACATCAAGAAAGGAACAATGGGAAAGGCCTAGTTTGAGCTGGAAGAGATCAAAATCTCAGTGTGGAACATGTTCAGTTTGAGATGTCTCTGAAATATCGGTGAACAAATGTCAGATAGGTGTTTAGATGTATAAGTGAAATTCAGATGAAGTTTGAGCTCATATAAATGGAGTTATCAGCTAATAGATGGTATTTGAAGCCTTGGGCATGTATAAGGTCACCCAGGGAGAGAATCTTATGAGCAGCAGAGAGTCGAGAATAAAGCCATATTCCACATTTGATGGCTTGGCAAAAAAGCCTGTAAAGTGAGCAGCCAAAGATGTAGGTGAAAAAATACAAGAGAGTATTTGTCTCAGGGAAACCACAGGAAAAGGAGATTCAAGAAAGGGCAACACATATTGCTGAGGTCAATTAAAGAACTCACTGGATACAGAGCAAGAATTCACTGTATGGAGATACACACATACATACATCCCTATCTTTTAGACTAAATTGTATTTTTGAAGTTATAAGAGGGAAAACCAGATTAAAATGGATTGTAAACTAAGAAAATGTAGGCAATATGAACAGAAAACACTTTAAAAATGTGTAAAGAGTAGAGAGAGGGTGCAAGATGAGGATGTGAGGTATATGAATGATTTTTTTTTTCTAAAAAAAGAGATAATCATATTTATAAAACAATTGAGATAGAATTTCTGCTTCTGGTAAGGCTGACAATCTTCCAGTAGGTAACAACCATAAGCTTTGAACAAACTTATAAAAAGCAACTGCTGGAGGAGGAGTTGAAGCAAGAAGCCCAGATAGAACCCCCTAGAGATCATTTCCCTCCCCTACCGCAGGAACACCAAATTACTACCCACAAAAGAAAGCACCTATGTAAGAACAAGAAATCAGTTGAGTGATCATAGTACCTGGTTTTAACATTGTATTAAAGAAAAAGGCAATGTAGAAGGTAGGAAAGACAGTCTTGAATTGCCTGCACACCCCTCTCTCATCCCCCATCAGCTGCAGCATGGTGCAGAGAGAATCTGCGTAGGCCAGTCATGGTGGCTCAGGCCTATAATCCCAGTACTTTGGGAGGCCGAGGCAGGGGGATCACCTGAGGTCAGGAGTTCGAGACAAGCCTGGCCAACATGGTGAAACCCCGTCTCTACCAAAAATACAAAAATTAGTCAGGTGTGGTGGCAGGTGTCTGTAATCCCAGCTACTCGGGAGGGGGAGCCAGGAGAATCACCTGAACCCGGGAGGTGAAGGTTGCAGTGAGCCAAGATCACGCCACTGCACTTCAGCGCGTGGGCAACAGGGTGAGACTCTGTCAAAAAAAAAAAAGAAAAAAGAGAGAGAGAGAGAATCTGCATTGCAACTCAGTGCTTCCCTGTCACAGTGGACAGCAACACAGGGCAGAACCCACAGAGGGAGCATTTAGACTAGCCCTAGCCAGAGGGGAATTGTCTATCCCAGTGGTCAGAAATTGAGTTCCAGCTAGCACCATCATCATGGGCTAAAGCACTCTGGGGTCCTAAATAAACTTGAATGGCAGTCTAGGCCGCAAGACTGCAATTCCTGGGCAAGCTCTGGTGCTGTACTGTGCTTGGGTCAGCAGACTTGGGATACACAAGACCCAGTGAGACACCAGCCAGGGCAGTTAAGGGAGTCCTTGCATCACCCCTCCTCCAATCCCAGGCAGTACAAATTGCAGCTGCAGGAGAGACTCCTTCCCTCTGCTTGAGGAGAGGGGAGGGAAGAGTAAAGAGGACTTTGTCTTGCAACTTGGAGACCTGCTCAGCCACAGCAGGATAGCACACTTGGTAGAATCCTGAGGGCCTCTTTCCAGGCCCCAGCTTCTGGATGACCTTTGTAGACACACCCTGGGCCAGAAGGGAACTCGCTGCCTTGAAGGGAAGAACCCAGCTCTGGCAGAATTCATCTGCTGACTAAAGAGCCCTTGAGCCTTGAAAACCGTCAGTTGTACCCAGGCAGTATTTGCTATATGTCTTGGGTGAGACTTAGAGATGTTCTGGTTTCAGTTCTGACATAGCACAGTCCCAGTGGTGGTGGCCATAGGGGTACTTGTATCACCTCTCCCCTAGCTCCAGGCAACTCAGCATGGAGAGAGACAGAAACTCCATTTGTTTGGAGAAAAGGGAAGAGAACAAGAGTCTCTGCTTAGTAATCTAGGGAATTCTGTTGTATCTTACCCAAGACTACCAAGGCAGTATCTCTATGAGTCTGCAAGAGTCACAGCTTTACTGGGGTGCCCCCTAATGCATATATGGCTACAGTAACCACAGACTTAGATCACAAAACTCAATTCTCTCTGAACACTTGGAATGCCTTCCCAAGAAGGACAGGTACAAACAAGCCCACACCACAATAAATACCTAACTCTTCAACGTGCATATATCTATGAACATCCACAAGCATCAAGGTCATCCAGGAAACATGACCTCCTCACCAAACTACATGAGGTATCAGTGACCAATCCAGGAGTGACAGAGATATGTGACCTTTCAGACAGAGAATTCCAAATAGCTGTTTTGAGGAAGCACAATGAAATTCAACGTAACATAGAGACGCAAGTCAGAGTACTATCAGATAAACGTAACAAAGACATTGAAATAATTTTTAAAGATCAAGCAGAAATTCTGGAGCTGAAAAATTCAATTGGCACACTAATGAATGCATCAGAGCCCTTTAATAACATAATTGATCAAAAAGAATTAATGGGCTTGATGACAAGCTATTTGAAAATATACAGGTAGGCCGGGCGCGGTGGCTCAAGCCTGTAATCCCAGCACTTTGGGAGGCCGAGACGGGTGGATCACGAGGTCAGAAGATCGAGACCATCCTGGCGAACACGGTGAAACCCCGTCTCTACTAAAAAATACAAAAAACTAGCCGGGCGAGATGGCGGGCGCCTGTAGTCCCAGTTACTTGGGAGGCTGAGGCAGGAGAATGGCGTAAACCCGGGAGGCGGAGCTTGCAGTGAGCTGAGATCCGGCCACTGCACTCCAGCCCGGGCGACAGAGCGAGACTCCGTCTCACAAAAAAAAAAAAAAAGAAAATATACAGGTAGAGGAGACAAAAGAAAAAAGAATAAAAAGAATAAAGCATGCCTACAAGATCTAGAAAATATCTTCAAGAGGGCATATCTAACAGTTACTGGCCTTAAAGAAAAGGTAGAGAGAGATATAGAGGTAGAAAGTCCATTCAAATGGACAGTAACAGAGAACTTCCCTAGAGAAAGATGTCAATATTCAAGTTCAAGAAAATTATAGAACACTAAGATTTAACCCAAATAAGACTATCTCAAGGCATTTAATAATCAAACTCCCAAAGGTCATGAATAAAGGATCCTAAAAGCAGCAACAGAAAAGAAACAAACAAGATACAATGGGGGTCCAATATGTCTTGCAGCAGATTTCGCTATGGAAATCTTACAGGCAGGAGAGAGTGGCATGGAAGTGCTGAAGGAAAATATATTTTATCCTAGACTTACATCCTGTGAAATACCCTTCAAACATTTAAGGAGAAATATAGACTTTCCCAGATAAACAAAAGCTGAGGAATTTCATCAACACTAGGCCTATCATACAAGTAATGCCAAAGGGATTTCTTCGCTCTGAAAGAAAAAAATGTTAATGAGAAACAAGAAATCATCTGAAGGTACAAGACTCACTGGCAATAGTAAATACATAGACAAACACAGAAGATTCTAACACTGTAACTGTGCTGTGTAAACTATCCATATCTTGAATAGAAAGACTAAAAGATGAACCTATCAAAAATAATAACTACAACAACTTTTCAGAACATAGACAGTATAATAAGATATAAACAGAAATAACCAAAAGTTAAAAAGCAGAAGGGGTGAAGTTAAACTGTAGAATTTTTATTAGTTTTCTCTGTTTTTGAAATTAGTGTTAAATTGTCATCAGTTTAAAATAATGAGTTATATTCTTTGCAAACCTGATAGCAACCTCAAATAAAAAATCCTACAACAGATACACAAACAAGAAAAAGCAAGATATTGAGACATACCACTGAGAAAATCTGGCAAGCAGGCAAACAAGGAGGGAATGAAGGTCACAAAAAAACCAGAAAACAAATAATAAAATGGTAGTAGAAAAAACAACTGTTGGAGAGAGAAGAACAGCAGAAACTGGAAGGGAGTCAACAATTGGAAGGTGGGCAGAGCACTAGAGTTTTTAATTTTTTAGGGCATTTAGCCTGAGGGCAGGTCACAGTCATCACTAACATGGGCAGCTAAAATTCTTATGAAAATTTTACTGTCTTATTGGATTAAAGAACCAGAAGACTAGGGGGCAGCCACTGCTGCTAGAAAATGATAGGGGCAATCCTTTAAAAGAGAGAACAAGAGAGCTTGAACCCTAATTCTGCATATACGTTCTTCTGTAATCTCTAAAGCCCAGACCATTCATAACCACTGGATGCTATTCACAATTACTCAACAAGGAAGTAGAAAAACATGATTAATTATCAAAAGAAAAAGATAATCAACATAGAACAACCCCAACAAGATGGGAAGCTTAAGAAGGAAGATGGGCGGCTTCTCTACTGTATTAGGAGAATATAGGTTGCATATAAATGTAGATATAGTAACAGGATGCATACAAATGAGGATATGGTAACATAGGATGCATACAGATTTGGTTTTGATAGCTAACAAGAAGGTAAAAGTTATTTGCTCCAAATTAAGTTTTGAAAAAAGCATTGTGGAGACTTGATCAGAGAAACATATGTCTATTGGGCAGTGTTGACAGCCCATTTCTTGGTTGGTAGCTGTGAATTTATTAGAGTGGCACCCATGATCAGATGGATCCAGTTTCTCATCTGCAAAACAAGACCACAATGTCTAGTTCAAAGAGTGTTAGGAGAATTAAATGAGAGAATGCCTGTGAAGAATCTAGCATAGTGCATCACATAAAGGTACTTAATGTTATTCTGGAAAAACTGTGTCAAGTTCTTTGCACGCCTACAGCTAGTAATTATTTTGCACAGCTGCTCTTCAGGAAGTTGCTTAAGTTTCTGGGGCTGCTATATTAAAGAGAAGGTAACTTCAGTGGGCAATCAGCTAATTAAACAACTGCAAAAGGCGCACAAGCTACTAAGCCACAAAGGTACCATACAGTGTTTGTAAATTGGCATTAGGCTGCAATTTAGATAGGAGCTGAGGTTTGTGCAGACCACTATTTTTGCAACGCTACAGAAAGGAAAGTAATTTATTGTAAGTCTTGTACACTATAATCAAACAGAGAACATCTTGTGATAAAGCTCCAAATTTCCACAGAAATTATAAACAGGGGGAAAAAAACAGGAGCAAATCACTAAAGAAATCTGTTCATCAATTTGAAAAATATGAGACGATTAAGTTTTACTTGGGAACAAGGTACAAAGAAAATTGCTGCCAACAGTTGAGGGTTTTTTTTGTTTTGTTTTTTACTTTTTAAGGAATGTGTTTTGTGATGGAGAGTGCTATAATTTTAAAAAAACATCTCATGTACTATTACTCAATTCTGATAAATCTCAGAGTGTAAAACAGCACTTAAAACCACAAGTTTCTGTTGTGATGCATATTGCACAACTACAAACCCCATGAACAAAATTTTAACTTATATTATAAAACATAAAATCATAGATTTTTAAAGAATGGTATGAAACAGTGATTCACACATGGAAACCAGGGCCTTAGGTTAGATTCCTAACTTCAAAACTTACACTGCCACTAACTGATAATGGGCTTACCTTCCCGTTGTACAACTAGAAAACTGGACAAAATACATAAAGCAACCAATGAGGTCAACTCTACCATCACTCTGGCTTTCTGCCTGGAGGAAAGTGGCTGCGGGGTGGGAAAGAAAAACCTTCCTTCCCACCCTACATTTGGCTGCAGGGTAGGAAGGAAAAACCCAGATAGAGAACTGTGGTAACACTGAGTTGAGGAAAAGGAGCAGAATTCAGAGAGGCTGAGGTGGCTGCCTATGTTGGGCAGAGATCTGGAAAGAAGAGCGTTACCCAGAAAAGCACTCCTACGTCAGAGCCGCCTTGTATCTCTGGTTGATTACTAATGGGCAAGTAGCAGATATAGTCTGGATCCATTGGACGAAGAGGGTTCACATCTTAGGTGGGATGGAGTAGGATGGTGGAAGATTAGATTGTATTTCCTTATTCAGAATGGCATGCAATGTAACACTTAAAATTTATTTCTGGATTTTTCTTTTTTCTTTTTTTTTTCCTGAGACAGGCTCTTGCTCTGTGGCCCAAGCTGGGGTGCAGTGGCACGATCATAGCTGACTGCAGCTTCAACTTCCTAGATTCAAGTAATCCTCCCAACTCAGCCCCGCTAGCAGTTGGGCCCACAAGCACATGCCACTACACCCAGCTAATTTTCTATTTTGTTTATCGTTTGTAAAGACAGGGTCTTATTATGTTGCCCAGGTCATCTCAGGCTCCTGGGCTAAGCAATTCTCCTGCCTCAGCCTCCCTAAGTGCTGGAATTACAGGCATGGCCACCACACCTGGCCACATATTTTCAAACTGCAGTTGACCACAGGTAACTAAAACCATGGATAAAATAAAAACTGTAAGCTGAATAATTTCCAGAGCTCCCACAAGGCTGGTAGATATTTGAGTTCTGGTGACCCGAATGGTTACACCTCAGTGATCTCCAGGGCATGCGGTAGAAAACCCAGAAATATCATGCCCCTATTGTAAAGCTAAATTAGGACTAAAGATGACTCCAGGCCGACTCCAACAAAGTTTACAAACAAGCATGAAAAAGAACAAGCTGATAATCAAATACAGTTGACCCTTGAACAATACAAGAGTTAAAGGCATAGCAGTCAAAAACTCCTGTATAACTTTTGACTCCCCAAAAATGTCATTACCAATAGCCTATTGTTGACTGGAAGCCTTACCAATAAATTAAAGTCAACTCATTTTGTTTATGTCTTATATACTGTGTTGTTACAAGCTACAGAAAATATTGAATGATACGGAAGAGAAATTACACCTACAGTACTGTACTGATACTTCAAGATGACCGTCTGAAATGGAGGGCAACTACAGCTTTAGACCTCAATCTGTAAAGGTACTTTACAAGCAAATTTAACTTTTTCTTACATCATGACTTTTCTCTGCTTCTTGAGCACTTCCAGCACCACCAGTAACCTCTGTATGGGTCTCATGGTGTTATTCAAGGCTTATGTTATTGCACTACACATAGTGAAAGATACTTCAGAACGGCAAGAGATCACTTTTAGTGCCATATGCAATTTACTGGAGAGATGAACTGCTCACTCAGAGATATTAGTACTACATGGCATTTTAAATGAATACTCACAACACTTAAGCTCACTGCAATAGCAACAGGAGGTGGCTACAAAAATATGACGGCAGCATAGTATGTACTGTAATTTTATGCAGTTATAATTTAATGCTGCAGTCCCCAACCTTTCTGGCACCAGGGACCAGTTTTGTGGAAGACAGTTTATCCATGGACCCCAGGTTGGGTTGGGGAAGAGAGGGGGATGAAACTGTTCCATCTCAGATTATCAGGCATTAGAGTCTCATAAGGAGGCATAACATAAGTCCCTCACATGTACAGTTCACAACAAGTTCCCACTCCTATGAGAATCTAATGCCGCCGCTCATCTGACAGGTGGTAGAGCTCAGGTGGTAAAAGTCTCTGGTGCTCACCGGTCGCTCACTTCCTGCTGTGTGGCCCCAGTTCCTAACAGGCCACGGGGGGCAGGGGACCCCCGAATTTTACATTTGTTTACATTTCTCTTGACTATGAATGGTACCATGTATGGTCTGAGTTTGTGAAAGTTTTGATAAATTTTAACTTTTTATAATAGATTTGTATATATTTTATCATAGTAAATGATGAAACAGACTAGTAGCTATACATATTTTAGGCATTTATGATGTACCTTTTTAAAAATTTTAAAAATATTCCTAGGTTATGTGTTTTTCTATGAGTATTTTCAAATTAAGTCTCAAAAAATTTTTTGTTTATTGAAAAAAAAATGTACGTATAAATGGACACACACAGTTCAGACTTGTGTAGTTCAAGGGTCAACTGTAATTGTCTGCCAAGACAAAGTCCAACAGTTTAAGAAAAAAAATAAACAGAATTCAGACACTTGATAATGTAACATGACAATGTAATAATGAAAGAGCCAGAATCCAATCCAAATTAATGCACATACAAAAAGGCAAGAAATCTGACCCGCAACCAGAAAAATATCAGTCAACAGAAACAGATCCAGAAATGACAGATATAATAAGCAGATAGACTTCAAAAGAGCTATTATAAATATGTTCAAAAGATTTAAAGACAAACATAAAAACAATGAGAAATATAAAAAAGCAGCAAATGAAACTGCCAGAGCTGAAAACTTGAAGGAAATGATTCAAACTGTAGAACAGTGAGAAAAAAGCTAGGAAAAAAACAGAGAGACTCTATGACTTATGCAACACTACCAAATAGAGATGTAATTAGTCTTACAGGAGGGGGTAGAAAAATATTCAAAATCAATTTTTCAAAATTTAATAAAATACATAAGCTCATAAATCAAAGAGTGCAACAAACCTAAAGTAGTGTAAAGCAAGATAAACACACACACACACACACACAAATCACACCAAGACACATCTTACTCAAACTGCTGGAAACTAGTCATAAAGAGAAGTTGGAAATCTTACAAGCGGCCATAGTAGTAAATAAAATTAAAAATATGATGACTACAGATCTCTCTTCAAAAACAATACAACCCAGAAGACAAAATACAGACAGGGAAGAAAACCTGTCAAACTACAGTATTTCATCTGTATTTTGTATTTTGAAACCATCTGTATTTTGTCCATTGAAAATGCTTTCCAAAAGGAACGCAAAACAAAGACATTTTTAAGCCAAAAAACTCTAAGATAATTCGCCAGCAGACCTGCTTCACAAGAAATGACAAACTTTTTTGGGCTTTAAAATAAATGATGCCAGACTGAAATTTGAATCTACAAAAGCAATGAAGAAATGAATCAGTGGATGGCTACTTCTACTAACAGAAACAGGAAGATACTGGGTGATTTCCAACTGCAGTTAAGTACAGCAGTGAACAAAATCATCAAAAAAAAAGAAAAAAAATCAGTATACTGAAACTTGATTAAAGTCAAACAACAAATTGAAGAATGTCTATTATTTCAAAAGTGATCAGCTGCAGATAAAAATGGCAGCAACATTATGACCCTCTATGCCTGGTGATACAACCATACACCTGTCACTTGGCCAGCAAAAATGTAGCTTTGTAAGTTTAGGGCTGGATGCAGCCAGAGCAGTGGACTTGATTCAGGGTCGGGGCAAGGGAAACTCATTGCTTTGCTGGACACAAATGGCAGACTTGGTTCAAAAAAGATGGGGAAAATCCATACAATAGCTTTGCTAGCCCTAAGTTGCTAGGCCTAGTTCATGGCCATTGACAGACAAATCAGAAATTAAACTGAGAGATCCTAGAAGTGGAAGAACCATAGAGGGGTTAAGCTAAGCTCACACATATACCTGATGGATGGCTAAACTAGGAAATCAAAACCAAGGGGTACTGAGGACTGGTTGCAACCTTGAATGCATTCCTCATTCCGCATGTAGTCTCATGATGTCTAAGTATAAACTCTGTTCACATCATTGGTTGGTCACTAAACTACACAGACAGAAAGATGAAGCCAGGCTAAAATAAAAGCAATTGAGCAGAAACATCAGTGACTGCACAATGCGGTGGAGACAAATTACACAGCTGACATCTAAGCAATCCATGAAACAAAAAAAAGAAAAACCGTCAAGAGGAAAAAACATCAGAAAAAGAAAAGAGAATCCTAAGTTGCTAAAATATATTATCTAAAACGTCAAGTTTTCAGCCAAAAATTACCAGACAGGGAAAAAAGAGAAAAGTTTAACAGTACACAGGAGAAAAAAGAGCCAAAAGAAACTGACTCTGAGTGAGGCTAGATGTTTAACAAATACTTCAAAGCAACTAATATAACTCATAATAATGATTCAAGAAACTCAACAAAGCCCAAGTAGGAGAAATACAAAGAGAACTACATGTAGACGTATCACACATTACTAAAAGCCAAAGAAAAGAGAAATACTGAAAACAGCAAAAGAAAATTGGCTCATCATGTAAAAGGAAACAACCTCAAGACTACTGGCTAACTTCTCATCAGAAACAATAGAAACCTGAAGGCAGCAGAATGACATATTCAAAGTGGTGGGGCTTTAAAACACCCAAATCAACCAAGAAGTCTATAAATGGTAAACTACATTCCAGAGAAACAAAAACTGAGAAACTTGTTAGCAGACGTACGCTAGAAGAAATACTCCTACCATGCAAACACTAATCAAAAGAAAGCTGGAGTGTCTACATAAATATTAGAAAAAGTAGATTTTCAAAGCAAGGAATATTACTAGAAATAAAAAAGGGCATTTCATACACATGATCTTAGCCAAAAGACAGAGAAGCAACTGGGCACTTCATAATGATAAAGGAGTCAATACATCAAGATATAACAATCCTAATATGCAAGTACCTAAGAATGATCTTCAAAATGCATGAAGTGCAAAAGAACTGAAATAGAAAATGCATAATTATGGAGGGAGATTCCAATATTTCTCTCAGTAAAAGACTAAAAAGTAAGAAAGACAGAGGAGGTGTAAAAGTAGATTTGGAAAATCCCTAAGTACTTGGAAACTGAACAGCACAGTTCCAAGTAATCCACTGGGTTAAAAAAAAAAAAAATCACAAGTGAAATTAGAAAAGTTTGAACTAAGTAGAAATGAAAACCTAAAATACCAACATTTGCAGGAGAATGTTAAAAAGCTTAATCAGTACTCAGAGTGAAATTTATAACTTTAAATGACATTAGAAAAGAATAGTCTAAAGTTAATTATCTAAATTTCCAAGTTCATAATCTAGAAAAATAAGTAGAGGGAAAAAGTAGAAGATAAAAAAGGTAATAAAATATAAATGGACAACAACATAGAAAGTCAATTAAGTCAATACTATAGGAACAACAGGAATTCTTTTATATTGTTGGTAGAAGTATAAAGTAATACAACTTTAGGAAAGTTTAGCAACTTAAAAGTTAAGGTTTACAATATTGTATGCCCAGTCATTGCACTCTTACGTAGTTACTCAAGAAAAATAAAAACCTGTCCACAAAAAGACTTACGCATAAGTATTCACAGCAACTTTATTCATAATAACCAAACCTGGAAACAAACCAAAGACCCATCAACAAGTGAATAGGCTTTAAAAGTATATACAAAA
Organism: Papio anubis; assembly: GCF_008728515.1. NCBI lineage: Eukaryota > Metazoa > Chordata > Mammalia > Primates > Cercopithecidae > Papio > Papio anubis. Next base: position 12,685,642 of record NC_044990.1, on the reverse strand, counting down.
ATAGTGAACAATAAACATTAACTAGTGAAACATTCAACAATATGGATGAATCTCAATAATGAGAGAGAATGAAGTATTACACAAGAATGCTTACAATATCTGATTCCATTAAATTTTTGAACTGGCATGACAAGATCAGTGATCATCTGGGCCAGGGTAGGGATGAACTGACTGCAAAGTGATATGGAGGGATACAGATGGTGACGAAATCTATACCTTGATTGGGATTGTAGTTTCACTGGTCAAAACTCAAACTGCACCCTTAAAATGGGTATATTTTATTTTATAAATTATACTTCATAGTAAAGGAATTGTTCAGAGTCTGTCACACAAATTTGCCAAGTAAACCTTTCGGTCTATGAACTGAAATATTTAATTAAAAAGGGCAGAACTAATGACAAAAAACAAAACCTGCTCAAAGAGTAATTACTACAGTAACATACCTTTCTCCAGAACTTCATTCTGAATTTTCTTCAAGAGTCTCAAGTACTTAAATTAATGAAAACTTCTTAGTACCGACCTAATACTAATCTGAACCACTGAAATAAGGAAATCTGCAGCCTCAACAGAAATGGTATCTGCAATTTTGTCCATACCAAGAATTATGTTTCAGAATGAATTCTTACATTTCCTACAAAACTATAATTATTCACTGAGAGAAACTAGAATTAAATACAATGACCTGTCAAACAATTATGTTACCTGTGGCAGAAAATGGCCATATGGATAAATGAATATAATCTTTGCTTTCTAATGTGTAAATCTCCTTTAGCAGGTGAGAGATTAGCCGGAAGAGAATAGGAGGATCAACAATGAATACTTGAATAACAAATGTTTAAAGTAAATTAAAATCATTTTCTGAAGACTCTAAAGTCTCTAAGTTATGTACAAAACTACATACTTCTATAGTATAGGAGCCATTATTTAACGTAGAGGATGATTAATAGTTCACACAGCAGTTATTACCAGAAAAACACAAATACAACATGATTAAGTACAGTTAATTTACCCACAGCTCTTAAATATAAGCTGTATGTAAATACTGATACTGAGAAATCTTTGCAAGAATAACTGATAGAAGTCAGAACATCATGCCTTCCAATCCATCCTCCATGAACTTCTTATAAAGTGCCATGAATTTGGCCACAAATGCTTCCAAGTGATAAATGGCTTTGCTACCCAGCTGTAGACGATGTTCATAATAAGCTGCCATTTGGGCCACCTCCCCTTTCAGTTGTCCATCACAATTATGTAACAGTTCTGAGAGAAGGCCCTAAAGAAAAATAATTAGTAATTTAAAAATCATTAACAAAATAGCTAAGCATGCCTTATTTCTCCCATTCACAAAAAGATTAAAGTTAAACATACGCTCTTTGATATATGTGAGATCTTTAATTTTTTACATGAATCAACAACCTTTATCCAAAAGCAAAAACTGTGGTACCTTTTCCATGATGTAAAAATGTGGTGGGTATCAGCCACATTCTAAATTCCAAATATTTAACTGCACAAGGTGCAAGAATATAAGTGTAAAGACGCTTACTGCAGCACTATTTATAATAACAATAATAATTTGTAGACAACCTAAAGTTCCACCAATGGAGGTCATGTTTGGAAAAAGTATGATACAGTCACACAACAGAAAACCATTTATCCACTAAACAGAACAAAGTAAACCTATACATATGGTCATGACACAAGATCCATACTAAAGGGCAGAAAACTGAGCAGTTTTGTGAAACCACATATATACACATACTTGTTTTTATGTGAATAGAAAAGAGGTCTGTTAAAAGTGGTTACCTTTGTGAAAATGGAAGGGTGGACCTTCACTTTTTTCTTTGTAGCCCCACCCTCCATTATCATCACTGCATATTGCTCTTTCCTTTATAGCACTTACAACGTTCTGAAATTCTCTTACTTATTTGTTCTCCTTTTCACACCACTAGAATATAACTTCACTTTAGGCAGGCCCTCCCTTCTTTTCTTCAGCATTCCTCTATAGTGCCTGGCACAACAGAGGTTCAGTAAATATGTGCAGTTAATGAGCTGGAGAGAAAGAGGTGATATCTTGATACTGCAAAAAGCCCTAAGATCACATACCCAGCGTCCAAATTTTATAGCTGTAAAAAGTTCAAGATCTGAAATTGGGTTACCTTCATTATTATCTCAGGAGGAATACAATGAGTTAGAAGCTCATACAGCCTTCCACGAACTTCAAGGAGTCTACATAAAACAAAATAATTGATCTTTTGTGAAGAAAATAAGGGGTAATTTTTCCAAGTTCCCACTGTATGGTTTTACTTTATGAATTAACAAACAATCCAATACAGAATTAACAACTTTATAAACTAACTTTATGAATTAACAAACAATCTAGTAAGAAATAACAGTTGTTTCTTAAACAGGTTATCATACTAGGATAAACATATGAAGGCTTCTCCTAACTTCAGTTCATTTTTCAAACAGAACATTTTCAGAACTCTTTTAAAATGAGACGTCTATATTCAGGGTTCCTAATTATATCAAAACACCATGAAAATACCAGATAGAAATGGAGGCTTCATGAATAGCAAGGGTTGAGCTTATTCACACCATAGAATTTAACAAACTTTAATGACATGTCAAGTAATGTTTTTCTTTTCTCCAGATAGATACCTGAAACATCCAGAAAATGGTCATGAAAACATTAAAAAGTCAACTACATAGGTGACAAAAGATAATATACGCATGAAATATAATATAATGCCACTGCCTAGACTGCACAGTAAAAAAGCAATGTGGCAGGGATACAGAGCTGTCCCTGTCATAAAAGCGGCGGCACAAAGGTTTACAGGTAAGCATGGAACCAGACTAAGTGAACAGGGAACATTCAAACCTCTGAGTCCTTCATTCTAGGCCCTTCTCATATTTTAGGGAGGGAAAGGGGAAGAGGAGAGAAATGTACATACGACGTTTTAAAACAGAAAAAAAAAGAGAGAGAGTTTCAAATACACATATCTCAAAGGGAAAAAACTTCTGAATTTTTACTAAAATAACAGTACAGATGTTCCATACCTCAGATAAATCCAGGTAGTGATTCCTAAGAATTCTTAAAAAGCAAAAGTCAATCCTAAAGACATCAGGAATATGAAGCCCTGGCACATTAAATCTTAAAAAAAGTGGGGGGAGAAAAAAAAGAACTAGCATTTTGGGGGTATCTGCTATGTGTAAGAATTGAAACAAATGATTTAACTCAGTACTTACTCTAGCTCATTTATTTCAGATGAAAAAACTAACGCCCAGATAGTTTAAGTAACTGATAAAACTGACCACAGCAAAGTATGATTTAACACAGATCTATCTGTCTTACTCCAAAGTCCACACCCTTTCCAATGTCTGTGAAAGTATTTAACACCTTAATTCTGTACTAGATTCACTGCAATATACTATTAATTCCCCACAACAATGATGCTCTTTTACTGAAACAAACCTGAAGTTCAGAAAGGTCAGGCTTCCATCAAGACTCATGTATTTGAGCCAGCATTTGAATTCAGTCCTGACTCAAAAGCCTGTGATTTCTCTGACATTCCAAGAATAACACTAGATTATTAAAGCACGAATAATAAGTGACACATGGTATGAAATTATTTTAATATATGCATATAGCTTATTTCTGAAAAGTTGATTCACGATGTAGTTACCTACACAACTGAAGTAACTATACTGTGTGTAGTGCATACATGTTAACATGTATCTTTTGTTAGTCTTATTACTGTTTTACAAAATTAATATATTCTACATTTACCATGTCTGTGTCATTATTTCCTAATAGCTTACAAGTGATTAAGAGTACAAACTCTCCTGTCAGAGAAACATGGGCATTCTAGAACTGTCTCTACTAATAACGGAATGTCCCTAAACAAGTTACTTAATCTCCGTAAATGTCAGCATCGTTTTTTTTTTTTAATCTAAAAAGTTAATATTTTTCTCAGAGGTCTGTTATATCAATTAAATTACATGGTGTAAGAGCTGACATAATCATTCATGAAATATTAGCTGCTATTCAAATTAGAAAATTATGACTGTTCTAAGACAGATTAAATGAAAAATCAAGACCACAAATATTCCAGCAAGACAAAGGAGACAGAAATCAGAAGTAATCATTTGGAACTGTGCGGCCCAGTGATCAGAAAGATACCAGACTTCCAGGGCTTCTGGCCAGCCCCAAGGCTTTCGAAAATTGAGCAAAATTTCTTTTTATGCGGCACAATGGAATCAATTCCTACAATTGTTAGTTTGAACAGGAAACAGGAGCACCTTTTCTTGCACAAGTTCATTTATAAGCTGCCAAAATGTGTTAGGAAACCCAGAAGAAATTTGTAACAGCAGCTAGAAGAATTAAGCAAAGGAATAATCAAGTAGTTTTAAAAACGCATGTGATAATTGAAAAACATTACAACATCGAGTACCTAAATCCCTTAAAAGTAGGTAAGTTCTACTACTACCAATTGTTCTTCTTTAATATCAGAACAAAAACAAGAAAGTCATCTTCAGTGCAGAAATCTTTTATAAAAGTAAAAGGCCCCTAAGACATGCTTTATTTGAATTCTATCTCTTTAAAGGGTGAGGTCTCTTTATTGATAATCAACATTTTATAAAATAAAACGAATATTTTTTTTCTAAAGACGAAGTTTCTTTTCTAATGAGACTACTTATAACGTTTGGTACTTCTTGGAGAAATATACTGATTTATTCAACTAAAATAATTGAATTCTGAGAATTCAAAGCAAACCTTAAATGAAATACTAAGTACCCACTATGTATGATTCACTATCCACCTCCACCAATCTATATATTACAATACCTTTGAAGAATTTCTTATAAAAAATAGAATTCATCAGATGTATCATTAAAAGGAGAAACATGGCATATTCCTCTCACTATTATTTTCATTAGACCAGGGAAGCATAAGTTCTATTGGCTGTAGCCTATTCAGTCTATATTCTGAACTCAGTCTATTCTGAACCCTAAAATGATCAACTACCCTCTGTAAGGTCCAAAGATCATTTCTAAGCTCAGAAAGCCAACAAGGATATGAAACTGTGCTTTAGCAAGTCTAAGGAACCTTCTCCATACTCTCCAAAGTTAGTGGGCCTTAACGTCGTCATTTTTTATTTGGAGAAAAGCAAACTGTGCTTCTCAATCAAAGCTGCCATAAGTGAAACTACTAGCGGCTGAGGTATTTTCAGAATCGTCAACCTACAAATAATAGACCTACAGAAGTAATGGAAACAATTTTGCAGCAAATGTGTCAAAAAATACTTTCTAAAAATGGTATATACACAATGCTATCCTTAGTAGAACCCATGGTCATCTACTCAAACCATTAATAACTCTTTTGCTCTTCACAACAAAGGCACAAGTACCCTTGGCGAGGCAATAATAGTATCTTTAATACACAAATGAAGATAAAACTCTAAAATGAAGTTACCTGATCAAGAACACTTAGTTAGAAGTTCCGGACAAGAACTAGAAGTCTGACTTATAGTCTGGTGTCTTTCTAGCACAAGATGCACTATCAATTGCAAAGTTATACATTGCCCTTTCCTAGAAAGCTACACACATTATGTCTAGCTTTGTGTTATATGTTACTATTAAGTATCTGAGATCCTAAAAGGAAAATTAAAATTAACATAAACTCCACTTTTACATGATCACATGTAAGCCACGATATTACAGCTTAATAAAAGCCACAATATCACACACCAACTATTCTGAACCACTAAATTTCTGAAGTTGAATCCTACATTTTCCTTAAAAGGTTAATACGTAGATTCAGGATTTAATTATAATTCAAAGTGATGTGGCATTAGCATAAAGTAGTTAATACATGTTCTATGATACCTTGATAACGAAATCTTTACTGTCATCATTTTATACTGGTACCTTTGTGGAGTCTGCTGACTGACAATAGCATTTGCAGTCTCCCTCAGATATACCTCCCAGTCTGTCTCAGGGATTTCTTGATCTGCAGTAAAAGGATATCTACACAACAAAAAGAGAATACAAGAAGTTAAAAAGAAGTGTGCTTATGTCCTAAAACAGCAGTCCCCAACCACTGGTCTGTGCCATTAGGAACTGGGCTACACAGCAGGAGGTGAGCAGCGGATAGGCCAGCATTATAGCCTGAATTCCGCCTCCTGTCAGACCAGTGATGGTATTAGCTTCTCATAGGAGCATGAACCATATTGTGAACTGCTTATGCAAGCGATCTAGGTTGCATGCTCCATACGAAAATCTAATGCTTGACAATCTGAGGTGGAACAATTTCATCCTGAAACTATTCCCCACCCTTACTCAGTCCATGGAAAAACTGTCTTCCACAAAACTGGTCCCTGGTGCCAAGAAGGTTGGCAGCCGAAGTCCTAGAATGTAACTACCCCTTCCACTCACTGTTGCACTCTGCAGGCTTCACACATAAGCAGGGCTTTTCTGAGATTTCTACAAGACTTCTCTGCAAGTCTATGAGCCAGTTGTGAAGGAAGATTCAGACCTTCCTTCTTGCACACAGTAGATAACACGTGGCAAATCTACAAATAAAGTTAACAAAAATGGGCAATCCATTAAAAAGCAGATTTCTGTTGATATCCTTCTAGACCCTTATAACTATATTACTCTCAAAATTCTTATAAGTGAAACTTATATAAAAGTAACTTACCACTCTGCATCTAACACAATGTTACATATTATCCCTACTTTGCATGAAATCTCCCAAAATCTATTAAAAGCAGGAAAGATATTTAATGTGAGGAATCATAATTTTTGCTGATGGTTGTTAAGAATGATAGAGAAAAAATATATCTGTGTGTATAAATATAAATATTAATGTTATTTCATACTAACTTTAATTCCCTTCCTAGGGATTAGGTATTCCCACATCATCTCTTTGTAAAATCTATTTTCTCAATATTCCGGCCTCCTCTTATAGACAGCTAAATCAGCTTGAGAAAGAAGACAGTAAATAACTAGCCCTTACCTAGTTTAGTGGAATTCGTAATACCTACTTGTTCAAGGTAAAGAGGGTTTAAAGGGAAAAACACTTTCTATATATTGGCATCTGGTATTTATAACTATACGCTTTAGTTTGTTCCTATATTAACACTTTGCATCCAGGTCTGTAAATGTTCTTGAATTACTGATATGCTTCTCTTCTTTTACAACAAGCATACAGTATACAGAGAATCTGAACTGATTTTTCAGAAAAGCGTAACTTGACCTACATCTTCAATGCTGGGAGCAGGCACACGAACCGCCAAGCACCTACTACGAATAGGCGGGATCACTTTAGATGTAGAATTGCAGCACAAGATCAATCTGCAGGTAGACATATATTTTTCCATGGTTCTTCGCAAGGCATGCTGAGCATCTTTGGTGAGTTTGTCAACTTCTGTCAATAACACCACTGAGTCAAAGAGAAACAAAACAAACTTTAACTTGAGTTCACTCAAACTTTAACTTGTCTCTTTCTTCCTCCCCATTATCCAGGGTGAAATCCTAAATAATAAGCCTGATATACTACTCTTCCCTTTGGCAAAGATAAAGTTATAAGTACGGTAAAATTACTTTATTTTTTATTTTAAAACACTACAATCATACTCCGGTTTCTCTTCAGATCATATAAATCTTTCGCCTTTTACTAAGGATTTGTATGGATAGGAACAGCTCTGAGTTTTTAATATTGTGAGACCTTGCATTGGCAGGGCTAGTAAAAAAAAAAAAAAAAGAATCTATAATCAAACAAGACCAAGAAACACTAGGCTAAATGAAGTTAAAAAGTTACTTTGTAGTAGAAATCATTGCAACCTTTATTTATATACACTAAAATTTACCAAGACAAGGAAGTACTGTGCTGCATTTCCCCAAAATAACTTTACTCAGCAGCACATTTCTGTGGTACATCTTAATCTAAAATATTAAATTCCAAGGAATAGACTTTGGAAAATAGTGGTGCAAGAGATGTAGGCAACAAGGCATAAAGATATCTGGCCACCATAAAGTAAGATTCCATCTGGCCACAATCACAGATCAGCCTTAACACGGTTCAGGAATAATGTAGAGACAGAAACTGAATCCAGTATTGTATTTTTCATTACATTAACAAATTATTTCTAGCAGATGAACTAGTGGCATGCAGCATTTCGATCTGCCCCATAAAAATAAACAGAACAACTAAAGATTCCAAGACAAAGAACGCATGAACATTTTACAGAAACTAGGCAACAAGCTTTACCCAAGAACCCCAAACATGAGCACATGAGAACAAGAAACTAAAACTGCAAAGGCCCACATAGTATCAGCAACGGTGTGGGAGGAAGATTTTGACAGACTTTAAGATAGGAAAAGCTCAAAATCACCCACAGGAATATACTAGAAACCATGATGGGGCCAATTTGAAAGCAGTTGGCCAGGCACAGTGGCTCATGCCTGTAATCTGCCTGTAATCCCAAGATTTTGGGAGGCTGAGGAAGGCAGATCCCTTGAGCGCAAGAATTCAACACTAGCTTGGGCAACACAGCAAAACCCCATGTCTACAAAAATACAAAACATTGCCAGGCCTGGTGGTTTGCACCTGCAGTCTCAGGAGACTGAAGTGGGAGGATTCCTTGAGCCCAGGTGGTCAAGGCTGAAGTAAGCTGTGATGGCACCACTGCACTCCAGCCTGTTGCAACACAGTGAGACACTGTCTCAAAGAAAGCAGCAGTTTTACCGAGGTGGGAGATTCAACAGAGCCCAATTTATGGGTGAGACCAAGGGAACCCTGACGCAGTAAGGTTTGACAGAACAGTAGACTCTGAGAATACCAAAATGAACCTCCTTTCTAAGACAATGTTCCATGTGGCTGTGGCTGGTGCAGGGGCTTGTGCCTGCAATCCCAGCACTGTGGGTAGCCAAGCTAGGAGGATGGCTTGAGGACAGGAGTTCGAGAATAAGACAATGCTCCACAATGAGAAGAAATTCCAGAAACAGAATCCAAACTGAGAACAGGTAAAAGAGAGACAAAGAATCCCAATAAAGGTGACAGAAAATAAGATAGGGAATAGAGCTCAGAACACAAGGTCATTTATTTAATTTATTTTTTTATTTTATTTTTTGAGAGACAGGGTCTCACTCTGTCACCCAGGCAGGAGTGCAGTAGCTCGATCATGGCTCACTGCAATCCCAAACTCCCAGGTTCAAGCAATCTTCCCACCTCAGCCTCCCAAGTAGCTAAGACTACAGGCATGAGCCTATTTTTTTTTTTTTTTTTTCCTTTGGCAAGATTGGGTTTTGCTGGTCTCAAACTCCTGGCCTCAAGTAAAGTGTCATATATTTTTGATCACTTTGTAAAACTAATACAAGAGGTAGCTGTAGAGCCCCAGACCTAGAAAAAACTCTCTGGCCTGCCTCTGCTTCCTAAGCACAGGAAAACTCACTTTACTTTTTACAAAATGACCAACACAAAAGGATCATCGCCAAATTTAAACAGTTATGTAAGAGTCGAGCAGAGGAGCAGAATAACATCTTTATGGATGTGAAAGAGTCGAAGTATTTTCTAAACTGTTAATTAATAGTTATTGTTCTTTTTAAGGAACAGTAAGCTTCATGTGAAAGGTTATTTCAACTGTAATTGGGTGGTAAAATATTGTTAGTATTTTTAATGACCCTAAAACATTTCACTTTTAAAGGTTTGTAATTGTAATTAGGTATTATTAATTTTGACTAAAATGTTAAATTTCAACTAAATTTCTTATAATAACAGATCTTCAACATTTCTCTTTTAATATTAATAACAGATTGAGGATAATGGCACAGTATTTCCTACATTTACATATACATGTCATTATTTTGCATAGTGATGTTGGAAATAGTGAGTAAGCAGTACTTGGTAGGCAGAAAACAGCATATTTTTAAAAATTAATTCAACATGACAAGTGACGTTTACTCTAGAAATGCAGAACAGTTTTGTTTTGCCTTTTTTTAGGGATACAGTCTCGCTCTGTCACCCAGGCTGGAGTACAGTAGTGCAATTACAGCTCACTGCAACCTTGAATTCCCAGGCTCAAGCAATCCTCCTGCTTCAGCCTCCCAAAGCACTGGGATTGCTACCATAAGCCACTGTGCCTAGCAAAAGTTTTAATATTAGAAAATCCAGTAATACAACCTATGATATTAATGAACTAAAGAAAAATCAGAAAAGCACATTCATGGATGAAAAAGAAGCATCAGACAAAATTTAACACACATTTGTGTTAAAGACACTCAATAAAATAGGAACTTGAGAATATTTTCTTACCGTGATCAAATATATATACCTCAGACCAAAATTCAGCAATTAATTATGGGAAAACACTAAGGCTTTCCTTCCATGGACATCTGCTATCTCTATTACTATTAAGCACACTATTGGGGGGTTGGCCAACATAATTAGAGAAGAAAAAGTATTTAGAGCCATAAAAATTGGAAAGAAAAAGCAAAAATAATTTACAGATTATATGGATATACATCTAAAAAAAACCTCAAACTATCAAAAGACAATTACAAACAGTAAGATAATTTAATAACACAGCAAGATATAAAAGTAGGATATAAATGTTAGTAACTTACATATATAAAACATTCAGAAAATATAAGACTCCATATATAGTAGCAAAAAATAAATTCATAAATGTAAATTTATTTTGAAATATGGAGACTGAGGAAAGAAATCAGCTGAGAATATGTACAGGGAATTCACAAAATAATAAAAATGAGCAATATTAAACAAAGGAAAAATTTATCGCACTCAGTAAGGAGGAACAAAACGCTATCTTCTCCACTCAAACTGACAAAGGTTAAAAGGAATTGTCTTCAGTGTTGGTAAATGTCACAGAGAAATGAGCACTCCCAAACACTGCTATTGGTAGTATAAATCTATACCCACTTTCAGACAGAGAATTTGGCAAAAAGTATCAAAAGCAATAAATGATGGCATATTTATTATCACAAAATCTCACCAGTAAGAATGTATGCATATATATAGAAAAAAATGCTTGGAAGATAAAGTCTAAACTGTTAATAGTAGCTGTCTCTGGATGGTGGGAATATAGCTGATATTATTTTCTTTTTTATCTAAATATTTGATAATGAACATATGACTTGGGTCATAAGAACAGCTATTTTAAAATCATGTACTTTCTTATTTGAAAGCACATATTTTTATTCATCTTGTTCTAAAATATCAAATGGATGGCACAAATAGTCCTCTTTCACATAAAATTCAATTCCATTAGACTATAAACTCCCATGAGCACAGAGATCATACTTCTCTCTTGTTCACTTTCATAACTCAAAAAAAAAAGAGAGAGAGAGCACTAATGCTTGTCAGCTTCATAAAACGAAGTCTTTTGATCACCTACCTTTAAAATCCCTTTGAGAGTTTGTTTCAAGTTGTTGTGATTGTGCCACTGTTTTTAACATCTCCTGAATGACTACTCGGTCACTATTTCCAGCATCACTACACAAAACAAAAACAATGGTATATAGTATGCCCTTAATATTGTTATTATAAGGAAAATGTTGAGGTTCTTAAGTGGTCAAAATTTCAATCAAAATTAATATCACCTAGCTATAATTATAAGCTCCTTAAAAGTAAAAAGTTTTAGGGTCATTAAAAATACTAACAATATTCCAGTTGGATTAACATCACTGAAAACACTAAAAATGTTCTTACATTAAGTTTACTGTTAACATAAAAAAAGCAACTACTAATAATTAGGTAACAGTTTAGCAAACACTTTGACACTTCTGTACTTACTATAGAAAATTAATACCTAATTATAGTTCATTTCTCAACTATCTATAATTGTTGAAAATACAAAAAATAACTCTTTGAAACAGAAATTCAATCCCTATTCCTCTTCCACATCCCCAAAATAGCAAAGATCTAAGAGAGAACAAAGAGAAATCTGCTCCCAGCACTAGAATGAAACTGACTCAGAGATTCAGTAAGGCGATGAGATAAGCAAATTGGGTTTAAGACACAAAGTCAAAACTCCATATTGATCTGTCATTTACACCAATATTATTGCTTTGGCACTCCAGTCAAGGACCTCTCAAACCAACAGAAGTCAATTTAGGCTGAATGAATGTTAATTTCAATCACCCCGAAAGCAACAGGCTTATTCTCCAATTGGTTATCTATGCTTCAGAAGAACTCACAATGAGAAAAACAGGTCAAAGCAGTTAACTTTATTTTCTCAAACAGCCACTAAGTTTTCCCAAGTCACTACTACTATTATAGATCAATATACCTACAGTGTTGCTCTTACAATCATTTTCCTAGCCAAGAATCCAAAACATTCTCCATTTGTCTATGGAATTAACACTCCCTTTGTTTTTATGATCAAACCCATTCCCAACAACCTTATTTCTGTTAGTTTTCTTTGAGATGCCTAGAGAAAATAATAATACCTATCTGTTAGGGTTGTTTTAAGGATTAAATGTAATAATCCAGGTAAAGCTTCTCACAAAGTGCCTGCTACTGAAAACAACATACACATTAGCTTGTAATGCTATTCCTCCTGCTCCATTTGGTCTCCTCCCTCTCCCTGAAATGGATGTTCACTCTTGCCTCTGTGCCACTGCCCATGTTGCGTATGCCTGACAATATCCTCAATTCTATTCTCCTTTAAGAACTCATATAGTCCCACAGATCATTACAGCTTACCCAGTTAGCTCCCAGAATCATTTCTACACCACTTCATACTTAACAGCTGTTGCATGAGTTTTCAATGCCTCTCCAACAAGTTCCTAATCTTATTACTGCATGACAGAGAATAAAGATATTGGTTGGTGGACTATTACAATACCTCCAATCAAGAAATTTAAGCAAAGAGAGTGACAAAGAAAGATCTGGCGACTCAAAGTCAATTTCTGAAATATTTACTCCAAACACTGTAAATTTTTTAGACACACTGCTCATCAGTAATGAATGAGCCAATATAATTTAACAAAAATTTACTGACAATATAATATACTCTGTGTACATCAATGAGCTCCCTAGAGCTAGAAAAGGTAAATACATCGTCAAAATTATTTGACACAGAAGGCAAAACGGTAAGGGCTTTAGGATTCCCATTTCAAGCAGGGCAGCTCCACTTTAATCTGTTTTATAAACTGTGCTTCCACATGTATCAATTTACTTCAAAAAAGGATTTCAATCTTTAAAAAAACGAAAGCCCAAAACCAATTTCTTTAAAAATGCTTAATTTCTATATGGTAGTAACTTACCTAGGATTAACTTCAAGGTGGTAGTTACTTGCAATGGTGCTAATTTCAATTTTCTTTTTAGATGGAGTCTGTGGACAAAGAAAAAGGTATTTTTAACATTTATTTATTGCCTATTTCCCCACTCTTTTGTATTTCCATTGGTTTTCCTTTCATTATACAAAGTAAAACTCAAGATAACCACCATTCCATGTTTTAACTTTGTTAATCCCACTCTTTTCTCAATGTGCAGATAAACATGTTTTTATACAAATTGGGTCAAATCACACATCCTGTTTTATTGTGACTACCTTTTTCTTTTCCTTATCTCCAGAAATCCCCAAACCAAATCTGTAAACCATTTGAAACACAGATCATTGCAAACGATCTGTTCCTTTGAGTCTTTTCCATGTTAACACAAAAATAAACATACACGAATATATTTTCGTGGAGTGTCAATTTCTTGTAAAAAATAAAAATTAAAAAAAGGAAATCATACACAAGTCTCTGTGTTTTGCTTCTCCTACTTAATATATCTTGGCAATCCTCTCAGACAACTAGCACAGTGTTATAGTCACACACCAACCTATGGCATGGATATTCCAAAGCTGGTCACACTGATGGACATTTTGTTTTCTGAAATCAAACAATTCCACAATTAACATATGTGTACATATACTGCTTTCATTTCTATGTAAGAGATTCCCAGTTTTTGGGATTGAAGGGAATGTGTTTTCTAACTTTAATATAATACATATGTGTATGTACGTATTGACCAGTTTGCTTCATAAAATGGTCTAACGATTCACTTTTCCACTGGCAACTCTCTTCCCCAACATTCCCCATCTACAGTAGGTTTTATCATGCCTTCCAATTTTCCAGTTTGGAGGGTATATAATAGACTCACACTGCTTGACTATCACAAAGGTCAAACATCCTTACATGTGTTTACTGCCACTTACATTTTTCTCCTGTGACTATTTGTTACAAAAGAATCTATTATTCAGTTTTCTACCAGATTGTCTTTCTGTTGCCAATTTGCAAAAATCTCTTATTTATACATTCCTTTCAAATATTTTGTAACAATCTTTACTTTTTCTATTGATTTTATGTATAATTTCTGCCATAGCAATTTTTTTTTTTTTTTTTTTTTTGGAGACGGAGTCTAGCTCAGTCACCCAGGCTGGAGTGCAGTGGCCCGATCTCGGCTCACTGCAAGCTCCGCCTCCCGGGTTCACGCCATTCTCCTGCCTCAGCCTCCCAAGTAGTTGGGACTACAGGCGCCTGCTGCCACGCCTGGCTAATTTTTTGCATTTTTAGTAGAGACGGGGTTTCACTGTGTTAGCCAGGATGGTCTCGATCTCCTGACCTCGTGATCTGCCCGCCTCGTCCTCCCAAAGTGCTGGGATTACAGGCGTGAGCCACCGCGCCCGGTCGCAATTTTTCAAATTCATATATCCAGGTGTCTACTTCTCTTCTACAGTTTTAATGTTTTCCTATAAAAGGTTTTATTTACCCATGAGCAATTCATATAGTCTAAAAAATTTTACTCTAAGATATTTAGTGTTTCATTGTAACATTTAAGTCTTTAATTCATCTGGAATTTGTCTCTATAAATTGTTATGTCATAGGGACTCAACTTTGTTTTCTCTGGATAGATAACTAGTTATGATGACACACTCTGTTGGCTCATCCTCTTCCACTGATTTGAAATAGACCTCTATCACATTTTAAGCTCTCTTTCCATTTTCACTTAGTCTAATTCTCTATTTTCATGCCAATATAATACTATTTTATTTACAATAATCATACAGTATGATTTACTACCTGGTAACACAAGCCCTACTTCACTAGTCTTTTTTCATAATTACTTTAGCTAGTCTTAGAAATGATGGACTTTAAGATCATTTCATACAATTATAACAACCACTTGAATTTTAATTAGAATTTCGTAGAAATTTATAGTGTCACCTGGGGCAAACAGATCATTTAAATTATTAAGCCTTCCATCTGGGAACATGCTGCAACATTCCATTTGATTGGCTGTTTATTGTCTCTCTATAAGATACTAGTTTCTTCTGACAGATCTCACACCATTTTTGTTAAATTTGTCCCTATATAAGAACTTCCACCACAACATACAACCAGTATCTCAAACTCAATGTATCCAAATATATGCTAATCAACACTAGCCTAAAATCCAGTTACCTTCCTGAAGATTCTGTTTATAGCACTGCCATCCACACTCAGCATATGATTTTTTCAATGCCTAATATGTAAAGACATTCTACCAGAGGATATGAAAATGAATATATGTTCTTGACATACAGTCAAAACAAATACAATCTTGTCAAAGTAGAAGATGTATAAACTACTACAACCAAAGCAAAACAAAGTAAGTACTATTAAAAGTATAAACTACAAGTTGTAGAAGAAAAGTTAATTCTAACGGGGTAGGAAAAAGAAGGATACATTTCAGCTAGATTTTAAACATCATCTATAATGGAAAAGCATAAAAATGCTCTACATGGTATGAAGCTGGACATCTTAGCAAGGGCAAGATCATAGGAAGCCTCTCAACATCCCAGAGTTTCAGGCCTCCTTTCCCAGTCAGTCAGTTGCCCACTTTTTAACAAGTCACTTGATACCATGTTTAACATTTTTCTCAGAATGATTCTCTTTCTTTCCATCCCCATTACTGCTCTCAGAAAAATGAAGTTTGGAAACCTGAGCTCTAATTCCAGCTAAAACATTGTCTTCTTAGGCAATCTGAAATTAATCTCACCCTCTACATTTTACCCCAAACCCTCTGTTGCTCTTATTTCCTATCTAACATAAATGGCTTTGCTCTGTTTATAACAGGTCTATAAATCAGTACCTCTCAAATCCTGTGCCCCAAGACTACCTGTGAAATTCTTATTTAAATTATACATTAGGAAGCAATTGGGCTGGGGGCATACATGACCAAGACTGAAAGTCCCTGCTATAAATCACTTTCAGGGCCTCAAAGTGAAATGCTTACTGTGATGGTCTGATGTTCAATTCTCAATTTTTCCACTCCAACACCATAAAGTTCACGTAGAATACACATAATTCTTGTCTTTTTTCCAGCACCTGATGGTCCATACACTAACAGATGAGGAAAGTCGCCACACTGCACCTGAAAAAAAAGAACAAGGCGTTTTTCCCTAGTCAAACTGAATTGCTCTAGGTAGAACCAAACTACTTTTTAAGTATCAAATATTTTATGTATCTACCCATGAAACTCCAAGTTCATGGGTAGATATACCCAAGTTTTTATATATGTGTAAAACTTGGAGTTTCATGGGTAGATAAACAAAATATTGTGTATCATATATATGTATATATATTCTGAAATGTTTACTATTCGCCTGGCACTAATTTTGTATAACTTACATACATGACACAGCACATGCAAGACACAAAACTAAATGCTAGAAAGCAGGAACTCCTAAACCTGGCTATCAGAAGCACCTAGAAAACTTTTTAAATAAAGGACTGACTAAGGAATAGACCGTATCATCCATGAGATTACGATTCTGTAACTCTGAGATTCAGGCCTTTCTTAGTTTGGACTATTAGAAACAGTCCCTGTGATAACAATTCAGTGTATTTGGTTCCTTTGGGAGGTTACTTGTGAGATAAAGGAAAACTTCATAGGAGAGGAAAGGAAGGCAGCCACTAAAGAGTGTGTTTTCAAGTTGAATGCCTCTAGGTATCTGTGTTTGATCCTGCTAGGGAAACTCTTAAAGCCAACATAAACACCCACCAGAGTGTCAACCTACCCAGGGGGTGGGGAAGCTGCAATATCATTATCTCTGATTAGTTCTTTCTTGAAGCCTGCTTAGGAAAGTGGATGGGGGAAATGAAAGAGCATTAACTTCAGGCATTTCAAATCTGTTTATGGGTGTCACAGAGAGAAAAGCCCTCAGGCAAAGTACAGATCTACAAAGTTAGAAGTCAGAAGTCAGTCTACTTAAAAGCAAGAGGACTGGGTAGGGCACTAACCGTATCTGCTGATGATGAGTGTTGCAAAAGCTTTTCAGGTGTTTCTAATGATCAGTCTGGTTTGGGAACCAGTGCTACAAAGGCTATAAAGATGAGTGGGTGACAGACCTTAGCCTCAGGCACATAAAATCTTTTAAGGCAAAGTTCTGTAAATAACCATTATCGAAAAAATGGAATACGTATCTTAAGAGAAGGGCTTATTGCAATGAATTTTAATACCTTGTAAACTCATCCATCTCTGTCACAGAAAAGTCTCAAGGAAAAAAACTATTCAATCTAATACAGTGCCTGGAAAATGGTAGGTGTCCCATAGACACTTACTGCCTTTGTTTTTTAAACTTCAATCTAACCAAAAATAAGGATTATGCCTTAAATGTTTCATAGTTTGATTAAGCTGCAAATAAAAGAGTAAACAGGTGAACATTTCTTAAAAGCAAATTTAACACTTAAGATCATGATATAAAATTGATGTCCAAAATATACATTCCAAATTCTGTACAACAAAAAGTGGCCACAGAAAATAAAATGTATTCTATGACTAGGAAAACTGAAGACAAAGCTATTGATGGAAAATGTAATTTGTCCATAAATTATGGATACTGCCATAATCAATTTACTTTAAATTAGTATACATGCAGTATGAATAATTAAAGATCAATCTCGCAACACTATCAACTAGTCTAATGACTTTCATATGTACAGTCGTTTCTTATTATTTCTTATTTTTAAGAAGCACTTAACAATTAAATAGTATCTGTAAACCTAAGAAAGGTCGGTAAGGGAAAACCAGGGTATTGGGCAAAAACATTTCAACAGCATCATATATTATCTGAGGTCCTTAATAGGAGTAAACAAATGTCTTCCACAGACACTAAATAACTTAGTCTCCTAAAGATCCTTCTTCACTCTCTACTCCCTGAAAGATTCAGTTCGTTCCTCACAAAATATTGCCATTAGACACTTTTATCAACTACAACAAAGAGGCATCAGGATAGAGGGGAGGGAATCTTTCATAAAGCACTAATCTCAGCCAGGCACGGTGGCTCACGCCTGTAAGCTCAGCACTTTGGGAGGCCGAGGCAGGTGGATCACCTGAGGTCAGGAGTTCGAGACCAGCCTGGCCAACGTAGTGAAACCCCGTCTCTACTAAAAAATACAAAAATTAGCCGGGCGTGGTGGCGGGCGCCTGTAATCCCAGTTACTCGGGAGGCTGAGGCAGGAGAATCTCTTGAACCAGGGAGGCAGAGGTTGCAGTGAGCCGAGATCACGCCATTGCACTCTAGCCTGGGCGACAAGAGCGAAACTCCGTCTCAAAAAAAAAAAAACAACTAATCTCAGGAACGTCCTAGTACAATTTATTTGCTAATTTTATGATCTTTGGAGTAAATACATATTTACAACACTTTACTTGTCAATGACAACACTGACATCGAGAAATCTTAAGCCAGTTAGAAAGCAAATCTCATGGTGTCACCTATGCTGAAAATGTTCCAACGGCTTCCCATCTTATTGTGAGACTTACTAAGTCTGCACCCCCAACTCCCATTACCCTTCCCGCTGGTTCACCATTATCGGCTACACCAGCCTCCTGAGGTTCTTAGAATATGCTGTGCATATCACTGCCTGGGAATTTTGCACATGCTGTCTCCTCTTACCTGTTCCACTCTTCGCTCGGATTTCTGTATTTACGACTTCTCAATTTCCTTCAAGTCTCGGCTCAGATGCCACTTCTCAGAGGAACTTTTCTTGTTTAAAAATACAAGCCGGCCTCCCACACCTTTTCCCCCTTCCCTTTGTTATTTTTCTCTATAATACTTATCACCTGCCAATGCAGGAGGAAGAAGCACTGCTCCTCAGGGGAGTGCAAAACCCCGAGCCAGGGGGCCTCCGCTCTCCCATGCTCCCGGCCCCCGCGGACTCACCAGGTTGCGCAGCTGGGTCGCCTGCTCCTTGTGATAGTCCAGCCGTCCCAAGGAGCACGGCCGATACTTGTCCACCCAGAGGCTCATGGCAGCTCGACTTCCCGGGGACCTACGCTTGAAAGTCCCGCGCGAGCGCGCGTCTTCCCCTTATCGCAGAGACAAGTTTTCCCGCGAGCGCCAAATCTCGTGACGTCACTACCGGTCGCGGCTGCGTAAACGATTTAGGACGCAAAGGCTACGGGGGCCGTGTGCAGACAAAATTAGCTGCCGCGTCGGTGCCTTCTAGTTCTGAAGTTCGCTGCTTTGTTTTCTCTTTGTTCGCACCCTCTATTATATTCTATAAATTATCAGGCGAATTGAAAATGTGGTTCTCACCCTCTTGGCGTTACATCCGGATACCTCAGAGAAGACACTTCCTTTCATTTATTCATTCACTTAATTCATTAAACAAAAATTTACTAAATATCTGCTAGGTGTGGAACTCAGTTTTCGGCACTAAATATACATCTCAGGGTTTCACTCACTTGGCAAGTACCCAATAAAGCTTCATTGGATAAATCGCTTAAAAATGTCTGATCTGCACTATCCTTTGTTACCTCTATTCCTCAATATTCTTATTGAATTAGAAGCAAAAGAATCAAGAGCATGGAAAAACTACCGAGATATGGCCTGTAGGGGAGAAGACATGAGGTTAATATGCATTCTAAGCCTAGAATGTTTGAAAGCCCTCCAATTAAAATGTGTAGAAGGATCTGAACCCCTCAGAAAAATATTCTGCATATGAAGCTCATGCAACTTTTGAAGTTATCTTCAAATAATGCCTCTCAAAATGCACTTTACTCATTGTACATAGTATTAATTCCTTATTTAATTTATGCTTTTATTTTGTGTATTGTTGAGAACCCTAAGTCTTGCCATTTGACGGCAAGGTCTTACGGGCAGGAAATGATTTCCAAATATACTTAATAACCTTTCACCAAAGTACCTCTTACTCATTTATTAATCAAGAATTTATCATGCTCTTCTATGAATCGTCATATTACATGAATTACTCCTGCAGGCAAGGTATTATCCACATCACCAAGTGTAAGATTTAACCCCTGTTCTCGAGACTTTCTGTAATAAGCCTGGAAGGCTTCTGCCTCAGGGCCTTGGTAATTACTGTTTCCTCTTCCTGGATTATGTTTCTCCAGAGTCAGCAGAGTTGAGCCCCTCATTTCCTTCAGGATGTTGGCTCAAGTATTGTCTCCTCACTGAAGGTTCCCTGACCACCCTATTTAATATTGCAAAAAAGCTTCATCTTCCTTATGCTTCTCTCCATTTGAATTGAAATGGAGGAAGTGTTTGAAATGAGAACGTAAAGGAAATCAGAAGCAGAGATACTGAATTGTGGTCTATGTGGATATCATAATCATAAAGAATGATACTGGAAATAAGTACTGAGAGGAAGAAAGAGAAAGACCAAGTGCTAGAATGATCAATGATTTGGCAAGAGTTACCATAAGCATGACAGACAATTTCAATAAGGAGGAGTGGTTGATGGTAGAGGCTGAAGACATGTGCTTCAATGTTGTTGGGGGTTCTGAGGAAGGAGGAATAGTGTGGTGGGCCCAGGAAGTCCAGTTAAATTTGAATTTCAGATAGCTTTTTCATATGTCTGGCAAAATTCTTTACAAATGATATTTTTCTCATACAAGTATGTCTCTGACAATATTTGAAATTGTAATAAATATTGCCAGGGACATACTTATATGAGAAAAAAATCAGTATTTATCTGAAATTCAAATCTAACCAGTGCCCTGTATTTTATCTAGCAATTTTACTCCAGACTCTTGAATATATGGAATATGAGAAATTGCTACAGAGGAAGTAAAGTCCTTGGGGTTGGTAAACTACAGCTGCAATCACTTTAATGTTTAATGACTCTGGCCCTCAAGTATCTTAGCTCTTTTTTTTTCTTGAGATGGAGTACCACTCTGTGGCCCAGGCTGGAGTGCAGTGATGTGATCTCGGCTCACTGCAACCTCCACCTCCTGGGTTCAAGCGATCCTCCCACGTCAACCTCCCAAGTAGCTAGGATTGCAGGTGTGCACCACTACGCCCAGCTAATTTTTTGTATTTTTAGTAGAGATAGGGGTTCACCATGTTGGCCAGGCTAGTCTCGAACTCCTGAGCTCAGGCAATCCACCTGCCTCAGCCTCCCAAAGTGCTGGGATTACAGGAGTGAGCCACCACGCCTGGCAAGCATATAGTAATTGTAAGTTTAATTTTTTGAGTAATTGCTATACCGTTTTCCACAGCGGCTGCACCACTTTACATTTCCACCAGCAATGCAAAAAAATTCCAATTTCTCCACATCTTCAACAACCAACAACCTTTTTAAGTTTTAGTCATTCTGGTGGGTTTATAGAGGAATCTCGTTATGATTTTAATTTCCCTAATGATTAATGATGTTGAGCATCTTATATACTTATTAATGATTAGAATACTCTTTTGTAAAGTGCCTATTCAAATATTTTTGCCTATTTTTACTAGACTGTTTATCTTTTTCTTATTGATTTGTTTCCTTTTTATACATGTATTTTGAATATCTTTTTCCTACATGTGGCTTGGTTTTAATCGCTGTTAATGGTGTCTTTTAATAAATAGAAGTTCTTAATTTTAATATAGTTCGGCTCATACTGTGTTAAAAAATCTTCAAAGTCTTGACAATGTTCTTCTGTGAGTTTTTCTTTAAGTTTTATGGTTTTGCTCTCACATTTGGATTTTAAATCCACTGGAATTCTTTTTTTTGTATGCCACCATACAAAAAAAGTCTAAAAGGTCAAGATACATTTTTTTTCCATGTGGATATCCAGTTACACCAGCACTGTTTATTAAAAAGACCTTTATCCACTGTACTGTAGGGTCACCTTGTCATAAATCATGTGACCTTATATGTGTGGATTTGTTGCTGAACTCCCTGTTTTGTTCTATCAATCTATTTGTTTATCTATGCACAGGTACCACACTGTCTTGATTACTATAGCCTTATAATAGGTCTTAGTTTCTGGTAGTCTGACTTTTATTCTTTTTTTTTTTTTTTTTTTTTTTTTGAGGCGGAGTCTCGCTCTGTCGCCCAGGCTGGAGTGCAGTGGCGGGATATCAGCTCACTGCAAGCTCCACCTCCCGGGTTTACGCCATTCTCCTGCCTCAGCCTCCCAAGTAGCTGGGACTACAGGCACCCACCACCTCGCCCAGCTAGTTTTTTGTGTTTTTTAGTAGAGACGGGGTTTCACCGTGTTAGCCAGGATAGTCTCGATCTCCTGACCTCGTGATCCACCCATCTCGGCCTCCCAAAGTGCTGGGATTACAGGCTTGAGCCATCGTGCCCGGCTAGTCTGATTTTTATTCTTATTTAAGATTATCTTTGCCAGTTTTTGTCATCTGCATTTTCATATAAATGTTAGAATCAGCTTGTTAATATTGCAAAAATCTTGGCTGAGATTCTGTTTGGGATGGCTAGTTACAGGGAGTTAAGTCCATATCTGAACTTTGTGGATTTCACCTTGTTGATCTTCAGAATCATAAAATATTAATTGTTTCACTTGAGCATATTACAAACCACTTATTTTACTTAGGCTTTTATATATGCAACTACAATTCTTAAAAAAAAAAAAAAAAAAAAAAAACCTCTACTTTCTGTATGATTTAACTGTGATAAATACTTAACACATCTTCAGTTACCCCTGCTACCTTCTTAAAAGGTAATATGTTAAAACTGAAAATACTCGTTCATAGACATTTAAAAGGAAATTTTATTTTAAGTGAAATGGCATGAAAAAACAATTAAAACTCTAAAAACACAAAATGTGATTACATATCCTAGGGGTAAAAAGACAGGGCCTTTATTCCTTCGGGGCTTTGTTTCTCTCATCACTGATGTTATTATCATCTTGATGTTTGAAATATGACTAATCTATGGTCTGTGAGAGACAAATCTTCAACACGGGAGATCCCACAGTGGAGCAAAGCGAGAGGATGACCCAGCTGAGACAGAACAAGCTTGGAAATCCACCAGTCCAAGCAGAAGCAGAAGGATTACTGTCTTCAAGAAGATAAAATTAATACCTGATAACCTTGCACATACTGAGATGAGATTTACTCCTATAGAAAAGAATTTAGTAATAAATTAGCAAGATGTGTGTTAAACACTAAGTCAAAGACGAAACGAGACAATTACTAATAGTAGAATACATACAAGGTACACAGGGTTGCTCCTCTGTATTCACGAGGAATTGATTCCAAAAACTCTGCAGATCCCCAAATCCATGGATGCTCAAATTCCTTATATAAAATGATGTAGTATCTCCATATAGTCTACACACATTGTCTTTTATACTTTAAATTATTCTAAATTACTTATAATAAGTATGCAAAGAAAATGCTACGTAAATAATTGTTATACATATTGTTTTTTATTTGTATTATTTATTGTTGGTTTGTTATTTTTTGTTGTTGTTTTCTGAATGTTTTTAATCTATGTTGGGTTGAATCTGTGGATGTGGAACTGGGATATATGGAGGGCTGACTACATAAGAAATATATAATACACAAGAAAGGAAATTTTATAGCTTTATATTATGTGGCTCAACTGTGAATAATATTTACATAATCCAAATAATGTAAACATTATCAGCTGGGCACGGTGGCTCACATCTGTAATCCTAGCACTTCGGGAGGCCGAGACGGGTGGATCATGAAGTCAGGAGTTTGAGACCAGCCTGACCAACATGGTGAAACCCCGTCTCTACTAAATACATAAAAATTAGCCAGCCATGGTGGCACGTGTCTGTAATCCCAGCTGAGTTACTCAGGAGGCTGAGGCAGGAGAATCGCTTAAACCCAGGAGGCAGAGGTTGCAGTGAGCCAAGATCGTGCCACTGCACTCCAGCCTGGGCAACAGAGTAAGACTCTGTCTTAAAAAATAAAAAATAAAAATAAATAAATAAATAAATAAATAAATAAAATGTGTTTTCTCTGGGAAGCAGACCTGGAGTGTCAGGACAGAGACCAGGGACAGAGGATGTCATTTTTTACAACAAACCTTGTGGAAACTTTTGACTCTTTTTACTTTGATAAAAATGAAAGGTAAGTAAACAATTTTTTAAAAGATTAATTCAAAGTGAATCCAACAAAAATACAGGTCTCTACTACCACACATATTAAAGTTATTTATTTCAATGTTTATGACAAGATTTCTGGAGGACCCACCTACCTATTCAAGGAAGTCAGAGAAGATCTTTTGAGGAAGTAACACTTAGAATGAGGCTGGAGCAATAGAATAGGCCAGAAAGAGAAAAAGAGAGTGTATCTTAGGAAAGGACCAAAAACATCATAGTCCTGAGTGGGGAAGTGCTGGACTTCTACTGAAAGGTTTGTAGGACCTGAGAGCAGTGCCCACGGAGGAGGAAGGAGGATATGAGCTGACAGGCCAATGAATTGGGCACTCTTCTAGGTTTTAGTAAGGATTTTCTGGTCTTCCTTTGGAGTTTCCTCATGTTACCTCACAGCTAATGTAACAGGATTCAGCTGTTTTTTCCCAGCTTCAACATTCTGCAGCTCTAAAACTCTGAACAGTTTTCCCAGGGATTTTGCGTGGGATTTCGTAACAGAAATCCCTCTGCCTGGAGTCACCAGAAGGCTCCACCCTGGCCCAGTCTTTGTCCCTGCCTCTTTGATTGACTTTGGGCCAGTCCCTTTTTCCTCTAGGCCTCAAAGGACTCATCTGCAGAATGGAAGGTGGTTCTAGATAACCTCCAGGTGCCCTTCAAGCTCTCACACTATCACTTTGCTATTATTCTCTGTGCCTTTGCCAAAAAGAAAGAATACCCAGTTCTTTAAAATATTCACACTTTTATGTGAAACTCCTACCTTGCCCAGGATCTTTAACAATTGCTTAACATTCCAATTTTTAGATATTTCTATAAAATGGAATCGCTATACCAATAAATGCTAGTTTTAGCAAATGGGATGTGTAGGCAATTGGTCCAAGATGAGGGACCATCGAATATTACTTCAATCACTTTTTTACAAATATATAATTTGATTTATCTTAGAAATTAATAATTATAATATTAGTTTTATTGTAAACTTGATAATTTTAGAAGCATTATGCTTTTATTATAATCAGCAGCTCACTAGCCAATTATTTGATGATTTTTCTGATTCCCATATATCTTCTGCATCCTTTTTAAATGAAATGTTTCTTATAATTATTATTAATACCACCAACCTATATTCTGAAGTACTGCAGACTTTCAGTGTTGTGGAACAATTTGGCTTGAGTTAGATGCATCTTTGTTTATTCTGTGGGTCAACCAGATGGGAAAAAGCCATTCACTCACCTACCAATTACTAGATGCCTGATGCCTAGTAATGTGCTTAACATTGAAAATAGAAATCAGAGTCAGTTTCATGTACCAATAACAAAAGAGCTTTAATTTATATCTCTATTAATAATTAAATGATATAAATTTTTACTCTAGGCATTCAAACTGAAATCTAGTAGGATTAGAACACAGAAATGTAGAAATGGAGTCATTTGTGCTTTGACAGAATCATCTAGAAATATGAGCATAGTAGGACTATTACCACCTGACTTTTTAGTCCACTGTCTCACCACTGAGCCACTGTGCAAGTCTCTGACTGATAAATATTTAACTATTGCTTGTGTTAATGGCTAATGCCAGACAGTGAGTAACCACCTCCAAGTTACATTTGCTGCTTTTTCTACAATACTCAAGTTGGAAATTGTTCTACCTTTTTTCTGGTTATAAGGCAACAAATGTTCATTACAGAAAAATTGAAGGAGAAAAAAGAGACAGGTATATATTTATCTATATTTATATTTTTAAATTTATTTTCTATTTTTTGAGACAAAGTCTCCCTCTGTCGCCCAGGCTGGAGTGCAGTGGTATGATCTCAGCTCACTGCAACCTCTGCCTCCTGGATTCGAGTGATTCTCCTGCCTCAGCCTCCAGAGAAGCTGGGATTACAGGCGTGCACCACCACACCCAGCTAATTTTTTATTTTTAGTAGAGACGGGATTTTGCCATGTTGGCCAGGTTGGTCTCGAACTCCTGACCTCAAGTGATCCACCTGCCTCGGCCTCCTAAAGTGTTGGGATTACAGGCATGAGTCAATGTACCCGGCCCTTTATTTTATATTTTAACCTGCAGAATCTCTAATGGATTCAAGTTAGCTTGAGCCCTATATTTGCTTATGAGTGTGATAAAGAAATCTGGGATTCCAGTATCATTGCTATTGGATTTCCAGAGTAAGAAATCACTAAATCTATAATGAATCTATGATCATTTTCAACAATATTTCTGTCCAGAAGTCTAGGCACTATACCAAAACAACTTTTGTGTGCTTAAATGGCTGCTACACACTCTATGTTACTTTTTCATTTTGTTGGAATTTGCATAACTATATTGCTGTCTCTGGAATTAAAAGAAAAATCAACTTTTAGATTATCTAAAGTCATATTCCTTCAGATTTACACATTGTTCTCCGTCAGTTGTAACATGCCCTTTGTATCAAATTCCCTGTAAAAAGTCAGAACCTGAAGCTTTTAAATCCCTTTGTTTCTATAATTACCTCTTGTTCAGAGTTGCTTTCATAATTTTGCTTGCTTTCATATTTTGTTGTTGTTACTGTTTATAACTTCCTCCTACCACATATATAATAATAACAATTACTCTCTCAATCACCTTTCTTCTGTAAAAATTCAAAATAATACATATTTAATTAGAGATATCTAAATAGTACCTTTTCTCTGAAAAATGTAAAGATTTTGTTTTAAAATATATTGCAATAATGAGTAAGAGAAGATGGTAAGGATCAGAGAAAAGAGTGAAATACGGAAAAGAATTCCAGTCAGCTGCAGAGAACTTCAGAATTTAATTATAATGTTCCTCTACAAAAGGACCACCCTTGACTACTATCAATGAGTAAATCAGTTTATGCATACCATGAAGGGGGTGCAAGATGAATTAGACACAGGCTTTGTTCTCAAGGAGCTTATGGAATGATAAGCGTATATGCAAATAACTCTCATAAAAGCAGTAAGTGATAAATGCCTTAATGGAGCTTCAAACATTTTTATAGAGGTTCAAGTTCAATTACAGTTTGACTGACTTGGGAAGGCTTCATGGAGGACCTAGCATTTGAGTTGGGTTTTGAAGGACACATAGGTAGGGTTACAAAAGCCATCCCAAGGGAGGATGTTACTGGGTAGGAGATTGTAATGAGCAAAGACCCAAAGGTGTCAAAACACAGAGCAGGATTTTCTTATGGTAAAAAATATAAATAAAGGAGAGATGGGAGAGAAGATTGGGAAGAACATTTAAGGCAAATGTTGGGAGGTATTTAAATCGCAACTTTTAATGAGTTTGCCTTTATGCATACACAAGAAGCCACGGGGGGAATGATATGTCTTCTTGCCTATAGGAAGAGCTTAGTAAATACTTTTTGAATTCAGTGGCGACATCTGGGTATAGGAAGATGAATTACGTGAATAGACACAAATAAGATATGGGGAGTGAGATATTAAAAATAAAGAGACCTGCTCAAAGATTCACAATTAATAAGAATTGACTGATATTCCACCCACAGACTAACTCCAGAGTCCACCCGCTCTAGCACTATGTATACACTGCCTGCCCCTGGCTGTAGTCACACCTTGGATATTGAATATTATGAATATCAATTCATACCATGAATACCATGAATTGAATACCATGTTCTAAGCACTTCATCTGTATTATGTTTGCCTCCCAACAATCCTATGAGGTATGTACCTCTCTTACAGCTCAAGAAACTGAGTAATAGAGATTTAAAATTGTCTAACAAGTGATGGAGCAAGGATTTCCAATGAAGTCAGTCTCGATTCCACCACCACTGGGCCTCCCTAACCACTGCATACACTCACTCGGGCTGTGCCCCACACCTTGACACATCATGGTTCCTGACTCTTACCCACCAGTAATACTGAATGACTTTTGGTTTCCAGGAAACTCCAGCTTGCTTATATTTCCACCCCTTCATATATGATGTTCCCTCTTCCTTCACTTCCTTTCTACTCTCCACCCATGCCATACTGTAGTTCCTCCATGACACCTCCCCTGATGCCCCCAGGCAGGCTCAGATGGTTTTTCTCTTATGGTTTTTGCATCTTCTACAGACACCTAATATTGCTATTTCTACATAGATTTGTAACCAATTATTTTTTTCTGTTTAGTTTCTTTAGAATATGTGTGGCTCTATGCCTTGCTTAATATCAGGCACTTTTTTTTTTCTTTTTTTTTTTTGAGACAGAGTCTTGCTCTGTTGCCCAGGCTGGAGTGCAGTGGCACAATCTCAGCTCACTGCAAGCTCCGCCTCCCAGGTTCACGCCATTCTCCTGCCTCAGTCTCCCCAGTAACTGGGACTACAGGCACACGCCACCACACCTGGCTAATTTTCTGCATTTTTAGTAGAGACAGGGTTTCACCGCGTTAGCCAGGATGGTCTCGAACTCCTGACCTCGTGATCCGCCCGCCTCAGCCTCCCAAAGTGCTGGGATTATAGGTGTGAACCACTGCGCCCGGCAACATCAAGAGCTTTTTAGAGGCACAGATTCCCAGGCCTTACTCCTGAGGATTCTAATTCGGTAGGTCTAGAATGAAGTGTAGGTGTCTGTCTTTTTTAAAACATCACAGCCTTTCTGACCTGTCACACAGTTGGACAATCACTGCATTACGTTGTCAGATTCCTTGAGGATCATCTTTATAACCCTAACATCTATTGCGGTGCCTAGAACTGTCAGGGCTTAATTCATATTGAACAAACAGATGAATAAATGTGGGGTGTGATTGAGTTATAGAAATAAAAATTTTTTGATTAGCAGGAATAGAGCAAACCAGAAGAGGAATTTATTAGGGCATGGAGAAAATAATGAATCTGGTGTTAGACTTGTTGCATGGAAATATTCAGCAGGAAGCTGAGAATGTGGAAATATTAATTGGGAGATGTAGTTTCATATCCACTGACATAGAGGTCATGAGTGAGCCTGGGACGTTGAATACATTTCCCAGCCACTGTAGAAAGAAAACAGAAATGGACTAATAATTGAACCTGGGGAATCCCCACATGTAGAACCCATGAAGGATGGAAGAAAATAATACAGCAAGTAATACTACCACATTGACTGACAGCAACTATCATGATCATAACAATAAGCATGAGAGTCACTACTTTTATAGAGTACCTAGTCTGTGGAAGTCTTGTCAGGAGGGGCTCCATACACATCCACATTAAATCTTCATAGCAAGCCTAGGAACTGGGTGGTTCTTAGTCTCACTTCGCAGATGAGAAAACCGAGCTTCAGAGAGGTGGATCAACATACCCTAAGTCACACACCTCACCATAGTGGAAAGGCTGAGAAGATGATGCTAGATTTGATTAACTTCAAGGGACCAGTTTGAAAGATATGATAGAGCAGAAACCAGACAACGATGTGTCTTGGATGAGTGGACTCTAGCATCCTTGGCACCCCTGCCCCGTGTATTAATTCAACGCCATTATATGTGTTTTGCATAGGGTCCTCCAAGACTTGAACAGAGAAATAAAAGCATATAGATAAACTGCAGAGAGGAGCATAAAGAGATAACTCTCCTCAAAGAAAGTAAGACCCTAGCATTACAAGTCACAGCCAGGGGGCTGAGATGGCATTTTCCGAACAGCAGTAAAACATGGTGGAGGTCGTATAACTGAGGAGCCTGAATCCTGGCCCCAAACCTATGTGTGATCTTTCAGGTCCAACCATGGCAATGACAAACACCTTGACAGGTAGGTGCCAACAATGGGGGTGAGGGTAGAGGAGGGAAGCTGGCCTCCCCACACCAAGCTTGGCACATAGGCAGAACATCACAGTCTCTGAAGGGAGCTGAGGTCAAGGCCTTAGGCTGTGGCCATCCTTTCTCTTATGTGTATCTGCCTCGGTAGCCCAGGTGCCTCTATTCAGAGGCATCTTTTGCGGGGGGGTGGCCTTCAGCCAAGCCCCTTCTCGGATGCCTCCGCTGAAACTTCCTTAATGGGGGTGAGGGGGGAGAACCTCGAGGAAACTCTTCTCCACTCTGGCTCAGTACACCTTCTCCCTTCCCCTGGCTCCTGGGTCCGCTGAGCAGCAGGAGCCTTTGTTGGGGCACCTTTGACAGCAAGACGGTCTGCTTATCTGTGCTGATCCCCCTAACTCCTGCCTAGCAGCATTCCATAGGCAGAAAAGGGACGTTTTGGGGAGGGGAGGGCAGAACGTACTCCTGTTTAGCTTCTCGCTGAAGTTATGGCAGTAAAGGCTTGACTGTGACTTTCCTGTTGGCTTCTTGTCTTCATCCACGACTCTGACTCCAGGCAGCTCAGCCTTCTGCAGCTCAGCTTAGTCTTGACAATAACTTCCTCCCCACATTTGGAGCATGTATTGCATATTACATGCTCCAAAACACCTAGGAAGCAGCAAGGGGAGCAAAGTTCCTGCTCATGACAGCATGGAAAAGAGGCTCCGTGAAACACTGGGCTTCTTGGAGCCTATCCAGTGGCATTTGAGTATTATGAGTATAATGTCATTAACGTATCAATAAGAAAGCGTGACATCTTGAGTCCTACTGTCGCATTAGGCTGGAAGACTACCCAGGGCCATGCAGCTTGGTCCTAGAAAGGAAAGGGGCCTCCTTACTGGGTTTTCTGGAGCCTCCCTAAATAAAACACAAGGTTATAGCTTTATTCAGGCTAAAAAGGCCCTGTCCTAGACTCTCAAACTGCTGGGTTGAGCAAAATTGGTTTGCCTTTTAAATGTAAACATCCTAGGGCTTGCTGCTCCGGCTGTTCATCATCATTTGATAGCTCCAGGGGAGTTAAGGTAGTGCTTACTTTAGTTATCCATGGCTTCTGCGAGGCAGATCTAGCATGAACAGTTGGAAGGCAGAAAAGGGAATCCTCCTCAATCATTTCTCTCAGCCTCCTCCTTAAAAGGAGCAACATTTAAATCATTAGATTTTGCTCCCTTTCCTGCCTCCTGCCACACATCTGGTTGTAGCAATAAACAGTGACCAGGTGAGTTCTGCAGTCACGTGCATCCCTTTCTTAGGGTAGGTGGCCGAGAGTAATGGGGAACCTTCTTCTAGTCAACCCATCAATGTCTTGGGGTGCATGCAGTATATGATCTCCAGTCTCACATTCCTGCCTTTGTTGCTTCCTATTTCAACCATTTTACAATTTATTGTGCAAAATGTTAAGTGTCTAACAACCTTAACTCTTTCTGTATTTGGCAGGATAGGCATAAATAAATACACAGATAATCAATAAATTGCCAATTAAGAAACAAAACAGCAAATAACTGGAAGGAAAACATGGAAAGGACAAGGGTGTGGGTAATTTGCCACCTTGGTAATGATCCCTTTCAGAAACAGGAAAAACATCACCACTTTTGACAGGAGGGGCTCTTCCTCTGACGTGGAATGCTTTTTGTATTTGTTGTTGTTTTTGTTTTTGAGACAGAATCTTGCTCTGTTGCCCAGGCTGGAGTGCAGTGGCTCTATCTCAGCTCACTGCCTCCCAGGTTTAGGCTATTGTCCTGCCTCAGCCTCCCAAGTCGCTGGGATTACAGGCGCCCGCGACCATGCCCGGCTAATTTTTGTATTTTTAGTAGAGACAGGGGTTTCACCATGTTGGCCAGGCTGGTCTCAAACTCCTGACGTCAAGTGATCTGCCTGCTCAGCCTCCAAAAGTGCTGGAATTACAGGCTGATGTGGAGTTATTTTTTTATTTTTTGTTATCATTTTTTGAGACTGAGTCTTGTTCTGTCACCAGGTTGGAGTGCAGTGGCACAACCTGGGCTCACTGCAACTTCTGCCTTCCGCTTTCAAGCGATTCCCCTGCCTCAGCCTCCCGAGTAGCTGGGACTACAGGTGCGCGCCATGATGTGGAGTTTTTAAGACCACAATAGTCTGAAATTTCCCCAAATCAAAGTAACCCTCCTCAGAAATGAGCAGGTTCTGACTGGAAATTCAAGAATCTGTGTCTAGAAAGAACACACTGGAGAAAGTCACTGTTGTTACTACCGTTTGGTTTTGGTTTGGTTTTCTTTTGAAATATATAAAGAATAAAAGCAATGAGAAGGGAAAGTTAAGTAAAAAAAAGCAAAGACATTTATAAAAGATGGATTCATCCTTCTTATGTCTAACAGTGTAACTTAAGAAGCTAATCACATTTGTCCTCATCTATAAAAATGCCATTTTAAAAAATGTATAATTGTTCCCAATTCTTATATGGTTGTAGTTAAGGAAAGACCATGAAATGTGCAATGCCTCTATATCCAGTGTGCTTATCTTAGCTTTCATTTGAATGACTTTATTTTTTTCTTCTGCTTAGAGCTGCCACAAGTAGGGGTACAGCCTTTGATTAATGATTATTAATTTAACTAATAAATCAGATTCATTATTAGATTAAATAAACAGGTAGACACAGCCTGAGGCTCTCCTGTTACTTTCTGTTTGTGCATAATGAACTGCAACCTAACAGTACATAAACAACCCAAAACCTAATGTGGGAGTATATTTTTTCTAACAGATCATAGGGTCTCAGCCAATCACAAGCAGTTAAGCTTCAGCCAATCACAGGCAGCCAATTGATCAGACCATGTTCAAATGACAAGCACCTAGCTGTAATCAATCAAGCTATTTCTGTATTTTACTTTCTAGTTCAGGCTATAAAAGCTCTCCGCCCACGTTGCCCAGAAGAGCCCTCTGAGCCTCTTCAGGTTTGAGTACAGCCTGATTCATGAATTGTTTAATGTTCAACGTCTATTCAATTCATCTTGTCTAAAGTTTTCTTTTAACAAGCCATTAAGGGAAACAGAAATAAGAAGAGGATGGTTAAAATGGTTTGAAAGGTACACAATGTAAACATAAATGCAGCTATTTAGACATTAAGAATTGCAAAGTATTTAGAGAGATTGCAAATCTTTTGACTTATTTTCTACTTAAGATTTCTATATTCTGATTTGCAATTTAGAGATTCATTGTGAAACAAAGTCATGAATTGAAAGATAAAGATGTACTTTGCTCAGTTTGTACATTATTAACTAAACAAGACAGAAGATCCTGATAAGTAGGGTAGATGAAACGATACACACGTTGGTGCTAAATTAAGTTGTTACATCTTTGTCTCAGCCTTCCTTACCCATCTCTTTGAAGGAAAACTCAACAAAGACTTGAGGTATTTTAGGGTTTCTTAGCAAACAAGAGTATTTTTTATTGTCTTTGACTTTCAACTTACCTGCTGTGGGTGATCAAATCTGTTGTAAGAAAAGATGCGTTTGTTTTGAAATGGTATTAGTGCCATCAGTTCTCATTTTTCCTCTAGAGTGAACATCCAAAGAGCGGATTTTTAAATTTTTTCTGCTTGTTTTATTGTCACTATCACCTGCCCTCTGCCCTACACCCCCACCTGTCCCTATGCAGCAATTACAACCTGAAATGCCATCAGGGGCTGGGCAGGCAAGGGCATGATCTAAGCTTTGAGAGAATAAACAGGAAGAGAACACAGGAGGCTTCTCTTCACCAAAAGCAGGTGGCCCCCCAAGCAGGATGCTGGCCCACTGGTAATAGATCTTCAAGTGTTTTTGAAAAGCCCCAGTCTGGATTTTTATATCTAATTCCCTGAGAAAATAAATGACAGCATGCAGGTCAACAGGACACTTCCACGGTCCAGATTCAGCCTGTACTCCTTGGCTGACTGACTCTGCTTAAACCTTGTAACATTTCGTTCAAACCTTCTCAGAAAGAGAAGAAATGATTTTGACTCAAAATTCAAATCATGCAGTATTACAGCTTATTACTTGCTTGATGCTTGAAGGAAATCTTTGGTGCAGGTAAAAGCTGAAACATTTGACTAACAGGACGCTGAGGAGGTCATTTCGACCGTCACTAATGCAAATGTCCCCTGTCTTCTAGTACCCTGGAGGCTCTGACAGCTGATAAGCGATTATCTAAAAGTCTGTCGCTCTGGATAACAGGTTAATAGGGTTTTGCTTGTTTTAGTTTTACAAAAATGTGTGATATAAGAGAATACATTTATTCATATTTTTCACATTTGAAGATTAACCAAGTTTTTCTATAAATAATACCTTGGCCACAAATGATACTCAGAGATAAAAAGTGAAGCAAGTCTGACCATTTAATAATTTATTTCAAAAATAGTCTGTTATATGGAAATCAATTCTCTGTTCCATTCCTGGAATGAAAGGGCTCAAAAATCCCTTTAATTTCATCTATTTTAAGAGATGCACAATATGTTTTACAGCCAGTAGTTATAATCCTATGAAATATGAAAGGCTTTTATACAAACAATGTGATTATACAAGTGAAAGTACAAGAATTAGTGGTGACTTCTAACAGAATCTATTGCTTTTCCTTCTATCCCTTGTACTCTTTTCTTATGTCTCTGATGCTTTACAAATGTTCTAATACTTCTACATCCCTCTTACTTTCCAATTTAGGAATGATTACATCTTATAGGAACTGCTTACCTATAGAGGGAATTTTGAATTGTCATGTCCTTTCTTATGATACTTTCAAATATTAATCATTAGAAATTTAGTTTCAAAAGGCAGTCTGTTCATTAGTTTGAGGGCACCTCTATTTTTAGGTATTTTAAAGAGCAATTAGTATCATGAAATTTACTCATATTATTGATATTAATTTTTACAGCAAACAAAGTTCCTGCAATTTTTATGTATCATTTCATTGGTAAAACTAGATGCATTCTAAACAGTGTTTCTTATTCTGAATAAAACAGCAAATATTCAAATTAGAATATGAATTATTTTATGGCCTACAATTAGCCTGGTTCATCTAATAAAAGAAAGCTAATTTAACAGTAATTTACATTTACAAACACACATTTTTATAAAATGTTTTATATAAGAAAATTGAAAACGATAACCATTAGAGTAAGAATAAAGCAATATTGGCAAGTACTGATATTATGATACCCTTTCTAGGGTAGGAATTCTGCTATGAAAATATATCATAAGCTGGGTGTGGTGGCTGATGCCTGTAGTCCCAGCACTTTTTGAGGCTGAGGTGGGCGGATCACCTGAGGTCAGGAGTCCTAGACCAGTCTGGCCAACATGGCGAAACCTGTCTCTACTAAAAATACAAAAAAATTAGCCAGGGGTGGTGGTGCACACCTGTAATTCCAGCTACTCAGGAGGCTGAGGTGGGAGAATCACTTGAGCCCAGGAGGTGGAGGTTGCATTGAGCCGAGATCGCACCGCTGTACTCCAGCCTGGGCAACAAGAGCGAAACACCGTCTCAAAAAAAAGAAAAAGAAAAAGAAAAAGAAAACATATCTTAAAGTGTATAATGGCTTATTAATTATAGAATTTTATATTTCACCTACATAAGGTAAAAATGAGTGATCCCAAATAGCAGGTGACTCTCCAACGTGCAGTCACACAGAATCACAAGCTCCTTTCAGTCTGCGTCTGTCATTTTAACACGTGGTTTCCAGGTGTTGCTCATCTGGAATGGGGTTCAGAACATCCTACTCCAAGATATGGCACCTTGGCATATTGAATATTTTAGGCTGAAGGAATCTGAGAAGTGGCACATGCAGGAAGAACTCCCTGACCTTCCCCTGGAGCAGACAATAAGACCCCCACGTGAGAGATGCCCTCTCCATTCCCAGAGAAAAGGCGCAATGTGATCTCTGAAAAAGGAGGGATGCTGAGAGGAATCTGAGTGAACAGGCCTTTGCTAGGTGTCTCCAGATTACTACTCTTAATTCATTCCCCTTTTGTCCTATCCCATTTTTCACAGCACTCCACTCTTCATCACACCTTGTGTAAAAATGCTTAGGCTTAACCTTTTCTTTGGGTCTTCCTTTCCTTGTGAAGGCTCCCATGTCACAGATAATATATATGAAATAAATACGTATGCTTTTCTTCTATTAATCTGTCTTTGCTTTAGTCAGAGTCAATGAACCTAAAGTGGGCAGAGAGAGAAGTCGCGTTTTCCCTTTTCTACATCTGTATCAAGTCAATGGAAAGGGAAAAAGCATGGGGGATCACATATGGAAAATTTGTTTGGGCCAGGACTGGTAGTAGTGTGTATTACACGCCATTGGCTAGACTTAGTGATGTGGCCACACCTAACTCAAATAGAGGCTGGAGAAAATAGTGGAACTATATGTTTTAGAACAAGAGAAAGAGTTTAGAGAGCAGGCAGCCAACCTCTGCCACATCAAATATCTGTGACTGTTCATGGAAAGCATGATCTCTGCAAAGATTTGTTAAGTGCTCCATGAGAAATAAAACACCTAATAGAATACTAGATTTATCATCAGAAAATTCAATAATGTACTTGTTTTTTGTTTGTTTGTTTGTTTGTTTGTTTGATTTAAGACAGAGTCTCACTCTCTCACCCAGGCTAGAGTGCAGTGGTGTGATCTCGGCTGACCACAACTTCTGCCTCCTGGGTTTAAGCAATTCTCCTGCCTCAGCCTCCCAAGTAGCTGGGATTACAGGTGCCCGCCACCACATCCGCCTAATTTTTGTATTTTTATTAGAGACGGGGTTTCACCATGTTGGCCAGGCTTGTCTTGAACTCCTGACCTCAAGTGATCTGCCTGCCTCAGCCTCCCAAAGTTCTGGGATTACAGGCATAAGCCACCGTGCCCAGATGAATGTGCTCGTTTTAATATATAAGCACTGAATTTTAGTTAACATTAGAATGAACTTAATAGATCATTAGTAAGTAGCCCCTAGTCATATAAAAGTATGTCTGTATGCCCAGTGACCATTTTCTAGAAGAAAGCATTGAATTTTAGATCAAACCTAGCTTTTCTTGAGAACCCTTGCAATCCAAAAATGAACTAGCAGACAACCATACATGAGAGACACTGAGAGTCTGTGCGTGAGACAAAATAGCTTTCTAATTAATTGCATTTTTATTGTGCCAGGCACTGTGGAAACACTTTGCCTCCATTGTGGGTAGGTATACGTTGTACAGATTTAAAAAACTGAGGTTTGGAGATGTCAATTAAGGTCATATAAACTAAAAGTGGGCAGAACTTAATAGCAAACCGAGGTCCATCTGTCTGTAGAACTCAGGTGCTTAATCACTATACTATATTTTTTGGGCATTCAACTCAAGCATATGTTCAGTTCCAGCAGTAAACATTCTATTCATATATCCTATTTTTTAGGGGCTCCAGAAACACTCCATTGCTTCATTGTCTTGATAATTCTTATCTTCCTATAGGTAAATCCATTTTTTTTTTTTTTTTGGGCATCATTAGCCTTCAGGTTTAGGATAAGCTGTGTGGAAACATTCCTGTTAAGGTGTCAGTAGGGTTGAAAAAGCCATGGTCAGGTAGAACTGAGAAGCCTGTTATGCAGGAAATAAACATAGCTTAAAGAAGAAAAACTACATGGGAATCCCATCATTGTATCAAGTACAAAATTATGATCTGTTTCCCAGTGGTTTCCTTGGGTGTCCCTCTCCGGCCAAACAACACTAGGTGAGGGCCATACCAAAAGTTGCCTGACACACACTCTCCAGTGTCCGGCCAAGACACAAACTGCTCTCCTGGTCTTGCTACTCATTTTCCCTTCTTGTGTCACCTTCATGGGTTTGAAGACAGAATTTAGTCCTCTGTCTTTTCTTGTAGATTAAGAAGCCCAGTTTCTTTGAAACAAGATGGAGTAATGAAACATGTTTAAAATCTAACTTCTTGAAGAGTCTAAGCCTTTTTTGAGGCTACTGTGTTCTAAATCCTACTGGATGTTCAACCCAGTAAGAGACACAGGAAGGAAGAGCTACAAGGCTTCATAGGAGACTATATTCCCACAAATAATTCTTCTTCCTTTGAGCAGACTTCCTCACCTTTTCTACCTACCAGTGCTGGCCTGATGTACATGATGAGTTTTGTTTTCTTACATCTACTGCCTCTTTTCCTTTTCCACTCTAGTTCAAATCTTTTTCTTATGTACATAAATTATGTCAATACTTTTAATTGCTCCTCCTATCTCAATTCTTACTGCTCTCTGAGCATGTTTTGAATTTTCTATTCCTCTGACTTCAATGACATCTTCCCAATGTCTGCTGTGCAAAATCCCATCTATCCATTATGGAACAGTGCAAAGACATCCTCTTTCATAAAACTTTCCCCCTTTGGCAAGCTCCTTTCCTTCTTGGCTTCTTAGGAAATGTCTATGTAGCCCATGTGGTACTTAACTCATTTAACTTTTTATCATAGTGGTAGACAGTGTGAGGAATGACTGCTAAGTTCCAGGCATTGCACTAGATGCTGCATGATGGGCCCAATGATGGAGAAAATGTGGTCCTTTTCTTTGAAGAGTTCACTCTGCAAGGTGGATTCTCAGTGGAGAAGACAGCAGAGAACCAAAAATGAGATAGCAGAGGACTCACACCTGTATTGAGATACAGACATTTATCTTAGATTTCATTAGCTTAAAGCTTCACTACATCCTTGCTACTCAAAGTGTGGTATCTGGCAACATCTGGGAGCTTGTTAGAAATTCAGAATCTCAGGTCTCACCCCAGCTTCCTGGTCTGCGTTTTAACAATATCCCCAGATGATTTTCACAAACATTAAAGTTTGAGAGATATTGTCCTAGGTTAAGAGAGATTCATGTTAGTTCAGGATTATTGTTCTATCTATATAGAATTCACACTTTGTGTGCATGTTTATATCTTTCATATATGTACATAAACAAACTACACAGGCTGTATGTACAGATATGTGTATATATATATACAACTAACTATAATTATATATATTATTCATTTCTTGGTATAAAAGCAATTCTTTTAAATATTATTTTCTTTCTTTGACATAATAGATTATGAGTTAAATATTTTCATACTTTTCTAAGGGGAGAGTACCTAAGTCAGGTGGACCCACGCACGATTTCAGGTAAGGTTTAGATTCCGGACAGTCCTATGAATGAAGCAGCATTTTTCACAGAATGAACCTGAATTGTAAATATTCATTTTAGGTGTTACCCCCTACTGGTAGAAGCACCAGGAGAGAAGTCATGAAATGTATCTATAAAGTAGTACCATTTGAGGTGGGTCCTAAATGATATACATATATGTAAAACTCTCACAGTAAGGCCATAAACATAATGGTAGGAATGATGATGTCCCGAAGTAAATTGGAGTTCTAAGAACAAGAAAAAAGGAAAGATGAGATGTTCAGTAGGCAACTGTGCACATCTGCCCAAACAGGTACAGCATGAGGGTTGGGAGAGTTGTTAGAATTGACTGGAAAACTAGGCAGGTGCCAGGACAAAAGATCTTTTGTACTATTGTATTCAGATGATGTGATTTGTTTTAGAAAAAATATAACCTAGAAGTCTTATGGATGGAGGATGAATTGGAACAGATGATAAAGCTGGGAGAGCATTTACAATGTCTGGTCATGAGATGGCATGAGCCTTTTCTAAGACAGTGGAACTAAGAAGAGATATTTAAATGAGAGTTGCAGAATTGTTACATATGGCGGTGAAGAGAAGTAACTGTCAGGAATGTTTCTAAAATTTCTTGTTTAAATGACTGAGTAATAGTAAAGTTATGTACTGAGCTCTGAAAGATCAAATGCGTTTTAAATAGAATAGCTTCTAAATGTTTACTTTGTGTATGGTAAATTTAATATACAGCCTAAGCCCTTAGTGGATGTTGTAAACACTGAAGAAAACGGACTATCAACCTCCCTTCTCTTCTACTTTCACTTTTTTTTTTTAAGAGACATTCTCACTCTGTTGTCCACGCTGGTCTTGAACTCCTGGGCTCAAGCAATCCCTCCACACAGCTGGGAACTACAGGCACATATCACTCTGCCTGGCCCTACTTTCTGTTATTACATTGGTCATTTGAAGTTTAATTTTCATATGGCACATTAAAATCAAAGTATTGCAGCACCACTGAACAAAGAACAGCTATGCCAAGCATCATTTCAAAGAAAATTTACTTTTACTTCCAAAGGAAATGGTTACTAAATGATAACTTCTTTTCCCTGAGAATATTATGTGTTATTAACTGGGAAAGTAGATTTTCCATGGGCCCCAAGCTAGCTCAAAAATTTTTTTTCCTGAGTCTCGAGTTATCACTGTTGTTCCCTGAAATAAAAGCTCTATTGCGGCAAAGCCTACAGAACCTTTCATTAAGATCATTCAAAGCCTACTTCCCAAAGATACAGATTATAGTGCCCCACAGTGGTCTGCAAAGTAACAAGATGTCTTTTTCTGCAAACTTTTCCATACCACAAAAGAAAGCCTATTTGTAACAATATACAACTGTATTTGGACTGCCATAACAAATGACCACAAACTTGGTGGCGTAAAACAACAGAAAGGTATTCTCTCACGGCTTTTCTGGAGGCCAGAAGTCTGAAATCAAGGTGTCTACCGGGCTGCTTTTTCTGAAGGCTCGGAGGAAGAATCTATTCAATGCCTCTCTCCTAGCTTCCCGTGCTTGCTGGCAATGCAGAATTCCCTGGTGTGTAAAGGCATCACTGCCATCTCTGCCTCTGTCTTCACATGTCTCCCACTCAGTCTTCTCCTCTGTGTCTCTGCATCAAATCTCCCACCCATTTCTCTTAAACGGATGCTAGT
Source organism: Papio anubis (assembly GCF_008728515.1). NCBI lineage: Eukaryota > Metazoa > Chordata > Mammalia > Primates > Cercopithecidae > Papio > Papio anubis. The sequence goes on along the minus strand of NC_044990.1, from coordinate 12,644,704 downwards.
CATTGGATTTAGGCCCTAGTCAAAATCCAGGATCGTCTCGTCTTGGGATCCTTAACTTGATTATATCGGCAAAGACCCTATTTCCAAATAAGGTCACATTCACAAGTACCAGGGGTTAGGGACACGGACATAATTTGGGGGGTTGGAGGGACATAATGTAATCCTTCACAACAAGTTTTACTTGTTATTATTTCCAAAGGAAGTAGTTACTAAAACCAAGTTTTTGTGCTGCCCAGGAGGCCAGGGACAATGAGACTGGAACTTGAATTCATTGATCTAACTGTGAACCTAAGAGGAGTAGCAAAGCTCTGTTCAGATGAGTGCTTTTGGGGTGTTCTATCCAGAGTTCTTTCTAAAAGTGTCTCTGATGGAGAGACCTCTTTTTATATTTTTTTCTCTATGTTGCATTTTTCTACTTAAAAATATTTTTTTCATTAAATAGTTTAAAATGGATGAAGATTTTTAGAATTGCTGAATCATCATCACACTTTTCTTTCTCTTACAGCAATAAATCAAAGAAAGACAAAACGTTGCCTAGTTTGCTTGCCCACTTTTCCTCTCTTCGTTACAACTTGATTCACCAGGTGACTTCATCCTGAAATTTCCCACATTTTCAGTTAACTTTTATTTACAGTTTTGAAAGAAGAATCTCTAAACCATAAAAAGGGACTAAAAATTATCTGAAGTTCTTTGATGTCTCCATAAAGCAAATGTGTGTATCTGCTAGATAGCTAAATAATGTTAAACACATCAGTAAGACTAAACTCTGATCTTACATTAAGAATTTAAAAATTCTTTTGAAAGAAATTCAAGTTTAAAGAAAGCAATTTGCATGTTAGTAACTTTTGTCTATAGCGCTCTCATTAGTAGCTTACAATAATATGCAACACAATTTCATATTGTAAGCAAATATTACCAGCCGCAGTGGCTCATGCCTATAATCCCAACACTTTGGGAGGCCGAGGTGGAAGGATTGCCTGAACTTAGGAGTTTGAGACCAGCCTAAGTAAGATAGTGAGACCTTGTCCCTACAAAAAATACAAAAATTAGCCAGCCATGGTGGTGTGTGCCTGTGGTCCCAGCTACTAGGGAAGCTGAGGTGAGAGGATGGCTTGAGCCTGGGAGGCAGAGGTTTCAGTGAACCAAGATTATGCCATGAATTCCAGCCTGAGTGAAAGAGACAGACCCTTTCTCAGAAAAATAAATAAATAAATAAATTATGAGTGTTTAAGAATGTGAATAGAGGCCAGGTGTGGTGGCTCACATCTATGATCCCAGCACTTTGGGAGGCCAAGGTGGGCGGATCACCTAAGGTGGGGAGTTTTAGACCAGCCTGACCACCATGGAGAAACCTCGTCTCCACTAAAAATACAAAAAATTAGCCGGGCATGGTGGCGCATGCCTGTAATCCCAGCTACTCGGGAGGCTGAGGCAGGAGAATTGCTTGAACCCGTGAGGCGGAGGTTTCGGTGAGCCAAGATTGCGCCGTTGCACTTCAGCCTGGGCAACAAGAGCAAAACTCCATCGAAAAAAAAAAGAATGTGAATAGAGATGTTTGAAATATTTGAAATATTTAAATGTAGGTTCGACCTTTTTTTAAAAAAAATGTATTCCTATATTGTTTAGTTAAATTCATTCCAAAATAGTCCTTGATTACCCACTTGAGCTAAGTACTGTTTTCAGGATACTATGAACAGACAGACAAGTTCCCTTTTTCATGGAGATGTCATTCTAGTAGGACAATACAGACAATAAATATGCAGCAGGATAATTTCAGATACTGATGAGGGCAATGAAGATGATAATGTAAGATACTGTGATTGAGTGTGATATGAGTGGAGGGTGAGACATGACTGCTTTAGCTGTAGGTAGAGAAGCCCACCCTAAGAGGATGATGTTTGAACTGAAATTGAAGGATGAAAAGGTACTTTTAATACTGCTAAAATGGTTCATGTTATTAGGGAAGAAAAATTCATCTACTGTCACATTAAGCATAAGCAGTCTAAAGGAAGAAGGAACTATGTCAAGTGGCTTCAGGACAAGACTTGAAGCCAGAACGTTTATTTCTGAGCTGATGATTCATCAGCGACCTGACTTCACCTTATTTATATGGCCAGAAACCAAATGGTATTATTCCAGACTCAGGTCCGTGTTCCTCTACCCAGATGCAATTTTCTCCCATCAATTCTGGCTGCAAGAGAAACATCTCAGCAGCAAATAACTGGAAGTAAAGGCTGAAACTGAAACTCTACAGAATGCTTTCTCCAACCCACCATTGCTCCCTTTTTCTTACCCACAACCTGTACATGGTTTCACACGTGACCAAGTATTTTGTGGTTCCTGAGGTTTGAAGGGGTGGATCTAGAAAAGCCTGGCAGTCATGCGAAGATTTGGAACAGGGCCGGATTTTTAGTACAGAAGCAGGGCAGAGAGGCATTTAGTAGAGAGGCATTCCAATTGATTACTTAGTCTCTCCATGCTGTAAAAAGGTTGCATGGATAAATCAATTCAGCAGAATACCTACCTTGAAGTTATGGTCAAGTTTTTATTTTGTGTTGGAGATCAAGTTTCTCTTGAAGTCCAAACCAATGGTCATCATTACTAGTATTTATTAGTTCCCTTTCTTCTTTCTGTTTGTTTTGTTTTGTTTTGTTTTGTTTTGTTGTTGCTGTTTTTGCAGAGTCTCACCCTGTCACCCAGGCTGGAATGCAGTGGCGCGATCTTGGCTCACTGCAACTTCCACCTCCCAGGTTCAAGTGATTCTCCAGTCTCAGCCTCCCGGGTAGCTGAGACTACAGGTGTGTGCCACCACATCCAGCTAATTTTCTTTTTATTTTTAGTAGAGATAGGTTTCACCATGTTGGCTAGGCTGGTTTTGAACTCCTGACCTCAGGGGATCCACCTGCCTTAGCCTCCCACAGTGCTGGGATTATAGGTATGAACCAACACACCCAGCCCCTTTTCTTCTTTCTTTTGTAAAATCAAACACTGAGCTATAATTTACATGCTATAAAATGTGTACAAATCACTCAGTGCTGACAAATGTATACATCTATATACATGCCATACAATGAAGATATCAACTATTGCCATCACCTTAAGGGTTTTCTTGTGCTTCTTCCCATTCCATTTCTATTCCTCTATCCTCCATTCCGAGAATATTGATCTACTTTCTATTACTATAAATTTTTCATTCCTAGAGATTCATATAAATTGAATAATATAGTATGTGGTCCTTTTTTCCTCTTAGCATGATACGTGGAGATTTACCAGTGTTGCCTTTGTTCACTGAGAAATATACCATTGTATAGATGTACCACAATTTATCCACTTGCTTCTTGATGGACACTTGGATTGCTTCCTATTATTTGCTAATATGAATAAATATGTTATTAATATTCCAGTACAGGCCATTTGTTTTCACTTTTCTGGAGTAAATATCTGAGAAATTGCTGGGTTGTAAGGTTAGGGGTATATTAAACTTTGTAAGAGACTTCCAAATAGTTTTCCAAAGTGGCCAAACCATTCTGCATTCTCACCAACAATGTATGAGTGTTCCAGATGCTCTTATCTTTACCAACATTTGGCATTCTATACATATACATATTTAAATATACGTATACACATGTATAGCCATTTGATTGGGTGTGTTGTGGTAATGCACTGTGATTTGCATTTTCATTTCTCTGATGACTAAGCATTTTTATGCTTATTGACCATTCATATATCTTCCTTTGTGAAGAGTCTAGTCAAATGTTTTGTGCATTTTAATTGGGTTGATTCTTTTTATTGAATTGTGAGAATTCTTTACATATTGTAGATATAGTCCTTTGTGAGATAAATGTGTTGTGCCTATTATCTCCCAATATGCAGTTTGCCATTTCATTTTATTAATGTTAATTTTCAAAAAGCAAAAGAGTTCCCTTTCCTATTATGTTGCTGATCTTTTACTTTTTCTCTTCTTGTCATCTCCCTGATTTGTGAATATTAGAAAACTAAATATACAATTTGCAGTAATATATATTGCTAAATATCCAATGGTAAAAAACAATTGTCCTGTAGCATTGAAGGAATGTTCAATATCCATCACTGCCTGTATTCATTTTATTAGTTTTCTATAGTTGCTGTCACAAATTATCACAAATAGAGCATCTTAAGATGACATATTTATTATTTCATAGACGTGTAGATATGAAGTCTTATTATAGCATGGTTCAGGTGGTTCTCTGCTCCCAGTAGCTTAAGGCCAAAATCGAGGCATTAGCAGGACTGCATTTCTTTCAAGTTCATCCAGGTTATTGGCAGAATCCAGTCCATTGCATTTGTAGAACTCAGGTCCCTGGTGCCTTGCTGGCTGTCGACTAGGGGTCATTCTCAGTTTCTAGGGGCTGTCCACATATCCTGGCACATGGCCTCCTTCCAAGCTTACAGTGGTGGGTTGGGGCGGGGTGGGGGGTCTTTCTGAAGGTCTCTAAGTCCCTAAAGAGAACATAGGATTCTGTCTACCATGCTGCCAAACCAATATCCTTACTACCGGTGAAGGGAAACAGATCCGGCAACAGTTTGGACCTAGAAATCCTAAGAGGATGTTTACATTAGAAGTTGGGATACCAGTCCTATCATAAATAATTACACCAATGTTAAACATTAGTTTATAACTTAAGAGATTGTGAGCGAGGTGTGAGTTATAGATATTCTTCATCAGTAACTTATCAAATTGTCACTTTTTACCTCTTTTTAATTACTGTCATATTGGGTATGAGAAATAAATTTTTTTTTCTTTTGCTATTTTTTCATTATTTAGCAATTAATTTGAAGGATACTCTAAACAATTACTTATTAATAACTTGTATCTGGAAATCTATAGGCCTAATTAATCTGAGATATTTATTGAGAATTTGCTAACACTGGTAATGTAAAGAAATCATAACAGCCACAGGTACTAAAAGGCTACAAATGTTCTTCCTCTTTTACCCTTTCATCCTATTCTATATCCTTTCACCTATTTGAAGAGTGATATAGGATATGTGAAAGGTACTAGAAATATATATGGTGTTTTCATTGTTAAGTTGTTGTATTAGTTGGCTAAAGCTGCCAAAACAAAATACCACAGACTGGGTAGCTTAAAGCACAGACACATGTTTCCAAGTCCAAGATCATGGTGCCAGTGGCATTGCTTTCTTCTGAGGCCTCACTTCCTGGCTTGCAGATGGGGCTTTGTTGCTGTGTCCTCACGTGGCCTTTTCTCTGTGCATGCGTGGGGAGAGAGGGCTCTCTTGTATCTCTTCCTCTTCTTATAGGTACACCAGTTCTATTGTATTAAGAACCCAACGTATGACCTCACTTAACCATTATTACCTGCTTAGAAGCCCTATCTCCAAATACAGTCACATTGGGCATTTAGACTTGATCCTATGAATTTAAGAGGGGACACAATTCAGTCCATAACAGTTGCTTTAATGACATTTTTACAATGAATGAATGAATGATAAATTGAGGTTATGGTTAGATTGTGGCCCCCACTCAAAAAATACATATGCTGAAGTCCTAACTCTTATAACTTGAAAATGAAATCTTATTTGGAAACATAGACTTTGTAAATTATTTTACAAGTTGGTTCATGGCCTTTACTTTAATGATTTAACATAAGGTGGGCCTTTAATAATCTATAAGAGTAAATAGTTACTAAAAAACTAATTCATATCACTTTTTTATTGTGGTAAAAAAAACACAAAATGTGAGATCTACCCTCTCAACAAATTGTCAAATGTGCAAGACATTGGTTAACTATAAACAAAATGATGTAGAATAAATCTTCAGACCTTTTTCATCTTGCATAACTGCTACCTTATACCCATTACATAATTCCGCGTTTCCCCAAAGCCCCAGCAATCACATTCAATTTTCTGCTTCGATGATGTGTTAGGCTGTTCTTCCATTGTTATAAATACTTACGACTGTGTAATTAAAGAAAAGAGGTTTAATTGGCTCACTGTTCTGCAGACTGTATAAGCATGGTACCAGCATCTGCTTGACTTCTGATGAGGCCTCAGGGAAGTGTTTACTCATGGTGAAAGGCAAATGTGGAACAAGCATGTCACATGGCAACAATAGGAGCAAGAGGAAAGGGCAGGTTACAGACTTTTAAACATTTAGATCTTGTGTGAACTGAACAAGAACTCACTTATCACCAAGGAGAGCTAAACCATTCATGAGGGATCTGCTCCAATGGTCCAATCACCTTGAACCAGGTCGTACCTCCAACATTGGGAATCACATTTCTACATGAGATTTGGAGGAAGCAAACATCCAAACTATATGAGATGAATTTGACGACTTTGGATATACCATGTAAGTGGAATCATGCAATATTTGTCCTTCTGTGACTGCCTTATGTCACTTGGCATAATGTCATCAAGGTTCATCCATGTTGTAGCATATGACAGATGTAATGGTTAATTTGACTGGGCCATGGGGTACCTAGACATTTGTCTAAGCGTTATTCTGGGTGTGTCTGTGACAATGTTTCTGAATGAGATTAACATGTGAATCTGTAGCCTGAGTAAAAGAGACCACCCTTCCCAATGTGGGTGGGCCTTATCCAGTCAATTGAAGACGTGACTAGAACAAAAAGGCGTTTCTCTTTGTCTCAAGATATTTTTAAAAATTTCCTTTTGGTTTCTTCTTTGACTCATTTAAAAACAAATTTCCACATACTTGTGAATTTTCCAGTTTTATTTCTGCAGTTGATTTCTCACTTCATTTTATTGTGTCCAGACAAGATACTTGTTATTATGTCAATCTTCTTAAAATTGTTTACTTGTTTCATGACCTTACATGGGATATATCCTGGAGAATGTTCCATGTGCTTGTGGTAATGTGTATTCCACTACCATTGACTGAAATATCTGTTAGGTTAATTTGGTCTATAGCTTTATTCAAGACCTCTGTTTCCATACTGATCTTTGTTCTCAATGTAATATTATTAAAAATGGTATATTAAAATCTCCTACTATCGTGATGCTGTCTTTTTCTCCCTTCAGTTCTGTCAACATTTTCTTGGTATATTAAAGTGCTGTGATATTGCACATACATATATATTATGATTTTTATGTCCTCCTGCTGAATTGGCCCTGTTATCCTTATGTAATGATCTTCTTTTCTCTTGTAACAATTTACAACTTAAAGTCTATTTTGTCTGATAAAGTCTATTTTGTCTGATATGAATATTGCCATATCTGCTCTCTTTGGTTACTATTTGCATGGAATTTCTCTTTGCATCCTTTCACTTTTAGCTTATGTGTGTCCTTCAATCTAAAGTGGGTCTCTTGTAGACAGCATATAGTTGGACCATGATGCTAGCCATTCAGCTACTATATGTCTTTTAGTTGAAAGTTTCGTTTACATTTAAAGTAATCATTGATACAAAAAACTTATTAAAATAATTTAAATGTTTTTGTGTCTGCCTTGTCCTTTTCGTCCCTCTTCTTCTCTTGGCTGTCTTCTTTTGTGTTTTGTTGTTTTTTTTTTAAGTGCTAATTGGATTTCTTTCTTATTTCCATTTGTGCATCTTCTACAGGTATTTTCTTTGTGGTTACCATGGGACTTTCATAAAACATCATATAGGCATAACAAACTATTTTAAGCTGATAACAACTTCAATAGCATACAGAAACTACAATTTTACTTCCTTCTGCACACACTTATGTTATTGATGTCATGAATTACATGTTTTTTTTTTTTTTTTTTTTTTTTTTGAGACGGAGTCTCGCTGTGTTGCCCAGGCTGGAGTGCAGTGGCGCGATCTCGGCTCACTGCAAGCTCCGCCTCCCAGGTTCACGCCATTCTCCCGCCTCAGCCTCCGAGTAGCTGGGACTACAGGCGCCCGCCACCACGCCCGGCTATTTTTTTTTTGTATTTTTAGTAGAGACGGGGTTTCACCATGTTAGCCAGGATGGTCTCGATCTCCTGACCTCGTGATCCACCCGCCTCGGCCTCCCAAAGTGCTGGGATTACAGGCTTGAGCCACCGCGCCCGGCCGAATTACATGTTTTTGTATTGTGTATCCATTAGCATTCTTTTATGGTTTTATATGCTTTGTCTTTTAACTTCTGTACAACAATTTAAAGTGACTTAGGCACCACTGTTACAGTATTACAGTGCTCAGTATTTGCCTATATATTTACCTTTATGAATAAGCTTTATATTTTCATATGTTTTGCTTTCCTATTTAACATCTTTTCATTTCAGTTTGATGATCTCCCTTTGGCATTTCTTGTAAGACTGCTCGAAAAATGATGAGCTCCCTCAGCTTTTGTTTATCTGAGGAAGTATTTGTCTCTTTTTACTTTTGAAAGACAGTTTTGGCAGATGTATTCTTGATTGGTAGTATGTTTTCTTTTAGCACTTTGAATATATTATTCCACTCCCTTCTGGGTTGCATGGTTTCTGCTGAGAAATCCACTGATAGCCTTATGGGGTTCACTTTATGAAACGAGTTGCTTTTCTCTTGCTGCTTCCAAATTCTCTTTGTCTTGACTTTTGACAATTTTATTATAATGTCTCTAAGTATGGATTCCTTTGGATTTAGGGATTTAGGCATTTAGGGTGATCCTGTTTTAGGTTATTTGGGTTTTTTAAATATAAATGTACATTTTCTTCCTCAGATTTGGTGAGTTTTCAGCCATTATTTCTTTAAATAAGCTTTCTGTACTTTTCTGTCTCTGTTCTCCTTTTAGGACCCTCATAATGAGTATGTTAGAAACCCCATAAGTGCTTAGGCTTTCTTAACTCTTTCATTCCTTGTTTCTTTTTCCTCCTCTGACTGGTTAATCTCTAATGACTAGTCTTCAAGTTCACTGATTCTTTCTACTGCTTGATCAGGTCTGCTTTTGAACTCATCTAGTGATTTCTTTTTTTTTTTTTTTTTTGAGACCAGTTATTACATTCTTCAGCTCCAAATTTCTATTTGGTTATTTTTTACATTTTCTATTTCTGTGTAGAAATTCTCATTTTGTTTATGCATCATTTTTCTAGGCTCATCTCTTATTTCTTCATATTTATTGTAACTCTGTGTAAGTAATCGTGTATTTGAAAAACACGGCCACCTCTGCCAGTCCTTATGGACTGGCTTTGTACAGAGAAGGACCTGTACCAATCAGTCATGCTACAAGTTATAGGGGCCTCTTAAACCGTTTTTGTGTATGTGACTTTTCAGGACGCGTGCTTGTAGATTTCTAACTTGGGAGATTTGCCAGTTTCATTTTTCATCAGTTTTCAATCTCTTGCTCCCTCTGGTGTCTGTCACTCAGGTATTATTAGCACTGGGTTTTTTAATAATTAATTTTTATTTTTATTTCACTAGTTTTGGGGGTACATGTGGTTTTTGGTTACGTGGCTAAGTTCTTTAGTGATTTCTGATATTTTGATGCACCCATCACCCAAGCAGTGTAAACTGTGCCCAATGTGTAGCCTTTTATCCCTCACCTTCCTCCCATCCTTCCCCTCAGAGTTCCCAAAGTCCATTATATCACTCTTACACCTTTGCATCCTGATAGCTTAGCTCCCACTTACAAGTGAGAACATACGCTATTTGGTTTTTTATTCCTGAGTTACTTCACTTAGAATAAATGGCCTCCAGCTCTATCAAAGTTGCTGTAAAAGGCATATTATTTTGTTCCTTTTTATGACTGAGTAGTATTTCATGGTGTATATATACCACACTTTCTTTGTCTACTCTTTGGTCAATGGGCATTTAGGTTGATTCCATATCTTTGCAATTGCAAATTGGGCTGCTATAACCATGCATGCACATGTGTCTTTTTCATATAATGACTTCTTTTCCTTTGGGTAGATACCAAATAGTGAGATTGCTGAATTGAATGATAGTTCTACCTTTAGTTCTTTAAGGAATCCATAGTAGTTGTACTAATTTACATTCCCACCTGCAGTGTAAAAGTGTTCCCTTTTTATCACATCCACACCAGCAGCTATTGTTTTTTGACTTTTTACTCCTTCTTGTAGGAGTGAGTTGGTAGCCATTGTGGTTTTAATTTGCATTTCCCTGATAATTCCACTGTTTATACAAAACATAAATTCTAAATACATCTTTCTCACTTTGTTTTTACATGCATTATCAGGACTAGCAGTTGGCTTTCTTTCAGTCTCTTTTTTTGAAAAGGAATAAGGTTGTATCATTTCAAAAGAGTAGAGAACAAGAAACCACAGATGTAGCTGTGCTCAGGAGCCAAGCAATCCACTCCTATACCCTATAACTCAGCCTGTGTGGTATAAATGTATATACAAATTTCCTACACGTCATCAACCTTTGAGATCAAAGCTATAATGGTAAATGGTTAATCCATAAAGGCCTTGGGTGGAGGTTATGGTAATTAAAGCTAAGCCCTAAATGCCAGTAAACATAGATGATGGGACTATGTTCAAATCATACCAAGAAAGGGATATTGTAGCAATTTGTGTGATAGCTTTCTAAATTACTTTCATCAAATGATATTGGATTCCTACAAGAAAAATCCACCCTGAACATTATTTGGAAGATACCAACACTCAATATCACGCATCAATACTAATTTCAAATAAAAAATTAAAGAAGGGAAAGTAAGCACATTTTAAAAGAAAATATGTATTATTTAGGAAGCATTTGAATTTATGGAGCAGTTGAAAACATAATACTTCAAGTTCATTAGAACCTAAAAGCAATGATTTCTGCCCCTGTCAGATATCATCACGGGAAGACCCCTTTTGGTGTGTGTTCTGTATTAGGAACATTCATCTTCATGCCAATGAATGCCACCAGTTGATTTTAAACTCCATGGTAACAGTATTAACTATTAGGAATATGAAGAGTAGCAATAAAAATAATAATTATAGTAAATGTCTGCTTAGGGAAAATTTTCAGCTCCTTCAGGAGTTTGATTTCTTCTTTGTCTCATTGAGGCAAATTATAATGATTGTTTTGTCAGTTGCTACTGGAGATCTTTTAGCTTCATACCACATCAGTTCAGAGATCCCAAGTCTGTCACTCAGCTAATGTTAATTAACCATTTGGGGCCCTGCGGGGAGCTGTTGTTTTCTGATTCCTTCCATTGAATTATATAGAATAAAAATCAGTGTACCCTTGACACAGTGCTCCTTTAATCCCACAATGCTCTGAGGTAATTTTAAATCAGATACATTGAAAAGATATTAACTTTTACAATTGTACAATTAAAACAATATATGTAAATTCAAGAGATTGGAGGAGTCTACCTATATTGAGTTTCTTATTCAACAATAACTGATGATTTTTATATAATTGAGAATAAATCTTTATCAGATGATGAGACTCATAGAGGATAATAGGTCAATTATTATTGTAATTTTTAAAATCTCTTCTACCCTATTTTGGAAGTCAATGAATAGCTGTGTAGAAACAAGAAGTAATATGGGTCAAATGACAACAAAGAAAAAATTCTAGAAATTCTTCTCTTATTGGGAGCTCTGTAAAAACAGTGTCTCTCATGTTTGTCACTACTGTATCTCCTGGCACAGTGTGTGACATGTGATCATGCAATAAATAACTGTTGAACGAAGGAAAGGCATGATGACTATCACAGAAGATCTTTCTACAATCATTTTGACATCATCTTACCTTGGTGCTTTTATTTCCATCTACACATTCTTATTATAGTACAAAATTCTTTTAATGGGTGAAAAAGGATGAGTATAACTGTTTTCTCCATTAATTGCACGTGGTATTTTGGAACAACATTGTGCTAGGGGTCGGAAACCTTCTGGTGGGATGGTCCCATTCCTGTTGTGGTGTGACCTTGAACTACTCCATATCTGCAGTCCGGTTGTCCCATTGACAAAAATGCAGAGAATCACATCTGGCAAGATTTTATTACAGATGAAATTATTTTAATAGCAAAATATAATCATTAAATATGCACACTGGGATTAGTAAGAGAAATATTAAACTATGTTGTGTTTATACACTACTCTGACATTTTAAAATTTCCTTCATTTTTAATCACCTGATTTGCTGATAACAATACCACCAAAAATATTTAACTTTTCCATCAAATACAAATATATTAGCCTTGGTCATCTAAAATAAAACATGGGCATTTTCTAAGCTTTATTTACGTATAATTTGCACATCATACAGTTCGCCCATTTGAAGTGCAAAATTCAATTTTTTTCTGGTAAATTTTCAGTTACAGAATCACCACAATACAAATTTAGAACATTTTCATTGCCCCAAAAGATCCCTGTGCCCTCCCCCTTTCTACCTCCAGCTCTCAACACAGAAAAACAACAAATACTATTTTAGTATAAAGTATGTTCCACATGTTGAAAGGGACATACTTACAGTAAAACATTTTTTATTATTTGAAATTCAAGTTTAACCAGACATCCTGTGTTTTATCTGGCCATCCTACCAAAACATAGACTCTAAAATAATACTTTAAGAATTGTTTTTGGATTCGAACATGCTTATTCACAATCTCTTTATTGGTAACCAAAAGTATAGTTTTATATGATGGCTGACCAATGACTTACGTTTTTACAATTTTTGCTACATAAATTACCATTGAGACAACCAAGGAGTTCTACGAAAAAAAATGTTTCTAAAGAAATTAACCCTCACATCCTTTTCAGATGTGAATGCAGTTACCAGAGGACTTCAGGCAGGCGGCCAGGCGTGGCACTGAGCTGTGATGCTGCAAATGTTTATAATTTTCTCTGCTGTACCCTGAGGCAGTAGCTTTTCACTTCTGGCATTCTCTAGGCATTTGTGCATTTTAGAATTAGCTGCAGTGCACTGTATATTTGCCCCATCTAGTGAAGGCGTGACCCTCACTCAGTGGGGAATCTGTTCAGGGACTAGTATGTGTCAAGCCACATGGAAATCACAAAGAAGAGTGCTCACTCTGCTTTATTCATACGCCACAGTATTGGAGACCTGAGCTCTCAGGCTGCAACTGTTTAGTAGCCAGAGACCCATTTTTTATATCAAATAGAAGGTCAGTTGAAACATAAATGTTGGGTTTGGAAGACTAGTCTAGATAAACATGAGGTGAAGAAGAATATTCTATTGTAGGTTCTCTTTTGGGTTCAGTTTCTATCACGTGGTTTTTGTTTGTTTGTTTGTTTTGTTTACGGGTCTTATTCTGTCCCCCAGGCTAGAGTGCAGTGGTGTGATCCACTCACTGCAACCTCTGCCTCCCAGATTCAAGCAATTCTCCTGCCTCAGCCTCCAGAGTAGCTGGGACTACAGGCACCTGCCACCACACCCAGCTAATTTTTGTATTTTTAGTAGAGATGGGGTTTCACCATGTTGGCCAAGCTTGTCTCGAACTCCTGGCCTCAGGTGACCCACCCACCTCAACCTCACAAAGTGCTGGGATTACAGGTGTGAGCTACCATACCCGGCTATGTGTTCTTATTTGTTTCTCTGATTCTACAGCCTCAGCCTAGTCATTCAGTCAATCTGTCCACAAATACTTCTTGAGGGTGGGATTTGAGGGTCTGCTCTCTGCTAGCTGGTAGGGTAGGGATACAGAGGTTCAAAGATTGTGTGTGTCTAGGTAGCTCAGTGCCTGGCAGCATGGGCACTCAATTCACACGGCAAACTCATGTAGCACTGAATGAGACAGAAACCGCTCTTGCCTCAATGAGCTTACAACCCATTCTATTGACCACTCTCAGAAAAGTTTTGAAGCTCAGTGGAGAAAACCAGGCTACAATAATCTCAGCAGTCCTAGCTTTTCCTCTACTATAGTCTCTTGCTTTCATTGTGAATGCTAAAATCTCTTCATTTCCTATTATGGACCCCTGGCTTGAATGAGAAGCCGAAATATGAAATGCTTCTTCCTAAGCTTAGAAGTAGAAGATACTACTTCAGGCTGGAAGAGTCAGCGAAGGCTTCTCTGAAGAGAGGAGAAATGTGCAGTTTGCAGAGATGACACTGCAAACAAAAACCCAGAGGCACAAGAGGCTGAAATCAATAAAAATATGATTTTGTGCTCATATAAGGCACAAGGTGCTTTTTAAAATCAGTTGAGCATATGTGCATGGTTTATTTCTAGGTTCTCTGTTCTGTCCCATTGATCTATCCATTTATCCCTCTCACAATACCATACCATCTTGATAACTGCTATATAGTAAAAAAATCAGGTGCAGTGATTCCTCCAACTTGATTCTTCTTTTTCAAAATCCTCTTATCTATTATAGGATTTGTGACTTTCCATATACATTTTAAAATAAGCTTGTTTTTGTCTATAGGAACCTTGCTGAATTTTGATAGGAATTGAATTAAATTTATAGATTAATCAAAGGCTAAAATGCTTTTATGTGTACAAAATCATTTTCCCACCTTGAAACCCATGATAAAGTTCCCATACTGACAACACACACACACACACAAACACACAAACACACATACACACACCCCACACACAAATTCAGAGAGTTGGGCATTGTTTTTTCATAAAAAGCAAGGAAGACTGCAGGACCCTTTGCAACAGGAGTGACCCTATAACACTGGTTCAAATAGGAACCAGAACAAGAAGTAAAGTTCTATAATGAGATGTAATGCCACATCCTAGGTTGAATGTCAACATAAGGAGCCTCTTATCTCGGTAGGAGGTCACAGCTGACAGGGAGGCCTGACTCACTTTGTGGAGCATTATCAGTCAACCAGAACCATAGAAACTCACTTCTAATTTTCCTCAGACTGAGGAAATAATTCAGAAATGGCAATTTTCTTCCTAGGCTTATAATTTTCTTTGCATTACATGGAAATTTCATTTCAATTGGCTTATTATAGAACAGCGTTCTGACACTTCAAATCCATGAATTAAAACAAAACGAAGCAAAACTTGGACAGTGGCAAAACAGCACATCACTAAATTCACTGTTACAAACTAATGCAAGCACTGGAAGCTCGGCTCTATAGCTGTCTAACAATCTTATATGATTAGTATTTTATTTTAAAATAATTACTAGTATTATTCAATATTTAGCTAATATAATCTGTCATAAAAATGGCAATAGCTTTGTGGGAGTGTAAAATGCTGCTGCTGCTGCTGCTGCTGCTGCTGTGGAAAACACTATAGTGGTTCCTCTAAAGGTAAAATATAGTATTATTATATGATCCAGCAGTCTCACTTCTGGGAATATATCCAAGGGAACTGAAAGCAGGATCCCAAAGAGATTTCTGTATACCTGTGTCCATTGCAGCATTATTCACAACAGCCCAGAGGTAGAAGCAACCCACATGTCTATCCACAGATGAATGGATAAAGATAATGTGGTATATCCATACAATAGAATATTATGCAGCCTTCACAAAGGATATCCTGTCACACATTACCACATAAATGAACCTTAAGGATATGATCTTAGATGAAATAAGCCACTCACAAAAAGACAAATACTGTATAATTCCACTTACATGAGGTATCTAAGGTCCTCAAACTCATCAGAACGTAAGGTGGAATGATGGTTGCCAGGAGCTGAGGGTAGAGAGAAATGGAGAGTTGTTATTCGATGTGTACAAAGTTTCCCATTTACAACATGAGAAAGTTCTGGATATCTGTTACATGACAATGGGAATAATAGTTATCACAGTTTTACTAAAATTTTATGTTATGTGTTTTTTAACATTTTTTTAGAAAGGACAAGAGTAATCATGCTGAGACTAAATACTTCTTTACTCTTAAGAGAAAGAATTGAAGGTTTAGCTTTTAAAGCTTGTTATCCCCATATAAACTGAGTTTTGTTGTAGACTGGACATGGATTATTTCCAAATTTGCATTGGAGGTTGATGCTAAATATACATCACTATGTGCAAAGCTTAAAAGGGAGAGTTATTTAAAATAGATTAAATGATGTGGAATAAAATTTCCAAAAGCTGTAATTGAAAGTGTCAGAAACATTAGCTTTGCAACAAGTAACATTTAATCACATAGATTATACAGAAGCATAAATTTTTGTAGGTTGTTTTCTTCAATCAAATTTACATTTTAATCTGCCGAGACTGTTCATCACTTTTGACTGTCTGGTACCAAGCAGCTTGTCAGAACTTACAAATGCAAACTGCCTGCATTAGGAATAGGACTTCTCCTTTAAGCACTAAGATAATGAAAGTTTAATTAGAATACTTCAAGATCGCAAGTGTCTGAGTGTAGTGAGATTAATATAAAGGACATTTTGTCTATCTGTATTTCTTTAGTTACTGAAATTATAATCATTTAAAAATTGTGATCCTTTATGCTCATAAAATGGTTTAATTAAGGTTCACTAAAATGTAAAACTTTTCAAAGTTGGACACTTGCAAAATGATGGTATGACAGGCTATACGCTGTTGCTGTCAGAGGAAGCTGTGAGATGCACATGAGTTCTCTTCAAAGGCTGGATTGGGAGAGGGTACTTATGGTCACTTTGGTGGATCTGCTAAAATGAGAGGGTTCCGAAAAGAAAAAAACCCCATATATCTGCTGGCCTCAGCAGCTCTCTCAATGCATGTATGAAATCCCGACTCCTGGTTGGGCACGCTGGCTCACATCTGTAATTCCAGCGCTTTAGGAGGCCGAGGGAGGCAGACTGCCTGAACTCAGGAGTTCGGGACCAGCCTGGGCAACACGGTGAAACCCTGTCTCTACTAAACTACAAAAAATTAGCCAGGCGTAGCGGCATAGTCCCAGCTCCTCAGGAGGCTGAGGTAGGAGAATTGCTTGAACCCGGGAGGCAAAGGTTGCAGTGAGCCCACTGCACTCCAGCCTGAGTGACAGAGTGAGATTCCGTCTCAATAAATAAATAAATAAATAGATAAATAAATAAATAAATAAATAAATCCCAACTCCTCTTCATAGTTGTCCAGGGAATGTATTTTCCCTATGAGCAGACTCTGAAGCATCCCTTCATCTTGATTTCCCCAATATCATAAAAAGCTGCTATCTCAATAAAGTACAGCTGTGTGTGCTCGCTAATATTACTATAACAAATTGTAGTTTGTAGTGTGTGTATTTATTTATATTCTGTTTTATGATACAAATGCCATCCGGTACAGTACAAATGTCACAAGGAAGATTAGTTAAGAACTGAGGGTGAATCCATGCAAGCACTGCATCTTCCTAGAATATGAATTTTTGGCCAGCAATGACAGTGACCCAGATGAAAATATTGTAATGATTAAACATTTACCAAACCATAAGGATTATACACTTCCCCAAAACACCTCAATGGGTTTGCATTTATTTACACGGAGTGACGGGACAGAAGATGTGGCATAAATTGCTCCTGTTGTTATTTGGTGCATTAGAAAGCAATGCCTTGGGAGAAGCCAGTGAGGAGACCATCACACCACCACTGTAGTGTGACAGGTCCCCCATCAGGTTGTTTAAGGGTGTACATCCACTGCTTGAACCACAAAGGCCAGGCAGTGAGCTAAGACCATGGTGCTCAGCCGAGGAGCAGGTGTCCCTGAGAACCCAAACATCCCAGAATGTAGGTGGGAACATACCAAGGAAAATAGTCTCATTGCAAATACACAGTATGCAAATAGCCAGAAAATTAGCTTAAAAGCTGCTGAGAGACAGGTGACAGAGGAGTTGTGTGTTGCCACCCAGGATTGCCCTATATACAAGTCTTAATAAACTCATCTACTCATCAAGCTGGATTCATCCAAGTCATTCCTTGGTCTCTTGGCCCCTTCCCAGTTCGGAGGTGGGGGGAAATTACAATCCCAGGTTTTTCTCATGACAACCACCAAGCATGCACTGTGAATCTCCCACTCGTGAGGCATCCAAGGGGTCCAAACCTAAGGAAATCATCGCTGTATTCCACACAAAGAAATAGATACCCAAGGAATTAGATTAAAGGTGTTATGAGGATTCGAAGAAAGAATAAATTACTTCCTGTTAGAAATTATTTCATATAAAGCCCCACTGTTATTTTTACTACTGGGAATCTACCCGTATTAGGTCAAAAAAGATGGTACTTATGTTTTATGAACATAAAAGTGGTAATAGCTCCTTGGGTCCATGCAAATAATACAGACTGGAAAATCTATTAACTTCAGCATAAGGGCAGGATAAATGTTATTCATAAGTTGATTATTGTGTGGTGATCGTAAGGGAGACCAGGAGAGCATAATTAGAATGTAGAATTCTTTGTTATTAAGCATTGCTATCTGGTTCCCCGTGCTCAAATGATTCCCTATGGCTCAAATGAGGATGAATGAGTGAACCAGATAGCTTCTATCAGTAAAAATATGGATCATTCCAGATAATAGCAGGCTTGGAGGTGAACATGAGGGTGGTTCAAAATGAATTCAGTCCCGGTCGCCTTGAGTCTAAGATGTCTATGGGCCATCCAAATAGAATTGTAGAGGAAGAGCTTGAATATTGCCATCCAAACTTCAAAGTGGAGGTCTGGATAAGAGACACAGACTTTGGAATACTAAGAATAATAAATGTTGCCACAGTGCAAGTAGAAGATATTAAGAGTTTACAGCTGCCAGAAGAGGTGCTGAATTTAAGGAGCCATCGTTTTTACATGAGGAAGAAGGACAAATGCTTCAACAGTGGCATGAAGATCGGGCACGGTGGCTCACACCTGTAATCCCAGCACTTTGAGCAGCCAGGGGTGGATCACTTGAGCCCAGGAGTGTGAGATCAGCCTGGGCAACATGGTGAAACTCCATTTCTACCAAAAATACAAAAAATTAGCTGGGCATGGTGGCACACGCCTGGAATCCCAGTTACTTAGGAGGCTGAGACACGAGAATCACTTAAACCTAGGAAGTGGAGGTTGCAGTGAACTGAGATTGTGCCACTGCACTTCTGTCTGGGTGACAGAGTGAGACTCAGTCTCAAGAAAAAAAAAAGAAACAGAAAAGAGTGGCATGGAGAATACAAAGATTACTGAGATTAAATCTCAGCCTGAATCTACTCGAGGTTTCTACTCGAGGTTGGAAGAATAAACCAAATCCATCTAAAAGGGCCAATTAACATTCTGTATCTTCAAGGGGATGCCAGCTTTCAGTTCAAGCAAGGAGGTGCAAGGGGCTCTCAACAAAGAAGTTAAAGATGTTGATACTGTTTGGATGTTTGTCTGTACCTGAATCTCACACTGAAATGTAATCTCCAGTGTTAGAGGCGGGACCTGGTGAGAGGTGTTTAGATCATGGAGACAGATCCCTCATGAATGGCGTGGGCCATCCTTTTGGTGGTAAGTGAGCTCTCAGTCTGAGTTCACATAAGATCTGGTCTTTTAAAAGTGTTTGGCACCTCCTCCCTCACACTCTCTCACTTGCTCCCACTTTGCCTTCTGCCATGAATAAAAGCTCTCTGAGGCCTCCCCAGAAGCTATGCAGATGCCGACACCATACTTCCTGTACTGCCTGCAGAACCATGACCCAATTAAATCTCTTTTCCTTATCAATTACCCAGTCTCAGATATTTATTTTTGGCAATGCAAGAACAACTTAACACAGATGTCAAAGATTTCATTTACTACATTAAATGCTCCAAGTTCTCAAAGGGGAAAGCGGGAATGAAATGGAAGGGAAGCAAAGGAAAAGGAAGAGCAGTGGATTACATAATTTTGAGCCAGATGAAATAATTCACATAGTGACACGTGGCATGAGATTATGAGAAAGGAAAGAAGCCCAAAGGGCTTATAATACTTTGAAAAAAAAATGTGAAGCATGGTGGAATTTTCCAACCTCAGTATTGCTAAAAGACTGTCCCAGCAGGTCCCGTCTGAACAAAGGCACAGGCCTCTCTGGAAGGAGTTGATCATTTTGCTTGATTGACAGCAGGCCAAGGGATTTGTATCTCAGGTGAGCAACAGTAGGATTAACTTGTTTTCAGGACTCTCACAAACACTAAACACAGCAGCATCCCTCAGTGGATGGGAGACCTCCACAGAAGCCACCAACAGGAGGCATTCATAAAGGTCTGTTACAATGTCAAAGTTCCCTTCTTTTTCTTCTCCTTTATTTTGTTCTATAATAAATATTTATTGAGAGTTTATAATTCCAGGTAGCTTTCCTAGGGCTTGAAGACACAGAGATAAATAAAGCATATCCCCTGCCCTCCAGATGCTCAGAGCAAAATAATGCTAGTAGTTACATTAATCAAGAAAAATGCTATGAGACAGCCATGAAGACGAACACTTGCAATCTGAATATATCAGAGCCAGTCAGATATCAGACATCAGCTCTTGATACATAAAAATTTTAATAAAAGATGAGAAATATCCCTGGGCACCATTCTTCACATATTTCCTACGACTGCTCTTCACTGCTGTCAAGTATAACATTGCAAAGGTAATCATGAAAGGAAAGGATAGTGAAAATGATGTCAGTGATAGATTTTAGAAAACATACCTGCATAAATATTATTCCATTTATTGAATCATCAGAGTATATGAGCAGACCTTGCCAGTTCTGTTAGCATCTACTCTGTAGTCTGACCTGTCCTCACCAGGTGAGGAGAGATCACTTATTCTTTACGGAGGCCACGCCTTTCTACCCCTCATTGTTCATGCCTGCTCCATCCTCTGCCTGCTATCTTCTCATCAGCTGACAAGTGTCAGTGAAACAGTTCAGTCTAAGGGCTGCTTTTGGGTCTTATCACAAAACAGATCCAGCCTCTCCTACTCCCCATGATCCACAGTCACCTCTCACCAAAACCAGGTTCTTACCAGCATAGATTGCTCTAGCTCAGCAACTCAACAAGAGGTTTCAGCCCTCATTACCAGGGCACACATTACATTGCTATAATTTATTCATTATACCTTATTGAGTGCCTGCTGACCTGGGAATTCAGTATGATTAAGACATGGTTTCCTTCACTAAAAAACTGAGGAAGGGAAAACAACAAAATATTCTCTGAGAGCGACAGGGGTTACTTAGAGAGTGAGCATGAGTCATAGACAAAATCATTTTGTGTCCTTCTTTCATGGTACAATAAAAGACTGGAAATAGTTAATAGCTAATGATGTAATCTTTTCTCTATCATCCCTGCCAGAGGAGCCTGGTGACTCTAAACCAAACTCTATTTGCATAAATATTTAACATGTATAAACACAGCATTCATTCATATAGTAATCATACAAACAGGGACATGTAATTCTGAAATTAGCACATAGGTCTACCTTTCCTGCGGCTAAGAGGGGATTACTGTATTCTCATCGATCTTGCTTTCCTTCAATTATCATTCTTGTCCTGTATAGAAACATTTGTAATCATATCCAAAATATCTGATTTAAAATTTGGAGGCCAAACTGGACTGAACACAATGTTCTCCAGAGTAAAATATAATAAATGATTCAACTTAGCCACGGCAAGTAGTAAATAAAGAACACAGTTCATGGGTTCATGGTACAAAAGATTTAATCATTTATTGTCTAAAATTTACCTTAATTTTTAACCTCTCTTCCATCAGTCTCTGGCATGTGGTAGGTGCTCAGTTACTGGTCATCAAACAAGTATGTAAATGAAGAATGAATTTGTTAGAACAAAACTAAATGTCAGCACATCCAACTCTCTACCTTTTGCGTTAATCCTCTCTGACAATGAGGCATCCAACTCTTTAAAACCATTCTAGTTTTCTGTTACCTTTGAAAACTATACTGGACATCTTACTGTAATTGTGGCCAATAAGGGGACCATGCATTCTGGTCTTCCAATCTAGTCTTGATGTTAAATATTCTATCCTCTTGTGAGACTGCAAATTGCAATGTTTGTTTCAGGGACTATAATCACTATATATAAATTCTAGCACTGCTTTTGTCAACCCTAAATAACAAAATTAATAAAATACAATGAAGTTTAGAGTTTAATTTAAACTCAAAGTTTGAGGCTGGCATCCAGGAACATAGATTCAAGTTGCCTGGAATATATCTTTGGATGAGCAGCAGTTATAAGTGGGTTTTTCAGGAAAAAAGAAGAGGCAATTTCTAAGTTGTTTACCAAGAATTTACACTAAAATAATACAAGCTGTTGATTGGTTAGTCATTGTTTTTTTGTACTACGAATTTCAGGGATATTAAGATAATACATGAGGTAGCTAGTCAGGAACAAAATGCCTTTAAACAATTGCACCCAGACACGGGTGTAGGGGCCATGACTGAAGTCTCATACTCTTCTCTCTGGATCTGCTAAATTTTGCATACCTTACGCAGCTTAGACTGCTCTGAGCTTTTAAACTTGTTTTCTCATTTTCATACCTAGCCTATGCTTATCACTTGTGCTTTTCTTCCTTTCTTTTTCATCTTCTAAAACTTTGTAAGCAAGTCAGGAGAGAAGCTGACTTCATGAGTGAATGGAGCAGACGGCGGGAGAAAGAGATTATCCCAAAGCTATCTCGAAAGATAGTTTTTGCAGTAATCCTCTATAGCACTGAGCACAACCTGGCTGTGCAGGGAAATGGGCAAACTACCTGTGGGGCCTCTGGGCCAGGTGGTTTTTTGGAAAAGGGATAAGCCCCAACAAAGTAAGGGTCCAAGAGTCAGCCCAGAATACCGCTCTGTTACTGTATAGCTGCAGTAATGAATGTTGTACTCCCAAGTCATGGTCCTTTTTGAATTCCCCAGCAGGGCAATTCCAACTCGACAGTTGCATACCAGGATACCACATGACTTAAGTCTGTGGGCTTTGGCAACTTTTGATTTGGAGACGTAGAGTAACAGGGATTATGAACACATTGCTAATCTGACAACAATGAACAACACAAAAAGCACCAATTCACTTGAGGAGAATTTTAAAGAAATTGTTTTTCTATAGTCACTCTGCCATGTGGTTCAGTTCCATGTTTTGTTAATATGTGTAAATTGCAAATGAGTTTCCACACATGTCTGTACGTCAACTCAGCAGGAGACAAACTCTCCCAGGTTCTTCAGGTTCGTTCCAAACAGCCTGAGAGTAAAGGTCTCATATCTGAAGTGACAAAAACTAAATTTGCAGCCTGCCTAGGACCTCAAGGTCATACTCTTTGGGAATTCATTTTTTTCTTTGAGATATAATCAAGACACATTTTATTCCAAAATTACAACTGTGGACACAGATTCTAAGAGGTGAAAATACTTGTCCAATGTCACTGAGGTAGGTAAAGTACCCAAACTCAACCCACATTTGCTGGTCATGTTATCTGTTCTCTATTTTCGAACCCAAACTTGTTTTCTATGATCCTCTTGTCTCTCCCAGGAGGAGGGGTTACAAGGGATAAGGGCAAATAGAGAAAGATTGCAGGTGAGAATTTCAATTAGAGTGAGAATTTCCTCAAATTTAGAAATATCTAGCCTCTTGAATAAAATAATTTTGACTTCTATAAACTTTCTCTTTAAGACAAATCTACACAGTAGGTAGTCAGAGTTTCATAAACATCAGAGGGCTCTGAGCAGATTCTGTCAAAGTATTATTCTTTTTAAACCATCTATTTCCTGGTTTGTAGTACACTGTTAAAATGATTGATTGAACAAATAACTTCATAGTGGTTGAGAAAAAGCAATGCTTACCCAGCTGAACCAACTACAAATCATACATCATTTTGTAGCATTACATCCTTTGCCTGTTGCAAGAAAAGCCAAAATAAATAAAAAATAAAAACCCACACACCCACAGTTCTTAATGACACCACAGAGAGAAATGGGTGGGTGATTTTTGCATCAATCAAATGCTGCTGTTTTTCTTAGAAACAATTCTCAACACGAAGGCCTCTGGAACAGTGAGCTGTGGGCTAGATATCTCATTTCTCCTTTCTGGGCTACTTCCAGCAACATTCACAGTAGTACAAACACATCTTTCATCCTTAATATACTTACAACTGAAGATGAAAAAAGCATAATGCACTGCTACCAAGACACTCACATCATCTGTCTTGGAAAGCTATTGAAGTAGCTCATGGCTTTAGCTGTGTCATATAGAAGAGTCTGCAAGTTGGTTCTGCACACATTCATTAAGCACCTATATTTTCAGATTGGGCAGCAGAGACACGGAGATGAGTAAAACTTAACACAGCCCTTATAAATTGTATTTTACAGTTGTGGAGATGTGAGAGCTAATCAGGAATGAGTGACAACCCATTGTGATAAATGCAAGAACAAGTGTGCACCCAAGAGACAGAAAAGAGGTCCTTGGAGGCAGGGTGGTGGTGGTGAGCACCTACTCAGAGAGCTCAGAGGAGGTCGCCCAGAGGAGATGACAGCAGAAGAGGACTTTGAAGAACCAGTAATTCTCATGAGAAAGAATTTGGCTGCAGGCAGTCTGGGCAGAGGGAGCCACATCCACACTGGCGTACAGAGCCAGGAACAGAAGCAGCTGGAGCTTGCTGGAATGTAAAGGAAGAATGCAGGAGGTCAGTCACAATAAAATGGCAGGGAGACAGGAGGGAGCATTTTTAAAGTGGCATGAAGGACTGAAACCTTTGTTTATGCACATCTTCCAAAAAGGAGCTAGACTCTTTCCCTCTCCCTTTTGAAAATCCCCTCAGATTTATCCACTTGGGCTGCAGCTACCAAATAGGAAAAGCTACCAAACATTAGAAGCAGGTATTTTCCCCCAATTAAATATACATACATATTTTTCTCTAAGAAGTCTGTCTTTCAAACTCAAGGTTAGCATGGCCTAGTGATTAGAGCATTGGTTTAAAGTCAGGCAGGTCTGAGTGCAATACCTGATTCTTCCATGTGAATTCTGGCAAGTTACTGTAAACCAAAAAGTGACTGAAGCAGACCTCAATCTATTAGAGGTTTATTTTGTGAAGGTTGAGGATGCACGCAGAAAAAAGCAACACAAGTCACAATAGCATCTGTGACCTGTGCTTCTTATAAAGATTTGGGGAACTTCAATATTTAAAGAGGAAAGAGCAAGCAGGAGGGGAAGACCAAAAAAGAGGGGGGTAGGCAAAGAGGCAAGTGATTGCATTCTGATAAGGCTCTGATTAGCGCTCAGTGAATCTACATTTTACATATAAAAAGGAGGGAGTGAGGGAATGTCAATTATGAATTCTTCCTGTGGCTCGGTCAATCTACATTTTCCATAAGATAAAGTAAGCATGTGAAATTACAGCTATCTGTTTGGGAACAAAAGGAAGACAGTTTTTCCATGGCTCAGTTACCAAGTTAACTTTCCCTTTGGCATAGTGAGTTTGGGGTCCTGAGATTCTGTTTTTCTTTCACATTACTTAAACCTTAATGTTCCCATTTTTCTACCTGTAGGGTGATTGCTACGGGAATTAAATAACATGTAGTTACTGGTGTCTGGAGAGTGGTGTCAGAACACAATAACCACTGCTGCTGTTATTATTTTTATTGGCAGTTTCTTAACATCATATTCCTTTAGTGTCAATTGAATAAATGCGCCATCTCATTATAAATCCTTCCAACCAAGCCCAATGACAAGCAGGTTGGATATCAGCAAGCAAGCAGCACCTCTGGGAGCCTTGAGATGGGCCAAGAAGAGAAACCAGAGGATCCTGAAAGTAGACAGAGCCCTCTTCCCAACTTACTCCATCGCCTGCCTCCAGTGGGAACTGGGCAGAGCAGCCCAAAAGGTTAGAGGAGTTTTCACATAAACTCCTGACTGCGGATATGAAAATGTGGCCTCTCCTATCATGGGGGCACACTTGCCTTGGAAATTGGAAGCCAGAGTTGTTAGGTCATCTTCCTTATGCTGCCCTCTGCAGAGGCATGTGGTAAAACCTTGAGCCTGGACTCCACAGAGCACAATAAAAACAGCTTGATTAGCAAGATCTGAGAATATTTATTCCCTCCAGAAATATTTTCTTAAACAACCTGAGCTCTTCATTCAGTCTTGCATCTTAGAAGCAAATTAGATGTTGAGGTGAAAGTACCCTGATGAGAATATCAGAGCTGATTTCCCAAGAAGGAAGGATTTCTTCAGAGTAGAGAAATGGAAACGCCTTAGGCTCCTGTTCTAATATGAGAATCATATGTTTGTGGATGAGAATCTGTTATCTATGAGATTGCTCTGGAGTTTTTATAGTCCTTACTTTCATAATTTCTATTTTTGAAAAGCATGCCAGACTTATTAACTAGAGGATACCTGGATGTCTGTCAGAGATGAAAATGCCTTTATCACATCTTGAGTACATTCTGCATTGCTAAAATGTATATCTCAGGCTACCTCTGCCAGTCATTCCTCATTACATTCTGGGGCAAGGTTTTCCTACTGTCCTTGCAGGCACAAGCTAAAAGCATGAGGGTACTGAGGAAAGCCAAGCTCTAACTCCCAACTTCACTGAAGGTGACTGATGAGTTAAATTTCATTGCTTAGCTACCAAGTCTTTACCTCCCTCATCAAAAACAAAGGACAAGTATTTTGGGAGTGTTTCATTAGTGTGCAGATCTATCCTCAGCATTGTACAAAAAGCTAAGAATAAACTATGCTCTTTACAATTAAGAGTTTTGTAACATTGTTGCAAGAGGGAAGGTCACGGAAATTAGCATGCCAAATCAAGAGCAAACAATAAAATCAAAGTAATGTAGAATAATTGAAATAGGTCAGACTATAAAACAGAGTATCCTGCTGTACAACTTAGTATTTGTGAAATAGCAGCTATTAATTTTATTTCACTAAGCCTCAGTTTTCTCATCTCTAAGATAGGGGTCAAGCTCACAGGAAAGTCGTAGGATCAAGCAACATAATGTATGTAGACAAGTGTTTTGTAAGCTTCAAAGCACCCCCAACATTAGGTATTATGAATACCAAATTGTACAGTATAGACTTGATATTCCCCATCACACTTTTCTAACATAGTGGCCACTGAGTTATTTGTGATATCTAGCTTAACAGTGTATCATAACACAGCATATAATGGCTGAGTAATGCAGAGAAAATCTATGAAATCTAGAAAATGCATCGCCAAATTGGATTTCCCACTGCATTTAATCACATTCTTATGATTTTGAGTCCCTAAGACCCAAAATATTCTTGAGAATTTATGTTAACAACTCTAAATATAACAGATTATTTTTTCATGCTATTATAAATTAGCTACGAACATCACCGTAAGACAATAGCTTTAGAAGATCCCAACTGGCTGCAGTGGCTCACGCCTGTAATCCCAGCACTTTGGGAGGCGGAGGTGGGCAGATCGCTTGAGCTCAGGAGTTTGAGACCAGCCTGGGTAACATGGCAAAACCCCATTTTTACAAAAAATACAAAAAACTAGCCAGGTGTGGTGGTGTGCGCTTGTAGCGTCAGTTACTCCGGAAGGCTGAGGCAGGAGGATCACGTGAACTGGGAAGGACAAGGTTGCAGCCAGTTGTGATTACACCACTGCACTCCACCCTGGATGGCAGAGTGAGAATCTGTCTCAAAGAAATAAAAAATGAAAATCCCAAAACAGAAATCTAGGGAGAGTGATCACATTAAAAACATGATCTTGCCCATAAGGATTTTACTTTGTTTCAGGACTATTTTTGAAAACCAGGGTTGATTTTTTCAAGTACTGTATAGAGTAATGAAGGATCATGAGCAAGTTTCAAATAAGACCCTAATACTAGTCATGCAGATTTGCACCTGCATCCATTTATATTCACACGATACCATTTGCATGCACAAATTGAGTAATTAAGCAGCTAACTACAAGATCAGCAAACGTAAATGCTTATTAGCCCATCAGCAAATTGGTGCTCATAAAAAATTTCCAATCATAGCTTATAGTCCAATTTCTTTTCACCTTGCAAATATTGGCAATATTCTTATACTCCCCAAGGTTCTAAGATTAAAAAACCTTTGGTTTGTTTTTTCAAAAAAAAAAAAACAAAAACAAAAACAAAAAAAAACCTCCCTGAAGCGTTAATTCCCCATGAAGTTTTCAGCGTTTCAAAGATTGAGTTTCTAATATTAGCAAAAATGATTAATTCTCACAAAATCCAATGTTGTACAAATGTGTGTATAGTGCACATACGTATATATGCGTATATTATAGCTAGATATACACATACCTACATATATATACATGCATATACACTATGTTTTTTAATTAAATTTTATTACTAAAATAGATCTTACCACTTTCTCATTCCCTTTTTTTTCAGACTATAAAACTAAGAACCAGAATAAGCAAACACCTCTCATTAGTTGTGCAGCTAACTAGATTTGATTCTACTTTTCCTGATTCATTCATGTTAGCTTATTTCCTCTTAGGGAATAAACTTTCTTCTTAGAAAAGGCAGAATACTTGAATAAGCCAGAAAGTGAAAATCAATATACGCAAACAATTTTCCAAAATTATTAAAATAAATTTTTCCTTCTTATTTTTTAACAAGATAAACAACTTGAAAATCTGACATCATGTGATGGTTGGAACAGAGTTGAGCAGTTAGGGGAACTAGGGTTGTCAGACTTTATGGACATCTGGGTACAAAATTTCAAATAATGTGTTTTCAGCCTTTATTTGCCAAGTAAGGACATTTAAATAAAACTACTATAATTCACTGATGTCATAATTTCTAAAAGAAAGAATATTTTCTTACAAAAAAACTGAAAAGATATGATCTCAGAATAAAGGACGATCTCATAAGTCAAATAATTTTAGTTTTATGTAAAACTATGTAAATGAAGTTTACATAAGCACCATTTTTCCATCTGTTTTGGGCAACTTAGGATGTTTTTCCATATGTTGAGCCAAAATTGACCTTCTGAAAAGTTTCTCCCATTCTCATCTGTGTGTCCCAGAAGAAATGCTAGTACCTGTGTGGCACCAGTTGTGTACAAACAAGTTCAGTGTCAGACCACTGGATTCTTAGGCAAGCACAGCATGGTGGCAAGACAACCAATGCTTTTAAGAACCCATGTCTTAAAGGACAAAGAGCAGACCAAAAGATCTAAAAGACATCACTGAGGATTTCAAAAAACTTCTGACAAAATTCCATGCCAAAGACCAAATAATAATGCCAATTAATCATGTCATTACAATTTTTAAAGGATGACAAAAACAGAACTGCTTGAGCACTGTGTCACCTACATATTATTTCATATATTATTGATTATGTGGGGGGCAAAAAATTTGTTTTCCGTCTGCTCCAAATGAACTTTTCCTTAAGTTCTTTGGCTGGGGTCCCATAACAAAAGAAAGATTAACAAGATGAAAGCATATGAATTTATTTAATGTAAGTTTGACATGACACAGGAGACTTCATAAGGAAATTAAGATCCAATGAAGCAGTTGAACCTGGGGGTTGATTTGCTAGCTTTGACGAAGAGCAGAGTCATGGAGAAATGTGGTAAGACAAAGGGTGTGAGCGAACTGGAGGGAACTCGGCAAGGCCTGTTGGTTCAGAGTCCGCTCCGTGCCCCTTCATCTTTGGAGACAGGGATGCTCCTTTCACGTAGGTATAGGGGAGCACCTCGCACTCATATGAGGGTCTTCTGACCTGCTTCAGGGGAGGAGGCTGGGGGAACATCAGAAAGTCCTTCCTGCACATGCCGTTTCTCAAATTTTTTCAGCTTAAAACATTCACTATGCCAAGGTGTCATATTTTGGCATAACATGTCCTGAGCCATCACATACATGTATTATACTATTTAAGTATATTATTTCCCATATTATTTATGTATACGATTATACATATTTGATCACTATTTTATGTTTGGAGTCAAATCAGAACATTTTTGTAATAAAAACTACAGGATACAATGGATAGAGTGTATAGTGTTTAGTGGACAGAGCCTCTATCAGTGTACACTGATAGAGGCAAAGCGAAGTTCATGAGAATCCTCAGATATCACAGATTTTAACCCATGAGTCTTTGCTCTTGCTCTTCTTTCTGCCCCAAATGACCAATATCTCTTTAGAAATGCATGAAGGGCCTAATTTCCAGGTCTAGTTCATTGCTTTTTCAAACTCATCTCATTTGTGCTTTACACAGAAAAGTATTATTGCACCTACTATTGGGTTTTATTTTTATCTGTTTCTGTGGTATACCAGACGACTCTCAAGGGAAAGAACTGAATCTTACTATTTTATATATTTTTTAT
Organism: Papio anubis; assembly: GCF_008728515.1. Lineage (NCBI taxonomy): Eukaryota > Metazoa > Chordata > Mammalia > Primates > Cercopithecidae > Papio > Papio anubis. Next base: position 12,614,682 of record NC_044990.1, on the reverse strand, counting down.
CCTATCTCAGGTTCTATGTCACTTTCTTCAGGAAATCTTCCTTCCAGCTAGCGTAAATATTGGTACATGGTTGGTGTTACCTCAGCACCCAGCACCATATTCATTACCTCAACCCTTGTCTGTCTTTACTGTGGTTGTCTTATCCTTGTCTGTCTCACACACTACAGAACAATACCTGCTGTGGTGAATGGCACATCGTAGAGTCTCATTAAATATTGTGACCAGCAAAGTGACTTACACAGAGTAATTACTCAATAAATTTTTTATACAGGATTATTAATAGAAGTGCAATAATTTTATAGATTTTCTGGAATTATTTCTGGGGGTGCAGCTAAATGTGGACATTTCAGTTGTTACCTCAAATCAAATATTGTGAATTGCATAATGCATCATTACCTTCCAAAACAATTTTCCCATTCAGTTCTCTGTATCTGTCAAGATATGATCCTTCTCCACACCATGCACGTCTCCCAAAGGGGAGGAGTGGGATATTGCTGCATCTCCAGTGCCACGACAGAGCTTTGCAATTAGTAGGCGCTCAAAAAGTAATTGTTGAACAGATAAAATCTTAAAACTTTGGGGTATTACTCAAAGAGTGTCAACTGTATTGGTAATGTTTAGTTTTATGAATGATGAGTACCTAATGTTTGCCATGTTACGTTCTTTAAACCATTTTTTGTAAATCTGAAATATTTCAGAAATTTTTTCTTGTGGTAAAAGAACATAAAATTTACCATCTTAATTTTTCTTTTTTAGTAAAAGGCAAAAGATGTATTCCATCTTCTATTAGCCATTTAAAAATTTCATTTTATCTCAGTGTTTTTGATATATACATGTATGGGGTTGTAATTTTGTTACATGCATAGATTGCATAGTGGTCAACTCAGGGCTTTTAGGGTATCCATCACCTGAATAATGTACATTCTACTCATGAAGTAATTCCTCATCACCCTTCTCCCTCCCACCCCCTCATACTTCTGAGTCTCCATTGTCTGCAATCCACTCTCTATGTCCAGGGGTACACATCTTTAGTGCATTTTTTATCTTAACCATTTTAAGTGTACAGTTCAACAGTGTTTACTCTATGGACTTTCTTGTGCGACCCATCTCTGGAGCTTTTTCATCTTGCAAACTGGAACTCTATATACCTGATGAATAAACCTTCAGTCACTGGTGACCACCATTCTCCTTTCCGTTTCTGAGTTTGATTCTTTTAGATACCTCATATAAGTGGAATCATAAAGTATTTGTCTTTTTATGACTGGCTTATTTTGCTTAGCATAATGTCTGCAAGTTTCATTCATGTTGTAGCATGTGATGAGACTTCCTTCTTTTTTAAAGGCTGAATAATATTCTATTGCATGTATCTACCACATTTTTGTAATCCATTCATCCATCAGTGGAGATTAAGGTTGCTTTCACCTCTTGGCTATTTTGCATACTGCTACAATAAACAGGGTGGGTCACAATAAAGTTTTTAAAAACCCAAGCTCATCTTTGACTCATGTGTTACCATGTTCTCATTATGTTTCTCAATCTTTCTTCTATCTCTGCCTTCTTTTCTCATTGACATTTCTTTCAATTTGGTTCAGCTACTCACTGCCTCACATCTGGATTACTAGAACAGTGCTCTAATTTTTCTCTCCCCCTTCAGTCTCTTCTTACTTAATCAGTTTTTTACACTGCCCTCCAATCAACCTTCTTAAAACTGCCATATTAATCACATTAATCTCATGTACAAACCCCCAGTGAATCCTCACTCTGTAGGAAGCAGGGCCTGAATTATAAAGTCCTCCTCTTTCAACTTTATCAACGATTCCTCCTAATCTTGGTTTCTACCAGTTGCTAGGGTTCCACTAGGCAGGGAGAGCACAGAGAAGTGGCAGAGGGAGGCTCTGCAGAAAGGGGCAAGTGAGACCAGACGTGGTGGATCACGCCTATAATCCCAGCACTTTTGGAGGCCAAGGAAGGCAGATCACCTGAGGTCAGGAGTTTGAGACAAGCCTGGCCAACATGACAAAACCCTGTCTCTACCAAAAACATACAAAAATTAGCCAGGTATGGTAGAGGGTGCCTGTAATCCGAGGTACTTGGGAGGCTGAGGCAGGAGAATAACTTGAACCCAGGAGGTGAAGTTTGCAGTGAGCCAAGATTGTGCCACCGCACTCCAGTCTGGGTGACAGAGTGTGAGACTCCATCTCAAAAAAAAAAAAAAAAAAAAAGGAGGTGGGGGAGGACAGGTGAGCTACTCCCTCAAGGAAGATGCCAAAGGAATTGTTTAGAAATATCATTTGAGGACCCATTAGGCTGAGATGGCTCCAGTACCTTGGTTTCTTATGTAAGCAATTCAATGTAAACAGTAAAATAAAACTTAAGCTTAACCAATCAGAAACAACCAACTAACCTCTAACTAGGAGGATTCCACTTTAATCAATCAAATGTGTTCTTTATCTTGCTTCTGCAAACACCTTATAAAAGTTTTCCCTGCAAACCCCTTCCATGAAGCCTAAACCACTTGTGGTTTGGTGCTGCCCAATTCATGAATCACACTCTCCTCAAATAAACTCTTTAAAATTTCAGTGCACCTAAGTTTATCTTTCAACAGACTGTAGTCAAGATTTGGAGTTCCCAGAGTAAAGCTGGTGAAACACATCTGGAATAAAAGTTAAGGCAAAAGAGGAGGATGAACAAAAGGAGTCTCTCTCTCACACACACACATATACAATGACGAAGTAGAGAGTCACAGGACTGGGGATTAAGAACGAAGTCACATCCATCTCCAGTCAGTCAGTCAATATTCCCAGTACAAAACCAAAGGCAGGAAACTAAACTGGCTCATCTAGGAGTCAGGGACAGGGAATTCGGATAACTCAGAGAGGGGAGCAAGGCGTGGTTCATTGGCGTGTTCCAACTGCCCTTGTTCATCTGGTCCTAACTTGTTTTTAAGTAACTTCTATGCTTTAAACTGCTGACACATTATATATTTCTATATGTGGTTTTTAAAAGAATAACCAAAAAAATCTTCAAATAAATACAGATACATATACATGAATAATCTTTCCCATAATATTAAAAATTCATTCCAAACATAAACTTTAATGCTGCATAATATTCCACTAAATATATTTAACTAGTCCTCTATTTATTTGTATTTATGTGAATATCTTGGTGCATAATCTGCTTATTTCCAAAAAGGTGGATTCCTAAAAGTAGGCCTGTGTGTCAATAGAGTCAAACAACGTTGAGATTCTTTATACATATTGTTTAATTCCCTCATAAATACATACCAGTGTACAAGACCCTGGTTCTCCACTCTTCCTAACACTGAGCATTGTGAACCACTACTGTATTTACCATCCTCACCTCATGCACAAATAAGATTAGGGAAGAGAGGAAATTTGCACAAAAAAGAACAACCAAGATGAATAAGCAGAACAACTAGCTGCAGAGAAAACAGATGTAAATCAGAAGATAGAAGGGAGTTTTACAATTTCTTGTTGATATCCTCAGAGAAATATAAGAAGATATTGAAGCCATAAAACAAAACCGTAGGCTGCTATCAAAAAGGATCTATGCTAGAAAAATATATTCCTTGGTAATTAAAAAATACTATTGCCAAAATGAAAAATTTAATAGAAGTACTGAGAAAGCTGTGTAAACCTCTCATAAGGTGTAAACCTCTCATAAGGTAGAGCAAGAGAAAAAAATGGCAGAATATCAAGTGGTTACTATCTGGTCTGGCCTTTCTGAACACTGAAAATAACAACATAGCTTTCAGAGGCTGAACTGGGAGAGAATGGATGGGAAGGTGAAGTATAAGGATCAAAAATGTCCATCTCTTAAATCAATGGGTTGAGAAAGTTGGCAAAGCAAAGAAGACAGGATAACACATATTACTTAGAGTAGGAAATGTGTGAACCAAAAGTGTCTGTAGACAGGTCTCAATCAATTTAGAAAGTTTATTTTGCCAAGGTAAAGGACGGACCCGTGACACAGCCTCAGGAGGTCCTGACGACATCTGCCCAAGGTGGTCAGGGTACAGCTTGGTTTTATACATTTTAGTGCAGTGGTGCGATCTTGGCTCAATGCAACCTCCGCCTCTTGGGTTCAAGCAATTATCTGCCTCAGCCTCCCGAGCAGCTGGGATTACAGGCGCCCACCACCACGCCCAGCTAACTTTTTTTTGTGAGTGTGTATTTTTAGTAGAGACGGGGTTTCACCAGTTGGCCAGGCTGGTCTTGAACTCCTGACCTCATGATCCACCCGCCTTGGCCTCCCAAACTGCTGGGATTACACGCATGAGCCACCGCACCCAGCCCAAAAATTCTTGAAGACAGCCAGAGGCCAAATTCAACAGATGAAATACTTAAAAAGTATTTTGTACCTTTCTCCCAACACATTATGTATTTGACATGAACATCTGATGATGACTTGACCCCACCTATCAAAAACGTCATTCTTTCTTCTAAGATATTAAGGCCCATAAGATTATTCAACTCCCATAATACTCGGATATGTATATTTATTCTACGAATTACTCCTCTGCAGGAAGAAAAATCTTTGCCTGAAAAAAAATCTGTTGCCTGCCCATACAAAGCTGTTCTCCCGTTTGTTCAATTTGGTGAGATCATACATATAGGAACACTTTTTCTTATGCATTTATTACGGTTATGCATATTACAAGCAATGCCCCAGAGTCTCACTGTCCAAAGTACTGAGGAAGAAAACATTGTGGCTGCTACTGTATTCTAATTACACATATATTGTATATATTTTGGAAGAGTATTCTCTTGCTTGTTGTCCAGAGGTCTCTTTTTTGATTTAACCTTCTTATTAAGTGAAATGGATAATTTTAAAAAGCATCGCTGTCTGCCAAAAAGGGACTATCCTGGTAGAATGGGAAAATATGTCGCCTTGAAGAGACAGTATTGCATCTGAAAGCACCTTGCTTTACAACCCAGGCAGTGTGCAAGTGTTGCTCTCACACAGCATTTCCTTTCTCTCTCCCATACCTGAGGCACAAACAGAAGGAGAGAAAGAGGTGGGGCACAGTGGCTCACACCTGTAATTCCAGCACTTGGGGATGCCAAGGCGGGTGGATCACCTGAGATCAGCAGTTTGAGACCAGCCTGGGCTACATGGCAAAACACTATCTCTACTAAAAATACAACAATTAGCCAGGCGTGGTGGTGGGCACCTGTAATCTCAGCTACTTGGAAGACTGAGGCAGGAGAATCGCTTGAACCTGGGGGGCGGATGTTGCGGTGAGCTGAGATCGTGCCACTGCATATCACTGAACTTTAGTCTGGGCAACAGAGCAAGACTCCATCTCAAAAGAAAAAAAAAAAAGAAAATGAGAGAAAGAGAAAAACATAAGTAATCAGCTCCTTTGCTATTTCAAACAAGTATTTGAAGATAATCAGAGTTGTTCTAGAAACTATTGATAGCGAAAGGTTAAGTGTTCTCTTTCATCTCAGAACCTCCGATGACTACCTCCTCTGTTGCAGCTGCTAAGAAACACAAACGCTTTTCAATACAGCATCCCTCCTAAGTTTACTCTTACACCGAATCAAAACTAATGAACTAAATTTACAGAACTGTTTTAAAGAAAAAGTGTACATGTAAGCAATCCAGAGGGTCACAAATGCCAGTGAACATGAATCTTTGCTAAGGCATTGGGATATTCCTTTCTTCTTTGTTTCAAGGACTAAGAGAAGACTTAGTTCGGAAGTGACACTTGAAAGGAATGGCAAAAAGCTTTTGTTGTCATCCCCCTCCTTATCATCTCATTGACCACAGGGCCATTTTTCCTACCTGGCAGCCAGTGAGAGCCAAGTTTGTTATATAATCTGGAAGACTTTTGGGTATTTTAGAATAGATATTGTTAGAGGCTAGTTTTTAAAGTGATTTATTGAGTTTGAGCTTCCCAGCTTCTTTAATATGTCTCTGGAACACAATGGTGCCTGCAGCTAGGTACTAGTAGGTATCAATTAAATTTTACTTCCAGAAAAATTTTAATTAAGTGAGAAATATCTCAGAAGAGTGAAATTTGGAATACAGATGTTTCTACCAAAATTGGCACCTACAGCATTTCAGTCGGCAAATTCCTCTTGGGTTTTTTTGTTGTTGTTGTTGTTTTGTTTGTTTGTTTGTTTTTTGAGACGGTCTCACTCTGTTGCCCAGGCTGGGGTGAAGTGGCAGGATCTCAGCTCACTGCAACCTCCGCTTCCCAGGTTCAAGCAATTCTCCTGCCTCAGCCTCCCAAGTAGCTGGGATTACAGGCACCTGCCACCATGCCCGGCTAATTTTTTGTGTTTTTGGTAGAGATGGGATTTCACCATGTAGCCTGGGCTGGTCTCCAACTCCTGACCTCAAGTGATCCTCCCACCTGGGACTCCCAAAGTGCTGGGATTACAGGTATGAGCCACTGTGCCAGCCAATTTTTTTTGTTAATTCACCGCCCCCCCCCACCCCAACCCTTTCTCCAAGATCAATAAATTACAGACTCTTTTCACCACTGTACTCTAGGAATAACTTCACCAACCACAAATGCAGTGCTCTGTGAAACTGTTCACCACGATTGAACACAATGTCAGCAAACCACCTTGTGACAGTAGACTGATAAAACAACAGAAAAACAAAACTCCTAAACCCACTGCCTGTGTAGCTTTGAGTCATCATGAATAATTTTAAGAAAATTGGCTAAAATGTCTCATAAGAGAAGTATGGTATCACGATGGCAGCAGTAGTACTTTGGTGTACATTTCTGAGAAATTTAATTTGGGTTATAAAGTTGCATAAGAATGGTGCGGGCATAACCTCATCAATCTCAGTTTTGAAAAGAATAGGAAAGCAGCATTTCCATCTTTTTAAGGAGTTCTAGGAAGCTATACTATTAAAGAATGGAGAATTTTATGTATCAATTCTGGAGAATTTGTCTTGAATCTGTGAGAAATATTATGCTTTAATTTTTAGGACAACAGCATTCTCCTCTGATAATTTTTAGTTCTCTCACTACCATCACTAAAAATAATTTGCATAGAGAGCTTAGGTTCCTACTCTATCACTTACTAATGCCCATGCAGGTCAGGAAAAACAATGGCATATTTAATCCTTTTCTTTTCTAGTCAAAGAAGGAAGGAGTGTTTAAGAGAATGCGCTGGAGGCCGGGCGCGGTGGCTCATGCCTGTAATCCCAGCACTTTGGGAGGCCAAGGCGGGTGGATCACAAGGTCAGGAATTCAAGATCTGCCTGGTCAAGATTGTGAAACCCCGTCTATACTAAAAATACAAAAAAAAAAAAAAAAAAAAAATTAGCCGGGCGTGGTGGCGGGCGCCTGCAATCCCAGCTACTCAGGAGGTTGGGGCAGAGAATTGCTTAAACCCGGGAGGCAGAGGATGCAATGAGCCGAGATGGCGCCACTGCACTCTAGCCTGGGCAAGACAGCGAAACTCCATCTCAAACAAACAACAACAACAACAACAACAAAAAAAAAAAAAAAAAAAAAGAAAGAAAGAAAGAAAAAAGAGAGAATGGGCTGGAATTGGATTGACCTGGTTCAGATCATGGTTCCGCAGCTTACAAGCTGTGTGACCTTGAGCATGTGACCTAACCTCTTCTTGCCTCAGTTTCCTCATCTTCAAAATGAGGACTGTACTAATACCTATGGCATAGACCAATTGGGAGCTAAACAATGTAATACCTGAAAAATGCATAGCTAGATTCCTGTTCCTCTTGTTATCATTTAACCATTTTAAACTTTTTTCTCTTATCTGTGAAAAGAGGATAATTATTTTGACTAACTTACCATGTTGATGTGAACATAAGAGGAGATAAAACACTTACCACGCAGCTAGGTACCTAATATGCCCTCGATAAATAGTAGTTATAATTTATTACTCTGATGTTTCAATGAAACAGCAGATGTAATTCCAAATATGGTTCCTTCCCAATGAACTTCAGAAATGCTGCCATCTAGCGACACATTTAAATCTCCTCCAAGGGGTCCTCTATTTTAGAAGCTAGTTCAAGCACCGTTGTTTCTGGCTTGCTGATGAAATAGGCTCGCTCAGTGCTTTGAAGGTGCACTTTGAAAAGACTGGTTACTGCTGGCCTCTGCTGCCTGCCTCAGGGTCAGGGAGCTGGATACAAAAGGAAAGAAAACGCATTGGAAACATCAGCTCTGTGTGTTCTCGGGTCCTAACAAGCCGTTTCCTTCTCTCCTAACTATTCATGTCGACTCAACCATGAACACCGTGTTTCCTTAAGCAAAACCAACCTGAATATTAATGAAAAATCAGCACAAAAGAGTACAGCACAAATAATTAACCAGGGCATTACTTCACAAAGTCACAGTATGGTCAGATCATCTTGGAGTGGAGGGTAGTTAAAACAGCTAATGAGGAGCTCTGGCAGTTAAACCCCAGGTCACCTGTAACTAGAGGCCAGAGGAGAAGGAGTGTCTTAGCTGAACCACAACGCACTGGGGTGCTGCCGAGACCACCAAACCCCAGTGGCATTCGTGTGTTCATGAACTAGAACAGAAATTGCTCCAAAATGAACCGGGCAGGCTGGCCCTCATCTAAAGAGCAAACACAGAAAGGTTATAAATACAGTGTCCTTTGTACCATTTGCCTGAGTGTCATCCATAATATTTTCATAGTCTTGCTGATTTTTGCAGGCAAGCAGATTTGGGGAAAGAATTTCTCCAGCTTTAGATATTTAGGACATTTCCCAGTTTAGTGATGACCTTCAGAATCTTTTGCTTCAACTACCCGGATAATATGAGTAAAATGTCCAACAATAGAGATATAGAAGGAAGTCAGGCCTCAATTGCCTAGATTTCTATTTCTACTTTCTGCTTGACCTTTTAGTACGAGACCCTGGTCTTCAAATCCTGGCCTCATCCTCATTTCTTCAACAAGCCTCAGCTGACCTCCTTAATGAGGTCAGATTTTCTAGCAATGCTGTCATTGAACGAAGCATCCACTTTCTTAGCACTTACTTACATTACATTACATTTACATGGCTGATTACTTGATTAACGTCTCTTTGGTGCGCTTGACTGCAAGCTCCGTGAGAGCAGGGGTCCTGTCTGCTCTTGCCTAACATTGCATGCCCACACTTAGCATAAGCCTGGCCCAATGCAGATACTGAATAAATGAAGAAGGGGAAAGTCACTTACTGCTGATATTTAATGACCCCCCAAAGCTAAATCTGTTGCTGAACAGAAATGGACGTGGCCTGTGCTAAAGGACCTTAGCACCCATTCACTGTTCGTCTGCATGCTGGTTAAAAATGACCTTCTCACACAGATCAGAGTTCCTCTTAGGGGGAAAAACGAGAACTATAGTACAAGAAGAAGGAAAGTAATACCTCACTCCTCTTTCTCTGTAAAACCAGATTCCACTCAGGGCTTATGTCAGAAGGTAGCAACTTAATCTCCTCCAAAAGTAAACTTTGGATTGGACTTAAATGATCAAAATTCAATTTTTTATCTGTGGCATGAAATCAGTAGGGATACAAGTTTTAGAAAAAGGATAAGATGATTTTACTACTTCCTACTATATTTCTATTCCTTTGCATAATCATGGTCTTTAAAAAATCACCTTACACATGAATTTGAATTGAAATAAAACTTCTTATCTGGTTTGGGGAAAAAAGCAAGCTGTGAGCACTTCTATGTAATTATGTAAAACAACCTCAGAAAATGTAAAGTCAAATTAGGGTTTTCAAATTAAATAGAAAGATAAGCTTTGTGAGCAGAGGGAACCATTCACCAAGGAGTCTATTTTCCCCCTTAAAGTTAATTAAATACTGTTTTATTTTTTATTTTTTCTGTTTTTGAGACAGAGTCTTGCTCAGTCGCCCAGGCTGGAGTGCAATGGCATGATCTCGGCTCACTGCAACCTCTGCCTCCCAGGTTCAAGCAATTCTCCTGCCTCAGCTTCCGGAGTCGCTGGAATTACAGGCGCCTGCCACCATGCCTGGCTGATTTTTGTACTTTTAGTAGAGACAGGGTTTCACCATGTTGGCCAGGCTTTTCTCGAACTCTTGCCCTTAGGTAATCCGCCCGCCTCGGCTTCCCAAAGTGCTGGGATTACAGGCATGAGGCACCACGCCTGGCCAATTAAACACTGTTTTCTAGATTTATTACTAAGATAATGCTCCATGCGGAACAAATTACTTTCAGGTTAGTACCCAACATACATGGAAGTCAGGTTTCACTGCATTGATAGAGGGAAATGGGAAAATGAGGCACGAAAAACATAAAAAGCAATGGAGAATTTCAAAAAATAATCTTTGTGTCAAGAAAATATCCATTTGTTTCCAGATTATGCATTACAGGATTTCAGTCTTAGCCTTATCCTTTCAATTTACAACACTAACATTGAGCCAAAGCTATTCTTCTCTGTGTAGCCAAAAATTCATCAAGTATTTTTAAAATGACAACATACAGTGGAGAAATCAAAGAAATGGCCCTTTTTCTATCATATTTCCATGAGTAACATGTTACATGTTTTCAGAATACTTTCGTATGAGAGAATTAATTTAATCTTCTCTCATCGGCAGGTGAAGAGGGACTTGGAAACAAACAAACAAACTATATATATATACACACACACATATATATTTCTTTTAACATTCAACATTCTGATACAGTAGCATATTACAGTGTATTTTGGAGGGCTACAGTAGATTAAGGAATTTGAAAAACTACTTCCTTCTGCCTAATGAAATACTTGTAATGGAGTCAGGTAAAATTAAGGGGGCAATTACACATCTGACGGCAATACTTTTATAGGTTTTGTTTGATTTAAGGAGTACGACGACAGTCTGGTTATCATAATCTGGTGGTTGGAAATTAGCTTAAAACACTCTGGCAGCCATATCTCCTGAAAACTGTTCTAAATGGGCTCGAAAAGCCATGAGCTAGATAGACTTAGGAGTTTTAGAAAAGAAATCTTAGTAATCAAGGCAGGACCTTGTACTACACTGAGCCCTATAATATGCTGGTTCCTGAAAGATGAGATTCATGTAACCACTCATGGTCCTTCTTCTTCAGTGTGTTTTTCTGTGAACTTACACAGAATGAGAGTTCACTATGGTTCTAGCATTCTATCAGTCTCACATCTTAACATGAGTTCTAAGATCATTATGCCATCTCAACAGTATGCGTTTTATTTCTATTTTTTACTAGATTTACAAAATCTTTAAAATGTGATGGGTTTTTGGATACAGTTAGGACTTCTAGGGCCCTTATAAACACTGTTTGCTAAGCTGCGTATGTGTCCAATCTGCCCTTTGAGATTAATGGCCCTAATTACATGACTGATGTACTTTACAGGTTAAGTGAAATCGCCTCAATATAATGATCTTAGCTCATCCATAGCTGGCATGTTCTGAGTAATGCGGTTACTTTCCTTTATATGTGAGTGTATCTTCTACATTATCACCACATCTCGGCCCATTAATCCTTAGTGTGGTCTTAGGGAAATTAAAGGAAATATGGGAAAGTTCAATGCTGATAAAGGAACTGAAATTAGGGTTCTTACAAATGTAATGGTAGACTGATTCCTGTTTCAGAGTCAGATCAGCAAAAATAACTGAGGGAAGAAGATAGAATTGGCATCAAAGAAGTAAAATTACAACTATTTTCTTACCCTACGCTGGCAACAACAGTTAAATTTGAGTTCTTTACAATTCCCTAAAGGACCAGGCTTTCTCTTGGTTACAATATGCATGGATGTATTCCTAAAAAACTATATAATCTAAATTTGTGCAAAACTAAATGTATCACAAATACACGAAGGAAGTAGTTCTGTTTCCCTCCTAAAAAAAGTAGATAATGTGACACTCCTATGTCTCTTGTGTCTTGCAATTAGTTCTATAGTATGTCACAGGGAATTTGTTACTACTTATAGCTAAAGTATCAAGGTTTGTGAATTATTTACTTTAAAAAAATGTTGAGTTTGTGCAAGATTTTCCCTACAATAACATCACTTTTATTAATTTCCATTTAACCATGCTTCCTTGAGTGGAACAGAAAAGGATGACATTTCAGCCATTATATTGGGAATTGTCTTAATCCATGGCCAAGTTTGCTAAAGCTCAAGTGGTTGATTTGTCAGTGTGCTATTTATAATCATGGTGTGATAATTAAGTGATTGTGATGTTTCACTAGCCCCACACAATTGTGTTCAGTTTTGTCGAGATCTAGGTCTGCTCATGTGGGTGTTGGTTGTGTGCATGCCAGCACTCATGTGCATCGAGATGGAAAAAGAGACTGAAATAAATATTATTAAACAATTATGCACTCTTTAACATTTTTAAATTCACAGAATTCTCTCTGATACTCAAGAGATGGTTAATTGACCATAAAAATAAGTCTGTGCTTATGCTTATCATACCATTTGATCATTCTACAATTGTAATTGCTTGTTGACCTGTCTGTATCTCTTGAGTTCCTTGAGGATGACAACAGTGTCTTACGCGCAGAACACACCCAATAAATATTTGTTCAGTCAACTTCAATAAACATTATTTTTAAAAATCTATAAAATGTGAATTTATGCAAAAGCCAAATAGGGAGTCAATTAACTTTACAAATTCCTTGACAGAATGTGTGCTTAAAATTATCTTAGAAAAATTCGATTTGAGGAGTCCACCCATTAAATGGACTTTTTTTAATTAAAATTTTTTTTCTTTTTTTTTTTTTTTTTAGAGATGGCATCTCACTATGTTGACCAGGCTGATCTCCAACTCCTGGCCTCAAGCAATCCTCCCATCTTGGCCTCCCAAAGTGCTGGAATTGCAGGTGTGAGCCACTGCACCCAGCTGATTCTTTATTTTAAGCCAAGCACATTTGTACTTACTCTTAAGGAATTTCAAACTCTTTACTAACATTAATTCAATTTAATTCAACCAAGGTTGTTGAGTTTCTACTCTGTGCAAGATTTTATGATGTGCGCTAAGAAAACATGATGAACTAGACATACTTCTTATTCTCAAATATTAGACATGCAAATAAGTAATTGTAATATAGCATGAGAAGGGTAGTTATATATATGCACATATATTATATATACATACATATTATATATAGATAGATACATATATGTAAAATATCCAGTTATCATAAAGGAGGGAAAATCAAGCCTACTAAGACAAGTTCTGGAAGTTTTCCTGACAGAAATGACATCTTAACTGAAGCTTCAGTGATGAATAGTTGGTGATGAGTGAGCAAATCATGGGGACGGAGAAGATAGTTATCCTAGGAAGATAGCATAGCATCACAAGCACAAGCGCAGAGACATGGAACATCATGAATGGACACAGATGTGCCAGGGAATGTGTTGAAACATGTGGTTAGAGAGGCAGGCAGGTTGCAGATTACGTAGGGCCCACCCAGCATGACATTCTGAGGAGATAGCACTCAATTCCACAGCCACGAGTTCTAAGCCTAAAACGAACACAATTATATTTGTGTTTTTAGAAGCCCACCAATGTGGCAGGAGGATGATCAGAGAATGAGAATTGCCCTGACACTTATTTTACAAATGATAAGGCAGGAACTTTTAAATAATGCCAGGCAGTGCCACAAGAAATATAGAGAAAGGGGTAGACTTCAGAAAGAGTCATGAAGCAAATTCACAGAACTTGGAGGTGAGTAGTGATGGGGTGGTGATGAGTATTACACCAGGCTATTAGCTTCTCATTAACACTTCTTAGATCCCCTAGACAAGTTCTTCTGCACTTCGGCATCTCAAAATCACCTGAGGAGCTGTTTAAAACACTCAAGCCCGGATGCATGGAGTAAAAAATCTCTGGAAGTGGGAGGCCATGTCATTGTGATTCCAATGTGCAGTCAAGGCTGAGAAGTACTGGTGTAGACGAAGACTCTTCCTCTAAGTTATTTGGGAAGAAAACGAGAGCTTCAGTGACCCATCCAAAGTCACAGATAATGGGAAATAAAATCCAAGCCTCTCATTTCCCAGCCCAGTGGTCTGACCACCAGATTGAATTACACCTAACATCAGCAGATCATTAACTAGCACTGACGAACCAGGTCCATGGCATTTATTCATTCACACTCCTGTGTGCCCAATGCTAGCAGAAACTGACCATACTAAGAAATAGCAGATATTTTCTTTCTTGAGATGATGATGTTGGTGATGATGACAAATTGCTTAGAAAACATAATACTCCTAAATGTAAAGCCAAAGAAGATGCAATACAAGATGTAATTAATGCTAGAAGAACTTGCTGAAAGAGCTACAAGGAATTCAGAAAAAATGAGAGTTAACTCTGGAAAAGATCATTCAAGGAGACAAGATTCAGCAGAATGTAAACTTGACATTATGAGTATTTCAAAAGGCAATGAGTGACATTTCATAATCTTTCACTAGCAATCCGATTAATTCTGACAGGTATGCACATAAGTTACTTAGTATTGCTTTTGCTAGGGAAGATTTAGTAGATTCAGGAGGGGGGCTTACTGCCCTTGAACAACTTTTAGTCATAAATCAAAATGTAGACACAGTCATTTTATTAACAGAAAGATTGGGTCAATTGGAGAAAAAATCCAATTAACAGTGAAGGAAGATGAGTTATTATTAATAAGTTCATGCAGTTGTGAAGAATACCTTCAAAGTGTTTCTTCAAACAGAGTAGATAATCTGTTTAACTGGCATGGTGATAATATTCACTGTGCCTACATGTAAATATCATGAAAGTACAAATTTAATACTCAAGAGTTTATCTTGAGTATCTAAAAAGACCAATTTCCTATAATATTACAATAATTCATCATCCCCTAACCATCATTCCTTCATCCCTCTCTCCTTTGCATGTACATTGAACATAGTTTCATCTTTCCTATGATATTATCCTCATCTTCTGAGTTTTAGAAGTCTAGGTACAATCTACTGCCTTGTCCAGTCCCATAAATACCCACTTCTGTTGGAAGAATCCATGGTGAGTTGTGAAGAGTATGGACACTGGCCTCAGATTACCTGGGTTCAAATCCTGGCTCTATCATTTGCTAGCTAGGTGATTTTGAGTAATTTACTCAAAATTATTCAACCTCTGTGTGTTTCAGTTTCTTCATCCTTAAAATGAGAATAATAGCATCTACCTCAAAAGGTTGTGGTGAAGATACTTCCATCAGTTAAGGCTTGCAAAGTGCTTGTAAATATGCCTGAATACAAAATATACTCATAAATATTGGTTATTATTAAAGTGTCCTGTGCTAGCAGGTGTTCAGTCGATATTGCATGGAAGGATTGTTGAAAGACCGATGACACAGAAATAAAGTGAAAGATAAAAGCATAACAACATACTACTACAACCAAGGAGTCTTGGTCTTGGCCAGGCACAGTGGCTCATGCCTGTAATCCCAGCACTTTGGGAGGCCAAGGCAGGTAGATCACCTGAGGTCAGGAGTTATTGGCCAACATGATGAAAACACTAAAAGTACAAAAATTAGCCAGGTGTGGTGGCGTGCACCTGTAATCCCAGCTACTCAGGAGGCTGAGGCAGGAGAAGTGCTTGAACCAGGGAGGCAGAGGTCGCAGTGAGCTGAGATCGTGCCACTGCACTCCAGCCTGGATGACAGAGCGAGACTATCTCAAAAAACAAAAAGTCTTACTCTTTTTCCTGATGAACTTCATACTTGCAGTAAAATTCTAGAGAACTCCCATAACTTCTCTTTGACTTTTATAGCTATAAAATAATGATGTTAGTACTTTCTTACCCTCTTCAAACTGACATTAAGATTAATTCTATAATATTTAGGTTGGTACAAAATAATTGCAGTTCAAAAGTAATTTACTTTTAATAGCAAAAACCGCAAATACTTTTGCAGCAACCTAATATTATAGAATTAATATTTTTGAAACATTTGAAGGTTGTGTTTTACAGGTACAAAATATTATTTTTCTCAATATCTCAATTTCTGTCCAAAGCTTTCCAGAAGGAACAGAGAACTACTTCTGATGGAATCCTCAAAGAGTTGAATACCACATTCTTTGTTCAACTTGGCAGAGTTGGAGCTTTGTGGGTGCTAATTATCTAATATTAATGCATAAAGAGTGAAGACAGATGCAGGCCCTATCAAGAGACTGTGGTGGAAGAACAAAGGATTGTGACAGTGTCTTTTAAGGAAAGTGGCATTGTCCTGCCCCATCTCTTAAAATGCCCAAATAAACCAGCATATGTCTCATGACATTCTTACCTATGTCAAAGCATTACATTGATGCCTCATTGAATTCAAAGTGATCCCATCTCCAAGCTCAATGTCTTTAAGAGTGATAAACCCAAGGGCTGTGGAGGATATTCAGCGCACAACACCGGGAAATAAAAATGGATGTCAAACACTGATTTATTAAGTAATTTCTGTGAAAGCTGCACCTAAGAGATACATCACGGGGGCTGAGTTACTGGCGGAGGACGTCCCAGGCCACGTGGAAGCATCCCAAGCTTCTTGAATTTATAACTCGCTGAAAGGAAGAGGGGAAACAGCTGCTGAGAGAAAACCACCATTCCATTTAGGTGGTTTGATAAGTTATGATTTGTGGCAAGCGCTCGTTTCGAAGCCACTGTGTTTTGTTTTATGAGTTCTTGACTCTGCCTGTCACATGGAACCACATGTTCTCTGAGGAGGCTAAGGGAGGGCTGCAGGAGCTCTGTGTCTGCCTCCAGGATGCAGAATATCCACGTGCATATTCCACAGAGTGGCTCCTTCTCCATCAGATCACTGTCACTCTAGCCCCTGTCTAGACCCCAAATCTGTGAAAACGGATATTAAATTATTCCAAATGACAGTTTCCGTATGATTTCATTTCAAAGACTTTTAAAGCTAAAAGGAGCCTTAGAGATCATGTAGGGACAGCCTTCTCATTTTATAGATTAAAAAATGAAGACTCAGAGAAATTATGAGCCTTGGCCAAGACCACACAGCCAGGCCCTGGTTATGTCATGACTGGAGTCCAGTGCCTCAGACCTAGACCAACGCCCTTCCCCTGCTTGAGCTAATGTCTGCATCACTGAGGTTGGATTATGCTAATGTATACTACCCTTTGCTTGAGTGCCTGATTTATTACCTAAACACAGCTTAGGACATTAGGAAAACTCAAACACACAAACAAACAAAAACAACAAAGGAGTGATGTGCTAGGCATTGTTACTTACAGTAAAGTTATGGGCAAAAGGCCTGAAATGCAGGCTGCTTTTAAATAGGCACAGAATAGGCCAGGTGCAGTGGTTCACACCTGTAATCCCAGCACTTTGAGATGCTGAGGCGGGCAGATCACTTGAGGTCAGGAGGTTGAGACCAGCCTGGCCAACATGGCAAAACCCCAACTCTACTAAAAATACAAAAAAATTAGCTACTCAAGAGGCTGAGGCAGGAGAATCCCTTGAACTCAGGAGGCGGAGGTTGCAGTGAGCCGAGATCGTGCCACAGAACTCCAACCTGGGCAACAGAGTGAGACTCTATCTCTGAAAAAACAAAAAAAAGGGCAGAGAATAATATGATTAAATGGTTCAATTAAAAAGTGTTAGTTCTCTTGGGAGGCCCAGGAGGGTGGATCACCTGAGGTCAGGAGTTCAAGACCAGCCTGGCCAACATGGCGAAACCCCGTCTCTACTAAAAGTACAAAAATTAACCAGGCATGGTGATGGGCACCTGTAACCCCAGCTACTCAGGAGGTTGAGGCAGGAGAATTGCTTGAAACTGGGAGGCGGAGGTTGCAGTGAGCCGAGATCGTACCACTGCACTCCAGCCTGGGTGACAAGAGCGAGATTTTGCCTCAAAAAAAAAAAAAAAAAAAAGTGTTCTCAACCAGGTAATATAGAGCGTGCTAGAGTGAGCAGGGGGACCAGTAACATACGGTTTGCAAAGATTTCAAACTCATTGGTCTCATCTAAAATATTTACAATCTATTTCCAAATCTTACTTTATTTCACTGACTTTCTTATGATTCAACCAGAAGCATATGCCTGGTCAACCACAAGTATTCCTGTCATGCCTATTATGTACTGTTTAATATAAATCTCAGTGATAAGCAGAAGAATACTTGAAGTGTGTCTGAAATACCAACTTCCAAATTAGCTTTTAAAAAAAGTCACTTTACGACACCCACCTAAGATTAGATGTGTGTCCAACACAAGAAATTTATTGACATAGAACATTGACTTTCTGTTCTCTCTTTTTCTTTCCTACTTTCTCTTATATAAATATTTATCCTCTCTCACATACACAAACATATCTGTGTATGTATATATAGAGATATATCTATAGATAGATATATCTATTGACATCAAGTCGTATGTGTTTGTATATATGCATATACACATACACTAGTGTGTGCATGTGCATATTGCAGTGGTCCCATCAAAGTGGTGAATATATACATACACAGACTGAGTATGCTTGGAGTTTAGTACGCTGGAGAAATTGACAAGTTATATACATATGTGTGCGTCTATCTATTTCTCTACCTATCTATACCATCTCCCTTGACCTTGGTTGGCTTTGTTTCTGGAGCATAAAGTAGCCAAGGTACCAAAAAGTAAACTTTTCTTTGATTTTGGAATCTTAACTCATTAAGGCTGTTTTAAAGCTTGGAAATCTTTGAATGGAATAATCGCCCAACAAAGGGTGAATGAAAATGCACGACTGGTTGTCATTGCTGTGTAACAGACCACAAAAGTAAACCTTGAGGCTAATCAACTTTTATTTAAGTTCACGTCTTTCAGCAGCAAGTTTCAGTTTTCCTAAACCATTTACCTTCTGAGGCTTAGAGTTACATGAAGCGAGGAGATTGACTTCAAATTCTGCAGCATGGTGTACTGTAGAGAATCAGAACAGGGTTGTTGCAGTTATGGGAGAAGGCAGCACCTACTCGAACTGCTTCAGAGACTTCAATGTTTGTCTGGATCAATGTTAATATCTGGAAGTCTACTGGTAATAAATTATTTATGCAGATCGTCTTAAAACAAACTAAACAAACAGAAGCTCTTTTTCCTCATTGCGTAAGTAATTTTATAGGGAAGAAAAGACTGACTTTCTATTCACTTTCCTAGACTCCATAACTGACCCTTTGAAATAAACCGACAGGCAGATTAACAGGAGAAAAACATATACACACTTATTAATCTTTATTTTCACAGGAAAATAAGGTGAACACCCAAAGAAATGGTGAGGTTTGAGAGCTTGTATACCATCTTAATAGGGGAAGAGGTGTGGGGAGAGGTAGGTCACGTGGGTGAGAGCAAATGATTTTTAAGAAAGATGAATGGGCTTTTAGAAGCATAAATATGATAATATGATCACTTGTGACAAAATTTGCCTAGGTGTGGTGTCAATTTCCAGTGTCCTCTCTTTTTTTTTTTTGAGACAGAGTCTTGCTCTGTCACGCAGGCTGGAGTGCAGTGGTACGATCTCCACTCACTGCAACCTCTGCCTTCTGGGTTCAAGCAATTCTCCCTGCCTCAGCCTCCTAAGTAGCTGGGATTACAGGCACCCATCACCATGCCTAACTAATTTTTTGTATTTTTTAGTAGAGACAGAGTTTTGCCATGTTGGCCAGGCTGGTCTTGAACTCCTGACCTCAAGTGATCCACCCTATCCTCTCTTTTAATAAGTGTCAATCTTCTTCTGTTGATGAAATTCCGAGGGAGGGGATTAATGACAATGGAGTCAAGTTTGAAGGATCTGTCTTTAGGCAGATAGCAGAGTTCAGAGAAAGCCTCTCATTGCATTTGCTGCTTTTCAAGTGCTCTTAGCTCAAAATAATAAAGATAGTTGTCCCTTGGTATCCCTGGGGATTGGTTCCAGGATCCTTGTGAATACCAAAATTCACCCATGCTCAAGTCCCTTACATAAAATGGCGTAGTGGCCAAGCACAATGGCTCATGCCTATAACCCTGGCACTTTGGGAGGCTGGGGCAGGAGGGTCACTTGAGGCAAGGAGTTTGAGATTACCCTAGGCAACATAGCAAAACCCCATCGGTACAAAAAAATTTAAAAAAATATCTGGACATGGTTGCACATGCCTGGAGGCCCAGCTACTCAGCAGGTTGAGGTAGGGGAGGGTCACTTGAGCCCGGGAGATCATGGTTGCAGGAAGCCATGATTGCACATTTTACTCCAGCCTGGGAAACAGAGCAAGACCTCCATCTCTTTAAAAAAAAAAAAACAAACTAAATACATATACACATATTATATATAAATATATACACACACACACGTAGGATATATGCAAATACTATACCATTTTATTACATTTATATATACACATATTATATATACACACACATATATACGTGTGCATGTGCGATTGCATGTGTGTGTGTGTGTGTGTGTGTTTGTGTATATATAAAATATGTGAGTCCCTGGAGAGGGCCCCACCCTCAAGGTGAAAAGCCTAATACCTCAGCCCAAAGTGAGAGCTTACATCCCTGTTTCCCCACTCGAATATTGCCTTTTCCAAAATCACCCATGGTCCACCCCATAAAAACCCCAGGCTTAGCCAATAGAGAAGAGGATAAGTAGTTGGACGTTGCAGACTATGGTTGGATGTTGGAGAGAAGCAACTTGATTTCAGAGGGACAGCTTGATGGCATGGCTTCGGAGAGGAGTCTGGCCAGACATGGATGGACTCCAGGGGAAGATTATCTTCCCACTTTGTCCCCTTTTCAGCTCCCCTTCCCACTAAGAACCACTTTCATCAGCAATAAAATCCCTTGCTTTTTCCATCTTCAGTTCATTCATGCAACCTCATTCCTTCTGGATGCTGGACAAGAACTCAGGTGCCATGAGTGCAGGTGCAAAGGGCTGTCACATTGACCCTCCACTCATTCTGAGTCTACAGGAGTCACGGGCACCCCCATTCCCAGATGCCACCACGGGGCTGGTACAGAGTTTGCATTTGCCAGTGCCCAAAAGCACTCGCCCTGGATCCTGTACCTGCTCACCTGCCTGCTCCCCCTCCCATGAGGGGTGGAGTGCAGTAGGTCGAGTGAGTAGAGTTTGCTCCTGCCAGTGCTCATGCACTCCAGTTCCCGCCCATAAAAAGATCAGGGAAATATCCTGCTTCATTAGGACCCCAAAACCACTACACTGAAGGGAAAAGTCAAGCCAAGAGCTGCCTAGGGCCAACGTGCCTCCCTTTCTATTCAAAGTCATTCCTATGCTCACTGAGATAAATGCATATCTGACTGCCTCCTTTGGAAAGGCTAATCAGAAACTCAAAAGAATGCGACCATTTATCTCTCACCTTCCTATGAAAAGGAAGCCCCCTCCCCACTTTGAGTTGTCCCGCCTTTCCAGATGGAACCAATGTACATTTTACATATATTGACTGATATCTGGTGCCTCCCTAAAATGTGACTGGACCACCTCGGGCACATGTTGTCAGGACCTCCTGAGGTTTGCACCCTTAACTTTGCCAAAATAAGCTTCCTAAATTGACTGAAACCTGTCTCAGTCATTTTGGGTTAACATGTGTGTGTATACATACATATATGTACATATGGCAATAAAAAGGTATCATATTTGCATATAATCTATATATATCTTTCCATGTACTTTAAATCATCTCTAGATTACTTATAATACCTAATACAATGTAAATGTTGCAAAAAGAGTTGCTACAGTATATTAGGTTTTTATTTGTATTATTTTTTATTGTTGTTTTGTTGCTGCTGTTGTTTTCTCTTTTTTGAATATGTTTTGATTTAAATTAGCTGAGTACTTGGATACAAAACCCATGGACAAAGAGGGCTGACTGCATACCAAAACAGTATATTTTGGAGTAGCATATCCCGAACTCCTTAACAGTCATATTTTGGGGTGGCATATTCTGGACTCCAATAATACATATTTATTTCAGACTAACATAAGATACTAATAAACAAAAACAGAGAAATAAAAATAACTCATAATCCCATCACCCACAGATAAATACCATTATGTATATAGTCCCCAGGCCTCATTTCTTTTTTCCTAAGAAGGAAATGTGTACCATATTATATATTTTATAACCTGCTTTGCTTATTTCTCTCCATATATAGAAATATTCTGCCTTTACAACATTTTCAATATCTGTTCCATATTCCCTTGGAAAGATGTATGCTTTTCTTCTACAAATCCCCTTACACTGGACACTCTGTTTAGTTTCAATCTTCTAATAGGATAAGCAATGCTGCGCTGAACTTCTTTGTAGGTAAATCTTAGGGCAAATTAATGATTTATGCTGTTCCTTAGGATGTTTTAGAATTGCTGGTTTTAAAATATTCTAATTTTAAGCCTTTTGATATTTCCAATCTACTTTATTAAAAGGCAATACTAAAGTGAAAGCTCAGCCATACAGTCTACATACCATCACTCCTCTTTAGCCACTTTCTATTTCACAATGAACTCCTACATTTTCCATACAGCTACTTTGAACTCTAAATAGGTTCATCATTTCTCTCAGTACTGCCAATGCTGGTTATTATCATTTTGTTTAATCTTTGGCAATGCAAGAGTAGGAATTCAACAGAGGGCATTGCAATATTATACGTCCTCTTACTAAATGGAGCATTTAATGAGTACTTGCTCCTCCAAATGTGCACCGGTCGTGGGACAAACCTGTGCTACATGTTGGATATGAAGGTGGATGTGATGTGGTCACTGCCTCCAGGAAGCTTTAGCTTAAGCTAAAGGCATTAAGCACCCAAGGATGAAGTAGTGGGGGTTTAAGGAGAAGGTGTTTTAAAGACAGTGAGTGCAAAACATGTGGTGAGCCACAGGACCATGTGTATTCAAATGTATGCTGTGGGCTGCTGCTGCTGCTGTTTCATATCACTTGGCACTGCTGAGAAGGCTGGCAGTGAGGCTGGTTACATTTGTCATAAATTGTTCATTTCTGCATAAAGGAACAATGGAGCAGCAATTTTTCTTTCCTAATGTTCAGTTACCACTGTCCTTTATGTGAAATGATAACAACGGACTCTCCCATCGGCATCTTTGAAACGCTCTCCTCCCGTGGAGGCCACCGGCCTGTGGTGGTGCAACAGAGCAGACATGCTCATTTTTGTCATCAGGTCACCATGTTCCCTGCAGGTGTGTGGCTCATCATAATCCTCTGTACTTGCACTTAATGCTTTCTTTTGCAAGATTAAAAATGCACGTGTAGCACACATCATTAATCCCCAATGTCAGTTAACTAAACTGTGTGTGTATTTATGCAGCTGCTGACTCCTGAGAAACCCCCTGGGAAAGAAGACAAAAGTTCTGAATGTACCTTTCTGTAATTCAGTAAACATACAGAGTCCAAATTTAAAAAAAAAAAAAAATTAAGGGTTTTTAATTCAACAGCCTTGCCAACAGGGGCAGTGACCACAAACACACTTGTTCATGAAAAGATCTGTTTCAAGTGTTCTCCTGGAAGAAAGAACCAGTATCTGGAATGTAGGCACCATTTGTTCTTTAAACAAAATTAAAGTTTTACAGGAATGCAATGCTTTGTACTCGTTAAAAAAAATTACAAGTAGAAAAATCTGGAACTAATCCATTCTGTACTGTGCCTTTCTGACTGGAGGTTGCAGGTGGTAGCACCTCCCCTGTCCTGGAGGACTTCCCTGCTCCACTCAGCACATCTAATCCCATATGCTTCCTGCCTGGAATCCTCCTGAAGCTCCTTCCACCTTCTACCCCACTTCCTCTTGCTAAGCAGCATAGTAACGACGGTTCACATCACCTCCGCTGGCTATGTTCATCATCCTGCGAAGTAAATAAATGTGGAGGAAAGGCCCCATTACAGAAGATGAGGTGCAAAAACTTGCCACCCCAAAATGTGGCACTTTGACATACTGAGTGAAGCACGGTGAAGGAAACTGAGAAAACCTCAGAAGCACGACGGTCTCTGCGACCTTCTCCCACCCCTTCTCCACTACAGTGGGACATAGAAACTGAAATTCCTCTTGTCCCTCTCTCCCCCGAAGTGGGTCATAAAACCTAGGAAGGTTACTCTTTGACCTACTCCCACCCTCCTCCCCTGAAGATTCTCATGTGACAGGTGTCTTGTCCTATAGCTGGAGGGAAGGAATGTCACACAGGCAGGCCAAGAGGAATATGAATAAGCAGGCCTTGCCAAGTACCCCCTGCTTATTACCATTTGATCATATCCTTTTGTCTCCAGTCATACTTCTGCATGACTGCCCATAAAAATACACACTTTTCCCTGGGTCTTCACGTCTTCATTACTGAAGGTGCCTATGTCACTTAAAACTTGCATTAAATAAATGTGTTAGGCTTTTCTCTTGCTAATCTGTATTTTGTTATATGGACCTCAGCCGTGAACTGTGAGGGATAAAGAAAAGATACTACATTTTCTCCTCTACATAGATGAGGAAGTTGCAACTCAGCAAGAATCAGTGACTTTCCAAGGTCCCATCTTTTCTGAAGAATGCCCCAGGCACCCTGAGTGCACATGCAGAGAACTGAGAGGCCACGGCTCACTCTGCACCCGAATCTGCAGGAAGAAGTTTCTCTAGGAACCAGTCAGGGGCAAGTTGTAGGACTCTTAGCAATAACCTCTGCTGCAGGGTGGAAGAAGCCTCTGCCTGGAAAGCCAGGGGGGTGAGGGAGGCTGAGTGAGCTTCTCCTCTCCCAACCAACTCGCTCCACTCTGTCATCACAGCTCCGGTTGTCTCTTTCAGTTCTCACAAAGAGCTTCCAGTTACATGTTAGCTTATTCTCATTGTTTATGAAGTCTGAGGTGACAGAAAGTCTGTTGATTGTGAAAGATCAGATCCATAATCATCAAAACATACGTGCCTTTGCAATGTCAGTGTGCGAGAGCAGTACCGTTCGTTCACATATCCTCCTTCTCCTCTAAACCACCCTGTTTCACAATGAAGCCCCAAATTTTCTATATGGCTTGTTTGGACCCTGCATAGGTTCATCATTTCTTGTTTTACCCACTAAGCACACATTTATGGAGTCATTACTCTGCTGGAGGTTGAGTTTACAAAGAGTGAAATAAAGCAACATCTCTATCTCTCCCTTTCCCCCTTCTCTTCCCACGGAGAGCTCGCAATATAACAGGTTCTCCAGCTTTCTTCTTCCTGGTTGAGCTGACCCATTGCAAGTCTCAAGCATCCTAGGGCCTTGCCTGGGACTCTACACACACTGATGAGTGGGTGGAGGCTGAGTTCACTGTCGGTGTGGAGACTATGTGGGGCGGGAACACCTGCAGGGGAAGGGGATGGGGTGTCCTGAGTGAGTTACTGGGCTGAGCCACCTAGGAAGGCTAGAGGCTGGAGAGGAGCCATTTCAGCCTAGGAGGCTGGTGGCATTTGTGGGTAAAACTTGGGTGACCAGCAGTATGCAGAACAAATTGCAGAGAAGGGTCAGCCCTGGGATTTCTGATTTGTTAGCCTGCAAAAAGATGGACAGCCACTCTCATCCCTCATATTTGACCTGTAAAATCATTTAACTAGCTGGCTGGTTTCCACACTCGCTCCCTGTCAGTCTCTTTGCTACAGGGCAGCCAACATAGCCTAGAAATGCACCAAGCCCTTCTCAATACTTCCATGGGCTTCTCACCACAGTTAGAATAAAATCCAGCTTTAACCTGTACCACAAGGGCCTGAGTTACTTGGCCCTCAGCCTCCATCTCATCTCCTAACACTCCTCTGTCTCCCGCTCAGCCACTTTGGGTCCTTGCTGCCTTCAAGCACTCCCATCTCATTTTCTTTGTCCAGTTCCTCTTCCCTCTAGATGTTCTTGGTTGGATTTAGAACTCAATTCAGATCTCACCTCTTCAGAGTCCCTTTCTGAGCACCACTGTCTAAGATAACACTCCCTGCTCCCCTTGTCCTCTTCCCCTGCTTTTCAAAAATATATCTCACAGTATTTATCTCTACCTGATTCTATTCTATACCCATTTATTGTTTGTCTATCATACCCACTAGAATGTAAGCTTCATGAGGGCAGGGGTCTATCCCTAATCACTGTTCTGTCTTCAATGCCCAGGACAGTGCTTTCACAAAGCAGGGGATTGATAAACATATGTTGAATAATTGTGTGAATTAACTAACTTGGAAATGCTGT
The DNA here is from genome assembly GCF_008728515.1 of Papio anubis. Lineage (NCBI taxonomy): Eukaryota > Metazoa > Chordata > Mammalia > Primates > Cercopithecidae > Papio > Papio anubis. Next base: position 12,588,578 of record NC_044990.1, on the reverse strand, counting down.
CAGGCTATATTAAAAAACATAAGTCCACTAAGAGATCTGGATTTACACATGTGATCAATTACAGAACAATCCAATCAGCACACGTGCTGAGCTAGTCCAGCCACTGATTTTACTTTATCTCCAACTAACCAGTTTAATGAGATTGTCTTAGTCTGCAAGTGTTTCTATAAAGCAATATCTGAGACTGGGTAATTTGCAATGAAAAGAGGTTTATTTGTCTCATGGTTCTGCAGGCTGTACAAGAAGCATAGAGCCAGCATCTGCATCTGGTGAGGGCCTCAGGCTGCCTCCACTTATGGTGGGAAGTGAGTGCAGAGATCACCTGGTGAGAGACAAAGCAGAGGGACAAGAAGAAGGCAGGCTCTTTTTAATAACAAGCTCTCACAGGAATTAATAGAGCAGAAACTCACTCATTACCTTAAAGATGGCACGAAGCCATTCATGAGGGATCGGACCTCATGACACAAAAACTTCCCATTAGGCCTCACCTCTAACATTGAGGATTACATTTCAATCTGAGGTTTGAAGGGTCAAATATCCAAACTACAGCATTAACTAAAACAATACTAGGAAATTAATTGATTAAGTTTTTGATAAGTGCTAAAAAAGATGGCTAACCATGTGCCATGAAATTAAATAACGGCAATTCAATGTGTTGTGGGATGCCAGAATGGTGTCCCTGAGGAAGTGACATCTAAGCCAAAGTCAAAAGGAGGAGAAGGAGTTATCCAACTTAGGAAGAAGAGAGGAGCCTTCCAAGAGGGAAGCAGCACACACGAGGGCCCTGGGGTGGCCTTGAGTTTAGTTTATTGGAGAAAGTGAGAGAACAGCCTGTGTGCCTAGCTGAAGAGAAGGAGTAAGACAGGAAATGAAGCTGACGAAGCTGGGAGGACCCACACAAGCGTCACACATCTGTTTTTATGTAGTGTGGAGGAGAGATTGGAATATGGTAAAATTGGAAACAGGAAGACCAATTAGGAGGCTATTGAAGTAACTAAGACAAGATATCATGATAGTTTGCACTACTGAAGTGATGGCATAGAGGGAGAAACACAGTAGATTCCGATTCCGAAAGTGATTCAGAGGTAAAATAGGCTGTGTTGGTGACCAGACCTGAGAGAGCAGGGAAGAAGGAGGTATCAGGAATGCTTCCTATCTGTTATGAGTTGAATTATATGGCCTCTCCAAATTAATGTATTAGGGTTCTAATCCACATCAAAATGTGCCCTTATTTGGAAACAAGGTTGTTGCAGATGTAATTAGTGAAACCAAGATGAGATTATCCTGGAGTATGAGGGGCTCCTAACCTGGTATGGCAGGTACTCTTATGAAGGGGAAATCAGAGCACAGACATGCAGACAGGGAGAACACCCCCCAACCCACACACACGAAGGTGAAAGCAGAGATAGCAGTAATCTTTGCAAGCCAAAGAATGCCAGAAGATTGCCAGCAATCCCCTAGAAACTAGGGGAAAGGCCTGGAGTAGATTCTAACAGGCCTCAGAAGGACACAACCTGGCCAACACCTTGATCTCTGGAAGCCTCCAGAGCTAAGAGACAACACATGTCTGTTTTGTGAGTCATTCAGTTTGGGGTACTTTGTCACAACATCCGTAGTTCAAATGAATACACTCTCATTTCTCCACGCCATGACTCCCCACAGGTTCTATGCTAAAGAACAAGGGACAGGCTGGAGATACCTTTCTTCAACTCCTTTACCACCCCCACCGAAAACCTGTGCCTACCAAAGACCTTCAGAAAGTTTGAGAAATCAAAGGCGCAGAGTAGAGAATAACTCATCTATTCCTCCATCCATTTGTCTAGAGATATTCACGCAAGCACTCTGTCTTTGGGATCTACACTCTTTCAAGTGCTGGATAAAACTTGAAGTATTATCCACATATATGAAAAAGAGAAGCTGGGCGTGGTGGCTCATGCCTGTAATCCCAGCACTTTGGGAGGCCAAGGCGGATGGATCAAGAGGTCAGGAGTTCAAGACCAGCTTGACCAATATGGTGAAACCCCATCTCTACTAAAAATACAAAACTTAGCCGGGCATGGTGGGCGCATGCCTGTAGTCCCAGCTACCCAGAAGGCTGAGGCAGGGGACTTGCTTGAACCCGGGAGGCAGAGGTTGCAGTGAGCCAAGATCACACCACTGCACTCCAGCCTGGGTGACAGAGCGAGACTCCATCTCAAAAAAAAAAAAAAGAAAAAAGAAAAAAGATGCCCTTGTCTGAGGGTGGTCAGTAAAATTATAGCCAAACTCTTGAATTCAGATGAACAATAAGAAAATTTGGCTGACCTTCAAAAATGGATTCCAAATAGTAAAGGCTACTATTGTGCAAAGAACTTTCCAGAGAATGTGGTAATAATCCCATAGTTTGAATCAGAAGCTATTTTGCTGGACAGGGCATTCAATAATACACTTCGGGGAGCAATCTTAAACAATAAAGGCAAGCAGGCAGGGCAGGATGACTTCATTGTTTCTATCTTCATTTTCTATAAAAGCTCCTTGTGGAGACTTCACGACATGGGTGGCCAAATTACAACCATTGAATCATACAGTGGAAGATGAATCAAAATGTCATGATTGTTCCTTCTACTCCTATTTCTGACTTTTATTTGCCAACCTTATCCACTGGACATTTTTCTACTTAGTATTTGCAGTTAATCTCCATTTTGCAAAGTTTTCTGTTATTGTCTTTGTGCTTAAACTGCAGGAGTGTTAATTAAGACACAGAAGCTACAGACAGTCCAGGTTCACACATTTTTCAGTGTCACCATAGAAAGTAGGCTTTCAGGTGCAAACTGCCAAGAGCATTTGCCCAGTTCCCATGTGTTTTAGTTAAGTATCACTTTACATTGTTAGCAGGAAATTAGCAGCAAGATTATCCTCACATATTTTCTTTTGAAATGCCTACATTTTGTGTTTAAGAATTGAGTTTTAGTTTCCTGGCAACTTTTAAATTGCTTCCTAATCTATTTCTGCAGTTTCAAGTGTCTTACTGGATTGGAGGTCAGAGCTAACCCTAGGGTTGCTAATTAGCACAAAGCGATGCATGAGAAAGCTTTGAAAAGGCTGTCCTCTCCTAGCCAAATTGGCTTTTCATCAAATATTCATTGATGTCTGATCAAGCCAAAACAGCCTGCACCAAGGAGAAGGTAGAAACTGGTCCCATCAGAGGGACCAAGGCTTATAGAGCATGGAAACTCAAATGGAGCCCGTCTTTATTTTTCTTAGGTCCATCGCAGAAGCACAGGACTCACAAGGCACATAGGCTTGCTGTGGTATCTCCAAAAAAGCCACATCCTGTGGCTCTCATATTCAAATGGTTATTTCTGCCTAGAATACAACTAGTGCTTGGTTTAAGGGTTTCAGATTATATAGCACTGTGTACAGAACAGTTGAGGCAAGAAATCATTTCTCAGGTAAACTTCTTTTCTGGGAAGACTTTCCACAATCCGTTGACCTTTCCATAAATCCTAGTTCTTTTCTTCTTTAAAATCCTGAGTCTATCAGTGAAATTTCCAGCAAAGAAAGTCCTTTTCATCCTTTTCTTGCCCCTGAATACAAAAATACAGAGATTCATCAGATAGAGGGCATGAGGGAGGCCACAGTCCTCAGTAAGCAAAATGAACAGGAAAAGAGAAAATTTTGAGCACACAAGTTTTTTTGTTTGTTCGTTTTGTTGTTGTTTTGTCTTAAGAACTCAAGAGGCTGTGGAGAGTTGTTTTTATTTATTTATTTATTTATTTATTTTGAGGCAGAGTGTCACTCTGTCACCCAGGCTGGACTGCAGTGGCACATTCTCGGCTTACTGCAACCTCTGTCTCCCGGGTTCCAGCAATTCTCCTGAGTCAGTCTCCGAGTAGCTGGGATTACAGGTGCCCACCACCACGCCTGGCTAATTTTTGTATTTTTAGTAGAGATAGGGTTTCACCATGATGGCCAGGCTGGTCTCAAACTCCTGACCTCAAGTAATCCGCCTGTCTCAGCCTCCCAAATTGCTGGGACTACAGGCATAAGCCACTGCATCAGTGAGTTATTTTTAAGTTGAAGAACTACAGATAAGGTACTGTCATTGCTGCACACAACTGTGGGTTTCAATGTCCCCTCTTCACTCCTCCCAAGCATAGCCAATAAAATAAGTCTCACACTTGTCTCTGGACCTTCATAGGCTAAGGAGGAGGAAGAGGGTCAGAGATCCTGAAAGCACATGGCCAGCAACATTGAGGTGCATCTGTTTCCTATTGCTGATAGAACAAATTATCACAACTTCAGCAGCTGAAAAACACACAATTATTATCTCTCAGTTGTGGGGTTAGAAATCCACATTTACTTGGTTGTTTTCTTTGCTTTGAGTTACACAAGGAGAAAACCAAAGTGTCAGCAAGTTAGGCTTTTAATTCAAAAGCTCTGGGGCAGAGTCTGTTTCCAGGCCCATTCAGGTTGCTGGCAGAACTGAGTCTCACCTGGTTGCAGGAAAGAGGTTTGGATTATCTCTCTGGAGATTTGATGCTTCCAATCTCTTTGACTCTCTCTTTCAACTTCCTGTATTGCTTTCCTCTTCTGCTGCATCTCCTTGACTGACTATTCCACCTTTTTCTTCTGCTTCCGGGGTGAGGTGTCAGAGACCTGGCACCGGGAAGTGGTCGACGCACAGGTTACTAAAAGGAATTTACCAACAACAGTATAGGTTTGAAAAAGGAAAGTGCATTAGGAAGAATGTTGCAATAGGGTGCAGTGGGATGCCTCAGTGAGAGGACTGAGCGCCCCATGGTGGATTTTCCTTAGGAGCACTTACGGACCTAAGGCAGGAGCTTAGGGTTGTACAAGTTAGTTTCAGCATGGCATTCCAGAGATACATAGAAATTTAGCTACATATAAAAGTTGAAAGAGGCCTGGAATCAGATGCTGACTTTAGATACGAGTGAAGTTTGATTACTTCTAAATTTCCAGATAAGGAGTTTTGCCTCCAGGTGTCCTGTTTGATGGTCACCAGGTGGTCTTCGCTCACTTCTAAATTGCTCAGGTAAGAAGTTTTTGTCTCGGGGCCTGTTCAATGGTCACCAGATGATTTTTGCTTTTCTCACTGCCTTTAAGGGTTTAGGTGATTACAATGGGCATACCTGGATAATGGAGGATAATATCCCTATTTTAAGGTCAGCTGATTAATAACCTTAATTACATCAGCAACATGCCTTTGAAGCAGTACCTAGATTAGTGTTCGATTGAATAACCATGGTCTTTCAGAGATAATTTAGAATCTGCTGCTATATAGAATATAAGGGGGGCATGGCCTTGGGTCAACTTGCATTAACAGGTTGTTAAACCAATTCTTCTGCTATCTTAGAGTATCAACAAAGGCCTCAAAAATTGAGAACAAAACAGTAGGTGTCAATAGACCTACATGATTTGTTGGAGACATGTTAATTATTACAAGATAGATTTAGTCAGCATTAGTCCATCACTCATTCCAGTACAATGAGCCTTGAATTCACAGGTAGTGAGGACTGTTTGAGAGGGCGTTGTCAGTGTGCTTTGTAGGCTGAGTATATTAGCATGCCCAATGAAGGTATGTCCAGAGTTGGTTCCTGCCAGTGGGTTCGTGGTCTCGCTGACTGCAAGAACAGAGCTGCAGACCTTCACAGTGAGTGTTACAGCTCTTAAAGATGGCACAGACCCAAAGAGTGAGGAGTAGCAAGGTTTGTTGTGAAGAGCAAAAGGACAAAGCTTCCACAGCATGGAACAGAACCCAAGCGGGTTGCCACTGCTGGCTGGGGTGGCCAGCTTTTATTCCCTTATTTATCCCCTCCAATGTTCTGTTTCTGTCCTGTCAGAATGCCCTTTTTTCAATCCTCCCTGCGACTGGCTACTTTTAGGATCCTGCTGATTGGTGCATTTTACAGAGCGCTGATTGGTGCGTTTTACAGAGTGCTGATGGATACATTTTATAATCCCCTTGCTAGCTACAGAGCACTGATTGGTGCATTTTACAATCCTAGCTACAGAGTGCTGATTGATGTGTTTTACAATCCTCTCGTAAGACAGAAAAGTTCTCCAAGTCTGCACTTGACCCAGGAAGTCTAGCTGGTGTCACCTCTCAAAACGATGAAGTACGCTTCCTTCTACCTGAAGCTGAGGGAATGTGGTTTCAAGACAGCCACTCAGAGAGCTTGACATTTATTCCCTAGAATTTGAGGAAAGCAGAAACAGATATCTGATGCAGGCCTCAAGAGTCAAGGATGTGAGGCTCCCCTGGCCTAGTGGAGAGGGAAAGTGCCATAGCTGTGTAAAGGAATAGACCACTCCAGAGTTTCGTGAAGCAAGGAAAGATGCTTTGTTTTTCTCTATAGCTGATGGTAAACCTATGGGACAGAACCAGTCTTGGGTCTTTTTAAAAGGGTCTGTGCCCAAGATCACCTTCTAAAAGGGATGAGAAGGCCTAGCAGAGGAAGCAGGTGATTGAGGGTAAAAAGTATCAGAAGCCAGCCAGAGGGGGGGAATATAGAGGAACGATCTCCCATCGTTGGGGAGACGGTCTCCAGAGAACCCCCAAGCAGCCCACAAATAATTAGAATTTGGACACTGCCACATTCAGAAAACACCAATACCAGATCACAGCCATATCAGCTAAAGGGGAGAAAAAATATCTTTCTCTTCCATCTTAGGTTCATGACTGATGCTCTTATAAACAAAAGACAGATTAACAGGAGAAAAACATACAAATTTATTTAATATAAGTTTTACATGACACCAGAGCCTTCATAAAGAAATGAAGGCCTAAAGAAAAAGGTCATAAAAACAATTAAGTGTTTTTATGCTAAGTTGGATGAGTACAGAGTCATGTAGAAATATGATAGGGCAAAAAAGGGTGTGAGTGAAGGGTAATAAACAGTAAACTTAGCAACACCTGTGTCTGCAGATTCCTCCCCGTTTCCCTCTGTCTTCAGATAATAAGATGTTCCTTTCTCCCCAGGTATAGTGTGGACACCTCTCACATAAGGGTCTTATAACCTACTTCAGGGAAAGGTCTGAAAATCCTTCCTAGGTTTTATGATCTGCCTCAGGGAAGTAGGGTAGGGAAAGCTCAGAGTGACTTTCTTATTTCTGTTGTTTTTTCAAATTCCTTCAGCTTTAAATACTCAGTATGTCTTTTGGGGCAGTGTGTTCTGAGCCCCATGGAAGCCAAGCTAGATCATTTTATGCCTTATCTACCTAACACTCCCCTGCCTCTGCCAGTCCTGGAGAGGTGGTGAAAGAAAAAGGAGAATAAGTAACCTATGCCAACATGAGCTGGAGGATGGGAAAACGTACTTTAGGGGAGAGTCTGTAATGTGGTGATTATGACATGAGACTGGCCTGGACTAGAAGAACTATGGTAATTCCCTAAGGTTTCATTTAGGGGTAGCAAAAGAGCTCTTCAACAGAGAATGGTGATAAAGAATAACAGTGCTTTTGTACCCTCTTAAATCTAGCTTGTTTGATAAAATAGTTACATGTTATTTATTACATGTGTCATTATTATCATTTTAATTGTGATGAAATTATCTCTCAGCTTTCTCTTTGCCAATATAAATAACATCAGTTCATTTCATTGCGTGTTTTAGTTGTTATTGAGCATCTCCTGAAAATCATTTATCTGTAGTATCAGGCAAGAGCCAAAATAATTCCATACCCTTAGGTTCTAGTTTTTAGTTTACTTTTATTTAATTTTATTTATTTATTTATTTATTTATTTATTTATTTATTTATTTTTGAGACAGTTTCACTCTTGTTGCCCAGGCTGGAGTGCAATGGTGCTATCTCGGCTCACTGCAAACTTCCCCTCCTGGGTTCAAGTGATTCTCCTGCCTTAGCCTCTGGAGTAGCTGGGATTATAGGCGTGTGCCACCACACCTGGCTAATTTTGTATTTTTAGTAGAGACAGGGTTTCTCCATGTTTGTCAAGCTAGTCTCGAACTTTCGACCTCAGGTGATCCACTCTCCTCAGCCTTCCAAAGTGCTGGGATTACAGGCGTGAGCCACCATGCCCAGCCTCTAGTTTTTAAATATGCAGTCTAAGAAAAGGAGAACAAAATGGCTGCTACAGTTATTTCCAGCAGAGCCATTAGAAAAGGAATTGTAGTTTTGTTATTGAGCAAAATGAATTCACTGCCCGATGTGCTGGAAGCCAATGCTATAGCAGAGGATTTTTGAGAAAAGAAAAGCTTTATATTGCAAGTTGACTCGCAAGAAGACAGGAGTGTCAAGCTCAAATCTGTCTCTCCATGCTGGCTTCAAAGCAGTATTTTCAGTGGAAAGTTTCAGGGTGTGGATTCTGACATTAATAGGTGATTGGTGGAAGGGAAGGGAGGTCTGGAAGGCCCTTGGTCACACACAGTCATCTCTTCATGCTATCTCATGGGTCACGTGTGCAAATTCAGGGAGAATTAGGATAACATATGTGGTGGAAATTCAAATTGTGACATCAGCAAGCTGGTTCTGCACAGACTCCATTTGGCCATATTGGTTCCAAGCGATTCCAGCCAGTTCTTTTACCTCAGAAGCAGAGGGAGTTTCAGTGTTTCAGCAAGTTGTTTCTTTTTTAACTGCTATCCTGCAAACTCAAGAATTTCTGTGAGTCATTGGTTTCTTTAACTCTTTGGAGAAGGGTTTCCGTTTTCTCCAAGATCTCTTTGCCTTATTTACTAGGTTGGTTGTCTGTTTAGTTAGGTTTGAAACTGATAAAGCAACTAATAGTTCTTTCCCCTTCACGGGGCACCTAGTTTTGTGTAGATACAACTCAGGGAATTATCCCCACACTGCATCTGCCATGATCACCTGCGAGCACCTCCTCCTGAAACCCATCTTCATATTACCTTTTACCAGGCCAACCCTACTTTTCTCCATCTGCTAAGAAGTGCAGCTCTACCACTGGAAGCATTCACTTCGGTCTCACTCCCACCTCCAGCGCTAAAGGCTCTCTAAGAGAGAATGTCAGCATAGTTTTGGCAGAAACCCTCTAATACTACTGGATATTCAAGTATAAAGCTCAATTTATACACCATAGCAATTTTTGATAGCTATAAACCTGACACACAGATAGAATATTTTATGGCATAACACTACATTTAAATGAAAGTGCTTTTTAATAGAATATGTAATTTAGAAATATAAAAGTGTATCTTAATTGCCCACAAATGAGATTTTAAAGTACTTAGAAGTATCAAGAATATAAAATGTAAGTGATTAGATGAATTATGCTGTGAAAACCAACACTTAATTCAAATGTCAACAATTAAACAAAGAATAACGGTAGTATTAAGACAAAACTCCGTAAACTGTGCATAAAGCCTGTCCTGTAACTTTAAAGTTGAATCTTATATAGGCACATTGCCACCTTTTATATTTAATGCTATCATTACACATGGTGTGGGATCATGTAGGTGTGTGTCACAAAGATTTGGGATCTGTAGACACCTTTGTCATTTCATACACTTCCTCACCCATTATTGTACAAGACATTGCTGTTCACAGATCTCTTGACTTTACTCAGTACAGAGCATGCTTTTTCTAATTTGTTTATCACCTTACCAGCAACCTGTCTACCTCTATTTCACCTGACCAGATCAACAGCTTAAGGTTAAAATCTATGGGGCCTTTCACAGAATCTGTCTCTTGCTTTGGCCCCAACAGGCTCATCAGACTTCCCCACTGCAAACTTTTGTGTGACCATTAAGTTCAAAACGAGTGAACCAGCAAAATTACAAGCTCATGGACCTGTGGTCCATCCTGGCCACTGGATGTTAATGATGGCTTTAAGTGATGCTATAGAATGATTATATTCAAATAATGTCAATATCTAATGAAATCATGTTGTGCTACAAAGCAAGATTGGGACAACAATTTTAATAAATGCCTCAAAAGAAGATTATAGGGAGCTATGACAGACAGGAAAACTCAACCTACTTTAGGGGGTCTCAAAAGCTTCTCTGAGTACAGGACATCCAATCTCAGACCTAGAGGATATATGAGTCACCCAGTATGAAGAAAAAGAACATGTTAAGCTTCTAAAGTAAGAAGAAAAATGGAAAGAGGAACTAATAGACTAATAGGGATGAAGAGAGAGGGGGAAAGAACATTGATCTTAAGCAAGAGAGGAAAGATGTGGCACGTGACAATTAGGGAGTGGCAAGAGTAAAAGTGAAGAGAGAGTTTCGAGGCCGTTATAATAATTGGGGTGGAAATGATGTTGGCTTGGACTAGGATGGTGGCAGAAGAAAAGAGAGATGGACATTTAGAAGTACACATAACACTGTTTGATGATCAATTGTATATGGTAGGTGAGGAAGAGGCATTTGTTTCCTACATTATTGTAGGAAATAATGTCTATGGTGGTCCATTTTCAAGATAAAGTGCTTTAAATAGGCTTGGGCCTGCAAACTATGGAAAAACAGGATACACTAGGCCCCTGCTTTAATAGCCAGTGCCTGTTTGTCATGGCCCCCTTAGTTACCCTCATCCAAACCAACAAGTTTAGTCTAGAATGAAAGTGTACTAGCCTGCAAAATAGCTGCTTTATTTATTCTTATCAGCTTGCCTGACTACCTGGGTCATAAGTCAAGTACTTGTAAAGTCCCAGAGCTGACCATCATTGCAATGCATTATGGGCTGCAACAAAATGCAGTAAGACAAACCCCCCAAAAACACCTAAAAGCCCCAACCCAATGACCAACAGGCAATGTCCAGGAAGATTGTAACCCCATAGTACTCAGCCTATGAGGAACGGGGGAAGAGGCTTGTGCACTAGGGGATAAATTGCTTGTGGTAGCTGTACTGGGTGTGCCTGCCCATCAGACACCCGATCTTGTAAGACTGTCATTAAAAGTCTCTGCTATTCTCTATATCTCTAAGTCCATTCCTTGGGTTTAGATGGGTGAGCGTGTTTCTCACATTTCTGACCTACACCCTTGGGTGGAGGGCAGAACCGCTTACCGTGCTAGTGGTCATTAGGAGAAAATGGAGTTGCTGGGGATGGGAGGAGGAGATGAGTTTTATAGGCTTAGTGAAATCGATATTCCTGTGAAGCATCCAAGCAGCGATGCTGAGTAAACCACTGGCCTGGGGCTCAGATCCAAGATCTGGAGTGGGAATGTAAATTTTATGGCAATTAATTTAAAAACCTTATGTGAAGCCATCAGGAGAGATGACCTTCCCTAGTGAGAGCATACAGAAAGAAATACTTTTTTTTTTTTTTAAATAAAGAGGGTCTCTGGCCAAGCCTTAAGGGGCTCTAGTACTTAAAAGTTGAGTAGAAGATCACGTGTTAGAAAAACTAGAAACATCTTTGTGATTTAGGGATAACTAGGTCCGTGCTGACCTGTATCCCAAAAACCAAGGAGATGCAGAGTAGCAAACAAAAGAAGTCATCAGAATAGTCTAATAAGTGCAGACAACTAGGGTGAGTGGACTCACTACCTGTAATCCCAGCACTGTTGCGGAGGCCATAGTGCTAGGTGGATCACTTGAGCTGCAGAAACAGCTTCAACTACCAGCCTGGCCAAAGTGGCTTGGTTCGAACGATAAACCCTGCGTCATCTACTATGAAGAGTGAGCAAAGAAAATTAGCTGGAGGAGACATTGGTATGCGCACACCTGTAGTCCGAGCTACTCTGGAAACTGAGGCAGTAGAATCGCTTGAACCTGGGAGGCGAAGGTTGCAATTGAAGGCAGAGAGCCCTAAGTACAATTTTTAGTTCTACCATTTATGGACTGTGGGACCTTGGGCTGGTTTATTTAAGCTCTCTGAGGCTAAAAGGACTTAAATTTCAGGGTAGAGTGAGGATTTTGTGTAAAGTGCTGACATATCATGCTCAGCAAATATGAGTTCCCTTCTTTTCTTTCCCTCTAACTTGTTCTTTGGCCCATGTTGTAATGGTTCTGCATCATTTCCTTCCCCACCTTCTACCCCCAGCTGCTCCCCTCTTCACCCTCAAGTATCTCACACCTTTTGTGACAGAGGAAGTTCTTATTTCTATGTTTCTAGTGAAGCACTCTGTGTGTTGACATGCCTCTTTCTTGAAAATAGTTGGTGACCTTGCCTCTCTGCTCCATTATCCTAACTGGGAAAATGTATTGATGCCCAACTCATTCATGTCAGCACATTTCAACTAGCACTGATTATTGCCTGCACCCCATGCTAGAAATGCTGAGAGATTCCATAGAAGTGTATATGATCCTTTTTGTCAAGAGCAGTCTCTTTCAGAAAGACAACATACTGTTCATAACATTCTTGCTGCTTCTATTCCCACTACTTCTGCAGCTCTCCACCATTTATGGAGCACCTTAGATACCCTGGGCTAGGCCTCTAGCATATGTGACTGAAAAGTTTTTAGATTGTGCAAGGTATTGTTATAATGATTCCATTTTACAAGTGAGGAAAACTGAAGTTTTTGCTTTGTTTTGTTTTTGAGAAGGAGTCTCACTCTGTTGCCAGACTGGAGTGAAGTGGCGCAATCTTGACTCACTGCAACCTCCGCCTCTCTGGTTCAAGTGATTCTCCTTCCTCAGCCTCCCGAGTAGCTGGGACTACAGGAGCCTGTCACCACGCCCGGCTAATGTTTGCATTTTTAGTAGAGATGGGTTTCACCATGTTGGCCAGGATGGTCTCAATGTCTTGACCTTGTGATCCACCCGCCTCAGCCTCCCAAAGTGCTGGGATTACAGGCATGAGCCACTACACCTGGTTGAAACCTGAAATTTTAAGAGGTTATGCAAACTGCTCAGAATTGCACAGCTCATAAGTATCCAAACTGGAGTCTGAATCTTGATCCATTTGACACTGAAGCCCTTAAACTTTCCATTTCTCAATGGAACAAAAAACAAATGAAATGTCATCTCGACACTTTACAATTTAGACAATATGCCATTTATATAGATTGTTTAAAACTTTTCATTAGAAAACAAAACAAAATCAATTTATAAAAGGGTAGGCTTGACTCTTATCATGGGTCCAGAAAAATGGTGCACCATTAAAAAAGTCGAAGTGTGCACTCACTGAGCCGACATTGAACGCTAGGAGTACTTGAATGGCCTAGCAGGATTTTGGTCAGGACATTTTTTGCAGGTGATTGTCTAAGATGGGCAATGTATTCTACCACTTATTAAACTAGAAATGTTCCCCAAGGAATTAGATTATAGATTTCCAGAGTCTCTTCTCTCCTCAACATCGACTGTCTAAAGCAAATTTTCACTTAAATGCCCTTGAAGTCAAGTTGGACAGACTCGGTCCTGCTATACTCCAATATCTCCATGCTCCCTCAACATGAACTCGCAGCTTTATAAGCACAAACAGGTGCTCAGGGTTCAAAATGACAGAGTTCACCACAGTTTCCCAATAGCATATTATTCGTTTTCAGTTCCTGTCTCTAGCACTGAAATGGCACAGCCTTTAGCATGATTTAAAGTGCCTGCTTAGAACCTAGCTGAATAATATTTGACTTTCAACACTGCTGAAAGGATACTTAAAGCACAGACCTGGCAACTGTGTCATCTCCTGCAAATCAAGGCTGATTAATAACAAAATCGCTTCACCCTGGCATCCTGCCTTTCATCTGAGCAAGACTGAAGCTATTCCTGGAAAAAATCCAGCTTTCTTTTGCTACAGTGCTGAGGCATGCCAACCAACACAGCAGGGGCAGGAAGGAAGGTCAAAGTTAGCATTTGAGATTGGGCTGTGGGGAGGGAGGAGACAAGATTGCAACTAGTCCTTAAAAACCCCAGTGTGAAGGTTCTGTACGGTCAGGGCCCAGGGCTGACATCATGGGTGGGGCCACCATCATGCTTTCTCTGTCCAGCCAAGCTGGCACCATTCTTATGGGCGAGCCTTCCTTCTGGAAACTGTTGATATCATTAGTGGGTGTGGTTTCAGGCACTTTTCCCGCCTTTCTTCTGAAAACAAGTAGGTTATTCTTCTACATGAGAGAGTTCAATCTGTGCCCCATGGAAACTTGCCATGGATCTAAGGACTTTTGAAAATGTGGAGTTTACACTACGGGAATTTTTGTAGAGGAATTTTTTCCTTCACAATTTACATTAAGAGGAAAAATATCCTATCAGTACTTTCTCCTAACTTTCACCTCACTGTGTCTTACAGCATTTCTGCCTGCCTAAGAGCGCTGCAAGAGTGTGCTAGAAAGTAGTAAGACCCGTGCAAAGAAGATGCTTTGTGTCGTACTTGACATATATTAGACTCACTTGTATTGCAGTGCTTTCAACTAAATGCTTTCCTTCATGGCTCTTATCATATTTGTATCCATCTGGCCATTTGTGTAGTTTTTAATGTTTTTCTACCCCATCAATCTGTAAGCTCCTGTGCCGGCAGGGCCTGTACCTGTCAAGGTCACACTGCATAGCTCTAAGAGTGATTGTGGTGATTTCTGGCATGTGATTATGTGTGTGCATTTCATATGGGTATATGCAAACTATCCTTCACAACTCCTCCACAGGCTCAGAGCTTTACAACTTGGTTAAGATTACGAAAAAAAATATTTAAATCAGGAAAGTTCAATCTTTCAAAAACACTGAAAACTTTCTTAAAATTGCCTTTAGATATTGAAATTGAAAAAGTTTAAATCCACCTTTGGACCAAGAAAGAGGAGGTTGGCTTTTCTTGGGCAGACTTACTGATGATCTTGATATAATTAGAAGCGATCTAAGCATTCCAAAGGATGTTGTAGATAAATTTACCATGAGGCAATGGAGAATTTAAGGCTTGCTACCGTCTCCTTGATTTGCATGGTTTTACTTTCAGAACTCCAGCCAGTTGGTGAGTCAGACATCTGTGTTATAGTTATTTATTAAATCGCCACTTCACCCAAGAGTGGTGGCATGTTCCTCCTCAAAATAGAAGCAGCAAACATCAACTCTTTATCAAAATGCACATGTGAACTACTTTACTTTATAGATCGGATAGTTTACAGAATTAGAGATTTCAGGCAATGGAAAATTATACTATAAAACTTAGTAAGACAGAGGGTAACATTGTTTCTGTTAGAAGTCTGCTATGTTCTAAAACCTTGCAAATGGCAACCTTCCTGCTGTGTCCTCATGGAATCTTTTATATGTAAGTGTATTTTCATTTACTCCTCAGGTCAACTGTTTAAGATGGGGACTATTAATCATATCTTTTCAAGGGAAAAGCCAGGTCTCAGAGAAGTGAAATAACTTAAACTATGGAGCTAGTATGTAAAGCTCTAATGGAAACACATAACAGCTTAACAGGGGTGATTATATTGACTTTAATTCATTTCTGTCTTTTTGTCTTCCTGTTTATCACATATATAACATTTCAGCATACAAATAAGAAAAAAAAAACTAGTTCTGAAAATTGCCTCTAGAAGCATAATGTTGAAGATTTGGGAAAATAAAACATAGTAGTTAATGTAAAATAGGCACTTGGAAGCAAGCAAGAGGTTGCAATTCTAACTCTAAAACGTTTTTCCTATGTGACACTGTCAGAACCAAGTTAGGACAGGGCTGTGTTATTATGTCCATTTTATGGATATTCAGCTTCAGTGATTTTTTTTTTTTTTTTTTTTTTTTTTTGACAGAGTCTCACTCTGTCACCCAGGCTGGAGTGCAGTGGTGCAATCTCGGCTTACTGCAACCCCCACCTCCCAGGTTCAAGTTATGTTACCATCTATTAGGGACTAAATTGTGTCCCCACCTAAAATTCCATGTGTTGGAGCCCTAACCCTAGAGTGACTATATATGGACATAAGCTTTCCAAAGAAGTAATTAAGGTTAAATGAAATAATAAGGGTGGGGTCCTAATCTGATAAGACTAGTGCCCTTATAATAGAGGAAGAGACACCAGCATTCTCTCTGTCTCTTCATGCTTAGAGAGAAAAGACCATGTAAGGACACAGCCAGACCGTGACCATTTGCAACCAGAAACCAACACTGCTGGCACCTGGATCTTGGATTTGTATCCTGCAGAACCTGTAGAAAATAAACTTCTGTTCTGTTCTGTTCTCTTCTTTCTTTCTTTCTTTTTTTTTTTTTGAGACAAGATCTCACTCTGTCACCAGGCTGAAGTGCAACGGCACAATCTCAGTTCACTGCAACCTCCATCCCCCGAGGTCAAGCGATTCTCCTGCCTCAACCTCCCAAGCAGCTGGGATTACAGGTGTAAGCCACCACGCCTGGCTAATTTTTTTGTATTATTAGTAGACATGGGGTTTCACCATGTTGGTCAGGCTGGTCTCGAACTCCTGACCTCACGTGATCCACCTGCCTTGACCTCCCAAATGACTGGGATTACAAGTGTGAGCCACCGTGCCTGGCCTAAACTTTTGTTCTTTAAGCCTCCCAGTCTGGGGTATTTTGCTGTGGCAGCCCAAGCAGACTAATACACAACTCAATTAGTAAACACTAACACTTTCTAAAATTATTCCACCATTCTGGAAAGTTATTATTTTTCCATTATCCACAGTCATTGCTTCATCCTGTGACAAAAAAGCCATGTAGCTGGAAGCCATCTGGCTAGCAGTACAGAATTAAGAGCCACTAGAAATTAAGTCCATACCCTCTCTGGAACTTCAATTCTACCAAAAAATAAATTTTAAGTGAAAGTCTAATGGAAGGGAGAAGAACCTTTGGAGCAAGTGTGAAATCAACATTCTGCTCCAGGTAGGTGCCATTTGATGGGGAGTGATCCTGAGTGCAGGGTTGGGGAAAAGGGTGGAACTTTCCTTTGTGCACAGAACTGGGACTAGAAAACAGTGATTAGGAAAGAAGTCAAGTGACTGACAAGTACACAAATGGAATAACCCTTAAGAGTTTTTGAGATTGCCTTTGTTTGAAGAAAAGAAGAACATTTTCTTCATATTGATATGACAAACACTGTATTTGCCAACTGGTATTTACTGGAAGCCCACCAAGTTCATGATTCACACCTGAACATTCCACAGGTCTTTAAAATTGTAGTGCCCCCTTCATAACTACACATTTAGTATTTTTATAATTAGATTATAATTTAATTGGAGCATACAATATCAAAAAAATTATCCAAAAATTAGAAATATTGCCTACTCAAATGTGCTACTTGTCTGGTCTTTCACAAGAAAGAATATGAGGAACTAAGAAATAATTTTTTCTTCTTACTTGTAGAGTCTAATTCAAAGTTATTAACTCAGCACAGTAAATATACGCACTAAAGACTGGGTGAACAATGGCAAATAAACTTTGAAGACCAAATCCTCTTTTACAACTAAAAGTAACGTTACTGAGCTTTCTGCAGGAATTTCTGGGTAAGTTTTTCTGCATGGCCAGCCCCAGCAAGGGCCCGAATGCCCGGTTTGCTAATTTCTAATCCTGTAACTTCTCTTCCTGTAATAATGTGTAGCTTGTAAGACCTCAGCTCAATTTTCCAGATGATTTCAGAGACAAAGAATTGATGATTTGTTACACTAATCTTGACATTTCAAATTACAACTGAAAACAATCTTTCTTAATTAGTCATGTTCTTTCTGTTGAAAATATCGGACATTTGACATACTTGTTTAGCAAATATTTCAATTTTCCGGTCTTTAAAATATGGTCTTTCAGTCCCATGTTGATATTCACAAATTAAATTTTTAGCTTGCTCCATAGTGAAGATGTAAATATATATGTGCATATGTGTATTATTAATGTACACATATAGTATATGAATCTACAGCCATACTTGGGGAAAACAAGATATAATATGAATATTATATATGTTCATATCTATATATTTATATATGTGAATCTACAACTATACTTGGGGAAAACAAAGATTTTATCCAGGCTCACTTAGAATGATTATGAGAAAGTGAAACATTCTTTTCTTCCCTTAATAGGCAAATACATAGTTTAAAAGCTACCTCCCCAAATATGGGAGACTCTTTAGAGAAAGTGTTAAATCACAATAGCATTAAATGTACATTTACCATCAAGTCTTTAGCAATAAAAGTAGACATTAACTTTTTCTTCTATGATATTTACCAAATCACTGTGCTTGCCCAGGCTTTTATTAGTATATGTTTATTTCTGCATTTCCATTTCTCAGCTACCTTTTATATTTTAAAAATACATATATCTTTTTAAAAATATATTTAAAAAATACATATATCGTTTTTAAAATATATTTTAAAAATTACATAATTTATAGAAGAAAATTTTAGGCTGATAACACACAGAAAGGCTTCTCGAAATGGCTAGCATTTGCTCACATGAGGGAAGTAAAGGAATAGTTGCTGTATCCTAAGCCACCCCTACTGGCCCAAGTCTTTGTCCTGCTGAAGTGGTACTTTCTCCCAGAAACACAACACAAGGTGGTGCTGTTGTATTTATGCTAAACCAGCTGCCAGCCTGCCCACTTAGGCTATCGGTTTGATCTGAAAGTGGTAGGTGTGTGCCAAAGTCATGGGTTTTGCATATGTAAGTGTTTATAGTGTAGTCCTTCTTTCAGATAAGAAAAGTTAAATAGAAGAAGGAGGAAGACAGTAAGTTTCTCCACACATGGAAGTTTCTGGAGAAACTATCTTAAAAAGAAAAGAAAGTGCATGACAGTACAAATGTGTTCCTTTTTTTACTAAATTATAGGAGCATGGAAACTTAGGGCTAGAAGAGATAAAATATTATCTAGCCCATCTCCCTGTCTTCAGACAGGATTTCATTTATAAATTATCAGCCAGTTAAACTTTTTCTTTTGGTTTTAAAATTTTCCAAGGAAGGAGATGCCACTTGCTCCCCCAGCAAATCAACACTCCCTAGTGTTGGGAAATTGTTGTGGACATATGTGCACCTCCTCCTGTTCTGAGTTCAGAGGGAACGGGAAAGATTTGATCAGCAGATGTGCCGAGTGAGTGAGAAGCACAAAAAATGAATTACAACTCAGGGTTCTGGATTCCTCTCCTTCACTTGCTTATCTAGGACAAAGCAGGTCTCAGATTTTGCATCTGAAAAGCAAAGAGATTGGACTAACATCAGTGGTTTCCACAAATGGTTGGATCTCAAAATCACCTGGGAAGCTTTTAAAAAAAATACAGATTCCAGGGCCTCACCTATAAATTTGCTCAGTCAGAAAATCTAGGGCAGGGCCCAGAAATTGCACTTAAAAAAAAAATCCAAAAGACTGTTTTCCTTGGAAAACATTTTTCTTGTCTGAAGACATGGAAATTAGCTAAAAATGTGTAGACAGGCAGCCCAGCACAGATCTAATGACTGGTGCATAGGTACCACTAGATTAAATAACTCTTAAATCCCATCTGATTTTATGATTTTTCAGGTGTCCTTAAAATAAAAGCCCTTGAAAAATAAAAGTGAATTATCCCAGATCTAAAGAATTTCCTCTTGAATTGTATTCCCAACCCTTTGAGTAATCTGTAGTATGGATTTATAGCAAGATGTTTTCTAAATTTTTCAAACCCATGAAATTGGGAAGTCCAGAAATATTATTATAGTAAAGAAAATCCGATAAAGTCATTGTGTTCAGTCCGATGCCTACACACTGTTCTATTTTCCAGTTACTGTTAACTATGAATTAGTTGACAGTTATGAAAATAGGATTTTGACTCTCACTTTCATTTTTATAAAACTGGAAAGTTAAAAAACTAATCAAGTACTTGGCCCATGTATAAATAGGTAAGTGACATACTGGCAAATTGAGCTGTATAAAAGTCACTTACATACACAAAAAAGTCTCTAAAGTCTCTGTTTAAAACATTGGCTTTCTGACTCTGAGCCTATCTAGCATCAATGTGAAATTCAATAACAATGCAATTCAGATTATTATACCTCAGATGTCTCACTTTAAAAAATCAGATAACTGAAGTATCATTTGTTTATTCTTGTTGATAGTATCAAGGTAAATAATTCTGCCTTCCATTTCCCCTTGCTAATGTAATGTGACCTCGGTGTTACTAAGTAAATCAATTTGGAGATTTGGCCTGTGTGTGCAACTCTTGCAAATGGGTAATTACACCAGCAAATAGAAACTTATGCACTCTTTGCAAGCCAGTCTTGAAGTCACTTTCAAATATTTGGTTCTTATTATTTGTACTTTAAGAGCTATTTACAGGTTTAATTAAATTGTTTCTCAACCATATAAAGATCAATGTTTCCAGCCACATGAATTGAATATATAAAAGAATGCATGAGGCCTAAATTAGCATTTAGTTTACTAAAATAAGTCAGTGTTGGAGCTAAAATCCATTAAATGGCTTTAGGAATCTGTCTGTTAAACGTTTCCAACCACCTCTCAAAATCTGACCCAGCTACCATTATTTATCAGTTACAAATTTCCATATTCCTCTGCTGCTCAATCATGCTGTACTAAATTATCTCTGAGATCATGTCTTATGATTCTTGTATAGTAATAACATCTGCATTTCCTGGATTTTCCATGAGCTGTGTCATCCTTTCAAGATTGTTCAAGAACACATTTGTTCCTTTTATCAGAAGGACAGCAAAGCACTGCAGATCTTTTCCTACCAAGACTCCCAAGCCCCAGTGAATCAAAATAGCCTTGTCTCCTTTGGAATGCTCTGAACCACTTGGGGAAAAGGAATGTCTGTCATCGAATCACTATCATTTGTAATGTCCTCTCCAAAAGAAAGCCAAGGGGGAAAAAACGCTAGAACTATTTGTGACCTCATGAAATGCAAAAGAAAATTTACTTAGAACAATACAGCTTTTCTTTATTGTATACTCCCCACTTCTTCTTTGAGCCACACAAATTTTTGGTACTGAACTTGGTTCTTGTCGTGTACAGGCTTTGAACATGAGGAAATCAGTTGATGTCTCCGTAGTTGGTGCTTTGATAATCAGATAAACCTGTTTTGAACAAGGTTTATCTGCTTTCATTGCCATTACTACTGGTGTCTCCCAAAGACTCAGAATGTCTTCTCCCTGGAGACAGAAAATTTCACTCCTTATTTACCCACAACCCCTATTCAGTGTTGTTATTGAACTGTGGACTACAATGAAAGATTGCAATTCTTAGGCCGGGCGCGGTGGCTCAAGCCTGTAATCCCAGCACTTTGGGAGGCCGAGACGGGCGGATCACGAGGTCAGGAGATCGAGACCATCCTGGCTAACAGGATGAAACCCCGTCTCTATTAAAAATACAAAAAACTAGCCGGGCGAGGTGGCGGGCGCCTGTAGTCCCAGCTACTCGGGAGGCTGAGGCCGGAGAATGGCGTGAACCCGGGAGGCGGAGCTTGCAGTGAGCTGAGATCCGGCCACTGCACTCCAGCCTGGGCGACAGAGCGAGACTCTGTCTCAAAAAAAAAAAAAAAGAAAGATTGCAATTCTTCAGTCGGCTCTGTTTTAGTTTTGTCCTTAGTCAAGGTACTGAACTTCTCTGAGCTTCAGATACCTCATTGATAAAATGGAAATTGCTTGCAAGTGTTGCTTGCATGGAATTAATGATTCAAGAGATAAAGCAATCTTTGCTATGGACTAAATGTTTTTATCCTCCCCCCAACAAATTCATATGTGGAAATCCTAAGCCCAAAGGTGTTAGGAGGTGGGGTCTTTGGGAAGTAATCAGGTCATGAGAGTGGAGCTCTCCTAATGGGATTAGCACGTTTATGATGTAAGAAGTTGTTAAATACTGGTTGTTTAGAGCAGTGACCTCCAACTGGGAGCATCCAATCTAAGAGGTACAAAAGCAATACATTGAGGCATGGAAAGAGTATTAGAACCCCTATGCGTAATTGTGTTTAAACAAACAGAAACTCCAAAAAGACATTAAGCCCTACTGATATTTAATAAATGAATTAAATCCGATGCCTTTCTAACTGTGCACAGGAAATGGTCATGGAATTGGTACCTGAGATATCCTGAGGGCAGTGTACCAGAAATATTATAGTACTACACAATAGAGTGACAGTGGTATCCTCACACATCTGTACACATTCTGCATATGGCAATATGCTACAGTATGTGTATGTACTGTTGACAAGCAGAATAACGCTTCCCTCACCACCCCACCCAAAAGATGTCCTAACCATCAGAACCTGTGAATATGTTACCTTACATGGCAAAATGAATAGTGCAGATGTGATTAAGTAAAGGATCTTGATATAGGAAGGTTATCCAGGTAGCCCAATGTAACTACCAGTGTTGGAGGAAGGAGGGTCACAGTCAAAGAAAGAGATGTGGAGATTGAAGCAGAGTCAGAGTAATGTGATTCTTGGAGGGGGCCTTGAAAGGGGCCACAAGCCAAGGAATGCAGGCAGCCTCTGGAAACTGGAGCAGGCAAGGAAACAGATTCTCCCTAGAGCCTCCAGAAAAACACAGCCCTACTGACACTTTGAGTTTAGTGCCCTGAGATCCATTTTGGGCTTGTGACCTCTAGAATGGTAAGATAACAAATTTGTGTTATCTTAAGCCACTAACTCTGCTATAATTTGTTATAACAGTGATAGAAAAATGATATATCCTGTTAGGTGGATGCATGAATTCTATTATCTAGTTTTAACTAACAGTCATAAAATTGGGAAGTGTCTTAGAGAGATCCCTATAGGAAAACTGTGGCTGGAAGACAGTTGTAATAATGCAAGCACAAGTGAACAACAAGAAACAGTGGCGTGAACTTTACCTTACACCTCAGCTCATTTTGAGGTCACAGGGATGATGATCTGATATATTTAGTTCCATTGTTTAAATGAGGACAATGGTTTTTGTATCATAAATATATAAATTTAAAATAATAAATAATACTTTAAAATCTGTTTTTTATATCTATTAAGTCTTTGTTAAATTAACTTTTTTATTTAGCGATAATTATAGACTCACATCTAGTTCTAAGAAATAATAAAGAAATTCCTGTACCTTTAACCCACTTTCTCCCAGTTGTAATGTCTTGCATAACTATAATGCAGTATCACGAAAGAGATAGTGACAGTGATATTGACATTATTCAGATTGTACCCACTTATATGCACCCATGTATGTATACGTGTGTATGTATTGAGCTCTGTGTTAGTCCATAGACTGCGTAATTTTGAAGGAAATAGGTTTAATTGACTCACAGTTCCACATGGCTGGGGAGGCTTCAGGAAACTTACAATCATGGTGGAAGGGGAAGCAGGCAAGGCTTACATCGCAGCAGACGAGAGAGAGCCAGCAAGAGCAGGGGAAACTGCCTTATAAAACCACCAGATCTCATGAGAACGCACTCACTATCACGAGAACAGCAGGGTGAACGACCCTCATGATCCAATCTCCTCCTTCCCTCGACATGTAGGGATTACAGGTCCCTCCTTCAACAAGTGGGGATTATAATTCGAGATGAGATTTGTGTGGGGACACAGAGACAGACCATATCAAGCTCCATGCAATTTTAGCACAAGTATAGATTGTGTAGCTAGCCAAGTTACACAATAATTCCATGAGCACAAGGATCCTTCATGCTACCCATTTACAGTCAAATCCACCTCCTCTCTTTCCCCCCCAAACTTTAGCAACCAATAATCGGTTTTCCGTGTCTATAACTTTATCATTTCAAAAACACTATACAAATGGCATCATTCAGGGTGAAACCTTTTGAGACTGGCTTTATTCACTCCGCATACCTCTCTTGGGATCCATCAAAGTTGTTGCACAAGTTTGCTTTTTACTCTTACTGTTCCAAATCACCACAAATTTATCTACTTAAAACAACCCACATTTATTGTCTCACACATTTCTTCTCTTTTTTATTGTTCTCAAAGTCAAAAGTCTGGGAACAGTGTGGCTCAATGCAGCCCTCTCCTTAGAATCTCATAAAGCCTAAAACAAGCCCTGTGTTCCCTTCTAGAGACTTGGGATGAATCCACTTCCATGCTCATTCAGGTTGCTGGACAAGTTCAGTGTCTTGCAGCTGTAGTACAGAGGTCCCTATTTCCTTGCTGGCAGTCAGCTGGGAACTAATCTTTGCTCCTAGTGCTTGTCTACATCCTTTTTATACTTAACGTGGTGCACCTCCAGCAATGGCAGATAGGGTACCCCTCATGCGTGGGATCTCTCTGACTTCTGCTTCATCTCTCCCCGACTCTAACCACAGAAAATTTTTTGCTTTTAAGAGTTTCTATGATTAGACTGAATCAACCAGAAAAGCCCAGAATAGTCGGCAAAGACCCTTTTGCCATGTAATAGGGATAGAGAGTATACATCTTTTGTGGGGAGATGGGAGCATTATTCTGTCTACCACATTGCATATATCCATAGTTTGTTTCTTTTTTGTTGTTGTTCAGTAGTGTGCCATGGCATGGATGTAGAACAATTTGTTCATCCATTTACCCACTGAAGAACATTTCAGTTTTCTCCAGTTTAGGGCTAGTGTGAATAAAGATGCTATGAATACTCTTGCACATGGTTTTATGTGAACATACGTTTCTTTATTTCTCTAGGATAAATATTCAGGAGTGCTATTGCTGAGTCATATGGCAAGGACATTTTCAGTTCCATAAGGGGAAACTGTCAAACCATTTTCCAGAGTATCTGTGTCATTTTACATAGCCACCAGCAGTGTATGTTTTCATTGTAGAAATCTTTTACTTCTTTGGTTATGTTTATTCCTGGGTATTTTATTTTATTTGTAGCTATTGTAAATGGGATCACTTTCTTGATTTCCGTTTTAGATTATTCAGTGTTGGCATGCAGAAACACTACTGATTTTTTTAATTGTAATTATTTTTTTTTAAGACAGAGTCTCACTCTGTGGCCCAGGCTGGAGTGCAGTGGCGCAATCTCGGCTCACTGCAAGCTCCACCTCCCGGGTTCAGGCCATTCTCCTGCTCAGCCTGCCGAGTAGCTGGAATCAAAGGCACCTGCCACCACGCCTGGCTAATTTTTTGTATTTTTTTTAGTAGAGACAGAGATTCACCGTGTTAGCCAGGATGGTCTGTATCTCCTGACCTCGTGATCTGCCCACCTTGGCCTCCCAAAGTGCTGGGATTACAGGCATGAGCCACCGCACCCGGCCCCAACACTACTGATTTTTATATGTTGATTTTGTATCCTGCAACTTTACTGAATTCATCAATTCTAATACCTTTTGGTAGAGTCCTTAGGTTTTTCTAAATGTAAGAGCATATCATCTGCAAATAAAGACAATTTGACTCCTTCCATTCCAATTTGGATGCTCTTTATTTCTTTCTCTTGTCTGATGGCTCTAGCTAGGACTTCCAGTACTATGTCCAATAGCAGTGGTGAAAGTGGGCATCCTTGTCATGTTCCAGATCTCAGAGGAAAGGCTTTCAGTTTTTCCCCATTCAGTATGATACTAGCTGTGGTTCTGTCATATATGGCTTTTATATTGTTCAAGTATGTTCCTTCTACACTCAGTTTTTTGAGAGTTTTTATCATGAAGGGATCTTGAATTTTATCAAATGTTTTTCAGCATCAGTTGAGATGATCATATGTTTTTGTCCTTCATTCTGTTGATATGCTGTATCACATTTGCATATGTTGAGTCATCCTTGCACCCCTGGGATAAATCCCTTTTGGTCATGATAAATGATTATTTAAATGTGTTGTTGGATTTGGTTTGCTAGTATTTTGTTGAGGATTTTTGCATCTATGTTCATCAGAGATACTGGCCTTTAGTCTTCTCTTTTTCTGATGTGTTTTTGTCTGGTTTTGGTATCAGGGTAATATTGTCATCAAAGAATAAGTTTAGAAATATTTTCTCCTCTGTTGTTCAGAATAGTTTGAGTAGGATCAGTATTAGTTATTCTCTAATGTTCAGTAAAATTCAGCATTGAAGCTATTGGGTCTTGGGCTTTTTTATTTTTCTGGGAGATTTTCATTATGGCTTTGGTTTTGTCGCTTGTTATTGATCTGTTTAAGTTTTGGATTTCTCCATGGTTCAGTCTTGGTAGGTTGTATGCTTCTAGAAATTCATCCATTTATCCTAGGCTTTCCAATTTATTGGCATATAGTTGCTCACAGAAGTCTCTAAAGAGCCTTTGAATTTCCATGGTAACAGTTGTAATGTCTCTTTTTTCAGCTCCAATTTTATTTATTTGTCTCTTCTCTCTTTTTTTCTGGCTTTTTTTCTGATTAAGTCTGGCTAAAGGTTTGTTCATTTCATTTATCTTTTCAAACATCCAACTTTTTGTTTCATTGATCTTTTGTATTTTTTAATTTCAATTTTATTTTTTTCTGCTCTGATCTTTACTATTTCTTTTCCTCTACTATTTGGGTTTTCTCACTCTTTAAGATGCATCATTAAATTGTTTATTTGAAGTTCTACTTTTTTCATGTAGGCACTTGTTGCTATAAACTTTCCTCTTAGTAGTGCTTTTGCTGTATCCCATAGGCTTTGGTATGTTGTGTCTCCATTTCCATTTGTTTAAAGAATTTTAAAAGTTTTCTTCTTAATTTTTTCATTGACCAATCAGTCATTCAGGAGCATATTGTTTAATTTCCATGTTTTTGTATAGTTTTCAAAATTCCTCTTGTTATTGATTTCTAGTTTTATTTCATTGAGGTCAAAGAAGATACAGAAGACTATTTCAATTGTTTTGAATTTAGTAAGACTTGTTTTATGGCATAATATATGGTCTATACTTGAGAATAAACTATGTACTGAAGAGAAGAATGTGTATTCTGTAGCCACTGGATGAAATCTGTAAATATCTATTAGGTCCATTTGTTCTGGAGTGCAGATTAAGTCCAATGTTTCCTTGTTGATTTTCTGTCAGATGATCTGTTCAATGCTGAAAGTAAGCTGTTGAAGTCTCCAGCTATTATTGTAATGGGGTCTATCTCTCTCTTTAGCTCTAATAATATATATAGGTGCTTCAGTGTTGGCTGCATATATATTTACAATTGTTATATTCTCTTGCTGAATTGACCCCTTTGACCCCTTTGTCATCATACAATGACATTTTTAGTCTATTTTATAGTTTTTGTCTTGAAATCTATTTTGTCTTATATAAGTGTAGCTACTCCTACTCTTTTTTTGGATTTCCATTGGCATGGAATATCTTTTTCTATTCTTTTATTTTAGTCTATATGTGTCTCTACAGGGGAAGTGTATTTCTTGTAGACAACAGAGAATTGGGTCTTGCTTTTATATTCTATCCATTCAATGATGCTACATCTTTTGATTGGAGAATTTAGTCCATTTACATTCAATGTTATTGTTGATAAGTAAGGACTGTTACTGCCATTTTATTTGTTTTCTGGTTGTTTCTAGTTCTTTTCTTCCTTCCTTCACTCCTTCCTCCCTTCCTATATTTCCTTTTTAAAAAGTGTTTTTCTCTCATGGTATGTTTCAATTTCTTGCTTTCTATTTTTGTGTATCTGTTGTAGGACTTTTGATGTGAGATTACCATGAGGCTTAAACATAACATTGTATAACACATTACTTCAAACTGATGACAACTTAACTCTGATTGCAAAGCAAACAACCAGACAAGTAAAGAGAAAAGAGATTATCTATTCAAACTTCTTCATTAGCAGATGAAAAATATTATATTCACAGACTTATCTTTATCTTTTTCTTGATGTACTATACTTCTACCCCTTGCTCAGTCAACAGCCCTTTTCCAAACTACCTCATGCTTTTTATATCAAAATCAGTCAAGGAAATTTATTGACTTCATTGCTTTCTGGTGGTATTTTATGACAATGATCTTCCTTCAGTCCATTATTTTATGGTTCTTATGCCCCTGCCCAGTCCTGTCTCCCAGCTTTTTGTTACTTGTCACCCACTTGTAAGTTATGATCCTTTCTCGTGACCCTAGTCAGTACTTCCGTTGTAAGACAGAACAGACTCATTTTTTTTTCTTCTTCATCACTGATTACATGTTAGCATATACAAGCATCTCCTTTTTAACAAAACAGCATTTTTCACAATCCCCACTGAATAGTCAGGAATAATATACAAAGTCCTAGATTATAACATTGTTTAGAGTGGCACAGAGAGAATTCAGAATGTCATTTGGGTTAGATTAGACACAGAGATATCTCTTTATATTCTAAATGCCAGTATTGCAGTTTCATATTTAGGCAAGTATTCACTGCAGAAATTTTATGATTAAATGGAATCAAGAAGATTGTCTGAGTATTGCTATTGTTTTCTTATAAGCATGCTGTTTCTAGATTGATCCCCCAAACCAAGACCCACTTCAGGCCTGCTCCTGAAAAGACTCCCAAAGCACATACAATAAGTAAAAAGTTATTTGTGGATGGAATAAATTGGTGCCCTGAATGATGATAGCAAGTAGCCTAAGATCAGATATATGTATTTTTACATTATGGATATCTATAACTCCTAAAGATGTTTTTTAAACGTGATCTAAGAGCAACTCAAGGGAGTATGATGAAGAAACTTCCCTGGGGCTCAGAATTATTCAAAGAGCTTAATAGAAGCTAACATTGAAATTGTGTTGGCAGGCCAGGCGTGGTGGTTCAGGCTTGTAGTCCCAGCACTTTGGGAAGTCGAGGCGGGCGGATTGCCTGACCTCAGGAGTTTGAGACCATCCTGACCAACACAGTGAAACCCTGTCTCTACTAAAAATTAAAAAATTAACCGGGCATGGTGATATGGTGATGCACACCTGTAATGCCAGCTACTTGGGAGGCTGAGACAGGAGAATCGCTTGAACCTAGGAGGTGGAGGTTGCAGTGAGCTGAGATCGCACCACTACACTCCAGCCTGAACGACACAGTGAGACTCTGCCTCAAAAAAAAAAAAGAAAGAAATTGTGATTGGCATCTAGGAATCTGCATTTTTACAAACTTCTCCAGGTAATTCTGCTCTTCAGTCAACTAAGAAATCAAAGTCCAGCTACAGAACAAAATATTTGAGTTTCTTTCAAAAACTTCTTGTTCTCAATTTATGTATTGACAATGGGTCTCTATTTTTACTACCGTAAAGTGGGAAGAAGAAGGAGGAGGAGGAGGAGGAGAGAAGAGAAGAAGGAGAAGAAGGAGAAGAAGAGGAAGAGGAAGAAGAAGAAGAAGGAGGAGGAGGAGGAGGAAGAAGAAGGAAGACGAAGGAAGAAGAAGACCCTGAAGGCCTTCCTAGGTCTCCAATGTGATATTAGTTGATGTTACACAAATTCACTAAAAATAGGATAATACTTCCCATTTGAAGAACTTTTTTCTCTTGTTGTATACACTGCACAGTTGTATAGAACCAAGGGTTATGAATTGAAACATTTGACAGCCACAGAGGAGAGAATGTCCCATCATCCACCCAAGCCAAGTAGCATTAAAAGGAGTTTTGTAAGAAATCATTCACTAATTCAATAAATATTTATTTTCTTACATGTTCAATGCACCATTCTATGTGCTGTGACCTAATACATATAGTTTTTGTCCTAATGGAGGCACAGCCCAGAGAAGAATTCTGTTCAATAAGTAAGTAACTGCAAGGCAATGGAAAGTGTGATGCTCAAGGAAGGACAGAGTGCTATAAACATGAAAAGCAATGTCTTAGTCAGGAATCATTAGGATGCAAGTAACAGAAACTGCTAACAGTAGCAGAAATTGGTAATTTAACATATGGGTACAGGTAATTCTCACAAAACCCAAAGATTAGGAAGTGGAGCCATCGGGAAGTATGGCGCCTGGTTTTTGTTATTTATATTCCTGAGGATACATGATCTTGCACATTTTCTTCATTCTGGGCATTGTTTTTTTTTCATTCTCTTTATCTTGGTTTTTAGGTTTATGATTATTAATTCTCCATTCTCCACAACAGCACTCCAACTGAGTTTACCTCTCTTCCAATTTTTAATACTAATTTAAAATGTATTATTATTTTAGTTTCCAAATCAAATTCCCAGGAGAGAAGCAGACTGGCCTCCTTAAGTTTTGCACCCATGCGGGCTAAGAGAACACCTCAAATTAGGTCTCTTTTCAAGGATGCCTTATAATGATTAGGGGATTCAGGGATATTATCCTAGAGGAAATGGCAATTAACTGAGGCTGGGTAGAGATAATATTATCAAAATCCTGGTGGGGGAGGGGCATAGCACCTTTGGAGCACTGAAAGAAGTACAGGATAGCTAGAACTTAGGAATGGTGGGAAGAGGGAGGGGACAATAGGTGAGAAGTTGAGGCTGAAGGGGAAAGTGAAGCCAACTGACAAAGGATTTGGAAAGCTGTGCTAAGGGGCTGGGCTCTAGTGAGGTGGTCCTCCTTGATGTAAATTTCAGCAGTAAGAATGTCCCTGCTCCTCAAATCACATCCTTCATACAGCCATGCCAGAATGTTTAGGTTTGGTTTATGGCCATATGGCTTTCTCTCCTGTCTCTTGCTATAAGTGTCCTTTTTTGGGCCTTTCTTGGATCTTGCTTGACATGCAAGTACATAGAGTCATGTTTTTCACATAAATGGAAACATGTTTAATTTATATTACTTTTCTAGTGATGCCCAACTTGTCTTTAACTTCTTTGATGTGCACACACAAAATAAAAGCCAAGTCCCTTGATTGAGCCACATATTTTTATTTCCAGAAAGGGATATAAATAAAATGAAAGATAAACTAGGCATTAGAATAGCTTATCTATTTTCACTTTTCTTTGAGATTTGTCCTCAAGCATGACTAGGAAGGTCGTAATGTGACAATTTGGAAAATCTCATTTCAAATCCCAAAAATAATAAGGGAAAATAAACACTAAGATAAGGGACACTGACAAAAGAGACGCCAGCTCAATGACTTGAACTTGGCTTTCACAATGCATTTAATGCCGGACATTCCTGTATTTTGAAATGTTTTACGACAATCCCCACTCCCAGCCCATTTGTTAAACCACACAGGTTTTTCCAGGCTGTTTCTTCACATCCATCAATTGTGGCTCCAGAACTGAAAATCTATAACTGACTTCCTCCCACTAGTTCCCCCCTTTCATCTGCTTGAATTTTCCTTTTTGTGTTTCTGATTGCACTTTCTCATTTTCACCATTCAATAAGCATTGCTTAGAGCTAACTGCCTTACTGAATTCCTTTTCCACTAGTTTCCCATCATTTTAATTCTGGACTGCTGAAAGGTCGTTTGCTGGAGTCGGAACAGAGATTCAACCTATCTCTAAAAACTGACTTGGAAAAAATAAACAAGTTGTGTGACTTTAAATGGCAGCCCCCTTTCTCGGACCCAATGTCATTGATGTCCTTTTCTTTCAAAGGCTTGAGACAAAGGCAAAGTCAGGCTTATGTAGGAAGTTTTCTACTTTGAGACAAATGAGGGTACACTAGGTGGAGAGGATCCCCTAGATGACAGCATGTGTGGTTGTCACCTCTTTGTTCCCTGAAGCCAAATGAACACACCAACTGTGGACTGTTTTCTAAGCATGTGGTTAAATGCACATCTTGGGGGAGCTGAGTGGGTGATTGCTTTTTGATTTCTGTCTGACTCCCTGCTTAGGACACGGAAAATAAAAGTTAACTAATTCTCAGGCAAAATGCCATTCTTTTTTCTTGGCAGATCCTAAAGGCCACTGTCTTTAATAATTTAATGTGAAGGGTCAATTCCAGATTAGAAAATATGGTTCTCATTGAAATTTTAACTTACAAACGTTAAGAATTTGAATTCTAGCAGATACTTTTTTTTTAAACTGCTTGACTAAGGCTGTAGTATATTGCAATTTTCCTTAGCAAACTTTCTGGTGCTGGCTCAAATCTATCATTGAGCTGACTTTTACCTAAACTGGCACTTCATGAATAATTCACGCTTATGGAAGTATGAAGTCCATAAAAAATTATTATTTTTGCTACTGACTGGAATAGCCAAGATACTTGTCATCTCTCAACATTAATTTTTGATGGCTTGTTCCACGAATAACAAAAATGAAGCCAAAGAGGCTGAAAGGACAATAACAACATCTGTTTTTGTACTTGGAGATATACAACTCCAGTTTTCTCTGACACACAAATTAGCATCTCAGAGAGAAGGAACCGTGGCACCAAAGGATGACAGATCTCAACATGGTAACACTAAAACCAAAATGCAATGAATATTTTGCCATTAAACAAGATAGATTCTAAATAGATTAAATGTTTATTAAAATAAATAAATATTTTTAAATAGTCAATATATTTAGAACTTAAATCCCAGTAATATATCTCAGCAGTTAGAACCAAAAATAAATTCAAGTCCTCATAATTACCTATAAAGATTATAGTTTGCAAAACAAGCCCACTGATTTTTAGAGAATGGAGAAAGAATAGACTTAACAATCCTCCTTATTTTCCAAACACAATTTTGCATTAAGCAATCTTCTGGACCTACGTGAAACTTTTTCATCAGAATATTTGTATTTTTATTTTTTGTTCTGTTTATATATCTTGTGACTATATAATACACCTGATGTCAGAAGAAAATTCTGCTTTGTGTGGTTCACAGCAACTTTTCCCCAGAGGAACTCATGGGACTTCTCTCTGCCTCAGTGCTTGAGCCTCCTTGATGGGCTCACCAACCTCTAATCCACAGTAGATCTCAAGGGGACCCAGTGTCATCTCCAGCCTCTCTCACTGCAGTGAGGGAACTATCCCATCTGTGCTGAAATCTGCTAGGAGATACGTAACTACCTGCACCAATGACATGGGCTCTCCAGTCTCTGTCCTACAGCAGATCCTGAGGGCCCAGTCTCAGTTCTGGCCCTTCCTGCTGCGCAGTCAGGTAACTATCCTGTCTGTGCAGCGTCCTGCTAAGAGACAGGTGCCCCTGTGGGACAACAAGACTGGGTTCTCTGGCCTCAGTCTCACAGCAGATCTTGAAGGGGCCCAGTCTCAGCTCTTGCCATTCTCACTGAAGTTGGGGAATAATCTTATCTGTGCTGAGTCCTGCTGGAAAACATGTACCTGTAGAGGCAAACAAGACAGATTTTCCAGCCTCTGTTTCACAGGAAATATTGAGGGGCCCAGTTCAGCTTCAGCCCCTCCTGATGAAATCAGGGAATTATACCATATGTTCAGAGAATTGTTGGAAGATGCATCTTTGTCTAAGCCAATGTAACAAGCATGCCATCCTCCATCCAGAAGAGATCCTGAAGTGGTATAGTCAGCTCTGGCCACTTCTGCTGCAGTTGGGGAACTATCCTATCTGTGCGAGAACTTGCTGGGTGATACATACCCCTTTGAGACAAAACAAGGCTCTCTAGCCTCTGTCAAACAGCAGATATGAATGTGGCCCAGTCTCAACTCCAGTCCTTTTCACTGAAGTAAGGGACCCATTTTCTCTCTGCTGAGACCTGCTGGGAGGGGCACATGTCTAGGTCACCAGGACAGTCTTCCTGACTCAGGTCCCTGGCCAGCACTCCCACACAGCTCCAGTACTTCCCTGGGCCTTTGTCAGGTCCACGTGGGCCAGAAAGCTACATCAATCTTGGAGCCCCTGTGAGACTTGCAACAAGCCTGGACTTAGAATATCTCTAGTGCTGAGACAGCTGCAGTGGTCAAAGGCTCAGGGAACAAAACAGTCAGTTGCCCTACAGTCCCTCGAAGGCCCTCTGAAGGACAGACAGAAACAAAGCTAGATTACAAAGGCTAAAATAAATACCTGATCCCTCAATGTGCAGACTTTCACAAGCATGAAGAATATTCAGGGAAATATGACCTCACCAAACAGATAAAATAAGGGTGCCAGAAGGCCGGGTGTGGTGGCTCACACCTGTAATATCAGCACTTTGGGAGGCCAAAACAGGAGAATTGCTTGAGCCCAGGAGTTTGAGACAAGCCTGGGCAACATAATGAGACCCCATCTCGGGTGTGCTGGCATATACTGTGGTCCCAGCTAGTTGGGAAGCTGAGTCAGGAGGATTGCCTGAGCCCGGGAGTTCAAGGCCGCAGTGAGCTGAGATCAAGCCACATTTACTCCATTCTGAGTGAGAGAGTAAAGCCCTGTCTCAAAAAAAAAAAAAAAAAGTGTCAGAGACTAGCCCTAAAATGATAAAGATAAAAATGTGGGACCTCTGAGACAAAGAACTCAAAAGAATAGCTGTATTAGGGAAGCTCAACAAACTTCAAGAACACACAAACTAAATTCAGAAATTTATCAAAAAAATTAATAGATAAAATGTTTTTTGAAGAATTCTGAAGCTGAAAAATGCAATGCATGAAACTTAAAAATGCAACAGAGAGAATCAAAGCAGAATTGATCAAACAAAAAAAAGTCAGCAAGGTAGAAGACAGAGTATTTAAAAATACACAGTCAGAGGAGAAGAAAAATAAAAAGGAAAGAACAAAGCTTACAGGATCTATGGGACAATATCAAGAGGGCAAATATTTGGGTTGTTGGAGTTAAAGAAGGAACTGAAGAAGAAAAGGGGTAGAAAGCTTATTCAAATAAACAATAACAGAAAACTTTCCACATCTGAAGAAGAATAAATATCCAGGTACAGGAAGGTCAAATGTCACCAATCAAATTCAACCCAAATAAGAATACCCTAAGATATAATTAAACCCACAAAAGTCAAAGTCAAAGAGAGGATCCTGAAAGCAGTGAGAGAAAATAAACAAATAACATACAAGGGAGATCTACTATGATTGGACACAGATTTCTCAGCAGAAACCCTACAGACAAGGAGAAAGTGGAACAATATATTCAGAGTGCTAAAAGAAAAAAAAGAAAACAAATTGTCAACCAAAAATACTGTACACAGCAAAGTTAGCCTTTAGAAATGGAGTAACAAAGACTTTTCCAAATGAACAAAAGCTGAGGGAATTTATAGCTACCGGGCCTGTCCAACAAGATATGCTAAAGGGAGTTATTAAAAATGAAACAAAAGGATCCTAACATGATTGTTATTGTAATACTGTACTCTTAGTGTTTAGATTGCCTTTATCTTTAGTCTAAAAATACTCAAATACAAAGCTATTAAAAATAATAACTACAACTTAAGAGGTGGGCAGTATAAAAAATGTAAATTGTGACAATGAAAATTAAATTCAAAACGTGGGAGAATGGAGGTAATGTGTACAGGTTTGCATTTTGAGGTTTCTTTATTTTCTTCTTGCAGTCAAAGTTAAGTTGGTATCAGTATTACATACTTGTTGTAACTACAGAATGTTTTAGTAAGGTTATGATAACCACAAAGCAAAAACCTATAATAGATAATGTAAAAATAAAACGCAACAAATTAAAACATATACTACAAAGGAAAGTCACTTAACCAAAAAGGAACACTGGAAGAAAGGAAGAGAGGAGTTACAAAACAAAAGGAAAATAAGTAACAAATAGGCAGTAGTAAGTCCTTACCTGTTAATAATAATATTGAATGTAATTGGACTAAATTCTCCAATTAAAAAACATAGAGTAACAAATAAATTAAAAAACAAGACTCAATTATGTGACACCTATATGAAACTCACTTCATCTATGAATAAACATATAGGCTGAAAGTGAAGGAATGGAAAAAGGCATTGCATGCAAAAGGAAATCCAAAAAGGGGCAAAAGTAGCTATACTTATATCTGAGAAAATGAACTTTGAGTCAGAACTGTAAAAAGAGACATAAATAGTCATTACATAATGATAAAGGAGTCAACTCAGCAAAACGTTTAACAGTAATAAACATATGTGCACCCAACACCAGAGCACCCAGACATATAAAGCACATCTTAACAGATCTAAAGGGAGAGATACACTGCAGTACAATAATAGCAGGAGACTTCAACACCCACTTTCAGCAATGGACAGATCATCCTGCAGAAAATCAACAAGAAAAATTACAATTAAACTATACTCTCAAACAAACGGACCTAACAAACATTTACAGAACAGATCATTCAACTGCTACAGAATACACATTTTTCTTATCAACACATGAAACATTCTCCAGGACAGACTATATGCAGAGCCACAAAACAAGTCTCAAAAAATTCAAAAAAGTCAAAATCTATTTAACATATTTTAAAACCACAACAGAATAAAACTAAGAATCAATAACATGATGAATTTTGAAAATTGTACTAATACATTAAAAGAAAATAACATGCTCCTGAATGACCAAATGGGTAAATAAATAAATGAAAAAGAAATTTTAAAATTTTCTTGAAACAAAGGAAACACTACATTCCAGAACCTACGGGATACAGCAAAAATGGTACTAAGAGGGAAGTCTATGGCAATAAATGCTTACATCAAAAAATAGAAAGACTCCAAATAATCAACCTAACAATGCACCTAGAGGAACTAGAAAATCAAGAACAAAGCAAATCAAAATCGGTAGAAGGAAGTAAATAATACAGATTAGGGCATAAGTAAATAAAATTGAGACTTTAAAAAAAGTACAGAAGATTGACAAAAGAAAAAGTTTTTTAAAATATAAAATTGACAAATATTTAGCTTGACTAACCACAGAAGAAAGAGAGAGGATTCAAGTAAATAAAATCAGAGATGATAAAGGAAACATTGTCACTGAAACTACAGAAATGCAACAAATCTTTGGACAACCTAGAGGAAACGGGTAAAGTCCTGATATTAATACATACAATCCATCAAGTTTGACCCATGAAGAAATGGAAAACCCAAACAGACCAATAATGAGTAACAAAATCTAAGCAGTAACAAAAAGTTTACCACCAATGAAAAGCCCAGGAAATGATGGATCCATTGATGAATTCTACCAAACATTTAAAGAAGAACTAATACCAATTCTACTCAAACTATTTCAAAAGTGGAAGAGGAGGTAATATTCCCAAACTCATCATATTAGCCACCCGATACCAAAACCAGACAAGGACACACACACACACAAACGAAAAATACAGACCAATATCCCTAAAAAACATAGATACAAAAATCCCCAACAGTACATATTAGCAAACAGAATGCAATAACACATTAAGAAGTTCCTTTGCTATGATCAAGTGGGATTCATCCTAGGGATGCAAGAATGGTTCAACATACACAAATCAATTAATATGATACATTGTGTCAACAGAATGAAGGTCAAAACCCATATGGTCATTTCAACAGATGCTGAAAAAGGCTTCAATAAAATTAAACGTCCCTCCATGATAAAACCTGAAGAAATTGGGTTTAGAAAGTCAACATGATAAAGATGATATATGACAAGCCCACAGCTAATACCACACTGAATAAGTAAAAACTAAAATCCTTTCTGCTAATATATGGAACAAAGCAAGGATGCCCATTGCCACTACTTTTATTCAACACAGTACTGGAAGTTCTAGCCAGAGCAATTAGGCAAGAAAAAGAAATAAATAACATCAGAATTAAAAAGGAAGAAATCAAATTATCCTTGTTTGCAGACTCCACCAAAGACCTCTTAGAACTGGTACACAACTTTACTAAAGTTGCAGGATACAAAATTAACATACAAAAGTCAGTAGCATTTCTATATGCTAATAGCAATCAATCTGAAAAAGAAATCAAGAAAGCAATTCTCTTTCCAACTTTACGAAAAATATATGTAGAAATAAATTTAACCAAAGAAGTAAGATCTCTACAAGGAAAACTATAAAACATTAATCAAAGAAATAAAAACATACAAAAATGGAAAGGTATTTCATGCTCATGGATTGGAAGAATTAATGTTGTTAAAATGTCTGTACTGCCCAAAGTGATCTACAGATTCAGTGCAATCCTTATCAAAATTCCAATGACATTCTTCACAGAAATAGGAAAAACAATCTTAAAATTTGTGTGGAACCACAAAAGCTAAGGCAATACCGAGAAAAAAAAAAAAAAGAACAAAGCTAGAGGCATAATAGCATGGTGCTGACATTAACACAGACACATAAATCAATGGAACAGAATAGAGAACCCAGAAATAAATCCATACCCTTACAGCCAAACAATTTTCAACAGAGGCACAAAGAACATACATTTGGAAAAGGACAGTCTCTTTAATAAATAGTGCTAGGAAACTGGATATTCACATGCAGAAGAATCAAACTAGATCTCCATCCTTCACCATATACAAAAAACCAACTCAAAATGGATTACAGTCTTACATGTAAGACTTGAAACTATAAAAGTACTAGAAGAAAACCTTGGGGAAATGCTCCAGGACATTGGTCTGGGCAAAGATATTTTGTGTAAGACCTCCAAAGCACAGGCAACAAAAGCAAATCTAGACAAATGGGATTACATCAAGCTTAAAAGCTTCTGCACAGCAAAGGAGACAATCAATAAAGAGATGACTCACAGAATGTGAGAAAATATTTGTAAGCTATCAATTCCATAAGAGATTAATAACCAGAATATACAAGGAACTCAAAACAACTGAACAACAACAAACACACAAGTAATCTGATTTAAAAATGGGCAAAATATCTGAATGGACATTTCTCAAAAAAAGACACACAAATAACTAACAGGTACATTATAAAATGCTCAACATTACTAATCATCAGGCAAATGTAAATCAAAACTGTGGTGATACATCGTCTTACACCAGTTAGAATGGTTATTATCAAAAAGACAAAAAATAGCAAATGCTGGTGAGGATGCCAAGAAAAGGGAACACTCATATACTGTTGGGAGAAATGTAAAGTAGTACAGCTATCATGGGAAACAGTATGGAGGTTCCTCAAAAAACTAAAAATTGAACTACCATATGATCCAGCAATCTCACAGATGGGTATATATCCAAAAGAAAGGAAATCAGTACACCAAAGAGTTAACTACACTTCTGCATTTATTACAGCACTATTCATAATAGCCAAGATATGAAGTCAACCTAAGAGTCCATCAGTGGATGAATAAAGAAAATGTGGTATTAATGCACAACGGAAAAGAAAACAAAATGAAATCCTATCATTTGCAGCAACATGGATAGAAGTGGAGGCCACTATGTCAAGTGAAATAAGTCAGGCCCGGAAAGACAAATATTGCATGTTCTCCCTCATATGTGGGAGTCAAAAAAGCGAACCTCATGGAGATAGAAAGTAGAATGGTGGTTACCAGAAGCAGTGAATGTAAGACAGAAGGGGAAAAACAAAGAGAAACTGGTTAATGGGTACAAAAATACAATTACATAGAAGGAATAAATTCTAATATTTAATAGTACAGTAGGAAATTTTAGTCAATAGTAATATATTGTACATTTCAAAATAGCTAGAAGAAAAGAACTGTAATGTTCCCAATACAAAAGAAAATAATATTTGAGTTAATGGCTACCCTAATTACCCTAATTTGATTATTACATATTATACACATGCATCAAAACATTACATGTACCCCCAAATATGCACTACTATAATATATTAATAAAAAATACAAATAAGTATTTTTTGGATCACTATGCCGTAAGAATATTTCCTCAGGAGTAGGGCAAAGAGGAGCCAAAGCATCATGCAATCATCTGACAATTTACAGTGTTCGCATAAAAGATAAGATTTTGAGATGATTCTAAATGCTTAGTTCTAAGCAGACTCTCTTTTGACAGGTAAGATACAGAAACTGATGAACACCCCTATTTCTGGCATAGTGTTCTCAAAATTTTTCAAGGCTATACAAACGAAGATTCCAACAATAGGTTCCAACCATCTACTATTCTCCACAAAATTCTTCTTGTGCTAAAAAATTTAGTCTGTTGTTTATTCATCAGAACATATACCACACAACACTGTGGAGATGCTTCTCTGTGCCAGTGACACTCTGGGCTCTCCATACTTTTACTTTTTAGAAGTTCTGAGGCAAAACATGCTTACACTTCTCAAACACAGCATTAATCCCTTGGGATGAGGAGGAAATAAGTACTAGTGTCCTTTTTTTCAACAGGGAAACTGGACAGGGAAAAGTAATGTATTAGCTAGATCTCTGTTTGCTGAAGCAAAAGGAAGAAAAAAAAAGATAAAGGGGAAATTTTCCAGGTAATTAGTACAAAACCATTTGATGTCTTGAATAATATGGGAATGTTTCAGTATTACGTATTTGCAATCTCTATTTTAGTTTTAGAGATAGAGACACAAAAGGATTAGAAGATTGAGCACCACATTTTTATAACTCCACATTTCAATTTCCAGAGATCCTTAAGCTACTGTAGGATGGAAATAAAATCAGTGATGGTGTTTATAACTGTATATAAATTTACCTATTTCCAAACTCTGGAAGAAAAAGAACAGGCAGAATAGTGCTTTGCTTGAAAGAGTGTTTTGTGAAAAGAACAAACATTTATTTGGGAGTTCTCATCTCTAGCTTGCTTTTCTCTATGGAACTGACAGGATAGATAATATTGTAGAAGCAGAAGTAAAGTGACAGTGAATTTAATCACATGGCATCATTAAACAGGTGTGTTTGACAATCCCAATCAGTAAACTGCAATTTAGATAGAGAGAATTGTGGAAACAATATATGTGTAGTTTGCTTTCTAAATAAGTAAATATGGGTTAACAAGGTACCAGTCATAGACATAAATGTAAGAACTAAAATTATAAACCTTTTGGAAGGAAACCTAGGAGCAAATCTTCCTGACTTTGTGTTAGGCAAGGGTTTCTTAGCTATGCCACCAAAAGTGGCAAAAGTAATAAACAAATGAGTAAATTGGACTTCATCAAAATCAAAATATTTTGTGCTTCACATCATCAAGAAAGTGAAAAAACCACAGAATGGGTGAAAATATTTGTAAGTTTTATATATAATAAAAGACTTGTATCTAAACTATGCAAAGAACTCTTAAACTCAGCAATAAAACCACAAATAACCTATCTTAAAAATGGGCAAAGGATTTGAATAGACATTTCTCCAGAGAAGATACACAAATGGCCACCAAACTCACGAAAAGATGCTTACCATCATTATTCATTAGGGCAATGCAATGCAATGAGATACCATTCACAGCAACAATGAAACAAAACTTCACACTAAGGTGGCTAAATTAAAAAGACAGACTGCTAACAAGTGTTGGAAAGGATGTGGAGAAATTGGAAACTTCACATATTGCTGGGGGGAAAGTGAAATGGCACAGCTGTTTTGGAAAAACAGTTTTGAAGTTTCTCAAACTGTTTCACATAGAGTTCTTACATGACCCAGCAACTCTCTGCTCAGTAAAAACTCGAAAGAATTTAAAACATACGTCCATCCATGAATATTCATAACCTTTTCCTGAATATTCATAACATCATATTCACAATAGCCAGAAAGTGGAAACACTCACATAATCATCAGTTGGAGCGTACATAAATAAATAGTAAGGAAATTTGTTTGTGGATTACAGCTGTGCAGTGAAATTTTATTTGGCCCTACAAAGTAATGTGATACACGTTACAACATGACGAACCTTGAAAACATTACGCTAAGTGAAAGAAGCCAACACAAAAGTTCATGTATTGTATGATTCCATTTATATGAAATGTCTGGAATAGGCGAGTTCATAAACACAGAAAGCACACTGGTGATTTCAGGGGTTGGATGGAGGGAGGTGTGGGGTAAGGCTGCTAATGGACATGGGGTTTCTTTTTGGGTGATGAAAACATTCTAAAATTAGCGATGACAGATGCAAAACCCTGTTAATACACACTAAATTGTAATCTTTAAAATGATGAGCATTTTGTTATGTGACTTATAATAAAGTCGTTATTTTTACAAGTTGTGAATAAGGAGTCCAGTTTGGGTGGCTGGGAAGCAGGGAAGCAGGAATGACAAAGAAGATGTGATCAAATTCTCTGCAGGTCGTAGAATCTTTACTGAGATTTTTTTTTCTCTTTTTTTTTTTTTTTTTTAGAATGCTGTTTTCATGTTCTGTGTTCCTCCACTGGATTAATCTAATGCATCCAAAGCATAAGAAAAAAGGATCCTGTTCCCTGTTCCCAGGGAAACTGGGCAGTGCTTCCAGAAGACATGAAGAAACAAACCTGCAGCAGGTTTTACTCTGGACTTGGACAAGATCATGTTTCAAGTCAAGGTGAACCCCAGAAACTAAGAAAGTCAATCCACTCAAGGGAAAATGCTCAACTTGGGGGGAGATAAAGTTCATTTCTTCTGTGATTTGATTTTTTCCCTTGCAAATAAAAATCACATTCATTCGAAATCAAAGACATTGAATTAGCTGCATAAGAAGTCATGGATAATTTATTAAAGGTATAGAATCACACAGATAATGGCAAGTGTTGGTGAGGCTTTGGAATAACTGGAATTCTCATACTTTGCAGGTGGGAGTGAAAAATGGTTCGGCCTCTTAGGAAACCAGTTGGACCTTTTTTAATGAACTTATGCATACACTTAATGCATAACCCAGCAGCCCTATCTCTAAGTACTTACCTCAGAGAAATGAAAACATATATTCATACAATAACTTGTATGTGAATTTTTTAGAGGCCTTATTTGTAATCACCCCAAACTGGAAACAAATGTCCCTCAGTTGAGGAAAAGATCCCTCAGTTGAGGAAAAGATAAACAAGCTGTACATTTGTACCATGTGATACTATTCACCAGTAAAAAATAACGAAAGGATTCCTGCAACAAGGTGGATGAATCTTAAATCCATTTTTCTAAGTGAAAGAAGTCAGACTCAAAGGGTTACATACTTATATAAGATACCACTCATATAAGAATCTTTTAAATACAAAACTACAGGGACAGAAAACATATCAGCACTGGCTAGGGGTTAGGATGGGAAGAGGGGTTAAGTACAAAAGACACTAGGGGCAATGATAGAACCATTCCACATCTTGATTGTGGTGATGGTGACATGGCTGTATACGTTTCTCAAAACTCACAGAAAAAATACGTGACTTTTACTGTATGTAAATTGTACCTTAATACAAATATGGAAAAAAATTCCAATGTACTTACTTGCTTTTAAAGACAACATTACTTGATTATGTGGGCCTGGAACCACAATTAAAAGTGTTTGTTTGTGATCAAACAAAATGCTGTTAATAAAAAATCTGTGAGATTTCTGAAAACATATATATGTTATATATAATATATAACTACATATTTCACACACACACACACACACTTACATATAACATCTGTAGGTAATTCTTTTCTTTTCTTTTCTTTTCTTTTTTTTTTTGAGACGGAGTCTTGCTCAGCTGCTCAGGCTGGAGAGCAGTGGCGTAATCTTGGCTCACTGCAACCGTCTCGCTGGTTCATGCAATTCTCCTGTCTCAGCCACTGGAGTAGCTGGGATTACAAGCACCCGCCATCACCCCTGGCTAATTTTTGTATTTTAGTAGAGATAGGGTTTCATTATGTTGGCCAGGCTGGTCACGAACTCCTGACCTCAGGTGGTCTGCCCACCTTGGCCTCCCAAAGTGCTAGGATTACAGGCATGAGCCACCATGACTGGCCTTCTATAGGTAATTCTAAGTGAATCACCTGGACTTGCTTCAGATAGAGAATAATTATGGTTAAATTAGGGCTAAAATTGATTTATTGAGTTTTTCCTTTGGAGAAACATAGTCATTGTACTTAATCAGAAAACGTTATTAATACATTGCTGAGAATGATGAATCACAAAGATGTTTTTGTTTATTTTTGTCCTTGTTACAAAATTCTACAAGTCTCTGCAAGCATGTTACCTTTTTAGTTACATTCCAGGGAAGGAAAAAAAAACTGAGGTAGAAATTTTTAGTTCTGAAGTGACATTAGCAAAGATTTCATTAATTTGGGTGACAGATGGTATATGGTATTTATGAGCCCAGTTGTTCAATGCTTACAGAGTGACTCATGTTGTTTATCCAAGGGGAAGAAATGGCATTATCTTGTTTGAAATGTTGCCATGTTGCAGAGAGACTACAAATCTCACTCAACCTTGAGCCTGTCTCCTTTCTAGCTGTATTAGTAATAGGCAAAGTTTCTTTTGTTCAAGTTATTTACCACATCTAAGTCTTTTAATGTAGCTTTTATATGCTGGGCCAAATGTGTATTCCAAATGGAAAACAACTGAATTGTGTTTGCACGAATATGTTTCAACCTATTGTTTGTCATGTGTAGAAAGTGTGTCCGTATACATGGATACGTTTATTAAATTTGCTTACATGTTGCATTTGGATTTGAGTAAACTAGACTTTTCATGTTTTGGTTCCTCTTAATCAGAAAATAAAATTCTATTAAAATAGAGGGAAAATAAAGAAGCATTTAATGGTATTCATGGATTTTGTATAATTGGTAACAATACATGTGGTGGTGTAGCAGAAAAAGAGTTTTAGCAACTCTTAGTTGTCACAGTTGTAGATAAAATATTACATATGTGATGATGAGGTGATTCAGATTTTGAACTACAGCTGGTGACTGCTGAAGGTTGCCTGCAGCTTATGAGATATTTTGGAAGCGCACTATTACAAGTATTTTAGATGTATTTTTTTTTCATTTTCACTATTAGTTTTGATTGTTGAGGCCCATAATAGATTTAAACTGAGTGGATTACAAGCCTGTAAAGGTAAAGAGGGCAGGGAATTCCCAGATCTAAAGTTTAATTTTTTGGGGGGAAAAGTGTTCAGATGAAGAGCAAAGATAGCAAGTTTGATGTTCAA
Source organism: Papio anubis (assembly GCF_008728515.1). Classification (NCBI taxonomy): domain Eukaryota; kingdom Metazoa; phylum Chordata; class Mammalia; order Primates; family Cercopithecidae; genus Papio; species Papio anubis. The sequence continues at coordinate 12,544,170 of NC_044990.1, read as the reverse complement.
GACTGAAATTGGAGCTGAGGTCTTTGGGACATGGGGTTTTTCCTGTCTCTCAAGAGTCTGGGCATTTTATTTAAGGAGAATCAAAGTGGAATCCACGCATGTGAATGTGATGGTGGCTCCTCTGGCTGTACGCGCCCTGCTGTGCAGAGATGAGGTGGTTTGTGGAGAAGAAGCTCTTGGAGACTGCTGTGGGGAAAACTGCTTTATGGAAATGAGGTTGTCATTCTTTGATAATAGCAAAGATACCTAGATATTTCATGTTTAAAAAACTCCAAACAACAGTACAATTTGGTTATTTGTCACTATCCCACACTGCTTCAGTTCACTCCAACATCTTCACAGGAACTCTCTGCCCTGGCCTGGAGTCAGGGGAAAGAACAGTGTTCCTGGAATCCATGTAGTGAAGCTCAGCTTGATTTTACCTTCTTTATGGATGCACCCTAGTGCATGTGAGTATGGCTGCAAACCAAATTCAGAATGAAGGGAAAAAACCCAATTTGAGAGCTTTATACTAATGAGAACATGTATTATGAGAGATTCTTGGCAAATTGTATTTTATTTCTAAGACGTTACTTCCCCATGGTAGAAAACTGCATAAGGGCTCTAGGTCTGAAATCTAAGAGTTACCACACATTTTTGGATGAAATGTTCTGAATCCCCCTCTGTAGAGTCTATTCAGACCAAAGTTAAGGACCACGTTATCTACCACTTACCACCCAGGCAAGGGAAATCCAGCCTTCTCCTTGGGGCAGTATATCATGATTTGATGGTGGACCTGCAATCTCTGCCATCCTATTGACTGGCATGGCTGATCCAGATGATCTAACTGAAGGGATGGGGGTGCCCTTTCTTCCTGAACACTCATGTAGACACTGCTCAAAGCTGCCTGATACCTGCTAGACCAAAGAAAGCAATCGAACACCCATTCCATCCCGGAAAAACCAACTAAAGTCAAAGTGTAACAGCTTTAGCTATGTCATAACAATAAGATCAGAATTCTTAGTCTGCCATAATCTTAGAAAACCAGGTCAATATCTTGATTGCATCACTAGATTCTGGGTCGAGTCTGGTATAGGAAGAAAGAATAGTGTAAGTTCAGTGTGCTCAGAGATTGAGCCCTGTCAAAAGCACCAGCTGAAAAAGAAATTCTACACAAGGACTCTTGGGGAAAGAGAATGTTTCTCCCTCACCCAATAAGCACTGCTTCTCAGGCATCACCACAACAAATGGTGATGTTTGTAAATGCACCAATTAGCACTCTGTAAATGGACCAATCAGCACTCTGTGAAATGGACCAATCAGCACTCTGTAAAATGGACCAATCAGCGCTCTGTAAAGTGAACCAATCAGCATGATGTGGGTGGGGCCAAATAAGGGAATAAAAGCTGGCCACCCCAGCCAGGAGCAGCAACCCCCATAGGGTGCTGTTCCATGATGTAGAAGCTTAGTTTTTTCACTCTGAATAGTAAATCTTGCTACTGCTCACTCTTTGGGTGTATACTAGTTTTATGAGCTGTAACACTCATGGCAAGGGTCTGTGGCATCAATCCTGAAGTCAGTGAAACCGCGAACCCACCGGGAGGACGCTGCCACCTTTAAGAGCTGTAACACTCACTGCAAGGTCTGTGGCTTCACTCCTGAAGTCAGCAAGACCAGGAACCCACCAGAAGGAAGAAACTCTGAACACATCTGAACAGCTGAAGGAATAAACTCCAGACACATCATCACTGTAACACTCACTGCAAGGGTCTGCGGCTTAATTCTTGAAGTCAGCGAGATCAAGAACCTCTGGAAGGAACCAATTCCAGACACACTTTCTCAGATACTTTTAAGTTCACAGCCAATTACACATGCACATACATATTTTATACACACACTGTCAAAAACTATAAAACTTCAAAAGCACTGGACAAGAAAATGTTGTGGGGCCTAATAAAATTCTATGGTTCTCTGAAAGCAAAGAAAAGGCAATTTTTCACAAGAATGGTCTCAGAAGTAGGTCTCCAAGGCAAGGAATCTTGCCCTTCCTTGCTCCTTCAATGCCATTGATCTGTTGGTGTAGAAGTGCCGCCACCATCCCTGGAACAATTTACATCACAAAGGATTCTACAATATGGGGCAAACCACTATGTGAAACTCAGGTGTCTTTTACTTTTTAGAAGTGCCTATCTTATGCCAAGTAGAGTATTTACTATTCCCATTTTTGAAAATGTTCCCTTTTTGATGAAAAATGTTAAAAGCCAGGACAAAGCATTCTTAATTAAAATAATTCAGGAAAAAAATAGCTCTGGGTGGTGGGCGTTAAGAAGACGCCTGAAAAACTGCAGAAAAAAAATTCCAGAAATGTAATTTTAGTATTGTTTTTTTCCTTTTTTTTTTTTTTTTTTTTTTTTGAGATGGAGTTTCTCTCTTGTTGCTCAGGCTGCAGTGCAGTGGCACGACCTCGGCTCACCACAACCTCCGCCCCCCATCTCCTCTCCCCGCCCTGGGGTCAAGAGATTCTCCTGCCTCAGCCTCCCAAGTAGCTGGGATTACAGGCACGTGCCAACACATCCGGCTAATTTTTGTATTTTTAGTAGAGACGGGGTTTCGCCACGTTGGCCAGCTGACCTCAGGTGATCCACCCTCCGTGGCCTCCCAAAGTGCCAGGATTACAGGCATGAGCCATCGCACCCAGCCCTTTCCTGCCCTTTAAAAATCCCTTTGTTGTGTGGCCAAGGCAGCTTTATGGGTTCTTTATGAGAAGGGGGAAACCTGAATGACTGTTTTCTTGGTAAAACTAGAGCTGAGTGCAGATGCTATCTGTTATCACTCAGGGAGCCAGGACAGAATGGAATATTCCATTACATGTCCGCAGCTGCATGGGATTTAACGGTTTCTGGTGTCAGAGGTGAAGAGCTTCAATTTAAGGGAGACTTCTTGCTGCAAGTTGCTACAAGGAGTTTGTGAACCTTTTGATATGTATGTTTCCAAGTATGTAAGACCCAGAAATAGAAAAGCCCCCACTGGAAAAATTCTCACGGATCATAAACAGCCCAGGAAAGCTAATGGCCGGAAGGGTACTCCTCCCCATCCACCTTTCTCCCACCCAACCTCCAACACGCACACACGCAAACATCAAATACATACATTTGGAAAAGACAGGAAGTGTATGCTCCAAATATAGAGAGGGCTTGTGCTTATGCTGGGACCTAATTGGATGGACTTCCGTGTTCTCTGTCATTCTGTGAAAGGGATCTTCCTTTTTGACCTCTATCCTGTTAAAAATTTGTGTTTTCCTGCTAAAAAATTGTTTTCTAGCTTTTCTGAGGCGACAGATTATACACTTGGCACAGTAAAGATACACACAGCACTTCCTAAGCCACCGCGGAGAGGAATTTTTTTTTTTCCTAGAAAATAAACAAACCTGAGTATGTGTGTAACTGGATTTTTTTTCTTGTCCTAGCTGGAAGGTGTCATGTTTAACGAGTGGCTTTAACCCTTTTTTGTACCCAGAGCTACACCTTCATGCCTGTAGCTTGAGGCCTCCAAGGAAACGATAATATGGCAGAAAATACAAGGATGGCAATAATGTATCAGATCAGGGATAGGATTCTTTTTCTTATGAAGTCAGGTGAATTTGTTCTCTCTGAAAGGAAGGCATTCAAAATGTGGGAGCAAAATACAAGGGATTTCAGAAAAATCTGGTGAATTTTTAATAATCTTTCAAATCCCTCTGAGCAGGGAACAAGGTTACTTTGCATCCACAAGGACAGCAACTGCAATCTTTTCACATCCTAAAATGTTATAGTCAGATCCTTCACTCTGGGCCAGAAGGCCTCTGCAAAGCTTCCAGAAGAAAAATCAAAAGTAATTTTAAAAACCTTCAAAGCAAACTATGAAATCACATCTCCACACAGACTGAGTTTCTGATCATGAAAACAAGCGCTATTCCACCATTGACTTCATTTTGGAATCATCAGATTGTTATCTTAACAATAAACAGTTTCAACTAAATCATCTCTTATTCAGATTTTTGAAACAGCCAGTGCCAAAAAGGACACACTCTCTCTACATATGACAAATACATCTTTGTTAGACTTTAAAAAGAATTTCTTCAAATTGTTTGCAATTAAATATTGTTCAGAACAATACAAGAAACTCTGACAGGGTTCTAGAAATACTGAAAATCAAAATACCAAGAGTGAATCTCTTTGATCTAGGGATTCTAAGATTAAAGGTTCTTGAACTATAAAAGATTTATGATCACTGTTATCAAACATGGCAACAGGTAGAATTTGATCAGTGAAAACCATACAGATACTTCTAGATTTGTAAGAGCCAAGGGTGAAGGCTTTAATCGGGTGCTACAGCCATGGAGATGGGAGCTCAGTCTCAAATCCATCTCCCTTACCGACTAAAACTAGGGGTTTATATAGCAAGGAAAGGATGTAACAATGTGTAAGAAGATAGGAAGTAGGGAGGGGCAAGGAAGCAACCATAATAAATGGGGGTCAGACATGAGATGCCTGACCTAGTGAGTTTTAGTTCTTTGGCACTTTTTCTGAGAGACCTGAAGGTTATTTCCTGAGGTAGGAACTCAGATAAAACAAATGTAAGTTTCAAGCTTTAAGACTAGAGGGTCAATTTGTATGTTTATCAAACAAACAAACAAACAAAAACAAACCTATCTATGGCAATGGTCCCCAATGTTTTTGATGCCAAGGATTAGTTTCATGGAAAACAATTTTTCCATGGTCCCGGGGTGGAGTGGGAGGTTTGTAAGGGGGATGGTTTCAGGATGAAACTGTTCCACCTCAGATCCTCAGGCATTAGATTCTCATAAGGAGCACATAACCTAGATCCCTCACATGTGCATTTCACAGTGGGATTTGCGCTCCTATGAAAATCTAATGCTGCTGCTGATCTGACAGAAGGTGGAGTTCAGGCGGTAATCCTTGCCCATCCACAGCTCACCACCTCCGTTGTGGTCTGGGTCCTAACAGGGCACCAATCCCTGATCTACAGGATTACTGGGTCAATTTCAAGAAGACACTCCAAGTGTTCAACTTCCAGTGCAGCTCATGACATCTTCAGAGGGAGCTTTTTCGGGGTCATCACTCTGGAGGGAGAAGGGAGTGAGCAAACCGGCTTTTCTGTGTCTGGTGTGTCTTGGACTTTAACAGGGAAGATTAGACTTTTAAGAAACAATTGTATCTCTCCTAGCTAGAACTGCTTATCTGCCAATTCTATTCTCATTTCAGTTCTGACAGGGTTCTAGAAATACTGAAAATCTAGTTAAAAGGAGAAGTAATTCTCCTTTTAACTAGATCTCAGAGTTAAGACCTTTTTTTATTCGTTTCAAGAATTTCTAATTACTTCTTTTTCACATATACCTGTTTATGTTTCCATTTGGCTTATTTTTGCTTTATAATTTTTAAAAGTTTTAAAAGTGAGTTTTATTCTTTTATCTCTTTTGGAACTCTAAACTCAACTGGAGAACATATCAGAATCCTATTAACTAGAAAGCTCTTGTCGAAAGGCATCTCCCTCATTTTCCTCCTTCCTATCCGCCCCTACCCAAACAGTAGGTTTAGCCAGTTACACATAGATCCTAGACATGTTTATTTTAGAAATGCTTCTGAAGTAATAATGACCCACTGCTCATCCAACTTCCCCACTCTCTTTCTGCTGACCCATCCCTCAATGCACACACTCCACCCCAAGTTTGGGAATCATCACTTTAAAACATAAATTAAAAAAGTATCATGCATAGTAGGTCTTGATTGTGTTTGTTTGTTAACTACCAACCCATCCCAAGACCACGCAGCGCCATTTCCAATTATACTGGAAATGTGGATTCTTTGGGGTCATATAGAACATACCACCTGAAATTTGGGGAGACCCAGATACAACCACCAACACCTTCATCCTCTCGAAGTGACTAAACTATTTCAGAGAAAATGGAGAAATTGTGATGGAAAAGGAGAGATTTTGCAGCCCTAAGCAGGACCAAAATGGGATGGGTGTATGGCAGGTATGTTCTGAGGCTCGGAGTTGAGTCAACAGAAAACCCAAATGCACTATTATTCAACAGAGGCCCTGAGTGATCAAGGAGTAACTTAAGGCACTGAGCACCATGGGGAAGAGATTCCAGGACAACAGGGGAAGGTTGTGGAAGGGGCAGTGGTGGGGGAGGGGGAGGAGTTCCTCCTTAAACAGTTTAACTAATTGTTCATATTGTTACCGGTGGAGGGTGTCCAGGTTCTTGACAACTTGAGCAAAGAATTGGGCAAAATGGATAAACAGAGCAAGGAAAGAAAGAAGTAATGCAAGCAGAGATTTATGGAAAGTGGATGTACGCCCCACAGGGTGGGAATGGGCTGAGCCTAGGGACTCGAGCCCCGTTACAGAATTTTCTGGGGTTTAAATACCCTCTAGAGGTTTATGGGTTACTTGATGTATGTCCTATGTAAATGAAGAGGATGAAGTAAAGTTACAAAGTCATTTACTTGGTGTATGCCTTATGTAAATGGTGAGGATATTTCCTGTCATAGCTGAAGTGTTTCCATTTGATTTAGTTCTAGGAGGTCAGTGTGCATTGGCCTTATGTTCCCTACCTCCAGATCCTATTCTCCTGCCTCAATATTGTTTCTTGGGGGCGGGGTAGGGGGGTTTTACTGCCAATTTCTAAGACAATCAGTAGAAAAATAAAAGTCGCTGATCACCTTTTAATGTATACTCTGTGTTTTAAAAAAGATTTTATTTTTTTGGAAGAAAGCAAAAGTCAGACAGGTCTCAAAACCTTACACACCTGTCCTGAATAGCATTCTTCAACTGATAGCAAATAACTACTTTTCTAAATTGGACTCAACATATGACTGGAGATTTTTCCCCTAACTAATATGCAGCTGTGTGCTTCTTTATATAAATCTGATCAATAAAAAGATTCACTGATGAAAGGACAAGAGATAATGGTTTTAATCACAAAGAGATTCACCATGGACTTTTTCTACATAGCAAGTTTCTTTAATAAACTGAAAGTATGATTTGACGTTTTTTTCTTTTTTTAAGACAAGGTCTCACTCTGTCACCCAGACTGGAGTTCAGTGGCGTGATCTTGGCTCACTGCAGCCTCCACCTCCTTGGCTCAAGCAATCCTCCTGCCTCAGCCCCCCAAGTAGCTAGGACTACAGGCGGGCACCACCATGCCTGGCTGATTTTTTGTATTTTTGGCAGAGACAGGGATTCACCATGTTGTCTAGGCTGTTCTCAAACTCCTGAGCTCAAGCAATATGCCCTCCTTGGCTTCCCAAAATGCTAGGATTACAGGCGTGAGCCACCATGTCCAGTCCTGATTTGATTTTTTTTAAAAACAAAAGCAAATTATATGAAATCTTCCAAGAAAACAGTTAGTTCACAAAGAACGGTATTCTAACATCTGCTCTTGAATCCATTGTTTAAAAACATTAAGGGAATTTATTTTTAGAGTAGTTTTAAGTTTCCAAAAAAGTCCATCAGAAAGCACAGTTCCCACATGCCCACCTCCCTCACCTTCTCCCCTCCCCACCCCAGGTTTTCCATTAACATCTTGCATTGGTGTGCTACGTTTGTCACAACTGATAACCAGTGCTGAAACATTATTACTAACTAAAGTCCATAGTTTGCAATAAGGTTGTTCTTTGAGCTGTACACTCTATGGGTTTTGATAAATGCACGATGACATGCATCCACTATCACAGTATCACACAGAATAGTTTCACCCCGCTAAAAATCTCTGTGCTCCACCTATTCACCCCTCCCTCTCTCCCACTGAACCCCTGGCAACCATTAATATTTTTTACTGTATCTATAGTTTTACCTTTTCTAGAATGTCATATAGGTGGAATCATATGTATTTACTGTAGTCTTTTCAGACTTGCTTCTTTCACTCAGCAGTATGCATTTAAGTTTCCTCCACATCTTCTCATAGCTTGACAGCTCATTTCTTTTTATAGCTGAATAATATTCCATTGTATAGATGAACCATAGTCTACTTATCTATTCACCTACTGATGGACATATTGGTTGCTTCCAAGTTTAGGCAATTGTGAATAAAGCTACTATAAACATTTGTGTGCCTGTAAGTTTTCAATTCCTTTGGGTAAATACCAAGGAGAATGATTGCTGGCTCCTATGGTAAGGTTGTATTTAGCTTTTTAAGAAACTAACAGATGGCCCTTTTTTTTTTTTTTTTTTTTTTACTTTAAGTTCTAGGATACATGTACACAAGGTGCAGGTTTGTTACATACGTATACACGTGCCATGTTGGTGTGCTGCACCTGTTAACTAGTCATTTACATTAGGTATATCTCCTAATGCTATCCTTCTCCACTCCCCCTAGCCCCCGGCAGGCCCTGGTGTGTGATGTTCCCCAACCTGTGTCCACGTGTTCTCATTGTTCAATTCCCACCTATGAGTGAGAACATGCAGTGTTTGGTTTTCTGTCCTTGTGACAGTTTGTTCAGGATGATGGTTTCCAGCTTCATCCATGTCCCTACAAAGGACATGAACTCATCCTTTTTTATGGCTGCATAGTATTCCATGGTGTATATGTGCCACATTTTCTTAATCTAATCTATCATTGATGGACATTTGGGTTGGTTCCAAGTCTTTGCTATTGTGAATAGTGCTACAATAAACATACGTGTGCATGTATCTTTATAGCAGAATGATTTATAATCCTTTGGGTATATGCCCAGTAATGGGATGGCTAGGTCAAATGGTATTTCTAGTTCTAGATCCTTGAGGAATTGCCACACTGTCTTCCACAATGGTTGAACTACTTTACAGTCCCACCAACAGTGTAAAAGTGTTCCTATTTCTCCACATCCTCTCCAGCACCTGTTGTTTCCTGACTTTTTAATGATTGCCATTCTAACTGGTGTGAGATGGTATCTCATTTGTGGTTTTGATTTGCATTTCTCTGATGGCCAGTGAAGATGAGCATTTTTTCATGTGTCTGTTGGCTGCATAAATGTCTTCTTCTGAGAAGCATCTTTTCATATCCTTTGCCCACTTTTTGATGAGGTTGTTTGACTTTTTTCTTGTAAATTTGTTTAAGTTCTTTGTAGATTCTGGATATTAGCCCTTTGTCAGATGGGTAGATTGTAAAAATTTTCTCCCGTTCTGTAGGTTTCCTGTTCACTCTGATGGTAGTTTCTTTTGCTGTGCAGAAGCTCTTTAGTTTAATTAGATCCCATTTCTCAATTTTGGCTTTTGGTGCCATTGCTTTTGGTGTTTTAGTCATGAAGTCCTTGCCCATGCCTATGTCCTGAATGGTATCGCCTAGGTTTTCTTCTAGGGTTTTTATGGTTTTAGGTCTAACATTTAAGTCTTTAATCCATCTTGAATTGATTGTTGTATAAGGTGTAAGGAAAGGATCCATTTTCAGCTTTCTACATATGGCTAGCCAGTTTACCCAGCACCATTTATTAAATAGGGAATCCTTTCCCCATTTCTTGTTTTTGTCAGGTTTGTCAAAGATCAGATGGTTGTAGATGTGTGGTATTATTTCCGAGGGTTCTATTCTGTTCCATTGGTCTATATCTCTGTTTTGGTACCAGTACTATGCTGTTTTGGTTACTGTAGCCTTGTAGTATAGTTTGAAGTCAGGTAGTGTGATGCCTCTAGCTTTGTTCTTCCAGCTTAGGATTGCCTTGGCAATGCGGGCTCTTTTTTGGTTCCATGTGAACTTTAAAGTAGTTGTTTGCAATTCTGTGAAGAAAGTCATTGGTAACTTCATGGGGATGACACTGAATCTATAAATTACCTTGGACAGTATGGCCATTTTCACGATATTGATTCTTCCTATCCATGAGCATGTTCTTCCATTTGTTTGTGTTCTCTTTTATTTCACTGAGCAGTGGTTTGTCATTCTCCTTGAAGAGGTCCTTTACATCCCTTGTAAGTTGGATTCCTAGATATTTTATTCTCTTTGAAGCTATTGTGAATGGGAGTTCACTCATGATTTGGCTCTCTGTTTGTTATTGGTGTAAAAGAATGCTTGTGATTTTTGCACATTGATTTTGTATCCTGAGACTTTGCTGAAGTTATTTACCAGCTTAAGGAGATTTTGGGCTGAGATGATGGGGGTTTCTAAATATACAATCATGTCATCTGCAAACAGGGACAATTTGACTTCCTCTTTTCCTAATTGAATGCCCTTTATTTCTTTCTCTTGCCTGATTGCCCTGGCCAGAACTTCCAACACTATGTTGAATAGGAGTGGTGAGAGAGGGCATCCCTGTCTTGTGCCAGTTTTCAAAGGGAATGCTTCCAGTTTTTGCCCATTCAGTATGATATTGGCTGTGGGTTTGTCCTAAATAGCTCTTATTACTTTGAGATACGTTCCATCAATACCTAGTTAATTGAGAGTTTTTAGCATGAAGGGCTGTTGAATTTTGTCAAAGGACTTTTCTGCATCTATGGAGATAATCATGTGGCTTTTGTCTTTGGTTCTGTTTATATGATGGATTATGTTTATTGATTTGCATATGTTGAACCAGCTTTGCATCCCAGGGATGAAGCCCCCTTGATCATGGTGGATAAGCCGTGGATTCGACTTGCCAGTATTTTATTGAGGATTTTTGCATCGATGTTCATCAAGGATATTGGTCTAAAATTCTCTTTTTTTGTTGTGTCTCTGCCAGGCTTTGGTATCAGGATGATGATGGCCTCATAAAATGAGTTAGGGAGGATTTCCTCTTTTTCTATTGATTGGAATAGTTTCAGAAGGAATGGTACCAGCTCCTCTTTGTATCTCCAGTAGATTTGGCTGTGAATCCGTCTGGTCCTGGACTTTTTTTGGTTGGTAGGCTATTAATTATGCCTCAATTTCAGAACCTGTTATTGGTCTATTCAGGGATTCAACTTCTTCCTGGTTTAGTCTTGGGAGGGGGTATGTGTCCAGGAAATTATCCATTTCTTCTAGATTTTCTAGTTTATGTGCATAGAGGTGTTTATAGTATTCTCTGATGGTAGTTTGTATTTCTGTGGGATCCATGGTGATATCCCTTTTATCATTTTTTATTGCATCTATTTGATTCTTCTCTCTTTTCTTCTTTATTAGTCTTGCTAGTGGTCTATCAATTTTGTTGATCTTTTCAAAAAACCAACTCCTGGATTCACTGATTATTTGAAGAGTTTTTTGTTTGTTTGTTTGTTTGTTTGTTTCTATCTCCTTCAGTTCTGCTCTGATCTTAGTTATTTCTTGCCTTCTGCTAGCTTTTGAATATGTTTGCTCTTGCTTCTCTAGTTCTTTTAATTGTGATGTTAGGGTGTCAATTTTAGATCTTTCCTGCTTTCTCTTGTGGGCATTTAGTGTTATAAATTTCCCTCTACACACTGCTTTAAATGTGTCCCAGATTGTGGTATATTGTATCTTTGTTCTCATTGGTTTCAGAGAACATCCTTATTTCTGCCTTCATTTCATTACGTACCCAGTAGTCATTCAGGAGCAGGTTGTTCAGTTTACATGTAGTTGAGCGGTTTGAGTGAGTTTCTTAATCCTGAGTTCTAGTTTGATTGCCCTGTGGTCTGAGAGAGAGTTTGTTATAATATCTGTTCTTTTACGTTTGCTGAGGAGTGCTTTACTTTCAACTATGTGGTCAATTTTGGAATAAGTGTGATGTGGTGCTGAGAAGAATGTATATTCTGTTGTTTTGGGGTGGAGAGTTCTGTAGATGTCTATTAGGTCTGCCTGGTATTGAGCTGAGTTCAATTCCTGGATATCCTTGTTAACTTTCTGTCTTATGGATCTGTCTAATATTGACAGTGGCATGTTAAAATCCCCCATTATTATTGTGTGGGAGTCTAAGTCTCTTTGTAGGTGTCTCAGGACTTGCTTTATGAATCTGGGTGCTCCTGTATTGGGTACATAAATATTTAGGATAGTTAGCTCTTCTTCCTGAATTGATCCGTTTACCATTATGTAATGGCCTTGTCTCTTTTGATCTTTATCGGTTTAAAGTCTGTTTTATCAGAGACTAGGATTGCAACCCCTGTTTTTGTTGTTGTTGTTGTTGTTTTGTTTTGTTTTCCATTTGCTTGGCACATCTTCCTCCATCTTTTTATTTTGAGTCTATGTGTGTCTCTGCATGTGAGATGGGTCTCCTGAATACAGCAGACTGATGGGTCTTGACTCTTTATCCAATTTGCCAGTCTGTGTCTTTTAATTGGAGTATTTAGCTCGTTTACATTTAAGGTTAATATTGTTATGTGTGAATTTTATTCTGTTATTGTGATGTTAGCTGGTTATTTTGCCCATTAGTTGACACAGTTTCTTCCTAGTATTGATGGTCTTTAAAATTTGGCATGTTTTTGCAGTGGCAGGTACTGGTTGTTCCTTTCTACGTTCAGTGCTTCCTTCAGGAGCTCTTATAAGGCAGGCCTGGTGGTAACAAAATCTCTTAGCATTTGTTTGTCTGTAAAGTATTTTATTTCTCCATCACTTATGAAGCTTAATTGGCTGGATATGAAATTCTGGGTTGAAAATTCTTTTCCTTAAGAATGTTGAATATTGGCTCCCACTCTCTTCTGGCTTGTAGAGTTTCTGCTGAGAGATCCACTGTTAGTCTGATAGGCTTCCCTTTGTGGGTAACCCAATCTTTCTCTTTTGCTGCCCTTAAGCATTTTTTCCTTCATTTCAACTTTGGTGAATCTGACAATTATGTGTCTTGGAGTTGCTCTTCTCAAGGAGTATCTCTGTGGCATTCTCTGTATTTCCTGAATTTGAATGTTGGCCAGCCTCGCTAGGTTGGGGAAGTTCTCCTGGATGATATCCTGAAGAGTGTTTTCCAACTTGGTTCCATTTTCCCCGTCACTTTCAGGTACACTAATCAGAAGTAGATTTGTTCTTTTCACATAGTCCCATATTTCTTGGAGGCTTTGTTCATTTCTTTTTACTTTTTTTTCTCTAAACTTCTCTTCTTGCTTCATTTCATTCATTTGATCTTCAATCACTGATACTCTTTCTTCCATTTGATACAATCGGCTACTGAAGCTTGTGCATGTGTCACATAGTTCTCATGCCATGGTTTTCAGCTCCATCAGGTCACCTAAGGACTTCTCTACCCTCTTTATTCTAGTTAGCCATTTATCTACTCTTTTTTCAAGGTTTTTAGCTTCTTTGCGATGGGTTCAAACATCTTCATTTAGCTCAGAGAAGTTTGTTATTACCAATCCTCTGAAAACTTCTTCTCTTGACTCATCAAAGTCATTCTCCATCCAGCTTTGTTCTGTTGCCGGTGAGGAGCTCCATTCCTTTGGAAGAGAAGAGGCACTCTGGTTTTTAGAATTTTCAGCTCTTCTGCTCTGGTTTCTCCCCACCTTTATGGTTTTATCTACCTTTGGTCTTTGATGATGGTGACGTACAGATGGGGTTTTGGTGTGGATGTCCTTTCTGTTTGTTAGTTTTCCTTCTAACAGTCAGGACCCTCAGCTGCAGGTCTGTTGGAGTTTGCTAGAGGTCCACTTCAGACCCTGTTTGCCTGGGTATCACCATTGGAGGCTGCAGATCCGCAAATGTTGCTGTCTAATCCTTCCTCTGGAAGCTTCGTCTCAGAGGGGCACCCAGCCTTATGAGGTGTCAGTCATCCCCCTGCTGGGAGGTGCCTCCCAGTTAGGCTACTTGAGGGTCAGGGTGCCACTTGAGAAGGTAGTCTTTCCATTCTCAGATCTCAAACTCCGTGCTGGGAGAACCACTACTCTCTTCAAAGCTGTCAGACAGGGACGTTTAAGTCTGCAGAAGTTTCACTGCCTTTTGTTCAGCTATGCCCTGCCCCTAGAGGTGGAGTCTACCGAGGCAGGCAGGCCTCCTTGAACTGGGGTGGGCTCCACCCAGTTCGAGTTTCAGGCCGCTTTGTTTACCTCCTCAAGCCTCAGCAATGGTGGGTGCCCCTCCCCCAGCCTCACTGCCACCTTGCAGTTCCATCTCAGACTGCTATGCTAGCAGTGAGTGAGGCTCTGTGGGCGTGGGACCCTCTGAGCCAGGCGTGGGATATAATCTCCTGGTGTGCCATTTGCTAAGATCGTTGGAAAAGCGCAGACTTAGGGTGGGAGTGTCCCAATTTTCCAGGTGCCGCCTGTCATGGGTTCCCTTTGTTAGGAAAGGGAATTCCCTGACCCCTTGTGCTTCCTGGGTGAGGTGATGCCCTGTCCTGCTCCATGGGCTGCACCCACTTGTCTGGAAAGCCCCAGTGAGATGAACCCGGTACCACATTTGGAAGTGCAGAAATCACCCATCTTCTGCATCCTTCACGCTGGGAGCTGCAGACTGGAGCTGTTCCTATTCGGCCATGTTGGCGCCACCCCCCTCCAGATGGCCCATTTTTTTAAGCCTTTCTAATGTAGGAGGCATTTTTTTTACAATTCCCATCCATATACCAAAAAGAAATCAAATAGACAACAGAATAAAATAAGTCACCACACATTACCCATTGAAGAGTAAAAAAGAACAACTGCAACATCTGTTCTTTCTCAACAAAGGAGATGGTGAGATGGCTGAATGGCAACACTGTGATGATGAGAACACTGCTGGATTAGCTCTTCCCCAAAAATGGCCCTAATGCCCCACACCTCCCATACTGAGTAGTCCCCTTCCACCTTGAATCTGGGATAGCCTTGTGACCACTTTAACCAACAGAAAGTGGCAGAAGTGATGTGACAATTCCAGACCTAAGCCTCAAGATGATCTGGCAATTTCTTTAGTACTTTGGGGAAACTTGATCTGCCATGTGAGAAGTCTGACTATTATGACAGACAGGCCATATGAAGAGGGAGAGTGACAGGGAAAGGGAGGAGGAGAGGGAGAGACCTTAAGAGAAAGAGAGCCACAGAAAGAGAAAGAGAGGCCTAGTTGTCTCAGTATCCCAGCTGAGCCCAGTTGAGCCCATTTTCCTGCCATCCCTGCCAAGGCAAGGACATGCCAGTGAACCTTCTTGAACGTTCCAGCGCATCAGTCCCCAGCTGCCTACAATGTTAGTAGACAGTACATGGAGTAGGAGGATCATTCACATGGGCCCAATCCACCTAAAGAACTGCTGAGATAATAAAACAGATGTTTTAAGCTACAAAATTTGGGCTAGTTTACGATTCACCAATGGATAACAGAAACAATCATCTGCACTGCTTTGCCTTCATTTCTTTATTTCCCTGTATTCGCCAATTTCTCAAGTAGTTATAGAATTTTGTGTTCGAAATAAATGTAATTCGGTAGAAATTTTGCTTATTTTTATTTTTAAATTTCATTTTAAAATTTGTGGTGGTGGCTGTCTCTAGTGATTTCTACCCACTCCTGTTTTGGGGTTCCCAAAGCCTTCCCAGCAGTGTGTGCTGCTGTGGTCACGGGTTGTCATGTAACTGTTCACAGCTAAACGGATTCCCTTCACTCCCTCTGTTGCACTTGGGAGAGCAACATGAGATGTGAAGGGGGCCAATTTATGTTAACTCTCAGCTGTATGCTAATTATTGACCAAAGCATCCCCACAGATGGCCATAGGAAACATAAATAAGAATGCCTCGATAGCTCAGATTGTGGCATGGTCAGTAAATACTGCAGTGGGGAGCAAGGTTAGTAAATATTGCAATGAGGAAAGTTATGGTGAGCACTTACAAACTAAAAATCCACAATAGCATAAAATTGAAAAAAATTAACTATGCCTTTGAGAAAACATAATCCTCATAGGAAAAAGCACTATATCTAAATCTAATTTTTTCCCAAAAGCTAGCCTTATGAACACACTAATTTACTCCATATATAATGGACATTGTACCTCTCTCAGTTATTAGCTTTCTGACTATTTACTAATTTATCCAACCTACATTTCCTAAGTTCTTTACAAGTGCCAAGCATGGACTGTGCTAGAAATAAATGAGAGACAGAGAGAATTTCAGAATACCTGAAGCAATTTACAGTTTAGTGAGGTAGACAGACAAGTAGATAAGAAATCAAAATGCAGTTGAAATATTATAGTAAGATAGAGCAAAATAAGAAATAAAGGGTACTCTGTGAGAAAGGTAGTGTGAGAGGCTAAGGGAAATTTCCTGCATGAAAGATTCAGATTGAAGCCACGTTGTGAGAGATCCGAGGCCAGGCCTACCATGCTCTGGGCTTCTGTGCACAGCCTCTGCTGGGTTCACCGGCCAGGGCAAATATTGATTGAGCATTGTTTGCAGGTCTCTGGCCTGGGTTCTCAGTGAGTCAGCACTCTGTTAACTCAGTAAGGGTGAATCCCCCACTCACAACATGGGATTTCCCGCCTAGCCAAAGCTCATGCAGTGGCTCAGGAAGAATTGCACTAGTCAGACTGTTCAAACCACAGTTTTTCTAATTTTAGTTTTGCATTTTGACGTAGAAGAGACTCATGTAGTTGCCTTGTTTTGCATAGATCTCCACCCCTGCTGGGACGTCTCTCCTGTATTCAGCAAGTCAATAAACCTTCCTTCCCCTCAGTTCCCGAATGCAGCTCCTTATCATAGCCCTGTTGTACCTTCTGCTCTTACTTTCGATGGCTGTCTTGAGATAAGGTAGCAGCACTGCAGTAGTTTTCCTATGACTGAAACAGTATTTCCTTTTCTCCCCAGTGGGCCTTTCTCATGCCTTTTTTTCATTTATCATATTTTAGAATGTTAATGATGCCATGGGTTCCATACCACCCCTTCCACATGGGGTCATCAGTCATAAGGTCATCACCATGAAGAAGAGAAACGAGGGTCCTCAATTTCACTACAAAAGTATTGGGTACAGCTTCTTCATGAAGTCCTACCTTGGCCTCTTAGCACCGCAAAAGACAGTTTCTTTTTTTGAGAGTCTTGCTCTGCCACCCCGGCTGGAGTGGAGTGGCACAATCTCAGCTCACTGGAACCTCTGCCTCCCCGGCTCAAGCGATTCTCATGCCTCAGTCTCCGAGTAGCTGGGATTACAGGTGCACACCATCACACCAGCTAATTTTTAAAAATTTTTAGTAGAGATGGGGTTTCACCATGTTGGCCAGGCTGCTCTCAAACTCCTGACCTCAAGTGATCTGCCTGCCTCGACCTCCCAAAGTGCTGGGACTACAGGCTTGAGACAGTTTCTTTTAGAGACTAATCTCCTAGGATTATTTTCCACTAGGACGAAACTCAAAATAATGTAGTCCAAAAGTCAAAAAATGATGGCCAGCAGGACAAATTTGATGGGCAGATAGATTTCATTTGGCATTCACAATGTTTTCAAATATTTTGAGTAAGTTACCCACGTATAAAATCTAGGAGATTTCACATAAAAATCTGAAATTCTAGCTTCTAAAACAACAGAGGATGGGACATAATGCAACCCCCATTCCAACTGCAAATCTGCCATCACAGAGTGACAGCCATGCTCGGACACGCGAGCATATGGTCTCCATCTCCCCTTAGCACCCACCCAGCGAACTGCACTCTGCACTCCGAGCCCTTGTAGGTAATCAATTTGCCATCCCTAAATTAGTTCAATTCCCTCACTCGACAGAAAAAACAACTGAGACCCAGGGCTGGGCGCGGTGCCTCACGCCTATAATCCTAGCACTTTGGGAGGTCAAGGAGGGTGGATTGCCTGAGCTCAGGAGTTCAAGACTAGCATGGGCAACACGGTGAAACCCCATCTTGCCTGAGCTCAGGAGTTCAAGACCAGCATGGGCAACACGGTGAAACCCCATCTCTACTTAAAACACAAAAAATTAGCCGGACATGGTGGCCTCCGCCTGTAATCCCAGCTACTCGGGAGACCGAGGCAGGAGAATTGCTTGAACCCGGGAGGCAGAGGTTGCAGTGAGTCTTGATTGCGCCACTGCACTCCAGCCTGGGCAACAGAGTGAGACTCCATCTCAGAAAAAAAAAAAAAAAAAAAAGGAAAGAAACTGACTGAGACCCAGAAATACACTAAGAACTCCCTGGGCTGAGAGTTTATTACTTGTACAACCAAAACCAGATCTTGAACAAACACAGGTCTCTTTGCAGCACTTTTACTTCCAGGTGCTGTCTTCCTCTCTTCTTCACATCTGTGACTAACTGCTCACCATGGTGAACTGCTTCAGGCTCTCGTCCCGGCAAGGAGGGTAGAATGAACAGCATCAAGCTCTATGCAAACAGTAATCAGGACTTAAGTCTTAACGTTTTGCTCTTAAGAGGTTTAATGATTTTGACTTGGTTATATATTTTTTCCTACCCAATACTCCTTTTCTGTGTCACATTGTAATCGGTGGGTAAACACACAGGTGACAAAGCAACAGGCAGATGTTTTCTTGGTCATTTATGTCTGTGTCCGTAGGAAGGTGTGGACTTCCTCCTCACAATGACTTTGAGTTACCTCGATAGTAACTGGAAATACCACTCGAAATGTTATGTCAAAATCACAGATCGATTTTATAAGATAGATGCAGTAGATTTTCATTTCACCCTTGGTCCTGGTGGAGCATGGTTACCAAACATTATTTTACATTGTACACTGATAATCATGAACTTCATTCCAATAAAACCTCCCGTCAGCTTAGGCACTTTTCTAGGTGATGAGATGAAGCTTTATGAATTATTTCTTCTCACTAGCCTGAAACAGTAGTAGAATTCCAAAAGATAGCCTTCCCTCTTATCTCAATATGTTGGTGGGCTGTTCATAATCTTACTCGTACCTCAGGAAGCTAATTAACGGAAAAAAATTGTCTCTTTTATTTTTAATTAATAAGAGGCACATCTCAGCAAAAGCGTGAAAACTTTCAACTGGCTTGGACATTTTATAATCTTTTTCTTCCCCTAAGAGGTGCCCAGGACCTCACAATGAGGTGCATTGTGAGCCTCATGCCAAGGTTAATTTGGCACCTCTGTCGCAAAGAGCATGTGCAGACTCTGACAGGCTTTCAGGGAAGCCACTTCCCCCATGTGCTCTGCTGGTTTCCTCATTGGTGTTCGGGCAGAGGAGGCTGGGCTCCTCCCGGGGAGTGGGGTGCTATGACAGATGAGACTTTCATGCAAGAAAATAAATCCTGCACATTTGATGTACTGCTTTAAACTTAAAGACCTCTTTGGATCCGAAACTGTAAGGTAAGGAGTGCTCAGCCACAATTCTTGAACTTTGAAACTGTGAGTGTAATTTGAGGTCGCTCCTTAAACCTCTTTGTTGTTTAATATGAAACTGTAGCGTGCTGCCTAACCTCCTGCCTTTAGGAATAACAGCTCACTGTCAAACGTGCACGCACAGCTCTGACTTAAAAGGAAAAAACTCATCACTGTTTAAAAAATAAAAAGTTTTCCACAATGAAACAGTCATATAGATATGTTGTACTTTTACACATGTGTGGAAGTGTCCAGGATAGACTGGGGTTTCTCTCTGCTCTCTGTAAATCAGTATGCTTACAAATGGGATCAAATCATCCTTGCCAGTTGAAAGTGGGTCTGGGTGCAGGTCCAATCCCATAGAGAGAAAACACCAGTGCAATTGTAACCAAATGTCAGTCCAGATCTGCAGGTCTTTATCCTGAATGTCGCTTGGTGCTTGCTTAGGCATGGGAGGGGATTAAACTCCGCTGCTGCAACTCTATTGGCACTGCTCTGTAAGATGGGAAAAATCTGTTGGGATCAGGTGTTAGTGTGTACAGGCCAGTTTCCCGTGATTGTGGCAAATTAAATTGGAAAGCTGAAAGTAATTATAGTACAGACTAGGAGCCAGGGATTTATCAGACATAAAAGGAGGTAGAACAAGTTCAACAATATAGAAGGCAATTATTTGTCTAATGTTGTTAACAAAATCCAGTCTTCCAGTAGAAATGTACAGGACCTTCTAATGTTTTTGTTCAAGTTTGATCGGCCTCCAAAGGTGGAATACTCAATGCTTTTAGCTAGCTCATTGACCTGTTTCTAAGAGGGCATCACTGTATAATATTTCTCTCTCACTGGGGAAAATAAGATGTTGAATCTTCTTTCTGTGCCCTAGAGAACTTAAAAGAGAAGATGTAGATGATAATCAAACTGCATCTATTTTCTTAAATCTTTGCCCACACGTTCCTACTCTCCTCCTTTGCTTTTATCAGATATACAGGGACTAAGTTAATTGTTACTTCCCCTGAGATCTCCAAACCCTTACTGTACCCTTTTCACAGAGAGCACCAATCTGCATCCATACTTCCCTCCACGAAAAGCAAATCATATTCTTGCCCCATATCCTTTCTCATCCTTGATAGGGGCTTATACTTCCATGTAAGTCCCCAGGGCATATTCCCATGACACAGGCTCCCTCCTACCCACATACTGAGGTGAACCCCAAAGGACATCCTACCTAAAATCTGAGGGTGCAGCAGTAGTGGAGTCCTGGCCTGAAAATTCTCTCCTCCAGACATTTTCCTTTCCAGAACTAAGTGGCCTCACCTGACTTTAGGTATTCTCATGGCTTTACGCTTTGAACCACATGACTGATTAGCTACGCACAGATTAGGGTAGGTACTCATTCACTGTAAGGATTAGAATGTTGAAGCTACCTTTGTCCTGGAAGGAAGAAAATTTCCCCAACGGGAATGCCATAAGCACTGTTCCAGGGTCTCTGGAACTGAGAGTGGCTCTCTTGAGGATTTTCCTCTTTCTCCTGTCACTCTGTTTCTTGCTAATCTTGGCACACATTTTAAAAACGGCTCTAGCCAAAAGGTGAAGGTTCCTAAGGAAGGGAAGCTAGCGCTGTTTACTTCATGCAGCCAGGACACCCAGGATGTAGGCGTGAGGTATAGCAGTGGGCTTGGATTAGCATTCCAGTGTGCCATCGCCTTACTGAAAGAGTTATTTTTAACTTGACAACATTTCTGCACATCTGCAATCCAAATACAATGTATGTGAGGATAAATATTTAAGCAATGTGTTAGTTTCATTAACCAGACATGACATCAGAGCCATTCTCAGCAATTTCTTTTCTTGTTTTAATAAAATGAAAAGGAATAATAGGGGGGAAACTAAAATATGTTACTTGTGTCAATGTAGAAAAAAATTGCCAGAAAAAAATTTCAAGATTTCTCTGTTTCTTTTACTAAAGGTGACACTTCCTTCATTGAAAGATTCACTCAGGGTCTGGTGGTTTTCATCTTTGACAGTCTGGGGACTTTCCCTCATGGCTGCACTCAGACCCTGATTTCTTAGCAGAGGAATGCTTTGGAGACAGTCCCCAAAAGGTAGACAAAGGCTCTGGAATTATAAACTCGAGGAATAAGATTACTCCTCTTCATTGGTCTTACTGCTATTCCTATTCATTGGTCTATGCTAAGAGTTATTCCTATTCATTAGTCTATGCTAAGAACCAAATCCTGATGAAACCACACCATTACAGAGCTCACATTTAAAGAATATGTCATTTGTCTGTAGAGCTAATAGTTTCCTTTGTTTTTATTAGTTTTACTTTTCATTTTTTATTGAATGAATGAAAGGCTGGCTGAAGAAATAGCTGAAATTAACTATTATGATTTCATGTCCCATTTGAAGAATATTTCATTGTAGAAATTTTCACTAAGACTGGGTGGGAATGCAACTCTACATGAACAAACACGAAGAGATGAAATTAGACCATTTTATTTTAAACAAACCCTAAGACAGTGAGGTAAAAGAGTAATTCTGGTCTGGCACAGTGGCTCACACCTGTAATCCTAGCACTCTGGGAAGCCGACGTGGGCAAATCACCTGAGGTCAGGAGTTTGAGACCAGCCTGATCAACATGATGAAACCCTATCTCTACTAAAAACAAAAAATTTAGCTGGGCATGGTGGTGCATGCCTGTAATTCCAGCTACTCGGGAGGCTGAGGCAGGAGAACTGCTTGAACCTGGGAGGTGGAGGTTGCCGTGAGCTGAGATGGCACCACTGCACTCCAGCCTGGGAGACAGAGCAAGACTCTGTCTCAGAAAAAAAAAAAAAAGAGTAAAGGAGTTAATAATTCTGGGCCTGACTCAGTGGCTCATGCCTGTAATTCCAGGACTTTGGGAGGCCGAGGCAGGCAGGTCATGAGGTCAGGAGATGGAGGCCATCCTGGCTAATGTGGCTAAACCCCGACTCTACTAAAAATACAAAAGTTAGCTGGGCGTAGTGGTGCGTCCCTGTAGTCCCAGCTACTTGGGAGGCTGAGGCAGGAGAATCTCTTGAACCAGGGAGGTGGAGGTTGCAGTGAGCTGAGATTGCACCACTGTACTCCAGCCTGGTGACAGAGTGAGACTCTGTCTCAAAGAAAAAAAAAAAAAAAGAGATAGTTAAAAATTCTGACTTCATTCATCTATAGACAAGACAAAAACTAATGTATATATTCTGTCTTATCTAATGTGGTATACTAGGCAAAATCATGTAAAGTGTTAACTTATTGCCTATATGCCTGGTGTCAACACTTAGAGGACTCACAAAGAATTTACTGGCAATTTCTAGGAGCTTTTTGCAACTCTTATGCACCTGCCTCTCAGATGGTCACAAATGTAGGTCATAAGCACAGCCAAGCAGTACTCATAGCCGTGGAATCACACTGATTTTTAAGTAATAGTAAAATGGGTCAAAGGGAAATAACATTGGGAAATCTCTAAGGATGGAGTAAGAAAATAAGAACATAAGAATATTAAACACATGTAATATTCTTGAATTGATTCTGTAGAAATGCCAGAGGATGGAGAAGTCAAGCCATTTCCTTGAGAATCAATCAGCACGAAACACTTGGAATAAAATGCATGAATAGCGTCCTAGCTTCATGTGTCAGCACTTAGTTCAAGTAGGAGGCTGTCCCCCATTGGGGTCTTTGAATTGCTCTAAGAGGAACTTATGCATACGCTTAAATTGTCTTAAATTGGCAATATTCTAAAATAGATTATTAGAGGAATGGCTTGTAAGACATCCAAAAGAGATGCTAATGGATCCTAGAATTCAGAACAGATTCACTAAAAAGGAAATAATCCATATAGTCATATTGTTTTGTTCTTATGTTACTAACCTGTAGATGGATAGCCTGTTATTTAGTCAAAATTAATTTCATCAAAGCAAATTGGTCAATGTGATAAATTGGTTGCAAATAATTATTTCCCATCATTATATATTCAAGTATGGGTGATCAAACATGGGACAGCTTTATAACACTGTAAGTATCTTTAAATGTTGTTTCATAGTTTTCAGAACCTTTATTTTTGTCATTATGTGTAATGAATTCATCTTCACGTAATTACTTTGTATTGGGAAAAGTCTGAACAACTAAGGAATTGCTTAGAGGATAAGTTAAGGTTTTTAAAATTTTATTTGGTTATTTATTTTATTTATTTTAAGTTCTGGGATACATGTGCAGAATGTGCAGGTTTTTCACATAGGTATACATGTGCCATGGCGGTTTGCTGCACCTATCAACTCATTATCTAGGTTTTAAGCCCCACATGCATTAGGTATTTCTCCTCATGCTATGCCTCCCCTTGCCCCCACCCCATGACAGGCCACAATGTGTGATGTTCCCTTCCCTGTGTCCATGTGTTCTCATTGTTCAACTCCCACTTATGAGTGAGAACATGTGGTGTTTGGTTTTCTGTTCCTGTGTTAGTTTGCTGAGAATGTTGGTTTCTAGCTGTATGCATGTCCCTGTAAAGGACATGAACTCATTCTTTTTTATGGCTGCATAGTATTTCATGGTATATGTGCCACATTTTCTTTATCCAGTCTTATCATTGACGGGCATTTGGGTTGGTTCCAAGTCTTTGCTATTGTGAACAGTGCTGCAATAAACATACGTGTGCATGTGTCTTTATAGTAGAATGATTTATAATCCTTTGGGTATATACCCAGTAATGGGATTGCCAGGCCAAATGGCATTTCTAGTTCTAGATCCTTGAGGAATTGCCACACTGTCTTCCACAGTGGTTGAACTAATTTATACTCCCACCAACAGTGTAAAAGGGACAACTAAGGATTTAATAATAGGGGCAAATTATTTGAAATTGATAGGATGGTTGAACAACAAACTATGATTGTGACACGTACTATTTTAGGCTTTTAATTCATTTATTAAATTTAATTGTATTTATTTAGAGACAGGGTCTTGCTCTGTTTCCCAGGCTGAAGAGCAGTGGCCCAGTCATAGCCCACTGTAACCTGAAATTCCTATACTCAAGTGATCCTCTTGCCTCAGCCTCCAAAGTAGCTGGGAATAAAAGTATCCACCACCACGCCCAGCTAATTTTTGTATTTTTTGTAGACAGGCGGTCATGCTATGTTGCCCAGGCTGGTCTTGAACTCCTGACCTCAACTGTTCCTCCTGCCTCAGCCTCTCAGTGTTGGGATTACAGGTGTGACCACGACCATCCTATTTTAGGAATTTAAAATAACATATGTATTTTACTGGAAAATAATGAATGCAAACCAGAAAACCAATGTTAAACATAATCCTATTCAAGAGGGGCTAGCCAATAACTACACATTAGTGCGTGGTAGGCTTCCATATGCTTTCCCTATGACTACATATTGTCTTTTAACTACCATATGGTAATTGGAAACTGTCATAATTTTAGAGCAATCCATCAACTGTTGGACATTTGCATTCTTTTAATGAATTGCTGAACAGTTAGATTGTTTCAGTTATTCTACATTATAAGCAATGCCTAACAGGAATAATCAGCTAGAAAATAATTAGAAATTAAAAAATCAAACTATTGAGGAAAAGCAATATATGCATAAAAATATATAAGGTGCAAAATGGGTGGCAACTCAGAGCAATTTTGAAAAAATACCTATCAGCATTATTCCCTTTTAACTAGACCGTTGTTTTGAAAAAATTATCTTTTTAACCAAATTGCTTTTTGTCAGATTGCTTTTAGGCAAATTGAATTTGGACAAATTAATGGGAACAATAGTTCAAGGAAATGCAACAGACAAAATACACTTGAACTTCAGTGTGGCATTTTTGTAAATCCTTCAAGGTATCATGGGAGACAAGATGAAGAAATATGGGCCTAGCTAATGCAATTAGGCAGATTAATAATTGGCTGAATGAACATACGTAGAGGGTGCTTATAAGCAACTCGGGTGAGGGGATGTCTGGTGACTTATTAAAAATGTTGTTCTTGGTCCTGTCCTGATAAGCATTTCTATCAGTGTCTTGGATAAATGCATGTTTAGTAAGTTTCTAAATGTAAAGCCAAAAGGAAGAATGCACTTATGTGATGACAGCATCAGAACGAAAACAGATCTTAACAGGTTGGAATAATGAGCTCAAGCTACCTAGACCTAAGTAACAGTGACAAACATAAGATTATTTATTTTGGATCATAATCATAAGTGCACACTCACTGGAAGAACTTGTACTTGTGAAATAAAACTTTAGGATTTTAGCTGATAGTAAATTCCATATGTTATAGACAAAAAAATGCAATGTGATCTTTGTTGACATTCTCCAATTATGTTTGTTCAATGAGTTATTAATCTGCCTAGTTGCATTAGTTCAGCCCATATTCTTAATCTCATCTGCAATGATACCATGAAGGATTTAGAAAATGCCCCACTGAAGTTCAATGTGATCTTTAGTGACATTATTAGAAACACAGAGGAGGAATATAAGATACTTGGCATACTACATGCCAAGCCCTGTGCAAACCATAGCCTGTATCATAGTCCCATCCCCATGTGGCTTTCCTTGCTTTTGAATACATATGTAATCCTTGAGCTACCCTCAGGATCCTGCAGCCCAAATGATCAGCCAATCCAGATGGTGATTCCAACACTTCCCACTCCAAAAGTTCTGTTTATTTAAATGTTACTCAGACATTTGTGGGTAAATATGGAGAAGGTGGTAGTAGTTGGCCTGCCAGGGCAGGAACAATCTTCAAATCTGCACAAGTATTAAGAATAATGATTAGATTTTGTAATGAAGTATGTTTGGACGGATAGGGCTCTCGAGAGACATACAAGAATATAAGAAGAAGAACATTGTCTTCTTATCATAGCAGTTAGTGAGCATGGGTAAGATTCCAGATGGAGGGGAGCAAGCGGTGGAAGTCCAGAAAGACCACTGGCATTCCAGGAGATGGTGTGCTACACACCAATGAACCCAGGCACGAGAGGCTGCAGAAAGCATGAGCATACTCAGATAAGGTTTAAAGACTCAGGAGGGAATGAAAATCAGAGGAGTTGCCTCTTCTGTCTGTCCTGGACAGGACTACATTTATCTGCTTAGTAGAGGTTTCTGCATTCCCTTTTTATTTGTTTCTATGAGGGTCATTTCCTGTGTCTGTGTTCCTTTACACCCATCTGCTCCCGCTGATTATAGGCTGAAGGCTGAGTCTTTAGTCCTATTCTGCAAGCCATTCTCAGCAGGATGTGATTTCCATTGCTCGTATCCTGGTGCAACAGAAAATAAGGCAATACATGGCTGTGACTTAGAGCACAAGTTTAGATTGTGATCCGGGACCTGACACTTGCCAGTTTTGGGAAATGCATTTAACTTTTCTCTCTCTGTTTCCCCATGGGTAAAAATAGAGGTAATAATAGTATCACCTGTCAGGGTTGTTAAGACAATTAAATAAAACAATATGTGGTAAACTACTTAGCACAGCAGCTCAACAATTCAATGAAAATTTTAATTGCTATTGTTGCTGTTTTTAGTTGGCCTCTATGCCAGCTTTCTTCACTCCCTGAAGCCAAGCAAACACCAATATAAAGTAGCACATGATCTTCAGGGCTAGATGCAATTATGAGGACTAGCCAACCATCCCTGTAACAAAAGGTACCACCCAGTCAGCGTCAACACAATTAAGTGAAGGACTAGTGGTGAGTGTCATATTTCACTCGTCTCCTCACTCACGGTTCCAGGAAACACGTTCTCTTTAGTCTCCATCTGTAATCTACTACCTTGGGCATAGAGATTACCTCTTGGGCACATGGGAGCACAATCCTGTTCCTGTTCTGTCACTGCTACACAGACAGAAACTCTTCTTTTCTTGGAATTTTAAGTGAATACTATCATAAGCACCCATGTGCTTGCAATCCAGCTTGACCAATTGTCAACTCATAGCCACCCTCACCCATATTCTCCCACAATGTCCACCACTAGGTTGCTGGTGAAGTGAAACTAAGACATCATCATTTCATTTATATAAATATTCAAGTTTGTATGTCTAATAAAAGGCCCAGGTTTTAGCAGTTCAATTTTTCCTAGGCGTCCATTTTTAATAGATATTTGCCATTTTTTAATAGATATTTGAAACAATTAGGTACGTGCAAAGTGTTCCAGTTCAACAACTGATAAAAGAAAAACTTCAGCTGAATTAAATTTAGAAGAGTTTAATTGAGCAATGAATGATCCCTGAATTGGGGAGCCTCTTGAGCCAGAGTAGGCTCAGAGACTCCAGCGCAGCCATCTGGTGGAAGAAAATCTACGGACAGAAAAAGGAAAGTGATGTAAAGAAAACGGAAGTGAGGGACAGAAACAACCGGATTGTTTACAGCTCAGTGTCTGCCTTATTTGAACAGGGTTCAAACAGTTGGCTACATTTGATTGGCCAAAACTCAGTGACTGGCACAAGGCTATGGCCTGCGCCTGTTTATACCTTCACATGTTATGGATCATGATGTACAGAGGAACCTTTAGGTTGAACTTAAAATATGTAAGGAGGCAGCTTTAGGCTAACCCTCATTTAACATGACTCTTCAGCATCCATTAAAAGGGATGTTTTTGTAATAGACCACATGAAAAACATTGTTACCAATGAAGAGTACTCAGGATCTTTTCACATTTTTACATCTCTAAAATTAGGATGCATTTTACAACTGATAGCAAGTGATAGTTTAATTGACAGTGTTATTTTTCTTTCTTAGTGACACATTATCTAATGGTGCATCTCACAGAGGATGGTGTCTTAGAAGTGAAGAGATGCAATGGTTGAGAAGATAAATGGACACATTCACACATGCACACAAATGTACCTAAAACTACTTGCTTAATTGCCTACATATGCATCTATATGAACTAGAAAATGAACGTAAATTTAAAGTAAAATGAGTACATGAGTTCTGAGAGAGCAAAGTAGATATTTTTGAACATTTTTCTGAAAAAAAAAAAAAACAGATAAAAACCATATAGGTATACTATTCCAACAAAGAGATAAAAACCACACAGGCATTCTATTCTCTTCCAACAGGTACAGCAACATCCCTACCATGGAGGGTAAAGCTTGAGATTCTCAAGATAATGCTGCTTGTCCCTCAATAACATTTCCATAGTCAAACTCTCCTATTCATATAATCGCTGTTGTCTGAACTTATCATCATATCTTTCAGAAGCTTCTTAAAAGGAGGTAACAGAAATGGCAAGAATGAGCAATGTGGTCAGACAGGAAAATACATGTGGTTAATACTACATTTTAAAAAGTGCTAAGTTATATATAAGGGAAACATCTATTCAGTCTACATGTTTGGTGAACATTCTTGGGTTATTTGTGGTTAATGGAAGTAAATTGTCTTCACAGCATTTGTCCCAGAGTTTGGGACCTAAACTTTATCCATCTATTCATCCATCCACTTTTTAAATATATGTGGTTAATAATACATTTTAGGCCGGGCGTGGTAGCTCATGCCTGTAATCCCAGCAGTTTGGGAGGCCGAGTCAGGTGGATCACATGAGGTCAGCGGTTTGAGACCAGCCTGGCCAACATGGTGAAACCCTGTCTCTACTAAAAATACAAAAAATTAGCCGGGTGTGGTGGTAGGTGCCTGTAATCCCAGCTACTTGGGAGGCTGAGGCAGTAGAATCACTTGAACCAGGGAGGCGGAGGTTGCAGTGAGCCGAGATCGCGCCACTGCATCCCACAGCCTGAGTGACAGAGCGTGACTCTGTCTCCAAAAATAAATAAATAGGCTGGGTGCAGTGGCTCACGCCTGTAATCCCAGCACTTTCGGAGGCTGAGGTGGGCAGATCATGAGGTCAGGAGATCGAGACCATCCTGGCTAACACGGTGAAACCCCATCTCTACTAAAAATACAAAAAAAATTAGCCTGGTGTGGTGGCACTTGCCTGTAGTTCCACCTATTCCGGAGGCTGAGGCAGGAGAATGGCGTGAACCCGGGAGGCGGAGCTTGCAGCAAGCCGAGATCACGCCACTGCACTCCAGCCTGGGCGACAGAGCGAGACTCTGTCTCAAAAAAAAAAAAAAAAAAAAATCATTTCTAGGCTATAAATGTAATTTTATATGATAAGTTCTAATCAATGTATTAGTAACATTAAAACAGCAATGCAAAATGAATTCAGAGAAATGTTGGCTATTTCTCCTGAGATCCATGGAGGTGATCTGGAAATTTTCCTCCATTTGTAGATTAGGAAGCATGTCACAGCATTCCCAGAGATTCTGTAAGAAGGCTGGGGTCAAAGGAACGTGTAGACCTTACCACTTGACCTAGTCTCATGTTAGCAGCAGCTTCTCTTTCTTTAGGGACAAGTCAGAGGTCATTTTGTGCCTTGGTTCATTCCAGGTCCCTGTGGTCAAGCATGGATTCTACTGACATGTGCAGCCCAAGAATTTACACTGAGCCCGCTGAATGACATTGACTTAGGACCTTCCCCCTTGAGACTCTCATTAACCAAAAATTATGGCGCCGAGGAGACCCCGGGAGACAGTCAGAGCTTGGAGTCCATTTTATTTTTAGCTTAATGCTTCCCTCTCCTCTCATTTAAGATCAGCCTTTTCTGAATGGCTGCCTCTGAAAGCCAGAAAGCTTTCAGTTGATTAAACAGCATTAGTTCACCTCATTATTGGAAGAAAAATAGGAAAGTCAAAATAAAGATGCATGTTCTCCTATAAGAGAAGAAATTATCCTTGTTAGTAATTCCTCCATTGTCTGAAATAATCCCATTAGGCATTGTCTTTCCATCAAAACTAACCAGCACAAAGCAACAGGCAGGAGAAGGGAGCTTGTGAAAGAAAATATTGCTGTCATTTAGCTGCTCGTCAAAAGAGATAACTTACATGGTCTTACTTCTTAATTAAAGGTACAAGAGTAACCATTAATTCTTGACTATAACAAGATTAAATATTTCTGTATTGTTTTTTCTTATGTTCTGTCCTCATGCAGACAGCCTCCTGCTTGTCTTGCTGCATTTGGTCAAAAGCTTATTTGGGTTTTTTAAATTGTATGCTCCTTCAGAATATGAAAAATGCCACAGAGCCACTCTTTGAAAATGTATTGTACAAATTGCATAAAACATCAAGGGATTCTCGTTTTCTCCAAGTTCAGTCACCACTCAACAAGGGAGCATTAGATAAAACATGATCAAGAAATTCCCTTAAAGAAGAAGCAGGACTTTATCTTTGAGGAATCTGGATTCTGTTGTTGGATGCTTCCTTCATAGGCCCCTGACCCTGAAATGTTCTCCACAGTAACAGGGTCTCCACTTCCTGTGTCCCTCATTCGTTCTCATCATTGTGACGTTTGCAACACAGTTTACAAAACGTTTCTCACAGATGATCTTATTTTATCTTTTCCGTCAGGATGAGCAACGTAAGTAAAAGAGTCAATAGTTTTTGGCCGGGCGCGGTGGCTCACACCTGTAATCCCAGCACTTTGGGAGGCTGAGGTGGGCGGATCACGAAGTCAGGGGATCAAGACCATCCTGGCTAACACGGTGAAAGCCCGTCTCTACTAAAAATACAAAAAAATTAGCTGGACGTGGTGGCAGGCACCTGTAGTCCCAGCTACTCAGGAGGCTGAAGCAGGAGAATGGCGTGAACCCGGGAGGTGGAGGTTGCAGTGAGCCAAGATCGTGCCACTGCATTCCAGCCTGGGTAACAGAGCGAGACTCCATCTCAAAAAACAGATAGATAAATAAATAAATAAATAAATAAATAAAAGAGTCAATAGTTTTTTTAAGTTTGGTAACTGAAGTTCAAAGCAGGCAACTGACTTGTGTGAATTTCAACAAGAACAAGAAATGAAGCCAAGAGTGAAATTGAAATCCGTGAGATTTCTTCAAGGTGAGAAAGAGCATTGCTAAATTTCATCACATGCAGCAAACTGTGAATGCGTTAAAAGGAGTTTTCACCAAGCCCAAAGACAACACAGTTCTGTCAGTTTTCACAGAGAAAAGCCTCAAGTGAAAAGTACTATTGATGCAGAACCCCTGCTGCCAATGTATTCTGTCAAGTTGTGACACCAGAAACTCAACAACAATTGTAAAAACAAAGTAAGTGCGTCTGCTACTAAATCCTTATTTAGTGTAGTGTTGTATGTGACAGTGGAGCAGAAAAAAGAAATGGAAAGAGTGAAAAGAGCCTCCCCGAGCAGGTTCGCTGGATGGAGTGGAAATGCGAGTTGAGAAATGAGTATCTCTTCAGCATTCCTACGTTTTCCCCCTCAGATCCTGAGTGGAAACTGAAAAGCATTCGTGGTTACTTGGATCTAGGAAAATTCTGTTTTATCTCTGATAGGACTAAGACAAAGCAGAAATGAATACCCTCCCGTTTGTACAACCCGGCTTGCCTTCCTTCCTCCCCGCAGAGGAAACATTTGGACGCTTCCCTTCCCGTTGGAAGTTGCCAGCCTCTCTTCAGAGAGGTGAGGGCAGAACTGGTCATTACGGAAAGTGTCGGAGGAACGGTGCCACAGCTTCAGGTTCAGGCAAGTAAGACAGAAGCTGAACTCATTAAGAGGTGTTTGGAACCCGGAGTTTCTTGTTTTCCTGTTGGAGAAACTCCAAACTCTGAGAGTGTCCAAAGTCGATCTGAGAGAGCCTTTCTGACTTGCTCCCTCCTGCTCTGCTATCCACCTGACCACTCAGAGTCTATTTTTTTCTGTCACAGAACACTTGGGCAATGTAGAAAACAATAAAACACAAGTAAAATTCCCTTGTAGTCATATTCCCTTATTAGATGACCTCTGTTTGTATGTCTTTGTAATTCTTCTTCTACTATTTTAACATAATTGATCCCAAACGAAATATAATTTGCACTACTCCTTATTAGCTAAATATATGACAAAGGCATTTCCTCATATTTTAAAAATTCATCATAAACATTGTTTTTATTGGTTGCATACTATTACTATTTCAACTTTTTCATGTACAAAATGTAATAAACTATACCCTAGCAGCTAAACATTTCACTTTCTTGCAGAATTTTTATTTTTCAAAATGCTGATATTATTTTTTGTCCACAAAGTATCTTGGATCTTTTAAGGTATCTTTAAAATTTAAAATAGTTTTAAGATTTCTGTCATTGAAAGAATATGGTTGGCCAGGCACGGTGGCTCAAGCCTGTAATCCCAGCACTTTGGGAGGCCGAGGTAGGAGGATCACTTGAGCCCAGGAGGTTGAGGTTGCAGTGAGCCATATTCTCACCACTGCACACTACACTCCAGCCTGGTTGACAGAATGAGACCCTATCTCCCAAAAACAAGAGAAAGTAATACTGTTTGATACTAGAAAATTTTCTGGAAAGGCTGCATCAATTCAAACTACTGTTAGCAGTGAATGGGGATAAATACCTGACCTCACTCTCACCAACACTGAATTGTATATGTTCTCAAGACTTTACTAAGTTTATAGAGA
This sequence comes from Papio anubis, assembly GCF_008728515.1. Lineage (NCBI taxonomy): Eukaryota > Metazoa > Chordata > Mammalia > Primates > Cercopithecidae > Papio > Papio anubis. Next base: position 12,511,629 of record NC_044990.1, on the reverse strand, counting down.
AAACAGTGTCTCATTTTAACTTGCACCTGCATTATTGAAACCAAATTTTGGGGGGGAGAGGGTATTCATTAGCTTTTTATATTTCGTCCTTGGGAAAACTGTATGTCTCCTTACCTATTTGACCAATGGGGTTGTTACAGCTTTCAAATTAATGAGTGTCAGCTTTAAAAATTCTTTTTAACCTTGTGTGACCTTTTATCTCATGGCAAATAGAGAGGGGGTACAGAGCATGGTGTACTGCCTGCTCCCACAGATTTTTCTTTGTCGCCTGCAGTCTGATAAAGAGAGGGAGGTTTTCTTCCCATAGAACTAGACTGGCTTGTGACCATGGCATGAAAACGGCAGAACATGAAGTTAACGCGCAGGTGTTTGATTTGTGGAGAGTCACAGAGAAAATCAGATGTAACTTGCACCTTCACCAGGCACACACTTCACCTGGGCCTCCAACAAGGCTGTTTGGGCCTCCTTTCCGGTGGTCCTTCCATTACAGCATTTTCAAAACAAAGCAAATTTTTACTTCATCTTTATACAACCTGTAAATTGTCTGTATACAATCACATTAACAAAAGTGTAATGACTCTAAACTGATTGGGAAAGCCAAATAGATAGTTTGGTGGTTGGGCAAGAAATAAATAATCTTTATTTTTTTTTTTTTTGAGACGGAGTCTCACTGTGTCCCCCAGGCTGGAGTGCAGTGGCATGATCTCAGCTCATTGCAAGCTCCGCCTTGCAGGTTCACGCCATTCTCCTGCCTCAGCCTCCTGAGTAGCTGGGACTACAGGCGCCTGCCACCATGCCCGGCTGATTTTTTGTATTTTTTAGTAGAGATGGGGTTTCACCGTGTTAGTCAGGATGGTCTTGATCTCCTGACCTCGTGATCCACCCACCTCAGCCTCCCAGAGTGCTGGGATTACAGGCATGAGCCACCGCACCTGGCTGAAATAAATTACTTTAATGATGACATATTTGTGAACCTATATGTATATTAGAATATAATCATAATTTTCTTTTTTGCCAGGAGATCATATTGCTGGTTCTTCCCCTCCTTCTCCCTTGCCCCTCCATACATAGATACACACAAATGTATACTACCCAGTTGATATGGTTTGGCTGCATCCCCACCAAAATCTCACCTTGAATTGTAACAATCCCCATGTGTCAAGGGCAGGACCAGGTGGAGGTAATTCGATCATGGAGGCGGTTTCTCCCATGCTGTTCTCTTGATAATCAGTGAGTTCTCACGAGATCTGATGGTTTTATAAGCGCGTGGCATTTCCCCAGCAGGCACTCATTCTCTCTCTTGCCACCCTGTGAAGAGGTGCCTTCCGCCATGATTGTAAGTTTCCTGAGGCCTGCCCAGCCCTGCAGAACTGTGAGTCAGTTAAATCTCTTTTCTTAATTACCCAGTTTTGGGCAGCTCTTTATAGCAGCGTGAGAACGGACTCATACATGTAGAGTACCTACACGCACTACAGTTTTTAGGACTAACAAAATTGAGTATGTGTCAGATCTAGACTTGCTTTCTTACTTCCTCTTCCGTTGGCTGGTCTCACAAATCCTGCATTTCTGGTTAACCACCTGGGACGGTAAACTACTGATGTCTGCCTTTGCTTCCAAAGGAGAACCACAGTGAGAGGCAAATCCTCATTATCTCTTGTTCTGTATTCCTGACATTACAGTTTATCCTCCAGTTTAGGTCATTCCACATCACCAAGTTCAGCCCCTATCATAAGTGGCATTTGTTGATGACACTATGAGATCCTATTCTTTGAGTAACGTTCATGGAAGAAATCTAAGGAATAGTGTTGCCAGATATAATATAAGCCACCCAATTAAATGTGAATTTCCAGATAAATAACAAATAATATTTCAGTATAAGTATGCTCCAAATGTCACATGGAATCTATTTACAAAAAGTTATTTGTTGTTTATCTGAAATTTAACTTTATATGTATGTCCTATTATTTTTCTCTGCTATATTTGACAACCCTACCTAGAAAGTGAAGCCATTAGGAATCTAACAGCACAGGCCAGGCACAATGGTTCACACCTATAATCCCAGTACATTGGGAGGCCAAGGCAGGAGGATCACTTGAGGCTAGGAGTTCAAGACCAGCCTGTGCAAAATAGTGAGACTTTGTCTCTACAGAAAATAAAATAAAGAATGTAGCCAGACATGGTGGCTCTCACCTCTATTTCCAGCTACTCAGGAGACTGAGGTGGGAGGATGACTTGAGCCCAGGAGTTCAAGTCTGCAGTGAGCTATAATTGCACCACTTCACTCCAGCCTGGGCAACAGAGCAAGATCTTTTCTCTTGAAAAACAAACAAACCACAGCACAAATCAAATAGTTACTTAGTGTCCTACCTCCCTGACAGTACAGAGAGAACCACTGCCAAATGTTACGATCAAAGGAAACAACTGTACTTCACCAATGGTCTACACCTGATCAGTACCAACAAGGGAAGGTCAAAAGCAAATAAGTCAGAAAAAAACGTAAGATTTGGCAACTTTCCTACTGACGTGGAATTATTGTAGTTAGAGAGGTTTTAACAATTGGAGAAATGTTAACATTTAGAGAAGTTCTAACTGATAGAAATATCTTTTTAAATAGTGAAAAACTATGAGAACTAGCACAGGTAACAGCACTATTTCAGAAAAACAATCTCACTTACTGTTATTGACATAACAAAACATGAATTCAGCTAAGAAAACCCGCACAAGTACAAATCAGTAAAAATAAAAACCATGGTTCTGCTTGGGCTGGGGTGTTGTTGGGAAAGCCCTCATGAGCAGAGCGTAGCTGGCCTGGCCACACCTGCCTACCTGGCCTTTTCTCTCCTCCCTCAATGTTTCTCTAAGAACCTCTCAACTTTTCAAACTCTCTATTCAAACATGGCATTGGCATCTCTGCAATTTAATGAAGACTGTTATCAAAGAATAGCATGTGAAACATATCAGGTATGATTAAGCCCATGAGTAATCAAGATTTAAATCCCTTATTTTGGTTGTAGACGTAGTTTCCCAGCTTGTAGCATTAGACAAAGTTTGAATTTTCTCATAAATGGCATAGTTCGGAGGTAAGGGAGAGACAGTCTGGCTTAGCTCAGAATGTCATTTTCTTGGAGGAAAAACAGCTGCAACTGATGCCCGAAAGATAAATTTTAAAACATAGTTTTCCCCCAAAATAGGAACCTACTGACTTCATTTAGTATGGGTTTTCCCCACGCACCAAGCAAGCAAGCGAGCAAGCAATTCTGTAGCAGATAGCAGCTGGGTGTCTTTCAACTCAATTCAGTTCTGGTGCTATCTGTCTGGAGACAGTGTTAGGTCCCATAGGTTTCGGGCTCAGGCCCACAACTGCTCTGACTTCCAATGCCAATCAAAAGTCCCAGATTGGCTGGGCACAGTGGCTCACACCTGTAATCCCAGCACTTTGGGAGGCCAAGGCGGGTAGATCACAAGGTCAGGAGATCAAGACCATCCTGGCCAACATGGTGAAACTCCATCTCTACTAAAAATACAAAAATTAGCCGGGTGTGATGGTGTATGCCTGTAGTCCCAGCTACTCAGGAAGCTGAGGCAGGAGAGTTGCTTGAACCCGGGAGGCGGAGCTTGCAGTGAGCCGAGATGGTGCCACTGCACTCCAGCCTGGGCAACAGAGCAAGACTCTAAAAAAACAAAACAAAACAAAAAACAAACAAAAAAAAAAACAGGTTGTGGCGTGTGCTTCTGACCAACAGGCTATAAACTGGAGTTCACATACCCACCTTTTTGTGTTACATTAATTTGCTACAGTGGATCACAGAACTCAGGGAAATGCTTTCACCAGTTTATTACAAAGGATATTACAAAAGGACGCAGATGAACAGATGCATAGGGATATGAGGTAAGGGGCAGAAAGCTTCCATGTGCTCCCTGGGCTGGCCACCCTCCAGGAAACTCCACGTGTTCAGCTATCAGGAGGCTCTCCAAACCCTGTCCTCTGTGCATTGTAATGGCAGCTTCATTACGTAGGCAGATTGATGAAATCACTGCCCACTGGTAATCAATTTAACCTCGAGCACCTCTCCTCTTCCCAGAGATTGGGGAGTGGAAGTGAAAGTCCCAATCCTCTCTCTAATCATGCCGTGTAGTCTTTCTGGCGACCAGCCCCCATCCTGAAACTACTTAGGAGCTGCTAGCCGTGGGCTTAGCATACTAAAAGACATCACTTTGAAGATTCTAAGAATTTTAGGAGATGTTTCCAGGAAAGGGGGACAAAGACCAAATATATATTTTGCAATATGACAGTCCCTGGTATCTTCAGCTGGTGAAGGATCATTGGGATGAAAAGTGAAAGGTATGTTGAGAAAAAGATACTCCAGGCTAAGAGTCAGAAACTGTCCCTAAATTGACAAGTGATTTCACTTTTTAAAATTTGAATTTCTCATTTGCCACAAGAGGAAAATACTAACTAATCTGTCTCAGAGGGGTTATGATATTATAGAAACAAAAACACTTTGCAGAGTAAAAGCACCACATAAACAAAACAATCATATTTGTACCCACCCGTGTTCATGGCAGCATTATTCACAATAGCAAAAATGTGGAAGCAACTCAAGTGTCTATCAGTGGATGAATGGATAAACAAATTGTGGTATCTACATACAATGGAATGCTCTTCAGCCTTCAAGAGGAAGAAAATTCTGACAAATGCTACAACATGGCTGAACCTCGAGGACATTATGCTAAGTGAAATAAGCCAGACACAATAGGACCAAATTTGTAGGATTCCACTTAAACAAGGTACCTAGAGTCATCCAGTTTAGAGAGACAGGAAGTAGTATGGTAGTTACCAGGGATTGGAGGAAGGGGCATGGGGAAGTATTATTTAACAGGTACAGTTTGGGATCATGAAAAAGTTCTGGAGATGGCTGATGGTGCTGGTTGCACAACAATGCAAGTGTACTTAAAGCCACTAAACTGTACACTTAAAGATAGTTAAAATAGTGTATTTTATGTAATGTATATTTTGCCACAGTCAAAAAATACACTATACACCATAAAATAGAAAATCTACTTTATAGAAAAACACCCATAATCATCAGAAGTAATGGTAGATTTACTAGTGTAAGTAGTACTATGAATGGGTAGGTTGAAAAAAGCCTTCATATTGATTGAGTTTATGTAGAAGAGTAAATGCAACTAGTCACTGCCTTATAAAGTGAGGAGGCAAGATGGCCTTTGGATAGTTACATCTAAACATTTCGAAGGATGTTAATGATGCTAAAGGAAGTTTATACACCTATGTTATAAGAGTAAGTTAAAGAACTGCATCTATTTCTCTATAGTTCATCCCAAACATGTCCCCAAGTTCAGGAGAAAGCTTAGTATGCTTGCATATTTTCTACACTTTGAACTTTAAATCTGCAGTTTCAGAGACCAGACTAAGTTAAGTCCTCTGCTGCCTGTAATACCTCCTGTGCTTCCAGTGTTCCCTAATGATTTTGTAAGGTCTGTAAGGACAGGGATCCTGTTGACTCCTTCAACACTGAATACACAGTGCCCAGAACAGGGCCTGCCACTTACTAGATGCTCAATAAGTATTTGCTGAATGAATCAGGTGTGGGGGGACAAACGGTGGAATCCCATTTAAAGAACATGTTAGAGCACATAGGCTTTGTGATTCTATCACTCCAGTGGTGGACATGTTCTACCATCTGTACGCTCAAGAGCCTTTCAAGAGCTGCAGGATTCAGGGTGCTCTACGGACAGTACCTGGGGAAGCGGGATCAGGAAAAACTTTGTCCAGCCACAATTGTCCCTTGCAGGTAAGTTCCAGGGATGTCTAGTTTAGATGAACCAGGATTTAAGTATCTGAGGATTCTCTTCTCATTAGAAGTTCACCCCCTTGGGAATATGAGTTTCCATAGAAATTAAATTATTCTGAGGACTTCCTGTGTTACATATCCATAATAAGATTCTCCTGGCAAGTCAGAAAGTCCAGGAATGATCCCAATTTCCATTTGTGGTTTAAGATTATCTGGCAAGTTAGGTCACTCTGACCTATGTCCCTACTAAAGCTGCCACTAATGTCTACATGACCAATGAGGAATGAGAGCTAGACCTAGTTTAACCAGCGTTGATTGGGAGAATCAATTTTTATGAGAAGTGTCCAGATTTTTAATTTTTTACAATATTTGTAAGGCAAACAAAAAATTAAATCTGTGAACCAGAAGCTTACCTGAATATATTAAACATTGTAAAAAGCTTTCAAGTCCTTTAGATATTTCTTAGATTGATCTTCCCTTTCTTTCCTTTCATTCTTTTTCCATTCCATCTTCTTTCCCTCCTCCCTTCTACCCCCTTTCCCTTTCTTCCATCCATATTTATTGAGAAGCTACTATGTCCAATGAATATTTCTAGCACTGTGTATAGAGCAGAGAAAACCAGACTATATCAAATCAGAGTGTAGATTCTGTTGAGGTAGGAGGGAGACGGGTAATAATAAATTTAAAAAATCATTAGAATACATAGTGATAATTGTTATGGAGAAAAATGAAGCCAGAAAGTGGGATAAGGAGCAGGGGAGCTGTTGCCCACTTAAGTAGAAAGGTGGGGAGGACAGCAGGTGCAAAGGCATGTGGCTGGTGTGGACCAGAGTTGTGGCATTGTTAGCTTGCTTAAATTCTTTGCCACTAAGAACCTCTGCTTCTAATATGTTTCCCATTTTCAAGCGTATTCTTGCAAGTTTCTCTGGGGTGAGCTGCAGTATTTCCCCGAGGATTTCAAACCTGCAATGACAGCAACAGTTCTGGGAACCAATTCCAGAACGTCCTTCTGGCTGTTGCTATCCTGTGCTCATATAAAACTTTGCCAACAATTTGCATTTGTGAATTCATTCATTGATGCATTTATTAAATATCTACTATGTTCCCATTACTATATAGAATTCTTCGGAGTCAAAGATGGAAAAGACACAGCCTCTGTTTTCCAAAGGGCTTACATTTAGTACTAAGGAACAAAAATTATCATAAATAGGTGAAATAAAGTGTCTCCGGTTCAATAAAAACATATACAAAGGGAATTAAATGAGTGATCACTCATACCTGGAGAGATTAGGACTGGAATGGACTGGGAGGGGAGAGACTAAAACTAAGAATGCATTAATTTGAGAGCATCACTGTGATCCACAAAGTCACCATTTTTTATGGACTTGCCTGCCATTAAATTTTGATTGTAGTACATTAGCCTCCTGGATTGATGTATTGGAGCTGGTCATAGAAAAATACCATCAATTCTTGGCAATAATTATATTTTTCCTCTGAAGGAACTATTCATTGTCTCAGCTCTCATTTCAGTTGCATAATATTTAGCCAGAATTTTAGTCCATGCAATTCAAAAGAAAAGTTTATTATTGTTGTTTATGCCCATCCACTAAAGAGTAACATTTACATTAGAGTTAACCTCTCACTAATAATTACTTCTGAATTTAGAAAGACATTAGGGATTAGGTCTGCTTGTCCCATTAAAGCCAATTAAAAGAAAGAAGGATTCTTAGCTTGTGTTTCTAAAGCATTCAGATTTGTAAAATGCCATGCAGTTATTTTGTGTATCTAGTTCTTAGCACACCTCCAGGGATGAAGGATGGGACAAGCAGACTCAAAAGAGAGAAATGAGTCACATCATGAGGTGTGGCTTGTCAAGGGCCACGGGGCCAGGCACTGGAGAGACAAGAAGCAGCTAAGTCTGAGGCTGGAGTATTATTCTTTCTATCAAAGCCTCCTTCCATTCAGTCAGCTACAGAAGACCCAGTGCTGTGAGAAAATCAGATAGAAGTATTTTCAAATCTTTCCATATCTGACTAACCAAGGTAAAATCATGAATTAGCCTAACAGCTTCTGCGCCATGGCAGAAGAGTTCACAGAAATGTACCTGTTTTACTTTTTAATAGATTATATTTTAACACTCTTTATCTTACTCCATTTGAGTTTTTGAGATGTGATTCACGTTATATAAAATTCACTCTTTTAAAAAAGTGTACAATTCAGTAGTTTCAGTATATTCCCAACATTGTTAAATCACCACCACTAACAAATTCCAGAGCATTTTCTTTTTCTATTTTATTTATTTATTTATTTATTTATTTATTTATTTATTTATTTATTTTGAGACGGAGTCTTGCTCTGTCACCCAGGCTGGAGTGCAGTGGCATGATCTCGGCTCACTGCAAACTCCGCCTCCCAGGTTCACGCCATTCTCCTGCCTCAGCCTCCCAAGTAGCTGGGACTACAGGTGCCCACCACCACGCCTGGCTATTTTTTTTTTGTAGTTTTAGTAGAGACGGGGTTTCACTGTGTTAGCCAGGATGGTCTCAATCTCCTGACCTCATGATCTTCCCATCTCAGCCTCCCAAAGTGCTGGGATTACAGGTGTGAGCCACTGCGCCCGGCCAGAGCATTTTCATTATCCCCAAGAAGATGCCAGCCCCCATTAGCAGTCAGCCCCCATTCTCCCCTTCCCCAGGCCCTGGCAACCAACAATCTACTTCCTGTCTCTATAGACTTGCCTATTTTTCACATTTCATATCAATGAAATCATATAGTATGTACCCTTTTGTGTTTGGCTTCTTCACAGAGCATAATATTTTCAACTTTCATCCATGTAGTAGCATGTATCAGTACTTCATGCTTTTTTATGTTTGAGTAATACTTTTATTCTACTTGTCAATTCATCATGGATGATGGATATTGGGTTGTTTACTCTTTGGGTTATTATAAACATACAGGCACATGTTTTCATTTGTCTTGTGTACATACTTAGGAATGGAATTGCTGGGTCCTATGGTAACTATGTTTAACTTTTTGAGGAACTTTCCCCAAAGCGGCAGCACCATTTTACATTCTCACTAGCGATGTATGAGGATTCCATTTTTCCTCATGTTCACTAACGCTCGTTATTGTCTGTCTTTTTTATGATAACCATTCTAGTTGCTGTGATGTGGTATCTCATTGTAGTTTTGATTTGCATTTCCTTAATGATTAATGCTGTCGGAAATCTTTTCATGTGTGGGGTGGCCATTTGTGTATGTTATTTAGGGAGATGTCTATTTAAATCATTTGCTCATTTTTAAAAACTGGGTTATTTGTCCCTTTATTGTAGAGTTGTAAGAGTTATTTGCATATTCTGGATGTTAATCCCTTATCAGATAAGTGCCTTACAAATATCTTCCTCAATTTTGTGGTTTATCTTTTCACTTTCTTGATAGTGTCCTCTGCATCACAAAACTTTTAATTTTTATAAAGTCCAATTGATCTTTTTTTCTGTTTTGCTGCTTGTACTTTTGGTGTCATATCTAAGAAACTAGTGCCTCATTGGCCACAAAGATTTATTCCTCTATATTTTGTTCTAAGAGCGTTATAATTTTATTTCCTACATTTAGGTATTTGGTCCATTTTGAGTTAATGTTTGTATATAATATAAACTAGTTTTCCGACTTCATTCTTCTGCAAATGGATATTCAGTTGTCTCAGCATCATTTGTTGAAAAGGCTATTCTTTCCCTCATTGAATGGCGTTGGCATTCTTGTCAAAAATCAATTGACCATAGAGGTATGGGTTTATTTTTGGATTCTGAGTCCTATTCCATTAGTCTATATGTATATCCGTACTGCCACTACCACACTGTTTGATTACTGCAAGTTTATATAATAAGTTTGAGAATAGGGAAGTTTGAGTCTTGTAACTTCGTTCGTCTTCCTCAAGAGTATTTTGGCTATTCTGTATCACTTGAATTTCCCTGTGAATTTTAGGATCTGCCTCTCAATTTTTGCAAAGCACACGTCTCGGAATTTGATAGAGATTACATTAATGAAAGTGGGTCGGGGAATAATTCGAGACAATAACTGTGAGACACCTGTGGGAATCAAAAGTAGTTAATTTTTTAAAATCACAATTTTTTATTAAGAAGAACAGATCTCATATCTAAAATACTATGTTTCTTGCTACACTCCTAACTTTTTAAAACACAATAAGGAAGTTGCTTAGTAAAGCTTTGTGATAAAAGCCAATGTTTTTGGACATGAACAAGCTCAGAATTATCCTTGATATTATCCACCTTGTCTTAGTCCATGAGTGTTGCTGTAACAAACCACCCAAGACTGGGTCATTTAGAAACAACAGAAATTTATTTTTCACAGTTCTCGAGGCCAGAAATTCCAAGATCAAGGTGCCAGTAAGATCAGTGTCTGGTGAGGGCCACTCTCTGCTTTTAAGAAGGGCTTCCCCCAGAGGGGATTGACACTGTGTCCCCACATGGTGGAAAGGCAGAAAAGGGGCTCTGGAACTCACACTAAGCTTTTTATAAGAGGACTTCCTGCATTCACAAGGGCAGAGCCCTTGCGGCGTAATCACCTCCCAATAGGCCCACTTATTAACATCATATTAATTTTGGAGGGACACACACATTCAAATCATAGCATGCACGCCTTCATCTGTGGTACTGCTTCTGTTTTATCCCTCCGGGACCAGTTACTGAATTTGACTTTTACACAAGTTCTTCTTTGAGTAAAGTTTAAGAATTCAATTCTCAGATCCCTCTAAGTTAAAGGGCCAAAAGGCATGTGACCTTAAAAGGTAATGTTTTAAAAACTGGAGTCATGTCACATTCCGGTGTGGGACCAAATAGGCTCTACCGCCAAATAAAGTGTTTGTCACCCTTCATCCCCAGTCAGAAGCAGTTGAGGCTGCAGTTTTGTGTGAGTGTCTGGATTTGGCGCTCAAGTGGCTGAGAGTAATTCCTGTGAGCCAGGAAAAGAAGGGAATATGAAATTTCCCTGGCCAAATGTTTTTAGAAGGTACGACAAATACTAAGAATAAAACTTTAGACAAACTATACTTACAATGACTATTAATTTTTAATTTTTATTAATTGGGCTGGTTTTGGTTTTATTTTTATTGCTTCCAACGGTCTTTAAAGTCAGAGTCACTCACGGCGGTGGAATGTGCTGGCTTCTTTCTATTTGCCTGAGAAAAAGATTTTGTTACCTCTTTACCCTAACTACCAAGGTCAATTTTTTTTTTAAAATTCAGAAGTTAAATTACCAAGCCCTCATCTCTATTTTAAAGTGTTTTGACATCAAGTGTTTTGAGGAAAGGTAATGGATGGAGATAGTCATTAAACTAATATTTATTTTGAACCTATCATGTGACATGCTCTGGCTTAGGGCAGGAGGTATTACAATGAAAACATGCTGACGAGATCCCTTTATGATGTTTATATTCGGTGTAGCCAGAGAAATGACAAACAAGTAAATTATAAACACTAAAAAGGCATATTACATTAAGTGTCTCTAATGAAATACACAAGATGACGTTATGGAAAGTAACTGGGGAAGGTGGGAGGTAGAAGGTGATTAAGACTAGCAGAGAAGGCCTCTCAAAAAGATCATATTTGAGCTTAGACCTGAAAAATGAGAAATGGAAAGCCAAGAAAAGTCGAGAGAAGTGCATTTCAGACTGAGAAAACAACTACGAAGGGCCTTTCACCTAGCACTAAATATGCAATAAATGTGTGTTAGTTAACCTCGGCCAAACCCCCAAACAAACAAAATACAGTAACTACAATTTCGCTAATTATCTGGACTTAGAGTATCAGGATCCTAGATAATTTGTTCAAATTAGGTCCAAGTCTCATTTTAAGAGCATCATAGGCCGGGCACGGAGGCTCACGCTTATAATCCCAGCACTTTGGGAGGCAGGTGATCACCTGAGGTTGGGAGTTCAAGACCAGCCTGACCAATATGGAGAAACCCCATCTCTACTAAAAAAAAATACAAAATTAGCCAGGAATGGTGGTGCATGCTTGTAATCCTAGCTACTGAGGAAGGCTGAGGCAGGAGAATTGCTTGAACCTGGGAGGTGGAGGTTGCGGTGAGCCAAGATCGCACCATTGTACTCCAGCCTGGGCAACAAGAGTGAAACTCCATCTCAAAAAAAGAAAAAAAAGAAAGAAAAAAAGAGCATCATAAAAACTATTGCTAAGACAACGTAAACTCCTTGGTAACTAGCTGTGATTTGGGGCAAGCCACTTCTCTCTTAAATTATAAATTGACAAGATTGAACCAGCTGTTCTTTGATATTTCAAAAGCCCCAAGGACCTCCTTAATACACAGAGAAGGAAACTGAGGCCTAGGCAAGGAGGAAAATTAAGGAGCTGACATCGACTTAGAAACTACTACATGGGAATCCTTTCCATATTATGCCACATTTCATCCTTCCAATATTCAGGACTAAATAGCAGTATTCCTGTATTCCAAACATGAAAAAAAGTAAAGTAACTTACTCAGTCTGCATAGCTGGTAAATGGCAGAGCTACGATTTGACCCCAGACCTGCTGAAACCACTGTACTAGAACCCAAAGTAGTAGATAAGAGCTTGGACTGCAGAGTCTGAGAGACATGGATTCAAAGCCTCTGCTCATCCAGCTAGTGAGCCTCAGCAAGTCAATTAATTTCTCTGAGACTCAGTTTCCACACTGGAAATTAGAGATCATATTGTCTACCTCTTACCTTCCTTAGTTACTTTCCATAATGTCATCTTGTGAATTTTGTTAGAGACATTTAATATAATATGCCTTTTTAGTGTTTATGAAGTACTTGTTTGTCATGTAGGCTTGTTTGTCATGAGGCTGTTGGAAAGATTAAAATAAAACTCAGCTTATAAATATGCTTTTATTTCATTTCTCCAAGGATGCACAGCACATAGAAGCAGACCTTAAGTCTCCCATATCCTAGAACAGAGCACGTATCATTGTCCTATAGGAGATGAGACTATATTAAAAATGAGTATATTCATTCACTGAATACCTGATTATTTAATTGTATATTATTTGATTATATATTGATTGTATATTTATACACTACAATGTAAATATTGAGGAATGAAAATAATAAAGAGAAGCGTCAGCTTATTTTCCACATATATCAGAAAAAGTTTTTAGAACCTATTCTGCCAAACACTAAGGCAGAATTCAATGGGACCAAAACCTTTGCTAGATCTTTCCCACTTACTGTGTCTTGAATACATAATCACATTATGAACAGGGATTCAACAACCTAGATATGTCAAACTCTTTGCTCAAAGTCCTTCAAGATAGTTTCAAACTAATGGGACTGTCATTGTTAGTATTAAGAAAATAGGGTTTAGGTGAGTATTTGAAGAATTTGATCAATTTATGGAGCCAAACTACATGAATCAGTTTAAATATTTTATTTGAGATAGGGAGGAGGCAGGGAGGGGAAGGGGCTGCTGAATGACCTCTGTTGATCTGAACTACCAGACAGTCATCCAGGACAGTGTGCAGCTGGGAAAAAGGCACAGTGAAAGCTGTTTCTTAGCCCTAAATATTAAATACATACTTTTTCTACAACGAATTATAGAAATTACTAGTATGGTTGAGATAAATGTTTTGGGAGATAAAATTTTTTGGAGTCCCATGGGATGTGGATGTAAAGAAAAACATATTTTGAATTTTTGTATGATTCTACCTTTCTTCCAAGGAGATCAAATCCTTTGACGTGCCATCAAACCCTTCTAAGGCAGCTACAGGCAGGGCCCTTTTAAACTGTAGACATCAAAGTTAAGGAGGAACTAGTCCAACGTTAGGAAAATGCAGATACATTTTAAGTTAATTTTTGGAACTGGTGGAAGACTTCCTCAAAGGAACATTTTCTTTTGTATTTTTTATTTTATATTTTAGGTGGGCTGCATACTTCTCTATGTAATTGTTAGGTACAAAAGGAGAACCCACTGTGTATGAAGTAATTTTATCATTAATTTTTGTACCAATGAATTTTTAAATTTCTTATATACTCTTTCAAAAAGATTTATTTAAAAGCTAGCAAATAAAATATTGTATTATATGACACCTTTCACTTTTTAAAAGAATTTGCACGTAACATTTCATTGATTTGAATTTTGCAAGAATGTAATATCTTAACACTCTCCTCCCACCCTTTGGCCAGAGTTTTAGAATAGTTACAGTTGACCTAAATTTCATTTAAAAACAAACTTGTGTGTGATTTCAAAGCTGCAAAATGATGACTTTGATGCCTATGTCTCATCCCTATGGCAAAGCAAAATCCTCTGTGTGACATCACAAATTAGCCAAGAACAGCTTCATCCCCAGAGACACCATGCCTCACTTTTCCTATTGCTGGGGTCTAATAGAACCTAGGCAAGTGCTGAGAAGCCCACAGCCATGATGTGTGGGAATTCGCAGAACTTCCCAGAGTCCTTGGATTCCCTTATACTGAACCCATGAGTGCTTAGTGTCCTCTCCCCCACTTACCTGTGTATATCCTGAGGCAGAATGTTTTTCCCTTTTAGGGGACCGATAGAAAGGTTCAAACAAACAAAAAGAGCAACAGGGTATTTATTTTACCATGTCGCGTTTTAAGATCTTATATGAATACCATGGAGATTATTTTCCTTGGCCAAAAAGGAAAATGAGTTGGGTAACGACTAGTTCTAGTCCAGTGTAATTATTTAATGAAAAAGAATGGAACCTATTTGACAGTCAAAAGCACGCACCTGGGACACGCTCTCTGAGTATGTGCAGCCATCACAGGCTTTACTCTAGAAATTGGACTTAACTGGATTAACTGATTTTGCATTTGCTTTGATAAGCTTTTTGTCCATGTTAAAAACATCACCATCTCTGTGACAACAGCCTGTGTCCCTTATTACTCAGATGTGTTTTCTGGGTCATATTCTCCGGCTAAAATGTCACAGAATTCTCAATTAGTTGCAATAGTTGGCAGAAGGGAAAGAAAAGGGAAATTCCCTTGGTAAATAAGATCCATCCTAAGTGACACCCTGGCTTAAGGAGAAGTTGACCGCCATGGGCATTCCTGTTGGCAAGCTTTCGCACAAAGCAAACAGCCCCAAGAGCAAGTTCTGCCACCCCACTCTAAAGCCACTTGCTTCTATCTTTAAGAGATGGAACTGGGGGCCAACTCTTGCTGTTCACATGGCTAAACAATAATTTTTTTAATGATAAGTTCCTAACACAATAATTCCTTTAGACTTTGGCTGCCCAAATTCTACTATGGGTTGGTTTTGTGAATGTGCTGCCCTCTTTCCTACTCCATAGTTAAAAGAGCACCTGCTTACAATGAGGAAAGTGGTACATCCTTGAGTCCATGATCTGTTTCTGTGTAACAGAACACCCCTCACTTTAGTGGCTTGAAGACACTATTTACTCACAATTCTGTAGGCAAGTGACTCGAGCTGAGCTCAGCTGGGTGAATCCACCTATAGACACATCATCTGGTAGCTTGGCTGTCTGAATTGTCTAAGATGGCCTCACTGATGACAGCTGGTGCTGGCTGTTAGTGAGGCCTTTCTCTGCCTGTGGTTTCGAGTCCTCAAGAAGGCTAAGTGAGGCCTTTGTACATGGAGGTCTCAGGGCCTGCAGGAGGGCCAAAATGAATGCTGTAAGACATCTTGTAATGGAAGCTTGTAGATCGCCCACCTTCACTTCTGTCACATCCTATCAGTCAATTTAAGTCACAATGCCAGCCAAAGGTCAAGGGGAAGGGAAAGAGACTCCCCCTCTTAGTGGGAGGAATGGCAAGGTCACGTTGCAAGAGACTCTTGCATCCATCTTTGGAAGCAATCTACCAAGAGAACTACTACCAAAGTATTTGTAATAAAGCCACGGCAAGATTCTGCCCAGAAAGAAAATTTCCATGTGTTTTAACTTACTATTTCTGACTTGAAAGTTTTGTGCTCTAATGATGCAGATGCAACTCTATCACATGCATATTGTTATATTGGAGCCATCTCCACATTTGAGTGTCATTATTCCTAGAAAAGCCCGTATTTAAGATCTGTCCAGAGAGACTCCCAGGGGAGGGAGTGGAGCATTTCAGGAGATTGCTCTTTGGTGTAGTTATGCTTTTTTGGAACAGAGACTCACCCACAAGTAGTTGCTAGTGGGTTTTTGTTTTGTTTTGTTTAGTCAATTATAGGCTTGGAGTGGAAGAACAGCTGGAAGTAGAAAGCTGTCAGCTCTAGGAACTGACCTCCCTCCCTCTTTCATGGCCCCATGACACCTCTTCAACTCTCTCTGCCTCTCATGATAATCTCTGTTTTTCTCTGTCTCCTCTCTACCAACAAGCTCCTTCTAAACTTCTGTCATCTCTGTATGTGTATGTGAGTGTTGTGTGCCTCCGTGTGTGCACTGTGCAAAGTACCCAACTCATTTTCCTGGCATTCGGGGATCAGGCACCATTCACATCTCTGCCTATGTGAAGTCACCCACAAGGGCCAGGGCTCTTCCTGTTGTAGGTAGCTTTTGCTTACTTGGACTAACTTTGTAATAATTATCTGGATGAACTATTATTTTCTCCATTTTACAGATGAAGAAATTAGGCTAGAAAGATGTTAATGTTGTCCCAAGTCACACACCCAAGAAATGGCCAGACCAGGCCTGAATCCAGTACTGTGGGCCTCTGGATCTCATACTTTTAACCCTCTCTGACTCTCCCACACTGCCTTGTTTTGCACATGGGTGGTCCATTCTTGTCCTTAAAGCTTCTCGACTGTGCAGGTTCAGCTCCCATCCTTTTGTAAAAGGTTGCCAATTGGGAATTTCCCTGCTGTTTCATAATTTTAGTTAAATCCTCAAAACTGAAGCTAACAAGTAGGAAGAGTCCTCAATTTTTTTAAGGAGAACCTGGAGGAGCAGCCAGATATCTCCTAACTGCAGCCCTTGCTAAAAGGTGTTCAAACTGGAGTTTTGAAGCGTAGCCCATCTCCTCATCCAGCCTCTCTCATCAGATGTCTAAAATCTCCTGGGGGAAGCAAGGAGGGCATGGAGAGTTCACTGATGCAAGACAATAGTCTGAGTTAGGAGAGTTGTTGGGGAAGTGTAAGAAGTGTGCAGTGTGAGCTGCTCACCAGCCGCTTAGATCAGGTGAGAGAGGTGCCGGGGGAAGTGAGGATGCCTGCTCCATGGCATACTGGCACCCCTTCACCAGCTGAAAGTATGCTGACCTGCAAAACCAAACTGAACCGGGTGTGCAACAGGAGAGTTCCTGACAAAGAACTTTCTCCAAAGCTAATTTCCTTTATTGTATCTCATGAACAAACTGATCTCAAGTCTATATTTCTCAATTCACATTCCCAAGATAGTCTGGTTGACTCAGCCCTGACTTTATTCTGGGGCACACTATGAGTCTCCAGCCAGCTGTTGCCTTGGCTGCTGGTGCTGAGTGCCCACCCCTAGTCCAGCTGGCTGTGACGAGGACAGGGTCAAATGGAACCAAGGACAAGGCCTGAAGGTCATTCCTTTTGAAGGCGTGGTGGGCAGGACATTTCCCTTATGGAAGCAAAACAGGCAAATGGGCAATGTTCTTTTTGGCATCAGGGACTGCTGAAGATTTCCCCAGGAGGACCCAGAGAAGACAGTCAAGCTCTTTCTAAAAGTCCTCCTCCATCTGTGTGTGTGTGTGTGTGTACGCACTATGTAAAGTACCCAACTCATTTCACTGGTATTAAGAGAATCTCAAGGTACAGCAATGCATTTTGTGTTATACAGGCATGTGTATTTGTGAGAAAGCTGTATGGCTCTCCTTTCCCGAGCAGCTGGAAGCAGTGATCTGTCTCTCACTGGCCTTCAGTGCAGGGTGATTGCTTAATAAATATTTGTTGTGCAATAACTCTGTCCTTGAGTGTGAGTTCACCCTGACCTCTTGCCTCAGTCCAAACCTGGCTTCCTTGATCTCAGCTTTATTTGTTCTGGAGGTTTTTTTGTTTTGTTTTGTTTTGTTTTGTTTCTTTTTTTTCTAAATGTTCCCAGCATTCCTCTGCAGTATCTGGGGATCTCACAGCTCCCACTGTCATCCGGCCTTTGAGGAAACACAGGGCGGTAGACAGAGCAGGAGACGCTGGAGTCAGCCAGATGTTACTAAATCCCATCTGCGCCACTTACTGGCTGGGTGAATCAGGGCAGGTTATTTAAGGGCTCTTGGACGTTTGAGATCAGGAAACTGAATTCCAGAAAATCGAGCAGCTGGATCTTGTAAGCTTCAGCTGATTAACTTGTAAACGGGGCTGCTGGGAGTCACCCCTTGGAATGTTTGCAAGGGTTCAAGAAGAGACAAGTTTCTGCAGGGGGCCTGGAGCACAGGAAGTACCTGATCCTTTTGAGTGACCTGACCCACAGACCCGCAGCCATCCCCTGTTCCTGCCACAGACTCCTCTCCCTGGCCGGAGCTTTGCTCCAGGCCCACCGACTTTCGCTCAAATTCTCTCCGTCACAGAACTTCTCAATCATCTTTCTTAAATTGGCTGCTGAATGCAGCCTTTTCTCTGCATTGCTAATCACACCTCCCTCACTTCAGCATTTGTTAAATCCAGGTGTTTATTTTTTGAGCTCAATTTATTCACATTCCCTGCCTCCCAAGCTTTACCCTCTGGACTGTTATCCTTCTCTCCTAAGTAAACGTCAGAAAAGATTGTGTCAATCACCCGTATCAATCCATTAATTTAGTCATTCATCCAACTACCCTCTTGCCAGTACCCTGTATCAATACAACGTTTTTCAGTAGGGTGATGGGAAAGAAAAGAAGGGAAGGCACAAAGATGAAAAAGACAAATACTATTTTCAAAAAGCCTAGAGTGTAGAATGAGCACCACCATTGGTAGATAATAGTTGTATCTATCATTGTTATGCAATAGTTATAGCTTAAAATTAACACTGAGTCAGTATTTCTTTTTTCTTTTTACATTAGCATGACAAAAATATCACAATCCTGTTCATTTCTATTCCAGTGGTTTGCATGGGACAGGGCAGACCAAATTACACGATCCAGCTGCTCGATTTTCCGGAATTCAGTTTCCTGATCTCGAACAAATGAGAATAATCATCACTATATCACAGGCTTCTTCTGAAAATTAAATGTGAGAAAACAGCCATCCAGCATGGTTCCAGGAGTACAGCAGACACTCAATAAAATATAGGCTTGTTGGGGCTCAGAAAACAATATCCCAAAATGAAGACCTCAGAAGTGGTCTCAGAAGCAAAACTTTTTCTCTGACCTTCTGCCCTCCTGTCTCTCAATCCCATTCTTTCCCAAAGCTAGCCATAGAAACTAGAATCACTCTTCCCCAAGGTGGGTCATAGAAACCCTCATTCCCAAAGCTAGCCATAAAACCTAAAATATGACTCTAAGTTTCCTTCCACCTTTCTGTGTAAAAACTGGCCATAAATAAATTACCTGGGCTGTGTGTGGTGGCTCACACTCATAATCCCAGCACTCTTTGGGAGGCAAAGGTGGGAGGATCATTTGAGCTCAGGAGTTTGAAAGCAGCATGGACAACATGGTGAGACCCTGTCTCTGTTTAAGAAAAAGAAAAGAAATTACCTGACTTACGTTGTTTGACTGTAGGCCATAAGAACTCTATTGCTAGAGAGTCCTGCCCCCATACGCAGAAGGAAGGAATGTATGCTCATAGAGGCCAAGCAGGATCTAGACACACAGGCCTTGCTGGGTTTCCCCACTCAGTCTATCATCATTAGATCATACCCTTTGTGTCTAATCCTATTTCTACATGGCTCTGCATACTTTGTTGAACCTAAGCCTAAAAATGAACAATTCCCCCTGTGTCTTTGGGTCTTCATTCTGAAGGTTCCCGTGTATACACATTAAATAAATGTGTATGCCTTTTCTCCTATTCGTGTGCCTCATGTCAGTGACCTTTGAATCTCAGGGAGGCCAAGAGATCCCTCCCTGCTTCCCTTATATTAGAAAAGAAGTAAAAAAGAAAAACAATTCCTATTCTCCATTTACTATCAGTGTTTTTCCCTCCCTTCACTCCTTGATCTGAGATTGGGATCAGTCCCAACCAGGAGATTCTCATGTACTCCCTTCCTCTTGGTGCCTTAAGAGCTTTCCTCAAATTGTATTTCTGAGCAGGGACATTTACAAGCCTGCATGGAACTGAAGGATCTCCTGTCTGAAGAGTCTCACAAGTAATTGATAGAATGAGATTTATTTGACAAATAACAAAACCATCTGCCAAATTCATGATTACATGGCAGGGGCTCTGGGTCTCCTGTGCTTAGTGAGGGAAGGAAGCGGGTGGTATGTTTTCAGTGAAACACTGAATGGAACCCCAGGCTGGAAGGAGACTGAAGAGGGAAGAAACTGCAGTCCTTGCTGTTTTCCTTAGCTGATTCATAATACATTAACACCCTCATTTATATGGCCTATTGGAAGTTATTTATATTTTAATTATAAGCTATTTGAATATTGCATTTGTATTCTAATTACAGGGTTTAGGGAAAGCTCATTCATTTTCAAGAAAGGATTTTGGTTTAAGGACAAAGATATGGGCAGCTTGCAGATATGGGCAACTTGCAGAAGCTCTGGGCACACCGCAACCTGCTGTGTAGAGATCACAGTGAGAAATGGTGCCTAAGACATATAAATCACTGACACCCTTGTGGGCCTGTTAAGGGAAAACTAGGCAGAAGCACAAGGAGAATATCTTTCTCTATGACCGAAAACAGCAACTCATGGTAGATTGTACACCTGCTTTACGAAGCCAGCAATGTGACCCACCACCCCCAGGCAAATTCCCCTAGAAGGTCTCCTCTCACCCATTGCTCTACCCAATGTCAAGAGAAAAACCTGTTGACAAGTACAATTTAACAAAGTTTCATTGGGCAAAGAATGATTCATGAATCAGGTAGTCCCCACCACCCCTCAACTAACAGATTCAGAGAGACTCCATGTGGTCATGTGGTTGGAAAGGATTTATGAACAGAAAAAGGAAAGTGATGTACAGAAAACGAAAGTGAGGTGCAGAACAGCTGGATTGATTATAGTTTGGCTTTTGCCTTATTTGAACGCATTTTGAACAGTTGGCTGCCTTTGGGCCAAAAGTTGGTGACTGGCCCAGGAGTAAGTGACAGTCTGTTTACACATCCAGTTAGGTTACAGTTCACTACATACAGAGAAACCATTAATCTGAACTTCAAATATGTAAGGAGGCAGCTTTGGGCTAAACATAATTTAACACCAGGGAGACTGGATCATTCCCTTCTTTCTGCTTCCATGGTGGTACCTACTAGGAGAATTTTTCTATATTACAATTACTTACTTACATATCTATTTTCTCAACCAATCAGGACTTCCTTGGAGGCAGGACTTTATTTTCCTGCAGACAATAAACTTCTCAAGGGCAAAGACCACAGCTGTTCTTGTGTAACTTTGAATCATCTGTCTCCTAGACAGCCCTGGCAGATAGCAGATGCTCAAGGCCTGGGATCTGCTCCTCCCTCAGCCCCACATGGCCTTGGTAAAAGTATTCTCATGACTGAATTCCACCCTAATTCTTCTTCAGAGAGGCCTTTCAGCCCATTCGAACTTAAGCGACCTTCTCCTCTTACTCTCCAGCTCTTCATCATCTCACTCTTGTTATGGATTTGCAGCATTGGTCATCATCTGGCAGTATCTTATTTGTCCATTTGTTTCTTATTTCTTCCTTTCTTTTCCCTTACACTGCAAACTACTTGAGAGCAGAAAACTTTTCTCTTTTATTCACTATTTTATCTCCAGCCCCTAGAAAAATACCTGGTTCACAAATATCTGCTGAAAGAATGAATTTATAAATTGAGGTCATTAGATGCCAAAAAAAAAAAATGGTTAGCTAAAAAATGTACATAAGAGAATGAATGAATAAATAAAATGTAACCACAAGTTTGGTTGGAAGTTTAAAACTAACAGCTTTGAACAAAAAAATTATAAACCAAAAATAAAATTCTAAGACCCCTAAGTGACGGACAGGCCCTCCCCTCAGCCAAGAGCATTCCAAAGTTAATCCAAAAAACTAATTCAGGACATACTGGGAAGTGGGGGTCAGACATGCCTCATTATACCTTCCTCCTTTTAGAATTCAGGCACAGATGACCAGCACTAACATTAAAACAGAGAACTCAAGACTGATAGAACAGACTTTTTAAGTCTGAAAAGAAACATTTATAATCTATTCTCTCTGAAGCCTGCTACCTGGAGGCTTCATCTGCATAATAAGAACCTTGGTCTCTACAATCCCTTATCTTAACCCAGACACTCTTTTCTATTGACTTCAGGTCTTTAGATAATAACTCTTTCAACCAATTGCCAATAAGAAAATCTTTGAATCTGCCCATGACCTGGAAGGCTCCCCTCCTTCCAGGTGTCTTATTGGCAATTGGTTGAAAGAGTTATTATCTAAAGACCTGAAATCAATAGAAATGCCATGTTAGTTGAAAGTTGGATCATATGTTGGTCTGCAAGACAGATTGGTGAGCCCTTGAAATGAGTTCCCAATGAGCACAGAGAGAAATCAAAATAATATTGATATTCCAGATCTTTCCAGTGACACAATGGAAACAGCATTCGTCAGAAGGCTATGTGTTAAAATATACCCTGTGGCTGTTTATCCTTCTTAGGACAAGTGGACAAGCTTTGCTCTCATTTACCCCCAAGGCCAGAAGGTAGCACTTTAAGGGTATGGGCCATGGAAATGACTCTTACAGCTTCTAAGATCAAAATAACTTTTTTTTCCTATAATATGGTGGTGGCAATGTGGAGGCCTCTTCCCCTCCTTCAGACCATCTGACTTTGTTGAATGGCTCAGAGTTAAGAACATGGCCAGAGAAGTCCTGCTCTCTCCATTTAAAGCCATGCTTCAGCTTACTAGTCGTAAGACCTTGATTAGCCATTTACCTTCTCTCTATGTCTCAGTGACCCCTCTTTCCAGATGATGACAGTACCTACCACAGAGGTTTGCTGTGGGGATTACATGAAATTATAGTGTCTGGCATGTAAAACACTCCAAATAAAGATGAGTAAGGGTACTATTCATTCCTTCATGGTGCTTTCAGGAGTAGCGTGTTGCTCACAACCTAGATTGAACTCTACTTCCAAAAGGAGGCAAAATCGGAGTTTAGAAAAGATAACACCACTGATATTGTTACATAATAATACTCCAGGCGATTAAAAACAAATCTAAACCCTTAGAGCTCTCAGAGGTCCCTGGAACCAGCTCCCTGGTTGTGTAAGTGGCATAACTGGGACCAAGACTGTGATAATCCAAGCAGGGCAATGGATCCAGGCTCCTGATGACCCAGCCAAGGTTTTTGACAAAGGAATATAAAAGAAGCAATAATGGTTTCTTGCTGTGACTCATTTTTTAAAAGTAGTTTCTGAGTAAAATAGCAAGTATAAGATAAAATAGCAAGTGCAATTATCTCCTATTCTTCTAGAGATACAGGAATAGACTTTTGAGAAAATTATCACCTTAGCCTCCAGTTGAGCTTCAGACTTCGAAACAGGAAGAAGGTTTAGAATTTCAATTTCTTGAATAGTCCCATAATTAGGGTAACCAAACTCCCAGTGTTCCTGGGAGAGTCACAGTTTACGCCTATTGCCCTGGTGTCCCATCGCATTCACACTCCATTTCACTCTCCAAAGTATCCGGGTTTGGATAATGAATTTTACGCGTTCCCTACTCAAAATGCAATTACAGCAAGAGTCATGGTGAGAAAAGCTGCTGAGCCTCCATGTTTCTCCTTTCTAGGAGAGCAGGGACAAAACCTGTTTCTTGTGTTCTTTAAAATAGAGGACTAAAGAGAAAGCAAGTGTCAGGGGCTACAAAAATCATCACAATCAGCCTTACTACCATATACTGAGCATTTACTATATTTACTGTGAGTGATGATCTCTGCTAAGTTCTGCTAAGTGCTTTTTTTTTTTTTCTTTTTTTGAGATGGAGTCTCGCTCTGTCGCCCAGGCTGGAGTGCAGTGGTGCAATCTCGGCTCACTGCAAGCTCTGCCTCCTGGGTTCATGCCATTCTCCTGCCTCAGCCTCCCAACTAGCTGGGACTACTTGCACCCACCAGCACGCCCAGCTACTTTTTTGTATTTTTAGTAGAGATGGGTTTCGCCATGTCAGCCAGGATGGTCTCCATCTCCTGACCTCGTGATCCACCAGCCTTGGCCTCCCAAAGCGCTGGGATTATAGGTGTGAGCCACCATGCCCAACCTGCTAAGTGTTTTTATATCCATTTTCTCACAACTCTGTGAGGTAGGTATTTAGTTTCCATTTATTAAGGAAACTAAATCAAGGATATAGAGCAGTACATTGTAGAAACCAGGATTTTAAGCCCGGGCAGTCTGGTGCCGTGGTCAGTGTGCTGCTCTGCTGTGCTGTTCTTTTGAACATCCTGTACATGAAGTGGAGGGTCCACAGAGTGGGCACTTTAAAAGGTTCCTCTGAGCCTAGGGAAGCATTTTCTAAAGCAAAGGCAAGAACTGGGTTTACTTTGTAAGTGATCCATATCCACTTTGTTTGGTTCTTTGATATATGGTTTAAAAATGCTTTTAAAAAGACCTGAATGAGTCTCAAATGTTCCCCTTTGGTAGTATCTCCAAAGAAGAGCTGGTGTACAGCTGCCTCTTCCCTGCCCTTTACTGCTGATCTCCCACTGCCAGGCATCTGCAGGGGACATTCTGGGGAAATGACAGAGCCAGAGCCTTTGCAGCCAACACAGAGCATGTCCTCTGGTTCGCCACCTCTATCCACCCTTCATTTGCAGCAACACCACTTTCCCTGGAGGCCAATGAATGTTGTTTTTCTCTCTGTCAGTGGGGTAATTCAACCAAGCAAGAGAGAAATAGGAGAAGAAAAGTGTGTGTGTGTGTGTGTCTGTGTGTGTGTGGCGGCGGGGGAGTGCGGTGTTTATCAAAAAGCAACAGTAATTTAAATAATTCAGTTCTGGTACAACATAGAAGCAGTGTGGTGACCTCTCAAGGCTCCTTTCAGGATTTTGGATGTAAGAAAGAAGAATTTTGATGACAAAAAATGACTTTGAGGTATCGATTCAAATCTAATAACTTCTGCAAAAAAAAAAAAAAATAGCTTGGAAATAAAAACTCTTTTAGATGTCTATTTATTTTGTAAATCAAACTTTGAAAACACCCTGGGTCTATGGGTTTAGAAACGGTTCCGAAGTTCTGGGAAGCACCCACTGATGACAATGAGAAATATTCTATGCATTTACTGAACATCTTCTCCTATTGGATCATGAAGGCATACTTTAACTGTGAGGTAATGAGGCTGGGTAAGTCAATAATTCATGGGGTGATCTGTTCCTTAAAGGAGTTCTGACATGCCTTTGGCAAAAGCTTTCAGATGCTATGGATGGATGCCACTCAGAATTCTTAGCTCAGGGATATAAATCAGGTTGTAGCATGAATAAGGCACGTAAGAAATCTCTGTTATAAGGTAAGAGAAAAATGAGATTATTTAAACAATCCATGTTTATATGATGGCCATCTTTTAACAAAAATTCTTTTCAATACATTAAAAATGATCATTGAGTCATCAAATGTAGTTCTGTCCTCTCATAGACAAAAGAGTAGTGTTTAGACTCTCTAAAGAATCCATTGGACTGAAAGATAAAAACAAATGTGGTCTTGTTGTCATCTCTGTGGCCTTCTGAAAGCCCAGTGTACAGAGGTCACACAGGGAGACCTAGGAGGGTGGTCAGGAGGGAATATGAGCCCTCCACTATGCCTACTCATTTAATAACACTGCCCTGGGCAGACAGGCAAGACTGGGGGTGCTGTTTGCAGATTCACATCACCCTCTCCCTGTGACCTTAGAAACCATGCTAAATTCTTCTATTCTGCAATTGCCTTTCACATAAAATTGTTGAATAGAAAAACTTGGAACGAGCCTGAGAGGAAAGTACATAATAACATCTGCCTTTTACTTTTTAAACATTATTCAGACTATGCAATCAAATATAACCTAGTTGTTATGTGCACTGATTACATTTTAAGAGTTATGCCAATCATTCATGTAGAGCTAAACACAAAAAAGGAAGCTGCAGATGCAATCTATGAAGGACATTTAGCAGCAAATGTGCATTTTCTTCCACTTTTTTCCTGCAATTTAATATCCACTCAACTGGATAATGATTAAGTATATATGTATATCTTTAGAGGCCAGTATATGTTGTTTCTTTGTGTTAGGTACACCTGGAGTCAATCTTGTGACTAAGGCAGAGGGGAGATGATCTACGATTCCATTTACAAGAATCTAATATGAGACTCTAGCATTCATCTAGAACTTCCATTTATGTACCATAAAAAAGAGGATATCAAGTGAATAAAGGAAATCATCAAATCTTTTCTTAGCACTAGGCAGCATTTGGATGACAAGAGGAATTTAGAAGGGGAGGACTTTCTAAGTGCCCATAAGGGTCAGACACAGTAAGTGGCATGCTGAATACTACAGCCAATATTATCAAGCACTTTTTATCATTATTGTTATTTACAACATACACCTCTTAGTACGAATTAAATAAATTTTTGGAGAATTTCAAGATAAGTCCATTGCACAAAATGAAAAATAACAGCCTGGTCTAGTGACACTTGTGCCCTTTTGAAGTGATAGCACTGACATTTTCTAGCACTAATGCTATGTTTATTCAGGTACTGGGTTATCATTTCATTGATCATTATTCAGTTCCATGAATGATCACTTTGCTCTTGAAAGAAGTTATGTCTTACTTATTGCCTCTTAAATATAAATGAAAAAAAAAAATATAGAACATCATGACATAGTGATCAATCTGTAGAAAAACAATGAGACTTTATCCTTATAGGAAAGTAGGTAGCCAATCGATTTATTTCCCTCTGAAATACATTTTTCTAGCAGAGTAAAACCCACAAATAAGAAGATTAGAAAATAAAATATATACCAGTGAAGAGAAATGGTCAAGTTTGGTGATAATTTTGTGAATATCTTTTTTCTACAAAAACACCAAAAGCTTTTGTTCCCACTTTGATTCCAACCCATTTTCTGAACTTAAAGGATACTTTGGAGCAAAATCCCTTGAATACACCCAAGCTGATATAAAGACATGTAGGTACAATATAGACATAGTGGACAGGAAGCTGGCTTACCAATGATTTTCTGAATATGATTCACGGTCACTTTATAATTTATATCAAACTATAATTATGTAATTCTGGAAGAATACCATAGACTCATTCACAAGGTTCTACATAAAATATCTGGTCAAAGTAGTGCTGAATATTGGTGATGAATTGACTCACTAGGCTAGAATATACCGGAACATTTTCCATAGGGAGCAAGCAAGAGGAATGGCTCAGGAAACGTGATTTTATGAGACCTCAAGAGTTCATGTCTTAGCCTATCCTCAATTATTCATATGTGTTCTTTGGCTTTAAGTAAGTTGCCTACAGTGTGTTGAGTATATGAATTAACTACAGATAGATAGTATCATTATCAACTTGTATCATTGAGCACCATTTGCTAAATAAAGCTAGTAAATACAAAGTAATGATTCCATTAAATGGCAAAAACTGGCTTCCTTCCACAACACTACAATCAGGAATTTTTATTGTGACCATTACCTAATAAACTCTATTTAAATTTTTATGATGGGTGATTTTCTTCTTATTTCAAATTTAGTGGAAGTGTGTTACCATGAAGCATTCTTTCTTCCCACTATTGTAACCAGAATTTTTAACACAAATTACTTTTATGTGCTCACCAGATATCATGAAAACATTTTAACCTGATCTCTGAATATGGTATTTTGAACACTGGAAGCTTTTGTATTTACATAGATATTTTAAGAAAGAAAGTAAAAAATCATAGCATATATTAATAACATCTTGTTGTACTCCAGAAATCTAAAATTTCAATTAATCAAATTCAACAAGTATAACTATCACAGACATCTGATTAAAATAAACACAAATCTTCTAGGTTATTCCCTAGTTTCAGCGCGTTTGAGCCCAAAGCTCATAACTGCATTCGCATGTCTTGTACTATGAGGTATAGGCATCAGTATTACAACCTGGAATACTCAGCACTCCCGTAATCACCAAGATGAAACCATATCTCTTACACATGATTTACCAATGTAAGAACATGAAGAGGCTATCCTAAGTGCTTTTAGAAAAGAAAATGGAAATCGTACTCTTAAATATCTACCTGATTTGATAAATACTCCAGATAAGTTTGGTTTTAATTCAGAACAATGCCTGATTATTTTGAGAACTGGATAAATGGTTTTAGATAGATGGGTGTCAACCTGCCATTTCTTCAGAAGGAAGGAGGGGAACATATTTTGGAAGATCACTAAAAGTACATGTAGTGTTATAAATCCTTAGTTATTTTATTAGTCAAAGATTATTGTGTAAGAAAGAGGCTACCAAGTAAGTCTTGTTGTAAGCTCATAAAACAGTGTGATTTATTTAACAGTTTCCAGGGCTGGACAGAGCACTGATTATTTCCACTAATATATAATACACACTGGGCTGACAGCGGAACTTGGGATCTAATTTACAAAGACTGAGCTTTTTTTTTTTAAATGCAGGCTCATATCTCAAAGGGATTCATAATGAATGCCAATGAGTTAATTACTGCTTAAGAAGATCTGAATCTTTCTACCTCAGTAACTATACCAGTAAGACAAGGATGGGAAACGTGTTAGAGGAGAAATAAATGTCTTTCTTACATCTACCACATAATGGCCAAGGAGGTGATGAGGGAAGGTGAAGGAGGATTAGGATGGTGGGACTCACTGACTCTCAGTACTGAAGGTCTACAAGAAAACTTGTGTTTCAGTAGGTAGCTCTACTGGCTAGCGCATATCCAGCACTACGAAGAGGAAGATACAATTCCACAGACTTGGGTCTTTAAAAAATTCTTCTTCTTCGTTTAACTTTTCCTACCCATAACTCTTGGATAAAACAAAATTAGCAAGTCAAAGTGGGTATAGGTCACTAGGGACTTGGTGAAATGTGGTTCAGAGCCTAATATTGCATGTTGGAGAGTGGCTACGTTGAATCTCTGCAAGCAAGGTATGTAATCTACACCTCTGAAGGGAAAATCAGTATGTGGTGGTGGCAGCAGGCCAATTTGGAAGAAGTATCAGCAAATTAACTTTTCCCTAGGCTTTCAAGAAAAGCTTTCCTAGGGGCTAGGAAAGTGGTGAAGAGGTAGGAAAGCTGGCCAAAAGAGGGTCTCAGGGGCCTCATTAAAATAGGCAGAGGGAAAGGAGTGTCTGAAGATGCAAAAAAATGAGAGGAGCTGGGACCTGGTGGCTAATGAGGGAGGGACGCAGGGACCAGGAATTTGCAATCTGGATCAGCAGCTGCTTTGCTGAGTCGCTCTGGGAAACACTGCATTTTTCTATTCCTCTGGCACTTTGCTTACTTCATAGGGCGACTGTGAGAAACAGACCATAAAAGCAAGCTTAAAGACTTTTGTAAATATACAAAAATTAGTAAATGTGCAAGAATAACAAGGACTATCGGAACATATTATGTAAATTATATCAGATTCAATAAAAGGCTTTCATTTGCCTTTGACGTGCATTTTATTTTTTTATATTCATAAACCAAATGATATTGAGTTTGTATTACTCATCTAGAAAACTGCAAACCTGAGATTTTTGCCACATTAGAAGTAAATTAAATATTTACAACCTGAGATAGTGTTTCAGATAGAAAGGGGTCAGGGAAAGAGGCAATGAGACAGTATTGATTTTTTGCCCAACAATTCCTTGGCTCTTGACAGTTCAAAAAACGATGTTAAAATTCAGCAGTATTTCTTTTCTGTTTGCTTTATATTCTTACACATCTAAAGACACCAGCTTATAGGTTATATGCTTATAACAAGGAATGCCATATTCATGCATAATTCTCACATTTATCTCTTACTTAATTTAAAATAGATTTAATCTCAAAACTTAGTGTTTTTTCTAGAACACATGCATATTAGTTTCTAGACAAAGTGAAAGCCCAGTAAAAAATCCTTATGAATCATTTGAATATTTATGTTAAGGCCAAGCCACAAATTTGGCTCTATCTAGAAATCTCCAACAAACAAGCTAGAATCTAAAAGACATCTGGCTGGCAGCATTGTATTCACTTCTAAAGAAGACAACACATAAGAGAAGCTCTTGGCAATTTTATTATTAGTTGAAATGGAGACACACCTAGAGCCCTCTTCTAGAACAATCTAAGTAATAGTGTCCAGTAATTTCCAGTTAAAGTGCTATTTGTTGATTTACTAATGAGCTGACATTATTGTTGTCTTACCAATGAAGTATAGTTAAAAGTGAAATCAGGACTTCTAAACGTAATTTCTGCTTTCCTATGGTGTTTGGCCCGTGGAGTTGGGGTAGCCTCATGTAGAAGAGGAGTTGAACTGGGGACCTGGCCTACAACCCAGGACATACAAGAAGTAGAGCTGTCTATTTATGCAGCTAACACCCAGGCCTCTGCCTTCACAGACAATCAAGCTCAACATGGCTAAGAAGCTGCTGGGGCCCTCTTTTAAAAAAGATCCCACAGTAATAGTAATCAACATAACTGCCATCTGCTACTAACCATTGGCACTGAGCAAATATCATCTCATATAACCCTCACTACCATCATAGCTATTTCCATTTCCAGTTGACAGAGAATGAAACTCAGGGTTGGAACTCTGGTGAAGAGTGATGCAACTTTCCCAAGATCAAAAGCCAGTAGGAAGCTGATCTGGGATTTGAATGCAGGTCTATCTGATTGAAAAGTCTGTTCATCCCCTACAATGCAGTGCCTCCCTGGGGCAGATGAATGCTCAGCCACCTCAGTCATTCCCATCTGCTGTGCCATGGAGGTTCAGGTGCCTGTTATAGTGAAAGAAAGAGTTTATCAGGTGTACCTTCTTCTTAGCCTTCCTACTTCAGTCCTTCAAAAAGATTTGATTTCTCTAAGGTGTCTTTTGTTTATACAGAATGGATTGAGTTTTGTCAAATTCAATTCTGATTATGTGAGATTCCTACTGAGCGAAGCCAAAGCTAGTTATTTTAATGCCTATTAGAATAGGTTCCTTACAATGTAATTCTAAGGAAAAGAAGGACCCATTCTGACTCGTACCCATACCCCAACTTGAATTTTGATGTTGGTCGCAAGAGTTCTTTCTGATCTGGAGGGAACAGACATGACTGGATGAAAAGTGACTAGGCTAGTTATTAATACTAATGAATAAATTAATTAGTACCAGGTACAGAGAAGAAAGAATAGAGACATGGGCATCCCTAGTTCAATTTCTGGGATAAATAAAAGAAAAATATTAGAAGTATATGTGTTCATGATGCATGTGGTGTGTGTGTGTGTGTTTTACAAGAGAGAGACTCCAGGAATGAGAAAAGATATATTTATCCAAACTCATTACCTTGTTGAACTGAAAGATGACTGTCTTAGAAATAGCCTAAAATTAGGTTGCAGTGAGCCAAGATCGCGCCACTGCACTCCAGCCTGGTGACAGAGCAAGACTCCATCTCCAAAAAAAAAAAAAGCCTAAAATTATGTAAAATAAATCTAGGCTGATTTACACTATGGTAGTGGGACTTTGTCCAATAGCTTCCATGTTCATCTCACTACTGTGGTTGCTGTACGTCAGAAAAGGCAGGAGCCCCATGGTGCAGCCCTGGAGGATGGGCCATAAATGACACATGTACATAAATTAAGGGCTAGGCCAATGGGCAGGCTTGGGTGCTCACATTCAGAAAGGACCACTGTGGCCTCTCCACCTTTTGGACCATGTCCATGGACATGAAGGACAATCTCAACCTATCTTGAGGCAGAAAAGACTATATATATATATATATTTTGAGATGGAGTCTAGCTCTGTCACCCAGGCTAGAATGTAGTGACACAATCTCAGCTCACTGCAACCTCCATCTCCCAGGTTCAAGCGATTCTCCTGGCTCAGCCTCCTGAGTAGTTGAACTTACAGGTGCCCGCCACCGTGCCTGGCCAATTTTTCTATTTTCAGTAGAGACGGGGTTTCACCATCTTGGTCAGGTTGTTCTTGAACTCCTGACCTGGTGATCCACCCACCTCGGCCTCGCGAAGTGCTGGGATTACAGACATGAGTCACCGCGCCCACCCAAGGACATAATACATATGTTATAGCATAGATGTACCTATCTACAAGTGGAGAGACTAATCCTACCTGGATGTTGAAGACAGTTACCTTACAATACAGTACTATGCTACATACATAGTAAATACTTACATAATGTTTGCTAACGAAAGAATAAATAAATGCCCTTTATCATTCAAAATATCACCAATTCTGCTACTTGGAAAAGTCAATGCCAAGCTAACACTGTCTAGATTTAGGCAGAAAATATACAATAAAATATTAGTGTTTGTGATTAAAAGTTGGTTTAATGATCTGAAAATGATAAAGGGAACAAGGATTGATGAAGGTTGAAGCAAGTTTATTCTATTTCCTTTATCAGAACCAATTTTGTAACTATACTATTCAAAGTTTTATTGATTTGTTAGTCCTGATGGCCATAATTTTTTTTTTTTTGCTAGGACAGGACAAATCTTGTCATTTACAAATAGGCAAACATAATCAAAACTGTAGACTTCTCAACATGGACCCACAGACAGGTGAGCCTCCATATTCCAGATTTGTGATTCTCAGTTTGGGATATGTGTTAGATTAATTCATACTCTTTCTTACAGTAATGACAATGCTCAGCCAGCTGTCATATAGCACCACTGGCAAAGATGAGGAAGGGGAGTGGATGACATGTTTCTTAGTTTGGCTTCCTAGAGTAGGTAAAGATTATATAATCCCACTCACAGAAAAATACTTTCCTATACTTTCTAAAATGAGAAAGTCACTTGCAGTAACAGCTTTCTCTGGAGATGCATGTAATAACAGCTTTATTTTCTTTATTTTGCTTATTTTTATTGATTTGGTTTTCATTTTATTAGATAGATGGATTAGAGAGATAAGGTAGGTGAAGATTTCACCAACTATTTTCTTAAATATTGGAAGTTCAGCCCATGCATTGGTCATTATGCATCATTGTCTTTTCTATGATTAGATTCATGTATAGCTAAATGTAAGGTAGAAATAATAGAATGGTTTGAGAGATGGGGGTCAAGTGTGAGGTACTGAAGGAAAACAAGATATGTTTATCTGAGAGGATGAAAAGATTAGATAGTTCGACTTTGTCCTTAATCTCCCATTCCTCCCTTTCTCCTCCTCTGTCTTTGGAGTGGTCACAACTATTTCTGAAATAGCTACTCTGTGTGTGTATATATGCACGTGTGCAGGTGTGTGTGTGTGTGTGTGTTTCTGATGTAGCTATGGTCAATCCATAGACAATGCCAAGAGTCTCTCATATAAAAGTTTTATATTTACATTCATGAGAGGCAGAATAAAAGGCCAAGTCAGAGCAGAATAACTTTAAATTGGATTTTCTTAGTGACTCTGAAAGAAATATACATTTAAGAATTCTTTTGTTAGGAGGCCGAGGCACACGGATCATTAGGTCAGGAGATGAGACCATCCTAGCCAACATGGTGAAACCTCATCTCTACTAAAAATACAAAAATTAGCTGGGTATGGTGGCATGCCCTGTAGTCCCAGCTACTCAGGAGGCTGAGGCAGGAGAAGTGCTTGAACCCAGGAGGTGGAGGTTGCAGTGAGATGAGATCTCGTCACTGCACTCTAGTCTGGTGACAGAGCAAGACTCCTTCTCAAAAAAGATAAAAATAAAAATAAAATAAAGGTACCACTAGGTAAATGAAGTTACTTTCTAACCAAGAGAATTAACCTAATGTCTAAATGTGCTCTTAGACACTATTGTCGATTTTCTGTGGAAGGCCAGATACACAGGTTTTTGACTACTTTTTTTTTTTTTTTTTTTGAGACCCAGAGTCTAGCTCTATCACCAGGCACAAGTGTGATAGTGCAATCTCAGCTTACTGCAACATCGCCCTCCCAGTTCAGCGATTCTTCTGCCTCCCTTCCCAAACGCTGGGACTACAGCGTCTTCACCACATAGCTAATTTTCGCTGTTCAAACCAAGACTGGATTTCACTATGTTGGCAGGATGGTCTCAATCTCCTGACCTCGTGATCTGCCCACCTCGACCTCCCAAAGTGCTGGGATTACAGGTGTGAGCCACCACACCTGGCCTTGACTACTTCTTAGAGTACTGCCAAGGTCATCCTTGTGGTTCAGGACAGGCTGGGCTTCTACCTCTGCCCTTGTCTCTGAGAAGATGAGTTCTCATTTGTTTCTCAAGCATGAAGAGACTAAAATGTCTCTGACCCTACCCCTCCTCCGCTCACTCTTGTGCCCAGCCTTGCTCCGACCTGATTCTCAGAAAAGGCTCTGCTCTGCCCCTCAGAAGGGACAGGAAGCAAAAGAACTGCCACTGCTGCCCTCAGGATGGCATGTGGGAGGGACTCCTCCTCCCACTGCTTCCGAGGTGCCCCAGCCAAACAGGATGCCATCCTCCTTGTACAGATTCTGATAGCTCGTAGTTGCTCTGCATGGAAGGAAGTAACACTTTTAGGCACGGACTCCTTGAGCATATTATGAGGGGAGGCAGCTGCAGTGAGGTGGGAAGAACAACTAGTCAGTCACCCACACCTGACACCTGACCAGCTGGGTGGCCTTGGGCAAGCTGCCTTGGATTAAGTTACCTATAACTAATCTAGATGAACTGCTGGCAAGATAGAAACTTTATCCAGCCCTCCAATTACCTACATCCAAATAATGACTCTCACTTGCTATTTAACAGACATTGTTGAATGGCTATTGTACTGGCCTTACGAGGCTCAAAGGAAATAAAAGCTGCATCTGAGTGTTGGTTGAGTCTGTGCTAGATCTCCAATGCTGGGCAGGACATTGGGTAATTAAGGATGTGGGGAAGACCATTGCTAACTTCAAGGAACTCTTGGTCTAAGGAGATGGGAAAAATAAATAAATAAATAAATGCTGACAGTGCTGTTTTCAGCACCATGATGGTGATGAGCACAGGTGGGATTTGACCACTGAACAGCACGGAGGCAGTGCCTCACTCTGCCTGCAGCAGGGCCCACGGGTGTCCAAGATCACCCTTGCAGACATTTAGTCAGTATCTTTGCAATCCATGCATTAGTAGTTCATTTGTTTTTATTGCTGATTAGTACTGCCTTGTATGAATATACCACAATTTGTTTATCTGTTCTCTTTTTGGAGGACGTTTGGGTTGTTACTAGTTTGGGTTGCCTGAGTTTTTTTCCAGCTCATAACTATTATGAATAAAGTAGCTATGGATACTCTTGAATAAGCAAGCCTTTTTGTAGGCATACACACAAATTTCTAGGACCAGATTTGCTGGAAGGTGTACTATGCATGTTAGTTTTACAAAAACACTGCCAAACTTTGCCAAAATGGCTGTAATTTATTTTACATTCTTTAACAACACATGACAGCTCCAGTTATTCTCCAGCTGCCTGATACTGGGAGTACTGTTTTATCAATCTCTTCAATATTCTGCCATTCTAGTCCATGTAAAAGGCTATCTCGGTGTCTTTAATAGCATTTCTCTGATAATGAATGGTGTTGAACATCTTTTCATGAGTTTACTGGGTCTTCTTACAGCTTCTATTGTAAACTGTTTTTTTACACCTTTTGTTTATTTTTTGTTGGTTTGGTTGTCGTTTTAGTATATAGACAGGTAGATGTAGATAATTAAATATGTGTATATATGTATATACATACATACAGAGAAAACAAATATTTTCTTGTCTGTGACTTGCCTTTTCAGAAGCAGACTTTTTTTTTTTTTTTTTACTTTAATGAAGTTCAATTTATCATTGTTTTATGTTTAGGGCTTTTTGTGTCTTTTCTAGGCAAATTTCATCCACTTCAAAGTTGCAAAAATATTTTGTATTTTTCTACAAAATGTATGGTTTTAAGTTTTATGTCGGGGTCTGGAAATAATGTTTGTAGATGTTGTGACATTGAAAATGGCACTAAAACATTCATTTTATATTTCATTTTCAAGATGTTTCTGCTGCAATATTATTCTTTAAATGTGGTAAATTATCTGATTGATTGCATTTCTGAGATAAAACCCATTTGGTCAATTTATTTTTATTTTATTTTACTTTTGCCTCCCTCTGTTGCCTACGCTGGAGTGCAATGGCACAATCTTGGCTCACTGCAACCTCTGCCTCCCAGATTCAAGCAACTCTCCTGCCTCAGCTTCCTGAATTAAATAGGACTACAGGCCCCATTACCACACACCAACTGATCTTTTGTATTTTTCTTTTTCTCTTTTTTTTTTTTTTTTTTTTTTTGAGGCGGAGTCTGGCTCTGTGGCCCAGGCTGGAGTGCAGCAGCCTTTGATCTCGGCTCACTGCAAGCTCCGCCTCGGGTTCAGCCATTCTCCTGCCTCAGCCTCCCGAGTAGCTGGGACTACAGGCGCCACCGCAGCGCCCGGCTAATTTTTGTATTTTTCAGCGTGAGATGGGGTTTCACTGTGTTAGCCAGGATGGTCTCGATGTCTGACCTCATGATCGCCCTTTCGGCCTCCCAATGTGTTGGGATTACAGGCGTGAGCCACAGCCCAGACTTCTCTTTTTTTTTTTTTTGGAGTCTCGCTCTGTCGCCAGGCTAGAGTGCTGTGGCATGATCTTGGCTCACTGCAACCTCCAGCTCCCTGGTTCAAGGGATTCTCCTGCCTCAGTCTCCCGAGTAGCTGGGACTACAAGCATGGGACACCACACCCAGCTAATTTTTTGTATTTTTTAGTAGAGATGGGGTTTCACCATGTTGTGGGATAGTCTTGATCTCTGACCTCGTGATCTGCCTGCCTCAGCCTCCCCAAGTGCTGGGATTACGGGCATGGCGACCGCACCAGTTTTTTTTTTTTTTTTTTGAGATGTAATCTTGCTCTGTGGCCCAGGCTGGAGTGCAGTGGCACAATCTCGGCTCACTGCCCGCAAGCTCCGCCTCCCGTGTTCACGCCATTCTCCTGCCTCAGCCTCCCGAGTAGCTGGGACTACAGGCACCGCTCCAGCCTGCGCCCGGCTAATTTTTTTTGTATTTTTAGTAGAGATGGGGCTTCGACATGTTGGCCAGGGTGGTCTCGAACTCCTGACCTCAAATGATCCACCCGCCTTCGCCTCCCAAAGTGCTGGGATTACAGGCGTGAGCCTGCGCCTGGCCCTAAACACTTCTTTAGCTTTCCAGCAGCTCTGGCTTTTACAACTACTGTGTTTTCATTATTATTTGATTCAAAATATGTTTTAAGATTTCCAATATTTTCCTTTGGATTTATTCTTTGATCCATAGGTTATATAATGTGTTTTTTAATATCCAACTATTTGTGGCATTTCTATATATTTTATTTTTATTATATTTTGTCTATACAAATATTTGTATATGCTGTTATATATGTTATATAACATATAACTGTTATTTCTATATTTTCTTATTTCTAGATGTATTTATATATTTTGTCATTTATTTTTAATTTAATATTACTCTAAGATTTTAAGTGTGTGAAATATGTTAAGACAAGGTTTATATTGGTGAATGCAGCATGTGTACTTGAAAAGAATGCATGCTGTGGCCGGGGACGGTGGCTCACACCTGTAATCTCAGCACTTTTGGAGCCAGTGGTGGATCACCCTGAGGTCAGGGTTTGAGACTAGCCTGACCAACAGGGTGAAAACCCGTCTCAGTAAAATACAGAAATTGGCAGGCGCGGTGGCTCAAACCTGTAATCCCAGCACTTTGGGAGGCCGAGGCGGAGTGGATCACTAGGTCAGGAGATGAGACCATCCTGGCTAACAGGTGTCCCGTCTCTACCAAAATATACAAAAAAAAACAGCGAGGCCGGTGGTGAGCCTGTAGTCCCTTACTGGTGAGGCAAGAAAATAGTGAACCAGGCCGGGCTTGCAGTCAGCTGAGATCCGGCCACTGCACTCAACCTGAATACAGGCAGACTCCGTCTCAAAAAAAAAACGAAATTAGCCAGCCTTGGTGTGGTGCCTGTAATCCTTGCTATAGGAGGTTGAGAGGCAGGAGAATAAGCTTGAACCTGTGGCCAGGAGGTTTCAGTGAAGCTGAGACAAGACCTACACTCCAGCCTGAAGACACTAGAGATGAAGACTTTGTCTCAAAAAAGAATACATATTCTGCATTGTTAGATTTATACTGTTTTTCAATGTCAATTAGGTCTTGTGGGTTGATAGCATTTTTCAAATTTGCTATATTCTTTACTGTTTTTGTTAAATAGTGTCGTATAAATAACAGAGGGGTGTTAAAATCTCCAATTTATGGTCATGGATTTGATGAAGAACATACCACCCACTCTTTTTTTGTTTGTTTGTTTTTTTAAAGACAGAGTTTTGCTCTTATCACCCAGGCTGGAGTGTAGTGGCACGATCTTGGCTCACTGCAACCTCTGGCTCACTATTTCAAGAGATTTTCCCACCTCAGCCTCTTGAGTAGGTGAGGTGCGCACCACCACGCCAAGCTAATTTTTGTATTTTTTAGTAGAGATGAGGTTTCACCATGTTGCCCAGGCTGGTCTCAAACTCCTGACCTGAAGTGATTGGCCGACCTCAGCCTCCCAAAGTGCTGGATTACAGGCATGAGCCACTGCAAACGGCCTCTAACATATTTACATCTAATATTATTATTGATATGGTTTGGCTCAAATCTATCTTCTTATTAATTAGTTTTACATTTGTCCCATCTATTTTGTTTTTTACTCTTCTCACCCTTTTTTCACTACCTTTTTTGTAAAATCAAAAATTTTGAGTATTCTTTTAAAATTCTCTATTGGCTTTTTATCTACACCTATACTTTCAGCTAGCTAACTTTTTAGTGGATGTTCTAAGAATTACAATAATGTAGTCTTATCAAAAAAATTATTAATATAAAATTAAATTAATTAGGTTCATTAAAAGTAAAATAAATTATTATACTACTTTACTTAAGGTAGGACAAATATAGGGCTCAAACATGTTTCCTTATCTCAATTTTCCCTGCTGTTCAATGATGGAAAAATTCATATTTTTTTCTCCATTTTTACAGTGTGCTAGAGAACAGAGCCAGTCTACTTTGCAGTGTCTTTTATTAAAGAGAGTATTATTTTGTCTGGCAAACAAGTAAACTACTTGGAATCTTCTCTGTTCTGTCAAGCTCGGTTTGGTTCTTGGTTAGGGCTGTTTGAGTATAGTTTTGTCTTTAGTTCTAAGTTTCAGCTCTTATCTGAGGTGTGGTCTTTGCTTATAGGTTGTAGTGCTTTTGGGGTCTGAATGAAATGCCCAAGGTTCTCAGAGATGCTTGCCATACTGACTGTTCCAGAAATCCGTCTTTTAACTTTACATGGCTTCTAATATTTCATGGTCTGCTCTCAGCCCTGAAGCAATCACTTTCTTACTTTCTTTTAGGACTCATGGAATTTTTTCCTCTGAATACACAGTATATCCCTTGGCCATTAATCCACAAAACACACATGCACAGATTCTTAGGGTCCCAGCTCTCCTCAGAACCCTCCTTTTCAGTACCCTGCCCTGAGAGTTCCAGATGCTTCTGTTATCTTGAAGTCTGATCTTAGCCTTCTCAGCTCAGCAAAAGCACTGTGCACTGCTTGGGCTCTATCTCCCTGCACTGCAGTTGAAAACATGCCCCCAGCAAGAAGCGAGGACAAATATGGGGCTCATCTGACGTTTCCTTACCTCAGTTCCCCTGCTGTGCAAAGGTGGAAAGATTCAGTTTTTTTCTCTCCAGTTTTATGATATGCCAGAGAGCAAATCTGGTAGCAATAACTGTATCATAGCTAGAAGAGGAAGTCTCACAATTTATTTAATTTGTGTCCTCAATATCTGGCTCATAGTAAGCGAGTCATCAATGTAAGATATATGGGGCATGTATGAATGGATGTATGTACATTTGCATTAAGGAAGGGATGGGTAGAATAAATTTGTTAAGTCTTTTGTCAGCATTATTTTGTCTCCTTAGCACTTTTCACAGTCTAACATACTTTATATTTTACCCATTTTAAATTTTGTTTTGTGTTTCATTCCCACTAAAATGCAAGTTCCATGAGGACATGACATTTTGTTTTGTTCACTGATTTATTCAATGACTGGCATAAAAAGTTGCTCAATAAATATTTGTTGTTAGAGTTGATTGATGTATTTTTCAGGATGATCTAGCATACTATTACAGAAATATGATAATGAAATAAAGTCTAGCAAGTATAAAATCCATCAATGGATAGTTCATACTTTTATGGGAGCGTCATTTTAGAGTATCCTATCATTTTGATTAACAACTAGAATGCTCATTTCAGCAACACTAATCCTTTTTCTGTTCATCATTTACATATGCGAAGCTTTCTCCTGCCTTAGAAACTTTGCTGCTGCATCTTCGCTTTTTGCATGGATGGTTCCTCATATCATTCAAAATGCAACTCCAATGTCTCCATTTCAGAGAGGTCTTCCCTATCTAAAACAGGACCACCTATGCCAAGTTTCTATCATAACACTATGCTTTAATTTCTCGAGAGAACATATCCCTGTCTGTTTTATGTTTACATATTCATCATCTTATGTGCCTTCCCAGGTGACAAGCTCTGTGAAAGCTGGAATTTCATGGGGGCTCTTCAAGGTAAAGCCCAGCCCCTACCCCAGTGCCTCAGTAGACACTCAAAAAATCTTTCTAATCATAGGCAGAATTCTAAGATGGCCCCATTATCTCTACCACCTGCTCTCACATTACCATGATTATGTTATCCAACATTTCAAAGGTTCTTTGAAGATGTAATTAAGGTTACTAATCAATTGGGTTAAAGAAAAAAAGATGATATGGGTGAGCTGACCGTAATTATTTGAGTCATTTCAAAGCAGATAATTTTCTCTGGCAGCACAAGAGAAAGTAAAAAAGATTCAAAATACAAGAAGGATTTATTGTAGTACAGTGTAAGTGTAATGTTTCCCGAATATAACATTCTGTTCCTGTGCCCCTGATAGTAATATAAAGGCTACATCAAATGCCTCTTCAACTATTAAGTAGTCTCAGATATTACCTCTTTGCTGTGCAGTTTACAAGCACTGATCGCTTATGTGCAGGAGGAGGGAACCAAACCTATTGAATGCCTGATATACACTGTACGTGGTGCCAGGCACTATTAACTCATTTAGTCATCACAACCACCTTACAGTGTTGTTGAGTCAGCCCATGGTCACAAACTAAAGTAATCAAACTATGATTCAGCCCCAGGCAGTTTAAATTATTTTTAAAAAACAAAACCAAATCAAAACAAAAACCCAGAAAAAGGAGGATAAACTAAGAATAAAAGCACTCAATGCTTATAGTTCTATTTTAAACCATGCTAATGGTACTAATAACATAGGGTGCTGTTCCACCTACTGACAGATGTGCCCTATCTTCACATCTGGATTCACAGTTCCTTAGGGACACTTACTCCTTACCCAAGTCCCTTTGCCTGGTCCATTTTACTTATCATCCATTTTACTTATCTCAAAAAAACCATTATTTCCTCAAGGAAACTTTTTCCGACCTGTCCTTTCTCCCAGACCCATGTGAGGTCCCCTTGTTATGGATTCTGATTCAATTAAAATAAAGACTATTTTTCTAGTTATGTGTTTTATGATTTATTAATACCCAGGTAATTACTTAATTACTACAGCATAAACAAATTTAAGGGCAGAGGCTATATCTATCTTTTTCAGAAGTGTATCTTCAGAGCCTAACCATGTATGGCTTGTGGTAGGCACAATATAAATACTTAAAGAGAATGAACAAATACCCCAGTGCCTAAGACAGTGTTCGCCATGGATAGCATAGACTTTTCCCATGCCTTGTCCCCGCCATGGCTGAAAATATTTTTTCCTTGGTGACTGAATACATGGATGGGTAGAAGGACAGATGGATAATTCTCAAAACTCTTCCAGTCTAGGTTTCTGAGATTCACATTCAAAGAATGAAAAATATACGGAACAGCAGAACGTCTCTGTTGTTTATTTTCCTCTTCCTGCTGACTGCTAAAACCACCAGCACACTACTGACCCTAGAGATCTCACTTCAGCTGAGGGTGCTAGAAAGTGTCTTTCTTTCTTCTTTTCTTTCTTGCTTTAGTTTTTCCCTTCTCTTCCCTTCCCTTCTTCCCTTCTCCCCATTCCCTTCTTCCCTTCTCCCCATTCCCTTCCCCTCCCTTTTTCCCTTCCCTCTCCCCTCCCTTCCCCTCCCCTCCTCCTCTTCCCTTCTCTCCTTTCTCTCTCTTTTTTCCCTGTCTTCCTTCTTTTCCTTCTTTTTCTTTTTTAAGCAAATCTATTTCTGTCAAGAAATGTGTCTTTAATATGCTTTGCCTGGCTTCCTCGACAGAACTAGCAAATGTTAAATAATATAACACAACATAAATAATACAAATGATACAAATAATGATGGTATGACATTGTCAACATCAAGCTGATTTCATTTAAGGACTGGCAACATCAAGCATTATTCCAAAGAAATTTAACACTTGGCGATACTGTAGGTACGCAATTAGTATTAATTGGTCTGAATAGTACTTTGAGCCCTTGAGGAATTTATTTTCCCACATAGTTATTTCCATCTGAGGTTAAACACAAACCACACTGAAAGGCTTCTTTGTTTGGGTGCAGAGCAATGCTATTGGAAAGGAACCTGGATGTCACGATGATATCTCTAACACTGGATTTGCACAGCACCATGCTTTGCAGAAGCTTAATTGTGTTGTTGTTTTAAAGACAGATTTGTGCCAAAGATCTGGCATGCTGCAGAGGATGCCAGATGGTTACCCTGGAAAGTTTCTTCTCTGTAACAGGTGGGCTGTTCCATCTCACTATCCAGCCCAAGGCACAACCCAGTTCTGTCTTAGCTCTGCGCTATTCTGGGAGCCAGTTCTCGGCAGAGAAGCGCTTTTCCAACAATGGAAAATACTTTTTTTGTAAATCAGTGGTGCCAAGCACATAGTAAGCACTCAAAGATAATGCTTATGGATCTTTAAGTTTAAAAATCCATATGTCCAGCCCAATTTTCCTCTGAGTATCAGCAACCAGCTGTCCACACTCAGCATCTCCTCCTGTACCTCTGCTACTTAGGAGCCAAAGCAGAACCAT
Organism: Papio anubis; assembly: GCF_008728515.1. Classification (NCBI taxonomy): domain Eukaryota; kingdom Metazoa; phylum Chordata; class Mammalia; order Primates; family Cercopithecidae; genus Papio; species Papio anubis. Next base: position 12,468,566 of record NC_044990.1, on the reverse strand, counting down.
GGCTTCTGCCCCCAATCCCCAACCCTTGCCTTAGGCCAAATTGACTCCCACCCTCAAGTCCCCCCATCTCTTTAAATGACACCATCACTCACTAAATTGCTCCAGACAAAAACACAGGGGTATTTGCGGATTGCTTTTGTTCCCTGACATCCCACTTAAATTCATTAATAACTTCTGTTGACTCTACCTCCAGAATATATCTCTAACCCTATTCTCTTGTCGATTCAGTTGTTGTCCAAGTCAGCATCCTCCGTCTCCTAACTGGCCTCTTTCCTTCTATTCTTGTCCTTTAAAGTCCCTTATGCACCTGGCAGCTTGGGTGAGCCCTACCATGTCAACCGGATCCTTTCATTCCCCTGACAGTTTCCGAAAACATTTAGAATGAAATCTTACCGGTTGGTCCAGCCATAAGGCCCCGTATGATGGGTGCCTGCCTAACGAGAACCCTATCTTCTTACCCTCTTGCACTCACTCACCCCTCCCCAGCCCCATAGCCTTGTCTTTGACCCTCTAGCACACTGAGTGAGCACCAGGCTCACGTGCTTGATGCTTGCTGGCCTTGCTGTTTGAAATGTACATCTCCCAGATCTACTTGGCAGCCTCTACTTCTTGAAAATCACAGGTCAAACACCACCTCATCAGATTGTCTGGCCTTCTTGGCTCTCAATCACATTACCCTGTTTTTTTTCATGACACTTGATTATATTTAAAATTATTATTTGCTGATGTGTATGTGTTGCCTGTGTCCCCCACTAACACAGAAGCTCCTTGAGCTCCAACACTTTGCCAGTCAGTGCAGCACCCCTGACATGCAGAAGCGTGAACACAGAATCCACACTCAGTGAACACCTGTGGCCCACCAGCTGGCTGGAAATGCAAGCAGGGTCAACACTGGTCTCTAAGGGACCAGGTACTTTTCTGGGTCCTGAGATTCTGAAACGTTTACATAGCAATATTTGGCTGCAATCAATCACAGACAGTGGGAAAGACTCTGATTCCATTTTTCCAAGAAACACACACACACACACACACACACAAATGGAGAATGTATCCATAGAGATACGGTCCATTTAGGCAGCCTTTGGGTCCTGCTGGAGCACTGGAGCTCTGATTTTCAAACTGAGCTGGTTGCCAAGGGCTCCACCTCAGGAAGCTGGAGCACCAGGCATCCAAATGCCCCTCTTCAGCCAGAGCAGCTCTGCTTTAATCTGCTTTAATTTTAAAACATATAACTGGCTCCCACAAAAGGGGATGTCTGAAAGCTAGGACCCCTCCACTGAAAAAGAATCCAACTGACTATGTTCATGTACACTTAGAAGCCCCCTCTGAACATCCTAAAACAGAGCCCCGAGGTGTGTTTCTTTGTAATCTCATGCTTCTCCCCTGCCTGCTGCTCCCACTGTTGCTGCCTGGGTTGAGATCCCCACACCCACACTTTTGGCCCTAAGAGGACCTAGAAGGTCTTTTGTGTCCTTTCCCATCCCTTCTGATAATCCCTTCCTCACCCTGCTGCTAAATTAACATTTCTCCACCAACCACAAATCTGAGCTTGTCACTCCCCAAGTGGCTTCCATGTCCACTGAAATCACGTTATGCTCAAAGCCAGTCCTGTCAGGATCTTCATTATTTCACTCCTTCAAGAGCTTGACAGTCTGCAAGCCTCCAGAATAGCCTGCAAGCTTGCAGACCAGTGGTGCTTGGTTATTCACTCAACATTCACCAAGGCCTGACTTTCTCCTTTCTGGGTGCTTTGCTAAGCCAGGCCATTCCTGCTGCCATTCACCCTTCCTCTGGGACTCACCAGTTGCAACCCTACCTCTTCTCCCTTCCATTTCCCCATTCCTCATACCACCTTAATGCATCCTCAGGAAGAACTTCTCCCTCTAATTCTGTGCCCACAACTTTGTTTGCACTACTAAGGTGACACTAATCACACTACTTTGCTCTGTGGACTATAGCTTCAGCCTGTACTCGTGGGGAAAGATACAATTTAGAGCAGAGTTTCGGGTGTCACTTCAACTCACTACTGTGTAAGCTTAGACTCACCCTTTCTGAGACTCATCCACTTTACCTATAAAATATATGTAATAACATCTCCCTCTCAAAGCTGCTGTGGGTGTGGTGACATATATGAAAACAATTTGGAAACTACACATGCAAAGTATTTTTATTCCTATTGGCTGCTTGAGGGCAGGAACCATCCTATTCATTTTTGACCTAACCCCCATCTCCAGTACATGCCAGGATCTAGCAGAGCACATTCATTTCAGTATAATTTTGAGAAAAAGAGAAAGGACTCTTTCCAACTCAAACTTAATACCACAATTTGAACTTTGAAGTTGCTCAAAAGGGTTCTTTCAGCTCTAACAAGGAAAAAATGACTGGAAGACGAACCTTTAGGCGACTTAACTGTTTTTACTTGCATCACAGATTATTTGGGGGGCCACATGAGCCTTTGACAGGACATCTGTGAAGTTAGAACAGTCTTCGGTCTTTTGTATACTCTGAGCAGTCGAGGCCACAGGAGTTTGCCATTCTCTGATATTTTCCGCAACACATTAAACAGAGTCTACTCCATTCTAAATTTGCATGGGGCCCAGGAACTCTTTGAGAGAGAGCTTGAGTGAGACCTTGGGTTGACATGTACAGGTCTGTCTGATGGCCAGGGTGAATGGGTATATTCCCTGAAGGGGGATAGGCAAGAGGAAAAGAAAACAGTCTCCCTGAAGTGATGCTTCATGGAGAAGTCTCGAAGGATGGTGTGGTTTTTGCAACAAGGTGTGGATGAGGCAGGGAGTAGGGGCTTCCAGGAGGCTGTGCCCCTGGCTTTATTTCCCATCTTGAGTGTGGTTCACCGTGTCTGATGATCAGACAGGTCAGGTTGTGCCCTAAACAAAGTCACACATACATAGGAAGGCATCACATTGTAGGTTTGTGCACACTTTCTTTGCAATTTTCTGCCAGAGGAAAGTCAAGTGTCTTAAGGACTTGCCTAATTCTTACCAAGGCACTGTTGGAAAGTCAAGTGTCTTAAGGAAGGGGTGACTTTCCTAATTTTTGCCAATGCACTGTTTAGGGGAAGCCCTGGCAGGGACCCTTGGAAGAACAGGGCTGTCTATAGTGGAAAGAACTATGACATTATGAGGCCAATAGTTCTACTTTAGTTCAGTATCTTAGTTATTTTAGCCCTTTAGAACCTAACACAGCACCTGGTACACATGTATTCAGTAAATTGGATGATAGATGTCTATGGGTTTTTAAAGTTTTATCCAGGAGGCATCACAGATCTCATTTGTTCTTTATTCCTTTTGTGTTCTCTTCCCAGACTTGTGGTTTTGTCACAAGGAGATAATATTTTCAGCAAAAAATATAAACTTTCCCTCAAGACACAAATTAGAATATATGGTGGTGTGGTCCCCGGTGAGGAAGCCATCCTTCCAGGCCCAGATTTTCCTGCCCTGTCTCCATTTCCAGCTTATCATAAATACTTTCCTGACCCCTAAAATGCAGGACACTGATCAAGTCAGTTAAGAAGTTTTTATTTCAAGCCTGCTGGGCTTTACAAAGGACTGCATTTGACTCTGGGCATGGATTCAAAGTCCTTTTGAATAAATGACCTGCTTGTCTAGCTGTCAAAATGTGGACCTCACTGGCACTCTTAACTATAGCCCTGTTTCAAGTTTATGTGCCAGAAACGGAACTTCTGTCTTTCAAATTCAACAAGGTCTTCAGACCATGGCCGCCTTGCACAATATGGACCTGCTATTAGAGCAACTAAGGGTATTTACGGTTTATTCAAATAATGCAGTGCAAAGAATAGGAGGTTTGAAAGTCTGGCGAGGAGTAGAATTGACTTCCATAAATCTAGGGCCCTAAAAATACCTTTTTTGTTCAAGCGTTGGAAAGAATTTTGTCGATCTTTCTGCTTCATTGGCATTTCTTTACGTTTTCCTGGTAACCAGAGACAAGTTGCACAATCGGTGTGGCATTTGGCTCCTGATTCTGGGGGAGAGGGAGTGCTCTCTGCCACTTCAGCAGGCCCAGCACAGTGGAGCGCGGAGCATTCAGCACTGGGGGCGCCTGCCAGCAGCTGGCCCTGCCAAACTAAACAGGAATCAGCGCGGACAAAGGGAAGATTATGTGGTGGAAAAAGGATACCCCGAATTAAGGCAGGAAAGCCACGTCAATTATATTTGGAAGCGGTGTCTTTCCCCCGGGTTACAAAGCCATCTCTTTAAGAGCTCTGAGGATGTTGCTGTTCCACCGAAAGCTCACCCACAAAAGGTCAGTGGGTGGAGTTCAAACAAAATGCTTTTTCTCTTATGACTTCCTGTGGATCTTGATATCTCGCCACAAGTCTTTCTGCCACCACTGTGCCCTTCCATGCACGCTAGTCACAGCAGGAGGAGGATAGGAACGCGCGCCAGGAGCGGATTCGGGGGCGTGAGCAGCGGCTCTGGCAGAGACTCTCCGCGCAGTGGCCCGCAGTGGGCTGGGCGTGCTGAGCACTGCGTCCCTGCTTCAGTCCTGATCTTAGGGGAAGAAAAATAAAAACAAAACAAAACTCAACCCAACAAAACTCCTGGGATTTCCCGGCCACCAGCCCCAGTGAGTGCCCCCACGGGATAAGCTCTTACTGACTCTCCTCCTTGTGGCCCCAGGCTGACCTCTGCAAGGTCACTGTTGGGAGCTGAAGGCAAAGTGGCCTGGCCCACTGCTGGTGATACCCAGGCTCTGGGGACACGCAGGGGCTCAGCGCAGGCGCACGCGCAGCACGGGGCTGGGAGAACTGGCAAAGCCACCTGCGTTGCTGTGCGCAGGGAGTCTCTGATGCTTCTCTCCTGTCTCCTTTTTCAAAATGCAAAATAAAATGAGGCATTTTATTTTTAACAATAAAAGTAACAAATACATCATCACCAAGATGTTTAGATGTTACTATTACTGGGAACATCTTGCTTTTTTTTCTCCTTGAAGAAGTAAGACTTTGAAGATACAGTAATGCCCCACCTTCATCCCTCCCTTCCCCAGAGTGAACCTCCTTAAATTTGTCTATATTGTTCCTACGTGGTTTTTCTTACTTTTTCCATGCATAGTTTTATTTAAATATGATCTTGCATGGTTTTTAAATTTATGTAAATGATATCCTTTAAATATCTTTTTACAATTTCCATTTTGCACTTAACCCACCACTTTAGGAATTTATCATTGTGAATGTTAGTAAATCTAGCTTTAAGAATGTTTAATAAACTTTTCAATAAAAACAATTATTTTTAAAATTCATTCTATTCAGGTGCATGACTTTTTTCCCCACTTTTTAAAATTACAAAGCATACAATTAGCATGTTTGTACATTTACACTAGCACACATGCCTAGTGTTTATGGGAGTAGACCCTAAAGAAAGTAGAAGTAGAGGCCGGGCACAGTGGCTCATGCCTGTAATCCTAGCACTTTGGGAGGCCGAGGCGGGCATATCACGAGGTCCAGGAGATCGAGACCATCCTGGCTAACACAGTGAAACCCTGTCCCTACTAAAAATACAAAAAATTAGTCGGGTGTGGTGGCAGGCGCCTGTAATCCCAGCTACTTGGGAGGCTGAGGCAGGAGGATGGCGTAAACCCGGTAGATGGAGTTTGCAGTGAGCTGAGGTCGTGCCACTGCACTCCAGCCTGGGCAATAGAGCGAGACTCTATCTCAAAAAAAAAAAAAAAAAGAGGTAGAATTCCTGGGTCATAGGTCAGTTTCAACATTGCCAAATATTGACAAATTGCTGTCAAAGAGGGCTATGTTAATTTTCAAGCTCACCAGCAATGTTCAAGATTTTCACCAAAACTTGGTACACCCGATTAATCGTATTTGCTGACATGACAGTTTCAAGTGGTACCTAGCCACTTGACTTTTCAATTCCCTGAGAACTAGTGAAGTTGAGCATATTTTCATAGGCTGTTGTCCATTTGAGCTTTTTGCTTTTTAAGCTGTGTATTTACATACTTTGCGACATTTCTATTGTGTTACTGTGGAGTTTTTAAAATAAATTTGCAATTTATATGTGGTTTCTATAAGTTTTCCAGTATATGATTTTCCTTTTTACTTTGTTTATGGTGTCTTTTAAATTTTAATACAGTTAATAATTACTTTTCAATGTAGTTAAATGTATCAATCTTTCATCCTTTTTTTAGTTCTATAAAGATTTTTCCGTGCTTCACTCTAAGACTTTTTTTTTTATTTCAATCTTTAAGCCTGAGTTTGGGAATGTGAATTTGTATATCATGAAATAGGGATTTAATTTTTTCACGTATGTAATGAACTGTTCTACACTATCTGTTAAAGAGTCTACCTTATCACCATTGATTTAGGATACTACCTGTCATATTCTGTTTCCCTATTTTGTGTGCTGATTTCTAGGTTTGCTCATTGATTTACCTATCTCTGAATCCGTTCTATACTTTTAAAATTACAAAATTTTATAAAGTCTTATTATAATAAAATACGGATTTTTTCCCTCTTTTTCCCTCTTCCTATTTTTCTTTCTTCTAGATTTTCTTGGCACTTGTTGGCCATTTACTCTTTCATAATATTTCAGAATCAGCTTGTCCAGATCCCTAAAAATTCGTATTGAGACTATGACTGCAATTATATTAAATTTATAAAATAATTTTGGGAGAATTGACATCTTTATGATATTGAGTCTTTTCATTGTGAAAACAATGCATCTCTCAGTAAGTTCTTCTTGCATGTCTTTTAAAATGTTTTCATGGGCTGCGCACAGTGGCTCGTACCTGTAATCCCAGTACTTTGGGAAGCCAAGGCAGAAAGATACCTTGAGGCCTGTAGTTCCAAACCAGTCTGAGCAACATAGCGAGACCCTATCTCTACAAAAAATAAAAAAAGTAAAGGGCATGGTGGCACACGCCTGTAGTCCCAGCTATTACAAAGGCTGAGGTGGGAGGATCGCTTGAGCCCAGGAGTTTGAGGCTGCCAAAGGCTAGGATTGTGCCATTGTACTCCAGCCTGGGTAACAAAGTGAGACTCTATCTCTAAAAAAAAGTCTTCTTTAGAGATATTGGACATTTTCATTACTTTTTTTTCTGGTCAGCTTTTAGATTTTATTATTAACACAAATTGTCTTTTAAAATTCTGTTGTCTGATTATTTCTTGCTTAGTATTTGTAATGCAAATAATATTTTATATTATATCTTGTATCTAAATACAATCCAACATTTTTTATTTGTCCTAACAGTTTGCATAAATTCTAGGATTAACGGTGTGGAAAATAATATCAAGAATGAATTTTTTTTCTTCCTTTCTAATCAGTTTAACTTTTTAACCTCTCCTGCCTGCAATCTGCACCATTAGAAAAGAAACTAATGGGCCGGGCGCAGTGGCTCACGCCTGTAATCCCAGCACTTCGGGAGGCCGAGGCAGACGGATCACCAGGTCAGGAGATCCAGACCATCCTGGCCAAGACAGTGAAACCCCATCTCTACTAAAAATACAAAAAATTAGCCAGGCGTGGTGGCACGCACCTGTATTCCGAGATACTCGGGAGGTTGAGGCAGGAGAATCACTTGAATCCAGGAGGCAGAGGTTGCAGTGAGCTGAGATCACACCACTGTACTCCAGTCTGGGTGATAGAGCGAGGCTCTGTTTCAAAAAAAAAAAAAAAGAAACCATGATAGCTGACAAACTAACTCACTCATGATTTTAAAGACCATTTTTTTTTATTTTTTGTTATTTTTATTATTAGCGCATTCTGTAACTTCAGTGCTTTAAAATTAAGAATCAAAATCAACCAAAAATTTCACCTATATTGGGACACTTAAAAATGTATAAATCAGTTGCTGTAGGCAAAAAAAAAAATAGTCCCCCAAATATCCACTCTGTAATCCCTGGGACCTGGGAAATGCTAGGTCACGTGATAAAAGGAATTAAGGAAGGAGATGGAATTAAGGCTGCTAATGAGCTGACCTTAAATAAAGAGATTAAACTGGATTATCCAGGTGCACCCAGTGTAAACAAAAGGGTCCTAAAATGCCTGGGAAGGAGGCAGAAGAAGCGGTCTGAATGATGCAGTGTACCAGGGAGTGCAGAGGGCCTCAAGAAGCTTGAAAGGTTAAGGAAGTGAATTCTCCCCGGAGCCTCCAGAAAGAGCACAGCTCTGCCATCGCCTGGATTTCGGCCCAATAACACCAGTGTTAGACCTTTGATCTGTAGAACTATAACACATTTGTGTTATTTTAAGCCACTAAATTTGTGGTAATTTCTTTTATAGCAGCAAAAGAAAACTAATACACCAGTGGAAATTAAAAACTATATGAAATAATAATGTTACATATCAAAGCTTTTGAGATTCTGTTAAGGCAGTAATTATAGAAAGTAGACAGCCTTAAAATGCCCATATTGAAAAAACATTCAGATAATAAAGTATATAACCCAAGAAGTTAGATTAATAACAGAGTAAATACAAAAAATGGAAGAAAAATCATTAAAAGAAAAGCAGAAATTAATGCAATAGTGAAAATAAAGCTAGGAATTTTTTTTTTTTTTTTGAGACGGAGTCTCGCTCTGTCGCCCAGGCTGGAGTGCAGTGGCCGGATCTCAGCTCACTGCAAGCTCCGCCTCCCGGGTTTACGCCATTCTCCTGCCTCAGCCTCCCGAGTAGCTGGGACTACAGGCGCCCGCCACCTCGCCTGGCTAGTTTTTCGTATTTTTAAAGTAGAGACGGGGTTTCACCATGTTAGCCAGGATGGTCTCAATCTCCTGACCTCGTGATCCGCCCGTCTCGGCCTCCCAAAGTGCTGGGATTACAGGCTTGAGCCACCACGCCCGGCCAAAGCTATTATTTTTAAGAACTTATAATATCCCGAGAAATATTCTAAATGTTTTACACATATTGACCCTTTTCTTTCTTACAATAACCTTATATATAGGTATTATAGGTATCATTATTGCCTTTTTTCTTTTTTTCTTTTTTGAGACGGAGTTTCGCTCTTGCTGCCCAGGCTGGAGTGCAATGGTGCGATCTCGGCTCACTGCAACCTTCACCTCCGGTGTCCAAGCGATTCTCCTGTCTCAGCCTCCTGAGTAGCTAGGATTACAGGTGCCCACCACTAAGCCTGGCTAATTTTTGTATTTTTAGTAGAGACGGGGTTTCACCATGTTGGCCAGGCTGGTTTTGAACTCCTGACCTCAGGTGATCCACCCACCTAGGCTTCCCAAAGTGCTGGGATTACAAGCATGAGCCACCGCACTTGGCCTGTTGCCTTTTTTCAGTTGAGGTATCTGAGGCATGAAGAGATTAAGTAACTTGCTCAGCTAGTAAGTAGAGAAATTGGGGCTCAAGCCCATACACCAGACTCTAGAGTCCATGTCCTTAACAGGCACATTAGTCATCTAACTAAACAAAAATGCAATAAAGAGAATCAACATCCCAAAGTTGTTTCTTTCAAGAGACTACTGAAATAGAACTATGGCCTGATATAGCTACAAAAACAGTGGAAATAAACAATATTAGGATTGGTAAAACAACATAACTACATATCAGTAGCAACGTTTGATATGAAAATATTATGCACAGTACTCTATTAAGAGATTTGAAAACTTTGACAACCAGATGTTTTCCTAGAACAGCGCTATTCAAAGTGTGGTCAGCTGACTGATCAGCAAATTATTTCTTGCCACTCTGCCTTGAAGTAAATACAGAAATTGAGAGTAAGTGCTTCAAACCTGTTAAACCATTTTTTTTGTTACCCTGCTGCAGCATCCAAGCACATAATGTTGCATTTTACAAAAGTGTTGGTCTTTGATAAATTTAGAAGCTCTGTCTTAGAAAACTATAACTTAAAACTGACTCAAGAAGAAACCGTAAATAAAAAATAAAACAAGCCTGGATGCGGTGACTTACTCCTGTAGTTCCAACACATTGGGAGGTTGAGGCAGGAGGATCACTTGAGCCTGGGCGTTTGACAGCAGCCTGAGCAACATTCTGTCTGGATAAAATTTCTTTTTTTTTTTTCTTTTCTTTTATTTTCTGAAACAGGATCTGGCTCTGTCACCCAGTCTGGAGTGCAGTGGTACTGTCATGGCTCACTGCAACTTCAAACTTCTGAGCTCAAGCCATCCTTCCACCTCAGACTCCCAAGTAGCTGGGACTACAGGCTCACATCGCCACACCCAGCTAATCTTTTAATGTTTGGTAGAGATAGGGTCTCACTGTGTTGCCCAGGCTTGTCTCAAAATCCTGGACTCAAGCAATCCTCCCTTGGCCTCCCAAAGTGCTAGGATTACAGGTGAGAGCCACAGCACCCAGACAAACTTGGTATGTCTTGGGCAAAGATGTGTGAGTAGAAAACTCTCTCTGTTTTTGTCTGACATGTCTATATTTCAACTGCACTCATAGTTATTGTTTAGTTAAATACAGAGATCTAGCTTTTTAGACATTTTCTTTTAGCATTCTTTTTTTTTTTTTTAAGACAAGGTCTTGCTCTGTCCCTCAGGCTGTAGTGCAGTGGCACAATCTCAGCTCACCGCAACCTCTGTCTCCCAGATTCAAGCAATTTTCCTGCCTCAGCCTCCTGCATAGTGAGATTACAGGCACACACCACCACACCCGGCTAATTTGTGTATTTTTAGTAAAGATGGGGTTTTGCTACGTTGGCCTGGCTGGTCTCAAACTCCTGACCTCAGGTGATCTGCCCGCCTTGGCCTCCCAAAGTGCTGGAATTACAGGCATGAGCCACTGCACCTGGCCTCTTTTAGCATTCTTAAGTTATTCTGTTCTTTTCTAGCCTCCAATATTGCTTTGGAGAAGTTTGCTATTGATAAAATGTTTGTTCTTTTGCTTTCTGGTTTCTCCTAAGATCTTCTCCTTGTCTTTGGTGTTCTATAATTTCACTATCATGTGTCTAGATGCAAACTTCTTTTTATTATGCTTGGCATTAATTGTACTACATGAATCTGAGGATTTATGAATTTCAAAAATTTTAGAAATTTCTGCGTCTCAGATTCCTATAATTTCTGACATTTCTGTTAGACATATATTGCTGATTTTCATTCTACCCTCCACATTTTTTAACCACTTTGTTTCTTGGTAGTCCATTCTGCATAATATCCTCAGACCTATTTTGACATTCACAAATTCCTGCTTCAGTTCTGACTTTGTTATTTAATCTGTCGATTTAATGTTTAATATAATGATTCCTTTTTATTTCTCAAAATTTTACTTGGCTTTTTATCTACCTACTTTAATCTACTTAATTGTAAGAGTGTCTTATTTCTTTGTGGTTTTTTTTTTGTACTTTTAATCCTTTTAAAAATTATTTTCTCATCTGCCAGAATGTTACGTTGTCTGGAATTTTAGGAACTCTAAATGTGGTATTGCTTTGTCTTCTTTTTATACTTGTGGATTTTTTTTCTTCCTAAAGTTTTTAAAATTGGGATTGTGAGATCACACAGCACACACAGGTCTGAGTCTAAAACAACTTCTGTGAGATTGTAACTATGGGAATCCAGTGAAAAAATTTTTAAGGTTTTTCAAAAATGTGTTTACTTCTGCTTCCAAAATGTACTCTTTTAGATTTATCACTTGGCTGAGATTAATTTTTTTTAATTGACCGTGTTAGGGGAGTTCCTGATATTTAGAAAGCATCAGTTTGTACTCTAAATCCGTAAGGCCCATACTAATGAATTCTCGAAGTAGAATTTTCATGCTTCTACCTGAAGCCTAGCCACGAAGAGAGCAATCTCCTTGTCTTCACCCTGTGCTGAGTTTTTCTGGCTTACCCTTTTGTTGTGTATGTAGCCCTCACAAGTTCCCAGCATTATGTATGTTAGGGGTTAAGAGCTTGTTCAGTTCCAGCCTTCTGTTACCAAAACACCAGGGGCTTGGTTTAGGTCCTGCTGCTCGCCACACAGATAGCCAATGCCTGAGACGAGTATTGCCAAGGAAGAAGGTTTTAATCGTCTGCTGCAATGGAGGAAATGGGAGAACAGTCTCAAATCCATCTCCCTGACCTCTAAAACTTAGGGTTTATATAGCAGGGAAGAAATGCAACAATGTGTAAGAAAACAGGAACTAGGGAGGGGTAAGAAAGCAATCATGATGAGTTAATGGGTCCAGTATCTCATTGTCTGGATGTGGTGAGCTGGTGAGTTTTGCTTGTTTGATACTTTGAGAGGCCCGAGGGATCCTTTCCTGAGGAAGGAACTCATAAAGCAAATATAAATTTCAAACTTTAAGACCAGAAGGATCAATTTCTATGTTTATCCCCAAACAACTGTCTATGGCAGTGGTCCCTAACCTTTTTGGCAACAGGGACTAGTTTCATGGAAGACAATTTTTCTACAGCCAGGGGTTGGGGGACCAAGGGGATGGTTTCAGGATGAAATTGTTTCACCTCATCAGGCATTAGTTAGATTCTCATAAGGAGCACACAACCTAGATCCCCCAGATGCACAGTTCACAATAGGGTTCATGCTCCTATGAGAATCTAATGCCATCGCTGCTGTGACAGCGGTGGAGCTCAGGTAGTAATGCCTGCTTACCTGTTGCTCACCTCCTGCTGTGCCGCCTGGTTCCTAATAACAGGCCACAGACCAGTCCATGGTCCTGGATTTGGGGACCCCCAGTCTATGGGACTATTGGGTTGGCTTCACCTCCATCTTGAACATGTCTCAACTGCTGCCCTTAAATTGACATTGACACCTGAATTGGGTTAATAAACTGCCTCCCACCTTAAAGTAGCAAAATCAGGTCATATCTATGTGCTTTGGCTTTCTTTTCCTGCTTTACTTTTGAACCTTTCTCTTTCAATCTTCTGAGCTCTGCTAGGCATTTTTAAAATGCTTAAAAACATTACTAGGTGTTCCGGTGGCTCGTGCCTGTAATCCCAGCATTTTGGGAGGCTGAGGCAGGCGGATCACGGTCAGGAGATCGAGACAACCCTGGCTAACACAGTGAAACCCTGTCTTTACTAAAAATACAAAAAATTGGCTGGGTGTGGTTGCACGCACCTGTAGTCCCAGCTATTCGGGAGGCTGAGGTGGGAGAATCGCTTGAACCTGGGAGGCAGAGGTTGCAGTGAGCCAAAATCTTGTCACTGCACTCCAGCCTGGGTGACAAGAGCAAAACTCTGTCTCAAAAAAAAAAAAAAAAAAGATTACTAGGTGTTTGTCACAGGAGGTGGTTCAGATTATATCGTCCCCAGTATTGCTGAGCCAGGTCCTCCTATTCTCAGGAACAAGTTCCCAAACACTCACAGCCACAGTAGAAAAAAAATGTTTTTCCATATGACTGCTTAAAGAAATCCATTCTCTCTGAATGGAACTTGGGGAAAGTGCTGTCAGTAGTTAACTAGAGATCGCAGCATCCTCAGGAAAGTATCCAGGCGCCAACAGTTTTGGGCCCACTGCAACACTGCCCTCCAGGGTCTGCTGTCCCTCACAGGTCTGGGCACAGAGTAAGGCCAGGGATCTCTAGAACATGGTGAAAGGAAGGACCAGGTAGGCATGGGGAGGAACGGCAGGAAGTGTGGGGTAATGGAAAGAGATCTGGAATCAGAACACTCAAGTTTAATCCAGTCTTGGTGTTTGAGAACTGGGGAACTTTGGGCAAGTCACTTCGCAGAAATTCAGCTTTCTTTTGTGTTAGATTAGGTCAAGGCTTTTCAAATACTCCCTCCCATAAAGCATTTTCTTCAAAGAAAGCCTAACATTAAAGCAGATCAAAGTAGAATTGCTCTGCTTGAAGCGGGGAGGTGTATTGCCCCCTGGCTCCCACCCTCTCCTACCCCCAGGAAACCCCTGAGGCACTTCCACAAAGCCCCCAGGGCTAGCACAGTTTGACACTATCAGGTTCACCTTGCAAGGATTTAATGTGAACCTCCTTTAAGTTGGCATCAAGCAAAACAGCCAATAAAGAGTCACTGAAAGTGATTGCATTAAAACATGGTTTCTATGAGGACTAGAAAGTACCTTCCAGGTTTCCTAGCAACAGAAATCAAGGTCTGCTGGCCACAGCAGAAAAAAAACAAAACAAAACAAAAAAAACAACATTTTTTGAAACCTGGGAAAAAAATGGTTTGAAATTAACCCTCATCCTCTATTGTGATGCAACAATATAAATGATCATAGGGCAACCATGTTTTAGTCCTTCCACCTCAAATCTTCCACCCTGTGAGCTGCGCGTGCCATCACCCACCAAAAGACAAGAATAGTAGAATTCCCATCTTATTGAAAATTAAAAATAACATTTTCCATTGTTTGATCCAAGTTTTGCTTGAGAAAGGAAAAGGATGAGAGGAGAGAAGTAATGTGAGCACTTTTCCCTTTCATACCATAGTACATAGGAGAGGATATGCAAACACAAGTTTTAGGATCTTCTTGGCCTCTTTATTCTTCTTTAAAATGGGCATTATCTCCTCATTTTACAGACTAGAAAAATTTATTCAGAACTTAATAGCCCATCTATGGTCACACACATATGAAATGGCAGAGACAGGAGAAATAAGACTTTTTTTAAAAAGCTGACTTATGATTTTTATGAAGGTATTGAGAGCAATACAGTGTTTCTGGTAAAAAGTGTATATCTGTTTTCTTATTTTTCCCCTACTTTTTACTTTGAAAAAATTTAAGCCTGCAGAAATATTAACAAATGGACTAGGAATACCATATACCTTTCACCAAGATTCACAAGTTAACATTTCACCCATTTGCTTTCTTTCTTTGTATACATATGTATGTGTTTCTGTGTATACATACACATGGATCTAAAACAGACAGATATGCATGTTTATGCTGAACTGTGTAGTTACTTAAGAGTTAACACTTTCTTGTATATAACCAAAATACCATTAACTATTCATAAGAATTAAATACACTGATTACCATTTTACACGGGCTATATTTAAATTTTTTGATTGTCTTAACACTATCTTTTATAGATTAAAAAAATCTTGGGTCAAATCAAGATTTGCACTTCGCTTTTTGTTGTTGGTGTTGGTCTGTTTGATCACTTTATCAGGAGCAGTACTCTCCCTATTCTGTTTCTCATGACATTCACTTTTTTTGAATCCAGATCAGTGCCTTGAAGAATGTTCCACATTCTAGATGTGTATGATTATTTCTTCATAATTTGTTGCAGGCTCTGGTTTTTAGCAAGAAAACTACATAGGTGATATTGAGTACTAGTTGCATCCCATCAGGTGGCAAATAAAGTCAGATGGGTTTCCTGTGCGTGAGAGCAAGTTTGATCATGTAGTTTTAAGATGGGGCACGCTGGATCTCTTTGGTATAGAGGGGTGTTTTCCATTTGTAATTCGTAAGTAATATGCATTGAGAAACTTTGTGACCATGTGAACACTCAGTTTCAGAACAACATTTCAGCTAATGGTTGTAATCCATCATTGATCTCAATCTTGCCTTAATCATTTATTCATATTGAGAAGTATAAAATGGGAATTTTGTTTTAGTTATATCAATTCATTCCACATTAGTTGGCATTATGTTCATAAAGAAATCTTCCTCTGTCTCTCCCTCTCACTCTGTCTCTCATAGCGCTAGTTCAGTAGTCACTGTAAACTCTTTAAATTTTGCTGCTTTTCACCTAAATTTCTCCTTAAAAAGGCCTTCTTGTGAAAAATATTTGCTGTTGGCAGGCACGGTAATTTAGGCTTATTTGTCCAAGGTGCCTTCCAAAAGCTTAATGAGGAGGAGGATAGAGGCAATTCACTTCATGTAAGCTCCTAGGAATGAAGTTTTATTTTATTAATAAGGAAATTGATAAACAAGGTTATTAAGTAACTGATGAAACTGAGAACTAAGAAAAGTGTTAATAAAAGAAATAAAAGGGTAGAGATTGTTTTTAAGGTGTTACTAAGATCCTCAAACTGCTCAGTTGATTTCTGGTTAAGAGTTTCAGATATTCTCTGGAAGCCTCTGAGTTCTATAAAGGAAATAATCTAGTTCCAGTGTTGTAAGTATAATTAGTGCAAAGGGAGTTCATGGAACACGTGAAAAATTTTAAGGCTGGGACGTAAGATTTCTTTACTTACTGCTTTTCAAGTAAACTAATGAGGGGAGAAATAACTTTGGTTTGGGTTAGGATGCCTAAAATAAAACCCAGCACAATATGATATGGTTGAGGCTGTTTCTCAAGGAAGTTTGGAAGAGAAACCAACTGCTGGATGAAATTTTTTTTTTTAATTGAAGCTCTCACAATTGAAATTCCCTCCTTGTAGATATCACTCCCAAAGGTTTCTTTCATCATAACAAACCATGAATATTTCTTTAGTGTTATAAAGGAATGAAAGCTCTTGAGATGCAGATTTCTCTTGAACATAAATTTTTTAGGAAACATTTAAGGAGAGCCTACTGCCTTCTTGGCATGAATTTACAAGTTAGTGATCCAAAGATGACAAATGCCCAGCTCCCGCCCCATGGCATCTCCAGAATTTCTGTTTAGAAGTTTAGGGATGGTAATTGAGGAGCTAAGGGATTTGTCATGAAGCTGTGTTTGCATTTCAAGTGAAGTTAGTTTTAAGAAGATTATATGTTATAGATTAATTTAAAAACTAGCAAAGTTTTATGAAGATGTCTTTGCTCAAATTTTGCATAAAACTGAAAAAATATCAGTTGTGTTACTATTAATATTAAAATGGCAGTGGAGAGTTACTGATGGAAATTATGAAAATGCTAAAACTTTTTCTTCCATATTGTATTATACCAACACTGTTTCTACACTTGCGAATCTTGGTCTAAATAGGAATGAGAGATGCATAAACAAATAATTATAATAAAATATAGTGTTAATGGGATAGATTAATTTAGAAAGAGTCATTTTGTACCCAAATAAGGCTAAAATCATTCATTTGAGTTACAGCATAAGAGCACAACCATGAGATCTTCCCTTCAGAGACAGTTGAGAACAGTTTGATTCAGAATTTGATACTTCTTTTTATCTTCAAATTGAATGTTCTGGAGAACATTCACAACCATCAAACCAGACTCGTCTCTTACTGTGCAATACGAGGGAGTACTAAGTTCAAAGGGAGCATATGAGTAGGTTATAGGATACCAAATCTCTAGGAGTAGAAGTCAAGAAACAGTGAGATTACTGGCTTAGCAAAAAAAAACATTGACATTAGGGTAGAAGAGACCATGAACACCTTGATGGCTGTCTCAGGAATGTCCTAAGGGCTGGGGTCAGGTGGCAAATATGACATGATTAATAAGCTCTTGAAGAAAATTTGTAGAACAAATAGCATCATTCAGGCACTCATTTTTCTGTGAGTACAATATATCATAGTTCAAATCTATCAAAGAATAGCCATCAACATTTATCCAACTTCTGCCTAATTAGATGTTGAGTGTCTTGAAGATAAAAGTAGATGGAGTTTCGCTTTTGTTGCCCAGACTAGAGTGCAGTGGTGCGATCTTAGCTCACTGCAACCTCTGCCTCCCAGATTCAAGTGATTCACCTGCCTCAGCCTTCTGAGTAGCTGATATTACATGCATGTACCACCACGCCTGGCTAATTTTTTTTTTTTTTTTTTAAGAAGAGATGGGATTTCTCCATGTTGGTCAGGCTGGTCTGGAACTCCCAACCTCAGGTGATCTGCCTGCCTTGGCCTCCCAAAGTGCTGGGATTAGAGGCATGAGCCACCGTGCCCCGTCGCAATCTTATTTATCTATATTTCACCAGCACCCACTGCTCTACTCAACACAAGTAGAATAAAGGTTGTATGATGAAATGAGAAAAGTCTTGATAATTCTCTTAACCAAGAATGTAGAAACACATTAGAGTAATGGTTTGTAATAATATAGATGTTGAACAGCAAAGAAAAAAAAGAGAAACCCAAACAGTTCCATTTAAAATGGGCAAAGGATTTGAATAGACATTTCTCAAAAGAAAACATACAAATGACCAACAGGTATATGAAAAAAATGTTCAGGCCGGACGCGGTGGCTCACGCCTGTAATCCCAGCACTTTGGGAGGCCGAGGCGGGCGGATCCCGAGGTCAGGAGATCGAGACCATCCTGGCTAACACGGTGAAACTCCGTCTCTACTAAAAATGCAAAAAATTAGCCGGGCGAGGCGGCGGGCGCCTGTAGTCCCAGCTACTCGGGAGGCTGAGGCAGGAGAACGGCGTGAACCCGGGAGGCGGAGCTTGCGGTGAGCCGAGATCGTGCCACTGCACTCCAGCCTGGGCGACTAAGCCAGACTCTGTCTCAAAAAAAAAAAAAAAAGAAAAGAAAAAAATGTTCAGTGTCACTAATCATCAGGAAAATGCTAATCAAAACCACAAGATAGCATCTTGCCCCAGTTAGAATGGCTATTGTCAAAAAGACAGGAAATAACAAATGCTGACAAGGATGCAGAGAAAAAGATACTCATACAATGTTGGGAATGTAAATTATAATAGTACAGCCATTATGGAAAAAATCATGGAGTCTTCTCAAAAAACTAAAAATAGAACAGCAGTACTATGCAGCAATCCCACCACTGGGTATTTATTGAAAGGAAAGGAAATCAGTGTATCAACAGATACCTGAACCCCTATAGTTATTGCAGCACTATTCACAATAGCCAAGATGTAGAACCAACCAAAGTGTTCATCAATGGATGAATAGATAAAGAAAATGAGATATCTATACACAATGGCATACTATTCAGCCACAAAAAAAGAATGAAATCTTATCATTGCAGGAACATGGTTGGAACTGTAGGTCGTTATGTTAGGTGAAATATGCCAGGCACAGAAAGACAAATATTGCATGTTCTCACTCATATGTGGGAGCTTAAAAAGTTAGTCTCATGGAGGTAGACGGCAGAATTATGGTTATGAGAGAAAGGGAAGGGTCAGGGAATGAAGAGAGGTTGGTTAATGGATAAAACATATTGATAGAAGGAATAATTCTAGTATTTGGTAGCACAGTAGAGTAACTGTAGTTAACAATAATTTATTATATGTTTCAAATTTGGCAGAAGATTTGAAATGTTCCCAACACAAAGAAATGATAAATGTTTGAGGTGATAGATGTCCTAAAAGGCCTGATTTGATCATTAAGCATTGTATGCATCTATCAAAATATCACATGTACCCCATAAATATGCATAATCATTATGAATCACTAAATATATATAAAGCGTGTGTGAGTGTGTGTGTGTGTATTGATGACATTTCAACTATACCATATATATTGTAGGTACAAGACTTAAACCATGACATATGCAGTGTGTTAGAATAAGTATTTAGCACTTTTTATAAGGATAAAAATATAATTTGATGATTTAACCCTTTCACTTGGGGCATTTTGCCCATCATAGAAATGATGAAAACACCAACAATTAGCCTTTGAAACAAAATGAAGCAAATACAACTTTTCAATTATCTCTGCTGAATGTATACTATTACCATACACAAGCAATCCTTAATGACAATAGCCACCAGCTTAATAAATCACAGCTGAGAACAAACTATGACATCACATATTGGCTAATGATTCACTGATTTCTCCTGGACTTTAGTTAGTTGGTTCATATCTGGAAGAGCATCTGATTTCAAACTGAGGCTACAAATCCCCAAGATCCAATACAATTTAAACAGTAAACAGCACAGAAATAAAGAATGGGATCTTCTGATGGTAAGCTTCAGGACAATTAGCAGAAATCCAGTTAGAAGCTGTGGTTCTTTGTGTGTGTGTTTTCATGGAGCTATCTTGCAACACTTTTTAGGAGAGTATTTTAATACGTGATTAAGTCACAAGAGTTAAAACCTAGCCATTTCATAACTGCTAAACACCATGCCATGCTGACACAAGACTTTTCCAAATGCTGATTTATTATTCTGCAATAAACCATAACTTGGTATTTAGTTCCCCTGAGTGAATCCGTTCTTCAGGTACACAGTAAGTCATTTTGTAAAAGTAGATTTCATCTATATGTGCACAATCCATGTATCTTAGATTGAAGATTTTCACTTTATTATTGGAAAGACTTAGGTATAATTTAAATAAGGGTATCTTTTTCTATATTAACAAATTTTATAATCTTATAAACTCTGTTCTCATTATAACTTAAATTTTCTCTTTTAAAAAAGCGTTTAAGCCTAGTGATCCATTTAATTTTCAACTCCTACTGTCCTTATCTAAAAAACATCATATTACGCCAGTGAGACAATGTGGATTGCTCTAGCTGACATGTTCTCTAGATGATCCACACAGTTAGGTCTTAGTAGATAGAGTTTTTGGTTTTGTTTTGTCTTGTTTTTACTTTCTGATAGTCTCTAACCTACTTTTATTTGCCCAAACTTCAACACACACAAGCTCTCTTTTAAATATAATGAAATAACCTTCTCTCATAACCCCAATAGCATGCATGCATCCAAAATCATTTTACTGTTACCTCTGAAGGACATCTATGTGAAGAAGTGGGAATGGTAAAATGTTTTTGTTCAATGTCAGGTCTAAAAGGTAATCCTAAAACAGTTTGGAAGTTTCTCAGAAAATTAAAACTAAAATTGCCATATGATCCAGCAATTCCACTTCTTGATACATATCCCACAGAAACAAAAGCAGGGATACAAACAGATATTTGTGCACCTATGTTCACAGCAGCATTATTCACAGTAGCCAAAAGGCAGACGCAATCCAAGCGTCCATAGACAGAGACATGCATAAAGAAATGCAGTACACACATACAGTGGAATATTATTCAGCCTTAAAAAGGGAGGAAGTTCAGACATATGCCATAACATGGATGAAACTGAAAGATATTCTGCTCAGTGAACCAGTCACAGAGGACAAGTGCTGCATAATTCTGTTCATATAAGGTACTTAGAGTAGGCAAATTTATAGACAGAAAGTAGATTGGTGGTTGCCCGTGTTGGGGAATTAGTGTTTAATGGGTAGGGTTTTGGTGTGAGAAGGTAAAAAGTTCTGGATATGGATGATGGTGATGATTGCACAACAACATTAATGTACTTAATGCCCCTGAACTGCACACTTTAAAATCATTACAATGATAAATTTTTTAATGTATATTTTACCACAATTTTTAGAAAATAATTTTTAAAAGTAACCCAAATATTTTAATAAGGTCTAACAAACGTCAAAGTTGACAGTTTTAGTAGATCATCCTCCTAAAGCTTTTGCGAGATCCTGTGATGCAACCAGAAATGAGATGATTCATTATGGTAGAAAGAGCCTTGGCAGAGCTGGTCCTCTGAACAAGACCTCTGGTGGCATTTAGTTGGCAGGTCTGGCTGAATCCAAAGCCTATAATCTTTCAGCAAGTCTCAGGCATAGTGGGTGTCTTCATGACTACATGGAATAACACCATGGGGATTTTCTTTTCCTTCTGTATTTCTCAAGGCAATAAAATAATGCTATTCATTGGCACACCTGTAATCCCGGCACTTTGGGAGGCCGAGGCAGGAGGATCACAAGGTCAGGAGATAGAGACCATCCTGGCTAACACGGTGAAACCCTGTCTCTACTAAAAATACAAAAAATTAGCTGGGCGTGGTAGCGGGCGCCTGTAGTCCCAGCTACTCGGGAGGCTGAGGCAGGAGAATGGCATGAACCCGGGAGGCAGAGCTTGCAGTGAGTCGAGACTGCGCCACTGCACTCCAGCCTGGGCGACAGAGCAAGACTCTATCTCAAAAAAAAAGAAAAAAAAAAAAAGTAGTAGGTGCTATTGGAAGAGCTTAGGCAACTGCCACCAGGGGACTATGTCAGCCCTGGGTAAGAGAGATGGGGACTGATCCCATCTCTAGAGAGAAGAGATGTCCTGTCAGGTGAATCCTGACACAGAAATCCAATGTAGATATTGGGGCATGTGTAGGGATGCAGCAATTTGGGAGGGATTGATCTCAGGAACAAGGAGAAACTGTTACTGGTATTTAATACCCTGGTCAAAGAATGTGTTTTCTTAGGATTGAGCAAGGCCTCTTAATTTTTCCTTAACTAAGGCAAGACTGGCATGGGGCTGAATCTGCGCATATATGTCCTGTGGGTCTCCATTATTCCAGAGAAGAGTGTCTCGAGGTTATGAGTGAAAAAGCTCATATTAAGTTCTGACAGTTTAAAAGTAAACATCTGGCAGGGTGCGGTGGCCCACGCCTGTAATCCCAGCACTTTGGGAGGCTAAGGCGGTTGGATCACCTGAGGTCAGGAGTTTGAGACCAGCCTGGACAACATGGTGAAACCCCATCTCTACTAAAAATAAAAAATTAGCTGGGTGTGGTGGCAGGCGCCTGTAATCCCAGCTACTCTGGAGGCTGAGGCAGGAGAATCACTTGAACCCAGGAGGCAGAGGTTGCAGTGAGCAGAGATCCTGCCACTGCACTCCAGCCTGGGTGACAGAGCAAGACTCTGTATCAAATAAATAAATAAATAACTATAAAAAAATAAAAGTAAACATCTTCCACATCTTCTACTCCATAATCTGGTTGAATTGACATAATTGTCAGCCTTGGCTCATAGACACACATGTATCAGATCCTCAGCTCTGGCATATTCACCTATTGCACCCATTGAGCATCTCTGGAGCTCTTCCCACCCCTCTCCTAGGCGCCCACCTTCATTCCTGCATCCCAGTGTCTTCAGCCTCTCCCTATGATATGTTGGGCTCTGATGTCCCCAACCTAGCTCTCCTGCCTTCTTTCTAATCTAGTCCATCCTGTTTTCCAGAACTATTTGAGGGAGCTTGGGCTTTAGGCCTACATCACCCTCACTCTGTAGAAGGTACTCAGTAAGCATTTGCTAAATTACATTGAAAACTTTCACATCAATTTAAAACTATTTCAACTCATTAAGCTACTCAAATTCTCAGTGTATGCTGGTGTCAGAAAATTGGACTGGGAAGGAATCAGGAGTTAGTTCTTAATAAGCCCTATGATCTTAAGCAAGTATTTAACCTCTTTGTTGCACTCCTTATAAAAGAATTTTTTAAAAGTCCTCAAAAGAGGACTTTCCAGGCTTGTATCTCATTCCTCATTGTGCAAGACTATATCTTAGGTCAGGATCACAACTATATCTCTGATCTCTGGAGTCTCTCATTCTCCTGTAAACAGCTGACCCCTGGCAAGGGCATGAGGCCCTAGAATTCTCTCCCACTGCTGACCTCCTAAGCAATACAGTGTCTCCTTCTGATCATCTTAGGACTCCAGACCCTCCAGATCTCAGGTCTGAAATAACCCATTGGGCCTATTTTTTTAATGGCTAAAACAAATAAACATATGATACAATATAGTAGCTTGAAAACTGATACAAACTAAAGAATAATTTTTATTCTTTGAACACCAAAGGGGATTTGATTCATATTCATGGAAAACCAAAAATGTATATTTTAAGGCAGAATTTTAAAATCTATCCACTGGTCCCAAAGCCAATGTAAAGCAACAAACCATTTGCCTTTGTTGCTTTTAAACTAAAATGACATGAACTAATTCTAATTGAGTTTTGGAGGAAAAAACCTACTTCGGCATGAATGACAAATTGTATGCCAGATTTCAGCTTCCTATGATTCAAAACCATGTTGCTAAAAAGCAGACTGCCAACAGATCTTTAATTACTAGCATTAGTGCTGTGGGCATACAAGCCTCTAATAGGTAATGCATAATATGAATACAAAATACATAATATAAAATTCATACTAGAAGAATTTTAATTAATGAGTGAACATCACTATTGCATTAGCTTTGTTGAGTAGGTCAAAGCTTAAAGCTGTCCAAATGATAGATTTTTATGTTTCTTTTCTTTTCCTTCCATATTTCTCAAGGCAATAAATTAATTTTGTCCTGTTCCAATGTCACCACTAGACCGATGACTGTCGTTTGTAAAGCCTAGCTGCAGGGAGCGCCCCAAATGTACAGCCATGTGTGGCTCCAGAAAAATGAGCAGAATCCCTTTTCTCCAAGGATATGATTACACTGAGATATCAAATAGATTATTTTTCTCAGAAAATAAGGAATGTTAAATTTGTTGTGATGTAGTGATGAAATGAGACTTAGAAATAAAATGTCTCTTGCTTCTGTCATGCCTAGCTTATGTGGTCATAGATTCCATTTCAGTTTATAATACTTTCTCATGCATAATCTGGGGAGTACAATGCTGAAAAAGACAAGAACTTTTATTGTGGCAGGGGATACATGATCCCATCAAGATACGTTGATACATGCATGTAACACATGCAAATACACATTTTTATTGAAAATGAGTTTCCAAACTAGCATTTCATCCTTTTTTTACATGATAAATAAGGTAAAGAAGTTCAAATTCTCAAAGTCTTCAAGGTTAAATATGTTAAAAGAAAAAAAACCTTTTAAATTCTTTATATGATGATACTAACGTATAAATGATTGGTCAGAAAAGTAGAGCAAACTACCAGATTTAGTTTGGAGATTGGTAAGCAAAGAGGATGGTCTGGAAACTTCCTTTTACTTAAGAAATTATATGTGTCTGTCTCTTACACTAGACTAGCTTATGAGTGCTGAAATCACCAGCACTTGGTTTACGGTAGTGCCCAGAAAATTGCTTGTTGAAAGAATGAGCCTGTGAGTGAGGGGGTGAATAAATAGTAAGCAAGTGAGTGAGTGAATGAATGAGTGAATAACGAATGAATGAAAATCTAGCAGGAAGTACATTTAACTCTAGGAGGAAGTGACCCTTGAACCTCAAATTGAAGATGAGTAAATATTTCTTAAATCCTATTTGACATAACATTTGCCATATGCCCCTTACTTCTAGCCAAGTGCCTTCTCAAGTTCTGCATTTCAATCATGACAATGGTACTGAAAAAGAAAGAGTCACCTTCTCTATTTTTAAGCAGTTCTCTTTCAATCAACTTTTAATTATCCTGAAGGAGGAAACTAGTGGTGCAGATAATCCCCAAATCTCTTTTAGGAATGCATTAGATGATGGCTTTTTTACAGTAGTTTGCCTTCTAATTATGTTTTGATTAGGTTTATATTACAGTTATAGACAATTTCCTTAGCAGAGAGGATAGCAGATCAGGCAATCCATAAACACTGTGAGTAAAGCACTGAAATTGGCTGGAACTGACCCATGCCTCAATCTAGGACCTTCTATTAGAAATGCATTGTGTTAAGCACTGCACAATTTCAAAAGGGTTCAAATTTTTGCAATCTACTCATCTGACAAAGGGCTAATATCCAGAATCTACAAAGAACTCAAAGAAATTTACAAGAAAAAAACAACCCCATCAAAAAGTGGGCAAAGGATATGAACAGACACTTCTCAAAAGAAGACATTTATGCAGCCAACATACACATGAAAAAATACTCATCATCACTGGCCATCAGAAATGCAAATCAAAACCAAAATGAGATACCATCTCACACCAGTTAGAATGGTGATCATTAAAAAGTCAGGAAACAACAAGTGCTGGAGAGGATGTGGAGAAACAGGAACATTTTTACACTGACGGTGGGACTGTAAACTAGTTCAACCATTGTGGAAGACAGCGTGGCGATTCCTCAAGGATCTAGAACTAGAAATACCATTTGACCCCGCCATCCCTTTACTGGGTATATACCCAAAGGATTATAAATCATGCTGCTAAAAAGACGCATGCACATGTATGTTTATTGCGGTACCATTCACAATAGCAAAGACTTGGAACCAACCCAGATGTCCATCAATAACACACTGGATTAAGAAAATGTGGCACATATATGCCATGGAATACTATGCAGTCATAAAAAAGGATGAGTTCACTTTGTAGGGACATGGATGAAGCTGGAAACCATCATTCTTAGCAAACTATCGCAAGCACAAAAAACCAAACACCGCATGTTCTCACTCATAGGTGGGAATTAAACAATGAGAACACTTGGACACAGGAAGGGGAACATCACACACCAGGGCCTGTTATGGGGTGGGAGGAGGGGGGAGGGATAGCATTAGGAGATATACCTGATGTAAATGATAAGTTAATGGGTGCAGCACACCAACATGGCACACGTATACATATGTAACAAACCTGCACGTTGTGGACATGTACCTTAGAACTTAAAGTAGAATATAAAAAAAGAAAGAAAAGTTAAGCACAATAAAAAAAAAAAAAGAAGGTGGGTACTTTTTTGGGGGCTATAGATCCAAGAAGGAGTAAGATATAGTCTTACACAATGAGGAATGAGATATAAGCCTGGAATTTCAAGAACTCACTGCATAGCCAGCAAGATGTGCATATGTGACTTTTATCAACACAAAGCAGTATGTGCTAAGTGATAATTGGGTAGAGAAGATTTAGGAGAATTCTCTAGAGCCGACTGTCCAATAGAAATATAATATGAAACATATATGTCGATTTACATTTTCTAATATTCAATTTAAAAAGGTAAAAAAGGAGATGATGATTTTAATTATACTTTTTATTTAACCCAATATATTCAAAATATTATTTCAATATGTGATCAATATAAAAATTGTGAGATCTTTATACACTTCTTTTTATACTACGTCTTCAAAATCTGGTGTGTCTTTTACACTGAAAGCACATCTCAGTTCAGACTAGTACATTTCAAGGGCGTAATCACAATTTGTGGCTGAAGACTACCTTGTTGGGAAGCACAATTCTAGAGCTTTGCTTCTCAATTTATTATCTGGATTCAGACGCATTGGCTGGAAAAATGTTAGAAATGCAGAATCTTATGCTCCATCTCAGACCTGATGAATCAAAGTCTGCATATTATCAAGATATTCAGGTGATTCCCATGCACATTAAAGCTTGAGAAGCACTGGTCTGGACAAGGAAAAGGTGTGAATGACCATCTGGAGTTAGGAATGCTGAAGGAACGCTTATGGGCCAGCCATGATTAGAATGTGTGAGAGGTTAGAACTTAAGGGCTTATTGATTGTTTATAAGGAATTTGATAAAACTTATTAAATCTGACTCTCTGTTTCTCAATCTTCAAAATGAGACTAAGCTTGCAGGACTGATCTTAGGAGTAGAGATAAAGAAAGCTCCTTGATGTCTGGCTCCTAGACGTGGGGCTTTATATAATTCCGCTACTGATGGGCCATAGTCAGATGAAGACTCTAGTGTTGCAAGATTTTAACTACAAGGGAAGTGCCTGAATCTAAGAGAATTTTTTTTTTTTTTTTTTTTTTTTGAGACAAAGTCTCGCTCTGTTACCCTGGTTGGAATGCAATAGCGCAATCTTGGCTCACTGCAACCTCCGCCTCCCGGGTTCAAGCGATTCTCCTGCCTCAGCCTCCTGAGTAGCTGGGATTACAGGTGCCTGCCACCACGCCCAGCTAGTTTTTGTATTTTTAGTAGTAAGACAGGGTTTCAACATGTTGGTCAGGCTGATCCCTAACTCCTGACCTCAGGTGATCCACCTGCCTTGACCTCCCAAAGTGCTGGGATTACAGGCGTGAGCCATCGCGCACGGTCAACTAAGAGAAAATTGAATCGAGGTACTCATGAATATGACTGCTGTCACATACCAGTATTTTGTATGATTGGCAGGAGTCTCCGATGAGAACCAATGTCAGAACAGGTTCACCCTAGCTAGGATGGGGCAGGGGAGTTTTACAGGGATGAATGCAGGTGCTAGGATTCGCCTATCAGGGTCATAAGCTTGCTGTGATCACCCCTCATCAAAATATGTTGCAAGACTTTGGTCATCTAGTTTAACAACAAATTAACAAGACAGGAAAAGATCAGATCACTGGTCCTTGTGCTTATTCAACACCTGGCTCTTTCACTAAGTTGGCATGCTGGTTAAGACACCTTACCAGATGTCAAACTATGCTAGCCTGTCTCAGAATAGTATCCAGCCATAAGTAATGCGGTATTGAGAATTGGAAATCCACTAGTATTTCTGTTGGAAGGTTAGCGATCCTCCCCTTCTTCTAGAAAGGGCCATGTATCAAGAATGTCAGCCATCACCAAAAAGAGGCTGTAGTTATGTAGAGTCATGCCTGGGGACACACCAGAGCTTTGTGAGAAGGCTAGAAATCAAAGTGGCTAAGTGAAATAAGCAACTTAGCAGGAAAGGGAGATAACCCTGGGATAATGGAAATATCCCGGGTTTGGAGTCTCAAGATCATGGGGTTCTTGTTTTAGCTCTGCCATACTAACTAGATGTGTTTTCTTAACTCAGAAGTTTAATCTCTTGTGGCCTCAGCTTCTGCATATTCAAAAATCAAGGAGCGTTGATATGTGACTCTCTTGGGTCATTTCCAGTTGTATTTTTATTTTTAAAATTTTATAATATTCTTATTGCAGTAAAACATATATCATAAATTTTACCTTTTTAGTCATTCTTAAGTGGCATTAAATACATTCACAATGTTGTGCATCCATTACCATCACCGGTTTCCAGAATGTCTCATCTGCCCATACTAAAACTTCATACCCATCAAACAGTAACTTTCCATTCCCTCTGCCCCCTGTTCCTGGAAACTGCCATGCTCCTCTCTCTGTATATAAAGTTGCCTACTTTAAGTACTTCATATGAGTGAAATCATACAGTATTTCTTCAAAGTTCATCCATGATGTAGCATGTGTCAGAATTTGAATTTCTCTCCTTTTGAAGGCTAAATAATATTCCATTGTATGTATATATGTATACTACTTTTTTTTTTTTTGAGACAGAATCTGACTTTGTCACCCAGGCTAGAGCACAGTGGCACAATCTCAACTCACAGTAACCTCTGCTTCCTTGGCTCAAGTGATCCTCCCACCTCAGTGTGCCGAGTAGCTGGGACTACAGGCATGTATCACCACACCTGGCTGATTTTTGTATTTTTTGTAGAGTCTGAGTTTCACCATGTTGCCCAGGCTAGTCTTGAACTCCTGAGCTCAAGCAATCTACCTGCCTTGGCCTCCCAAAGTGCTGAAATTACAGACATGAGCCACCATGCCTGGCCTAAAATACTTTTCTTTTTCATTCATTTGTCAATAGACATTTGAGTTATTTCCATCTTTCAGTTATTATGAATAATGATGTTATGAGCATGGATGTACAGATACCTGTTTGTGTCCTTGCCTTCAGTTTTTTAGGGTATATGCCCAGAAGTGGAATTGCTAGATCAAATCGTAATTCTATCTGTAATTTTTTGAGGAACTGCCATACTATTTTCCATAGTGATTGTACCATTTTACATTCCCACAAGCAGTGCACAAGGGTTCAATTTCTCCATATCTTTGCCAACACTTGTTATTTTGTCTTCTTTTCCTTTTTGATAGTAGCCCTCTGTATTAGTTCATTCTTACATTGCTATAAAGAAATACCTGAGATTGGATAATTTATAAATTATGAAGAAAAGAGGTTTGATCGGGTCATGGTTCTGCAGGCTGTACAGGAAGCATGATGCTGGCATCTGCTTGGCTTCTGGGGAGGCCTCAGGAAACTTACAATCATGGTGGAAGGCAAAGGAGGTGTCACAGCCAGAGCAGGAGCAAGAAAGAGAGAGGACGCCACACACTTTAAAACAGCTGAATCTCGTGATGATTCACTCCCTATCATGAAGACAGCACCAAGGGGATAGTACTAAACCATTCATGAGAATCCCCTCCCGCGATCCAGTCACCTCCCATCAGGCCCCACCTCCAAGACTGAGGATTTCATTTCCACATGGCATTTGGGGGTAAAGTGATATCTCATTGTGGTTTGATTTGCATTTCCCTGTTGGTTACAAATGTCGATGATGTTGTTATTTGATTTTAAATGCTGAATTTGAGCAATAGGAATTGTATCAAATTAGCAGACTGGGCACAGTTCACATGTACCTTCAGAGGCTGTCCCTATTCCTCATATCCCTTGGCATCTTACCCACCACTGTGGTAAAAGTTCCATTGTATTAACATTCATTATGATGGGCCAGGCACGGTGGCTCATGCCTGTAATCCCAACACTTTTGGAGGCTAAGCCAAGCGGATCACGAGTTCAAGAGATTGAGACCATCCTGACTAACACAGTGAAACTCCATCTCGACTAAAACAAAAAGTTAGCTGGGTGTGGTGGCACGCATCTGTAGTCTTAGCTACTTGGGAGGCTGAGGCAGGAGAATTGCTTGAACCCAGGAGGTGGAGGTTGCAGTGAGCTGAGATGGCACCACTGCACTCCAGCCTGGGTGACAGAACGAGACTCCATCTCAAAAAATAAAAATAAAAAATTGTTATGATGATTAGTATTGGTCATGGACTACGGATAGATTCTTTCTGTTTGGATACAGTGGCATGTGGTTTGGAGATATGAGTTTCTACAATTCACTGCAATGGTTCCTGAATAGGAGAATTCATGCATTGGCTGATGTTTTGTGGCTTCTGGGACTAATTGTGCCTTACCCTAAATATCAAGAATGGAAATAAGGAAGGTTATTACCAAGGTAATAACTTAAGACTGCCAGCAGCTGACTGAGGCCAGGCTACAAGGACAGAGAAAAACCTGTTAGTCAAAATGCAGGGAAAGTGTAGACTAAAATATTAGAGCCACCAAAACAAAGGTCTAAGATGGAGTTTTGCAAAGACTGGGAAAATGCTGAAGTCCCCAGGGGCTGAAAAGTGGGAAATGATAGGCATATTTTGGTCTTAAATGAGTATGTCAGTCAGACTTACTTCGGTAGGATAATCATCCTTGCTTGGCATAAAATTTCAAGTCTCAGGCAGATGAGTTAATCAGAGTTCAAAGGTTCAAACCATTAATAGTGTTTGTTTCTATGTTCCCTCTTTGGATTATGATAAATCTGTGACTATTACTGAGTTTGTGAATTAGTAAAGGTGACTAACATTGACAGTGTCTGTAAAGTAAGTCCACTGACTTCTACAGCTCATATCAGTTCTACGTAGCAAAAGAAAACTCACGGCAACTGCAATCATTTTCCTAGTGTCATTAGATCGATAAAATTAGTTTTGAACAGCCTTCTAAACACGCAGTTCACAGAGAACCTTTGGGATTGGGACAGTGGATTGGAGGAGATGAGGTGGAGAAAAGTGCTCATGCTCATCCCTACTGTCTTGACTTTCAGGAGAAATTTGGTGAATTGGTGAAAGCTGAAATTGGGCAAGTCATATGACAAATGTGATTCCACTTTTTGTCAAAATCTCACCTCTGTTTTATGTCAATGAGAAATAGATGCATGTTAACAAAACTCTCTTTGAAAGTAAAAATATTTCCCATAGCTTAGTTGAAAATGTTGTGAAAGAAGTTAGGTTGATAGCCCATCTTGGGATCCTCTGGACATCATACCCTATCTGCTGTGTTGTACCAAAGAAAAGTCAAAATACAATTTATGTTCCAGAACAACTCGGGAGGAATTACTATTTTTTTGTGTCAAAGTACTCCAAGGCAAAGGTGATAACAAATATCAAAAATAAATGATTTGATGAAGAGCTATGTTTGATTACAACAGTGCTTGGCATGTACATATTAACGGGTATTTGTAGATATACTCACTGCAGTATTTTAAGGACTGTTAGCATGCTCTTAATTTTACCTTCTTCTGTTGACACAGAGTACATCCCAAAACTTGGAGAAGAAAGGGTTTTTTACCCATATTTGAGGATGTTAAGATTTCAAATTTTCAGATCTTAGTACTTTTCTCTATTAGGCAATGCAGAATGAATAAAAGAAAGAACAGGGATCAGAAACATTCCCAGTTTGCATTCCAACTCTGCCACTTAACAGCTTTGTAAACTTGGGCAAATTACTTAGCCTTTTTCATCTTTGTTTGTATAATGATAGTTTGCTGTGCTGTTTCATGATAAGGCGCAGAGTGCCTAGTGCGTAGTAGATGTTCAATAAATCTTAGTAACCTTCCTTTATTGTTTTGTTAAGTTTGGGAGTATACATTAACCCAGTCTTTCATTCTACAAATACCTGTTAATATACACATGTCAAGCACTGTTGTAATGAAACATAGCTTGTCATCAAATCATTTATTTTCGATATTTGTTATCACCTTTGCCTTGGAGTACTTTGACACAAAAAACAGTAATTCTTCCCGAGTTGTTCTGGAACATAAATAAGTTACCTGGTATTTATAATATTTACAATATTCATAGCTTAACATTAAGTATGTACAGTCTATGCAAATAGGATGAAAAGTACATAAATTAAAACACCAGTTTTACAATGCAACAGAAATAAAATCCCATTGAGGACTAATAAATTCAAATGAATGTTGCTGGTCAAGTCTTATTTATTTTTTATTATTATTAATTTTTTGAGACAGAGTCTCGCTCTGTCGCCCAGGCTAGAATGCAGTGGCACGATCTCGGCTCACTGCAAGCTGCACCTCCCGGGTTCATGCCATTCTCCTGCCTCAGCCTCCCGAGTAGCTGGGACTACAGGCACCCGCCACCATGCCCGGCTAATTTTGTGTATTTTTAGTAGAGACGAAGTTTCACCATGTTAGCCAGGATGGTCACGATCTCCTGACCTCGTGACCTCGTGACCTGCCCGCCTTGGCCTCCCAAAGTGCTGGGATTACAGGCATGAGCCACCGCGCCTGGCCCAAGTCTTATTTTTATATAGAATGTAATACGGTTAGTCTATTATAATAATTAACTACCAAGACAAATTATAGAGTTTATCTTGGGCCCATTGGGAACTCATTCCACCCTAACAAAAAATACATTGATTTGAAATTCTTTAAACATTTTTATTTAGAATTTTACAGTATTACTATATAAGTATGGTGGGAAAAGTCTTGGGTGATTGTCTACACAGATTTTCTTCTGTAACTGTTATTTTTTAGGGCCAGAGTTCTAATAAAGGATTGATAAATACTGATTACTGAAATGTTCTGACAATCATCCTCTGTTCTCAAAAGCTAAATTATGGATAAAATAAGCATGAGAAAAAGGTTAATTTTAAAATTAATTGTCCAGAAAATTTTCTCATTGTGGTCATATTCTCATTAGGACATATTTAATCAAATTCTCCTAAACTGGATTAGCAAATACTGAATTAAACAGAAGAACATAAATATAATGTCTTCAAGACAACTGAAACTATAATTTTGTAAAATATTCTAAATCTTTATGGGTTGGGTTTCTTAAGAAGTAGTCATTTAATTCGTATAGTTTTGATACTTTTTTGTATTTTCCTGGGAGAGAGAAACAAGTATACATGTATGTATGTTTTCTAATTCTGAATAATCACACTATACTGAGTCTATCTTGCTTATAAATAGAGATAAAATGTTTGCTAACCTGGCCTTGAATCATGTAGATTTTTGAGTAGATTTTATTTTTTAGAACAGTTTCAAGTTTACAGAAAAAGTAAGTGGAAAATACAGAGTTCCTACATACCCTTCTCTTTCTGCTGCCCTCCACAATACTGTTCATTTCCTCTATTATTAACATCTTTTATTAGTGTGGTACATTTATTAAAATTGATGAGCCAATATTGATACATAATTTATTAACTATAAGTCCATAGTTCATATTAAGATTCACGCTCTGTGTTGTGTGTTCTGCGTTCTGCAGGTTTTGACAAATATATTTTGTACCCACCATTGTGGTATTGTACAGAATAGTTTCACCTTCCTAAAAAATGCTCTCTCCATTTACTTATTCATCCCTTCTTCCCTCCCCACTAAGCCCACAGCAACCACTGATCTTTTTATTATCTCCGTAATTTTGCCTTTTTCAGAATGTTATATAATTGGAATCATATGGTGTGTAGCCTTTCCAGATCGCCTTTTTTTTTCACTCAGCAGTATGTATTTAAGGTTCCTCCATGATTTTTTGTGGACTGATAATCATTGAATAATATTCCATTATGTGAATGTACCATAGTTTATTAATTCACCAACTAAAGGACATCTTAGTTGCTTCCAAGTTTTGATAATTCTGAATAAATCTGCTATAAATACTCACATGCGGTTTTTGTGTAAATATAAGTCTTCAATTCATTTGGGTTAATGCCAAGGAGTGAAATTGCGGGATCTTATATTAAGAGTATGTTTAGTTATGTATTCTAAACTGTATTCCCAAGCAGCTATATACCCTTTTGCATTTCTATCAGCAATGAATGACACCACTTGTTACTCTACATCCTTGTCACATTTGGTGGTGTCAGTGTTTGTGATTTTAGTCATACTAATAGATGCATAGTGGTATTTCACTGTTGTTTTAACTTGCAGTTTTCTAAAGATATATGATGTTGGCAATTTCTCATGTTTTTACTGGCCATCTGCATGTCTTCTTTAATGAGGTGTTTGTTCAGATTTTTTCCTATTTTAAATTGAGTTGTTTGTTTTCTTATTGTTGAGCTTTAAGGGTTTTTCTTTTTTTATATATATATTTTGTATACCAGTCCTTTATCATGTTTATATATAACATACACATTATATATATGACATTTCAATAGTTTTTTGAGTACAAGTGGATTTTGGTTACATAGGCGAATTATATAGTGGTGAAATCTGAGATTTTAGTGTACCTGTCACCCTAGTTGTGTACATTGTACTCGATACATAGTTTTTTATCCATCACCCTCCTTCTGAGTGTCCAATGTCCATTATACCACCCTGCATGGTTTTGTGTATCTATAGCTTAGCTCCCACTTATACGTGAGAACATACAGTATTTACTTTTGCATTCCTGAGTCACTTCACTTAGAATAATGGCCTCCAGCTTCATCCAAGTTGCTACAGAAGATATTATTTTGTTCTTTTTTGTGGCTGAGTAGTATTCCATGTGTATATATACCACATTTTCTTTATCCACGTATTGACTGATGGGCACTTAGGTTGGTTTCACATCTTTGCAATTGTGAACTGTACTGCAATAAACATATGCATGCAGCTGTCTTTTTGACATAATGATTTATTTTCCTTTGAGTAGATACTCAGTAGTGGGACTGCTGGGTTGAATGGTAGAACTACTTTTAGTTCTTTGAGAAATCTCCATACTATTTTCCGGAAAGGTTGTACTCATTTACATTCCCACCAGCAGTTTATAAGCATTCCCTCTTCACCACATCCATACCAACATCTATTTTGGGGGAGGGGGGGCGGGGGTGCTTTTTAATAATGACCATTCTGGCTGGAGTAAGGTGGTATCTCATTGTGGTTTTAATTTGCATTTCCCTGATGATTGGTGATGCTGAGCAGTTTTTCATATTTTTGTTGGCTATGTATATATCTTCTTTCAAGAATTGTTTAGTCATGTCATTTGCCCACCTTTTTGATGAGATTATTTGTTTTTCCTTGCTGATTTGTGAGAGTTCCTTGTAGATTCTGGATATTAGTCCTTTGTCAGGTGCATAGTTTGCAAATATTTTCTCTCATTCTGGGTTGTCTGTTTACTCTGGTGATTATTTCTTTTGCTATGCAGAAGCTTTTTAGTTTAATTAGGTCCTATTTCCTTACTTTTGCTTTCATTGATTTGATTTTGGGGTCTTAATAATAAATTCTTCACCTAGGCTAATGTCCAAAAGAGTTTTTTCTAGGTTTTCTTACAGAATTTTTACGGTTTCACATCTTCAATTTAAGTCTTTAATCCATCTTGAGTTGACTTTTGTAATATGGTGAGAGAGAGGATCCAGTTTCATTCTTCAACATGTGGCTATCCAGTTTTCTCAGCACCATTTATTGAATAGGGTGTCCCTTCCCTAATTTATGTGTTCATATACTTTGTCAAAGATCAGTTGGGTATATTTGACTTTATTTCTGGATTCTATATTCCATTGATCTATGTATCTACTTTTATATCAATGCCATGCCATTTTAGTTACTGTCGCCTTGTAGTATAATTTGAAGTCTGGTAATGTGATGCCTCCAGATTTGTTATTTTTGCTTAGGATTGCTCAGGCTATTGAAGCTCTTTTTCTATTCCATATGAATTTTAGGATTATTTTCTTCTGTGAAAAATGATGTTGGGGACTGGGCGCGGTGGCTCAAGCCTGTAATCCCAGCACTTTGGGAGGCCAAGATGGGTGGATCACGAGGTCAGGAGATCGAGACCATCCTGGCTAACACAGTGAAACCCCATCTCTACTAAAAAAAAAAAAAAAATACAAAAAACTAGCCGGGCGAGGTGGTGGGTGCCTGTAGTCCCAGCTACTCCGGAG
This sequence comes from Papio anubis, assembly GCF_008728515.1. NCBI lineage: Eukaryota > Metazoa > Chordata > Mammalia > Primates > Cercopithecidae > Papio > Papio anubis. Next base: position 12,432,514 of record NC_044990.1, on the reverse strand, counting down.
GCTGAGGCAGGAGAATGGCGTGAACCTGGGAGGCGGAGCTTGCAGTGAGCTGAGATCCGGCCACTGCACTCCAGCCTGGGCGACAGAGCCAGACTCTGTCTCAAAAAAAAAAAAAAAAAAAAAAAAAATGATGTTGGTATTTTAATAGGAATAGTACTGAATCTTAGAGTGCTTTGGGAAGTATAGTCATTTTTATGACATTGATTCTTCCAATTCTTGAGCATGGGATGTATTTCCATTTGTTTGTGTCATCTGTGATTTAGTTTAGCAGTGTTTTCTAGTTCTCCTTGTAGAGACCTTTATAGGTTTTTCAAAGATTTTTTTGGCTTGTCTTTTCATTATCTTAACAGCGTCTTTCACAAAATGGAAGTTTTGAATTTTTAATGAAGTTCAACTACCAATTTTTCTTCATGGATTTTGCTTTGGCTTTTTATCTAAAAAGTCATCATCAAACCCAAGGTTACCCAGATTTTCTCCTATGTTATTTTCTAGGAGTTTTATGGTTTTGCATTTTTCATTGAGGGCTACAATCCTTTTTAGATTAATTTTCGTGAAAGATGTAAGGTCTGTGTCTAGATTCATTATTTTGCATGCAGATATCCAGCATCACTTGTTGAAAAGACTGTCCTTCCTCCATTGAATTGCCTTCACTACTGTCAAAGATCAGTTGACTATATCTGTGTGGGTCTATTTCTGGGCTCTCTTATTCCAGAGTTCATTTTGTTAGTAATAACTCCTATTATATACTAGGAGTATATAGTATATATACTATATATACTATATATATACTATATACTATAACTACAAAAGTATATAATAACTCCTATTATATACTTTTGCTTCATAGCATTATTGGTTATTAATAACTCTGTTAATCTTTTCATTCAGATAAAATTTACATACAAGAAAAGTCAGATCCCTTCCCTTTTGAATACCAGATAAGACTTATTTTTTAAGTGCAACAATGCGAAAGAATGGAATTTTATACTATGTTATTTATAGCTGAGGGAAAATCTTTTAAAAAGTGAAAGGTTGTCTTAAAGTGAACTTATTTCTCTGTAGAGTAGAGGTGGTTGCCATGATTATTATCAGCAACACGATAAAACATGATGTAGTTGGATTTGACTAAATTTAGTTTGAATCCAAGGTCTGTGCTGCACAAATCTGTAGTACCTTATGAAAATCACTGAATCAAGAAGAAGTTTCTGCAGTAAAGACATGAACATAATTAGGCATACTAATTAGGATTGTGGTAATGATTAAATGATAAAAATGTTTTTAAAAGGGCTTTTGTGAAATGTGAAATCCTAAATAAATGTTAGGTCTTGTGTTTATTGAATCATAAAACTTGAAGTTTTTTAAAGATCAGTGCATTTGGCTGCCATCAGACAGCTGGTGGCTTTCAACCAGAAACTAAAGCATTAAGTCATTAAAATCACTAAGAATGCTTTTATAATGACTTCCAGAGAAGAGAATTTTACAAAATTTTATCACGTTGTATTGAGGTTTGTTACTACAAACATACCTTATTATATGGTTTTAAAATGTCTAATTAAATGTTGTAATATGTCTAATTAAAATCTCTCACACTATATTATTTTTTATCCTACCTATCTTTGGTGAAAAAACTAAGTTTCCTCTCAAATTTTGTAAATGAGAAGAAGAATATTTGGGGAATAAATTACTGAGATGGGCATGGGGATGACTGACATGTGGTTTTTGTTTTTCTTACTGAGAAAAGTAGCCAATCAAAGGCAGATTAATTTATTAGTTATCAACCTTCAAGAGAGAAGCATCAAGCTGGGCATGGTGGATCATGCCTGTAATCCCAACACTTTGGGAGGCTGAGAGAGGAAGATTGCTTGAGCCCAGAATTGTGAGACCAGCCTGGGCAATGTAGCAAGACCTTGTTTCTATTTAAAAAAAAAAACTAAAAAATAGCTGGGCATGGTGGCACATTCTTGTAGTCCCAGCTACTCAGGAGGCCAAGGCAGAAGGACTGCTTGAGCCCAGGAGTTCAAGGCTGCAGTGAGCTATGATTGATGGAGCGACTGCCCTCCAGCCTGGGTGACAGAGCAAGACCTTGTTTCAAAAAGAAAAAAAAAAAGAGAGCAGAACCAACAGTAATTTTAAAAATATTTAAACCCAAAATAGCTAATTGGTGTAGAAACAGTGTGTTTCCTTAACTGGCCTAATTTTGTTAATCCACTTACTAGTTCATTAATTCATTCAACCAAGAGTTACTGAGTAATCTTGCTCCCTACAAAGCTCCCTCTGGGCTACTTGTTGTAGTAAAATCAAAATATACTGAAAAAGATGCGTCATCTCAAGGCCTTTGCAGTTAGAGATGAGTCCCATACAGATTTTTTTTTGTTTTTACTACAGCTTGTATACATTACATATAATTCCTAAACATTAGGTAAGTATCTGACATAGAGGGAGAGGGGCATTGCAAATTTCTTGTACATTAGTCTGTTTTGGGTTGCTATAACAAAAATACCTCAGACTGGGTAATTTATAAAGAAAAAGAGGTTTATTTAGCTCACGGTTCTGCAGGCTGAGTTCAATGGCATAGCCCTGGTTTATCTTAAGGCCTTTTGTGTGGTGCCACAACATGGCAGAGAACAAAGGGGAAGCACACAGGAGCAAAGAATGGGATACCTGAGTAGTGTCCTGGCTTTACAGCAGCTCACTCTCAAGGAAACTCATTGATTCCCTAAGAACTAATCCAGTCTCACAAGAGTGAAAACTCATTCACTACTGCAAGAACAGCAGCAAGTCATTCATGGGGGATCTGACCATACAACCTAAACACCTCCCAGTAGGCTCCACCTCCCAACATCGCCACATCAGAGATCAAGTTTCAACATGAGTTTTGGTGAAAACAACCATATCCAAACCATAGCATTTGGCCATCTCTATGTCTATTTCTTCCTTTCCCTTTCCCCACAAAATGCAGAATTTGGCCAATGTGGGCAGGATATCTGAAAACTGATGAAGTCATTTACATGGAAAAATAATTTGTCCAAATTATATTTCAGACAAATTATATTTCAGACAAATTATATCAGGATCTTTGGGGTTCATTTTTACATATTATAGGCATATATGAAAATATATAAAATATGTAAGTATGGCTGGGCACGGTGGCTCAGGCCTGTAATCCCAGCACTTTGGGAGGCTGAGGCAGGCAGATCACGAGGTCAGGAGTTTGAGACCAGTCTGACCAACATGGTGAAACCCTGTCTCTACTAAAAACACAAAAATTAGCCAGGTATAATGGTGCGTGCCTGTAATCCCAGCTCCTCAGGAGGCTGGGGCAGGAGAATCACGTGAACCCGGGAGGCAGAGGTTGCAGTGAGTCGAGGTCGCACCACTGCACTCCAGCTGGGCAAAAGAGTGAGACTTTGTCTTAAAAAAAAAAAAAAAAAAAAAAAGTAGGTATATATATATCATCACTGTGAAACTGATTTTAGGTTGAGAGTGTAACAACAAATTATGCTATTTAAGTCTGCATCCCTAGTAAGTAAACAATTCAAGCAAGTTGGGGAACACATTTCAACTATATTTTGTCTCTTTTTCATTTATTTTCCCATATTTCTTTTTTTTCCCCAAGATATGATCTTGTTCTGTCACCCAGACTAGAGTGCAGTGGCATGATCATTGCTCACTGCAGCATCAACATCCCAGACTGTAGTGATTCTCCCTCCTCAGCCTCCCAAGTAGCTGGGACTACAGGAGCCTGCCACCACACCTGGCTAATTTTAATTACTTTTTTGTAGAGACAGGGTCCCAGTATGTACCTCAGACTGGTCTCGAACTCCTGGGCTCAAGTAATCCTCCCACCTGGGCCTCCCAAAGTATTAGGATTACAGGCATAAGCCTGGCCTATTTTCTCATATTTCTAAATACAGTGGGAAAAACTTTTTTCAGTCAATCTAATTTGAAAGTACCTATAATCTAATAAATACTAGAAATGGTCTAATTGATGTCAAAATCCTCCCCGTGAGACGATCCATACTTTCACTTACTGTGTTCTCTCATGTGTTAAAAAGTTTGTCAATTTTTATATTCCACATCAATATAACAAACTTGATGGCAATTTAGGAAGAATAACATTTACTACTGAAGATGTACTTGTTTTTTAACGTGCTTCACACTAATTATAGATTTCTGCAGCATACAATGAAGCAAGACACATCCGCATCTCCCCACACTCAGCGCCCCTGTACACCTCTCTTCCATTGCTTTCCAAACTTCTGTCATTTTAGGCAAGGTTCATGATTTTTGTCACACTCCTGTATCATTTACACTCTTCTTCATTTTTAAAGGACTAGCTTCAAGCTTTCTTTTTAACTATTTCTTCAGCTCATTGAAATCACAGTTTTATGTGCTATTTTTGAATATATTATAAAAATACCTGTAAAATTTTTGTTCATGTTCACCAGTGTACACAATATGTTTTGGGAATTAAATGCCTGAAGACAGGGTCACAGGATACTGGTGGTAAGATAAAGGCAACACTTAGCGAGATGGTCCCATGAATCTAGATACTTCTTGAATCCAGTTTCCCCAGTTGAACAAAGGAAGAAATAATTGGTTTCTTTATAAAACTTAACATTATTATGAGATGATTTATAGATTTGCTGCTTATACTCCCTGGAACATTCTCTGCCTGAATACCTATTTACTTTAAAACATGTACCAACAAAACCTTAATATATGTCACCATAATATAGTTTGATTGTTATCAGAAATGTGCAGTGGATTTTTAGGAAACCAGGTGTTTTTGTACACCCAAGTGAAGCCAGCTTTTTAGCCATGTAATTTGTGTTCTCTGTCTAGTCCACCAGGATCCCTAGCCTTATGGAGACTTTAATAATATTGTTACATATTTTATAATGGAATAAATACTTTCATATTTTGCATATATGCAGCATCAATACAATGGTGCATGGGCCTCATACTTTTGTCTGAGATCTTTAAATAGATAGGTTGGCATGTTTGATACCAGATATTCAACTAGAGCACACGTTTTCCATGGACTTCTAATTTTTATCTGAATCCAAATGGTAACATCTTTTCTATATAGATATCAATTATAATTTATATTTTTAATGCTTATAGTTTATGAGCTGAGATGTTTTCTTAGGTAAATGCATTATTTAGACATCTCAGTAGTTGTCTGGGGGCTATAGTAGTCTAGACTGTTCCTATAATTAGGGAAGGAAACCACATCACCTTCACCTTTCACGTAGGTCCCTAAAGGATCACATTTTAACTTGTGAAAGAGATCAGAGGCCACCAAGCCATGATTTCTTAACTGTTATAATAAAGTAGAAATAAGAGGTATATCCTGGGTCATCTTGTGCATTAAAGTTGTCCCTCAGTGCCCGTGGGGAGCTGGTTTCAGGATCCCCTACAGATACAAAATACTCAAGTCCCTTACATTAAATGGCCTAGTATTTTCATTTAACCCATGTGCATCCTTCCATATACTTTAAATCATCTCTAGGTTATTTATAATATCTAATATAATGCCTATACATCACTTCATTCTTGCGGATTCAACATAATATTTGGTGTGTATCCAGTTCAGTTTTTGCTTTTTGTAACTTTGTGGAACTATTTTTTTGAACATTTTCAATCTGCAGTTGGTTGAATCCATAGAGGTGGAATCCCTTGGATACAGAGGGCTGACTGCATTTAGAACACAGTACAAAAGGTATTTGAAAAAAATATTTGTAATCTAATGCAATTTGAAAACGTAAGTTGCATTTGATAAAAGAAACACTTCAGACAAATGAAAAGAGTTTGAGCAAAGAACAAGTCATGAATTGGGCAGCCTCCAAGCCAGAGTAGACTCAGAGACTCCAGCGCAGTCATGTGGTGGAAGAAGATTTATGGACAGAAAAAGTGACTTACAGAAAATGAAAGTGAGATACAGAAACAGCTGGATTGGTTACAGCTTGGTGTCTGCCTTATTTGAACATGGTTCGAACAGTTGGCTACATTTGATTGGCCAAAACTCAGTGATTGGCACAAGTGTAGGCTACAGTCTGTTAACATCTCCACTTGTTATAATTCACAATGTACAGAGAAAAGTTTAGGTTGAACTCAAAATATGTAAAGAAGCAGCTCTAGGTTAAACTTGATTTAACGCATTATAAGAAAGAAAATCTGGTACCTGGAAAGGGAGACTAGGGACAATTGATGGTTAAAGATTAGGATGCTACTATACAGGCAGAAAACTAAGAAATCTTGCAGGTGCTTGCTTATTGAAGCAAATATATAATTCTTTATCTCTGTTTCTGGTGTTCAACTTAATTAATATTTACCGGGCTTTGTTGTTTCCCACAGACTGCTAACTTAAGGTCCTCAGGACATTGGCCTAGCAAATTCCCTGGTTATTTTCTTTCACAGCTATCCTTGCAATGGGGTTTTCTCGGTACCTCCTCTGCTCTCAGAAGCCCATACACTCTTAAGTTCCAGAAGAGACATGGTTCCAGGTCCTCTTAAATATTCTCCCCCTCATAGCATCCAGTTATACATACAGTCAAACAGCAAGCAGTTATTTCTGTGAGTGGCAGGCACCTGGTACAGAGCAGGCTACATCTCATTCCTGGACCCTGCATAGCACACTCACCTCTTGGAAAGAGGGACAGGATATTGAGCCTGCTCTCCTTCATTAGAAACTGTTCAAGTTTCTTCATCTGATGAACTTTCATATAGAATAACTGCTGGCAAGGCAATGATGGGGAAAGAGTGTGGCCTTGCTGGCTCAGAAGACTCAGAAGTATGGACCAAGTCCCTTCCATCACTCTGACTCTTAGACTTGAGTATTGGAGTTATGTAACTAATACATAGCATAAGATATGCAGAAAAATACAGGCATTATAAATAGCTACTGCATTTAATTTTTAACTATCTACACACTAGATATTTTGTTCTCAAAAACAAAATAAATAAACTCCAAATAAGCTGAATTGAGATACTGATTTTATGGATTGAAAGACCTTGGTTTACTTTGGGAGGAGTTCCTCAGTTTGATAATTGTGACAGGGCACAGCATGAATTATAATTGCCAAGTCAACTTAAAATAAAGAAAATTTTACTTGTCATCCTCAAACAAATGAAATTCATTGTGATGGAACCTCAGTTCTTTGGAGAGCAGGAGATGTCTTCCCCTCACATGTCTTCCACTCTGACATGTGCCCAGTAAATTCAAAATGTGCACAGGAGGAGCTGTCAGACACCAGACTGGAATTTCTGCCAATCCATAGAGACTAGAGTCTCTACCAAAGGATTTCTCCTAAAGGATACCCAAGGTGCAGTGTGATGCCTCCAACTCTCAGGATACCTGATGGTATGAACATATGAGTAGTTGAGGATAATACTCGTACTTCCTCCCTCAAGCCATATCCTTCTGTATATCTTTCAAATCAGAGTTTCAAAGAAAAATCCAAAATGTATCATAAGCAAAAATCCAACACAATATTTTTTTCTAAGCTTGACTAAATAGCCTTTGCTGTTGGTAGAGAACTATGTGACAGACACTTCATTTGATCAGTCTGGAGAAAAGTGAAACAGTGGTGCTTTTGCACAGCTGCCCCTTCATTAAACACATCTAAAGGAACCTCAGTCAGGAGCTTTCTTCCGAAATGAGCAAACTGTCTGTGGACTAACAAAGAAGAAAGATTTGCATTACCAAGGCAGTCTCAGTAAACAGGTTGGAAATAAACCAGGAAAGAGCAAAACTGAACAAAAAGCAATCTACCTAGTAGTGAGGTGTCAGCTAATTACAGTAGGAATGATGCTTATAAATGTTCCAATGATGATTCCTATACATTTCCAGTTTAAATATAATGCTCTTGCCAAGAAAAGTAAGGGTTAAAAATTCATTAGTGAGTCTTTGAATGAGGGTCAAATTGGGAACATAAATTACAAAGTTTAAATCATCTATGAGTGTCCTGGTGTGTCCAAAGTTTTGCTTATTAATATCCAAAGCATCAATGGTATGACTACGCAACTGATAGAAAAATCAAATCCCCAAATAATCTAACTTGCATATGAGAATGAATAGCTAGTTTTTAGAGATTCTGACTTCCTCCCCCATGCTCTTTCATAGATGCCTTTATTGATACACAGTGGCACAGGGAAGTCTAGCTTTAAACGGGTCAGATGAGACACGATATTCATTACTTTAAACTAGATGAACTTAGAATATAGCCACATGCTGATACTTCCCTTTGGATCATAAAATTTTGTTTGTATTTCAATAGTTTTTGTGGTACAGGTGGTTTTTGGTTACATGGATAATACGTTCTTCAGTGGTGATTTCTGAGATTTTAGCGTACCTGTCACCCAAGCAGTGTAACACTGTACCCAATATGTAGTCTTTTAACCCTCATCCCCTCCCACCCTTCTCCCAAAGTCCCCAGAGCCCATTATATCATTCTCATGCCTTTGCTGGTTAGTAAATTTTTAACACGAACAAGTGTAATTCTCCTTATTCATTTTATTTTACCTATATCTTAAGCTATTGATCAAAGGGAAAATATTTCTGTCTGAAAGTTTAGTTAATAATCTACCCTGTTGCCATTTCATCATAACAATAAGTCAAAAAAGTCAATCAGTTACAATTTAAATTAGTAATGAAATATTAGTATAATTACCACTTCCTAACTGATGTGGGTCTCTCTTTCAACCTTCTTTCTTCTGTTTGCCATGTTACCTCTATATGCAGAAGATTTCTTTCCGCTCACTTTCACCTCATTTAACGTCTCTTCCCTTTCATTTCAGAAATGTATGGATAAATGCTTGAATACATACATATTTTCTGGAATTCCTCATTTAATATTTTTGAACAATGATTGACCACAGGTAACTGACACTGTGGACAGTGAAACTACAGAAAAGGGGAAAACTACTGGATTAAGTTATTTTACAGGTATAGGTAAAAGTGCTTTAAAAACATAAAGGAGAAAGTAATTAATTAGGCTTGGGAAAGCTTTCCAAAAAAGGTGACACTGATTTCAACCTTAAAGGATGAATAAGTAGGAAGGTGTTCATTAGAGTAGGAAGAGAATAGCCAGGATATGTTGGATCAAGTTCCTGGCCATTGGCTAATGTTAATGCCAGTAATCACACCCTTCTGTAATATATGTTTCTTACCTGTTTGGAGGCAGAGTCCTGGGCAAGGTGAGTGATCTGTGTGAGCCTATAGGTAATTGATGTTCTTCTCTCAACTTCTGGATCAGAAGGCCCAAATTATCCACCAAAATGGTATGCAAAGGTCACAAAATCCATGGTAGATTTACTTTACTTCAGGTTTACCAGTGTCGCCTTCTATTTAAAGTTGCCAAATACATTACACATTTTATCAAAATACATACCTTTTCTGTTTAAATTGATTTATATTTTATTAACACACAGTTGTACATGTTTTTGCAGGGTATGTGATAATTTGATACATTCATATAATCAAATTTGGGTAATTGAAATACTTATCACCTTAAATATGTCTTTTCTTTACTCTAGAGACATTCAAATTGTTCTCTCCTAGCTCTTTAGAAATGTATAATTGATTAATATTAACTGTAGTCACTGTACTGATATTTGTGCCCATTAATCAATTAATCTTCATTTTTCCCCTTCCCCCTACACTCCCTGGCCTCTGGTAAGCTCCAATCACTATCTTCACGAAACCCACATTTTTTAAGCTCCCATATATAAGTATAAGAACCTGCAATAGTCATCTTTTTGTGCCTAATTTCACTAAACATAATGACTTCTGGTTCCAGCCATGGTGCTGAAAATGACAGGATTTCATTTTTTTTTTTTTTTTTTTTTTTGAGACAGAGTCTCTCTCTGTCAGCCAGGCTGGAGTGCAGTGGCGTGACCTCGGCTCACTGCAACCTCTACCTCCCAGGTTCAAGCAATTCTCCTGCCTAAGCCTTCAGAGAAGGTGGGACTACAGGCGTGTGCCACCACACCCGGCTAATTTTTTGTATTTTTAGTAGAGACGGGGTTTCACCATGTTAGCCAGGATGGTCTCAATCTCCTGACCTCGTGATCTGCCCACCTCAGCCTCCCAAAGTGCTGGAATTACTGGCGTGAGCCACCGAGCCCGGTTGGATTTCATTCTTTTTAAGACTGAATAATGTTCCATTTGTAGGTATACATTTTCTTTATCCATTCATTCATTGATGGACACTTAGGTTGATTCCATATTTTGGCTGTTGTGACTAGTGCTGGAGTAAACATGGAGTGTGGGTATCTCTTTGATAAGCTGATTTTTCTTTTGGATACACATCCAGTAGTGAAACTACATATGGTAGTTCTATTTTTAGCTTTTGGATAAACCTCCATTGTCCTTTCATAGTGACTCTACTAATTTACACTCCCACCAACAGTACACATGGTTCCCCTTTCTCCATACCTCGCCAGCATCCATTTTTCCCTGTCTTTTTGATAAAGCCATCTAAACTGGGATAACATATCTCATTGTTTTTGATTAGCATTTCTCTGATGATTAGTGATGTTGGGCATTTTTAAATATACCTATTGGCCATTTGTATGCCTTATTTTGATTCATTTTATTTATTTATTTTGAGATGGAGTCTCACTCTGTTGCCCAGGCTGGAGTGCAATGGCATGATCTCTGCTCACTGCAACGTCTGCCTCCCAGGTTCAAGTGATTCCCAGGTTTAAGTGATTCTTCTGCCTCAGCCTCCCAAGTAACTGGGATTACAGGCACACGCCACCACACCTGGGTAATTTTTGTATTTTTGTAGAGATGGGATTTCACCATGTTGGCCTGGCTGGTCTTGAACTCCTGATCTCAGGTGATCTGCCTGCCTCGGTCTCCCAAAGTGCTGGGATTACAGGCGTGAACCACAGTGCCCAGCTGTGCCCTTTTTAAATCAGATTTTTTGTGTATGTGCTACTAAATTGTTTGGGCTCCTTATATATTTTGGTTACTTATCCCTTGTTGGTGGATAGTTTGCAAATATTTTCTCTCATTCTGTAGGTTGTCTCTTCACTTTGATTCTTTCCCTTTGCTGTGCAAAAGCTTTTGGGCTGGATGTAATCCCATTTGCCTATGTTTGCTGTTGTTGCCTGTGCTTTTCATGTCTCATACAAAAATGTTTTGCCCAGACCAATGTCCTGAAGCATTTCCCCAAAGTTTTCTTTCAGGAGTTTCATAGCATCCAGCTTATACTTGAGTCTTTCATACATTTTTATTTGATATTGGTATATGGTGAAAGATGGGGTCTAGCTTCATTATTCTGTATATGGTTATCCAGTTTTCCCAGCACAATTTACTGAAGAGACTGTCCTTTCCCCATTGTATGTTTTGGTGCTTTTGTTGAAAATGAGTTGGCTCTAAATGTGTGGATTTAAAGCTGGGTCCTCTATTCTCTTCCAATGGTCTATGTATCTGTTTTTATACCAGTACCATGCTGATTTGGTTACTATGGCTTTATAGTCTATTTTGAAGTCAAGGTAGTGGGCTGCCTCCAGCATTGTTCTTTTTGCTCAGAATTGCTTTGGCTATATAGGGTCTTTGGGGGTTCCATATATATTTTATGATATTTTTTCTATTTCTGTGAAGAATATCATTGGTATTTTGATAGGGATTGAATTGAATCTGTGAACTGCTTGTCATAACAATATTAATTCTTCAAACTCATAAGCATGGAATATCTTTTCATTTTTTTGTGCCCTCTTCAATTTCGTTCATCAGTGTTTTATAGTTTTCCCTGTAGAGATCTTTCACATCTTTGATTCAATTGATTCCTAGGTAACTTATATCATTTGTGACCAAAAGCAACAAATCTAATTTTTAAAAATCAAACCTTAGTAAAAATTACCTTAGCAATATCTTACTACATTCATTCTTAGATCCTCCAACAGCTTATGCTAAACATAATTTTACCTTGGTGGCAAGGGCTTCTTTGGTTATTTGGCTGTTTTCTTTTTCCCCTCAACTAATGCTAGGAAGTTATCTGTTATATAATTTTGTTTTTAATTATTAACTGATATTTTATCATTTTATACAGCATATTTGTAAAAATGTTTTTAATCAACCAATTTAGGTAAGGTTATTCTTTTCCCCCAAAATGAACACCATTTTGCTGTATACACTATTTATTCAACAAACATAGATTGAGGACCTACTTGGGTACTCTAGGGTATATGAAGATGAATATGACAGGACCCCTAGACTTCAGAATATTTAGTGGTATGTACATTATTTATTTGAACCTATTTAGAAAATATGCAAAGTTAAAAATATATATAAATTACCATATAATTTCAGACGAAAAACAGACTTATTATTGTTTGTGGGGGAGTCCAGGAAGGTTTCCTGAAGGAAGTATCATATGACCTGAGCTTAAGTGTTAAATAGACATTGAACATGTGGGAATGGAAGTTATTCTAGGCAAAGAGAAAAATGTTGAGGAAAGTCATATAGGTAAAAAGATGTAGACAGCCAGATTAGAGAATCAACAGAAGTTAAGTCCTTCGAGGACATGGCCGTAAAGAAAATTATGGATGATAGAAATAAACTTTTCTAGTTTTTTTAAAGGCAGTAAACAGCTAAAATGTGAAGATTTGACTTTGGATCTTATAAATTTTGATCCCGTATCTTCAAATATTACTACATCAGATACATTCAAACAATATTTATACTGGATCTGTATCTCCTATGAAAAAGGGAGCATTTAAATGACATTCAGAATCAAGTAACATTCAAGAATATAACTCATTCACTATCCTCAGCAATGGAGATGTTATCTCAGATAGGAATATTTTGAAAAACCTGAAGTGAAATAAGCCGCTGAATTTTTAAAAAGATAACCAGTTCTTTCAGGCTAAGAAAACTGAAGGCCAAAATATGTTATTTTTAAACTTGCAGCTACAGTTTAAGCAGAAAGAAATGACAGCACATTAGTCATATTATGTAGTAAAATAATGGCCCTAGGGTGGGGTCATTATAAATGATGACATCTTTGGAATTCTTTGACTAGTGCTGTAAATTATCTCTATGCTGTACTAAGTAAGTGTTAGAGTATAATATTTTTTATATCTCTGGATTGCAAGGGATTAGCAATAGCTTTACAAAGCAACTAATTTAGGAAGAGTTAAAATGAAGAGCAGACTGAAGTTATTCACGGCGGCTCATGGTATTAAACTTTATACACTGGCAGAGGCAGTAAAGAATTTCAGGCAGGTATACTGGCATAGATCTTTAAAATCCAATTTGTAATACATATCCAAAGACACTCACAAAGACATTTTTAAAAAAGACAAGAAATGCAATAGAGGAAACGAAACATTTCTAAGTAACACAATTAGAAAGTAAGAAGATAGAATATTTCTAAAAGTGATCACAGAGATCACAGAGTCTGTCAGGGAAAAACATCTTCAATTTGGAAGTAAACAGTTGCAGAATGAAAATAATAAAAATTCAAGCAAATAATTTTTATTAGTGTGGCTATAAAGAGTCTATGTTTTTTACAAAGATTTTAAGCCCTGGAATAAATCGTGTAGACTTATGTTTTCCTTTTTTTAACCAAAATCAACAATGTTCTGGATTTCTAACAGATAGATGTTAGCCTTGCATGAAGAGGAAATCCAGAACAAAAAATAAAAATCATTCCAAGTTATCTGGATTAATAATTTTACAAGTTTATGAATTTTTGTACCAAACTAAAAGAAATGAAAAGGTTAAAGAGGTAGCATAGACAAGATTCTTACACATTTTTACTGCAATGCTGGCAACAGTGGCCTCTGAGAGATATAACAGCTTTATAAAGCTTAGTAATGCCCACACTGACGGCATTTTAAAAATATGTCATCAGTCCAAAGAATGTAAGTTGGCTGGCTATTGTCAACAGATTGCAGAATAAAGAGAGATGGAAATAACTCAAACCAAACACAAGATTGCATTTAATTATGTGAGGCATTATTTGAAGGGCTCTGATTTTGTGCGCCTGCAAATCCTTTCAGTTTAACCAAAGCATAACAACAAATACCTGAAACTTACCTCAAAATATTACTGACTTTGAAATATTTTTAAATTAAAGATGGGCAATGAGATGTTTTAAGAATGTAAAAATGATGGGTAGCTTGTGTGCTTATAAATGAATTTTTAAGTTATATATTCTAAAAGGTGGTTATTTTCTCTGATCTGTTGCTGCCAAAACCCATTCAAATTCATTTGGCAACAATGTTTATGATGATAAAATGGCTCCTTTATTGTAACCCATGGTATGCAAGACTGATTATGTACACTCTGTCTAGATTTTGAGGTGGCATTTCCCATGTCACTTTGCCATCCTAGATTCTGTTGAAAAGGGGAAAAAAATGAACCCAAGTTTTTCCCATTTTGAAGACTAATCCCTTTCCCTTTAAAATAATTTACTTAGTTTTCTTAGGATATTATGCTTTGCAGCAGTCCATATAAGGACAGTTTCACTTTTTAAAAAGTTTAAACTTAAGACCTATGTATTTAAGTTTTCAGACCAATTTGAAGTTCCACTAGAGAAAAACAATCATTTAAAGGTAAGAACTAATGTTGCACTAATATTTAATATCCCACTTGTAAGTATAAGATAATAGTGTGGGGTAACTATGTGGACAGCCATAGGGAAAAAAATAGAAACTATCCTTAAAACATTACCTACCATATCAGCAACAGTTTTTTATTTCACATTAAGCTCTCAGAACCTGAAAATCCAAATGTCTTAGCATTTGGTTTTACAAAAAACCACAGACTAGATGGCTTAAATAACAGGCATATATCTCATAGTTCTAGAGGCTGGGAAGTCCAAGATCAAGGTGCTAGCACACTTGGTTCTTGGTGAGGGCTCTCTTCCTGCCTTGCAGACTACTTCTTGCTGTATCTTCACATGGCAGAGAAGAACCTCTAGTGTCTCTTTTCCTTTTTTGAGATGGAGTCTCACTCTGTCGCCCAGGCTGGAGTGCAGTGGTGTGATCTTGGCTCACTGCAACGTCCACCTCCTAGGTTCAACAGATTCTCTTGCCTCCACCTCCCAAGTAGCCAGGACTACAGGCGCATACCACCACGCCCAGCTAATTTTTTGTATTTTTAGTAGAGATGGGGTTTCACTATGTTGGCCAGGCTGGTCTTGGCCTCCCAAAGTGCTAGGATTACAGGCGTGAGCCACCGAGCCTGGCCTCTTCCTTTTCTTATAAGGACACTAATCTCATCATGGGGGCTCTACCCTCACAACTTCATCTAAGCCTCATCACCTCCCAAAGACCCCAATTCCTAATATCATCACATTGGGAGTTAGGGCTTCTATATATGAATTTTGGAAAGATACCAATATTTAACACCAAGTATACAAAGTCTGAAGTTCCCTTAATTTATTTATTCTCCAACTTTACTGTATTCCAATTCTTTCAAGTCTAAGGTATATCTGAATTTTATGTATTACATATAAATAGAACTTTTAGTTGAATAAAATAGGGGATACTTTTGGGAAAACAAAACATAACATTATTAAAAACTCATTATAAATAAATGTAGCAGGTTAATATAGTTTAGAACACAATTACATAAAAGTATTCGTCTTCAAAAGCATTTTCCAAACCTTTCCTCTAATTTTTTGACACAGAGAGGGCAAATGAACAAACTGAACAGTCTTTGCTAATCATTTGAAAAGATTTTTTTTTTTGGGAAAATAGAGAATTTAAATGACAGATTTGTTAAAAATTGTAATATAAACCTGCCTATAATATGCTTAAAAACATGAAATCGAAGAGTCAACTATTATTACTTTTAGCACTGTATTGTCTTCAATTCTTAGGATATGTACTAATTTCCAGATGAGTGACTTGATTAGAAAGGGATGACACTGAATCTGAGGATTACTGATAGCAAAAAAATGAAGCTTTAATATTGGGAGAATTCTGTGCTTCATATCAGCAGTAGCCTTATATTAGCAGACAGAGTACCACTATAATCACTTTATTAATTTGTCAGAATAAACATTTAGAATTATATGGGAGTCACGTCTTAATGTATTTATAACCATTTTCAGCATAACAGAAAGTAGAAAGAAGAATCAGTGTAACGTTGCTTCTGAGCAGTGTCAAAATTTTTGCTCCTTTTCCTAAAGAAAACTTAGTAATTCCTTTCTATTTCTTACACTTCTTTCCTTCGTTTTTTTCTGTATCGTTCTTTATTTCCTTCTTTCTCTCTACCGTACAGATAGGCTGGTATTTTTTTAATTTCAAAAACTAAGTACAAATAGTTCAAAGCAAGCTGGGAAAAATATCTTACCAACAGGGCCATATTTTAAAAGAAAGTATATAAATGTGCTTTAGTAATTTATTTTTAAATTTTATTTAACAAGCATTTATTGTACCTAATACTTTCCAGGTACTCTTCTGTTTTTAAAATATTGACTTATTTAACCTTAACAACCTGTGAGGCAGATATTACTATTAGATCATCCCCAATTTATAGATAAGGAAACTGAGGCATAGAGAGGTATGTACCTTGCAGGTAGCTTGCTCACAGTCACAGAACGAGCAAGTGATGGAAAGGAAGATAATGAGTGAAACCTTGGGAGACATTGGAAACTATTTTTTTCCTCTTAAAGTATTACTTTGTTTCTGTTCTATAAATGAGACTGCATTTCCACCTTTATTACAAAACGACTTTTTACATTTGGCTTTTTACAATCTTAAATGGTTTTTATTCTCATGAAATAGTTTATTAGTTTAAATTACATGGCAGCTTACTCCCTTGTGCTTCTCTGTCATTGCCCTTGAGAATGTTCTGATGCACAGAGAAGGAAACTTTGAGCCAAGCTCCTACCACTGTACTCCAGTCTGGCCGACAGAGTGAGACTCTACCTCAAAAAAATAGAAAAAGTTTGTCTCTTGTAGACAGTAGATAGTTGGATCTTGTTTGCTTTTCTAAATCCAGCCTGACAATCTTTGGCTTTTGGTTGGAGTATTTAATCTATTTACTCGTAATGAAATTACATTTTAAGCGTCCCTCATCTGAAAATCCAAAATTGAAATTCCCCCAAATCCAAAACTTTTTGAGTGCTGACATGAAGTCACAAGTTGAAAATTCCACACCTGACCTCATGTGATGGATCACAGTCAAAATGCAGATACACAACACACAGTTTACTTAATGTCTCCAAAGAGACCCTCCCAGCCCCCTTCAGCTGTGAAATATCTTTTCCACATATGCCCCAGATTTCCTCATGCAGGTGCATCCACAAAGGGTAATAAAATGGCACATGTCAGGCAAGACACACCAATGGCAGGTTACCCATGATGCCCTACATGAGGCCAAGACCTACATGTCTTACTCATGATGTTGTTTTGTTTTGCTTATTCTCTTCTCTGTGGTATATTGTTGAGAATGTAAAAAGATCTGCAGATACCCTTATGAGTAACAGTAGTAAAGAAAAGAAGCAGCATTTATACTTATCTATAGTACAGAAAGTCAAGCTATTGAAGAAACTGGATGGTGGTGGTATAAGTGGAAAATGTCTTACAGAAGAGTATAGTGTTGGAGTGACCACCATATATGACCTGAAGAAAGAGAAGGATACATTGTTGAAGTTCTGTGCTAAAAGTGATGAACAGAAGTTAATGAAACATAGAAAAGCAATGCATGGAGTGAAATATGAAGTACTTGAATGTATTGAAAGAATGGAACCATCAGTGTCACTGTGAATAACATGCCACTTCATGGTATGCTGAACATGAAACTTGCAAAGATCTATCACGATGAACTGAAAATGGAAGGTAACTGTGAATATTCAACAGGCTAGTTGCAGAAATTTAAGAAAAAGCACAACATTAAGGTTTTAAAGGTTTGTAGTAATAAACCATCTCCTGATCATGAAGCAAGGTAGAAATTCACTGATGAGGTTACCAAGGTCATCACGGATGAAACTCTGATACCGGGACAGGTCTGTAATGCTGATGAAACATGACTGTTTCGGCATTATTGCACCAGAAAAACACTGACTACAGTTGGTGAGACAGCTTCAATAGGAATTAAGGATGCTAAGGACGGAATAACTGTTCCAGGATGTGCTAATGCAGCAGGCATGTGTAAAGGTAACCTTGCTATGACAGACAAAAGCTTACATCCTTGTTGTTTTCAAGGAGTAAATTTCTTACCAGTAAATTATTATGCTAATAAAAAGGCATAGAGCATCAGGGATATCTTTTCTGATTGGTTTCACAAACATTTGGTACTAGTGGCTCTGCTTGCTGCAGTGAATCTAGACTGAATGCTTAATGACTGCAACATTTTGGTACTGCTTGATAAGGATTCTGCTCATCATCCAGCAGAAATTGTCATCAAAAATGTTTAGGTCATATATTTCACCCTAACTGTGACATCATTAATTCATCCATGTGAATCAGGCATCACATATTCTGCATGAGTCCACTCCACAGAAATGGCTTCAGTCCATTTCATCAAACTGCTATGTTGTGTCAATAAGCTTTCTATGCACTATTCCACTTTTAAGAACTGATGGCCCTTGTACATTTGGGTTTTTTTTCAACCAACGGTTGCATGCTAAGAACATCTTCCAAATTCTGTTAGAAGACTGAAGAGGAACTTGGTCAGTTTTTGAGGAGTTTGCCATGTCCTCTTGTTCTCATTTCTGTTTTCTTCCTCCAAAAAAAATTACTTCCCCTACTTTTGGCTCATTTATTTTTCTATGGTATATCACCGGCTGGTATTGGAGTTGTTTTAAATTTTACCTTCACCTAGCATTACTTATCAACATGATAGTTATATTCCCAAAAACTATATTGTAAAAGAAAGCAGGGATGAAATATTGAAGACCTGACAGGAAAAGCAGGTTTAGGAGAGGAGAGTTATAGTGAATCTAAAACAAAGGCTGATGGTTCATTAAATAAATCAACTAATGGCATTTTAAGTATTTTTAAATAGAAAAAATTGGCATTGTTCAATAACTAGTATTCCTTCTTCCTAACAAACGTTTTATTTCCTTAACCTACTAATCACATAAGATTCTTGTGAATATGTTTTTGCTTCTTATAAATAAAAATTGTTAAGAAATATTTTTTTCTTGGATCCTCATGAAATAAACAGTGCTTTTAAGTTTTATTAGTCAGTTACCTTATTTAGCTTAGCAAAATTGAAGAAGAAATGCCAGTGCACTGTGATATATTCTTAAAATCCTTCCAAATGCATTGTTGCATTTATTTATTTTTCTTTTTTTCTTTTTTTTTTGAGATGGAATCTCGCTCTGTCGCCCAGGCTAAAGTGCAGCAGCATGATCTCGGCTCACTGCAAGCTCCGCCTCCCGGGTTCACGCCATTCTCCTGCCTCAGCCTCCCGAGTAGCTGGTACTACAAGCGCCCGCCACCACGCCCAGCTCATTTTTTTGTATTTTAAGTAGAGACGGGATTTCACCGTGTTAGCCAGGATGGTCTCGATCTCCTGACCTCGTGATCCGCCTGCCTCGGCCTCCCAAAGTGCTGGGATTACAGGCGTGAGCCATCGCGCCTGGCCGGACTAAATGCATTGTTTTCATTCAAAACAACTTAATGCCAAGGCATAAATGACCACAGCAGAACACTGCTCTACCCTAAAGCTTTCACATTCCAATTGCTTTCCTTTGGCTTGTTTTGTCTCAGTTTTCTATATTTCTCTCAAGGTTACATTACAAAATTATCTACATATACTTGCTTTTCCATATATTTTACCTCCTCTTCTCAGGGCCCTGTTTTGTTGTAATTTTTAAAATTATCTTCAAGAAAAATTACCCATATTTTTACAAACATAGTAGCCTAAATTCCCACATTTGTGAAAAAAGTACAAATATGTAAATACACATATGTAAAATTTTGTACAGTAGGAATGTTTATTGGGGAGACAAAACTGAAACTGACACAAAGTGTTTAATAGAAATTTGCTTAAAGGGATCAAATTTCATCTGGCATAGGAACATATTTAAAAAAGTGGGGTTGACACAATAGATACATCTGTGTAACCCAACCATCAAGGCTGACAAACTAAATCCACTTGTTTAGTAAAGTTAATGACTAATTCTGACCAATACATGGCCAAAAGAATAAGTAAACACTATATCATAAGAGCTGAAAAACATCTGCTGGGAAATGACTATTTTTGTGAATACTTAAAAGCCATATAAATGTATTATTATATTTTTATATTTTCTAAAGTATTATTGGCAGGGCTCAAATTAGTAAACTTAAATATATTTCAACATTTTATTAAACATTTAAAATATTTTATCCATATCAAGCATCAGGGGCTTAAAATGAGCTATTCTAAAAAATGTATTATCTACATCAATACTCTCACTTTAAAAGATTATAATTTATTCATATATGAAATATAAAAATTATCATTAGAACATGTATTAGACTTAAATTGATTACAAATAAAAAATATTAATCTTGTCTGTAATCCCAGCTACTCAGGAGGCTGAGGCAGGAGAACCACTTGAGCCCAGGAGGTGGAGGATGCAGAAAGTGGAGACTGTGCCACTGCACTGTAGCCTGGGTGACACAGTGAGACTGCGTCAAAAAATAATAATAATAATACTTAATCTGACAACATAATAATAAATTTAGCTCATCACAAAACAGCATGGTCATTAAAATGAGTTTAGCAGAATAGTCAAATGTATTTCCAAAGAATAACTTAGTATAAACTATAGGTAGTTTGAGATTTAAAATGTGGCAAACGAAAAGATTTGAAAGTCTGAGAACTGTTAACTCAAAAATAGGGCAGTATAAAGGCTACAGAGATGCAAATACCAATGAATGACAAAGAAAAGAAAAATTGGTCCAATACTTAGTCAAAATGTGACTATTAGTACTATTAGGCTAAAATTAAAAGTATTAATAAGTCTATCCATTATAGCAAATATACTGCCAAAAAGCTCTAAGACACCTTTAACAGCTGAATCAATTTATTTCTTATTTCTTCTTAGACAAATGCTTTTTGCCACAAATATTCATTATACATCTACTTACATACTATGTTCTTAGAAAATAAGAGAATAAAATCAGAAAAGGAGACTTTCACATAATAATAGGAAATATTTTTGAAAGAAAATCTGATGTGGCAATCCTAATCTAATTACTGTATCAAATTCAACCAATTCTCAGTTGAAAGTAAACTAGAGTATCATTTCATAAGAGTGTTTACTGATGAAATTAGCCAGGATGAATTGTAATGTTAACAGCCATGATAAATAAATGTCATAAAATACTTATTTTAGTCAACAGAATAAGGTTGTTTAATAATTGTCTTAGTCCATTTTTTTTTTTTTTTTTTTATAAAGGAACACCTAAGGCTGGGTAATTTAGGAAGAAAAGAGGTTTACTTGGCTCAAAGCTCTACAGGCTGTACAAGCAGCATGGTACCAGCAGCTGCTTCTGGTGAGGGCCTCAGGCTGTTTCCACTCGTAGGTGAAGGGGAAGGGGAACCTGCATGTGAAGAGATCACATGGTAAGCGAGGAAGCAAGACAGAGAAGCAAGAAAATCGATAGGAGGGAGGTGCCAGGCTCTTAACCAGCTCTGGCAGGAACTAACAGAGAACTCACTCATCATTACTAGGTGGGCACCCAAGCCATGTGTCAGGGATCCACCCCTATGCCTGAAACATCTCCCACTAAGCCCCACCTCCAACACTAGGGATCAAATTTCAACATGAGATTTGGAGGGATCCAACAAACCAAATGATAGCAATAATGCTCCCAAAACACAGCAGGTATATGAAATGTAGCATTACTAACGAAGTGTGCTGTACATCTTATCTGCCTGCTTCGTTAGTGACTTTATTATAAGACAGGTTTAAAATGAGGCAAAGAACATGCACCTTTCGGGCCAGGCACAGTGTCTCACGCCTGTAACCTCAGCACTTTGGGAGGCTGAGGCAGGCGAATCACGAGGTCAGGAGATCGAGACCATCCTGGCTAACACCGTGAAACCCCGTCTCTACTAAAAATATAAAAAATTAGGCGGAGTGCGGTGGCTCACACCTGTAATTCCAGCACTTTGGGAGGCCAAGGCAGGTGGATCACCTGAGGTCGGGAGTTCAAGACCAGCCTGATGACCATGGAAAAACCCCATCTCTACTAAAAAAAAACATACAAAATTTTAGCCAGCAGTGGTGGCACATGCCTGTAATCCCAGCTATTCAGGAAGACTGAGGCAGGAGAATCACTTGAACTCGGGAGGCGGAGGTTGTGGTGAGCCGAGATCACGCCATTGCACTCCAGCCTGGGCAACAAGAGCAAAACCCCGTCTCAAAAAAAAAAATAAATAATACAAAAAATTAGCCGGGTGTGGTGGCACACGCCTGTAGTCTCAGCTACTAGGGAGGCTGAGGCAGGAGAACTGCTTAAACCCGGGAGGCAGAGGTTGCAGTGAGCTGAGATCGGGTCACTGCACTCCAGCCTGGGCGACAGAGCAACACTCCATCTCAAAAAAATAAAACAGAAAAAACCACCACCCCAAAAAACCCCCAAAACGAAACAAAACCATGCACCTTTCCTTGATTTAAAGGATTCCTCAGTAATTATCCAAATACATGGTACTAGCCTATTAGGGAAATACTATGGTTTTAAAACAATTGTTATCAATCTTTTTTTCTTCTTTCCATGAAGGCTCATTCAGGGTAAGGGGCAGAGTGGGAGAAACTTAAGTCCAGTAAACAAAGTAACAGTGATTTAAATAAAACTGAGAACCAGAAAACCAACTGCTTTCTACATTTTAGAAACTGATTATCACAAACATAAACTTATCTAACAATATCTGTATTTCTATTTGTAGCAAGCATAAGAGTTACAGTGTGCAGCACACTTTAATAACTGTGATTTAATTACTGTGTCAGTAAAGGCAGTGGCACAGTCAGATTTTGACAGAATTGAGAAAAGTCCTGCTGAAAAGATGAGACAAGATCTGAGATGATCATTTTTTACAATGTAAGCACTGTGTACATTTATAAATTACATGGTAGGGAAGGGAGTGAGCTGGGGGTAGAGAATTCTGTAAAACAAGGGAACTTGAAGAAATGCGAAAGACTGAAAAAACCTGGCATCTTCCAAAGGGTAAAATTAGTATATTTGTTTACTTTGTCCTTAATTTTAGTCATTTCTAATTTAACAGCTAAAGAACAATTACTTTATAATAACTGAAATATTTAGTATACTTGGTATTACAGCACCCTCTATCACATGATCATATACAGAATACATTTCTATGAACTGGCTGCTTTAATCTGTGAAATTTCATTTATGTAGTTCTCTACTGGTTCTAGGGTTTAGTTTACTACTTCCCATCCACGGAGTCAAAAGGACTACTAACTTGTGCAGGCTTAGTATCACCAGTATGATTTAGTACTGTCTCTCTACTATAATAGCAAAAAGCATTATTGACAAAGCAATCCTGCACTCTAAATTATTCCAGGTGTAGTCCTAGTACCAATAGCATCAGAATCACCTGAGATTTTATTAGAGCTACACTTACCCAGCTCTATCCCCAGACCTTCCCTCCCAGTTATAATTTCTGGGGTTGAGGCCCAGCAATCTGTTTAAACAAGCCTTCTAGAGAATCTGGATGCCTGCTCAAGTTTGAGAACCACTATCATAGGAGAAACACAATCAAAGAGCGAAGTTAACATGTGCTACCTAAAATCTAAAGGAAATTTGTTTCACTATGTATTTTGACATCCGCAGCACCATTCCAATGAAACACTGAAAGTAACAGTACTCCAAGCTTACAGGAAAATCTAGGTTTACAAAAAACTCATTAAAGGAAAATGTGTTGATTTTGCTAACTTTGGGGGAATTATTTTTCCTTTCTCTTATTATCTAAAAGAAACATGACATGCAAACGAAACTACATTTAGTCTGAGCATTTCGGAGGCTACCTTTCTGAAACTTCCATGGCCTATTTTAAAGCAAATTACTACATTCTGCTTCTCGATGGGTTCCTAACACATACACAGCAGGCGTTTACAACAGCGCTTTAATAGGCGAAAGGAAACAAAAGCTTTTACAGCAGAGGCCAATGTAAGCCACAAAGCTAGTGCCATCTTCCTACTCGGCAATTAATACAGGGTCCCAGTCCTCACAGATTAAAGAACTGATATGGGGAAGACTGGGAATGACCCAGCAACAACGCATAAGGAAGCAAAAAATAAAAGGAAACCGTTTCTTCTGGACTTAAAACTAGAGAAAGAACCCAGTTTCCGCTCCATTTTGGGTTTGTAAAGCTGCTCCTACAAGCAGCTTCCGCTTCAGAGTCGCCGCAAAGTCCCTCCCGCGCGGGAACTCGGCGGGGCGGAGACTCCGGTCCCTCCCCATCCAGGGCGGGAGAAAGGAAAGCAGGGGCCGCGGTTTCTCTGGAAGGTTCCGAGAGAAGAGCGCGTGCCACCTCGCGGGTGGCGGGAGACTGGGCACCAGATGGCGCTGCCGCACCGAGAGCCAGAGCCTGGGCCGCTGGGGAGACGGGAAGAGGCGTCACCGGATCCCTTCCTTTGCGCTCGTTGCCGGAAATGCGCGCCGCAACTAGCCTCTGGTCCCGGATATTAAGACTTCTGGAGGGTTCCCGCGTGAGGGCGTGGCCAGAACCGGAACCGAACGGCGACCGACGGGCCTCGGAGCGGAAGCCCGGGGCGACGCCAGCGGGCCCTAGTTGCTGGTGCGCGCGCCTCGTCTTGGTGGGAGCGCGAGGGGCGGGGTCTTGCCATGCGCTTGCGCACTTTGGGGACGTAGGTGCCGCGGGCGTGTACGTCTTTTTCCATCTTTGTACGTTTGCTAGGCGGGTAGGGCAGCAATGGTGGCGTAATGGGTTTTGTTTTTAATCCCGCCCACGGGGTTTGGGTTCTGGCTGTGCGTCAGGTTTCTGGAAGGCTTTGTGGAAAGTTAATGGTATAAGAGGCAAAACTGGATCTGTACTTTTTTCTTAGTCCTTAGCGATCCAAGTGCAGTCTGGGTGCGGTCTCAGTACTAAGATGGACCAGCCTTCCCCTCTAAATCTTAGTGAACCGGCTTGATCCCCCGGTCTGTTCATCTTTAAGTGTTTATTCCGAGAAGGTAGGGGTGTCAAAAGGAATAAAAAGGGCACACAGACAAATAGACTATTCGTGTGGAACCAAAAAGATTTTAAAATTATTTAAGAAAGCACGTCTTCGTGTTTTTTAAACTTTTTTAGGAAACGATTTTCTTAGGGAGTTGTGTCAGTTTTTAATTTTTGTCAATACACAGTTTTATATTCTGTGTTTTGTGGTGTGGCCTTGGTCTTTCATCACATTTAACTAAAGGAAAGCCTCTTGTGCAGATGTGTTACAAAGGAAAATTTTGTCACTTTTTCACTTTTAAATTTTAGACGACCATAGTAGTTTCTGAAAGTGCGTTGGCTTTGTTTTTAGATGCTGCAAGGAAACAACCAAGTGTGTTGCAGAATTAAAATCTGGATGAGTGTGCATCCGCCCTGTTTAATTTTAAACTAATTCTAAAAATGTCAGCTGTGCAAAGTGCTCAGTTCTCCTGGAAAATTTCTTCAGCCTTGGTAAACACTTTTATCTGGATTTCAGAGCTCTTTGCAGTCCATGGCCTATATAAAAACAATACTTGTAAAAGTCAGAGGGAAAGGAATACAGGCATTCAAGTAGATGTTTTGAAAGAAACAGCAGTGGACCGGATGATATAAGAAAGATTGTCCGAAATTGCCAAATAAGTGTATTTCATTATTTTTTGCTAAAACCTTTAGATAGCCTTGGTAGTTGGTAGTGGAAAGAACACTGCTGTGACGTGAGGAGTACCATGGCATCTGTTTATGTAAAAGCTAAGGGGATATTGCAATATCATTAAAGATTGGTCAGAAATGGGGCAAGAAGGAGGCAAGATACCCAAAGGGGAAGAAAAGGGGAAAATGTTGGAAGATACTAGAAAACGTGAAAGAGGTCAGAGCTGAAGCTGTAATCTTGGAAGAGTGATCTGGAAGATTGCAAAATAGCTTTTAGACCCTAAAATCAAATGTGTGGAATAAAGAATCAGTTTATTTCATCATTGCATACTTCAGCTTTGGCTATACCCCATTGAGTTGCTTACTTTTTTTTCGACTTTCCCATCTTTGTCTATATTGTATATAAACAACCTTAAATTGAGGGATTGCTTCATTTTGCTACCATTATACTATTAAGTTACACTAACATAGCTCTTCACAGTTTAAAGAATACACATATATTCAGAAATAGTGGCATTGACTCCTTTGCAAATATCTTCAACTCTTACCCCTCACTTTTAGCACTTGCCCGGCAAAACTCAAACCATGGATGAACCCCTGCGTGCGTTTGTCTTTTCTGAGCTTGGGCCCAGCCTGGTAACTGTTGGGGGGACTAGTGTGATCTCACACCTAAATTGGCTCTGCATATTGATCAGCTCTCCTACTCCTTTGCTGTACTGACTTTACCCTTTCCTTCTGTAATCCAAATATCTCATTCTTTTTCCTCCTCAAATTATCAACTTCCTCCTCAACTAATGACTTTGCCTCACACTTTATTGAAAAAAGAATTGTGAGCATAAGCCAAGAATTTTCGTTTATTCCCACCATCAAATCTATTTGTGTCGGCACTCATCAAACATCCTTGTATAGTAGTCCCCTTTATACATGGTTTTGCTTTCCATAGTTTCAGTTACCCACTGTCAACCGAGGTCCAAAAATATTCAATGGAAAATTTCAGAAATACAAATTTTGAATTGCTAGAAGTTGTAAGTAGTGTGATGAAATCTCATGCTGCCCCTCTCTGTGCCTCCCAGAACGTGTGTCCTCCCTTTGTTCAGCATCCACTATCACGGTTATCACCTATCACCATATCAACGAGCTTGGATTCAAGTAACCTTTATTTTTCTTAATGTCTCCAAGGCCCAATAGTAGTGATACTGGCAATTTCGATATGCCAAAAGAAGCCTTAAAGTGCTTCTTTTAACTGGAAAGGTGAAAGTTCTTGCCTTAAAGAATCTCCTAAGGTCACTAGGAACCAAGTGGTTGGTAAGAATCAGTCTTCTATCTGTGAAATTATGAAGAAATAAAAAGAAATTCGTGCATAATATATTTAGGGTAGGGTATTCTCTGAAGTTTCAGGCATCCACTAGGTTCTCGGAACATACCCCTGAGGCTAAGGGGGAACTACTATAGTTTAAAAGGGTGACAGGTCTTTTTATCAAATGCCAACACTTACTACTTTTAGTCTTTAGTTTTAGCCATTAAGTGGGTATATTTTCAAAACTTTTGCGTATTTTAAAACTAAGTTGTTTGTAATTGAGTTGTAGAAGTTATTTACATACTATGCGTATGCCTTTTTTTTTTTTTTTTTTTTGAGACTCCTTTTTTGTCAGAAGTATACGTCGTGAATATTTTTCTACCAGTCTGTGGCCTGCTTTTTCATGTTCTTAATAGTATCTTTTAAAGAGCAACTTTTGTTTGTAAGTTGTATTTTTCTAGGGATTTGTACATATCCAAATATTCATTAGCATAAAGCTGTTCATAAAATCCTCTCATTTCTAAGATTCACAATATATCTTATTTATGTTTATGATCCGCTTAATTTTTAGTGTGGCACAATAATGGTTGATAGTCATATTTTTCAAAATGGAAATCCTGTTATTCTAGTAGCATCCGTTAAAAATATCATTTTCTTCATTGAATTACCTTGGCACCTTTATTAAAAATCTACCGATCTTCTGAATTTCTATTCTATTCAATTCCGTGGATAAATATATCTGTTCTTAACCCAGTCCTACACGGTATTGATTACTGTAGCTTTATACGTCTCAAAATCAGATAGTGAAAGTATTTTTTTCCTCAAAATTACTTTAGCCATTCTAAGTCCTTTGCATTTTAATATAAATTTTTAAATTGTCATTTCAATTTCTAAAAACGTTTGCTGGGATTTTGAATGGGATTCTGTTAAATTTATTCATCAACTTGGAGAGAATTGACATCTTAAAAATACTGAGTTTTCCAATCTATGAACATGGCATATGTCTCCTTTTATTTTGATCTTTAATTTCTGTTTGTAATTTTCAGCATACAAGTATTGCGCATACAAGTATTGCACATACATTAAGTTTCTTCCTACACATTTCATGGTTTTTATTCTAAGTGTATTTTTTTAGTTTAAGTTTGTTGAATCATTTTATTTCAGTTCTACAATTTTCTTATGTATAGATTCTGCATCTCTAGTATTAATAAATTCAAGGCCGGACGCAGTGGCTCACGCCTATAATCCTAGCACTTTGGGAGGCTGAGGCAGGCAGATCACAAGGTCAGGAGATCGAGACCATCCTGGCTAACATGGTGAAACCCCGTCTCCACTAAAAATACAAAAAATTAGCCCACCATGGTGGTGGGCACCTGTAGTCCCAGCTACTCGGGAGACTGAGGCAGGAGAATGGCGTGAACCCAGGAGGCGGAGCTTGCAGTGAGCCGAGATTGTAACACTGCACTCCAATATTTGGATCATCTGTGGATCTTGTTTCCATTATCTTTTGCTTCTGTTTCCTGATATGCCCAGAAATTCTTTATGAAATGTTGTCTTTGTTTATGAAAAACAAAAACAAAAACAAAAAAAACTGGGCTCTGAGTGGTGTTTTTTCTTCTATAAAAGATTTACTTTTGCCTCTGTTAGGAAGCTAGGCTAAGGACAGAGCACCTTAATCTAACTTAATCTAATATGGAAGGGAGATTATTTCAAACTGGTTTTCAGACTTTGTTAGGTCTGGCCTATTTCAGGTTCGTTCTTACTCTTGGGGGTGGTCCTTTCTGTGTCCCAGCTGAAAGCCGAGGTGTCAGGCCTTCCCTCTTTGGTGGGCCCTGAACTCCCATTTTTATTTTCTCGGCTCGTGGACTCCTGAAAGGAAGCTCTTCTCAGCTTGTCTGCTTCTTAGTTGCCATTATCTGTGTAACTTCTCAGCCTTTGAAACAACTTCCAAATTGTTGAATACGGTAAGGGGAAAAGAGTCAAATATGGGCAGACTTCTCTGCACCCTTCTTTGGGATCTTGCCCTCTCAAGATCCTTTTTGTATTTTACTCAGATTTCCCTAGTTCTGCACAGTTCAGAGGTGGGGTCTATTTTTTTAAAAAACCCTCATCATCTGAGAGTCTTGATGATAATAAAGATAGGCTCTTTTTTCTGAACTAGTGTCACTAGTTTTTGTTTCTAAACATCAGAAACAACACAGAAGACATGGAAGTGACTTTCCGTCTTACTTGGAGGTGTTTGTGGGACCTCCTGGTGGTGATAGCCCCTTGCCACAGATGGGTTCCTAGGCAATGCCCTAGTTCTCTTTAGAGTTGTCCTGACTCTGTCTTCTGTATGGGGAAGCACCCTCTGTTCCTTTTGCTGAGAGATGAGGATAGTTCTGTTTCCAGGCAAGCCAAACATGACTATGCTGTAGCTGTAAATTCAGTCTGTCACCTTTGGTGCTCTTAAAATACAAGCATATGTTCCAGTCAGACAAGAAGAAATATATCTTTTCTTTTCTTTTCTTTTTTTTTTTTTTTTTTTGGTGCCAGTAAAGAAATACATACTTCCCGGCCCAAGAGTGGATTTGATTTTTTACCATAATTTCAAGGAATGATTATATAAAACATTGCCCACAGGTCTGTGAGTGTACTGTAGAAAGATCGAATGATCAGGATTTAATCCAAGACCCCTCACTTTCTACATGGGTGTAATTGAGCAAGTTATTTAACTTTTCTGAGCCTCAGTTTCCCTAAAGTGTCAAATAAGATATCTACTTGCCAAGACTGGGTTTTAAAAAGTTTGTTTGTAAAATGTCTGATACATAATGGGTTCTTTATTGTTTTTAAAATTATACAAAAAAACAGTTTTAACTTCAAGGGGCAATGTTAGTCATAACTTGTCTGCATAGCAGCAGTATTTAGGAAGCCACAACATTTCCAGATTTCTGCTCATCACTTAGTTTGTTTTATTCAGTAAACATTGACTGGACTCCCACTAAATGCTGAACGCTGCACTAGGATGCAAAACCAGTGAAACAATAACCTGTCTCACAGCTATGTAAACAACTTATTCATTTTATTGAAAGCCATGATCAGAACTGTTCTGAAAGTTTTCTCATCTGTAGTGTTCAAGTCGTGGTATTTGCTCTCTGCCTGCTATTTAATGAATCCTGAAATTGTTTTTATAACCTAAAATAAAATTTTATGATATGATAAAATAACCTAAAAGAAAATCTGATTAAAAAGTTTATTTAATGTAGAATAAAATTTAATATAAAGCAGCTCTAATATGAATAGCAAGGGAATTTTGTTACTAACCAATAGAACAATATAATGAGGCAGTTTCGCTAAGACTGTATGACAAAATGGAACCTGAACTCTGCTCCAGTGTATTAATAATTAGTGTGACTTTTACAGAGATTGGAGGGTAGGCTGTCATCAGACATCACAGGGAAGTTCTGTTCCATAAGCTGGCAGAAGCAATTTCTTCTTTCTTTAAAGAGGAAAACCGTGTTTTATAGTTGAGTGTTCATTAAAAGAGGTATCTACTAGTTTTTCCCTTTTAATCCTGCTTTTCAGATTGTGCTAGCCCAGAGAGAGTTGTAAACCCCTTGAATATAAGACATTGGCTTCTGTTTTTATTATGTCAACTCATATGCATCTCTAATGTTTGTCTAATTTTTATCCTACCAAGAGAGCATAATCATTATGCAGTAAATATGGACTGAGTAATATTACAACATCTCAGATTCAGGAGACTCTCCCATGATAGGAAAATATATTTCAGAATCAAATACTCTTATTTCCTGAGCTTCATTTTCTTTATTATTTTTTATTCATTTTCATTTTCCTAACTTATAGAATAAACAAATGCAGCTTGGAACAGTTAAAAAGTTTCTTACAGTTATTGATAATAAAACAGTCCAAATTATGTTACACTAAATTTTATAAATTCCTGGCTTTAAAAATACATATGATGTAATGGCATGTTAAATAACGGCCAATACTATTTAGTTGTCTTATTTTCCATTTCTGTTTTGCTTCACCGTCTTACCGTTTTATCTTCAACCTTTGAATCTTCAGTACTCTTAACTGTATCACTGAGGATTAACAATCCTATATATTTAATTTATTTACATGCACACACAGAAAATGAAATGTCACATCTAGAGTAGCTTTCCCGTAACCCAGCTCTATTCATGTCCCCAAAATCACCGATGCTCTTATTCCAGATCATCATGAGGACTAGCTGGGGTGTTAAGTCTGACATCTGTGTGTTCTATAAGGGATCACTCAGTCCTCTTCCATTCCAATAACTTAAGTATAGATTTTTGGACTGTCATCTCGCCTTTTATAATGTGCTTAGATGGAATCAGTAAAACAAATGTGCCTTTTATTTCCCTGAATGGGGTTATTGTAAAGAAACAAGAAGCCATAAATAAGGGTGCAAATTTCCCTTTATCCCCAAAACAAAAATAGTCACATTTGAGGACTAGAACATATTTACTTCAGCTTTTGTGATAAGAGAAAGAATGTAAGTTTTTTATGTTCAAAATAAAGTTGACCTTGGTGCAAAACAACCAATATGTTTTAAGAACTTTCTCCTCCTTTGAAGCAGGCCTTTGTTATATCTCTAATTAATATAATTAAGTTATTTTGAAAATCAAAATAATTAATTGATGTTTTTGTTTCTCATCTGTTCCTGGAAGTTGTGTTTTTAAGTTACTAAAATAGAATTTTATCTTTAATTGATTGCCTTTGATTCTCTGTGATAAAACTTAAAACACAAAATATCTTTTACTTACTTGTATCGATCTGAAATTGTTATAGTTCAAGAATATTTGTATGCAACTCTTCTAAACTTCTTTGAAATCATCAATATAAGTTTAAATGAAGACTTGGGGCTAAAATTTCCAGTGAGTGCTTTTTTCACTTTTGTTTTTATTTTTGGCGAGTCGTATTCAGATTTATGTAATGAAGAAAACCCCTTTTGGTTCTCCTTTTTTTTTCTTTTTGAGACGGAGTTTTGCTCTTGTCACCCAGACTGGAGCACAATGGTGTGATCTCAGCTCACTGCAGCCTCTGTCTCCTGGGTTCAAGCGATTCTCCAGCCTCAGCCTCCTGAGTAGCTGGGATTACAGGCACACACAACCACACCAGGCTAATTTTTGTATTTTTAATAGAGATGGGGTTTCACCATCTTGGCCAGGCTGGTCTCGAACTCCTGACCTCAGGTGATCTGCCTGCCTCGGCCTCCCAAAGTGCTGGGATTACAGGCATGAGCCACTGCACCCAGCCCAGTTCTCCTTTTATTATGTCCAGAATTTGGACATAACATCTTCTTTCATCAAGAAAACGGTACATTTTCATTTGTTCTACTTTTCATCTTTGGGATTAATGTTTCATTTGTCATGAATAGTTTGGATGGTAGATAACCATAACTTGACTGGTAAAAGGAAAATACGTTTTTATAAAATAATGTTAAACCAGGCACAATCGTTAATCTCATAGTGCTTATACTAGACACTTAAATTAAGAAGAAGGTAAATATATCCAAAGGCTACTGAAATGTTCTATAATAATTGTAATAGTGTTTCCACCATGTATTCTATATATAAAAATATATTAGAAAAGGTTCCTTTTCTCCTGCTTAATATTGTACATGATCACAAAATACACGTATGAAAAAACAGCCTGTGGTTTCAAATATCTTTAAAACAAGGATTACATGACTAAATGAAATATTTGATAAACAAAAAACCTTTTTAAAAATGTTGAATTCCAATGGCTACCTGTTGAATTACATTTAAAACCAGACAGAAAATACACACTTCTTTCTGTCCTACTTCTTCAACTATTTTCCCTGTCTGGTGCATAACATTCTTAAACTGCATAGAGGAAACTTGACACAGAGCAGTGCGTCATCCAGTTAGTTCATGTGGCTGTCACTGAGCTTGAACACCATGCCAAAGAAGATACTCTAAAGGTCTGATAACTCAAAATAATATAATTTGTAAAGGCCTAATATTTTATGGTAGGAGACTGTAGGACATAAAATAGACATTCTATTGATGAGAAATCTGAGACTGTAGAAAAAGTGAAAAGTACACCCAGCTAACAAAAAGAGTGATTTCAGGGTTGCTAATAGACTTTTCTTGCTTGCCCCAGAGCATTCCTATTGTGATATCATCACTCCACTTACCTCTATTTATTGATTAGTTGTCAGTTACTTTTGAAAAATCCTAAGCACAAAGTTCTGACCAGTCTTCTGATGAACATAAAGTAAGTATAAGAGATGTCCTTCCTTTCTAGGAACTTTGAGAGTAATTGAAGAAAAGAGGCACATTCATGTAATGGGAAACACCTTATGACGACGTGTGCTATGAGAGCAGAGAAGAGCATAATAACATTCAGCATTTGTTAAGAGCTGAACATGTGCGTAGAGCTTTATATCCAGTCTTCACAGTCATGATCAGGGTGGCTGGGGAGGTCTCCATGGAAGAGGTGCTCAGGTGTTTGAAAGTTTTTTTGACACTAAATATGAGGAAATTGTAAGCAAAGGCTTTGGTTTAAATTTGCATGTGATCTTGCCATGTACTTCCTAGCCTTTTCAATTTATATAAGCATAAATCCACTTATTTACCAGATGTAATAACTTTATTGAATGTAAACAACTTGATAGGTGAACAACAGCAAAAAAAGAGCTTTGTTTTTTCTTTTTGTTGTTCCTTCAAATATGTGCAAGGAATATTTCTTCTCTACTTTGAATGATTTCTCAGGTGGGTGCCATAGCATTTCCAATCATTTTAAAATAAAACATCCTCTGGTTACCTTTTGGCACAAGAACAGTTTCATTTAAATATGCAGAACTTTCAGACCATTTATAATCACATAGCTTCATAATCTTACCTAATTTAAAGCTGCTTCCCACTGCTAAGGCCTGCTATGGGCAGAGAGGCCTGTGGCGGTTGGCTTCTCTTTTGCTTTCCTATCTTGCTCTATTGCTCCTCACCCAGTCTGCTACCTGCAGTGTCTCATCCTCCAGGTTCTTACCATGTAGAAAAGACTGGGGGAAAAGACCCAGGTTTACATGGTCACTACTCTAACAATCTGGAACTGGCATTCTTGGGGCTTTGACTGATTCTAAAAGTACGTCTTTATGTTCCTTTGTCTGGAATCTCCAGTGACACAATTCTCAGATTGGCCTTTTTCCCACTGGCCACTTAGGACTTCAGCCAACATTTAGCCATGGGCGACTGATATATTCGCCTCACCCAGGTTCTTTCTGTTGGGGTCCCATTGCCCCAGCCCCTTTGGAGAAATTTTCTTGGCTGATTTCGTCACCTGGAAGGTGCCTATCTGATCCACAAGAACCACTTGTACTTCCTTGACCCAGTTTTATGTGGAAATACAGTAATTGTCTTACAGGACCACTGCTGCACTTTAGATTCCTCATGTCTGAATCAGACACCAGACAGGAATCAGATTAGTTCATAATGACATGAGATACAAATAAACAATTGCTCGGAAGTACATTTTTATACCCATATGACATAAATTTCTCTCCTGTTTTCATGAAAGGAATTTTGTACACACATTATTCCAGGTATATTAATAGCATACAAGTAAAAGTCAAAGCATTACAACTTTGACAAAAATAAACAGAATGCTTTTAGACTTCAAGATAGAAAAATTTCTGGGCGGTGGCAGTTTGGCTGCAGGTGTGTGAAGGGAGTCAGTGTGGAGGCCACAGGGTACTCGCCACGATGAGCAGCACCTTAGCTAAAATCGCGGAGATAGAAGCCGAGATGGCTCGGACTCAAAAGAACAAGGCCACAGCACACCACCTGGGGCTGCTTAAGGCTCGTCTTGCTAAGCTTCGTCGAGAACTCATTACTCCAAAGGGTGGTGGTGGGGGTGGTCCAGGAGAAGGTTTTGATGTGGCCAAGACAGGTGATGCTCGAATTGGATTTGTTGGTTTTCCATCTGTGGGGAAGTCGACACTGCTTAGTAACCTGGCAGGGGTATATTCTGAGGTGGCAGCCTATGAATTCACTACTCTGACCACTGTGCCTGGTGTCATCAGATACAAAGGTGCCAAGATCCAGCTCCTGGATCTCCCAGGTATCATTGAAGGTGCCAAGGATGGGAAAGGTAGAGGTCGTCAAGTCATTGCAGTGCCCCGAACCTGTAACTTGATCTTGATTGTTCTGAATGTCCTGAAACCTTTGGGACATAAAAAGATAATTGAAAATGAGCTGGAAGGCTTTGGCATTCGCTTGAACAGCAAACCCCCCAACATTGGCTTTAAGAAGAAAGACAAGGGAGGCATTAATCTCACAGCCACTTGCCCCCAGAGTGAGCTAGATGCTGAAACTGTGAAGAGCATTCTGGCCGAATACAAGATTCATAATGCTGATGTGACTCTACGTAGTGATGCTACAGCTGATGACCTCATTGATGTGGTGGAAGGAAACAGAGTTTATATCCCCTGTATCTATGTGTTAAATAAGATTGACCAAATCTCCATTGAGGAATTGGATATCATCTATAGGGTGCCTCACTGCACCCATCTCGCCCATCACCTGGAATTTTGATGACCTATTGAAAGATCTGGGACTATCTGAAACTAGTGAGAATTTACACCAAACCCAAAGGCCAATTACCAGATACACATCCCCAGTGGTACTTCCTTACTCCAGACCACAGTGGAGGATTTCTGCATGAAGATTCACAAAATCTTATCAAAGAATTCTAAATATGCCTGGTCTGGGGTCTGTCTGTGAAACACAACTCTCAGAAAGTGGGTGTGGCACCATAATGCTGAGGACTCCAGGATGTCATTCAAATTGTGAAGAAGTGAAACTTTCCCTTCCCATCTGCCGGGCTAACCACAACAGCCTTCCCATGATCAAGCACCCTACCCCAGTCTTTCTGGTTTTAAGGTCACTGATCAGGATCCAGGGGAGGGAGATGAGGCACCCAAACTGGAACTTCATTTGTCTTACCTTGGTGTCACCTTGTATGTCGAACTGCATAAAAGATCTGGTAGGCTGGTCAGCTACATACAAAAAAAAAAAAAAAAAAGATAGAAAAATTTCTTACAAGCACAGCCATAAAAAAAGAAAACTAAATCAAGGGACCAGAAGAAATGCTAAAAGTTATTATTCAAGAAGGAAAAAAGATTAGAAGTTACATATTGAAAGAGTTCACCATACACCTAAAAAGATCAACCCAGAATTATAACATCAAGACATTCTACCACAATTAGGGGTTTTGATTTTTTAAAATCCTTTGAATATTTAGAGGGGAAAAGAGCACATGATTTATAAGAGATTATAATTAGATAAACTTCAATTTTTTTCAATAGCAATACATTAGGTTAAAAGAAAAGGTAACATAATTAAGATTCTCAAGGGAAAAAAAGTACGTACCAAGCATTTTGTGTCTGGAAAAACTTACTTTCTAGAAAAAAGGGCATGAGGACTCATGAGATCTTTCTGAAGAGCCTGCTAGAAAATGAGCTTCAGGTAACAGGTGAGCAGAGTGACAGCCTACAGACTTTGCTGAGCGGCAATAGAGACTTCATGGGAGAACTAAGAGTAAATGAAGGCTAAGAGGAAGAGAAAATAGTATATAATCGCTAAAAAGATGGGGATAGAGGGGGGATAGCACATGCAAAACCTTTTCTAGTGTTTTCAGTACTTCTGTTGGTGGTAGCATTAGGATTGTTATTTTGAGACTATTAAGTGTATAATATGAGATAAAAAACAAATGCGTAATTATGGAATATTCTGATTCTGTCATAGTCTGTGTCCTTGAGAGCCAAGATTCTCAGTTTAGAAGAAAAGAGATACAGATGTAATAGATTAGAGACTAAGTAAAAGTCCTGTAGTCTTACATTCGAACTGGAAGTATTGGATATGAGCTCATGAGTTTTCTCTCACCACTCTCTTCTCTTCCGTTCTGTCTCTATGTCTATTGAAAACACCTAGAAACAATGACCAACCCAGTGGTAATGACTCTCCTTATTGTTTGGATTGTGTTCTTGAAATAATTCCTTATTTAAAGAAACCAGGGCTTCTAGGAGAAACTTCCATTTCTAGGCTTAAGGAAGGAAATGTGTAAGATGAACCTAGACCAGCTTGTCATACCATGGCAAGGTAGCTATCAAACACTACCAGGGTCTCAGAAACCAAATTGACAAGGTACCCACTAGCTAAGGACAGAATAATTTGAATGTCATTCACAAGAATAATTACAGTGAATTGAAACTTATCACATATATTTAAATCCATGGTTCATAATGATACTTTTTAAAAAATAGCTGATCGCCTTTAGAGCCTAAGTGTGTTAGTCTGTTTTCAACACTGCTGATAAAGACACACCCAAGACGACGATTTACAAAAGAAAAAGGTTTAATGGGCTTAAGGTTCCACAAGTGGGGAGGCCTCACAATTACGGTGGAAGGTGAAAGACACGTCTCATATGGCAGACAAGAGAAGAGAGGTTGTGCAGGGAAACTACCCTTGTAAAACCATCAGATCTCATAAGACTTATTCACTATTATGGGAATAGTACAGGAAAGACCTGCCCTCATGATTCCATTACCTCCCATCCATTCCCTCCCACAACACGTGGAATTGTGGGAGCTACAATTCAAGATGAGATTTGGGTGGGGACACAGCCAAACCATATCAATAGGGAACCAATTCATTATCTTGAAAACTAATAAAGTGAAAGGATGAAGTATTCTGGTTTCCTATATGAACTGTAACACTAGGTAGTCAAATAGTAAATGAGGGAAAATATCACTGTATAAACATATTCCAACTCATAGATGAAAAAAGAATTAACGTATCACTGTGTTGCAGCGCCTAATGAATGAATACATATAGGTATTTTGCATGACTAGCTGCTAATATCATTAAAAAGACAGCCAGACATTATATACCTCTTGATGGAAGCACACAACACTACCTATAGTCATGTCAAAGGGATTAAACTCAAATCGTAATTAGCTCCTGGTTTTCAGAAAAACAGAAGACAAGAACAAGTTGAAGTGTGCAATTGAACATGCAATTTGCAAAATTCAGATTGGGAAAACTCTTGGATTTTTCAACAGATAAACTATAACAAAAATAGGTTATAGATGAAAACACAAAAGGCATCAAAAATGTATAAAGGGGCAAGACTACACTTTAACACCTAAGGATGCACATGAACACATAAAGATGCATCTCAGTGATAAACAATGAAAAATGCAAGGAAATAATTACTGTAAAAGCCAGAATAATGGTTACTTGGGTGGGGGGAAGGGAATTGCAATTGGTATGGGATATTTGGAGCGGTTTGGGTCGGGGAGTTCTTGCACAGTTTGACTTCTTGATGTGGTGGTTGTTAAAAGGTTGTACACCTTACTTTATGAAGTCATGCATCTGTTTTGTGTGCTTTTCTGTATTTCCCCTTTATTTCCTTTATTTCACAATAAAAATAAGATGTTGAAGAAGCATTCACCAAAAAAAAAAAAACAAAAAAAAAAAAACGAAAAACAAAAAAACACGAGTAGAGGCAAGGGAGAATTAAGTTCAAATTTAAAATGTTAGGATACCAGCAATTATTATGCATGTTAACTCTTTGATATTTATGTAGGCTCCTTTTCTAATTTTCACAATTGTAAAACACATCAATAAAAAAAATTTCACAGGGCTCCCATTACCTACAGCAAAATTTCAAACTCCTTAATATGTGATTTCTTATCTGGGGCTCCCCATTTACCTTCTACAGATCATTCGCTGCCAGTACCCCCTAGGCACCATCAGATGGACTCAGATAAAATCCTCACTATTCTTTGAGCATGCTGTATTCTTTTTGTGCTTTCATGCCTTTGGGATTCCCATCCCCTGAAATACCGCTATTCTTCCTGCTAAATTTAGTTTAAAGGTTACAACCTCTATGAACACTTCCTTTTCCCCTAGGCAGAATTATTTGCTTTTTTTTGTCTGTTTTCCCATATCGTTTTGTACATACTTTGGCTTAAATCCTTTCGATAGATCTGTCTATATGACCCTTTCTCCTTAGTTTAGAGGTCTTTAGGAAAATATGTTATATTTATTTTTATTTCCTCAGTCCTGGGACACACTTGGCATATGAATGAATGAATGAATGGCTGGCTGGATGAATGAATAAATGAATGAATGAGAAGAGACAGGAATTGAGGGCTCCAAAGATATACTTTGTTGTAACACCACTGGGTTCAGGAACAAGATGCAGGTTTCTAAATCAACTATGTACTAGTGAAAAATAAAGGCATGAAACTATAAAAACTTGTTCCATATGTAATTTTTAAGTAGAACTGGACATCAACATGACTCTTCTGTGTTCTCACATCTCATGCTTTATTCCGTTAGTTTCTGTGCATCTTCAACAGATCACATCATGGGATTTGGAAGAGATATTTGGGTTATTCAATCAACATGGCACTAACTTTCTTCTTAGTCTGTTATGTTCGGTCTCTGGTTCCTTTTTCTGCAGTATTCAACCCAGCAGAAAGAGCATAGTCATGGCTCTCATAAAGTGTATAACACAGTTAGATCTCTGGCTTCCTGAAGCTCTGTCAATATCTTGTGTAAAATATGACCCAAAAAATAAAACAGGAAGTAATAAAACCCTATGAATAAATCCTATTAGTATCCCCATTTATTCCAATGAGATGGCAGAGGCATTGGGAGGTTAAGTAATTGGCTGAAGTCACAAGTTACCCTCTTTACATGAAATTTTGGCAAAAATTAGAATGATAATTTTATTACTGGCTTCCTGTACAGTAAGCAGAGGAATCATAATGTGAACTTAGGCAGCAGCCCACTTTCACTACACTAAATATAAGCACTAAAGAGATGATCGTTACTGTGACGAAAAAGAGAAATCTTGTGACCAGCACTAGGAAGTGTGAAAAACTGGAAGGCCTCTTATTTCTCAGATGTGGAATCAGTGGTGTCTTTCTTGCTAATTTAGCAGGAGAAATAAATTAGTCTCAGTTATAGGAAGATCTGAGATTAGAAACATTTTTAAAGATAAATTCAATACAAATTATGTTAGCTTAGGGCTGGGTGTGGTGACTCATGCCTGTAAACCCAGGACTTTAGGAGGCTAAGACAAGAGATCCCTTGAGGCCAGGCATTTGCGATCAGCCTATGTAACACAGCAAGACCTCATCTCTACAAAAATAAAGAAAAAAAAGTTGGCCAGTCATGGTGGCACACCCTATGGTCTCAGCTACTTGGGAGACTGAAGCTGGAGGATAGCCTGAGCCCAGGAGTTTGAGGTTGCAGTGAGCTACGATTGTGTCACTGTACTCCAGCCTGGGTGACAGAGGTGACCATATCTCAAAAAAAAAAAAAAAAGTATATATATACACACACACACACACGCCTCTACTCGTGTGTGTATATATACACATATATATACACACACACACACACGGATATGGATATGGATATTGTGTGTATATATATATAATATTAGCTGGGGAAAACTTTGATATGTGTTTAAACTTCATCATGTTTTGAGTGTTCTCTGGAGGTTCATTACACAAACTTCTTTTTTGAGATATAGGACAAATCTATCTGAAGAATAAATGTCAAAGAGAACTTTCAGTCTATGCTAGGCTCTGACATTCAGCCAATTTCATTTATATTTGGGACCAAAAACTAATGTTACATTACTTATGGCTTTTGGATATTAATGGTCAGTTAACGGATTATTAATAGTATTCCAAATGTTTTAAAATATGGATATTTCTTTATAAATGTGCATTCCTCTAGAAAATTAAACATGATGGTCTTTAGTTTTCATATCATCTGAGTAAGATTCTTCTTTGCAAATCAGGAAATTTTAAAATGGCATGCTATAATTTTAAATATTATATAAAATTAAAATTTGTATAATTATTTCAGAAATGTCCTAGAATTTTTTAAACAAAGGGGTTATCTATCTGTATTTTTATTTTTTTCTTTTATTCTGAAAAGAACAGGATGAATAAAGGAATCAACTCTATTTCTCCTGGCTTGGACAGTCCACCACCTGATTCTTTGCTGTATTTGCATCCATATGAATATCTTAACTCAGAAATTTTTTCCTAAGTTCTCTTTATATGAAATTTGGGCAGAGATTAGGAAGAGAACTTTATTATTGATTTTCTGTAATTCATAATTGATTTCCTTTCATTGCTCAATTATATATAGTAGAAACTATTCAGTGATGTCTATTACATCAGTAAAGTTGACTGTAGTAGACTATTACCTATTCATAGCAACCTTACAGAATGACTATAAGGATAGCATTTAAAAAAATTTTTTGTGTGTGAGGGAAGGGGTCTGGAAAAGGAACAAAGGAAGGGGTATTGTTTGAGTAATATATGAACTACAAAAAGTAAGTAATGGATAAAGACCCATGGAAAAAAAGTTTGAAAAATCGGGGATTATATTCCAAGAAGCAATGAAATTTGACAAAAAATTCTTGTTCACTTATTTTGCAGTCCAAAGATATTAAATTAAACCCTTAAAACTATGTATTTAAAATAATATAGAAGAGGCTAAAATATAAAAGAAAAATTCTAAGGAACAAAACTTAATAAAATATTTTTCTAGCTGTGTCACTTTTTTGTCAAAGAAGAAAACAGTTCTTTTGATCACTGGGGCTCCCCATTTGTGATGGTTCTAAAAACACTTCAAACCACTGTCATTATTTAAAATTCACATCACATGATCCTCAGGACAGCTCAGAGACACAGGAAGTATTGTCTTCCCTTTCTCTATCTTTACATTTTCATTATTCTTTTATCAATTTACCTGTCATGTATTAACATAATAATAGCTAATATTAACTCATCACTTAGTATGTGCCAGACACTTTTCAAAGTGCTTTACCCTTATAAACTCCTTACAGTCCAGAGAGTGCAAAGCATTACCACTTCCAGTTTTACAGAGGAGGGAACTTAGGTACAGAGAGAAAAAGTAACTAGTCTGTAGTCTGTAGCTGAAGTGTCAGAGCCTGGCTTTGAACCCAGAGCTCTAGCTCCACAGCTGGCATTCCTAACTACTTTTTCGCTCTCTTGGTATGGTGGCTATAAAAGTCAACTAAAACTTATGGTCCTAGGGAAGAAGCACGCAGAGAAAGCCATGGAAATAAGAAATTCAGACTTCATTTAACAAATATATATTGAGTATTCACCCTGTTTCAGTTACTGTGCTAAGTGCTTATCTACATATTACAAATATAACTTATCTGTAAGGATTCATAGCTTCCATATTTAGTTTATGAAACTAATATCTTCTTGATAGAAAAATTAACAGAGAACGTAAATGAATGTGGCTGCAAAAATACCAAAGAAAACACCAGCTAACCAAATTCAATAGAATTGAAAGGAATTGCATGTCACAACCAAGCACAGTTGATTTCACAAGGTTAAGGATGGTTTAATAATTGTAATAATTATTGCCAGGCACCATGGCTCATACCTGTAATCCCAGCACTTTGGGAGGCCGAGGTGGGTGGATTACCTGAGGTCGGGAGTTTGAGATCAGGCTCACCAACATGGAGAGACCCCATCTCTACCAAAAATACAAAATTAGCCAGGCATGGTAGCATATACCTGTAATCCCAGCTATTCAGGAGGCTGAGGCAGGAGAATTGCTTGAACCCAGGAGGCAGAGGTTGTAGTTATATATAAGGTGCCTTAACATGCATTTAATAAGTGCTGTGAGGGGTTGTGTCTGCACCACGAGAGCTCTAGAAAGCTTGCGGGTCATAGCAGTCAAGTCCTTCCTGCAGAGGCAATTTCATTTTCCAGTCTCCACAGGTATCCATCATCTACAAGGTTAACAGGATCCCAAGCCCATTAACCAGCTGAACAAGGGTCTACTATGGAACCCACCCTTACTGGGAGTTAGACAGTCTTCTCCCTCGTGGAAGTAGGCCTGGGCCAGTATATAAAGAGAAATATGATGGAGTAGAGAAATCACTGAGAAGAATCAAGAGATGTTAGCTCTCATTTGCTATGGGATTCTAGTCAACTTGCCCTCTTTAGGAATTATTTTATAAAATTAGACTGACACAACTCACCTCACAATGTTGCTGGGAAGAAAAAAAGTTTAGTAATATACATGAAGG
Organism: Papio anubis; assembly: GCF_008728515.1. Taxonomy (NCBI): domain Eukaryota; kingdom Metazoa; phylum Chordata; class Mammalia; order Primates; family Cercopithecidae; genus Papio; species Papio anubis. The sequence goes on along the minus strand of NC_044990.1, from coordinate 12,389,282 downwards.
TATCATACACAGGATCTCAAGTTAATATCCTTTCATTGAATGTTAGGTTTTCCTGAATAAGATACAGTCCCTAACTTCCCAAAGAAAAGGCAGACAATCCCTGAGCTGCTGTACTGTGACAACAGCAACAAGAGCCATACTTATGGGACTTTCATGTAGTACAGGACAACCTACTGAACTAGGTACCAATATCACCCTCATTTTACAAATGAGACCACAGCAGGTGTTCCTTTAGGCACCTATCAAACTGTGTCTACACTAGCTGGCAGAAATAGGCAGTAGTAGTAATCGGAAGAGTGCAGTACTAATTAGGTAATCCAACGGCCAACTGCTAATCGGCAACTCTCCTGGCTGCCCGTTCAAGGTAGACTTATTTGTTGCTATTTTTTTCTCAAATCTAAGAACTTTCATACCTTTTAAAGTCATTGCGTACGTGAAATAAGACATGGCCCCATTAGATTCCTCATGGTGTTTTCTCAAGGGCTGGCGTGTGTATATACTCTTTAATGTCCTTCGGAGTCTTACCAGATACATTTTTGAGCTAGGAAATTTCTATAAAAAAGAAAAATTGGGACATTCTTTCAAAAAGAGGAAATATATCAAGTACACAGCAGTAACTGTCAGAAAATATTAGCTACTATAATCATCACCATCTTATTATCATCATAAGCAAGAGAAACATAATTTTTAAACAGCACATTTAAAAATTCTCATCAGACTTGGCATACTCCTGCGTACTCACATTCTGGCAGATGCCAAATCTGCCAGGCACAAGGAAGTGTTGAATAAATGTCAAAACGTATTGTTTTACAGATGAATTAAGATTTGAGGAAATTGGGTCCAGTGTTAGGTAGCTAGTATTTGGCAGTGCTAGATTCATGTACAAGTCGGTTTATTCTAGATTCCCCCTCCCACCAAAACAACCTCTGATAATCTCTGAGTAAAATTAGTTAAATAAAAGATTTACATCTCCAGCCTTTCCTGCTTCTGCAGATCTGATACTTTCTCCAGACAGAATATGCCAAGACAGAACATTGCAATAGAAGCTTCTAGATAACTTGGACATAGAGAGATGCAGAAGACTTCCAAGCAATGGGAGGAATTAGTAAAGACAAACTTATTACTTCAGTGTGATAGAAATTTATCCAACTTTCTTAAAAAGAACTTTTTAGAAACTTTAGGGTTCTCTTCATACTAATATATTAATACTTTAAAATAATTTTATTGCATAGTTAACCTTCAGAAATATAATCTTATAAATTGTTCTCCACTATTACAACATATGGTCTGAAATCATAAGGCTTAAAAGACCATTGTGGCTCTATGGACATCATTTTATTATTTCAATTTTTCAATATTTATTATTTCCATTTTAAAAACACATTTGGAGGCAGGCAGGGTGACTCACTCGTATAATTTCAGTCCTTTGGGAGGCCAAAGCAGGAAGATTACTTGAGGCCAGGAGTTCAAGACCAGCCTGGTCAACATAGCGAGATCCTGTCTCTACAAAAACTAAAAGAATTTAGCCAGGTGTAGTGGCAAGTGCGTGTAATCCCAGCTACTGGGGAGGCTGAAGCAGGAGGATTGCTTTAGCCTGGGAATTTAAGGCTTCAGTGAGCTATGATCATGCCATTGCACTCCAGCCTGGGTGACAGAGCGAGATCCTGTCTCTAAGAAAATGATGATGAAATTAAACTAAAATAAAACACCTTTGGTGATCAAAGGATACAAAATTTTGGTTAGGCAGAAGGAATAAATTCAGGAGATGTACTGCACAACATAGTGACTACAATTAATACTAATATATTGCATACTTGAAAATTGCCAAGAGTAGATTTTAAGTGCTCTCACCACACACACAAAAATAAGTATTTGAGGTCATGCATATGTTAATTAGCTTGATTTAACCATTTTACAATGTATACATATTTTAAAACATCATATTGTACACCATAAATATATACAATTTTAATTTGTCAATTAAAAAATAAATGATTATAATAAATAAAATACCTCTGATTTTGTTTTTAAAGTTTTAGAAAATGCCAATATAGTTCTATACTTTATCTTGAGAGTTTACAATCACTTTTAGTTTATAAACTTACATTGTCAAGCCCTTAGGCTTTACTGAGACTGATCTCACTAACCAACAATGTCTTGGAAAAATTGTTAATATTTAAGAATATTCTTACATTTTACGTCAATTTTCAAAATGGTTGTAGTTTAAAAAATTTTTTTATTGATGTAAGTCATTAATTTACTTGAACTATTGCCTAAAGATAGTCCTTTATACATGAAAAAAAACCTCTTTAAAAATTTTTTTTACAGGATTCTATAAACCTGGAGAGTAATCCTAAGAAAAATCATCAGGAGAAAGGAATTTGTAGAACTAAAACTGCAAACATCCAGAATCTTGATGGTGTGCCAAGCCAAATGTCAACTGGAACTCAACCAAAAACTAAAGTAAGTTTTAGTTTTCTTACATGTGCCCCTGGTGTGAGTGTCCTGCTCTGTTCATACAGTGTAATTCACCAAGGTAAAAACAGCACCATGTTCACAAATTATCTATTTTTCTTGTTTGTTTTTCAAACTTAACATTAGCGTAAACTAGTGTTTCACTGCAACGGAGAAAATTTGTAATGAGAACATATATAGTTGTTAATATTTATAAAATTAGAAAAAAATGCTTTTGCTGAAGGTAAAACGGTTAGTCCATTGTAACCATGGCAGTGGATTTGTACACACTTCAATTCATCTCTTCATTTTTAGTAAAAGTTTATGCTGCAAATGCAAATTTCCTTGAACTATGTTTAAAAAGTCTCCCTGTTGGGTTAGTCTGTCTCCTACTGTTCGGAGATCCAGAAAAGAGGTCTAAGAGTGGGAATCACATCTAGAAAACATTAGCTACTAACATTCAATTTGTTTTGTTTAGAAAATTGCCTTTGTTCTACCAAGCTGAAAATAATATAGAGCTTTGTTGCTGTTGTTGTTGTTGCATTTGGAGGTATAGTTTTAATGAAGAAAAAGTTGACCAACCTTTTCTATAGACATTTTACAACTTTTCATTATATTTATAACTTTTTTGAATCTTTTAAATTTTTTTTTCACTTTTTAAAAATTGAATCTGAAAGTAGACCTTCATAAGTCCTGACCAGTGTTAGATATAGAAGGATTTTTAAGTAATAATTTGCAAGATTGTATACAGTTGCTTATAGTTCTTGATTTTATGATGCCTTGCCTGCTTTACAATGGAAAAAAGTAGTAATAGGGCCGGGCACGGTGGCTCACACCTGTAATCCCAGGACACTGGGAGGCTGAGGCCGGCAGACCACGAGGTCAGAAGATCGAGACCACCCTGGCTAACGCAGTGAAACCCTGTCTCTACTAAAAATACAAAAATTTGCTGGGCGTGGTGGCGGGCACCTGTAGTCCCAGCTACTCGGGAGGCTGAGGCAGGAGAATGGCGTGAACTCAGGAGGCAGAGCTTGCAGTGAGCTGAGATTGTGCCACTGCACTCCAGCCTACTCCATCTCAAAAAAAAAAAAAAAAGGGATAATAATTTTACAAATAAATATGAAAGGGAAACATCATGTGTCACCCTGACAGTAAACAAGAGAAACTTTTAAAATTACCTAGAAAGGGATAATTTAAGAAATTACTCAGCAAGATATGGGCAGGGTTAAGGTAAATCAACAATTCTAAAGTGTTGGTGGCTCAGCAAGATCTTTGACCTTCACAGAGAAATACAGCCACAGCCAAACTTCTGCCTGCAGGGAAGAGGCTCAGGGAATAAATACCCAATTTCTTCCTCCTCCCATCTTCTAACCTCCTCCTGGGACCTCCTGCTGGCTGAATCCATAGAGAAGTCAGGAGGAAAGGAGCTCAGCTGATCCATTCTTTAGAAACTGTGTCCCACAGGAAAAGGTGGAAAAAAGCAGAGAGTAGTTTCAGATGGTCAAATGGAAAATATGCAGCACACGTGATAATAAAATAACATTGTTAACTGCCGTGATTGAACATGGAATATGTTCCACGCACAATGCTAAGCTCTTCACGCACATTGCCTATTTCATCCTTACAACAGCCCTACAAGGCATTACTACCTTAATTTTCTAGAGAAGAAACCTGATCTTCACAACATGGCAAAGTTACCCAGGTAGCTATTCATGTTATGCTGAATTTACAAATGAGAAGACCAAGGCCTAGCAAAGGTAGGTGACTTGCCCAAGGGGGCAAAACCAGTACTCAAGTCCGGGTCGCCATGCTGTCTGTCACTACCAATACACAAGGGAGCTTTTGTAATGCCTTCATAAAAAGGTAATGCATATTACCAAGTGAAATAAGGCTACATACTGTATAATTTCAACTATTAATACATGAAAAAGGCAAAATTAAGAAGACAGTAAAAAATCCGAGGGTGCTGGTGTTAGGTGGAAAGAAGGAGAAATAGGCAGAACATGGAAGATTTTTGGGGGGAATGAAACTACTGTGTATGATACTACAATGGTGAATACATGTCATTCTATATTTGTCAAAATGAATTACAATGGAATATACAACACCAACAGTGAACCCTACTGTACACTATGGGCTTTGTGTAATAATGATATGTCAATAGAGGTTCCTTATTTGTAACAAATGTACCACTCCAGAGTACGATGGGCCATGTTGATGATGGGGGTGCTGTGCATGTGTGGAGCAGGTGCCATATGGGAAATGTCCATACCTTGCTCTTAATTTTGCTGTGAACCTAAAACTGCTCTAAAAAGTGAAGTTTATATTTTTTAAAAACATTGCTTTCAATTAAAAAAAAGAAAAATATAGCACATCTTAATTATATTTACTGTGATCCACATTTTGTTTCTTTTTGGTAAATAATGCCTGATAAATAGTATTAAACTTCTACACAAGACTTCCTACTTGGAACATTCCTCAGCCCAAGAATAAAGTATTTATTAGATATTTATTGATTTTCTTAAAAATTAACAATGAAAGTTAGAAAGGAGAAAGCCATTATCTTTAGTTTAATGCTATAATTCATTGCCTATTGCCTCTGAAGGGAGCGTAATTTATTAAAGAGGCATTTGGGACTTGCCTTAGCTGCTTTCCTAAGAGTATTTTTTTTTTCATCTTGTTTCTTTTTTTTTATAGTAAGCTCTTAATTATCCTTGGGCAGATAATTTATTTCCAAATTAGCTCATTCATGATAGGGACAGAATAACTTTGTAAATTTTTGTGTAAAAAAAAAATAGGGAATATTTAATTTTGTGGTCCATTCACAAAATCATAATCTATCAACTCTTAGTGGCACAGAGAGTGGAGAGGAGAAATATATATCCTCAGATGTTAATACTGACATCTACCTATCCTCTGAACATCTTTTTCTATTATCTGCTTTCACTACCACTGTCACAGGCATTCCTTCCAAGATGGTAACTTGTAAGCAGGCAGCGTGTAAGCTGGGGCCCATGTGGCAGAGGAACCCATTTGATGCTGTTCTAGCTGTGAGTCTTTAAGGAGATGGACCATAGATTGTTTCCCTTGCTGTTTTCCTATTCTAGAGAACAACTTCTAAAGAGTCAACTCACTTCTAATTCTTTCAACTCTCATGAACTCAGAAGCTTCCACAGAGAACACTTGCGGCTGGCTGAATTTCTGTCAAGAGAGAAAACAAATTCTTCAATACAGTGTGCCTTCATTTATATGACATTATTTTCTTAGTTTCGCGCAGAACCCTATTTCAGCCATAAATTACCTGATGTGTAAAATTCACTGCCCTGTAGAACGTGTCTGAGGAACATGTGCTCATTTCTGAATCTAGGCCTGACTACCAAACAAGTGACTCTCTGTTCCTGGCAAATACTGAGGGCATGGGCTCTCCCAGCTTGAGTCAGTGTTCCCATGGGGCTAGGACTGTGCGTTGGTTGGAGATGAGACGGGTAGGTGATGGGTCCTGAGTAATGCTTATCTATCCTTTAGAGGCCACCTGTGTTCAGTGAACTTCCTAGACTCTAATTAGAGAAACTAAGACTGAAGGAATATCTGGAGGCTTTGTAAGAGTTGAGACAGTGCAGGGGCTAGAGATTTGGCAGATGAGCCTGTCCTTTATCTGGAAAAGAGGTAGCTATGGAAATACAGGAGAAGAGAAGCCTCGGGTGGTGGGGGCGTGGGGGGTCTCCTGCCTCATGTTGCTTCTTCCTCTCCATTATTTCCTGCATGACAATCACATGGATCCCTGCTTGGGATGCACAGTGGGGAAGTTCCAAGGATTTTTGTAGGAACAAAGGGATCAGAAGTGTATGTGAAGCAAATCCTCAGGGCAGCAGCTGTGGGGAAGGCAGAATGACTTTGACCACCAGGCTGAGGCAGCACTACCCGAGGGGCAAACTGAATGTACACAGTGGTCCAGCAGATGGAAGACAGACTGGCCATTATTGTTTAAAAAGAAAAGTAACATCTTGGAGAATAAAACACAGTACTTTATACTGTGTTTATGATTAAATTATGATCAACTATTCTAGGCTATTTAGGTCCCTACGTCTTCTGCAGCTTTGGGGACTATCTGCCAGAACTAATACCTACTAAGCCGTGTCTGTGTAAAACAGCATCTGTCTCAGGAACACAGCCCAGTTGTGTGGGTGAAAATATGCAGTCACAACTGCATGTGGCCACTGCATTCTTTAGGCCCTGACTAGATATATCCACCCATGAAATCACCCCAGCTAGCAGCCAGACATATTTCTCCTCTGAATTATTAAAGAACTACTTTCAAACATGGCATTTCTGAAACATTCAAGGCTTTCGTTCTGGTTTGTTTTATAGCCTTTACTGATCACACGTTTCCTCTGTCTTGAATGGATAGCAGCATTGACTCTTGTAATAAATTCTCCACTCTGCAGACCTGGGCAGCCCACACCTGTGCCAGAAGTTATGCACCAGATGGCAACTGAAAATGATTGGATATCTATGAGAAGAGGCTATTTAGAGAAAATACACATTTACAAGTAAAGCAGGATATACATTTTGCAGTGCTCTAAAAACACATTTGAACAAGTCGGCCTGCAAATATTTATGGAGTGCCTTCTCTGTGTAGTCCTTCAAGAATTGCTGTTTTTGTGTTGAGTTGGCTCTATGCAGGGTTTGGAAATATTACAAATACCTCATCTCTTAGAAAAAGATGGGAGAAATAATGATTTCCTAATGTTTCAAGGTCTCTCCACTGCTGATTTTCTGTGTTATGAAGTTGAAACAGAGATTAAGGGATTAACCATCAGGGATGTTTTCTGTGGCTTTTTAAGTTGTTCATTGCTTATAAAATTATTTAATGACACTTGTTAAAGCACTTCAAGATAGGTATAGGAATCACAGTAAGGAGATTTTGCAGTAGGGAAGAGATTGGGTTCAACTCTAAATGCAGCATGAGCAAGTTGGAATTTATAGCCAAGGAGGAGGGTGGAGGCCAGTGGATAAAAAAAATTACCAGCTGGGCATACACCTGTAATCTCAGCACTTTGGGAGGCTGAGGTGGGTGGATCACTTGAGGTCAGGAGTTTAAGACCAGCCTGACCAACATGGTGAAACTCCATCTTTAAAAAAAAAAAAAAAAAAAGAAAAGGAAAGAAAAAAGGAAGGAAGGAAGGGTGGGAGGGAGGGAGGGAGGGAAAAGGAAAAAAATTACCAAGAGGAAATAGCATCAATAGGAGTGGGAATCTGCCTAAACCCACCTAAGAGGATTCTTGCTGAAGACAAGGCAGGGTAATCAGACATCATCACCTGGGGGCTGGTGATACATGATGAACCTCATCAGATATTGAGGGGCATCAGGTATGCAGGCTTGTTCAGGTGACTTAGCAGGGTTCTTGCTAAAGTGCTCAGATGGGCCTAGGAGAAGGTTTAGATGTTTGGTCAAGTAGAGAATCTTTGTCATCATGTGCCTTGACCTTACATGACTCATGGAAGACAGGACCCATTGGAATGGCCCAGCTCATGGGCAGGAGGATCTGACCAGGCGGTAGAAATAGATTTGGTTCATACACAAATAGCAGTGTCCTACAGGCTTTAAATATCCAGAAAAGTCTCTATCAAGATATGCAAAGTGCAGAAGTTTCTGTGAATTCTGGCCATAAATATCAGCGTCTTGAAGTTCAGGTTCTTTAGTGATTACACAGCTGTTCCTGGAGAGTGAGTGTGACAGGTGAGTTAGCAAACTCTGCCACTTGCCTCTACTCAGCACTATCATCCTCCCCACCCTCCCCAAACAGCTGTCACCTCTTGGGAAATTTCCTTCTCCATAGTTAAGACCACAGGACCATAAATTGGTGTCCCACCTCACCTCCCACATTGGCATAACAAAAATGAAGTCTCCTGAATCTTTTTAGTTTTCAAGTCATTTTGCTGGAGTAAACTTGAGAAGCAGTTTGGCACAGCTTTTTGAGCTGCTAAAATGTTATCTTGATGGATTTCAGGAGTAGCCACAGGTAGATGGCTTTGTAACCCTTCATGTTGAAATTAGATTACTGTCCTTACTGTCCTTACTGTTGAGGAAGACAAGCAGTGAGTCCAAAGCAGAAGGGCAGTTCGATGGATAAATTTATACTTTAACACTCTCAGAAGTATCTGTATTTTTAAAAGGTCCTCTCTTAGCCCAGATAAATCTGGGATGGGGGTAATTTTGGCAGTGTAACAGTGAAATAAAAGCAAACCAAGTAATGCACAAGAAGCTGTTTCAGAAACAGGCACAACACAGGCCAACTGGCCCTGTCTAGAACTCTTGTGCTCCTGGAGATTGTTTCTGCTTTTTCAGAGCCTTTTCCTGCCCCCAACTTCTAGTCTCATTGATTCTCTAAAAGCTTCAAGATTGTTGTTGTTGTTGTTTTTAAATAATGAGTCCCAGAAGCAGATGTAGAGGATGGAGAAAGAGTGCGGCAGGGAGCAGCCAGTAGGTAGACAGGACACAGAGACAGGGCAGGCGGTTCTCTGTACAGTCTGGTTATTGTGAGGCAGGTATGTATACATCATGGATTGACAATGGTTTGTTATAAATGTGTCTGTGTATGGATTTATTTGTCCGAAAAATATCAGAAGTGTAAAAAGAATGGCAAAGCACAATTGAGAGAGTAAGTCCAGCTGTTGATGGCAAACACTTGGAAAATATCCAGCCCTGTTGCTCCCTTGGGCTGGATTGATACTACCTATGAACTTCCTTCAAGAAAAACACAACCGGTTTGGCCATCCATTTTTATTAACTCCACATTGTTGGGGGAACCTTTATGCACTCCCTTGAATATCAGGATTAAATTTGTTTCGCTCCATGTAGAACTGTCTTACTGAATGTAATTTTTCCAGAAAATCAATTCTGCCTTCAGGGCAAGTAGGAACATCTGTGAATATTCTGCCCCTGTTCTGCCAACTTTGGTTTAAGTCTTCAGACATCATTTTAGGAATAAGGAAAACAATTTTTTAAAATTTCTAATGGAATAACTTCAGCACCAGCATACTTGCTATATGAGTAGCATCAAGTTCTTACATCTATCCTCCAACAAATGAGGGCCAAGGAACTCTTCTTTGGTTGAGGTAGAGGTAGGCAAAAGGAATTGGGTTTTAGCTGTTCAGTGGTGATGTTAATGCACGTGGGACAAAAAAGAGGGCAGGATGAGCTTGAATAGGGTGGGAGGAGCATTGTGATAAAGACCTAGGATGCAAAGTTGAAAGCTCAGCATTGCCCATCAAACTGAGCCCCATAGGTAATTGAAAATATTTTAGCAGCCACTTAAGAAAAAGTAAAAGGAACAGGTATAATTAATTTTAATAGTATATTTTATTGAAAACAGTATATCCTAAATCTTACTATTTTTGACATGTAATCAGCACACAAAAATTACTAACATATTACTTTTTTTTCCTTCTTCCTCTTTTTTTTTTTTTTTTTCTGAGACAAGGTCTTGCTCTATTGCGCAGGCTGGAGTACAGTGTTGCAATCACAGCTCACTACAACCTTGAACTGCTGGCCTCAAGTGATCCTTGTCCCTCTGCCTCCCAAAGTGCTGGGATTACAGGCGTGAGACACCATGCCTGGCCCGATATATAACTTTCTTTGGGGGGTTCTAAGTCCTCAAAATCTGATTTGTATTTTACACTTATGGCACATCTCAATTTGGACTAGCCACATCCCAAGAGCTCAGGAGGCATTTGTGGGCCGTGGACAGAGAAGCTCTAGGTGGTAACCCAAGAGGAAGGACTTTATGATGATCAAAGCCATTTGTTATTTTTTAAACCAATAAATAGATAATCTTATCGAATTTAAGTCAGAGAGCATTAAAAAGAATAATGAGAAAAAATTAAGCAAATTAACTTTGGATACGGAATCCCAAGAAATAGCCTGGGAAAGGAAGATTTATTTGACCAGGATAGAGTTTACTTGGTAGGCTTCAGGTGCATGTAAGGGGATACGTTTTTTTACTTTGAATTAAAATATGATGGTGGAATTCATTCAAAAATGTTCTTGGTGTTCTTAAGGTAGGTAAGAAAAACAGCTGAAACTGATATGCTTAATTACTACCCTGGGTTTCAGTAATACCCCAACTATATATGAAATTTCAACTATATATGAAATTACGTATAATTCATTATATTATGAATTATAATGAATTATAGATGATTAATATATAATGACATAAATATATACATTCATATATATGAATTATACATTATATATTATATATGCATTATATATCACTTAGAGTGTTATATATACAAAGTTAACATATATGTTTGTGTGTGTATATATATGTGTATATAGAGATATAAAAAGTGCTTTGCTAAGAGTGAAAGTCATATGCATACCTGGGTTACTGTTGTTGGCTAACGAAAGGCTATACTGTGGAGATGAGCTATCAGATAAAATCCATCATCACAGAGCATCGCTAATTTTCAGTAACTTGAGAATTAGTGGAGATGACGAAGGGCTGTCTTTCTGTCAGGAGCACCTTAGATTTGTTTTATCAAAACATTTACTACCCATCTCTACAGCCTTCAGCCCATTACTCTCATTATGTATTTAGTGTAAGGACATGTACTGCTCAATAATTAGTTTTTTCCCTCACCGTGGGCTTTCAGTGGCTTCATAAAAGTGATAAATGGTTCTTCTTGGACACGCAAAATAAAGACTGGCAGGCAATTTAAAGTTAAGATTTCCCAGTAGAACCATCACTACCAACAAGCTCATACACTGACTCTTCTATATTCTGAGAAATGTTAAAATAAGGCCAAGATTTTTATGGTCCCCACTTTCTAGTGCCCCAAAGGCTTTCCTGTCCTTCATTTCTCCTGTGCCGGCTATCTCTGCACTTTCCCTGTTGTGTCTCCTTGGAGGACGCAGACAAACACGGTTGCTCCTAAAATCAGTCATTTCAAGAGGCTCTAGGTTTTGCTGAGACAATTGTTTATGTGAGAAAAATTACTTTCTTGGGAAATGGCTTAGGAAGACACAAAAACATTTTTACACCAGAAGACAGTTGAATTATTTGGCAGCATATCTTGTAAATCGGTGCACTCAGAACCTTTTATAAATAGCCTGCTCTTCAATACTCCATGTAATTATAATAATAACTCTTCATTAAAGTAAAGGGTTTTCTCACATATCTGAGCTTTACCACAACCTTGTGAGGGCATTTGAAAGATTCCACTTTTTTGATACAGGAACTGAAGCCAGAACATTTGAACAATTTGGCCAAGGTCACGCAGCTGATATTTAACACATCCAGCATCTACTACTTTGGCCTTCACATCACCTCCTCTTCTACATCTTTGTAAGTGGTGTTTTCCAGGCCACATCACCTGGAAGCAGTAATTGTAAAACCACACACTTTCCAAGGCTCCACTCCCATTTATTCAACTCCATCTACAATTTCTGCCCACCAGTTCTAGAAGCCTTGGGCTCTTTTTCTCCCTAGGAATCTCGGTGGGAATGGGGTGTCCGGGGAGAGGTCCACATATGTCTAAAACTTGGATTTGTAGGCTGCATCATGGCAGGCTCCTTTTTTGTTTGTTATGACTGTTTGGAATCGATGGTATCATCTGTCAGTGTCCATACTGTGGTGCAGCTGAAGCCCTCCAAAGATCCTGATACTGCCTCTGTGTTTTGCTCTCTCACTTGCCTAGTCCAGCCAGAGGCTGTTCTAGCATGCAGCTGCAAAGGTAACTGCCCAGTAGGAACGTGCCCTTGGCCCCGCCCTACCCTCCAGCCTCCATTGTGGCACCTACTGTTAAACACTGCCCTCAACAGAGTCTTTAAGGAAACGGCTCTTTTGACTTTTACTCACTTTTGACCACCACCCTCTCTCCCTGAGCAGTACACAGAGGCTGAGCGAGATGCAACTGGTAACTAGATAACTAGGTAACAAGCCCAACAATCCCTCCAGCAGCACCCCATGGTTGTCCTTCCTTTGGATGAGTTATTTCCCTGAGTATCTTTAGATCCCTCAAGCAAACAGACCCTGCTGGGCCTACCCTGCTCCTCCTTCCCACAAGCCAGACACATCTCTCATTTAGATCATTAAGCTAAGACCTCTGCAATTCCTCCCAAACACTGTGTCCATTTTCTCCATTACGCTTTGTGAACATCCACTGAATCACAGCCAGATTTTTCTGCCTGAATGTCAAGGTCTTCTCCCAACTGTTTATTTAATCTTATTATCTTCCATGCCCCTCCATCTACGGATGTGAGAGAGAATCACGTGTGTAATGGGTATTTTCCATAAATATCAATGGGTTAACTTAGTGAATTACAAATTGCAGGTGACAGATTAGAGGCTGACTTTCTCAGGCATATTTCTAGATATATTTTATTAGAGGTTAAAATATTTTTCTCTCAATCTACAAAGCTGTTATTTATTATCAGTGTCTTTTTCATCTTGAAAATTCTCTTCCTTGTTACATTATATGAATAAAGTTGTTAGCAGTGGATTAGTGGGGCCTTCATTATTAATGGAGGAAACATATTAACAGCATAGCACTGTGTTGCTATTAAAAAAGCCAGAATGCAAGTTGAACAAAAATCTGCTCAGAAGCTCATAATCTAAGAAAGGTTATAGTAATTTAGATTTATTCTACAAAAGCATACACAGAGACTCATAAATACATAATGACATAGCATGAAAAAAAAAATCTAACCTTTGTGAGCATGAGTTGCAAGTATAATAGTTTTATGTGATACAGAATTTAAAAATTAGTCATGAGAATTGCATCTTCAGAGAGGATATGGCCAGGTTAAAAACAAATCAGCACTCACTTCCTTTTTGAAAAAACTTCAAGAGGTAAATAAGATTTCCCACACCTTCATACTATGAGGAGGAAGAAGTTGAGGTTCATGGAAGCCAATGAATCACATATGTCTCTCCTCCCAGATTTCAATTCAGTTGAGAAATATGTATAGCTATCAGGAAGAGAGAAAATAAACATTTTATTGCTGATAAAGCTAAATTGGAGACCACGCCTCAGACCCAAAGTGTCTTCTTATTTTCTTCTACTTTTATCCCAAATAGAACTCAGTGATCCCAGGTGAGTCAGCCTCTGTGGAAGACAGAGGGGCTGAGCAAGGATCATCAGACACTTCTCAAAGGAGAAAGACAAGGAGAATAAACCTCATATGCCTAGTGACCCTTTACCCTACCTCACTCATCAGATAAGTCAACAGTCAGCACATTTTCTGTAAAGGGCCAGATAGTAAATATTTTAGGCTTTGAGGCTATGTGGTTTTGGTTCCAACCACTCAACTCTGCCGTTGTTGCACGAGAGCAGCTGTAGACAATATATAAACAAGTGAATGTGGCTGTTGTTATTATTTTACTAGGGTTGCTATAACAAAGTACCACACATTGGGTGGCTTAACCAATAGAAATTTATTGTCTTACAGTTCTGGAACTAGAAGCCTGAGATCAAGATATGCACAGGGTTGGTTTCTTCGGAGGACTGGGAGGGAGAATCTGTTCTAGGACTCTCCGGTAGCTTCTAGTGGTTTGCGGCAATCAGGTTACAAGAACCTGGGCTGAAGTTATGGTTAAAGATTGAAAAAACGGCCGAGTGCAGTGGCTCATGCCTGTAATCCCAGCACTTTGGGAGTCCGAGGCAGGTGGATAACCTGAGGTCAGGAGTTCAATACCAGCCTGCCCGACACAGTGAAACCCCGTCTCTACTAAAAATACAAAAAATTAGCCAAGCGTGATGGTGGGCACCTATAATCCCAGCTACTCAGGAGGCTGAGGCAGGAGAATCGCTTGAACCCGGGAGGTGGAGGTTGCAGTGAGCTGAGATCATGCCACTGCTCTCCAGCCTGGGCGACAAGAGCAAAAAATGAGTGAAAAAACATATCGAATTTAAAAAGCACCTGTCTTTGCTCTAAGGACTCTAACACTTCTCTAAGACTCTCTTAATCTTGAAAGTTTTTAGTTATGCATTTTAACAGTATTTATTACTCCTCATCTTGTAAGAAAAGCAAGCAAGACTGATCTGCACTGTAAAATTTTGCTCACATATAATGGGATTTTTAGTGCATGTAGATATCACTTTAATCAGCAGTCCTCTTTTGGGACTTAATTTCCTAAGATCGATCTTAGTCTTTAGTTTCCAGTGGTTTGCTGTGTAACCTTTATTTACAAGATTTTATGAGACAACTGTTGATTGGGAAGAGTGGTCTTAAGGGACATGCCACCCCCATCACACTTTCTTCTGGAATACATTCTCCAAAATCTGTTCACATATCAAGCCACATTACTAAAAACAACCTGTGTCTGCTTCTTTATTTCCAAGTCTGCATCCAAATTGTCTTCATGGATTTACAATTAAACAAGTGCCTCTGAGCTTTAATTAATGGCCTTTTTTTTTTTCTATAAGAGATATGAAAAGAGCATTTCTGCATCTTTTATGAAGCTTCTGTTAAAGACTCAATTTTATTACATGGGGCTAGTGTATAAAGAGTTAGGTAATTAGTTATTTTTAAACTTTAGTGATAGAAACAAGTAATCTCTTCTAGTGAAATGTTTCCTTCAATGAAGATAGCCCTGGTACGGAACTTTTTGACATCCATTTTGCTTTGCCTTTTCAGAAGCTCAGAGACGAGTTTTGTGCTTGTCTCTAGTGGGGAGACTCAGCCTAGGATTTGCAATACAACTTCCTCTTCCTTCACTTTATTATTTGGATCTTTTAGCTTTTAATTTGCTTTAGTGGTTTTATTACATAGTGCCTTTTATTGCAAAGAGACACAAACATTTTTTAAACATAAGTAGGATACAAATAAGAAATAGTAAATGGTTGGTTCTCATCACTTTTTCCAGAGGAATTACCCTCTAATGCAGATCTTTGTGACCTTAGCTACCTTTTAATGCCACCTCAGTTTACAGTGATTTTTTGTTTTCCCCACAGATTTTTAAATCAATAATTCCTATACTGAAATGTTATGTTTGTTAAAGAAATAAATACATCTTGGACTGCAGAAATACAGCAGCTTTTTTTTTTTTTTTTTTGAAATGGAGTCTTGCTGTGTTGTCCAGGCCGGAGTGCAGTGGCATGATCTCGGCTCACTGCAACCTCTGCCCCTTGGGTTCAAGCAATTCTTCTGCCTCAGCCTCGCGAGTAGCTGGGATTACAGGCGTGTGCCACCATACCTGGCTAATTTTTTGTATTTTGAGTAGAGAAGGAGCTTTGCCATGTTGGCCAGGCTAGCCTCCAACTCTTGGCATCAAGTCGTCCGCCCTCCTCAGCCTCCCAAAGTGCTGGGATTGCGGGCATGAGCCACTGCACCCGGACAACATCAGTTTTTAAACAGGAAAAAAAAAAATTAGGTGCCAGCTCTATTATTTCTCTTTGAAAGAATTAAAATGAAATAGAAATTATTTTAATTAGCTGTTAGGATTATTTGGCTTGTGAAAGTGACAGAAACCCAACTCAGTTTCGTTTCAGTACAAATGTGTATTTATTGACTCAAATAATTTGGAAAACCAGGGTTTATCAGTCCAGCTTTAGATATGACTAGATTTAGAAGTTCAAAATAATTTTCTCTGCTTAGTAAACTCAGTGTTGGCTGCATTATTGGGCAGGTTCTCCCCACAATGTGGCAAAAATGACCAGCAGTAGTTCTGAGTTTACATTGTACTGGCAGCTGGAATTTCTAGTAAAAATAAAAATAAAAAGTTAATTTTTCAATAGCTCCAGCAGAAGACCCAGGGAGAGCTTTTATTGGCCAGGCTTTGGTCATGTGATCATCCCTGTACGTAATCACTATGAATGAAGAAATCCAGTACTTGATTGACCAGGTTTCCATGGTGGCAGTCTTAGAGCCCTGCCTAAAGCACTTGGACTCAGAATGGGAAAAAGCTCCTAAAGAGATTCTGGGCTAAACAAAACACAGGTTAACTATGTCTCTCATTATGTCTCCATCCCTTGGCTGCCCAGTATCCATATGAACCTTCTTTCCATTTATAAAATTCTCAAAGTGGCCCTTGCCAATATAATGCAAATATACCTCTACCGGAAAAATTTCCCTACCTTCACTCTAAAGGGAGACTATGCTTAGGCTCATCCAGTTACTGCTTTCAACTTCGATTCCAGAATCTCTAAGTTATGACATTTTTTTGGTTGGGTCTAAATGTAGCTCATCACGGCTTGGCAGCCTCTGGCTAAAGGATAAATTTAGCACTGCCACTTCACAGTGGTAGAGAGAAAACGCCATCACTGCAATAAAACTTCCATTTGGAAAAGGAGAGAAGGGCAGCCACTAAAGACTGATCTCAAGTTCGTCACAATGATCTCATGCTGCTGGGCAAAGAGAGCAAGGACTCTCTGACCTGGCAGTGGAGGGAGTTCTTTGTTCAGGATCTGGCTGGCCCTTCACTGCTTTCTGGGAGGAACTCCCTTTCCTATTGTCCTGAACAGCCACGTGTCCGATGGACACTGGGAAGTTCCTGTTCTAAAAGCTAGAACATTTCAGTTCCTCCTTCCTGTGGGTGTGGGTTTGGGTGCTGAAAATTTGCCCTACGAGTTAGGCATTCTCTGGTCTGTTTGGTGAGCCTTGGCATTTCACTGGCAATGCCACAGCCTCTCCTGACAGATCTGTTGACTGTTGCTCTGTTAATTTCTTGGATACTCCCTACAATGGTAACAAAGCCAGAGCTTTTGTGGAGTCATGGCCTATCAGCCTGGTTCCAAACCTCACTGATTCTTCCTCTTAGCAATCAGCCTTCGTGCTCTACACCTCTCCCTAGCCATTTGGGCCTCACACTTGGAGGCAACGGGCTGAAATCACACAGATCCTAACCCCTCAGTGGTGGTATTTCTAGGAATGGCTTTTGGAGCAGAGTTGTACCTCGTCTCTTTGAATGTATAGCAGCAGGCATTTGGAACCCAGATCCCTGGCTGACCAGGATTCCAATCTCTTTTCTCATTATGTTTCCCGCTTGTACTAAATTTAGCATGGAGCAGATATTTACACATCCTAAAGGCCAATGGTTATCTGCTGTTGGCCTTTTTGGAGTGCCCGGAGCAGGCAGAAAGGATGACTCTTAGGAAGAGTCCCTTTTCCTCTTTCCTTCTGCAACTGCCAGATTAGACTGAAGGCCGTTCCTTTCCTGTATGGTCTTACTGAAGGCTAAAAGAATTAGCCAACACCCTCCAAAATTCTGGCGTCTTTTCCGTGATTCCATAAAACTTGACATTTACAGTCAAGTCATGCATTCATTGCATAATGATGTTTCAGTCAACAACAGATTGCATATACGGTGGTGGTCCCATAAGATTATAATAACGTATTTTTACAGTACCTTTTCTATGTTTAGACATGTTTACATACACAAATACTTAACCAATGTGTTACAGGTACCTACAGTATTCAGTGCAATACCATGCTGTACAGGTTAGCAGCCTAGGAGCAATAGGCTAAACCATATAGCTTAGGTGTGTGGTAGGCTAGACCATCTAGGTTTGTATAGGTAAACTCTAGAATGTCCCCACAATGACAAAATTGCCTAATGATGCATTACTCAGAACTTGTTCCTGCTGTTAAGCAACACATGACTGTATATGATTTGAATTCCGATACACATTAAGCATCTTTTAACTGGCTGCTTTGCTGTCAAGTAACAGCATTTGCCTTTTTCCCTGGAATGGGGGAGTCCCCCCTCTCACCTCAGCTTATCCAGTGTCACATTTTAAGGTCTGTCATTTGCAACACTCCCCTTCCAGCTATCAAATACTGTATTGGTTAGGGTTCACTTCAGTGCAAATAATATAAATTCCCCTTATAAAAGTTTAAATAGGAGGAATTTCTTGGCTTCCCTAACTAGAAAGGCCAAAGGTGCAGTTGTCTTCAAACATGTTAATTACAGAGTTCAGTATTATCAGTACACATTTTTTTTCACTTGTCCCTACTATCTATGTTGGCTACACTGTAATTGTTTTTCCACTTGTTAGCAAAGACAGCCACCAGCATCTCCAGGCTGCATCCGCAGAGTTAGCAACACAGCCAAAATTGTAAATACAAATATTCCTTTGTTGGCCTGTCTGGGCCACCGGACCAGTTTTTTAGGAATGTAGAACTATGCTCAGTAAGTTCTGCAACACATGCCAACCTCCTCTGGATCCAGGGAGTAGGATCAGCCACTTGCACTGAGAATGGCAGAGGAGTGGTTTTCCTGAAGAAGATGCTAAATCAAAAAGCCTGTATGCCCTACCTTAGGCAAGTGGCTTTAAAGATGGTAGGCAGATACCTGAGCACAATTTAGTCTTAGTCACATATTATCACGTACAATTGACCCTTGCACAACACGGACTTGAACTGCACAGGCCCACTTACATGTGGGTTTGCCTCCACCTCTGCCACCCCGAGACAGCAAGACCAACCCCTCCTCTTCCTTCTCCTCAGCTTGCTCAACAAAAAGACAATGAGGATGAAGATTTTGTGATGATCCGCTTCCACTTAATCAATAATAAATATATTTTCTCTTCCTTACGATTTTCCTAAAAAAAATTTCCCTAGTTTTATTGTGAGAATACAGTATATAATACATACGACATATAAAATATGTGCTTGTCAGCTATTTATGTTATTAGTAAGGAATGCAGTCAACAGTAGGCTCTGTTAGCAGTTAAGTTTTCTTGGGGACTCAGAAGTTATACTTGGATTTTTGACAGTGTTGGGGGTCGACACCCCTAACATCTGCCTTGTTCAAGGGTCAATTGTAATTACTGAACACACATTCTTTCTATAGCACAGTGACTCTCGTACACTTTGGCCTCAAGAGTCCTTTTAACCCTTAAAATGTATTAAGGACCTCAAAGAGCTATTGATTTTATGAGTCCTTAATAAATTTTAAACTGTTAATGTTTACTTTATTGAACATTGAATCAGAAGTTTTAAAATTTTTTCATAATTTTATTTAAAATAATAATAGTCCCAAAAAGTTAATGTAATTGGAATATTTTAGTGAAACATTACTATATTTTCAAAACAAATAATTATTGAGAAGAGTTTTACATTTAAAAAAAAAAACCAGTTGCTTCATTACTATTTTTTACACTTTTGCAAATTCCTGTAATATCTGACTTAATAGACAGCAACTGAATTGTTATATCTGCTTCTGCTTTAATTCATAACTATGTTGTTTGTTTTGGGTGAAAGAAAATCTGGCATTACAGTTATGTAGTTGGAAAAAGGAGAAGTATTTTATTTTATTTTATTTTATGTTATTCTATTCTATTCTATTTTATGAGACAGTCTCACTCTGTTGCCCAGGCTGGAGTGCAGTGACATGATCATGGCCTTCTGCAGCCTTGACCTCGAAGTTCAAGTGATCCTCTCACCTGAGTCTCCTAAGTAGCTGGGACTACAGGCACATACCACCACAACTGGCTAATTTGTAGAGACAGGGTCTCACTATGTTGCACAGGTGGGTCTCAAACTCCTGGGTTCAAGGTATCCTCCCACCTTGACCTCTCAAACTGTTAGAATTACAGGTGAGAGCCACCAAACCTGGCCAAGAAATATTTTAATAGCCTTTTTAGATAATTGTATGTATTCTTTTATACTATACCAAAACTCAACAAGTGGTAATTTCTACATATGTAGAATCTGAAACCATACCAATGAGCTTTTCATATCCTCTTACATTAAAATCCATTGGTCAAATTTGCCCTTCGCATGCATCTTTTACCTATGGATTATATTGTATCAGTAGGCCTTGGTTGTTTGGAAAATATTGGTACACTGAGTTATGCAGATCTTCCACTTGTGACACATTTCATTATATGACATCAAAAATATCACATCCATTTGCATCAACACCATTTTCAGAAAGGTCTCTAAGTCTTTGGAAGCTGTCAAGCTCATAGTGGTGAATACAAATTTTCTAAGCTTCTAATTTTCTCTTGAAAGCTGGAATTATATTGTTGACAAGAAAAATTGTCAGTGATAGGCTCACTTTATTAATTTTTGAGAAAATGTCTGCCAAGCACCCACATCTGAATAAGTATGTATAGTTTGCTAGTTGTTCATTCAAGTAAAAATAGTCGTTCACAAAAAAAGTACCTGATTCAGCTTGCAACTCAATCACACATGTTTTTCCTCAAGCATTTTCCTTGCAAAATGCAAGGAAAGTACTTTAATGCTTCTTTCCTATGTTGTCACACAGAATATTAAAAATACGTACTTAGGCACTGAGATTTAAGAAAACAAATTTTTACTGCTTCATCAATAACCTACTTAAGTGAAATTTGCACTGTATTTTTCCCTTACAAGTGCATGTCACTGAAGAGTACAGTGACTATGGGTTCAGTTGGGGGCCACTGCTTTACTTGTGCTATGACACCAACAGTTATACCCAGCCTTGTTTCTGTACAATGGTAAATATTTCAACATGGTGAAAAAGGCAAATGACATCTCAGTAGTATAAAGAAAATAATTTTGACCTCACAAACCCCCAGAAAGGGTCTCAGAGATGCCCAAGACTCTGCAGACCACACTATGACAACCATAGCTACATATTGTAAGAATTGAAATAAATACATTTGGGGAGGACCCACCATAAAAGGACCCATGAGCGTGAGGTGTTATTTTTGCTTGGCCACTGTTTTTTATCTGTCATTTTGGTCATTGTAACAATGCATATCAAACTAGACTTTGAAATACTTTGTTCTAAATTTTCATGAAAGTTGGGGATAAAAAATTTAACAAAAGATGTAGTTAAATCAGAAGACCTTGCTCTTTGGCAGACTTGTTTGCCAGACAAATTTGAAAATTGTCTTTTCTTTCGAAAGACATTTTGTTGTTTAAGAATTATTTAAAAGGATAATGTTAATGTTTTGGTATTATATTTGCTATCTGTGCAAAACCATATGTAATTTTTCTGGCTTACACTGTTTAATGTCCTACTATATATAAAGATTCATTTTTGTGAAATGACTTTTTTAAAAATGTGAGTTAATTCTATATGAATTTTTAATTACTTATTGTATTATATACTGAATTATTTTTTAGTACTAGAGAAACCTGAGGATGGATTCCAGCCATACCAATTACCAACTAATGAATCTTCAATTTTTACCTCCCCTATCCTCAGTTTTCTTATTTGTAGAACATTTGGAACATTTTTCTAAGAATGGTGTAATGGTATAATAAATGTGAAACTTAGTGCTTTGCTGACCACTTGGAGGACACTCAATAAATATTTATTTTCTTTCTGCCATCAACTTACTATTCCCAGTCTCTGCTTACAAGAGCAACAAGCACTGGATTGTAAACTCACAGAGTTAGGACAGGGAATGTTGGGCTCCTTTATTCAGTTCTCACTGAACACCCAAGATGCTGTGAGTTGTACTTGGGAAGCAGGCTTTCCTTCAGGCAGAATAAGATTCAGGCTGTTGCTGAAGGACTTTTCTACAGAAGTAAGAACTTTCTAGCAATGTCTCAAATAGAGCAACTATTGCAGCCATCTTTGTGGTGTAGTTTTTTTTTTTTTTTTTATAAGAAGATATGAGGCAGGGCACAGTGGCTCAGGCATGTAATCCCTGCACACTGGGAGGCTCAGGCAGGTGGTTCTCTTTTATTTATTTATTTATTTATTTATTCATTTATTTATTTATTTATTTTACTTTAAGTTCTAGGGTACATGTGCACAACATGCAGTTTTGTTACATAGGTATACATGTGCCATGTTGGTGTGCTGCACTCATTAATTTGTCATTTACATTAGGTATATCTCCTAATGCTATCCCTCCCCCCTCCCCACACCTACGACAGGCCCCAGTGTGTGATGTTCCCCACCCTGTATCCCAGTGTTCTCATTGTTCAATTCCCACCTATGAATGAGAACATGACGTGTTTGGTTTTCTGTCCTTGCGATAGTTTGCTCAGAATGATGGTTTCCAACTTCATCCATGTCCCTACGTAGGTCATGAACTTATCCTTTTTTTTGGCTGCATAGTATTCCATGGTGTATGTGTGCCACATTTTCTTAATCCAGTCTATCACTGATGGACATTTGGGTTGGTTCCAAGTCTTTGCGATTGTGAATGATGCCACAATAAACATACTTGTGCGTGTGTCTTTATAACGGCATGATTTATAAACCTTTGGATATATACCCAGTAATGGGATGGCTGGGTCAAATGGTATTTCTAGTTCTAGGTCCTTGAGGAATCCCAACACTGTCTTCCACAATGGTTGAACTAGTTCACAGTCCTACCAACAGTGTAAAAATATTCCTATTTCTCCACATCCTCTCCAGCATCTGTTGTTTCCTGACTTTTTAATGATTGCCATTCTAACTGGTGTGACATGGTATCTCATTGCAGTTGTGATTTGCATTTCTGATGGCCAGTGACAATGAGCATTTTTTCAAGTGTCTGTTGGCTGCATAAATATCTTCTTTTGAGAAGTGTCTGTTCATATCCTTCACCCACTTTTTAATGGGATTGTTTGATTTTTTCTTGTAAATTTGTTTAAGTTCTTTGTAAATTCTGGATATTAGCCCTTTGTCAGATGGGTAGATTGTGAAAATTTTCTCCCATTCTGTAGTTTGCCTGTTCACCCCGATGGAAGTAAAGCACTCCTCAGCAAATGTAAAAGAACAGAAATTATAACAAACTGTCTCTCAGACCACAGCACAATCAAATTAGAACTCAGGACTAAGAAACTCACTCAAAATTGCTCAACTACGTGGAAATTGAACAACCTGCTCTTGAATGACTACTGGGTACATAATGAAATGAAGGCAGCAATAAAGATGTTCTTTGAAACCAATGAGAACAAAGACACAACATACCAGAATCTCTGGGACACATTTAAAGCAGTATATAGAGGGAAATTTACAGCACTAAATGCCCACAAGAAAAAGCAGGAAAGATCTAAGATTGACACCCTAACATCACAATTAAAAGAACTAGAGAAGCGAGAGCAAACATTCAAAAGCTAGCAGAAGGCAAGAAATAACTAAGATCAGAGCAGAAATGAAGGAGATAGAGACACAAAAAAACCCTTCAAAAAAATCAGTGAATCCAGGAGCTGGTTTTTGGAAAAGATCAACAAAAGTGATAGACCACTAGCAAGACTAATGAAGAATAAAAGAGAGAAGAATCGAATAGACGCAATAAAAAATGATAAAGGGGATATCACCACTGATCCCACAGAAATACAAACTACCATCAGATATTACTATAAACACCTCTACGCAAATAAACTAGAAAATCTAGAAGAAATGGATAAATTCCTGGACACATACACCCTACCAAGACTAAACCAGGAGGAAGTTGAATCCCTGAATAGACCAATAACAGGTTCTGAAATTGAGGCAATAATTAATAGCCTACCAACCAAAAAGAGTTCAGGAACAGATGGATTCACAGCTGAATTCTACCAGCAGTACAAAGAAGAGCTGGTACCATTCCTTCTGAAACTATTGCAATCAATAGAAAAAGAGGAAATCCTCCCTAACTCATTTTATGAGGCCAGCATTATCCTGATACCAAAGTCTGGCAGAGACAAACACAAAAAAGAGAATTTCATACCAATATCCCTGATGAACATCAATGCAAAAATCCTCAATAAAATACTGGCAAACCGAATCCAGCAGCACATCAAAAAGTTTATCCACCATGATCAAGTTGGCTTTATCCCTGGGATGTAAGGCTGGTTCAACATATGCAAATGAATAAACATAATCTGTCATATAAAGAGAACCAAAGATAAAAACCACATGATTATCTCCATAGATGCAGAAAACTCCTTTGACAAAATTCAACAGCCCTTCATGCTAAAAACTCTCAACAAACTAGGTATTGATGGGACGTATCTCAAAATAATAAGAGCTATTTATGACAAACTCACAGCCAATATCATACTGAATGGGCAAAATACTGGAAGCATTCACTTTGAAAACTGGCACAAGACAGGGATGCCCTCTCTCACTTCTCCTATTCAACATAGTGTTGGAAGTTCTGGCCAGGGCAATCAGGCAAGAGAAAGAAATAAAGGGTATTCAATTAGGAAAAGAGGGAGTCAAATTGTCCCTGTTTGCAGATGACATGATTATATATTTAGAAAACCCCATCGTTTCAGCCTAAAATCTCCTTAAGCTGAGAAGCAACTTCAGCAAAGTCTCAGGATACAAAATCAATGTGCAAAAATCACAAGTATTCCTATACACCAATAACAGACAAACAGAGAGCCAAATCATGAGTGAACTCCCATTCACAATTGCTTCAAAGAGAATAAAATATCTAGGAATCCAACTTACAAGGGATGTGAAAGACCTCTTCAAGGAGAACTACAAACCACTGCTCAATGAAATAAAAGAGGACACAAACAAATGGAAGAACATTCCATGCTCATGGATAGGAAGACTCAATATCGTGAAAATGGCCATACTGTCCAAGGTAATTTATAGATTCAATGCCATTCCCATCAAGCTACCAATGACTTTCTTCACAGAATTGGAAACAACTACTTTAAAGTTCATATGGAAGCAAAAAAGAGCCTGCATTGCCAAAACAATCCTAAGCCAAAAGAACAAAGCTGGAGGCATCAGGCTACCTGACTTCAAACTATATGACAAGGCTACGGTAACCAAAACAGCATGGTACTGGTACCAAAACAGAGATATAGACCAATGGAAGAGAACAGAGCCCTCAGAAATAATACCACACATCTACAACCATCTGATCTTTGACAAACCTGACAAAAACAAGAAACGAGAAAGGGATTCCCTATTTAATAAATGGTGTTGGAAAAACTGGCTACTCATATGTAGAAAGCTGAAACTGGATCCCTTCCTTACAGTTATACTAAAATTAATTCAAGATGTATTAAAGACTTAAATGTTAGACCTAAAACCTTAAAAACCCTAGAAGAAAACCTAGGCAATACCACTCAGGACATAGGCATGGGCAAGGACTTCATGACTAAAACACCAAAGGCAATGGCAACAAAAACCAAAATTGAGAAATGGGATCTAATTAAACTAAAGAGCTTCTGCAGAGCAAAAGAAACTACCATCAGAGTGAACAGGGAGGCCAAGGCAGGTGGTTCTCTTGAGGCCACAAGTTCAAGACCAGTCTGGCCAACATGGTAAATTTTTATTTTTGTAGAACAATACAAAAGCTAGTCGGGTGTGGTAGTTGGTGCCTGTAATCCCAGTTATTCGGTAGGTTGAGGTAGGAGAATTGCTTGAACCTGGGAGGCAGACTGACCTGAGGTCGTGCCACTGCACTCCAGCCTGAGCAACAGAGCAAAACTCTGTCTCAAAAAAAAAAAAAAAAAAGAGAGAGAGAGAAGAGGAAAGAAAGGTGATGTGTCAGGGTTTTTTGTTATTTTTTTAGGTTGGTTTTTTTTTTTTTTTTTAAGACCATGAATATTTTTTCTAATAGTTAATACTGTTTTTACTTAAAAAGCAAGCATTTTATAATTATTATATGCATACTGAAGCATTATTTGAGAATCCTTAATACAAGTCGGTTATCTATGTTGTTTAAATTGAAAAACAGTAAGAGAATGTCTTCATGTCATGAGGAGTGAGAAACTGGAGTTATGGTTAGAATTTTCTATCTCACTGCTTTACTTCATTAGTGATACTGCCCTCATGATAGAATTCCTGCTGTAGTTGGTTCTACTTTAATAATACTTGGCAGCTCTTGATTCCTTTTGCTGCTAAATATATAAACAAAATGTTAGAAGTCATCACAGTCTGAGGCAGAAAGGATTTCATCAAGCACTCAATTGATTGTGTCTGAAGAAATAACAACCCAAAGAGCACCCGAAATGGATTTATTTAGCAGCAAGAAAATTTTTTCATTGAACATCTTTAATACATTCTGTTCAGGTGCATTAAAGCTGATTATTAAAAAGGAACATAGTGAAATGATATGAGACAGGCACCAAATGGCATAGAAAAACTTTTATATGTATAATGATACAGAACTGTAGGAAATTGTCAATCTCATTTTCCTTCTCTGCTGGTTTTCTAATCCTTAGCATTATTTCAACTATGTTTTTAAAAATTGCACAATTAAAGTTAAATAATGTAAGTTAGAATCAACCAATAATTTGATTTGAAAAGATGGTTGGCCAGGGTTTCAGCAGGCCTAGGTTCTAGTCCTTACTTTCACTCTAAATTTTTCTCAATCCATTGTTATGGACTGAGTGTTTGTGTCCCTCCTTCCCAAATTTATATGTTGAAGCCCTAACCCACAATGTGATGATATTTGGAGGTGGGGCTTTTGGGAGGTAATTAAGGTAGAGTCTTGAGGGTAGGACTCTCACGATAGGATTAGTATTTTTATAAGAAGAGGAAGAGTGGCCAGGCACAGTGGCACAAGCCTGTAATCCCAGCAGTTTGGGAGGCCAAGGTGGGAGGATTGCTTTAGGTCAGGAATTCAAGACCAACCTAGGCAGCACAGCAAACAAACAAACAAACAAAAATTGCCAGGCGTAGCAGCAGGTGCCTATAGTCCCAGTGACTTGGGAGGCTGAGGCTGGAGTATTGCTTCAGCCCAGGAGTTTGAGGCTGCAGTGAGCTATGATTGTGCTACTGCACGCTAGCCTGGGGAATAGAGCAAGACTTTGTCTCTTAAAAAGAAGGAGGAGAAGGAGACTGGAGCTCCTTTTCTTTCTGCCATGTGAGAATATCGCAACAAAGTGGCCATCTGCAACCCAAGGAGAGCTCTCACCAGAGGCCAACCACATTGGCACCTTGATGTTGGACTTCTAGCCTCTGAAACTATAAGAAATAAATTTCTGTTATTTAACCAACCAGTCTATAGTATTTTGTCATGGCAGCTTAAGTTGACTAATATACTTGTTCAACCCACTCAATTTCTTTCAACCTCAGTCTTGTCATTTATAAAAATAAGATTATCAGATTAAATAATTTCTGAGGTTCACTCTGTGCTAAAATTTGTTTTTGTTTTTCTTTGTTTTTTGAGACAGAGTCTCACTCTGCTGCCCAGGCTGGAGTGCAGTAGTGTGATCTCAGCTCACTGCTGCTTCTGCCTCCTGGGTTCAAGTGATTCTCCTTCCTCAGCCTCCCGAGTAGCTGGGATTACAGGTGCATGCCACCATACCTGTCTAATTTTTGTATTTTTAGAAGAGACGGGGTTTCACCATATTGGCCAGGCTGGTCTTGAACTTTTGACCTCAGGTGATCTGCCTGCCTCAGCCTCCCAAAGTGCTGCAGTGTACTCAAAATAGTTTTCTTGTGGTAGGAAGAATCTGAGACTATTTCAAGATTCCTCTCTCAGTATTTCTGAAGCATTGCATATGCAAATAAGCAATACTGGAAATATGAAGGAGGTACAATGTATGCCTTCTTTACTATTTTATAACTTGGATCATAGCTGAATGTAATCTTTACTTTTGACTCATTATTATCTTTTTCTGTACCATTTTAGCATTTTTTATTTAATACAAGAAATATTTGTATTTTACCTTGCAAAGATGTTATTTGAAATTGTCATTTAATATGCATAATTTGGGCCCATTTAATAATAGAAAGCATTTAAACTCATTCAATCTCATTGATTATTTTTTCTACCTAAAGCTAATCTTACGTTTTTTTCATTATATTAGTAGAGGTCCTATGGCCTTATCTCTTGCCTATTACAAAAATGCAAATATTTTAAAATGTCGAATTCATGACCCACAGCAATATTCTGAAATAAAGAGGCTCTAACAATCCCTAATGTAAATTCATTAGAGGAACTTGAATTTTGATCTATTTAACTCTCACTCATATCATTTCCATTAAAACCATTTTCATCAACATTGGGTAACACTTTGACCCAGAGTGTGCACTTAGCAGAGGAGAATTCCAAGTTCTTATAATTGAAGGTTATCAGTTGTCATTCTGTACTTGTAACTATTTCATATTGACTTAAGACTCAAGAGTAAATGTGTTATTTTTCTCTGTTTGCAAAGAACTAGATGCTTTTAAAACTTCAATTTAGACACAAGGAAGTATCAGTGGCTGCTAGTTTGTCTCTTTGAAATCAGTTCTTGTTATGACAGCTCTTTTTTATTAGCCACTATTGTAATGTCTTAGATTATGTTATGCTAGTAAAAAGCTAGTTGTTATTGATGCACATGGTGAAGGAACTCATTTCATATTACAGAGTTTTGTATGTCTGTATTTATCAATTCCCATGATACTAAAGCAACATAGTAGAACCACAAAAGTAATTACATGTTTTCCAAATCATTATCATTTCAGAGTTGCAAGGATTGTATACACCAGGACACTCTCACACGTTTAACTCCACCTTCACCAAACCTGATACTCTCCACAATGAGTAGGGTTCACTAGACCTGTGAGAAGACACAATGGTACTTGACACTTGGTGGATGTTGAAACTACAGTAATTAGCTCTAAACAGACAGGCAAAGACTAATAGTGATTTTTAAAGCAGATAGTAGATAGAATAAATAAATCAGCTAATTTGGCTACCAAATGAACTTGACAGGTTTGTATATTGAAGAGGAGAGAGAAATAAGTAGAGCAGTATCAAGATAACTAGGAGTGACTTCGTGATTTAGCTGTGATTTAGAACTAAAGGCTCATACTACCACCTGTTTACTAAATATTTGCATGATGTTGGAAAACCTTTCTCGCTTCTTTATCAAGATAGAGACTTCCCAAGGTTGACATAATCATAGCTTCAACTCTGTTTGCTGATAGAGGAAGTGAAATCTTGGGCTGAGAACACCCTTACACACAGTCCTTTAGATGACTGATATTACTCAGAGAACAAAATACACATTCAGTCTTCATGGAAAGGAAGTAGACTGCATATTTTTGGTTACATCTTAATATTTAGCACATAACATCAACAACATACATGTGTGCATGGAGGAGCACAGCAGATCATTTTTTTCAGGATGGTAATTAGATTAATGATTTGGGAAGCTTAAAGGTCTTGGGATGTGATGGGACTCATCCGAGGTCGTGCTAATGAAGCTAAGCCTGTCTTGTATTCTTCTCAAAATTTGGGAGGATACCCAAGGTCTATTTTCCTTGCCATAAAGAATAACCACAAAGCTGTGAAAATAAGACAAAACAGATTTCTCTTACAAAATTATCTGTTTGTTATATACTTGAGGTTCAGTTGAGAAAAACAGTACCTGTAGGGTAATAGCAACAAAACAGAGAGCAGCGTATCACATAGCCAAAATTTATCTGGAAATGAAACTATATAAAGATTTTCAAAACTCAAAGATCTGATAGAATTTGAAAATTTATCATTTGATGTCGAGACAAAATGGCATACATTTCTTCTTTGTTTAAAAACAGCAATGAGTATGTATAAACTGTATCATGACCATCATAATCATCATCATGAAATTTAAAAGTACTCTTCTGTATGTGAGTGTTTATAGAAAAAGGGGTTCGAGTGTTATAGAAAAAGAGTTAAACATGGAAGCCATTTGGATGCTTGACACTTAAAAACATACTGTATGTGACTACGTATACAGGTGATTCAGAGGAATTGATATTACACAAATGTCTGACCTGAATGAATATTTATAACATGTATAAGAAGAGAAATTGCATAATCAAGTGGGATGATAAGTTAGGGAGAGATTTGTATATTAAAAATGATACCACGAGAAAGTTTTTACCATGAGGATATTATGGAAACTGATTATTCTAAATAAATTAATAACAATAATAGTAACAATAATAATGAGGCAATGTTAGCTGCAAATGTATTTGTTATTGTAAATACTTTTTATTTTTTAATAAAATAAACTGAGTTTACTTTTAATTTATAAAAGAATAAAGTTTTAATTCATATGTAAATTCTATAATGTATATGTAAATTATAAAATTTATATTATAAATTATATTATGTTTATATTATAAATTATATAAGTATATTATAAATTATATTAATAAGTAGAAATTATAAAATCATAAATTAAAATGATTATAAATATATTATAAAAATAAAATTATTTAAATAATTATATAGTTAATATAGTGATATATTAACTATATAATTATAATTATATTAACTATATATAATTATAATAATTTATATTAACTATATATTATAATAATTATATACTAACTATATATTAAATAATATAATTATATATAATAATATATAACTATATATAATATAATAATGTAATATAACTGTATATAAATTATAATAATTATATAATTATATGTAATCACATAATTATATTGTATAATATATAATTAGTACATTACAATTATATAATGTTAATTATATAATACTAATATAATGATTATATTATTATAATACTTGTCTGAATAAAAAATAAATTATATTAAATGTGGAAAGATTATTAGCTCAAGATGAAAATTGATTTAAATCATCCATTATAAAAGAGGTATGGAAAACAGCGAGTAATACAAAACAACCCAAAACCGTGCTCCTTTTCCTCCTTACTAGCTTTATTCAAAGAAAATATATACATGGCAAGTATTTGGCAAATATTTCCATCCTGTTTAGAAGATTGGAAGTCTGAGACACAAATATTTAAATATTTTACTCAAAACTACAAGAAAATAAGTAATCCACATGAAGAAAGTGTTCAAGCTTTCCTATCCTTTAACTTTAGTTCATGCTGCCCCTTGTAAATGTTTATCATTTATCTTCAAGGCTTTCTCGAAGAGTACCATGTATAGAGGAGCTCATATTATTTGATAAGTTAGCATTTTCTTAACAAGTCTCTGATATAAAAGAAAGTTCAAAATTCCACCTTTCGAATGAACTGTCCACTTAAAATGGTTGAGATGGTAATTGGTTTAAGTGATGTCCAAGAAAACCTAATGTGATAGAGTTCTGAATAGGTTTTTGATTGACAGGTACAATTGAAAGAATGGATGAAACTGGGAAGTAAGTTGGTTTCTGATATTATTCTCATGTGTTGTGTATTTTCTGAAGTATTTTTATGGTCTACGTGTAGGAGCTAGAAGTATCTGGCATTACTACACTTGACAGCCAAGCTCATGGTAAGGCCCAGAGCTAGCGGAAGTGCAGGCAGGAAATGGAGTCACTGAGTCATGTCATGGGAATGCATGGTTAGTGAGCATTGATAACATTCAGAGAGACCGCACTGTTGATTTTGGAAGACTTGTCGTGGGAACCCTAAATAGAGCCCTTTGGGGGTGCATTTGTTTTTATGTTTTCTACTGTGTTTAAGTGGTTTAGGCTAGTTATTTCTTTTTTTGGTGCAGCAGCAAAGAAAACCGTGACATGGTGATCTCTATAGAGTGTATCATATAATCTCTCTGTTTGGCAATTGTCCGAAGAGACCAACTGGTCATTCTCATTGTGCTAGCTACAGTGAAAAAAAAAAAAAGTACTGCTTTTTTGGTCAAAAAGTAAAGGACTGCTGGTCACACATTTTTATGGTTATGTCTTGATGATATGCTAAACAAGGGGTGGATTATTCATGCCTCCCCTTTTTAGATCATATAGAGTAACTTCCTGATGTTGCCAGGGCATCTGTAAACTGTCATGGCCCTGATGGGAGTGTAGCAGTGAGGATGACCAGAGGTGACTGTTATTGTCATCTTGGTTTTGGTAGGTTTTGGCCGGCATCTTTACTGCAACCTGTTTTATCAGCAAAGTCTTTATGACCTATATCTTGTGCCGCCTCCCTATCTCATTCTGTAACTTAGAATGCCTTAACCGTCTTGGAATTCAACCCAGTAGGTTTCAACCTCATTTTATCCAGCCCCTATTCAACATGCAGTTGCTCTGGTTCACACACCTCTGACATAATACTTAATTCAGAATCAATGAAATAAGTTCTGCAAAGTACCTAGATCTAGTAGACATTCAGTAAATGATAACTGTATTATTACGATATCTAACTCTCACCATTTCCCTACCAGAAGTTCTTGCTTTTAGCTTCCTCAAAAGAATCCTCTGGGACAATAGGTCTCAAACCTTATTCCTCAGAACTCTACAGCTCCTCACACATTGTGTGAGGTTTAATGGAGAAACAGACTAGGCTGGACGTTAGATTTCCATTTTAATATTTATCTCTCAGGTTGTAATGTGCAAATAAAGTTTATAAACCATTTTTTAATGAGAAGTCGTTTCAGACAGCAATCCTTGATTGTATTTCATAAAGTCTACAACAGAGTGAGGCTAAGTTCTGGTACTTTCTTTTAACCTCCAAGGTCTCACAGATCACTAATGAAATGTACCATATAGACTCTGGAATTTTTGCTAAATCCTTTCCTTGGATTTTAAAAAGAAAAAATCAAAGAAATGAACAAAACAATAATCTTGAAATTTTCCAGATTAGAACATGTTCTCTATTAATATATGATTTGGGATTTCTTTTCTTAATGGACTCCTCCGATCTCAGACAATCAAATCATCAATGTTTTCAATTTTATATTAATGTCTCCTAAGCTAACTCAGCCCTCACGTTCATCTATTCCAAAATATTTGTTGAGTGTCTACCATGGTGCCCGGTACCAGGAATCCCATGGAGAAGTGTTTTCTGTTTTATACTTGGCATTTTTCCAAGGTCTGTTACCCTTTCAACAGTTGAGCTCAGCATAGAACTTGCATTTTAATTTTCATTACAAACAGCCTGCTCATCTACCACTGGCAAATTCTCTAGCATGTCATAAGCATGTCACATGGCCACAAAGTATTGAAACGGGAGACTTCTCTGATTCCCCTTGCAGGATATGCGACAGGGGTATGGCTCACCTGTTTGGCTGCCCGCTGCTCAAACCCTTTGTGAGAGGAGGAGCACGCAGATGGGCAGGTGCAGAGGCCAGGGCAAGCACTTTGGGCTCTGGCCCCATGGTAGTGTCTAGTGGTGGGTGCCCGCAACCTCAGTGTTACAAAACTCTTTCAGCTTGGCCACCTGCAGAAGGCTGGAGTGTTAATCAGCTCAGTGGACCCTTTGCCTTTTCGCAAGGGCAGAGGGTCAGTGTGACAGCTTCCTGTATCCCAAGCTCTTGTCCAGTGTCCCAGAAAAATTGGGTCACAGACGGACTGGAATGATGAATGTGAGGTTTTATTGAATGGTGGAGGTGGCTTTCAGGGGGATGGATGGGCAGCTGGAAGGGCGGGGGCTGGGGGGATGGAGTGGGAAAGTATCTTCCCCTGGAGTTGGGCAGCCCAGTGGCCAGAGGCAAGACTACTCTTGCACCACCCACAGCCAAACTCCTCTCAGCATCCAGACGTTCCTACTCTTTTCTCTTTCTCTGCCGCGTTGTTCCACACTATGTCTGCTTGCCTCCTGTCTCCTCGCCTGCTGGTCTACTCTGGAGCTTGGGGTTCGGGGTTTATATGGGTGCAGGATAGTGGGTGTTGCGAACCAAAAAGGAGTGCGAAAACAGGAATACTTGTTCTCATTTAGGGCCATGAGTATCCAGGCTTGAGGGTGGGGCCTTTGCCGGGGAACCGCCTTCTTCTACCCAGTATTTCCCTGTCTCCAGTCCGTGTCAGTATAGTACATACCTACTAGAATCCTTCAATTTCTGTTTCAAATGAATTCCCCAGAGCAAAAGAAGCATGTGGAATTCCTTAAAACAAATAAGAAACAAATTTTTGAAATAAGGTTGTAAACTATTGTCATTAATTCCATTTATAATTATATCAGATAAAATTTTTTCATGGTTATTTTAAACTTATGTGAAAGTTTAAAAACGGTTTATTTAATGAGTAATATTATTACTTTATGTCACAACCATCGCTTAACATACAGTTCTTCCTGAAGCTCAAGGTTATCGATCCATTTGGTTTTTTTCCTTTCAGCAATGTTCCAATATTGAAAATGATCTCAGAGATGATTTCTACCCCTTTTAGAAGAAGGAATATAACGGATTAATTTCTGGTCTGGTAATTCTCTGAGAATCTTCATGCAAATAATGAGAACTAGCAAAATGGGCAGAGATAAAGAAAAGAAAACTTAAAGTGATTAGCCCCATGGTGCGTGGCTGTTTCTTGAGCTTTTCAAATGCAAAGGCACCATTGTTGGGATTAATAAAATTAGCACATTCCATTTCGGCTGTAGAAGCTGAATAAGTAAATTACTTCATACTTTCAACTAAACTCTAATTTAAACACTTTAAAAAGAAAATATAAAAGGAAGTTTTACTAGATATATTGTTTTCAGATGTCTATATCCTGTTTTTTATTAGTTGATTGGACTTGACCCACATAAAAGTAACATTTAATTTCTCTAACTCATTTATTAGACATTGGTCAGAGAAAGAAAGTGAAGAATAATATGATGGCTTCTTAGCTTTTATTATAACTAAATAGAAAAATATCTGAATACTGGACCACCAAATTAATGTTTAACTTGGTTTACCAAGAGATAACTTTTAATAACACAAAAGGCTTTACTATAGTGAGTTGCCTTATGGAAGTTAAAAGAGAAGACAGAAAACTATAAAGGCTATATGACTAAATTTAGATGATATAACTTGATGTTTATTTTCCTGAACTGAGACTTGATCTTTTTTTATTAGCAATTCTAATCAATTGATTAATCATTGACCAGAGGAAGAAAGCTAATAATAAAATATGCTGGTATGAACTAGTTTATTAATAGTGGGGGAAGAGATGTGAATACCTTAGAAAGATATTTAGAAGCTAGAATCATTTAGGAAGGGTGTGAGATTAGAAAGAGATGGAAGAATGAAGGGTGACTCCCAGCAGAGAGCACACAGTAGGATAGACCAAATCCAGTCAGCAGGGCGTGTTCAACTTGAGTGTAATGAATTTGAGGGACTTGAGGGTTAACCCAGTGGAGATGATTGTTGGGGAATTAAATATGAGTCTGAAATTCAGGTAAAGAGAAAGTGTTAATAAGCATGACCTAAATGCTTTAAGTGTGTTAACACAAAGTTGTATATGATCACAGCATAAAGAGGGATGAATTCTGTGAATATCAAAGAAAGCTACAGAGAGAAGTTGGTATTTGAACTTGAAAGATAGGATTCCAGTAGTTGGAAAGAAGAAAGGATATTCCAGTTTAGAGCAATTTCACGTGCCAAGATTCAAAAGCTTGAAAGTGTTTGTATGATCAAGAAATGTCAGGTAGAAGAAAAAGCATAGAATTCATGAAGATAATGAGGATTCATGCCCAAAAGGAAGATCGTTGCCTAGTAATCTTTTGATCTC
The DNA here is from genome assembly GCF_008728515.1 of Papio anubis. Lineage (NCBI taxonomy): Eukaryota > Metazoa > Chordata > Mammalia > Primates > Cercopithecidae > Papio > Papio anubis. Next base: position 12,353,615 of record NC_044990.1, on the reverse strand, counting down.
ATTCTTGGAAATCTTCATTCTATTCTCAAGGGGCAATTGGGATCCACTGAAGATTTTTGAGGAGGAAAGAACCAGATATTGGAAATAAGATGTTGCAGACAGAAGTAATTACATGTAATTGTTGATTTTATTTGTGATTGTCACAGAAATACAAATCAAAGATAATACTGAAGCTTCTAAATCAGAAGGGTAGAGTTAATGAAGGTGCAGTTAATTAAGAAATAAAGCACCAAGGACAAGCGCATCTGGATCGGGGGACTCTTGAGCTGAGGCATGGTAGACCTCTAAGGTGGCCATCTGGATGAAGTTCTGGAATTGTGCTAGTGGAGATGGAAATTTGGCAGTCTGGGTCTTCAAAATCAAGGTAACTGTGGTTAGAGGAAGGAGTAATGAGAAAGAGGAGGACTAAGGACAGCACCTTAGGGAATATATATATACACTTGAGGGAGAGGAAGAGGAAGAGGAACTAGGGGAGAAGGCTCAGTGACCAGAGACACACACAGAAGAACCAGGAGAGGGCAGTATCATAGAAGCCAAGGAAGAGTGGTATTACCAAGGGAAGGAGGATTAGATTCTTTGAAGCTGTCCTGGAAGACCAGCACTGAGAGAACAGACCATTGGAGCTCAAAAATACAAGGACATAGCTGAGCGAGAGGTCACAGAGAGAATATTTTTCATAGAGTGATGGGCTGTATGCCAGATTGCAAAAGGTGAAGAAGTTACTGTCAGATGGATCACGCATCACAGCAAAAGTATAAGCTTGGTGAAGTTTGTGGATGATAACTAAAAGAGAAAGTAAGATTGAGGAACATGGCTTTGGAGGGCAAGGTAAGCAATTCATTGAGAAAGATCGTGTGAATTAAGGAGAGTAAGGGCATTGCAACAGAGGAAGGTTAACACTTTTGAACAAGGAAATATTATGAAGGTGCCCAAATTAAAAGCATTCTAATGATGTGAGTGCACCGGGATCTCATGAAACTCTCATAATATGCTTCCATCCCTAGCCCAGAGTCTTGGGAACGTCTCTCCCCCTTTTAGAGCCTTTATCCTACATCCACATTCTGAAACTTTTTCCCTTTCTTTTCTTTTCACAGACTATTTAGAATATACTAATGTCTCCTCATTTATAAGGCATGTAGCCAAAGTAATTTTGTATATTTTTAACTTTTGGATTCTTTTCCTTGTCTATGTGTGAGATGATAATTGTGAAAACTGGACTAACTAGAGCCCAGGGAAAATGAAAAACGCATATCTGTTACACATATAATGATAGTAACAAAATCAACAACAATAAATACAACTACAGCAACAGCATCAGCAGCTGCTAAGATTTTCCTTACTTTGTGCTAAAAGAGTGCTAAGAGCTTTACATGGATGATTTCATTTGATCTGCACAACAACTTTGCGATGCAGGCTCTATTAATGTCTACATTTTCTAGATGAAGAAACCAAGGCTCAAGGAGGTTAAGTTGCCCAAGGTCATAGAGCTTGGGAATGCTCAAAAAATATGACAGAGACCAACAACTATACTTTCTAAAAGGTCATTGTTTTAATAATAAATGGTTATTCCAGGCTACGGTGAGTTTAGAAAAATGGTTTGGCTTGAGTAACTGGTTCTCCAGTAGAAAATGTCATATTTTCAATGATGCAATATGGCAGGTGGCACAATTTACTGTGGAGGAAACTTTTTAAAGGTCAAAGAGGAACTGCTCTCCCTGTGTCATAAAAGTCCTAACAGGTCACTGTGGAGGTACTATTTTGAACGCACTGCTTTTCTTTCTGCAGGCAAAAGGCAGGCAGTGTTGAAGTGCAAGAGCTTGTGTTTTGGAAGAGGAGTTGTTAGGGGAGAGGAGTGGCCGTGATGAGGCAAAGAAGTGTGTCAGTAAACAGAATTGTGGAAGACATAAGCCATGCAAAGCACGTACTGGAAAAAAAGCATCAATAAGGAAAGATGGAAAGAGGACAGTAGTGCCCACTTTTCTGCGGTTTCACTCTCTAGGGTTTGAGTTTACAGTGGTACAGGACAATAAGATATTTTCAGAGACCACATTCACTTAACTTTTATTACAGTACATTGTTATAATTGTTCTATTTTATCATTAGATATTGTTGTTAATCTCCCACTGTGCCCAATTTATAAGTTAATTTTATCATAGGTAGGTACATATAGGAAAAAACATAGTTTATATAGGGGTTGGTACTATGCACAATTTCGGGCATCCACTGGGATGCCTGAAATGTATCATTATGTAGGAAAGAAAGAATTTGAAGCTTCCAACTCTGCAGCTGCCCTCTTCTGGGTCCCACTTTAGCCCCTTTACTTTTATTACTTGGCAAGTGTATGGACACTGAGAAACCCATTCACATTCTATTAGTGGCCCTTGAGGGTACTTTAGGAGTCTCTGGGTCCAAATCCCAAGAAATAACTCCAATCTACTTCTTTCCCTAGGGTCACTCTAGGTCAGGGTTGATCTCAAAGTGCAGGTGAAATCAGTTAGGAGCACTCTGCTCATGATTTATAAGCAGTTCAGTCAAGGGTCTACAGTGAATGGTTCCCATCTTCAGCACTCTGAATTGCACACTTTATGCATTTCACATTTTGATTATCTTCATTTCACCAAAGTATACCTGATAATTAATTCATTTTGTTTTAGCCCAGTCTCATTCTTATTTTCTTCTTGCATCTCTGCATGGACCTTCTTTGGCCTTGAAATAATTTGAAATTGAAAGGTTGTATAATTTTCTAATTTCTTGGAGCGTTTTTTGAGAGTTAAAAATATTTTAAAAACAAATGTTTTTGGTAATTTGACTTCTAGTACTATCAATGATGGTACCTTATATTTGTATAGACATTAATACAATGCAAAGGGATCACATATCTATCACCTCATTTAATCTCAATTTCAAGTGATAACGGGGATTCTATCTCCCTGGAGGATCAGATTCTCAGCTCTTTTTCAGGAAATTAGCAAGGCCCAGCCATTTCCGCAATATCTTCATGTAGCACAAGAAAATTTTCAGGGCTGGAAATTACTTTATAATATATGTTGTTGTTCTTTAAAACATTAAGTCTTATTTCTTTTCTAATGAGTTTATGCCAACAAAGCATTTTTTTAAGTTTGAGGGCTAAATATTGTGGATATGTTTTACATAGTGACATAATTTACTAATTTCTTGGGGAGTTTTTTGAAAGTCAGAAATATTACAAACAAATGTTTTATATTTTAAACTGGTCTCACTTCAAAGATTTTTGTAACATCATGGACCATTTCACTTTGGTAATTAAAAATGCCTTTGAGTTTCAGAAGAACTAGACAGTAATAAAACTATTAACTGTCTACTTATTTTTGACATTCACTTAATTCGAGTCAATCTGAATGCATTTCCATTAATTGCATTTGCAATTTACCAAGTAGGAGTTTGAGAGAAAATATTCCTAGGTTTAATTTACGAATCTGTCAAAATAATTGATTTTAAATAATAGGGATCAGTTTCTCAGTATGTGAATCTGCTATTTTCTTCTTCTTGTATTGCAGTGGTTTACTTATTCTAGTTGTTTCAAATGTTAGCTGGTAGTTTTAAAGGTTGTGAATGGTTGAATGAAGTGTCTCCTTAAATTGATTTTTGAAATTTAGGTGATCTAAGACTTCGAAATTGAGCATAAATTTAGATACTTAAAAGTATCATCTTATGAAATTACCTTACCTCTATTTCTTGGTTTATATTCCCTAACTGCTGCCCCCATACTTGGAAATGACTATGTAATCACCTGAGTAACTGATTCATCTTGCTCAATGCTCAGATAGGGCCAATTTATCAAGACAGGGGAGCTACAATCGAGAAAGAGTTTAATACACATAGAGCCAGCTAAATGGGAAACTGGAGTTTTATTGCTACTCAAATCAGCCTCCCGCAGAATTTGGAACTATGGTGTTTTAAAGGTATTAGGTAGGTCAGGGCTAGGGAATGGGTGGTGCTGATTAGTTGGGGATGCAGTCAGTTGTGGAAAATGATTTTCCTGCACTGAGTTTGCTTCTGGTTGGGGGCTACAGGACCATTTGGGTCATGAGTCACATGTCCAGGTGTATTCATATGGTCTTCAGAAGTGCAAAAGTCTGAAAAGACATCTCAAAAGGTCAATTTTAGGTTCTACAATAGTCATGTTATTCATAGGAGTAATTGGGGAAGTTACAAATCATGTGACCTCCAGAACAATGGCTGGCAATCATTTAACTATGCCTACATCTTAGCAGAATTCAGGCCCCTTTCATAATTCTAACCTGTGGCCATGTTTTAGCTTGATAAAGATGGTTTAGTTTTGGGAAGGGGTATTATCATTTAAATCATAAACCAAATTTTTCCCAAAGTTGGCTTGGCCCACACCCAGGAATGACCAATGGCAGTTTGGAGGTTAAAGGCAAGATGGAGTTGGTTTGATTGGGTCTCTTCCACTGTCTTAATTTTCTCACTGTTATAATTTCTGCAAAGGTGGTTTCAACTGCATCCTAATTTTGTGTGAGTTATTCAACCCATCATATTGGAAATTTTTAATAATAATTTTTACACTTTATATAAGTCTAAAATATAAGTGACTTTTATTAGAGCAAATGTCTCATTTCATTTTGTTTTTCTAAGGAAAATCATGTACTTTATAGTCATGATTTTGTGGCTGAAATACCAGTGGTTTGGTCTAGGTCCCATTGCTTGCAGCCCAGAAAGCCAAACACAGAGAGTTTGAGTATTGCCGGGGAAGAGGGCTTTTTATTCGAGTGACATCAGTGGAGGAACAAGAGAGATCAGTCTCAAATCCATCTCTCTGATGAAATAAAATTGGGGGTTTATTTATTGGGGGAAGAAATGTAACTACAAGTGTGGGAAAACCACAATTAGGGAGCTATAAGGAAGCAATCATGATGAATAAGGGTTCAGGCAGGCGTGATCTGGTGAGTTTCCATCCCTTGCCTGAGGGTTGCTTTCCTTAGAAAGAATCTCAGATGAGACAAATATAAGTTTCAAGACTGGGAAGGTCCTTTTCTACGTGTATTTAAAAAACCTGTACATATCATTTCTATGTGGAAATTGGGCCGATTTCAATTTTTGGAAATTCTTAAATTTCCTGAGATATGGTGAAAATTGATTATCAATTATTTTCAAATTAGAATTTTCTTCCAACTTCTTTACTAATTGCTCATTTATTTATTTGGCTCTGACATTAAATAGATCTGTTATGTTCTAATTTTAATTGACTTCTGAAGCTACTTACAACTGTAAGTTTGGACCACATGGTCTTAGGAGATCCACAGCTGTTCTAGATTTTTATCCCCAGTTAAAATTCATTCCAGATTTTATTATCTTAAAGTTCTCTAGGTGGGTTCTTGTTGATTCTGTGCCCTCGAACTCCCAAGGATTTGGCAACCTTGAGTCACTTTAGAATTCTATGACTTCCTTGCCAGGTGAAGTTCTATAGGGAAATGCATACTGAAGGTTTTATTGAATTCAAATCCAGACTGTAATCAGGAAGGTGGTCCAGGGTGTCCCCAAATCAGTGCAAATCCTTTAGTCAGTGCTATTATTCTCTTCCCTCCTACCTGATTTTCTGCTTCCCTCCTATCTGCTTAATTTTTAAGAAAAGATAAAGACAAAATTTAAAATACAAACTAATCTGAGGATTTTTCCTGAAAACTTTCTTTGTTAGATTATGACTAGACTTCAAACTTCAAGTTGGAGTCTAATTACGTTTTATATATTGGCCTAGCGTATCAAACAAAAAAACTGTTAAAAACATAAAGCCTCCGTTAATCAAGTTTCCCTAATTTTTCCTTACTCATCACATTAAAAGGTGCATTTTAAAAACTTTTATCTTTGATAATTATTTATCAACAAATGTCATGTTTATTTTTAAAATTCTAATCAATTATATATTATCAGTAATCAATAATTACAATCAATAATTGTAATTGTTAAACCCAAAAGAAACACTTAGAACCTCATCACAGCATGAAAATTTTAAAGATTAAAAATGTATTTTTATATACTTATTTTTGTTGTAGAAATATAAATTGGTGATCAACAAAATGCTTTTTATTGATTTTCATTACATTGGGATAAAATACTGATGGACAACGGGAATGGATTGTAAGAAAAGGCACCTGTTAAAAACTGTTAAAACTGTTAAAAACAAGCTTGTTAGTGGATGCTGTTATCTTTCCATTGTGAAAATTTTTAAACATAAGCACGACTAGATAGAAGAGTAGCCATGAACCCTCACATACCCATTCTCTAGCTGCCACATTTACTGACTCATGCCAATACTGTTTGATCTACACTTCCAGCTACATCTCCCTAACCTACATTATTTTGAAGCAAATTCCAGTCACTGTGTCAATTCATCAGTAAAATTGTAGTATATATCTCTAAAAGATAAGGACATTTTAAAAACATAGCTACAATATCATTATGATACCTAAAATTATCAGTAATTTTTAGTATAATCAAATATCCAGTCAGTGCTTATATTTCTTTTTCTTTTCCTTTTTTTTCTTTTTTTTTCTTTTTTGAGATCGAGTCCCACTCTGTCACCCAGGCTGGAGTGCAGTGGCATTATCTCTGCTCACCGCAAGCTCTGCCTCCCAGGTTCACGCCATTCTCCTGCCTCAGCCTCCCCAGTAGCTGGGACTACAGGTGCCTGGCACCTCATCTGGCTAATTTTTTGTATTTTAGTAAAGACAGGGTTTCTCCATGTTAGCCAGGATAGTGCTTATATTTCTAACCCAGATTTTTAAAGTTTGTTTAAATCAGAGTTCAAATAAAGTCCACACGTAAAAATTAGTTATATGGCTATAAAGTCTTTTAATTTATGGGTTTGACTATTTCTCTGTTTCCACCTACCCCTCCTTCTCTCACATTCACACACAATCTCAAATTATCTCTCTCTTTTAATTATTTTTCCTTACTAAATTATTTGTTGAAGAAATTAGATTGTGTTTTCTCTAAAATTTCACACAGACTGGACTTTGATGACTGCATTTAACATATTCCTTTGTCCTCTGTTTTCTATAAATTGGTAGTTGCATCTAAAAGCACAAATAGATTGTGATTCAATAGCTTTAGGTAAAACTGCTTCATAAATGGTGCTGCCTTCTTTCATTAAGAAACATCTAATATCTGGTTATTTCTTTTTTGTGATGTTAGCATCTGGAGCCGATCGATGCCTAGAACCATTATTTCCTCAGGAAGTGCAAGTGGTAAATGTAGAATTAGTGCAGTATATTTGAATTAATCGTTAGTATATTCTAATCAATGATTCTACATTTATTAACTTCTCCCACCTACTATTTGGTTATGTCTTGGTACAATTCATATTGGAAAGGTAGGATTCATGCTTGATTCTTTTCATTTACCATTTTTCAAAATAGTGACCTTGTCTACTGAGATCCTCTAGTGGTGAATTATTAGTTGTTATTGCTTTTAGTGTCACTAGAAACTAATGGATTTAAACATATTTGATATGCTTTAAACCATTACTGGTAATATGGTTCTTTTTCTTAAAGTTTCCCATCTTTGGTCAATGAGAACCTCTTGAAGTTGGATCCTGACCCTAATAAAAAATTACATGACCCCAGTAATTATTAATAGCTTCCCGGATTTTACGTATGATAAGACCTTTCAGGATCATCATAAACATTTTCTATTCCTGAAATTAGTCATTTCTCCAAGGAGTTCTCTTTCCTTTTAGTCAAAATGGAATTTTGAAACCACAATTGGGGTTTTCATTGCTACTAAACTAGTCATTGTTTCTGAGCCTTCTCAGTGGATAGATACAAGAAATGTACATGTGTGTATGAATGCATTTTTAAAACAAAATAATCATGAGTTTATATTCATGATTTCAATTTAAATTTAGTACTACAGTGTATTTCTCTGCTGTAATCATATTATCTGTCTTTTCCCATAGCGATAACCCTCGTTCTCAAAAAACACTAGGGGTGATAGAATATCATATAATAGTCATTGTTTCATGCCATAACATATGCACGTGGGTTTCAGAACGGTAAAACCAACACTATTACTACCTAACATAAGTACTAGAAACAGTTAATATTCATTTTTGCAAGTCACATCAACTTCCTCTCTGTATGGTTATACCACCAACTGGATACATATTTAGCTTTATTTAGTTCACTTTTATTTTTTATGGATTTTTTAAAAATTTAATATTGTTCTGTAATTCTGTGAGATATTAATGGTTCTAAACTCAAATATGTAACACAAAAAGAGTCCCAGCTTCTATCTCTATTCCTTCCACCCCATTTCCTTGCTCTTTCAATAGATAGCCATTGAAAACAAATTCTAGACTATACTTCCATTGTTGTTTTAAAATCATATATATGCATATGTGTGTTATATATATGCATACACATGTGAGTATTCCTTCTGTCCTAAACTATAGTACACTATACATTCCTTCTCTCCCTCTTGATCTTTTCATTTAAGAATTGTATTAGTTCGTTCTCACATTGCTATGAAGAAATACCTAAGACTGGGTAATTTATAAAGAAAAGAGGTTTAATTGGCTCATAGTTCCACAGGCAGCTGTACAGAAAGCATGCTGCTGGCATTGGCTTGGCTTCTGGGGAGACCTCAGGAGACTTACAATTATGGCAGAAGGAGAAGGGGGAGCAGGCATCTCACATAGCGAGTGCAGGAACAAGAAGAAGGGAGGTACTACACACTTTTAAACAACCAGATCTCACGAGAACTCACTATCATGAGAACAGCGCCAAGAGAATGATGCTAAACTATCCATGAGAAATCCACCCCCACAATCCAGTCACCTCCTGCCAGCTGCCACCTCCAACACTGGGGACTATAATTCATCATGAGATCTGGGTGAGGACACATATCCAAACTATATCAACAATACATCTGAGTCAATTCCATAGCAGTACATAGAGATACTCTTTATTTCTTTGTTGAGGAATGTTTATTTATTTGTTCAAACACCTTAGCACTCCATGGCATGTATATGCCACAGTTTATCCAAGCAGTCCTTTGCTGACATACATTTGACTCTTTCAGGTCTTTTGTTTTTACAAATAATGCCACAATGTAGTGTGCATCTGTCTTTTTGTGTTTTTGTCTCTGCATTTTTGGGAATGTGAAATGAATGCATTTCTGGATCTAGGGATTAATACACAGGGAGCTCTGCCAGATATTATCAAATTCCCCTTCACAGGGGTTATACCATATTTGCATTCCCACCAGCAGTGCATGAAATGCCTCTTTCCTCTTGCTAAAAGAAAATGGTATTAAAGTTTTGGCATTTTGCTCATCTAATAGATGAGCAATGGAATCTCTGTTTAGTTTTAATATGCATTTATGAGCAAGATTGATAATCTTTTCCTATGTTTAAATGCCATTTGCATTGTGATCCACTTTTCTGTGAATCATTATGTTCATTTCTATAGCCCATTTTCCTATAGAGCTGTTGGATTTTTCCCTACTTTTAAAATCTCTTTATATATTAGGATATTAATTTTTTGAATGAGATATATTTAACAAATATTCTTTCCCAATTTGTAATTTGACCGTTTACTTTATTGTTATTATTATTTGAGACAGGGTCTTCCTCTGTCACCCAGGCTGGAGTATAGTGGCATGGTTACATCTGACTGTAGCCTTGACCTCCAGAGCTTAATCAATCCTCCCACCTCAGCCTCCTGAATAGCTGGGGCTACAGGTGCATGCCACCATACCTGGATAATTTTTCTATTTTTTTGTAGAGATGGGGTTTTGCCATGCTGTCCAGGCTGGTCTCAAACTCCTGGGCTCAAGTGATCCTCCTGCCTTGACCTCCCACAGTGCCTGGATTATAGCCATGAGCCATCATGCCCAGCCTGACTTTTTACTTCACTTTACTTTTTTAAGTGGGTGATGGTAGAAATCAAGATGGATGAAATTTGGATCACATTGGACACACTGAAAAAAAATTAATGTCAGTTTTATTAAAATATCATATTTATAATACACTGGAATTTATATCCTTTCTGACATTTAAGTGCATGTTCAAACATTTTTAATATCAATGTTACAAAATACATAATGTAAAAAAATATTCTGGCAGTGTCAGGCCCAGAGAGAGACTGAAATTCACCTCCAGCTAAAAATGGGCAGAGAGCTGCTTAGAAAGGCTTATGAGAGTCTCCTGGCCTGTGACAGTGAACCATAAGCAATGCATTACTGATCCAGGAACCAAAATCTGTTATTGAAACAGCAGGGGTTTGGTCTGGGTTCATTTCCTACATGCACAGAAAGCCAATCACTGAGATGACTGTTGCTAGGGAAGAAGGCTTTTTATTCAGGTGCTGAAGGCCGGCAACAATACTCTTTCCTGGCAATACTCATTGTCTCAGTGATTGGCTTTCTGTGCAGCATGCAACTGGACATACACCAAATTTCTGGTGTTTCAGTAGCACATATATGGCTTCAAATGTGACTTCTGACACTAGTTCTGTAAAACTGTGTAAATTACTTGACAGCTTTCAATGTTAGTCCCTTGTTTTTAAGAATATGGATGATATTTACTATTCTGGATTTTGTGAGTATTACATGAAGCCCCCTTATAGGGCCTTCATAGATGATAGGGCTTCTTATTTTCCAGACACCAGATTCATCGCTCTGAAGCAGGATAGTATCCTACTCCTTTTTTGTATCTCCTGTGTCTAACACCATGCCTGGCACATGGGATGCACCCGCTTAATAAATGATGAATCAACAAGCCAACTAGCAAGTTCAAGGACAACTCAGAATCTTAAATATTTTATGCCTAATTTTTCTTATAACCTATAGTTTTATTTCAGTCTATGTTTATGAAGCATTACTCCTGATAGAGTTCCTGAGGCCATGTGAGGCCCTTTCAAAGAATACCTAAACTATTTGAGGGGAGGGTAAATAAGTCTCTCCAATACCTTTGAATCAGGAAGGAGCCAAAGATATTCTAAAATCTAGAAATTTTCGGATTCCTTTGGGTCATGGCTGAGACTAAATTGGACCTCAGGCCCTATGGAGAGCACACGGATGAATATTAATTTGTGAAATAATGAAAAAGAATTTGCGCATATTCTTTTCAATGTTAGACCTGCTTCTAAGCCATTGTATTTCTTGGGTGCATTTTTGCTGCATGATAAATTGCCGCATGTTTTGATTTCAGTGGTGAACAAGAAAACTGCATTGAGCTCCATAGCTGACATAGGTGTATGTTAGTGATTCCTTAACACAGCAGTTTTGCTTCCTGCCCTCTACCTGCTCTAGGGAACAACTGGCACTGTCTGGAGATATTTTGACTTGTGACAGCTCACAACTGAGGGGAGGGTACTACTGGAACCTAGTTGGTAGAGTTCTCTAATGTTGCTAATTGCCCCACAATGCATGATGAGACAGCTCCCTCCACCACTATGATAAATTTTTTCAGCCCCAAATGTCAATAGTGTTAACACTGAGAAGCCACAGTATATGTATTTCTTTTTATGATTGAATTTTGAAAAAATAATTATAATACCTACGATGTGCCCTCAAAAATTAAAAATTAAAAAATTAAAATACTAAACACAAAAGAAACAAAAGCACTGCATGCCTGTATCAAAGCATCTCATGTACCCCATAAATATATAAACACTAGGTAACCTCAAAAATTAAAAATAAAAAGATTTTTAAAAAGAAAAATAATTATAAACTGATGACAAAGTTCTAAATAAAAAAAACTTGTTATGAAAAGCAAATTTTTAAAATGGTTAACTTGACACTTGAGCAAATTACACATAGAAAAGGAAGACACCATCTGTTTGAAAATTTGATGAAAGGCAAGGGGAGTATACTATATAATTTCACTCACCAGGCTTTTATTTTATATTAATGAGTGAATACATATATATAGATACTATATCTGTCTTTGCATAATTGGCTTTATACAAAGTACTTATAAAGAAATAATATTCTTTCTACATATTTCTCCTGCTGTCCTATTTCAGCTATCTAGGAAATAGTGAATTTAGTTTGGAAGTATCTGTAATGCAGCTTGGAAATTTAATTCTGCAAATATTTGTGTCCATTTTGAAAGGATCCTTAAACGTTTCTCAGGAAGGCCATTTTGTTTTGCTGTAAAAAATAAAAATATGTTTGTCTGCATTGCGGATGGGCATGAAATCAGTTGGTCACATGACTTTTTTCCCCCAAGGAGCCAAAAAACCAGTGAACCAATATAACTGAATTCTGAATGTATCTACTCTGGTAATCGATTACTTCTGAAACACAGCTATGCAAGTCTTATGTTTTAGAATGGAAAGAGCCCTCTGAGGGAGTATTAGGTATTCCTTCCCATTCTGGAAGTAAAACTTGCATTGTAAATGTAGCAAATAAAAAAGATTTGGGAGTTTATTTAAATAGATCTGTGTGCTTAGAAGCTGAGGATTAAACATTGTGAATCAGCCATGCTGTAATGCATTTGCAGGAACCCACTGCTGCAACCTGCAAGGCTGGTTTTACATTATGCAGAAAGACCTTTACAGCACAACTCACAGCAGATCTCTGCTACTCTCGATGTGGCTACATGGTGAGGGCAATTTCATACTCTTTGTCTTTTCCTATGAAAACATGGAAGTGTTTGGCTGAAAATCTTATACATATCTTTAATATCATTCCAGCAGTAGTTCCTTAAAACCTGCACAGCTCTGGCTAGCAATATGCAGAAAGCTGAAACTGGATCCCTTCCTTACACCTTACACAAAAATTAACTCAAGATGGATTAAAGACTTAAATGTAAGATCTAAAACCATAAAAATCCTAGAAGAAAACCTAGGCAATACCATTCAGGACATAGGCGTGGTCAAAGACTTCATGACTAAAACACCAAAAGCAATGGCAACAAAAGCCAAAATAGACAAATGGGATCTAATTAAACTAAAGAGCTTCTGCACAGCAAAAGAAACTATCATGAGTGAACAGGCAACCTACAGAATGGGAGAAAATTTTTGCAATCTATACATCTGACAAAAGGCTAGTATCCAGAATCTGCAAAGAAATTAAACAAATTTACAAGAAAAAAACCAACCCCATCAAAAAGTGGGCAAAGGATATGAACAGACACTTCACAAAAGAAGACATTTATGCAGCCAACAAACATATGAAAAAAGGCTCACTATCACTGGTCATCAGAGAAATACAAATCAAAACCACAATGAGATACCATTAGAATGGCAATCATTAAAAAGTCAGGACAAAACAGAGGCTGGAGAGGATGTGGAGAAATAGGAACATTTTTACACTGTTGGTGGGACTGTAAACTAGTTCAACCATTGTGGAAGATAGTGTTGTGATTCCTCAAGGACCTAGAAATAGAAATACCATTTGACCCAGCCATCCCATTACTGGGTATATACCCAAAGGATTATAAATCATGCTACTATAAAGGCACATGCACACATATGTTTATTGTGGCACTGTTCACAATAGCAAAGACTTGGAACCAACCCAAATGCCCATCAATGGTAGACTGGATAAAGAAAATGTGGCACATATACACCACGGAATACTATGTAGCCATAAAAAAGGATGAGTTCATGTCCTTTGCAGGGACATGGATGAAGCTGGAAACCATCATTCTCAGCAAACTAACACAGGAACAGAAAACTAAATACCGCATGTTCTCACTCATAAGTGAAAGTTGAACAATGAGAACACATGGACACAGAGAGGAGAACATCACACACTAGGGCCTGTCAGGGGGTGGCAGGGAGGGATAGCATTAGGAGAAATACCTAATGTAGATGATGGGTTGATGGGTGCAGCAAACCACCATGGCACATGTATTCCTATACTAAACCTGCACATTTTGCACATGTACCGCAGAATTTAAAGTATAATTTAAAAAATTAAATTCGAAAAACAAAAACTATACAGCTCATGTCTCATGAACATCCTTTCCCTTGTCCCTACCCTGCTTGGAGTAGATTATTTGGGATGTATGTGATCAGGTGACCAGGATCTTACTTCTGGTTCTATCATTGGACTAATCTTAAATAAAATGTGTCAATTTCCTCTTAATTAAATGAGATAATAATGCCTATTCTCATCATTTCACAGAATTTTTATGAGCAATTAATACCTTTTTAAGTTTTCCTATCGCTCTACTCTAATATTATCTCTTTGCCAGTGTCTCTATTTCACAGTTATGTACCCAATGTCTTTGGGAGTACCTGGTAAATATCATTCCTTAAATATTTGTTCCGTGAAATGTAAGTTATTTCAGCTTTATACTTATTTCTGCCAATGCTCAGAGTGAGGGGGATTCCATGTAAACTAGACTTGCAGTGACTTAAAAAGCCAAAATGTTGAATACATCTCTCAAGCGATTCTAAAGGCAGAGAAACCACAGCACCTCAACTTTAATTCTTAAAATTACTGGAGTTCATTTGTTACAATGGGAAGTGGCCGCCTAGTGTGAGTTAAGAATGGGAATTTGGAATCAGGTAATCCTGGTTTGGATGCTTGTTCTGAAACTTACCTGTGACATTGTATAAGTTTCCTGAACTATGTAGACTCCAGTTTTGTTTTGTGTAAAAGAGGAATAGTAATAATATCTTCCTTATAGTCTTCTTCTTAGGGGAAAATGAGAGTGTTTATATAAAGTGCTTAGTCCAGTGCTTGATGCATACTAAGCATGTATATTATGGTAGGCTAGCTGTGGCAACAAGTAGGCCCCCCAAATAAACAATAACACAACTACAATAGTTTGAAGTATATGTTCTTGGTTAATAGGTAGCTCACTTTTGTGCGATATTCAGGAAGGTAAGTTCCTTTTTTCTAATGGTGCTGCCTTCATCTAGGGCCCTGTTGTCCCATGGATCTAGCCAGTGGAACAGGAAGGAGAAGGCAGAAAAGGCCTTAGCAGGGAAGTTGCCATGTCACTTTCTGCTCTCACTCTGTTGATGAGAAATACTCATATGGAGAAGAAAGAACAGAAGGTTACTATCTTAGTCCATGCTGTGCTTCTAGAAAAGAATACCTGGAACTGGGTAATTTATAATGAATAGAAATTTATTTCTCAAAGTTCTGTATGCTGGAAACTTGATTTGGGCTAGATCAAGACATATAGCATCTGGTGAGAGTCTTCTTGCTGTGTCATCCCATGGCAGGAGGTAGAAAAGCAAAGAGAGGGTGAGAGAGAGAGTGAGTGAGAGGGTAGGGGGACAATGATGGCTGAACTTGTCCTTTTATAAGGAAGCCACTCTTTGATAACAAACTCACTACCATGATAATGGCATTCATCCACTCAAGAAAGAAATGTTCCCGTGACCCAAACACTTCCATTAAGCCTCACCTCCCAACACCTCCACATTTCAGGTAGAGTTTCTGACTGACTCATGAACTTTGGGGGACACATTCAAGCCATAGCAGTTGCTACTACAAGGATTGTCAGTAAATTAATTAGATGAAAGGAGCAGTAAGAGGTAAAAGCTAAAGATAAAATGTTTCACATCAGGGGCCTGTAGAGATATCAGTTTCTTTAATCATCATCAGGCACGCAGGGGGATAAGTAAAATGGAAAGAAAAATGTATAAATTCTGATTTAGAATATTGAATTAGATGTCCACAAGAATATCTCCTTGGGAGAGGCTTCTGGGCATTTGGAAAGGTAGGATTAGAACCAGGGTCCTGGGGAGTTCAGGGTGGTAGTAACTTCTGTGGGAGCCATTCACATAAAACTAATGGTTATATCCTGTGACTAAATGCAATTGCTAAAAGATGATGCATCGGTTTTATCTTGCCTTATTCCTGGCACCTTTGCCATGAGGTTTGCTTAAGTAACAAAACTGTGATTACTCATTAGAATTTTCCAAAATGTGACTGGACCTAAAGCAAACGCAACCTTCTGTTCTTTCTTCTGTTCTTTCCCTTGAACAGAGATTCAAAAAATGTCCTTAAAGCAAGCCTGGGGATAAGACATAATATCAAATGTATATACCATCTATAAAGTGGAGATAATAATGACATCATAAAATTGTTGTGAAGATTAAGATAGGTAGTACAGGTAAAGTGTCTAAGTGCCTGGCACATGGTAGCTCTCTCATCCTGTGGTCTCATCCAAATGGTCACCACGCCATTATTATTATGTCCTTATCCTAAATATGCAGCCCAAAGACAACCAACCTGAAAAAGATTTAATAAGTGTCCCCATTTCACTCTGAGAAGAGACTTAGTGCTGTACTTAGATCAGAGGTACCCAGCCCCTGGGCCATGGACCAATACCAGTCCACGGCCTGTTAGGAACTGCATCGCACAGCAGGAGGTGAATGGTGGGCAAGTGAACAAAGCTTCATCTGTATTTACAGCCACTCCCCATCTCTTGTATTACCACTTGAGCTCTGCTTCCTGTCAGATCAGCTGCAGCATTAGATTCTCATAGGAGTGCAAACCCTACTCTGAATTCTGCATGCAAGGGTTTCTAGGTTGTGCCCTCCTTATGAGAATCTAATGCCTGATGACCTGTCACTGTCTCCTGTCACCCCCAGATGGGACCATCTAGTTTCAGGGAAACAAACTTAAGTCTCCCATTGGTTCTACATTATGGTGAGTTGTATAATTATTTTATTATATATTACAATGAGAGAGACGTATTACATCCTATTATTAGGATATAATAATAACAGAAATAAAGTTAACAATAAATGTAATGTTTTTGAATCCTCCCCAAATCATCCCTACCCCCTTAATCCCCACCCCCCACCCCAGTCCCAGTCAGTGGAAAAATTGCCTTCCACACAGAACTCATATCCTTGAGAAAATATTGATTTTTATTTGATATTATGTAGACCCCTGGTCAGGAAGAATGCCAAATGTGTATTTCCCTTCTGGATTGGGATTGTCTTAAATTTCTTTGGGGCTGTAAGGACTTTTGATTTCACAGAAGCCCTATTCTGACTCTTAAAGTGCTTTGTATTCATGTTGCTTTTTGTGCTTGGAAAGCAATTTATAAATAGCAACTGATAACATAAAGCTATAGTATTTTTTCTAGGTTAGTTAGCTTGTTTTCTTGGGTTTTAGTCTATATTTACTGTTTTTTTTTTTAACTTCTATTCAATCTTTACACTTTTATGGATGTTAGTATACAAATACATTAAAGTTGAGTAAGATACAATGAAATACAAATAAATAGTAAGCACATTC
Organism: Papio anubis; assembly: GCF_008728515.1. Taxonomy (NCBI): domain Eukaryota; kingdom Metazoa; phylum Chordata; class Mammalia; order Primates; family Cercopithecidae; genus Papio; species Papio anubis. The sequence goes on along the minus strand of NC_044990.1, from coordinate 12,336,395 downwards.
ATTTCATCATTTCGTAGGTGTAATATTGAGGATTTAAGTCTGAAATACTTTCTAATTACTGTCTAGGAGCTTAGCATTAAAATATTAGAGGGTCAATGGTTACTGAACTATATGTCCATCAAATAGTGTGAAGTCTGGGATTTACCTCAAAATAAGCCAGTAGGAGGCTGAGGGAGAATATTGAAACTAAACTAGTCATATGTTGATATTTATTGAACTAGGAGATGGATGCAGGGTATTTTATTATACTAGTCTCTACAGTTTTGTCTGTATTTGAATGTTTCAAGTTTTACTCTTTAATATTTTAAATTACTGGAGAGTTAGAGTCCCATCATAACCATATTTTATGTTAATTATACCTCAGCAAAGTTGATTTAAAACATTCATTTTACATTAGAAAATAAAACCTGTAATATGTATCTCTTGTAAAATCATAAATGAGAGAAAATTAGGATATACTGAGCACTGTATAAGACTGCTCTGAACTAAACAATGCTAAATGCTTGTGGTAAGTTTTGTCAACTCATCCTCATACCAGCCACATGAAGTAGGCATTATTAGCACTGCATTTAACAAATGAGAAAACCTAGGTTCAGAGAGAGAAGCGTTCCTCAGTGGGGACTCCGGAATCATACAATAAATGATTGGAGGGTTAGAGTCCCATCACATCATATTATTATATTTATTCATATATATATAATTTTCACTTTTTTGATAATGTCTATTACATTAACGAGATAGCATATTTCTAAGGAAATATACCAGTGCATATATCTTGTTAGTGTAGTAGACATTATCATTACATGTACTGGTATATTTCCTTAGAAAGATAATATGTAACATACAGTATAATTGGCAGATGTTTTTTCCTAGCCAGTCTGGAATGCTCCTTAGTATAGTGCGTGTCATTTTTCTAGGTAAGTCAATCAGTCTGTAGTGGAGCAAATGTAGTGGAGCAAATGAGGAGAGTGACATGAGTTCGGATAACAGAGGAAAGATCCTGTAAGTCTCATCTTGAATGCAATGGGAACCTGTCAGAGACTTTTAGGCAATAGGGAGGAACATTATCTGATGTATTTTGAAGATGAATGATAGGAATACATATTTTGTTCTTCATTGTACATATCTTAATGCTTTAATGAAAAATCTTTTTAAAATATTATTGAAACATTCAAATAAAGATCAAACCATGGAGACTAGTATAATAAATACCCTGTATCCTTCTCCCATTTCAATAAATATCAACACATGACTAGTTTTGTTTCATCAAAATTCTCTCTCAGCCCCCTACTGGCTTACTTTGAGGTAAAAATCCCAGACTTCACTCTAGTTGATGAATATACAGTTCAGTCACCATTGACCTTCTAATGTTTTAATGCTATGCACATATATATATATGTTCAAAATATATATATATATATTTTTTGAGATGGAGTCTTGCTTTTGTTGCCCAGGTTGGAGTGCAATGGCACGATCTCTGCTCACTGCAACGTCTGCCTCCCGGGTTCAAGCGATTCTCTGGCCTCAGCCTCCTGAGTAGCTGGGATTACAGGCGCCTGCCACCATGCCCGGCTAATTTTTGTATTTTTAGTAGAGACGGGGTTTTGCCATGTTGGCCAGACTGGTCTCGAACTCGTGACCTCATGATCCACCCATCTCTGCCTCTCAAAGTGCTGGGATTACAGTACAGGCATGAGCCACCGTGCCCAGCCTATGCATATATTTTGACACCTAAAAAGGATAAAGTACTAGTTCCCACCAGATTACATGAAGTGGGGTTAGCACACTCCAGACCTCCAACTATGTTACCCTAGTGAGTTCTATACAGCTGGTCTCTGCCTTCTCTAACATTTCTTGGCACTTCTGAGGTAGGAGGCAGGACTCGACTCTGGAGGCAGGGCTTGGACACTGGACCAAATTGAGAACAAGCTAAAGTAGGGACAGGGCAGAAGCAAGTTTCCAAAATATACATCCACCAGTGGGCAATGTCAGTTTACCATTACCATGGCAGCACCTGGAGGCTAGGGACCCTTTCCATGGTAACAACTGGGCAACCTGAAAGTCATCAACTTTTTCTAGAAATTTCTGCTTAATCTCTTCCTTAATTTGTGGATAATTAAAAGTGGGTATAAATCTGACTGCAGAAATGCCTCTGAGCTGTTTCTCTGGGCACACCGTCTACACAGTAATCCTGCTCCACAAAGTCCAGTATCCCTGTTGTTGCTGTGCTCTGCCACTTCAATAAAAGTTGCTGTCTAACGCCACAGGCTCACCCTTGAATTCTTTCCTGGGCAAAATCAAGAACCTTCCCAAGCTAAGCCCCAATTTGGAGGCTTGACTACCGTGCATCACTTTCAGAGATTTGCAAACTATTTACTTATTCAGTTAGACACCAAATATGTATTGACCATTTAAATGGAAAGCACTGAACTAGGCATTTTGAGAGGTACAGAGGTATATGATGGGACTCTAACCCTCCAACCAATTTAAAATATCGTAGCAGTTGGTATTGAGTGAGCGGGTGTCAACTTGATTGGAGTGAATGATGCTAAGTGTTGTTCCTGGGTGTGTCCGTGAGGGCGTTGCCAAAGGAGATTAACATTTGAGTCAATGGAGTAGGAGAGGTGGACCCACCCTCAATCTGGGTGGGTACCATCTAATCAGCTGCCAGCATGACTAGGATAAGGCAGGCAGAAGAAGGTGGAAGGAGGTGACTTCCTGAGTCTTCCTGCCTTCATCTTTCTCCCTTGCTGGACGCTTCCTGCCCTTGAACATCAGACTCCAAGTCCTTCATCTTTTGGGCTCTTGGATTTATACCAGTTGTTTACCAGGGGCTCTCAGGCTTTCAGCCGCAGACTGAAGGCTGTGCTGTCAGCTTCCCTACTTTTGAGATTTTGGGACTTGGACTGGCTTCCTTGTCCTTCAGCTTGCAGATGGCCTATCATGGGACTTGACCTTGTGATTGTGTGAGTCAATACTCCTTAACAAACTCCCCTGCATATATACACATATCCTATTAGTTCTGTCCCTCTAGAGAACCCTGACTAACACAAATATTAAAGAGTAAAAGCAGCATACAGACTAATAATGTGGTACCTGATCTGTAAAGGATAAGTGAATGGTAGAGAAAGTAAATATTTCAAAGACTGGGGAAAGTGGGCTGTTTGTTTTCGGTCAGGATGAACAAGAAAGGCACCATAGCAGGGGGATGATTGAAACCAATCTTTAAAGAATGTTGACATTTTCAAGGTGGACTTCATTCCCAGGAAGACAGAGTAACGTAAGTGCAAGTTCAGAAGCAAATGGCAGAATAAACGAATATATGTAGAGAGAAATGGTTGATAGAATAGAACAGATGGGGCGGAGTGCAGGGTTTGTGAGAGAGAGGTGGGAGGGAGGCTGGAAAGTGTTAATATGGAGAGAAGAAACATTCAAAGTTGTTTCTTCTTCATTGTGGTTGCCTGTTTATAATTTAAAAATTGGAGGGAAAATCATATAGTTCCATTTTATGGCAAAATGAACTATGTGGAGATTGCTGCTAACTAAACTATTCTGGACTTTTAAGAGTGTATGGGCAAGTTATGTTCTTTAGAGGATAGATTTTTTATTTGTTTGTTTCTGGTTCTACTTGCCATTCTACAAAGTGTATATATTCCAAGTTTTAAATTTTGCATAAATGTGCAGATCATGACAATCAGAAACAAAGAAAAACCAGTATTACAAATTCATATATTTCATCTCCATCTTGAATCCCCTGTAAAAAATCACTCCGAGATAAAAAGCCTAAACTATAACCTATTTTTAAGCAAAAAAACCATAATAAGCAAGAATATTGTCACAAACTAACAAGTATAAATAATATTTAGGATTCCTAGCAGGCAAAAATACCTCAAGAGAAGCCTCTACTACTATGGAAAAGGCACAGATCTGAAATAAGACCTAATACAAAGCTGAATCCCCACTGAGGAACCCTTATCTCTCTGAGCCTAGGTTTCCTCCTTTGTTAAATGGAGTGCTAATAATGCCTACTTTATGTGGCTGATATGAGGATTAGATGACAAAACTTAGCACAAGCACTTAGCATTGCCTAGGACAGAGAAGGTGCTCAGTAGATCCTAATTTTCTCCCATTTATGATTTTACAAGAGATATACATCACAGGCATTAGTGTGTTTAACGTAAAATGAATTTTTAAATCAACTTTGTTGAGGTATAATTAACATACAATAAACTGCACATATTTAAAGTGTACAATTTGATAAGTTTTAACACATGCCAGCACCCAGGACACCATCACATAACTAAGATAATGGCCGTGTCCAACACAGCAACAGTTTCCTCACACACCTCGGTGATCTCTCCTTCTTCACAACTCTCATCCCCAGGCAACCATGGACCAGCTTTCTGTCACAGCACATTAGTTTGCATTTTCTAGAATTTTACAAATATGGAATTAAACAATATGTGCTCTTTTTGTCTTGTTTATTTCGCTTAGCCTAATTATTTCGAGATTCATGTATGTTGTTGCTTATATCAATAATTCATTTCTTTTTATTATGGAGTAGTATCTCACTGTATGAACAGCACACACAGTTATGTCTTTAAGCAGGCTAAAAGTTGCCAGAATTTCAAAAACGATGACATAGTTTTAAAATACAGAACTGGCAATTTTAGTTGAGTACAAGAAAGATGATGTTCATTTTGGTCACTTTGTTTTTTGAGTTGATTCTGCACGATGCTTTAGAAATCTAGAAAAAATGTAGCATATTGATGACTTTTAAATTTTAATTTGGGATAAGAATTTCTCTATTCAAGAAATGAGTTGTCAGTTATTTTTAAAAATAATCGGGAAACATTGTCAATATTTAAAATTTAAGAAATACGTACAAGACAAAGGAGGAAGTAAAATATCAGCCCAATTCCATAACCCAGAAACAATCTTTCTTTTTTTATTTTTATTTTTTATTTTTTTGAGATGGAGTCTTGCTCTGTCACCAGGCTGGAGTGCAGTGCCGCTATCACAGCTCAGTGCAACCTCTGCCTCCCAGGTTCAAGAGATTCCCCTGCCTCAGCCTCCCAAGTACCTAGGACCACAGGCACCTGCCACCATGCCCGGCAATTTTTTTTTTTTTTTTGTATTTTAGTAGAGACAGGGTTTCACCATGTTGGCCAGGATGGTTTCGATCTCCTCATCTCATGATCCGCCTTCCTCGGCCTCCCAAAGTGCTGAGATTACAGGCGTGAGCCATCGCACCCGGCCCAATCTTTCTTGTTGCCGTTGACCTTCATCCCATAATTAGAATCTTCAAAGGAATAAAGAAAGGGGAAAACAGAAAAAAAAAGTTGCAGACATAATGGACTAAATTTTATAAATTGGTTGAAAACATTAAACCCACAGAACTAGAAAGCTCAATGAACTCCAAGTGTAAGAAATTTGAAAATTACACTATAAAGCACATTATAAAGGAATTACTTGACACTAATAATAAAGAGATCATCTTAGTTCAGCCAGAAGAAAACAGACATATTACATACAGAGGCACAAAGACAAGAATGGCATCACATTTTTCTTTGGAAACAATGCAAGCCATTGGAGCAATAAGTCTATGCCCTGAAAAAGAAAGCGTCAAGCTAGAATTCTATACCCAGAAAAATATATTTCAAATAAAGGTGAAATAATAACTAATTTGGCCAGGCGCGGTGGCTCACACCTGTAATCCCAGCACTTTGGGAGGCTGAGGCGGGCAGATCATGAGGTCAGGAGATCGAGACCATCCTCGCTAACACAGTGAAACCCTGTCTCTACTTAGAAACACACAAAAAATAAAAATTAGCCAGGCGTGGTGGCGGGCGCCTGTAGTCCCAGCTACTCAGGAGGCTGAGGCAGGAGAATGGTGTGAACCTGGGAGGCAGAGCTTGCAGTGAGCCCATATCGCACCACTGCACTCCAGCCTGGGTGACAGAGCAAGACTCCGTCTCAAAAAATAAGTAAACAAATAATAATAATAATAATAACAACTAGTTTACACATACAAAATAATAAAAAATTTAACACCAGAAGACTTGTTCTACAACAAATGTTAAAGGAAGTCCTTTAGGCAAAAGGAACATGGTATAATATGGAAGCATGAATCTGCACAACTTGGCAGTTCTTAAAAAGTAAACACACCTATCATACAATTTCACCTTCCCACTTCCATGAGAAAAATAAGAAAATATCCAGACAAGGAATTGTACACAAATGTTCATGGAAGCTTTTTTGTAATAGCAAAAACCTAGAAACAACCTAAGGTCCATCAGCAGACAAATGAGTAGACAGATTGTGCTAACTCTAAATAATAGAACACTACTCAATAATAAAGAAGAACAAACTAATTATACATGCAATAATATGAATGAATGTCAAATGCATTATGCTAAATGAAAGAAGCCAGGAAAAATAGAATAAGCGCTGTATGATTTTATTTATACAAATTTTAAAGAATGCAAATTGATCTATAGCAAGAGAAGGCACATGCTTAGTCATTTGGGTGCTGGAGGTGGGAGGGAAAGAAAGAATGGGAGAGGTGGGAAAATGGCATGAGGAAACTTTTGGAGGGAAGAGATGTTTATTACCTTGATTGTGGTGATAGTTTCATGGATATAGTACATCAAAACTTATCAAATTATACACTATACCTGTGCAATTTATCTTACGTCATTTGTACCTCAATAGGCTGTAAAAAATGAAAAAAAAAGACAGCAAGATTAAAATAATAATAATAGGCCAGGCGCCGTGGCCCAGGCCTGTAATCCCAGCACTTTGGGAGGCCGAGGTGGGTGGATCACAAGGTCAGGAGTTTGAGACCAGCCTGACTAACATGACGAAAACTTGTCTCTACTAAAAATACAAAAATTAGCCAGGCGTGGTGGTGTGTGCCTGTCATCCCAGCTACTCAGGAGACTGAGGCAGGAGAATTACTTGAATCTGGGAGGTCGAGGTTGGAGTAAGCCAAGATTGTGCCACTGCACTCCAGCCTGGACAACAGAGCGAGACTCCATCTCAAAAAAAATAGTAATAATAAAATAATAAACTTGTTGTGCAGATTGTTCCTCACTCAGAAGTGCCCATAGGAAGAAGGGGTCTGAAATCCAGACACTTTTGTCAGTAGCAAGAAGATGGCCTTTTGTAATCCAGCTACCGAGAGAGAGAGGTAGAGAGAATACATAATATGTTTCCCAACAGGAATTGCTGGATTCTAATTTACATAAAGACCCTGTCTGTGTTAGCAGCAGCCTTGCTGAATCTACATGTTATCACCATCATAATGTATTATATTTTAATTTTATTTGGAGATAAGAAGAACCTAGTGAGACTAAAAGAATTGCTAAACTTAAAAGTTTCTCTACCCAGGAGAGACCAGATCATAAAAGATTCCTTGCTGAAAACATGAAAAACACTAAACAGTTGAGTTTGTTATGTTTTTATAAACTACATATTTCTCAGGAGACTGAGGCAGGAGAATGGCGTGAACCTGGGAGGAGGAGCTTGCAGTGAGTGGAGATCACGCCACTGCACTCCAGCCTGGGCGACAGAGCGAGACTCCATCTCAAAACAAAAATAAAAACAAAAACAAAAAAACAAAACCTATGTATTTCAACTTTATGTGATACCTTTTAACTCCCTCTTATAAAAGGTAAGGAAATGAGCACATTAACCCCTTCTCCAACATCCCCTTCTTCGCACTTTTTGACTTTTGTTTTTATACAATTATTTTGACATTGTCAGAATAAAAACCTAAATAACTGTATGAATGATAATTACAGAAACTATAACCAGGTAAGATGATGGAAATGCTGTGATTCTATATTTAAATGAGTTTGATGCTCACCACCTGTTCTTGTATCATGGCTTCTCCATGTCTTAGTTAAGTTTTCATTTTTTATCTTCACTTTAGTAGTTTTTGTTATCAAAATCTTTGTTTTTGTTAAGGAGTTACTGCTATATACCAAATGTTTATGTCACCCTCAAAATTCATATGTTGAAATCTAACCCCCAACATGACGGTCTTAGGAGGCGGGAGCTTGAGGACGTGATTAAATCATGAGAATGAAACCCTTATGATGGGATCAATATTCTTGTAAAAGAGGCCCCAAAAACATCCCTGCCCCTTCTGCCTTGTTAGAACATAGCAAAAAGATAAACCAGGAAATGGGCACTCAACAGACACCAATTCTACCGGCACCTTGATCTTGGACTTTCCAGCCTCCAGGATTGTGAGAAAGAAGTTTGTTTATGAGCCACCCAGACTATGGTAGTTTAGTATCGCAGCCTGAATGGACTAAGTCAGGTGTATTGGATGTTTCCTGAATTCTTACACTCCTAACATTGTCTATCTGTTGTTTTCGGGCTTATAGAATAACTTAAATGGGCAGACAGTTTTAAATTCCAATTCTATTTCCCCCAAATCTTTGTAAACGGAAGTTCTCTTTTCTGGCTTTGAGGATTTTCATCTGGATGCCTATATGATTCATCCTTTAGAGAGGAATAGCAGTAATGCCACTGAAACTTGACATTGCTTGTATTAGATTTTCTGGAGGACAGCGGGACCCATCAAGCAACAAATAAAGTAGTTGTTTATTTCATAAACGTTCCATTACTGACTGAATTATCTTTGTGTTCTTATTGTCAATTGTTTCTTCAGGAAAGCCAATTTTCTGTATGTTGGATTTTCTTCTTCCAGATCTATCCTCTTTGCCACAATCATTTGACGTCCTGTTTGCTGAGGAATAACATGAGCCTAAGGCTTTGGTGGAAATTCACTAGAGCAATTTGTTTTCTTGTCACAAACACTCTGTCACCAAATCTTTTGGTTCCTTTGCCCTGGGGGCAAATCTTCTCTCACTTTTGGGCATCCTTGGCGAAGTTCTTTGGTGGAGAGCCAGATAGTAAATGCTTTATAGGCTTTGAGAACCTTACAGTTTCTGCTTCAGCTACTCAACTCTGTCATTGTAGCCTGTTACGAACTGAATCATTTCCGTCATCTTAGTCCATTCTCACAATTCTGGAGTCTGGGAAGTCCAAGATCAAGGTACCAGCAAATTTGGTGCCCGCTTTCTGGTTCATAGATGGCACCTTGTCCCTGTGTTCCCACATAGTGGAAGGGACAAGGTAACTTTCTGGTGTGTCTTTTACAAAAGCACTGATCCCATTCATAAGGGCTGTGCCACACAGTCTGGTGTCCTTAGAAACAGAGAAGAACACAGGAATGAACACTAACAAGGAGAAAAGGGTATGTGAGGACACAGCAAAAAGGTGGTCATCTGCCAGCTAAGGAAAGAGGCCTCAGGAGAAACCAGTATGGCTGATTCCTTGGACTTCCCAGCCTCCAGAAGTGTAAGAAAATTAATTTCTGGCCGGGTGTGGTGGTTCACACCTGTAATCCCAGCACCTTGTGAGGCCAAGGGGGGCAGATCTCTTGAGGCCAGGAGTTCGAGACCAGTCTGACCAACATGGTGAAACCCCATCTCCAGTAAAAATACAAAATTTAGCTGGGCATGGTGGCTCATGCCTGTAATCCCAGCCACTTGGGAGGCTGAGGCAGGAGAATTGTGTGAACCTGGGAGGCAGAGGTTGCAGTGAGCCAAGATCATGCTGTTGCACTCCAGCCTGGGCAACAGAGTGAGACTCTGTCTCAGAAAGAAGAAAAGAAAAGAAAAGAAAATTCTGTTGTTTAAGCCACCCAGTCTGTGATATTTTGTTATGGCAGCCCTAGCACACTGATATATATATATATATAGCTTGAAAGCAGCCACAGACAATATATAAACAAATGCTCATGGCTGTGTTCCAATAAAACTTTATTCATGGACGTTGAAATGTGGATATCATATGACTTTCTTGTCATGAAATATTTGTTGTTTTTTATTTATTTATTTATTTATTCATTTTATTTATTTTTTTGAGACAGAGTCTTGCTGTGTCACCAGGCTAGAGTGCATTGGTGCAATCTTGGCTCACTGCAACCTCTTCCTCCCAGGTTCAAGTGATTCCCCTGCCTCAGCCTCCTGAGTAGCTGGGGCTACAGGTGCGTGCCACCATGCCCAGCTAATTTTTTGTATTTTTTTTTTTTTAGTAGAGACCGCGTTTTACCATGTTGGCCAGGATGATCTCGATCTGACCTTGTGATCCACCCACCTTAGCCTTCCACAGTACTGGGATTATAGGCGTGAGCCACCGTGCCTGGTCGTTTTTTGTTTTGTTTTGTTGTTGTTGTTGTTGTTGTTGTTTTAACTATTTAAAATGTAAAAATCATTCCCAGCTCACAACAGAACAAAAATAAGCAATGGGCCAGATTTGGCTGGCAGGCTCTTGTTGTAACTCTTGTTCTAGAAGGCAGTTTGATTCATACTAAAGCCCGGGAAATCACAAGGCTTTGTCTCAAGATCTGATACTTGATTATTCCCTTCTGTACTTCAGCCTGGCTTCACTTCTGGGTGTAAAAGGTAATATGGGGCATCAGCCTGTCTTAATCTCACCTCCCCTGACTTCCTTTCATGTTAGAGAACTGCACATAAGGGGACTCCCTGCCTCTCTCAGATTCTCTTAGTACTGGTTTTCCTGGTCAAAGGATCCATGGATAGACTTTCCACTAATGTGACACTTACTTTTGGAGATGGTTGCATCCTGTTCAGAGTCGGAGGCTTGTGTCTGCTCTCAGCATCCTCCTGTTGGCAGACCTTTCCACCATAAATGGCTTCTGTGTGTCATAGTCTGTGGTTTAGGCTTATGGCCATATTCTGGTTTTATTGTTGTTGGAAACTTGGGTTTTTTCCTCCTGTTTTCCATTATGTCCCAGGGCTTTGAGCAACTGGGGTGAATTAAAAGTTCCTTTACTTACATATCTTTAAACAAAAGCCAGCCAAATCCTTCTGGACAGTTGGGAATGTGTCTTTTATTCTCTGCCTTCCCGGAGTGTAGGCCAGGGCCTGGTGCAGAGTAAATAGCTACCGAGTCACCAATCTTCTCAATCTTCCTTATTAAACATTTCCTTGCCTCTTCTACTCTCACACATGCTGCCATCATCTCTTCCCTGAATGTCTGCAACAGCCTCCACACTGGCCTCCTCTAATCTGGCCTTGCTCCCCTTCATTCATTTTCTATTTTTAGTAACATGATCTGATTATATCACAAATCTAAACATGCCACTGTCTTGCATAGAACCTTTCAATAGGAGCTCTGTATTCTTAGGATAAGCTCTAGAGCCAACTCAGAAACCTCAAGTCATAAGAAAGAGCTGAGATAGGTCACTGAGTTATCGTATCTTCTTTGGCAATTTATTAAACCTTTTTTGCCTCAATTTTTCTGTCTATAAGTAAATGCCTATGGTGATAAAGCAAAAATAAAATAGTGGATGAATATGTTAGTTCCTGTTTTCCAAGAGCAGATACGAAGATAGGATTAGATGTGCTGAGATTTCTCATGGAAGATAGAAAGGAAAGTTGGGAAGAGCCTCCAGACTGCAGTGGATGCCTGACACCCATGGAAGGAGAGAGAGAAGGAGGGTTTTCAGACCCTGATGCGGTTCCAAGAAAGTTTAGCCTAATCAGTGGAGAGGCCCAGAGCCAAACCCACCTATAGGAAGTGTCCAACCTCTCACTGGAAACAGTCTGCTTTAGTCCTCCTGCCAAGTTCATTCACTGGGCAGGAGCAGCTTGCAGGCAGTGTGCTCTTCACATCAGGAGGATGATGGATTGAGAGGGGCAGAAGCACCCTGTAGCAAAATATCTGAACAGTGCATTCTCATAGCCTCCACAAGTAGAAAGCCCTTTGAGTTGTGAGGAGATGAGACATTAAGTAAACGCACACACACAAAACTCATCTTTCCATTATTCAAGGACTGTCTGTTTTGCTTGTGGGTCTCACACCATGAACTATTAGCTTTGCTTTTTAAGCCTTTCTTTATGCTACGTGCCTTTTATCTCTTCACTACTCATCAGCACCTTTGTGCAGAAGTTGCAAGAATAGAGAAGCAACAATTCAGACCCTTCTTTTCAAATGTTGAATTAGCAGGGCCCCAAATCCTCCCTGTTACACACTCTTTTTAAACCCCGTCTCTACTAAAAATACAAAAAACTAGCCGGGCGTGGTGGCGGGCGCCTGTAGTCTCAGCTACTTGGGAGGCTCAGGCGGGAGAATGGCGTGAACCCGGGAGGCGGAGCTTGCAGTGAGCCGAGATCACGCCACTGCACTCCAGCCTGGGAGCACAGCGAGACTCTGTCTCAATAAAAAAAAAAAAAAAAAAAAAAAAGCTTTTCATGTTTGGAGAATGTTTTTATCTTCTTTTTAAAATGGTAACATGCAGCAATGTGTTTTGTCTAAAAATGATGTTGGCCGGGCACGGTGGCTCAAGCCTGTAATCCCAGCACTTTGGGAGGCCGAGATGGGCGGATCACGAGGTCAGGAGATCGAGACCAGCCTGGCTAACACGGTGAAACCCCGTCTCTACTAAAAAAATACAAAAAACTAGCTGGACGCGGTGGCGGGCGCCTGTGGTCCCGGCTACTCGGGAGGCTGAGGCAGGAGAATGGCGTGAACCCGGGAGGCAGAGCTTGCAGTAAACTGAGATCTAGCCACTGCACTCCAGCCTGGGTGACAGAGCAAGACTCCGTCTCAAAAAAAAGAAAAAAGAAAAAAAAAAATGATGTTAAACTATGTTTTGGTCAATAACAGTTTTGAAGGCCTAGACCTCCATTTACACAGATAAAAGAGTGGCACTGTATTATTATTAACATCTCATATACTTCATCTCTTATTGGAATTTCCTTAAACAGCTGGCTTTTCTGTGGCTTTCAAATTCAAAATGAAAAGATGCTAAAGAAAAAAAGCCAACATCACCAGTGTTTTCTCTATAGTTGAAAGAAAACATGTTCTTAAGAGTCATTTTTATTTCTTAAAGCACTTAGGATTTATTCATGAAGTTACTTGAGCAGGTTCCAGAGAAAGGAATAGACCATCCAACATCTGACATTTTCCAGGGCGATGTGTCCAGAACTTGGTGACCCAGTTATTCTCTATTGGCCTATATTCAGCCGAACAAGCCAGGGCCCAAGAGGCGTGAGGCTTATGAAGCATGGCATGTTTTGTTGTTGTTTTTGTTTGCTTTGTTTTTAGCTAAAAACTACTCTTATAAAGAAAATGAAGCATTAAATAAAATATGTCACTATAATCTTGTATATTCTTGAAAGCTGGCGGTATCGAGCTATGAAAACAAGACTAAAGGCCAAGGCAAATATGCCTATGAAATACTCAAACCCAGTGGGATGTTGCCCAAGGAGGCCTGCCATATGGCCATAGCCAACACAAGCTCTTGATTTGGATTTCTTGCTATGCACGCCTAAAAGTGAGGTGGTGGCTGTGATTACTGAAGGACAAAATTAGAATGTTATAGAATGACCCTTTTTCATAGTTTCTTTAATGTTAGGCAATATATTTTAAAGTTAGAGATGAAACTGAATATAATAGTTGAAAAGACATTTTCATGTTGATATACTTTGGTGTTCCAGGTTACTCATTTGTTTATTGTGCATAGTTTAAGCATATCAGGTGCCCAGTCTAGGCCTCCATGTTATGGATGAGAGATGGTATACAAGTTTTTAGTTTAATCTTTACATTCTTATGAGGTCTGTATTACTACCTCCATTTTGTATGTAAGGAATCTAAATTTCAGACAATGGAGAAGAGTTGCCTAAGCTAGTAAAAGCTGAGTTCAAGACTCAAACCCAGTATATCTAATTCAGAAACTCAAGTCTTTCTAATATACGATCATGCCTTAAGGAAAATAGAGAGGGAGAAATATTAATTTCTAATATTACCTCTAATATTACTCTAATATTATCTCTAATAATACTCACATTTGCATGACGACAGAAGGCAGGTTTGTGAAATAACTAGGGACTAGTTGGAGGTAGTGTTTAAGCATGAAGCTATAGTCTGAGTACTACAACAGTACAGCAGAGGAAAACGCTGTGTTGCCTCTCAGATGGAAAATAGGTTTCCCCTGACACCCACCCCCACAACCGCCCCCAGTTCCAGCCCTTCCTTATCTGGCCTTCATACCCCGGAGAACTGAGAGTTCCTCCCGTGTGTGCCCTGCAACTATCAGCTGCCCACCATGGCCAGACTGTCATTATCCACACCCTCCTCATCTCCTTCTCCAGCAGACCCCGTGCCCCTGGGTCCATTCCAGAAACCCTGTTCCCTTGTATTTGCACCTGTGTTCTTGACTAGCTCCTTCTCCTTAGGCCCTGAACATACTGGGATCTCCTGATCTCCTCTAAATTACAAAAGCCCTCCATCAAACTGCCTCCTAAGGCCAGCACTTTTGCTTCCTTCAACCTTTCTGATTGAGTTTCTTGAAGTTAAATTATTTCCCACTTGTTCCTTAATTTATTTTATTCTAATTTCTATCCTCTGGTTCTTGCCAAGGTCACTTCATAATTATCAACTTTTAATGACTTCAGAGGTATCAATTTTCAGTCCTTTTCTATTAACCTATTCCTGCTGGTTAAGTCTTCCTTTTTTTGTCATATACCATATCACTTTCTTCTCTGGCTGCTGTTCTTCAATCATTACTTCAACTTTACAAATACTATCATACCAAGATTTTTGCTTTTACCTCTCTTATTTTCGGTATAACCACACTTTTTTTTTTAAAACAATCTCAGCGTCTTTTACAGCTGAATCATCACAGATATTCCACATTCCTGAGCTCCAGCTTCTCTATACAGACCCAATTGAGCATCTCATAGTCACTTCAAACTCAATGTGTATAAAAGTAAAATTCCTTTTCTTATGCTCCAAACCCCTGAACACCTCCCCTGTTACTCTGTTTGTCAGCATGAACCAGGTGCTCACCCCAAAACCTGAAAACCATCCAAGACATCCTCTCTGTATACATACTCTAGTCCAGGCCCTATGCTTCACCTAGTCATGGTTTATGGCAACAGTCCCCTGACTTGTGTCCGATCTCTTCCTCTCCACCCCCAGTCCATCCCTCATGTTGCTTCTATATTATAAAACTTACATTTTTAGAGTCCTCATCACCACAGAAATCATTCTTAACTCATTAACGTAGTAAAGTATTTTATTATCTAGCCTACTTCTGTCTTTTAAACCCTGTCACTTTCCACTCTTTTCTATAACTGATATTTCAGCAATACCAAAATACCTGCATTTCAGCCAGGGGCTCACACCTATAATTCCAGCACTTTAGGAGACAGAGGTGGAAGGATTGCTTGAGCCCAGGAGTTCAAGACTGGCCTAGGCAACATATTGAGACCTCATCTACAAAAAATTAAAAAATTAGCCAGGCCTGGTGGCACGTGTCTGAGGTCTCAGCTACTCAGGAGGCTGAGGTGGAAGGATTCCTTGAGCACAGGAGGTCTACACTGCAGTGAGACATGATTGCACCACTGCAATCCAACCTGGGGGACAGAGCATGACCCTGTCTCTTTTAAAAATCAAACAAAAACAAAAAACAAACCTCACCTGCATTTCCCCAAACAGCCATGCTTTCTTCTGCTCCTTTCTTTGTACATGTTGTTTCTTCTCCCTGGAATTCCCCTCTCCCTGTGTTTTCCCGATGAACATATTCTTCAACAGCCATCTTAAATATTACTCTCTGTAAACCTCCCCTGATTCTCTACATGATATCCACTACTCCTGACTCTTGTGCAACCATTATGTTTTGTATATCTAAACAAAAAAGCTACGATCATACAGGACTATAAGTTTGTAAATTTTTTGATATAGAGCTGTCTTCTAGCCTAGACTGTGACCTCATTCAGGGTACAAAACTAAATTTCAATAACACAACAAAAAAGGAAAACTACAGGTTAATATCTGTAATGAACATAGATACAAAAATCCTCAACAAAATATAAGCAAACCAAATTCAGCAGCACATTAAAAATGTCATTCACCATCATCAAGTGGAATTCATTTTAGGGATGCAAGGATGGTTCAACACAGGAAGATCAATAAACATGATATATTATGTTAACAGAATGAAGGACAAAAATCATACTATCTCAATAGAAGTATTTGATAAAATTTAACATCTCTTCATAATAAAAACTCTCAACAAATTAGGTATAGAAGGAACATTTCTCAGCATAATAAAGGCCATACATAACAAGCTCACAGGCAACATCGTTCTGAAAGGGGAAAAGCTGAAAGCTTTCTCTCTAAGATCTGAAACAATAGAAAGTGCCCACTTTCACCACTTTTATTGAACACAGTCCTGGAAGTCCTAGCTAGAGTAATCAGATAGAAGAAAGAAATAAAGGGAATCCAAGTGGGAAGAGTAGAAATCAAGCTGTCCCTGTTTGCAGATAGCATGATCTTTACATATAGAAAATGCCATACTTCACACACACACACACAGAAAAACTATTAGAACTGATAAATAAATTAAGTAAAGTTGTAGGATACAAAATCAACATACAAAATCAGTTTTATTTCTATATGCCAACAGTGAAGAACCTGAAAAAGAAATCAAGAAGGCAATACCATTTTCAATAGCTACAAAAAATTACCTAGGAATAAATTTAACTAATGAAACAAAAGGTATCTACAATTAAAACTACAAAAAAATTGAGGAAGACACTAAAAATAGAAAGTTATCCTGTGTTCATGAATTGCAAGAATTTATATTGTTAAAATGTCCATACTACTCACAGCAGTCTACAGTTTCAATGCAATTGCTAACAAATTACCAGTGACATTCTTCACAAAAATAGAAAAATAATTCTACAATTTGCATGAAACCACAAAAGATCCTGAATAGCCAAAGAAATATTGTGCAAAAAGAATAAAGCTGGTGACATTAGACTACCTGACTTCAAAATATGCTACCAAGTGTTGGTAACCAAAACAACATGGTACTGGCATGCAAACAGACACATAGACTGATGGAACAGAATCGAAAGTCCAGAAATAAATCCATGGATCTACAGCCGACTAACTTTTGACAAAGGTGCCAAAAATACAAAATGGGGAAAGGAATGTCTCTTCAATAAATAATGTTAGGAAAACTGGTTAAACACTTGCAGAAGAATGAAACTAGACCCTTATCTCTCACCATAGACAAACATCAACTCAAGATGAATTAAAAACTTAAATGTAAGACCCAAAACTACAAAGCTGCTAAAAGAGAAAATACAGGAGAAAATGTCCATGAAATATATCCTACACCAGGATTTTTTTGGATAAAAACGTCAAAAGCATAATAACAAATGCAAGTATAGACAAATGGGATTAACATCAACGTTTTTTTTTTTTTTTAAGCACAGCATTTCAGAACAGTAGAACAATCAACAAAGCAAAGAGACAGGATGCAGAGTGAGAGAATATATTTGCAAACTATGCATCTGATGAGAGGTTAATATCCAAAATATATAGGGAACTGAAACAACTCAACAACAAAACTCATTTAAAATATGAGCAAAAGACCTGACTTTACATTTTTTAAAAGAAGGCATACAAATGGCCAAGAAATATATGAAAAAATGCTCAACATTTTTAATCATCAGGGAAATGCGAATAGATACCACTTCATTCTGGTTAGGATGACTATTATCAAAAAGACAAACAGTAACAATTGTTGGTGAAGATGTGGAGAAAAGGGAACACTTACACATTGGTAGGAGAAATGTAAATTAGTTCAGCCATTATGGAAAACAGTATGGCGGTTCCTCAAAAAAAATTAGAAATAGAACTACCCTACACTCCAGCAATCCCACTACTGGGTATATATCCAAAGGAAATGATGTCAATATGTCAAAGAGATATTTGCACTCCTGTGTTTATCGCAGTACAATTCACAACAGCCTAGGTAAGTAAAGAACCTAAATCCCCTCAGTGGTTGAATGAACTTAAAAATATAGTATATATACACAATAGAATACTATTCAGCCATAAAAAAAGAATATTTTGTCACTTGTGGCAACATGGATGAACCTGTTAAGTTACATTGAGTGAAATAAGTCAGGAACAGAAAGATAAATACTTCATGATGTTACTTATATGAAATCTAAAAAAGTTGTTCTCATAATAGTAGAATAGTGGTTACCAGAGGATGGGAAGTGTAGTGAGGAGGGAGAATAGGAGAGTTAACAATAATATATCATATTTCGAAAAACCTAGAAGAGAGGGTTTTGAATGTATGCAGTAAAAAGAAATGATAAATATTTAAGGTGCTGGATATGCTATTGTAATCTGATTTGCTCATAACACAATGAACACATATTGACACATCACATATCCCATAAGTATGTACAATTATGTATCAATAAAAATTTAATAATAACAATAATTTAGTTTAAAAAAGAATTCAATTTTATTCTAATCTAGTCAGATTTTCAATAGCATACCCAACCTCTTTCACTAACTTTAAGGTATTCTAAAAATTAATTGTGCCTATTATCTCAATCAGTTAATTCTGTATTGCAAAAATTCTGCATTTAATTGCTTTCTAGTGGTGTTTACATATATATCTATATCTTATTTCTCTCTTATTTTCAGAATTAAAGAATTCTGAGAATAAAACTTGTTTGATTTTGAGCTAATTAACACTCCTATCTCTGCATTTCTCACAAATTAATCCATTGGGTTTTCAGTCTGAGCTTCTGTGTGTCTTATTGAGCATCTTACAGCATACTATTTCTGTTATTACTATCTGGTAAATGTAATAATTAATTTTCAATCATTCTAACAAAATCTAGTGAAAAGTCATATAACATACGTTTTATACTCTTGCACTGATGCTTCCAGATAAGCATGACATTTTCCAGAGGAAAGTGTAAGGAAATGGTAGGTCGGGGTTAATGAGAGTCAGAGTACAACTCAAGTCTAATGTCCAAGTTGGAGCAGGACACTCAGCAAAGGATCCAAAGGGAAGAACACAAAAAGTCTGAGCAAGTAGGAAAAGGGAAGCCCATATGTCAGTTTCATGGTTGGAAAAGGGCTAGCCAGAGGCAAGGAGAGCACCTGGAAGCCTCCATCCCTGTCTAGGTGTTGCAGCAGCATCACGCCCAGCTGCTGGCTTGCACACAGGCTCCTGGAGGAAGCTGCCCTGGATAGAAGGACTGGTTAGTATTTGCCTGGGGCATATAGTTGTCCAAGAGACGGAAGTTTTTAGGTCCTTGTGGTGTCTTGCATTTCCAGAAATCTTACTTCAAATATTTTTCCAGATGCAAAATTCCTTGGATCCTTGTTTTAGAATGAATCTATTAACTAAACTGGATCCAGAAAAATCTATTAACTAAACTGGATCCAGTTTTGTTATTCAGAAACTTCACATTAAATTTAATGAATTCCTTTCTTTGTTCATGTATTAATGTCTGGGATTTGGCCCAAATCCTATATAAAATATACACAGAAAGAGAGAGAACAAGTAGCCTCTTTATGTAAACTAATCAAGAAGGAAATGAAGCCACCCAAATGTGGGCTATGCCATCTGTGATCTATGATAAATAGCAAAACTACAGTCATGTTTTTTCCTTAAATGTTAACTGTAAAACATAAAGTCCTTTTTATTAGCACCAGATGTCAAGAATGCTTATTAAAATGCTATGGTTTATTAAATAACATCATTTTAGACTCACTGAACTAGTAAAGACTCGTGTTTTTGCATTAGATTAAATGTCTACAATTCTGTATTACTCCTTCTATTTCAAATATATGAATGCTAATATACATATACCAAAATTTATATTTAGAAACAGATTTATGTATCATAGACAACACTGAAATATTTTTCAGTCCACAAAAGTGGATTTTCATTTGACTTTTATGTATAAAGTTTATTGAGATTTTTATATAGCAATGAAAATAAGCATTACATATCTCAGATCTATAGGAAATCAGGGAAGATTAAACAAAAATAAAAAGGATATTTAAAACTATATAATCTATCTTTTTAAGTGATTTTGGCTTTTATTATTTTTTTTCTTTTTTGCTTTCATCACATAGCTATTTGTGAGGAAATTGTGATCATCCCCGTCTCTTCCTTCCTTCCAGCTAAGAGTTAGTACAGCCGTTTCTCAGCCTGAGTCAGGGAAAGAATCGCTTTGATAATTAGACAGAAATCACTATATAGAATGTTTGCAGAAATAGAAAGTTTTGGGAACTGTCCTGCAAGGCTGTGCTTGGAATATTTTGAATTCAAATTTAAAGGGAATAGTGAGAATTTAGTATGGTAAATAAGGAACATTACATTTTCATTTTACTTCTTCATCAACTGATAGTTTGGTTAACTTCTTCTTCAAGCCTGTCTTGTCAAAATGACTCTGGAATTACAGATTATGATGCTTTGAAATATTTTATTTTCTTTTTTTAAACCCTATGCTTTTTATGCATAATTTGCACATGATCCATTGGGTAGCTAACATGAGGAGTGCTATAGTTCGGATATTTGATCCCTCAAAACTCATGTTGAAATTTAATTTCAATGTTGGAGGTGGGTGTCTAATGGGAGGTGTCTGGGTCACGGAGACCGATCCCTCATGAATAGATTAAAGCCCTTACTGGGGTTGGGGGGTGAGTGAGTTCTCACTTTATTAGTTCTTGTGAAAGCTGGTGGTTAAAAAGAGCCTGGCACCTGGCCCCTCTTCTGCTTCCTCTCTCCCTGTGATCTCTCTCTATACAAACTCCCCTTCACCTTCAGCCAGGAGTGGAACAGCCTGAGGCCCTTGCCCAGTTTTGAACTTTTCAAGATACCAGAACTGTGAGCCAAATAAACATATATGTAGCCTCAGGTATTTCTTTCTAGCAACACACAAATGAACTAAGACAAGGGTGATTTAGGAAAAGGTTATCTGAGATATAATTCACCTATAACAAAGTCAGCCATAAATTATTTGGGCCAAACTCGGTGTGTGATACATCCCATACACTTGTCCAAGGAAACTAACTTTCTAGTGGTAATCTAGTGATTAACCTTTTCTACTCATTGTTACTTAGACATTATCCAGAATATTCAAATCAAGGTTACTACTGAACATAATCTATTGAGTTTGAAACCAGCAGGTGGGTTCTGAATAAAGTAAAGGGCAGATAATAAAATAGCTTCCATGTTTACATGATGATTTATTTACTCTGGGATTTTTATCTACTGCTCTTGGTTTTAAAGGTTAACATGAGGACATTAGGAACAAATGGGCCCTTTGTTTTTCAGGAACAGCAGGTGTTGAAACTGCTCTCTAGTTTGACTAGTACAATAGTAGTTAATGTATTCATTGACTTGATTGATCATTACAAGCCCTAAGGGACATAGCCACCCCTCCAAAAAATTATCTGGATGTTTTTATGGTTACCTAGTGCAGTTCTGTATTTTAATCTGTCATATTTGGCTATGTGGACAAAGGATACATTACTGGGTACATTTGTTTCAAAAAGCGATTGCATTTTATATCCAGCCTTATCATAAAATAAATACCTAAGATGTTTTTAGACTGCCTGCATGAACATGGATTTATAATTACTATGGCTTTGGAGGTATTACAAAATTAACACTTTCTGGGGGATCTCAGCAAATGAGGCAAATGACTTTTTAAAAGTTTTTACTGTTATATTATTATTATTTTTAGGGACAGGATCTCACTCTGCCATGCAGGCTGGAGTGCAGGGGTGCGAACACCGGCTCACTGCAGCCTCAACTTCCTGGGTTCAAGTGATCCTCCTGCCTCAGTCTCTCTAGTGGCTGGGATTACAGATGTGAGCCATCACACTGGCTAATTTTTTCTTTCTTTTTCTTTTTTTTTTTTTTTTTTTGTAGAGACAGGATCTCCTGTTTCCCAGGCTGATTCCAAACTCCCTGCCTCAAGTAATCCTCCCACCTTGGCCTCCCAAAGTACTGGGATTACAGGTGTGAGCAACTGCACCTGGCCTGCAAATTACCCTTAAGTGTACCTCAAAGGAATTTACAGCTAATTGAGAAGGAAATGAAGCCACCCAAATGTGGTTTATGCTATCTGTGGTCTGTGATAAATGGCAAGACTACAGTCATGTTTTTTCCATGAGAATTATCCATGAGATAATTCTTACAGTTCTAGAGTTCCTGAATCTCCAATATAGACCACTTACCTGCTCCAAGCCACCTATACAACAGAAAGGGTTAAGCACCTACCATAGTGCTAGAAATGTGTTTATCTATATACTGACTAAGCACTCGGCAAATGTTTAGTGAATAAAATACCCAGAGAAAACCCACTGGTGGTCGAGAGACACGTAATCTAACTATACTGACATCAGTGAATAAGTGACATCATTTCACATCTGCTCCAAAGTGTACCCTTCCTTCATGTTTATAGAGCTAGCTATAATCTCAGGATTATTAGGTTAGTATGAATAACTATCCCCCCAATAGTAGCAATTTTCTAAAATTGTCTATCCATAAGTTGCATTTTGGATCTTAGAGATAGCCTCTTTTTTTTTTTTTTCCTTTTTTTTTTTTTGAGACTGAGTCTTGCTCTGTCTCCCAGGCTGGAGTGCGGTGGCACAATCTCAGCTCGACTCGCTGCAGCCTCCACCTCCTTGGTTCAAACGATTCTCCTGCCTCAGCCTCCCAAGTATCTGGGATTACAGGCGCATGTCACATGCCCAGCTAATTTTTGTATTTTCAGTAGAGACGGGGTTTCATCATGTTGGCCAGGCTGGTCTTGAACTCCTGACCTAGTGATCCACCCGCCTTGGCTTCAGAAAGTGCTGGGATTACATGCGTGATCCACCGCACACGGCTGAGATATCCTCTTAATGTGTTATATTGCTAAGTTCTAAAGAGTTTCTATTTGGATTTCCAAACAGAGGGGTTTGAAGTAGAAAGCAGCAGGAGGTTCAACATACTGGGTTCCAATAGAGTGTGTGCTTCTAGTGTATTTTTTTGGGCGGGGGAACCTTTTTATTAATTGTTATGAATTCACGTAACATAAAATTTATCATCCTAACCATTTTTAAGTGTACAGTTCAGTGGTATTAAGAACATTCAGATTGCTATGCAACCATCACCACTGTCCATCTCCAGAACTCTTCATCTTGTAAAACTGAACCCTGTACCAATTAATCAATAACTCCCTATTCCTTCTTCCCCTAGCCCCTGGCATCCTGTGATTTTAAATGAAAAATATTATGTTAAAATATTGCTATATAATCCAGAAAGAAGAATATGTTCACCATTATATTTATGAATGTTTTACAATTAACGTATTACAGAAAATGGGTGTTATGTATTTATTTTTTGCCTCATCAATTTTCCTGGGAAATGAGGGCCCCTATGTCTCTGCTTGTGATGTTTTATGTACTACTAAAATGGTAGATACATGAGGGGCTCATTTTTAAATATCTCTAACATCTTTGAACTTCAGTACTATTTTTCAAGTATTTTTCATTTTTCAAAACACTAACTTTTGTCGCTTTAATTTCAGATCATTAGTTTCTCCTTTTTGGTCATCATGATACCTCACCCTTGAGATAGATGTTCATATTCTGTACACATATACATGTTTATCAAATTCACACTCTGTGTACCTTTTAAATAGTCTACATGTAGGACAAAATAATGCTTGGCCATACTTTTGTCAAATATTCTCTCTGGAATTCCTATTTCAGTTGGGTTGCGTTGATTTATTTTGGAATCAAGTAATCTGACTTTCCGTTCTTGTGCCAAGGATTATTTTTTATTATTATTATTAATGTATGAGTAGCTCTGTTAGCACTCCATCTCAAGATGTGGTTGAGAAAGCATACTTCTGTGTTTTGTTTCCTTTTCAAGCCCTGAGGCTTAAATTTTTCGGCAGCAATTGCTCTTAGCTCGTAAGTGAGAATTTTTAAAAGGTTGAACTGGAAGAATTCTACTGGGTTATTTCTAATTTATATGATTGTCAGAACATTATTGTATTTAGAAAATAATGCTTAATATTTTATTGTGTTCAAGTAATACAACCTACTCTACTTTCTAAGTTTATTTCTCATTCCAGGTCAAATAGTCATTAAATATATTTGCTTCCAGACCAAGTCAGAACCACTGATACTAGTTTAAAAATATGGAGGGATCTTTTCCCTTCTGTGTGGCACAGATGTCTGAAGTTGCACCATTACAGGTTCATTTATTGGTGTTTATTGTCAAATGATGTCCCTTTAATATGTGAATATCCTTGGGAAAAGTGGATCTTATTGTCACTCATCAACTCTTTTGTGGATTTGCTTTTTCCTGGGGCAAGTATAAGCACAGGCATAGAATATAGGGAGAGACACAAACAGTGGGATGGGAAGGAACTGCCGTATCAAGGACAAAGCTTGAACTGCGTCATCATTTTGCCTCTTTCCTGACTGACCCTTGTAGAGTACTGTTTCCCTGATACTTTGGAAAAGTTAATAAACATAAGCATCTGTTTTTCAGAATTTCCTTCAGCATAATCAACCAATATGTATTGTATACCTTTTCTCTGCTACACGTGGGGCTCAGGACATCCCCTGAATTTTTGTACTTACTCCTCAAAGCAACCCCATTTTACTGATGAGGAAATGAGGCTTAGAGAAATGTGATCACTTTTTTAAGGTCTACAGCTAGCAACTGTTTTTCTGATTGCTCAACATATGATCTTAACCACACAACTGTATTTATTCTTAGAGTAATGGCGAATCATTGAAGGATTTTAAGAAGATGGAAGTGATCACATTGTTTTTGAAGCAATCACACTGGCTGAGAATAGGTTGGAGAGAAATAAGACTAGAATTGGACTAAGAAGTTAAGAAACTATTGCAGTTTTCTAGGTAATACCTGAATGTTGCCCAGGAGGTGGCAGCAGGGATGAAAAGAAGCAGATGGATTCAAGCAACATTTGGAAGTAGGCTTCAGCAGGATTCAGTGAGGACAGGAAGGAGTCAAGGGTGATCTTTGAGTTTCTGATTTGAACAAACAGGTAGATGGAAACACTATTCACCAAGACAGAGGGAACACAGAAAGGGGATCTGTATGTGTGTGTGGACAAGGAGGTGGAGGAGGAGGTGGGAGGGGAGGAGAGGATGTTGAGTTTTGGACACGGAGTTTGAGGTATCTGATGTGAAATGTCCAAATGCAAATGTGCAATCAACAGTTTGCTCATGGTCAGTCACTGTGGCTCATGCCTATAATCCCAGCACTTTGAGAGGCCGAGGTGGGCGGATCACTTGAGGTCAGGAGTTCGAGACCAGCCTGGCCCTGGGTGACAGAGTGAGACTCTATCTTAAAAAAAAAAAAAAAAAAATTTGCTCTGTTTTCCTGGAGCTTAAGGAAAGACCCCTAAGTTGGAGATCTAAATCTGAAGGTTATCAGAATATGGATGGAAAGTAGATGAGATCACCCTGGAAGCAGTTACAAAGTGAGAAGAGAAGAAGGGCCAGGACCCATCCCTAACAAAACAAAATAAAACTAAAGTAAATGAAATCAACATGTAAGACAAGCATATGACAAAAGGAGAGTCTACCATGAAAATGATAAGGAACAAGCAGAGGGGTAGAAAAGACAGCAAGGACAGCATGGGATTCAGAAGGCTAGAAGGATAAAGTTTCGGAAGGGAGGAGTAGTCATCACCGGGCCTGTGATGTCACTGAGAGACACAGTGAGGCAGGGCCTGGGTTTAGCACTGAGGAGACTGTTGGTGGCACCAGGGCCCTGGAGCAGTGGATAAAAACTAGACTTTAGTCTTCTTCTCAGTTATTAAATAGACACATGGTATCATGTAAATCTTTTTTTTTTTTCCCTCGCTCTGTCGCCCAGGCTGGAGTGCAGTGACACAATCACAGTTCACTGCAACCTCTGTCTCCCAGGCTCAAGAGATCCTCCCACCTCAGCCTTTCAAGTAGCTGCGACTGCAGGCACATGCCACCATGCTCGGCTAATTTTAAAAATTTTTTGTAGAGCAGGGTGTCTCGCTATGTTGCCCAGTCTGGTCTCGAACTCAGCTTAAGCCTGGAACTTCCACCTAGGCCTGCGAATTGCTGGGATTACAGACATGAGCCACTGCACAAGGCCTGTATTGTATAAATCTTTACTTAAGTCAGAGAAAAATAAATGTAATGCATCTTCCCCATGAATGAGTATTTTGATGACTTTTATGATTCCTGATGATTTGTTTGGTTCCTAAAATCATTCAATCTTCATGCCTCAGTTGGTATTTTATTTTCATTTCTGGAGGCCATTTGGTTCTAATTTTACAATCTTATTTTTTGTCTCAAACTCAATATTCTTGACAAAAGTGGTATAATTTTGAGATATTAAGAGTGATACTGTTTTTTTTTTTTTTTCCACAGGTGCTCTCCGATAAGAGACCCAAAGAAAGAGCGGGTAAGTCTCCCTGAGAAAATGTTTTCCTGTTTATGTATAAAAGTTGTTTGGAGAGCTTTGCTTCATCCCTATAAATTTAAACATGCCATAAGTGTCATTGAATCATGGATGCAAAGCTGATGGATACAGTATGATGTTAAATCAGAATATGACCTGCATTTTGAAAATTGGAAAAGTTCATTGGGTTTTCTCTAGTCCTCATGCAGCCATGCTGCCGAGTTTATCTCCATTTTGTAAGGTTGGTTTTACACAGAAAGAAATTGCTTTGCATAACCAGTCTTTATCTTGAAATGTATCTTATAAGTTAAGCAGGAATTAAGTAAAAGATTGCACCTTTACTGACACATCTGCTTAGAAGGTAAGGCCTCTCGAAAATAAGGCATATATGAGGGTAGTGATTTATTTGCATAGCTTTTGTATTTGGAAATGTTCTGTATAAATCTGAATACTTGACAGCTTTATTTGTGGAATTTCTTATTTTAATGACTATGTAAACTAACAGCTAACCACTCTTGAATCACCACATCTTACCAACTCTTTAGCAGCTGTTGTTGTACTTTTCATTTGAACAGTCATTATGGATACGACATTCCGAAATCTCCATATCAGTCTTCACTTCATACGGTCATTTACATACTTATACATAGAAAGGAACCCCTTCAAAGCCCTTTGTGTGATTCCACTGTGTGTATTCTTCATATCCTGTAGATAGTGTATTGCTGGACTTGAAAGCTAACACTTTTCTCTGAGTTTACATCTTTAAAGCCCGATTTTGAAGTCTCTTGTCAAATAATGCCTCTAAAAGCAATAGTGTGATGCTACCCTTATCTGCATTGTTGCCAGCATTATTTCCATTTTTATATACTCACTTTTCTATAATCTGTTGAGAACCAGTTTCAGTTCATTATTCAGACACCCAAGATCTCAGCTTCATTTATGCTTAGGATGAGCATTGGATCTCTGGGATATAGTCATCTGCTGTTCTTCCAACTCTTGGGGAGATTTGCAAGGAGGCCTTTACACTGGGCCTTCTGGCAAGAATGACTGGCTAGAATTTTGTCAGGAAAATGTCTTTAGTGAGTGTGCCGGGCTATCAGCTGTCCAACCAAACAACGAGGCAGAATGTGTTCTAGCCATTCTGAGAAATGCTTGTAGCATCAAATGTGTATAATTTTTGTCCATTACCACTTTTATATTTGGGACTTCACTATATATAACCCTGAACCACCTGGCAGCTAAGTGGGAAATAAGCACAGACCTCTTTTAAAATCATATGAATGTGTCCAAATAGTAAATTATGACATAAGTAGAATCTCTGTGCTTCGTCTCTCTTGTTGAAATTCCAACTTGAATTCAAGGAGTTGACACTGCATTTACATCAGCAAAGAATGTGCTTCACTCCAGAAATGACCAAAAAAGGGATTTACACTAATGAGCAGCTTTTAGACAAACAAAGTATTTCCCCTGGAGATTTGATAACTAGAATGATAGGTCTATTTTCTTCATTTCATAAGCACATTCAACTTATTATAGCAAAGGAATATTTTTTCACCATGTAAAAGCTACAATCAAGAAAGTAAGAAACAACCGTAGTTAACTTCTGGGTGGAAATGACAAGTACATTTCTAACAAATTAAATCTCTGTGAGGAAGTTCAGCCATGGAGGCTCTGAAGTGGTATCATAGTCCTAGATTGGATGTGGAGCTTACCTGTGGGTCTTCAGGTATCACGCATGAGAGTTCAGTCTACTACAGCCTGAATATGTAGCTGTTTAACCACTCTGTCGTTCAGTGTTTCATTTTGGCAGGGGAAAAAAATTGAACAGGCAAGCAGGCCAGAAAATCTAGAAGAGAGTCAAATCAATTTTCACATAAATATTTATGGAAAGCACTCGGGGGGAAGGAAATATTGGTGAAGGATATCCGAGAACAATTTTTCTGAACACATAAATCAAAGGAGAATTATAGAAGCCTAATTCCAATTTCCCTGTAGATACAAAACAGTCCATAAGTCTGTGTTTTTTCATTACAGTCCCGCCTTTTTTAACTTCATCTTTCAAATTAAATTATTAATAATTTAAACTTTTGATGCTCATTCCTTCCTGCTGTTTGTAAATCGTAAAGTCAACTGCCCTCATTCCTAATTTGACTTTCCATCATTGCTTCTTAATTGGAGTGTCCAAGAGCTTTGCTCTATTTTAGCAGAAATAGAATATGGTAGTCAGACTGAAGCGGCCCCTCCATATATAAAGATGGAAGGTGGAATGTGACGTAGCAGGAGGATGTCACCCTGACCCACTATTGACCCTTGCGAGGTGATTCCTGGTGATTCTTTCTTGTGTTTTAAAACTGCCTGATTCACATTTTCCTCTGGTCTCAGTCACTGATCGGGGTAAATGTGAAACCCAAAGTAAAAGAGATTCCAGCAGAAAAGCACAGGCACAATAAGGTGGTTTAAAGGCCAGTCGTTACTGCTTTCACCACAGATCAAAAGAGAATGCCACTCTTTTCTAAGCAGTTTAAGCTGTCCACCGGGACGAAAAGATCTCAGCCTAGTGATGAAAGAAACATCTACTACAGCAACAGTGGAATATTTCCTCCCAGTTTATGCCTAGTATGCTGTGGTCTTTATTAGATAAAAATTCGCAATAGAAATGAATGTTATATATTGTAATATAGTTTGCTTAATGGAATGAAAAGTTAATTTATTTTTGAAGAGTAAATATATACATAAATATACACATACTATAAAATTAACCCAAGTAGTGGTGGTTGACTTAATTTGTTTTTTAATTGCTCTTCTCATTATATGTGTTATCATTTCTTTAAATGTGTAAATAGGAGACTAAAGCCAAATTACAGTGTTGTTCACTGTCAAGAATATTTGAATCTCACATTGATGTATCATTCTATGTGTGCAACATACTGTTCATTTAAAGATTGTAAAAAAAATTTCTTTGGTTTAGAAAACAATTTTAAAACCTAAGGAAAATAAAATCACATCTGAAGAAATCACATTTTTTTTTTTCTCTGAGTAATTTCATTAGGGCAATAGGGACAATTCTTCTTAGAACAGTTTCAAAAGAGGCTTCATGGACATAGCTATTCATCCTTCCTCCAAGAGCTATAATTACTTCTCGCCTTCTCAGCTTCATTGTGTTATGGCGTTTTGTTAGGCACATTATCAAGAATATGAAGGATCTGTCAGGAACAGAATTTCACAAGAGTTAGAAGTATAGAGTATGTAGGAAATCAAAAGTACTAGCCAAATCCAATTATTATGAAGAAAATCATGTAATATATGGAGTGTACCTATTCTTCTGTTTCACTAGAATTTAATTGTAGTGACAAATATCTGAGCCCAACAGATTTTTGGTACCCTTTATCAATTCCAATATGAAATTATAACTTCAATTTAGTTAATTAAGTATCTGTTGAACATTACTATGTTCCTTGCACTGTGCAAGGCATTAGCAATACAAAGATAAAGTGAGATAAAATTATCCCTCCTTCAAGAAGCTTGACTAAATTAAATTCTCTCTCTAGATTTTTCCGGTGAAAGCATAGCCTTTAAAAAAGTAAATTTATAACTATTTCATGAAATTTACAGTAATTTAGTAAGATTTTTAAATTGTGATTTCCTATGACTATACATACAGACAATTACCATTCTGTAGTAATACAACCACATGAGGCAAAAAGAAAGCATCAAAGTGTGCCAAGAAGAACCTTAGTTTTATTTGATTTTAATTAGTGGGAATCTCTATCTTGATGCAAGTGCCACATAAAGCTTAGGAGCTTTATAAATCTAGTTAAAATACAATCTTTCCCTCCATATTTGAGATGTATCAGCTTATTCCCTTGAAAGTTATTCTGAGTACTTAGTTATAGCCCTTGCAAGCTGCCAACTTAAATACAGATAGGGAAAAGGAGAGTGTTTTCAATCCACCATTCCTACCTCTCACAGTGGAATCCATGGACTTCTCCTGGGCAAAGTGCCCCAAACATCTGCTGAAGAGCCTTGAGTAGCAGGGAAGTCAAGGAAGCTGCCCAACTAACAAATATGAAATTTATGTTTGGCCTTAAGATTTCAGGTGACTTTTGCATTGCTGTCCCCTAACTCAGCTTGGCTGTCTCCTTCTCTTAAAGCCTAAATGCCACCTGTTTTAAAAATCCTTCTCTGCTCACTCTAGCTAAAGAGGTTGACTCCTTCCCCAACTAGTTTCTATGGCTGCAATCTCCGTTTCTTCAGAGCACTTGTCAGAACTTATAGTTTCCTTCCTTCCTCCCTCCCTCCCTCCCTTCCTTCCTTCCTTCCTTCCTTCCTTCCTTCCTTCCTTCCTTCCCTTTCTCCCTCCCTCCTTCCTTCCTTCCTTTCCAATAGACTAGAAGGTCCCTGTCTTGTTCACTATTTTATCCCTTGCTTCCAATAGACTGCTGCCATACAACAGGTGCTGAAAAACATTTGCTGACTAAATGAACCCCTAAACAATAGATTTTTAT
The DNA here is from genome assembly GCF_008728515.1 of Papio anubis. Classification (NCBI taxonomy): domain Eukaryota; kingdom Metazoa; phylum Chordata; class Mammalia; order Primates; family Cercopithecidae; genus Papio; species Papio anubis. The sequence continues at coordinate 12,305,531 of NC_044990.1, read as the reverse complement.
ATAATAAAGTTAAGTGCCACCAAGAAAAGTAAATGCAGCAGGAAGATCTCATGTTTATCTGGTGGCTTTGCGGCCCTCTTTGCACATTGCCAAATACCCCAGTTTAAAGAGAATTAAGTCCAAGATACTAGAGGAATACAGATCCGTATTGACTGAGAGCTTTCATGAGCCAAGAAAGCATTATGAGACATTGACATTCTTTATGTATATTCATTAAATCAGTCCTCAAAACAACACTATATCATTGGAAGTATTGTCCTCACTTTATGTGTATAAAACAGTAAGGGTCAAAATTAAATTGCTCAATGATTGTCTTAAGTTGGAACTTAAATCTGGTTCTGTTTGATTTCTTTTTCTTTTTCTTTTTCTTTTTCTTTTTTTTTTTTTTTTTTGAGACGGAGTCTTGCTCTATCATCCAGGCTGGAGTGCAGTGCCGTTATCTAGGTTCACTGCAACCTCCGCCTCCCGGGTTCAAGCAATTCTCCTACCTCAGCCTCCCAAGTAGCTGGGATTACAGGTGCACGCCACCATGCCTGGATAATTTTTGAACTTTTAGTAGAGATGGGGTTTCGCCATGTTGGCCAGGCTGGTCTTGAACTCCTGACCTCAAGTGAACTCCTGGCCTCCTAAAGTGTTGGGATTGCAGGCGTGAACCACTGTGCCTGGCCTCTTATTTGATTTCTAAGACTGTGTACCTTTCACTAAACAAATACTCTCCAAAGCATATTATGGAGGGCTGACTATTGACTAAGGTGCTACTGCTTGTCCATCCACCAACTTCTACTACTGTGTGTACTGGATTCGTAAATTTATTGAGTGGGCACTGCAATTCATTACAAAGAATGCATAGAAGAAAAACAGTGCCTTCTCTGAAGGAACTCATCACAAATAGGGGAAGAGAATAAGGAAATACACAGAGGGGGCAAACACACAGCCATTTTCTATGATATTTCTCCTGTTACTCAGAGGGTCAGCATGACAGGGACACAGGCCATGTTTTTAAAATCAAGGAAACATTATTTTTATGATTATAGTTAATGAATCCTCCTTTGAATGTTCCTTGTAAATATTCAGTGTTTACAAGAGAATAACCTCTGAAAAACAAAACTAAAGAACACAAGAGGTGTGATCTCTGTTTTAGCAGAGACATAATATGGTAATCATACTGAAGCAGCCCCTCCATATACGCAGATAGAAAGCAGAATGTTACGTAACAGGAGGATGTGGCCCTGGCCCACTGTTGACTCTTGCGAGGTGATTCGTGGTGATTCTTTCTTGTGTTTTAAAACTGCCTGATTCACATTTTCGTCTGGAACCCTATGTAATGAGATTGTTGCTGCTGTTGCTTCTAGAGAGTATTTGAAGGAAGCTAGACTTGAACAAATTCTAACTAAAGACAAAGCAGTTCCTGGTTTCTCCCTTTTGAGGTCTTCCGGGGGATAGGAGCAGTTCTTCTAGAGGATGGGGGACCTTGAAAAAATGAGATTATGACCAGAAAGCAGAAAAGCAGAAAGTAATTACAATACTTAGTAGGAACTTTGTTGGCAACAGAGAAAGAATATTATCTTGTTAAAAGAATCCTTCCTTAGTATCATCAATAATTTCTTCAATCAGAAGCACGGAAGTATCAATTTATTTTGTTGTTCAAAGCCATTTGTTGTAAATACTAGACTTTTGCTGAAAAATATCCTTTTAATCTTCTCATTTGTTCCATGATTTGAAAGGAAAACAATAAAAATTGTCTATTCAATAGCATGGTTTTATCTTACTGTTTGAGGTTTAAAAAAATGGGTCTCTCTACTTTTATTTATGGCATATTGTTTTATTAAGTAATATAAATGTAATGGTGAAAATAAAGCATTATTTCATTTTTTAGATTCTATAGTATGCCCACATCTTCTAAATCGTTTTGAGACTAGTTAATGTTTATTTTTATTGTTCTTGAAACAGCAATCTCTGTAAAAAGTGCATTAAAGAAAATACAAACATTAAAAAGCAGCCATAATTTTTGCTTCTGAAAATGCCTTTTATAAGTATGTTATGTGCAAGCATATAATCTTGAAAGTACTATTCATACCCCATTATCTTCATTGTGATTTTCATATAAATAAATATAGTACCATAGAAAATTTTAAATCACCTATCATACTGACTGCAGTATTGCTACAGATAACTTTGAAATACATTAATCTCTGGCAACTAATTCAGTCTTTGGAAATACTGGTAGATGTAAATGACTTCTTACAGGCTTAGGTTGTTTTGTGAAGCTGTCCCTTCCCCCAGGCAACCGTGCAATTGTCCTGTTGAGAATGTGGACCCTTTTGTAAGGCACTGGTCTAACCTAAAGAGCTGAACAGATGTTAAAAAAAAATCACTCCACATAATTTTTCTAGAAATTAATTATTGAATACTATTCTATTAAATCCTATTAATTTGTATTTCTAACTTTTCCTAACATCTTTTCTCTAAGAAGAAAAGAAAGATTCCAAAACTATATTAGAATATAGACACCATCAGCAAAAGCTCGTGAGTGACTGTGGGTCCTCTTTTCTCCTCTCTCTCCCAGCATCAGAACCTTCTAACCAGAGCCATCCATACTGCAGACAAGGCACTACCTCTCCTCCTTTACTTCCCAATACCTTAACCACCCCTATTTTTCCTTGAGCGTATCCTGCTCTTTTATACCTTAGAGACTTGAAGACAAGGTGTTCCTTGACTTCTCTACCTGGTTGACTCTGATTCAGGTTCACGGGGCCGGATCAGACGCCAAGTCCTCTGCTGAACTTTCCCTTGATCTCTAAGCAGAGTGCCAGTCACAGGATACTTTGTAACAGTTCTATCATTGCCCCTGTAACATTCTGTAATTTCGATAGTAAGCCCCATGGGGGAAGGTACAACAGCTTATGTTCTCAGTATCCCTGGCCCACCACCTCTTAGACCTTTGATATATTTTTTGAATGAATGAAATAATTATTTATATTTATGACAATCCTGTGAGGTAAGCAATATAACTATTATCTTGATTTTACAGAAACTGAGGTTAATAGATTTTAAATGGTGTGTCAAATTTTGCACATCTATTAACTGGTAGGCAAAAACTAAGACCAAAGCTTTAATAAAATACATTTTCTAGCACTCTAGTATTGGGTATTGATATTGATTAAATATTTCCCATGATTTAATTTTAAGCATAGTTATTTTCAAAGACATATATTCCGTAACAATGCCATCTAATAGAAATATAATGTGAGCCAAATATGTAATTTAAAATTATCCATAAGTTTCATTAATAAAGGTGAAAATAATTTTAATAACATTTTATTTAGCCCAGTATCTCTAAAATATCATTTTAACATGTAATTGAAATAAAAATTATTGAGATTTTGTATTCTTTTTTATAATAATTATTAAAAATCTGGCGTGTATTTTACACTTACAGCACATCTTAATTCAGACTAGCCACATTTTTTATTAAACAATGTTTTATCGATGCATAATAGATAATACACAGTTCCGTGTTATATACATGTGATAATTTAATGCATTAGTATAATTTGTAAAGAACAAATAGAATAATTGGAATATCCATGACCTTAATTATTTGTCTTGTCTCTATGCTAGAAATATCCAAATTATTCTCTTCTAGCTATTTTGAAATATAGAATAGTTTATTGTAAACTATAGCCACCCTACTAATCTAGAATAGTAGGTCTTATTTATTTCTTCTATCTAACTCTGTATTTGTACCCATTAATCAACTTTTTTTCTTTTCTTTTCTTTTGTTTTTTTTTTGATGGATTCTTGTTCTGTCACCAGGCTGGAGTGCAGTGGCATGATCTCAGCTCATTGCATCCTCCGCCTCCTGGGTTCAAGCGATTCTCCTGCCTCAGCCTCCCGAGGAGCTGGGACTACAGGTGCATGCCACAATGCCTGGTTAATTTTTGTATTTTTAGTAGAGACGGGGTTTCAACATGTTGGCCAGGATGATCTTGATCTCTTGACCTCGTGATTCGCCCACCTCAGCCTCCCAAAGTGCTGGGATTACAGGCGTGAGCCACTGCACCCAGCTAATCAACTTCTTTTCATCTCCACCTCCCTTCTATCCTTCGTGGCCTCTGATAATCACCAGTCTATTCTGTCTTCATGAAATCCACTTTTTTAGCTCCCACATGAGTGAGAACATTCAATATTTGTCTTTCTGTGCTTGGGTTTTTTCACTTAAACTAATAGTTTCATTAATAAAACTTAAACTAATAGTTTAAGTGACCTCCAGTTCCACCTATGTTACTGCAAATGACAGGATTTTTTTTAATGACTGAATTATATTCCATTGTGTATATGTGCCACATTTCTTTATCCATTTATCCATTGAAGGGCACTTAGGTTGATTCCATATTTTGGCTATGTGAATAGTGCTGTAATAAACATGAGAGTGCAGATATCTTGTCAACATATTGATTTCCATTCTTTTGGATATATATCCAGTGGTGGAATTGATGGATCATATGGTAGCTCTATTTTTAGGTTTTTGAGGAACCTCCATGCTGTTCCCCATAGTGTACTAACTTACATTTCCAACCTTATACACAAATTCTAGTTTCTCCACATCCTTGCCAGCATCTGTTATTGTTGCCTGTCTTTTAAAAACGTATTTTAATTTTTCAGGGTACATAGTATGTGTATATATTTATGAGATACATGAGATATTTTGATACAGGCATGCAATGTGAAATAAGCACATCATGGAGAATGGGGTGTCCATCCCCTCAAGAATTTATCCTTTGAGTTACAAACAATCAAATTACTTTTCATTTTAAAATGTACAATTAAGTTAGTATTGACTACAAATATACAGTTAAGTTATTATGGCACACCCTGTGGCGCTATCAAATAGTAGCGCTCATTCATTCTTCCTATTTTTTTGTATCCATTTATCATCCTCATTTCCTCCCCTGCCAGCACCCTGCTACCCTTGCCAGCCTCTGGTAACCATCCTTCTACTGCCTATGTCCACGAGTTCAATCGTTTTGAGTTTTAGATCCCACAAATAGTGAGAACATGGAACATTTGTCTTTCTGTACCTGGCTTATTTCACTTAACATAATGATCTCCCGTTCCATCCATGTTGCTGCAAATGGCAAGATCTCATTATTTTTTATGACTGAATAGTTCTCCATTGTGTGTATGTACCACATTTTCTTTCTTTTTTTTTTTTCGAGACAGAGTCTTGCTCTGTCACCCAGGCTGGAGTGCAGTGGCACAATCTTGGCTCACTGCCACCATGGCCAGCTAATTTTTTGTATTTTTAGTAGAGACAGGGTTTCACAGTGTTAGCCAGGATGGTCTTGATCTCCTGACCTCGTGATCCGCCCGCCTCGGCCTCCCAAAGTGCTGGAAGTATAGGCATGAGCCACCGCGCCCAGCGCTGTACCACATTTTCTTTATCCATCCATCTGTAGATGGACACTTAGGTTGATTCCAAATTTTAGCTATTGTAAACAGTGCTGTGACAAACACAGGAGTGTGTGTATCTCTTTGATGTACTGATTTCCTTTCTTTTGGGTTTATATCCAGCAGTGGGATTGCTGGATCACCTGGTAGCTCAATTTTTAGTTTTTTGAGAAACTTCCAAACTGTTTTCCATAGCTGTTGTACTAGTTTACATTCCCATCAGCAGTGCACAAGGGTTCTCTTTGCTCCACATTCACGCCAGCATTTGTTATTGCCTGTCTTTTGGATATAAGCCATTTTAACTCGGGTGAGATGATAGCTCTTTGTAGTTTTGATTTGCATTTCTCTGATGAGCAATGAGGTTGAGCACCTTTTCATATGCCTGCTTGCCGTTTACATGTCTCCTTTTGCGAAATGTCTATTCAAATCTTTTGCCCATTTTTTGATCAGATTATTCAATTTTTTCCTATAGAGTTGTTTGGGCTCCTAATAAGCTTCTAATAATTATCTATTCTGGTTATTAATCCCTTATCAGAGGGATAGTTTGCAAATATTTTCTCCCATTCTGCAGATTGTGTCTTCACTTTGTTAATTGTATCCTTTGCTGTGCAGAAGCTTTTCAACTGATGTGTTGCTGTGTTTTTGATAAAAGACATTTTAATTGGGATGAGATGATCTCTTCTTGCGTTTTTTATTTTCACCTCTCTAATGGTTAGCAATGTTAAGCATTTTTTCACATGTCTGTCGGCCATTTGTATGTCTTCTTTTGAGAAATATCTGTTCACGTCTTTCGTCCATTTTTTAATCGGGGTTTTCATTGTTGTTGAGTTTTTTGAGTTCCTTTTATATTTTTAACATTAACATCTTATCAGATGCATAGTTTGCCAATGTATTCTCTAATTCTGCGTGTTGTCTTTTTGCTCTGCGGTTTCCTCTACTGTGCACAAACTTTTTAGTTTGGTGTAATCTAATTTCTATATTTGTTTTGTTGCCCACACTTTTGAGGTTTTATCAAAAAAATCCTTGCATAGACCAATGACATGAAGATTTTCCCTGTGTTTTCATTTAGTGGTTTTGTTGTTTTGGGGTCTTACATATAAGTCTTTAATCCATATTAAGTCATTCTGTGTATATAATGATAGATAACAGTCTAGTTTTATTCTTCTGTATGTGTATATCCAGTTTTCCCAGAACCATTCATTGAAGAGGCTCTTTTTCCCCATTGTATGTTCCTAGTGCCTTTGTCAAAGCAGAGTTGGCTATAAATGTATGGATTTATGTCTGAGTTCTCTGTTCTGTTCCATTGGTCTATGTGTCTATTTTTATGTTACAGACTAGCCACATTTCTAATGCTCAATACCTATGTATAACTACTGGCTACCATTTTGAACAGCACAAGTTGTTGTTTGATTTGACCCTTGTGAAAAACAGTATTGGGTGAATTAATTTCAAGTAGAAAACAAGGCAATATCTTTGTGGCATGGCTCATGAAAACTGGCGTGCCACCAGTGTGGGTTATGTTATCTTTCCCTCCTTAAATCCTTTGACTTATTTAAGTCAAGTCCTCTTGACTTAAAATATTTGCAGGGATTATTGGTTTCCTTAATGGGTTTATTGAAAGCACTCCTACCATCCTCTGTAATCCAAAATATTATTTTTATGTTTTTTATTTGTTAATACAAAACTGATTAACACTCTTTTTGGAGGCAGAAAATATGGGCATTTGGGATAGATAGGCCTGAGTTTGAGTCTAGGTCCCTGTCACTTAATTAGCCTTGTGATTAAAAGCAAGGCACCTGTCTGTGTAAGTCTCATTTGCCTCATCTATTAATATGGATAAAAACATACCTATTGGGCATAATAATTATTAGTGTTAAATGAGATAATAATAAATGGAAACTTTTAATTTTGATGCCTGCACATGATCAATACATAATAACTATTACTTGCATTGTTATTATTGATAATAATTAGTTCTATACAGAGCTCTCATAACCACCTCTACCTAAAAGTTATATTTACTGAGTACCCAAACCATGCATGACAAAGCATTTTAATGGTGAATACAGGTTCATAAACTGAGAATAGAAGGAGAAGCCAAGGTGTTCTAACTTTATCTAAAATGTCAAAACTTACTCTTTATATGTAATCTTGAGTAAGACACATTCCATTGTCTCAGATAGAAAATGTGAAGAATGTTTTGTCATAATAATAGGAGTACTGTGACCCCTTAATACAACACATATTTCATAAAGAGTTTTAAAACAAATGAGTACACTCAATTTAGTCTTCTGAAGGGAAATTGACAGATAGCAAATACAAATATTTTCAAAAACCAATATGATGTCTCAAGTGTAATAAATAAAAGATAAATAATTTATAGTTAAATGATAACGTATTTAGTCTATAATGCTCAGCTTGACCACATTAGAAGATATAATGAAATAGCCCAGTGCTTATAATGAATAGTTTTGGATTTAAAAAAAAGTGAGAATATGAGAAGTGATTTGGCAGAAGAGTTATAGGTAAGTGAAAGAGTGGAGATAAGGGTGGAATTAGAATGAAACCAGGGTTCAGATGAGTAATAACAGGCAGACTTGTGTGTGATAGAAGGCAGAAGAACATAACCTTAATTAAAGTCAAGATTAGATGCTAAGACAAGTTGTCACTGTCAACGTGGAGAAAATGAGAAACTCTGATATTCTTGCAAATGAGCGGGGCTTTATTTGTGTATGATGTCAATAATTAATTTCATGTTATAAAATAGGACAGGGTAGAAACAAAGCATCACCAAAAATATATATGCATTCTTGAAATTCCACATGTCAGTGCATACGGTTAGTCTCATATGTAAAGACATTAGAGATCATTTTCTTCCACAGGCCACAGAAAAATAAGGATGGATTAGGAAAAGGAAGCTTTACTACAAGAAGCTATAGAGAAATTGTACAGTTTATGGAAGTAGTATTGAAAAGCCTAGATAACCCAAAAATAAATAAATGGTTTAAACATAGACTATCAGAGTCAACTTTCTAAAATAATGGCTAAATGAGAATATATGTATATATATTTGGACACAATAAAAACAACAATTACAGTAATTACAAATGCAGGTTACTTCTGATGTCTTAAACTGGTGGTCCCAATACCATGAATGACATCATCCTTGGTGACACGTCCTGTGATGGTGAACAGCTCTTCACAAAGTTATGAGCAAACTTCACAGTTTTTCCACCATTTCCATGGTACTGTCATTGCTGGAAAATTGAGTATATATTAAAACCATGTAAAAGCTGCTTTCTGTCTGTATGTAAAATAGAATAAGGGTCTAGTCTCAGAGAAGCTCAGATAATAACTAATGTGGCAGTAGATCTGGCAATCATGTAGAACGCAGGGCAAGTCTTCACTATCCAGTCCTGGTTTTCAGGATTGTCAGCATATGACAAGTGGCTACTAAGTTCTAATGGAAGATCCCAATCATTACAATAAACAAAAATGTACCACCTCATTTTTTCCCAAATGCACGCATTCTAGAAAGCATAGCATCTCCCTTGAAAATCATTGGCTTAGAGAGAAAGAGCACCCTGGCCCTTCAAGGCACCAATGTAGCAGCATGACTTAAGATTGCGGTCCCTCCTGGGATTGGGCTGAGCACACATTTGCTACCTGTTCCTTCAACTATGTGGTGCCTACCTCGGCGTGCCAGGTCTGACAGTTCCTAGGCACTTCAAATGCTTGCTGGACACTATGCTTGTTGGTGGCTTTGAAAGAAACTCTTTCCAAATAGGAGGCAGAGGCAAAGCATTCCTGATGCCTCCTCAACTTGTGAAAGAAGGCACCATGAAATAAATGCATATACACCATTTGAATGGCTTCCCTTTTCACTAAGTTCTTGTGTAGAGTGAGACTACAATTTTTGTTCATCCTCTCAGAGTTTCAATTAGATTTAAAGTCTTCTGGTATCTAGTCTTAGCACCAACATTCACATCAAAATCAGTCCGTCATTCAGTAACAATCAGCAGCTCAAATTAACAAACTTTCAGACACAGAAAGTTTTAATTCACTTTTTAAAGTCATCTGTTAACTGTGGAAGCAAACCACTTTCTCTGCTGGAAAATTTACCAAAGGCCAGCTTGACAGACTATGTCTATTTTGAGTAACATTGCAAGTTTTCTTAAAAGTAGAGTTGAGCTGCCTAATAAGGTACACGATGAATTGGACTTCTACGTGTAAAAATACATGCCTACCACTACTGCTATGTCCTTTTTTTGATGAGCAATTCCATGGCTCCTCATTACCCACAGGATGAAATCCAGAAAATTTGTCTGGCCATTAAAGATTCTAAAAAATCTAATTGCCACTCACAGCCCCCGGATGCTGCCAGAGGAACCTTACCTTGCTTCCTCCACTAGCTGCCTGAGCTTCCCTTCTCACAGGTGTTGCTTAGGCCAGACACAGGAGACCCCAGGCTTGCAATTGAACCCCTACTTGGTCACTTTAAGTGATCTCACTTTCAGAATTCGTTTCTTCATAACTACAAAGCTGAGGGCAATAATGTGCGCAGAATGCTTAGCACAGATCCTGGTGCACAATAGTTGTTTTAAAAGTACTAGTTCGTTTCTCCTGCCTTTTAAGGTCTTCATCTCACAATCCTGAAAAGCACTGTCCTGAAAAGCACTGTCTCTGAGACCAGCCCAAATTCCACTTCTGTAAAAATTTCCCTGAAGATTTCAGCTGGAAGCAATCATTCATTTATTAGATGGAGATACTGGTGAGAGAGGTTAAGTAGCTCAGAATTTCATAAGGGGTAATGAAAGAGCACAATTTCAACTTAGGTAGTCTGGCTCTGAGTCTGGGGTTTTTTGTTTTGTTGTTTTTTTGGTATAACAGATTTTTTTTTGTTAAAAATTTTTATTTATTTATTTTTATTATTATTATGCTTTAAGTTCTAGCGTACATGTGCACAACGTACAGGTTTGTTACATAGGTATACATGTGCCATATTGGTTTGCTACACCCATCAACTCCTCATGTACATTAGGTATTTCTCCTAATGGATACTCCCCCAGGTCCCCACCCCTCCGACAGGCCCCAGTGCCAGTGTGTGATGTTCCCCGCCCTGTGTCCAAGTGTTCTCATTGTTCAGTTCCCACCTATGAGTGAGAACATGCGGTGTTTGGTTTTCTGTCCTTCTGATAGTTTGCTAAGAATGATGGTCTCCAGCTGCATCCATGTCCCTACAAAGGACATGAACTCATCCTTTTTTATGGCTGCGTAGTATTCCGTGGTATATATGTGCCACATTTTCTTAATCCAGTCTATCATTGATGGACATCTGGGTTGGTTCCAAGTCTTTGCTATTATGAATAGTGCCACAATAAACATACGTGTACATGTGTCTTTATAGCAGCATGATTTATAATCCTTTGGGTATATACCCAGTAATGGGATCACTGGGTCAAATGGTATTTCTAGTTCTAGATCCTTGAGGAATCGCCACACTGTCTTCCATGATGTTGAACTAATTTACATTCCCACTAACAGTGTAAAAGCGTTCCTATTTCTCCACATCCTCTCCAGCATCTGTTTTGTCCTGACTTTTTAATGATTGCCATTCTAACTGTTGTGAGATGGTGTCTCATTGTGGTTTTGATTTGCATTTCTCTGATGACCAGTGATGATGAGCATTTTTTCGTGTGTCTGTTGGCTGCATAAATGTCTTCTTTTGAGAAGTGTCTTTTCATATCCTTTGCCCACTTTTTGATGGGGTTGTTTTTTTTTTCTTGTAATTTGTTTAAGTTCTTTGTAGATTCTGGATATTAGCCCTTTCTCAGATGGATAGATTGCAAGCATTTTCTCCCATTTTGTAGGTTGTCTGTTCACTCTGATGGTAGTTTTTCGTTTGTTTGTTTTTGTTTTTGTTGTTATTGTTGTTGTTTGCTGTGCAGAAGCTCTTTAGTTTAATTAGATCCCATTTGTCTATTTTTGGTTTTGTTGCCATTGCTTTTGGTGTTTTAGTCATGAAGTGTTTGCTCATGCCTATGTCCTGAATGGTATTGCCTAGGTTTTCTTCTAGAGTTTTTTATGTTTTTAGGTCTAACATTTAAGTCTTTAATCCATATTGAATTAATTTTTGTATAAGATATAAGGAGGGGATCCAGTTTCAGCTTTCTACATAAGGCTAGCCAGTTTACCCAACATCATTTATTAAATAGGGAATCCTTTCCCCATTTCTAGTTTTTGTCAGGTTTGTCAAAGATCAGATTGTTGTAGATGTGTGGTGTTATTTCTGAGACCTCTGTTCTGTTCCATTGCTCTATATCTCTGTTTGGGTACCAGTACCATGCTGTTTTGGTTACTGTAGCCTTGTAGTATAGTTTGAAGTCAGGTGGCATGATGCCTCCAGCTTTGTTCTTTTTGCTTAGGATTGTCTTGGCAATATGGGCTCTTTTTTGGTTCCATATGAACTTTAAAGTAGTTGTTTCCAATTCTGTGAAGAAAGTCATTGGTAGTTTGACGGGGATGGCATTGAATCTATAAGTTACCTTGGGCAGTATGGCCATTTTCATGATATTGAGTCTTCCTATCCATGAGCATGGAATGTTCTTCCATTTGTTTGTGTCCTCTTTTATTTCATTGAGCAGCGGTTTGTAGTTCTCCTTGAAGAGGTCTTTCACATCCCTTGTAAGTTGGATTCCTATGTATTTTATTCTATTTGAAGCAATTGTGAATGGGAGTTCACTCATGATTTGACTCTCTGTTTGTCTGTTATTGGTGTATAGGAATGCTTGTGATTTTTGCACATTGATTTTGTATTCTGAGACTTTGCTGAAGTTGCTTCTCAGCTTAAGGAGGTTTGGGGCTAAGACGATGGGGTTTTCTAATTATACAATCATGTCATCGGCAAACAGGGACAGTCTGACTTCTACTTTTTCTAATAGAATACCCTCTATTTCCTTCTCTTGCCTGATTGCCCTGGCCAGAACTTCCAATACTATGTTGAGTAGGAGTGGTGAGACAGGACATCCTTGTCTCGTGCCAGCTTTCAAAGGGAATGCTTGCAGTTTTTGCCCATTCAGTATGATAGCAGCTGTGGGTTTGTCATAAATAGTTCTTATTATTTTCAGATACGTTCCATCAATACCTAGTTTATTGAGAGTTTTAGCATGAAGGGATGTTGAATTTTGTCGAAGGCCTTTTCTGTATCTATTGAGATAATCATGTGGTTTTTGTGGTTGGATCTGTTTATGTGATGGATTACATTTATTGATTTGTGTATGTTGAACCAGCCTTGCATCCCAGAGATGAAGCCAACTTGATCGTGGTGGATAAGCTTTTTGATGTGCTACTGAATTCGGTTTTCCAGTATTTTACTGAGTATTTTCGCATCAATGTTCATCAGGGATATTGGTCTAAAATTCTTTTTTTGTTGTGTCTCTGCCAGGCTTTCATATCAGGATGATGCTGGCCTCATAAAGTGAGTTAGGGAGGATTCCCTCTTTTTCTATTGATTGAAATAGTTTCAGAAGGAATGGTACCAGCTCCTCTTTGTACCTCTGGTAGAATTCAGCTGTGAATCCATCTGGTCCTGGACTTTCTTTGGCTGGTAAGCTATTAATTATTGCCTTAATTTCAGAACCTGTTATTGGTCTATTCAAGGATTCAACTTCTTCCTGGTTTAGTCTTGGTAGGGTGTATGTGTCCAGGAATTTATCCATTTCTTCTACATTTTCTGGTTTATTTGCGTAGAGGTGTTTATAGTAATATCTGATGGTAGTTTGTATTTCTGTGGGATCAGTGGTGATATCCCCTTTATCATTTTTTATTGCATCTATTTGATTCTTCTCTCTTTTCTTCTTTATTAGTCTTGCTAGCAATCTATCATTTTGTTGATCTTTTCAAAAATCGATCTCCTGGATTCATTGATTTTTTGAAAGGTTTTTTATGTCTCTATTTCCTTCAGTTCTGCTCTGATCTTAGTTATTTCTTGCCATCTTCTAGCTTTTGAATGTGTTTGCTCTTGCTTCTCTAGTTCTTTTAATTGTGGTGTTAGGGTGTCAATTTTAGATCTTTCCTGCTTTCTCTTGTGGGCATTTAGTGCTATAAATTTCCCTCTACACACTGCTTTAAATGTGTCCCAGAGATTCTGGTATGTTGTGTCTTTGTTCTCATTGGTCTCAAAGAACATCTTTATTTCTGCCTTCATTTCGTTATATACTCAGTAGTCATTCAGGAGCAGGTTGTTCAGTTTACATGTAGTTGTGTGGTTTTCAGTGAGTTTCTTAATCCTGACTTCTAATTTGATTGCACTGTGGTCTGAGAGACAGTTTGTTGTGATTTCTGTTCTTTTACATTTGCTGAGGAGTGCTTTACTTTCAACTATGTGGTCAATTTTGGAACAAGTGCAATGTGATGCTGAGAAGAATGTATATTCTGTTGATTTGGGGTGGCGAGTACTGTCGATGTCTATTAGATCCATTTGGTGCAGAGCTGAGTTCAAGTCCTGGATATCTTTGTTAACCTTCTGTCTCGTTGATCTGTCTCATATTGACAGTGGGGTGTTAAAGTCTCCCGTTGTTATAGAGTGGGAGTCTAAGTCTCTTTGTAGGTCTCTAAGGACTTGCTTTATAAACCTGGGTGCTCCTGTATTGGGTGCATATATATTTAGGATAGTTAGCTCTTTTTGAATTGATCCCTTTACCATTATGTAATGGCCATCTTTGTCTCTTTTAATCTTTGTTGGTTTAAAGTCTGCTTTATCAGAGACTAGGATAGCACCCCCTGCTTTTTTTTTTTTGCTTCCATTTGCTTGTTAGAACTTCCTCCATCCCTTCATTTTGAGCCTATGTGTGTCTCTGCACATGAGATGGGTCTCCTGAATACAGCACACTGATGGGTCTTGACTCTTTATCCAATTTGCCAGTCTGTGTCTTTTAACTGGGGCATTTAACCCATTTACATTTAAGGTTAATATTGTTAGGTGTGAATTTGATCCTGTCGTTATGATGTTAGCCAGTTATTTTGCCCGTTAATTGATGCAGTCTCTTCATAGCAGCAATGGTCTTTACCATTTGGCATGTTTTTGCAGTGGCTGGTACTCTTTGTTCCTTTCCAAATTTAGTGCTTCCTTCAGGAGCTCTTGTAAGGCAGGCCTGGTGGTGACAAAATCTGTAACATTTGCTTGTCTGTAAAGGATTTTATTTCTCCTTCACTTACGTAGCTTAGTTTGGCTGGATATGAAATTCTGGGTTGAAAATTCTTTTAAGAACGTTGAATATTGGTCCCCAATTTCTTCTGGCTTGTAGGGCTTCCGCTGCGAGATCTGCTGTTAGTCTGATGGGCTTCCCTTTGTAGGTAACCCGACCTTTTTCTTTGGCTGCTCTTAACACTTTTTCCTTCATTTCAACCTTGGGGAATCTGACAATTATGTGTCTTGGGGTTGCTCTTCTCGAGGAGTATCTTTGTGGTGGTCTCTGTATTCCCTGAATTTGAATGTTGGCCTGCCTTGCTAGGTTGGGGAAGTTCTCCTGGATAATATCCTGAAGAGTGTTTTTCAACCTGGATCCATTCTCCCCATCACTTCAGGTACACCAAACAAATGCAGATTTGGTCTTTTCACATAGTCCCATATTTCTTGGAGGCTTTGTTCATTTCTTTTAACTCTTTTTTCTTTAAACTTGTCTTCTTGCTTTATTTCATTAATTTGATCTTCAATCACTGATATCCTTTCTTCCACTTGATCAAATTGGCTATTGAAGCTTGTGCATGCATCACGAAGTTCTTGTGCCATGGTTTTCAGCTCCATCAGATCACTTGAGGTCTTCTCTACACTGTTTATTCTAATTACCCATTTGTCTAACCTTTTTTCAAGGTTTTTAACTCCCTTGCAATGGGTTAGAACATTTTTCTTTAGCTCGGAGAAGTTTGTTATTACCAACTTTCTGAAGCCTACTTCTGTCAACTCGTCAAAGTCATTCTCCATCCAGCTTTGTTCCATTGCTGGCGAGGAGTTGCAATCCTTTGAAGGAGAAGAGGCACTCTGGTTTGTAGAATTTTTAGCTTTTCTGCTCTGGTTTCTCCCCATCTTTGTAGTTTTATCTACCTTTGGTCTTTGATGTTGGTGATCTACAGATGAGGTTTTGGTATGGATGTCCTTTTGGTTGATGTTGATGCTATTCCTTTCTGTTTGTTAGTTTTCCTTCTAACAATCAAGTCCCTCAGCAGCAGGTATGTTGGAGTTTGCTGGAGGTTCACTCCAGACTTTGTTTGCCTAGGTATCATCAGTGGAGGCTGCAGAACAGCAAATATTGCAGAGCAGCAAATATTGCTGCCTAATCCTTCCCCTGGAAGCTTCATCCCAGAGGGGCACCCACCTGTATGAAGTGTCTGTCGGCCCCTACTGGGAGGTGTCTCCCAGTTAGGCTACATGGGGGTCAGGGATCCACTTGAGGAGGCAGTCTGTCCTTTCTCAGAGCTCAAACACTATGCTGGGAGAACCACTGCTCTCTTCAGAGCTGTCAGACAGGGACGTTTAAGTCTGCAGAATTTTCTGCTGCCTTTTGTTCAGCTATGCACTGCCCACAGAGGTGAAGTCTATAGAGGCAGTAGGCCTTGCTGAGCTGCAGTGGGCTCTGCCCAGTTTGAGCTTCCCAGCTGCTTTGTTTACCTACTCAAGCCTCAGCAATGGCAGATGCCCCTCCCCACCCCCAGCTGCAGCCTCATAGGTCAATCTCAGACTGCTGCGCTAGCCGTGAGCAAGGCTCCGTGGGCGTGGGACCAGCTGAGCCAGGCATGGGAGAGAATATCCTGATCTGCTGGTTGCTAAGACCATGGGAAAAGCACATTATTTGGGCAGATGTGTCCCATTTTTCCAGGTACAGTCTGTCACAGCTTCCATTGGCTAGGAAAGGGAAATCCTCCAACCCTTGCACTTCCCAGGTGAGGTGATGGCCCGCCCTGCTTCGGCTTGCCCTCCATGGGCTGCACCCACTGTCCAACCAATCCCAATGAGATGAACCAGGTACCTCAGTTGGAGATGCAGAAATCACCCGTCTTCTGCGTAGAATATGCTGGGGACTGCAGACTGGAAGTGTTCCTATTCGGCCATCTTGGACGAAGATCTATAACAGGTTTTTTTAAACAGCCTTATTGCGATATAGTTTATAATTCACCCATTTAAAATGTATAAATCAATAATTTTTAGTATATTCACAGAGTTTTGCTGCTATCGCCATAATCAATATTAGAACATTTTCAGCAGGACGAAAAGGAAATCCCTCACCCATTAGCAGTCAATGCCCATTTCCCCCTCAATCTTACCACCTAGTCCCTGAAAACCACTGATATACTTTGTATCTCTACATATTTGCCTATTCTGGACATTTTGTATAAACAGGATCTTACAGTATGTGGTCTTTTCAACTGGCTACTCTCTCAGCATAACATTTTCAAGGCTCATTCATGTTGCAGCATGAATCCATACTTTATTTCTTTTTATTCTGGGATAATATTGCATTATATGGACATACTACACTGAGATTATCTGTTCATCAGTTTGTGAATATTTGGACTGTTCCCACTTTTTGACTACTGTGAATAATGCCACTATGAACATTCATCCACTGGTTTTTGTGTGAACATGTTTCTATTTCTTGTGGGTATATACTTGGAATGCTGGGCACGATGGTAATTTTGTGTTTAACCTTTTGAAGGGGAAGCCAAACTATTTCCAAAGGGGCTGCACCAGTTTAAATTCCCACCAGCAATGTATATGGGTTCCAATTTCTTGACATCCTCACCAACACTTATTATTATTTGTCTTTTTTATTATAGTCATCCCAGTGGATATGAAATTATTATTTCATTGTGGTTTTGACTGGCATTTTTCTAATGACTAATGATGTCAAGCATCTTTTTGTGTGCCTGTTGGTCACTTGTGTATCTTCCTTGAAGAAATATCTGTTCAATTCCTTGTTTTTGGTCACTTTTAAAAGCCCATTTTAAAATTGGGTTGTCTTTTAAAAATGTTGAAGTATAGCAATTCTTTATACAGTCTTGTATACAATTCCCTATCAGATACACTATGATTTGCAAATATTTTCTTCCATTCTTAGTGTTGTCTTTTAACTTTCTTGATGATTTCCTTTGGATTACAAATTTTTTAAATGCTCATAAATTCCAATTTACCTATTTTTTTCTCTTGTTGCTTATATTTTTTAGATCATGTCTGAGAAGGCTTTGCCTAACTAACCCCAAGATCATAGAGATTTGTTCCTATGTTTTCTTGTAAGAGTCTTGTAGTTTTAGCATTTACGTTTAGGTCTGCAGTCCACTTGGAATTAATTTTTGTGTACAGTCTAGAGAAGGAATCTCAGTAATCTTTTGCATGTGAAGATCTAGTTCCAGCATTACTTGAAAATACCATTTTCCCCCTATTGAAATGACACTCTTGTTGTAAAAGAACCTGTGTTTTAAATTTTAAAATAGCCTGTGTTCTTGTCATTTCCAATCCTTGTCCCTCAGAAACTACAGACTACATCCTCACCAACTACATTTTCTTCTTCAATCACATTACGCTCTTCTATACTTCCTTGTTACTCTGCACACTTCCAGTCTATCTGGAATACAGTTCCTTATCTCATTTGCCTGCCAAACTCCTACTCAATCTTACCACCCTTACAACTAGCTCAAAAGGAATCTACTTTGTCTAGTCTTTGTGGCTTTACCACCAGCACATTATATAGCTTTTGAAAATGTTTCACTTACTTTTCTTACTAGATTGATATCCAGTGATTGATCATTCCTCTGCTTTTTCTTTTCTTTTTAATTTTCCGATTTTCTTTCTTCAAACACCTGGCATAGTATCTAGCGCTTAGTACACACTATGGATATAAATCTGTTGAACTGATTTAATGAAAATGGCCTTGGCCAGGAGTTTCAGGGCCTATAAGAAATTCAGAAAGATCTTTAAAAAATCAAGCATTCAATAAATATGAAAAGTAATACAAATGAAAACTGCAACTCACAGCAAAAACATGATCATTTTCTTATTCTTCTGATAAATTTCCTGGAGATTTATCATTGGTATAGCACTGTTAAGAGCAGAGAAAGCTAGTGAAAATTTTACAGGCTGATAAAATGTTATGTGAGCTAATGCACTTTTCTAATCTATCTTACAGATTGCGTTAGTAAGAATATTTTTAAATCAATTTTCTTAATGACTATCTCTCGCTTAGTTTTTATAGCTTATTTAAAGAAGATTAAGGATGTTTTAGTTGCAAATCCAGAGGCACTTTGTATGTATAAGCTTTTGGCCTTTATTTTTAAAACTGATTTATAAAGGTGTTTATGAAACCAACATTATACACAATGATCTGAAATTGAGGTCTGCGGAGTGCTGCAGCAAAAGACAGAGATAAAAATGAAATGAGAGGAACACACTTTTTCAAAGCCCGAGTTTAACAAAAAGAGAACATCTTCATTTCCTCGTAAAATTTTTCTTTAATTGATGTCCTATGAATTATGGAATAACCTATACTTGTAGAAACCAGTAAAACAATATAAAGATATATAAAGTATAAGTTAATCATTTCCCTCTTACTTCTACTGCCACTGCCCAGCAACCACGCTTGACAGGTATGTTTTTATACACAGTCATCTATTTTATAAACATTGATATATGTACAAATATGTCTCAGATATCTATTGCCATGTAACAAATTACAGGAAAAGAGGGAAGCGGGGCTTACTGGCAACCACCTTTATAGACATTCTACCCCAACGATTCCTATCTAGAGGTTGGTTGCTTTGTTGTTTGCTCTTGATGAAATGGAAGCATGCTATATATATATCACTATAAAATGTTTTCTAATAAAACAGGATTAATAATACTGATCCTAATAATTCTATATCCCTTTGGCCATTTTCTCCCAGTGGTAAGGTTTTGCAGAACTATAGTACACTATTGCAACTAGGATATTGACATTGACACAGTCAAGATAGTGAACATTTGCATCACCACAAGGATCCTCCTGTTTTGTTTTCTGTAGTTACATCCATTTCCCTCCCACCCCCACCTGTCCTTAACTTCTGGCAACTACTAATTCTTTTCTTTCTATAATTTTGTCTTTTCAAAAATGATATATAAATGAAACATATAATACATAACATTTTAAGATTGGCTTTTTCGCTTCAGCCGAATTCTCCAGAGGTTCGTCTAGGTTGTTACCTGTATCACTAGCTCATTTTCTTTTATAGCTGAATAGTATTCTGTCATGTGGATTCACCACAGTTTGCTCAACCATTCACCCACTGAAGGACATCCAAGTTGTTTCCAGTGGGAGTATCATCAGTAAAGCTTCTATAAATATTCATGTAGAGGTTTTTGTGTGAACGTAAGTTTTTCTGTGTGATAAATGCACAGGAAAACGATTGCTGGAAGAAATTTCTGAAGTGTTTACCAGATTGACTGTACCATTTTACATTCCTACTAGCAATGTCAGAGGGATATAGTTTCTCTACATCTTAGCCAGAATTTAGTGTTTTCAGTATTTTTAAACTTTAGCCA
Source organism: Papio anubis (assembly GCF_008728515.1). Lineage (NCBI taxonomy): Eukaryota > Metazoa > Chordata > Mammalia > Primates > Cercopithecidae > Papio > Papio anubis. The sequence continues at coordinate 12,285,514 of NC_044990.1, read as the reverse complement.
TTTTAATAGGTGGGTTATAATATCTCATTTTGGTTTTAATATGCCTTTCCCTAATGGACAATGCTGTTGAGCATCTTCTCATGTGCTGCTGCTTCTTTTTTTCTTTTTTTTTTTTTTTTTTGAGAGGGAATCTCACTCTGTCCCCCAGACTGGAGTGTAGTGGTTCAGTCCTGGCTCACTGCAACCTCTGCCTCCTGGGTTCAAGTGATTCTCCTGCCTCAGCCTCCCGAGTAGCTGGGATTACAGGTATGCGCCACTATGGTCAGCTAATTATTGTATTTTTGGTAGATATGGGTGTTTCACCATATTAGGCAGGCTGGTCTTGAACTTCTGTCCTCAGGTGATCCACCTGCCTCGACCTCCCAAAGCGCTGGGATTACAGGCATGAGCCACCGAACCTGGCCTCATGTGCTTATTTTCTCTGTCTGTACATCGTCTTCAGTGAAATGTCTGTTTATTTCTTTTGCCTGTTTTCTAACTGGATTGTAGGGGTTTTTGTTTGTTTGTTTGTGTATTTTTACTTTTGAGTTTTGAGTTCTGTTATACTCTAGAAACCAGTCCTTTGTTAGCTATGTGGTTTGGAAATACAGCCTCCCTCTCTGTAGCTTTCCATCTTTTCACATGAGGTTCACAGAGCAAAAGTTTTTAATTTTAATGTTTGTCAATTTTAAAGAACCAACTCTTTGTTTCATTCGTTTTCTTTACTGGTTTTCTATTTTTAATTCCATCAACTTCTGCTCTCATCTTTGTTATTTCCTTCTTTCTGCTTTCCTCCAATTTATTTTGCTTTTTTTCCCTAGATCCTTGAGGTGGGATCTTAGATTATTGATTTGAGACTTTTCCTCATTTCTAATGTATGCATTTAGTGTTTACAAGTTTCCCTCATGGCTTTACCTATGTCCCACAAATTTTGATATGTTGTATTTTTTCTCGTTCTATTTAATGTATGTTTTAAAACTTTTCCTGAGCCTTCCCCTTGAGCCATAGAATATTTAGAAGTATGTTGTTTAGTTTCCAAGTGTTTGGGAGATTTTACCATTACCTATCCACTATTAATTTCTAGTTTAATTCCATTGTGGTCAGAGAAAACATTTTGTATTATTTCAATTGTTTTAAATTTGCCATGGTTTGTTTTAGAGCCCAGGATGAGGTCTATTCTGCTGTTGCTGAGTGAAGTGTTCTATAAATGTCAATTATATGCTGTTAGTTGATGGTGCTGTTGAGTTCTTCTATATCCATGCTTACTTTCTGTCCTCTTGTTCCATCAGTGGTTGAGAAAGTGTTTAACTCCAGTTATAATTATAGATTTGTCTATTTTTCCTTTTCGTTCTATCAATGTTTGCTTCACATATTTTGAAGCTCTGGTTTTTGACATATATGCATTTAAGATTACTGTGTCCTCTTGGTGAATTTACCCTCTTTACATAGTGTCCCTCTATGACTCTGATCATTTTTTTGTCACTGTATCCAACTCAGTTTCATATTACTATAGTTTTTTTCTTTCAATTAATGTTTGTATGGTATATTCTTTCATTATTTTGCTTTCAACCTGCCTGTATCGTTATATTTGAAGTATTTTTCTTATAGACAGCATAAAGTGGTTCTTTTGTAAAAACAATTCTTTCACTTATTGTCTTTTAATTAGTATATTTAGATCACGATGTTCAATGTAATTATTGATATATTAGAGCTTAATTGTGCCATTATAATTTTTGTTTTCCACTTACTCTGTTTTTCTCTGTTTTCTTTTTCCTACATTCTTGTGTGTTACTTGAAAATATTTTGGAATTCATTTTGCTCTTTCTATAGTGTTTTTGAGGGTATCTCTTTGCATAGCTATTTTAGTAGTTGCTCTAGGCATACACCATATTTCTATGACATTGCAGTTTACTGGTGTCATTTTGCCAGTGTGTGAAGTACAGAACCCTTATCTTCCTGTACTTCCCTTTTCTCTCCTCCATTTTTATTATGGAAGGTAAAGTCTTTTCTCAATTTACATTTAGAACTTAAATATTTTCTCAGTTTACATTGAGAACCACATTAGACAGTGGCATAAGTTTTGTTTCAACCATCAACGGAATGTGGAAGACACAAGAAGAGAATGAAAGTCTTATCATATTTACCCATATTTTTGGTTAACATGTTTTTCCTTCCTTCCTTCTTTCATTATTCGTTTCTGTTTAGAGAGTTTCCTTTAGTCATTCTATTAGGGTAGGTTTGCTTTTGACAAATTCTTTTATTTTTTTCTTCATTTGATAATGTCTTTATTTCTCATTCATTTCTGAAGAATATATTTGCTGATATAGGATTCTGGGTTGATGATCCATTTCTTTCAGCACTTGATAATTGTTGTTTCTCCATCAAGCCAAGAAAAGACATAAGGAAACTTAAGTGCATATTACTAAGTGAAAGAAGCCAATATGAAAAGGCTACATTTTATATGATTCCACCCATCTGGCAGTCTCAAAAAGGGAAAACTATGGAGACAGTAAAAAGATCAGCTCTTCTTTATTTTTTGAAAATTTTCTTTCCAGACAAACCTACCTCTTTCTATGCTTGCCAAAATCAAGAGCTATCTTAACTTGTTTCTCAGTGGGAGCCTCTTCCCACCTTCCCTTTGTTTCTTGGGAACAGCAGCCTCATCATTGCTGAAGTGCTGCCCACGGAGCAGCCTGCCTGGATGACTGGATCTTATAAAGATGCAATGGAAAGTCAATAGCAGAAGTGCATTTGAGCAGGCTATGCTGTCTCTAGAGCGTGGACAATCAGATGAAATCCCAGTTAAAAACATGGATTCTGATGTCTACTTCTGACAAGTAAAAAAGGAAATGGGAAAAAGTACAACAGCAAGGGTGGAAACAGTTTCTACCTATTATCTGTCCCACGCACGCATTTTATTATGGCAAACGGCACTTATTTTCCCTGACAGGAGCTTACTCTGCTAAGGAATTTTCTAAATTTAATTTAAAAGGCTGAAGATATCTATTAAGTTATGTATAATGAAATAAATGATATAGTAAATCTTGCTATGTCCCAATATTTTGAAGAAGTCAAATATTACAAGTCAGAAATGTTGCCGTAAAATAGATGAAACCATAGGCACTGTAACGGTAGAATTAACAAATTAAAGAGCGTCTTTTAAAAAACTGTTTTAAAGCCTAAAAGTTAGCATGCAAATTTTGAGTAGTTGAAATAGGAAAGCCATGATTAGGAAGAAATGTCAAATTTCTAGAAGTTATAATGAAGTGAACCACATCCTTCCTTTAGCTGATGACTGACTGTCGTGCTGATGCTTGGGTTGAGGCTGGGAGAGGCCATCTCCTGCACACGCTGACATTGAACAGAGACTGCAGAGATTGTCTGCCAGAGGACAGAAACATTCTGTGTGGTTCCAGAAAAAGATGAACTCGGGGCAGTTTGTGATTTCATTATGCCATACTGTGTGAGGAGAGCTTAAAAGAGAAAGATGAAATTATTGTGTTGAAAGGGTCTAGTTCTCTCTTAGTGCAGACAGATGGGTTTAACCATCCCTCACAAGTGGTCTCCTTTTGTAGGAGAAAGCCCTTCTCCCACAGGGAAGGGGCGGGAGGTCAGGCACTCTGGGTGGGGCCTGTGGATGGCGAGACAAATGACAAGTACTTCTTTGTTACCCAAAATGAGGAGATAAAGCCTGATGGCTGAGAACCTGTAAACATTGGCCTCCTGGTTAGAAATGCATTTAGCATCCTAACTTTAATTCTCTTGGGATGTTACTGTGATCAAGCAAGATGTCCCCATTCCATACTATTAACCTCTTTGCTCACAATGAGCCTTTTGAAGAGAGGGTGTACAGCACCTACATTTTTCTGCTTCTACTTCCACTTATATGACCATTAGCATCTTTCATGACACCAATAAAATGGTGGTGGTAGATTATCCTAGATTTTCCATAAATCATCTGACAATGACCTAACCTAGTCATCTATCAGAAGTATATTCCTACAAAGGAAAGGCACACACAGCCACTGATTTTTATTAAGCTTGCATTAAGCACTTAGCAGAAGACAGCAATAAATTAGTAATCACCCCAGTGTTTTCCAAGTTCAGCTGAAGTGGCAGATACGAGGAATTCTGACATGCTCTACCAAATATACAGTAGATGATGTGCAACACAGACCAGGGAAGGGAGGATAAAGAGATTGCTAAAGAACAAAGACAGGAAAAATTAAACTGGAAGGAGAATGTGCTGGGAAAAGCTGTGACTCTAAAGGATGACATTTGTGTATAACATAAAGGGAAGTTGAAATACCACAGTGTCTTCCTTTCTTGGTAAGGTATTTGCACTTCCAGTGAAGACTGGTAAATATAAATGAAGAAAGCTGATTCCCAGAAGGATGTGAGTATGTCCTGACCTGTCACGTTCTGAAATGTATTTTCCACTATTTAGTCAGGCAGGCACTAGGCTAACTTCCACTGCCCGTAACCAAGCTCTGAACATAATATCCAAAGTGGGGAGAAATGTACCCTCACATGCCAGGGATTTTGTCTGCCAACAGAATGGAAAAGGCAGTAGAAAAACGTACTTGTTACATTCTGTGCCCTGTCGAATCTCTAATGCATAGCACAAATTTTCACCAAGCAAGAACGTTATGATGCATAATGAGAAGGAGAGAATCTGCAACCTCTTCTCTCTGATTTAGTAACTGAAGGTCCCTTTTATTTATTCATTCACTCATGGTATAGTGCTTAAAGCACAGCTGCTAGCACTAGATTGTTTCAGTGTGTACTGTAGCTCCACCATGTTACTTGACATCTCTATGCCCTCAGTTTTCTTATCTGTAAAATAGAGACAATGATAGTAGCTGGGTCTTAGAATTTTATATAGATGAAATGAGTTAACATTTGTAAAGCACTGAGAACAATAGCTGGCACATAGTAAGTGATATTAAATCATACAGAAATGTTTTTGAGGGCCTTTTATTTACCAGACACAGTTCTAGGTATGGGAGATACATACAGTGTAAATAAAACGAAGTCTTGACTTCATAGAGCTTTCTTTCTAGTGGGGAAACTAGGTGATAAAAACAAGAAAATATATAATATGAGTTAGGGTGATGGCTGTCATGGAAATATCAAGCAAAAGAGAGGCAGAGAGAGAACAGGGTACAAAGTGAGGGCTGGGTTCTCTTGGTGTAGGCTGGTCAGATAAGGTCTTTTGGATAAGGTAACATTTGAGCAGAGATGTGAAGGAAGGAGGGAGAAAGCTATCCAGATATCTCGGGAAAGAGAACATTCGAAGCAGAGGGAATATCACTGGCAAAGGCCTCGAGATAAGAGTAAGCCTGGCCTTTTAGTTGAAGAGCAAAAACAGCCAGAGAGAGGTGAGGGAGTTGGGACAGGAGGAGAGAGAGGAAATGGGTTGGGATGACATCAGCCATGGCCAGATCTTTTATGTCCAGGAAATGGGCTTAATTCTTTAGTTTAAAGAGAGCATAATAATCAGCTTTTTTCCAAGGATATACATTGTTGTACCTTTGTGTCACAAGATTTTAGTTACTTTAAAACAAAGGAATTAAGTAGAAGTAACCCGAGCATCCACCCGCAGACAAATGAATAAGCAAAATGTGGTGTATACAAACAATGGAATATTCAGCCTTAAAAAGGAAGCAATTCTGCCACATACTACAATGTGGATGATCCTTCAGGAGATTGTGTTAAATGAAATGAACCATTTACAAAAAGGTGAATACTGTATGATTCCACTCACAGGAGGTATCTAGAAAAGTCAGATTCATAAAAGCAGAAAGTAGAATGGTGGTTGCCAAGGGCTGGAGGAGAGAGGAAAGCGGGAAGTTATTGTTTAATGAATATAGAATCTCGCTTTTACAAAGCGAACCATCACTGGAGATTGATTACACAACAATGTGAGTGTACTTAACACCACTGAACAGTACACTTGAAGTGGTTACGACGGTCAATTTTATGTTATGCATATTTACCGCAATTAGAAATGTAAAAAAAAAAAGCTATCACACACGGATTCACCTCCATACTACTAACACACAGGAGTAAGGCACAGGCAATGGGTAGAGAATGTCTGCTCTGAGGGTGTACCACAGAGAAAGAGACCACACGAAACGACAGCCAGGGACAACTCCCGTTCTTGAGGCTGGCTTTCATTTCACATTGAGATTAGTAAATGCAAATTACTCAATCAACTCATGAAGTACATTCCTACAATTATTCCCAAATCCAGCCTCTGTGAGAATAGAGGTAAGATGAAGTTGCATTGACTTTACCGTGGCTTTGATGGCTTTCTGACAATGGTTCCCCACTACCACCAATATCCTTGAGTTTGTTTTGCAAGAAGAATTGCCACCACCACCCAGGCATTTAAGGCAATGTTCTAACTCCCAGTCCAAGCTCTTCTAAGCAGCTCCTGGCTGTGACTTGAACATGAATGGAGAAAGTAAAAAGATTCATTTAAGTTCAAAAATAAGGATGCTGAAGACCCTCTGAGATTATGTGTGTAGATTATATGCTTTAAAAAATACCTGCCGTGACAAAAAAATATAATTTGCATCTAAAATAACACTTTCGAATAGTATTTTTTACAATTATGATTAATTTTGTTTTTGTTTTTGTTTTTTTGTTTTTTTGAGACGGAGTCTCGCTCTGTCGCCCAGGCTAGAGTGCAGTGGCCAGATCTCAGCTCACTGCAAGCTCCGCCTCTGGGGTTTACGCCATTCTCCTGCCTCAGCCTCCCGAGTAGCACCCGCCACCTCGCCCACCTAGTTTTTTGTATTTTTTTAGTAGAGACGGGGTTTCACCGTGTTAGCCAGGATGGTCCATCTCCTGACCTCGTGATCCGCCCGTCTCAGCCTCCCAAAGTGCTGGGATTACAGGCTTCAGCCACCGCGCCCGGCCCTACAATTATGATTAATTAAGCTGCTTCTACCTAGTATTACCCAGAAAAAATAGGAAGAAATGGCAAAATAAAAAACAGAACCCAAAATGCCAAAAGCAGGAGCAGTACTGTGCACGCATTCCATTTGGTGGGTGTTCTACCCTCATGGTACTCGAAGCCCTTTACCTCTCTGACTACAGTTTCATTCAGCCACAAACTGCAAGTTGGAACACCTAGGCCTTCCCTGCTGAGGAGACAATGATTGCGAAGATGGCCAGGGCAGAAAAGGAGCTAGTGACAAACCTTCACAGCAGACTGGAAGGAGGCCTGCATTTTGGAGACCACCCCGCGGCCCGTCTGAGTTACAATATACAGATTCAGAGACCACATGCCTTTAGTCTTTGTAGCCAGAGCATAACAGATTTTTTTACATGTGTGTTGCTGGACAGTGAGTTAAACTGGCTAAACTTTTACATTGAGAACCCATATTCTGAGCTGCTGTCTCAAAGAACGAACAAGTACATCATTACTTCCACTCAGTTTAACTGCCAAATTTCCTTTAAGTGAATTGCTGTGTATAGTCAATCCTCCACATTCACAGATTCAGTATTTGTGAATTCATCTACTTGCTAAAATTTATCTGTAAACCCCAAATCAATACTCAGTGTGCTTTTACAGTCATTTGTGGACACGCCCAGAGCAGTGATGCACCCGTGCCTGGCTGAGGTCCCACAAGGCTACGCTCTGCCTTCCTGTTTCAGCTCTCTACTATCAACAAGGGTCCTTTATGGGTCTATTTAGAACCACAGTTTTGCATTTTTGTGCTTTTGTTGGTTATTTCACTGTTTAAAATGGCTCCCAACCAGAGTGCTGAAGTGCTGTCTAGCATTTCTGAGTGCAAGAAGGCTTGGATGTGCCTTACAGAGCAAAGGTAAGTTTTACAGAGAAAATGGAAGTTTTGTTCAGGCATGAGTTACAGTGCTGTTGACCGTGAGTTCAACATTAAAGAATCAATAATCCAGATTAAACGAGGCATCCTTAAACAGAAACACACAAAAAACAAAGTTATGTGTTGATCAGTTAGTTGACTAGAAGCATGCAGGAACCTAATTCTGTATTTCCCCTAAGAGCAAGAGCTCTGTATTCTCTAATTCAGTGTCCACAGCAAATTTATAGAACGTAATCACGTAGTATAGAGCATAGTAAGAACTGACATATTTTGAAAACTCCAAGAAACATTTATGCTACCTAATTAGTAAAACAAGTATAGTATCTAAAACAAGAGGGGTTTTTTCCTGCAAACTATTGTTCCTCGGCTACGTCAATGGTCAAACATGTTTATATGTATTAAATCACAGCTTGGAAAGCCTTTGTTAGCCTTAGATAGTATTTCAAATCTGTTTGGTAACAATATAGAGGAGTAGTTAAGAGTATGGGTTTTGTCATTAGATAGATTTGGGTTCTTCCTCTTGATGGTTCTGTGAATGTCATCTTCGTGCTACTTGCTAGATGGACAAGTTATTTCGGTTGCCTGAAGCTCGATTTTTCTCATGCAGATAAAAGGGAATAACAGTAGTTCCCATCTTGTAGGACTTCTGTAAGTCTTAAACAAGATGACACACAAAAATTAGTAAACACACTTCCTGGTACATAGCAGTGCTCACTACATGTTAGCTATTATTATTACTGTTTTCTGAGTCCGATTCAACGTCAGATTTGGAGGAAACTTGACTCTGAACTGTTCCATGTGAAGTTTGTGGTTGGGATATTTGAGGAAATGAAGGAAGCACAGTATGATGACATAAAATGAGAAATTTTGAATCCTTTTCTGTTTATAAACCTTGCTAGGGTGGGCTATGCCCCATCTGTGTAGACATCATTCGTTCAACAGATATTTGTTAGCACACAGAACTTTGGAATGGAAGGCTGCTATATTACTTAGTAACACTTGTGTTAATTTTCGAAATCCGAGTTAGACCCGGGTCAATCTACCTGCAGACCATATTTAGATAAGTTCCCTGAAGTGGAAACTACAGACTTCAACGATTCTCAGAGCAGAGATCATGTTGCTGTGTCCTCTGATCTCTCTTGGACTTCTCGAATTAGTGTTCTGAGCCATGTGAGCACAAGGAATGGTTCCTGGCTTCTGCCTGCAGGCCCTGTGTGTGTGAGGACCCACAAGTGAGGAGCTGCGAGGGGCTACACACTCAGCCCCACCCAGCAGAACCTGATGCATGCTCAGCAGCACAGTGGGGCACGCGAAGTGTGGAGGAAAATAAACTCACTAAAGCAGTGGTTCTCAGGTTCTCAGCCTGCTTTCTGACCCACCCTTGCCAAGGGATATGATAACATACTGATCAGTACCAGTGACTCAGATGGGCATTAATTCTTAAGGAGGAGGTGGGGATTGTGTGTAGTGGGGTGGGGACAGGGGCGTCAGAATTTCTTTGAAGCAAATATAGCTTGAAAGAGTCCCAGAAGGCTGGGTGCCATGGCTCATGCCTGTAATCCCAGTACTTTGGGAGTCTGTCGGGGGCGGATCACTTGAGGCCAGGAGTTAGAGACCAGCCTGGCCAACATGGCGAAACCCAGTCTCTACCAAAAATAGAAAAATTAGCTGTGCGTGATGGCGCATGCCTGTAATCCCAGTTCCTCGAGAGACTGAGGCAGGAGAATCACTTGAACCTGGGAGGCAGAGGTTGCAGTGAGCTGAGATAGTGTCACTGCACTCCTGCCTGGGCAACAGAGTGAGACTCTGTCTCAAAAAAAAACCAAAAAAATAAACAAAAAAAAGTCCCAGAGGTGATTCTGACATCCTCCCTCACCACTCCCTTTGGCAGGGTGTGACAATTCCTTCTCACATTACTGTCTGGTGAGGGAGAAACTTACATGTTCCTTGTCATTTCACAAAATGTTTAGTTCTAATTCAATGCCCACATGTGGTGTTTTTCTACCCCAAGATCTTACTTTATTGTTTAGAATGACTTGTTCTTAGTCATGCCTTTAAGTAGCTTCAGGGACATATCTTAGATTCACTCTCTGGAACACGACCTATTCCAAGTCGCCAGCCGTGCATTCTAAACAGCAGGAATACTCCTCTATAAAAACATGCTGCCATTTCTGTTTAAGGCCTTCGAATTCTTCCATTAGTCAGTCTCTCTCTCTCTCTCTCCCCCCACCCCCAACTTAAATAACAAAAGAGCATTTTACTTTCCTTTTTCTTGTTTGTGGGAAAACACATCCTCTTTGGAGTCTTTCCTGTTTAAAAAAAGACTTTAAAAGGCAATAATACAGCTGAGAAGAGATTTATGCCAGCAGAAATCCAGTTGCTGTTTTGACCTCTTTGAATCTGCTTCTTATCAAGATGTCCTTTGTAATACCATATAGTTCCTTCATCTGTATTCTAGGAGCTGTTAAGACGTCTTTCCCACTACCCATGAAAAACTTATCTCGTTATTATCTATTTAAGCTACGCAAAACCAACGATTATCAGCCTCTTCTGCGTATTACTACTCATCAATAACACTAGCTATTAAACTAATGATGAAAGGTTGCGTATGACTCAAGAGGTCTGAAGAGAAACATGTAATAGAACAGCTCTATTTATAGCATCTAGAGTAATGGAACAATCTAGAGGAGAAAAAGGATAAAAGTTTGACGAGAATTTATATAGGAGAGTGAACTGCTGAACTGCAATTGATTTTTTTAAACCCATACAGCAAGTGAAGGTTCTGGGTGTTTTGATTGCCATTGTGGAATATTTTCTATGTTCATGAGTTTTAGGAGGGAAAAATGCAAAATAATACTCTGTTTTCTATAACTTGGCATCCAAATGGACTGCAGATTTATTAAGGGACCTTGATCTTAGACAAGATGACTATTTATACAAGGATAGTGCTTTGTGATGATGTCATGTTGGGATGCGTACTTAAAGTCATGTCTAGGTTTCACCTCTTATTAGTGACAAAATGTATTGTGAAGTATTTATTTCCAGCCTATTATATTTCTTTTCAAAAAAACACCATGTTGTCTGTAAGTTAATGAAAAATGAGTCCTCTGAAGTATCAAAATTATTTTTAATATTAGCATGGCTATCCATGATATAGAACAGTTTTTGGGATGATTTTTTCACTTGCTTATTTGCCATACCCTTGGCCTCTGCTCAAATTAACCTAAAAACAACTAGTTTAGAAAACCCGTAACTCCCACACAATCATTCCTAAGTGTAAACACAAACAAACTGTGTCATTATCACTACACCAAATGTTTTGAACTCTCACAGCACACAAAGAAGCAAGCCACTGAAACAGGAGGGTTCCCTGATACCCCTTGCAGGATGTGCGGCAGGGGCATGGCTTGCCTGTTTGGTCATCCTTGTTGCTCAAAACTCCTGACAGGAGGGGGAACACACAGATGGGCAGGTGCAGGAGCTGGGGCAAGTACTTTGGGCTCCACCCCTGCAGTAGTGTCTAGGGGTGGGTGCCTGCGGCCCCACTGTTACAATGCTCTTTCAGCCTTGCCATCCTCAGACGACTTAATATTAACCAGCAAAATGGACCCTCTGCCTTTTTGCAAGGGCAGCGGGCCAGTGTGACAGCTTTCTGTATCCCGAGCTCTTGCCCAGTGTCCCAGAAGAATCGGGTCACACACGGGCTTGAAGGATGAATGTGGGGTTTTATTGAGTGGTGGAAGTGGCTCTCAGTGGGATGGATGGGGAGCCGGAAGGGGGCATGGAGTGGGAAGATGATCTTCCCCTGGAGTTTGGCCATTCAGCAGCTGAACTGCCCTCTGGCCGCCCCTAGCTGAACTCCTCTCAGTGTTCAGAAATTCCTTCTCTTCTCTCTTTCTCTGCCATGTTGTTCCACTGTTCACTTGCTTTTCTCCTCATCTCTTTATCTGCTCGGCTGCTCATCTGCTCATCTGCTTCTGCAGCCTGGGGTCTGGGATTTATATGCATACAGGATAGGGGGATATGGCAAGCCAAAAGGCAACTTTTTGGGCACAGAAACAGAAATGCCTGTTCCTACTTAGGGCTAGAGGTCTCCTCCAGGCTTGAGGGTGGGGCCTTTGCCAGGGAACTGCCCTCTTCTAGCCAGTGTTTCCATCTCCTGTCCATTCATCACCAAATCCTTTTTAAGAGAATCTACTTACATTGTTTCTGAAGGTTATTTCATATACTGAGTAGTTCTTGTTGCTGTAGGAGCTGAAATTTTTATGCTGTGCTCTAACCCTAATTTTATCAAGAACAGAAGAACTACACAGCTTGTTTCTAAAACTACAAAGGATTACTTCTTTCAAATATTCTTGTCTACATTTTTCTGGTGTCATTGCTATCTTGGTGACAGTGATTATAAACACCGTCTGTGTGCAAAATATTGTGGGAGATGTACAATGTGAATATAAGGGCAGTATCCATCTCTCTACATATAATTTAATATTTTCATAATTATCCAATATTTATTCACTTTATGAAAACAAATTTCTTTGTACTGTCAGGCTTATTATAGGTCTTGATTGCGTTTCCAAAAGGGCCTGTCATTTGGCAGCTACAGTTTAATGCTTTTATTCACAATTTGTAGAACACATGTAATAACTACTTGTCACATCTTGGGATGTCATAAAGATGGGAAAGACAACAGATGTAAAAGATAGTGGAGTAAGATTCAAAAATACTTTGGTGTGTTGGGAAAAATGGCCTTAAACCCACAAAGATGAAGTTTAATGGGAAAAAATATAAGAGCATGAGAGTCATCTGTGAGCCTTCTTGGCCATGAAAGGTAATCAAATATTGGACTGTGTATTTGTTCAGGTCCTCCAAGAGGTTGACATTGAGATGAAAGTAAATTTGCAAGGATTTTATTGGGGAAAATGTCTAAGAGAGAAAATGGAGAGGGAGCTGGGAAGAGATGGGCGAGTCATCCAGCCTTGATGCAAATCTGATTCCTAGTGAGGAGAGACAGGAAGGAAAGTTGGGTAAAAGCACCCTGGACTATCATGAAGTCTAGTAAGTCCAGCCAGGCCGCTGGTGTCTTTAAGCCAAAGTTGGCCTAAAGTTGAACGAGTTCTCAGGCTCTCAGTGACAGGCTGCCTTAAGAAGCCTGTGGCACTGGATCATTGTCTACAAGCAGCTGTTGGGAGGCTTGGCCCTCTGCCCCAGTTTTATGGGTACAAATGAAACAATGCATTTCAGAGTGTAGCAGCTGGGGTCAATAGTCAAGTAGTTGAAAGTCTGCAAGGTGCATTCTCAAGATACACAGGAGCCAGTGCCTATGTAATTTGGCTTTTCAAAACTCCATCCTAGTTTTGCTTAGAAAATATTTCAGAAAAAAAAAATGTTTAAATAAATAATTCAAAACTATATAAATCTGAGATCCTAAAAATGCAATCCTGTTTTAGGATTTCTGGTTTCAAAACAGTTACCGTTCACTGAGAAGAGTTTTAAGACAGAGAACGAAATTCCGTTCTTTGATGGAGGCGTGTCCCAAGGGTGGAGGAGTGTCATGCACATATATTACTAGGGAATAATGATTGTTTCACATTTCTTTTATTTCAAGGATCTACAGTCATTCTCTTTTTGATGTTCAAACTGCCAACTTTTGCCAGTGGGAGCCCTGTTAAGGTTGGCTCCTGAGTCATTTTGACATACCTCATTAATCTTTGTTTTTAGTTTGTAGATATTTTTTAAAAAACCAATTTTATGGAAGTATTATTTACATTTACTGAAATGCACCCATTTTAAGTGTAAAGCTTGATGAGTTTCAACAACTATATCTCCCACATCACAGTTAAGAATAGCCATTGAAGTGAATATCTGCACCCCCATATTCATTGCAGCATTATTCACCACAGGCAAGATATGGAAACAACCTAAATGTCCATCAAAGTATAAATGGATAAAGAAAACGTGGCGCATATATATATATATATATATATATACACACACACATATATATATATATTTTTTCACACAATGGAGTATTATTCAGACATAAAAAAGAAAGAAATCTTGCCATTTGTCACAACATAGATCAACTTGGAGGACGTCATTCTAAATGAAATAAGCAACACATATAAAGACACCGTGTACTCTCACTTATATGTGGAACCCATAGAAGTTGAACTCTGAAGCAGAGAGTAGGATGGTGGTTACCAGGGGATGGGGAGTGGGGGAAATCAGGGAGATATTAGTCAAAGGGTACAAACTTTCAGTTGCAAGATGAATATGTTCTAGAAATCTAATATACAGCATAGATGGTGATGGATGTGTTGATTAATTTGATTGAGACAATCATTACACAATGTATATGTGTATCAAATCATCATGTTATATACCTTGAATGTATTCAATTTTTATATGCTGATTAAATATTTTTAAATTAAAAAATGAATAGCCATCGACAAAGTTGCCTGGTACCCCTTTGCAGTCTTTGCCCCTCAATCCCAGCCCTAGGCAATCACTGACCCGTTTTCTTCCACTCTAAATTCCTTGTGCCTATTCTAAAATTTTATATTAATAAATCACATAGAATATATTCTCTTTAATTGGTGCTTGATTTGTAAAAACTTATTTTAATACTTTAGAGATTAAACCGTATCATTTAAAGTTTTTAAAAAGTTTGTATCCTTTGACTAACGTCTCCCTGATTCCCCCACTTCCCATCCCCTGGTAACCACCATCCTACTCTCCGCTTCAGAGTTCAACTTTTATGGGTTCCATATGTAAGTGAGAGCACATGGTGTCTTTATATGTGTTGCTCATTTCATTTAGAATAATGTCCTCCAGGTTGATCTATGTTGTGACAAATGGCAAGATTTCTTTCTTTTTTATGTCTGAATAATACTCCATTGTGTGAGTAGATATATGCCACATTTTCTTTATCCATTTATATCCATTAATGTGGTGGTAGCTTGCTCCTTTTTATTGCTTGGGAAATACTTTTTTTTCTATGGATAGATTATAATTTGTTTATGTTTTCATCTGTTGATAGACTTTTGAGTTGTTTCTAACTTAAGGCTATTTAAATCTGCTATGAACGTTCACATGATGAAGGCCTCTGTATGGATGTATGTCTTCATTTCTCTTTGAGTAAATACCAAGGGATGGAATTGTGAGTTATATAGTAATTATGTAAGAAAACTACCAGACTACTTCATAGAGAACTTGTGTCATTTTAGATTTTCTCTAACAATGTATGAGGGTTCCAGTTGTGGTACATCCTCACAAACACTGGTGTGCAGTGGTATCTCATTGTGGTTTTAATTTACATTTTCCTGATACTGATGATATTGGGAATCTTTAATGTGCTTCCTGATTATTTGCATATCTTCTGTTTGAAGTGTCTGTTCACATCTCTTTTTTGTCCCTTTTTCTTGTCTTCTTTCAAATTTAGTTGAATTTTTTTATATATTCTGGATCTATATCTTCAGATATATGTATTGCAAATATTGTTCCACTTGGTGGCTTGGTTTTCTACTTTTTTAACAATGTCTTTCAAAGAATAGAAGAATTCCATTTTGATGATGAAGTTCAGTTGATCAATTTCCATATTGTTCATATTTTTGTGTCTTAAGAATTCTTTTCCTGCCCTCAAAATCTTGATGATTTTATCCAATGTTGTTTTCTAAAAGTTTTATAGTTTAAGTGATACTTTTGTTCATTTCGTGAATGTTGTAAGGTAGTGTCAAGAATGATTTTTTTCCCATATAGATATCCAATTATTCTGGGATTAATATTAGCTCTAATTGTTACAACAGGACAGACCTAAGGCTGATTGTGAGATTTGTGAGGAATAGCCTCTGTCTCCTTCAAGGAAAGTTAGCAAAAACCAGGGCACCTGCCTTTGAGCATGTACCCACCTCCCCAGTTCCTCTTCAACAACAGGCAGTAAAGGAGAAGATCATTTATTGCCCAGTTGACCATACAATTTGGTCAATATATTTGCTATGTTTGCTGCTTCTGTCATCTAATGTTTATATTGCCCCAAAATTCAAATACTGAAATCCTTATCCCCAAGATAGTAGCGTTAGGAGATAGGACCTTTGGGACGTGTTTAGCTCATGGGGGCTGAGCTCTCATAAGAGGCCAGAGAGAGACCTCTCCTCCTTTCCACCAGAGGTTACATTGAGAATGCTGTCTGTGAGGAAGTGGGTCAGTCATGAATCTGCCATTATCTTGATCTTAGATTGCCCAGCTTCCAGATTGCTAGAAATGCATTTCTGTTATTTATAAGCCACCCAGTGTATGGTATTTTATTATAGCAGTCCCAGCAGACTAACACAGCTACCAATTCCTGTGAATTTCTCTCAAAACCCATTATTTGTCCCATGAGGCCCTTGTCCTTCATTTTCCAGAAAGCTACATCTCTGTCAGCATCCCATACTCATCACTAAAACTGTCGAACTCTGTGAAGGGCCTGAAATTTTACCCTCCTTGCAAACTAACATATTAGCCTGCCACAGCTTCAAGAATGTTGGCAGAAGATATGAGTCTCCTGGATCAGAGACAAAGGACTTTATTACTCATGGCGATAGCAGCAGTCACAGTGTTGACATCTGCATTGTCTCCCTGAGCCCCAATTCCCACAGAACAATACTGGCACATGTAGTGCACTGTGGTACAAGAGAGAGTCCTGAGTTTAATGAAACTGGAGTTTTTATAATGGGCAGTAAGTGTGCCTGCCTCTTGCTCCTGAGAGAGGTACTAGCTCTATCTGCCATGGCTGTTGGCTATGCAAACATCTGTGAAAAAAAAAAGTCCAAAATAAATGCAGTCAATGTCTGTTTATAAGTCGTCTGGAAATGTAGGAGAAAAATGGAAAATTGTTGCTCAGTACTCACAGCTCCCCATGTTGTTCTTTCCTGGCCTCATGGAGTTTCTTTCTATGAACCCCAATGGACTCACGGAGATCCTCTACAGATCTCTGTAGCTTCTTGTCTGCACAGATCCCTACTCTCCAATTTTCTGGTCTGAAAATTTCAGTCATTTCAGCTTCCCCCTGAATTCTTGTCTCCGTCTTCTCAATTTAATATGATTTCTGTGCTTTTGCTGGAGTTCCTCCTCACGGGCCCTCAATTCAGAAAGTGCTTCCAGGCAGAAAGCTGGGGGTGATTATAGGGCTAACCTTATCTATTTCCATCCCTCAGGGATCCTGTTTCTGTGCTACCTCCTATACTGTCTGAAAACCAAACAGATAGCTCACAAATGTTGTCTGCTTTTTTATTGTTTACAGTGAGATTATGAGTCCAGTATCAATTATACAATTACCAATTCTACCCCAACATGGTAGAATCAGATATCGCCTTTTGTTTGTTTTTCAGAAATTTTGGGAGCAGTTGTTAAAAATCATTAGGCTTTAAGTTGTGTAGACACAAAACTAAAATTAATGACATACCTAAAACGGGGTAGAATAATATAACAATTACACTGAAGCAAAAATGCTTCCTTTTCTGTGTGCTTTTGTGTAACAGACTGCAGTCGAAAGGTGCACTTCGGGGAGCGAAATGGGTCAGTCTGTCTGCACCGAAGCCAGTAAGGTGAATGAAGAGTCACTAGAAAAGCATTACGGAAGCCCTTCTTTGAAAATACAACTCATTTTTAAACCTTTGAGAAAATGTCAGATTGACTTCTTTGATGTGTTCATCTACTTCTTAGTAAATGTTTTGGTCTTGAGGAGAAGAATGTCTTGGTTGGACACCGTGGCTCATGCCTATAATCTCAGCACTTGCGGAGGCTGAGGCGGGAGGATCACTTGAGCCCAGGAGTTCAAAACCAACCTTGTCAACATCGTGGCACTCCATCTCTGCAAAAAAAATTTTAAAACTGAAAAATTAGCTGACATGGTGGCACACACCTATAGTCCCAGATACTCAGGAGGCTGAAGCTCGAGCATCACTTGAACCCAGGAGCTCGAAACCAATCCTGGTCAGCATAGGGAGACCTCACCTCTATCAAAAAAATTTTAAAAATAAAAAATTAGCCAGGCATGGTGGTGAGCACCTGTAGTCTCAGCTACTCAGGAGGCTGAGGCAGGAGGATCACTTGAGCACAGGGATTCGAGGCTGCAGTGAACCACGATGGCACCACTACACTCCAGCCTAGGTGACAGAGTGAAACCCCATCTTTAAAATACAAATAAATAAATAAATAAAATTTTAAAAGGAGTATGTATTTCTTCCTAAGTCAGGACTTTCCATCTTTATTAACTATAAAAATAGTTAATAACTAAACTTTTTTGTTGTTGTTGTTGTTTTGAGACAGAGTCTCACCCTGTTGCCCAGGCTGGAGTGCAGTGGTGCCATCTCGGCTCACTGCAAGCTCTGCCTTCCAGGTTCATGCCATTCTCCCACCTCAGCCTCCCGAGTAGCTGGGACTACAGGCGCCCGCCACCACGCCTGGCTAATTTTGTGTATTTTTAGTAGAGATGGAGTTTCAGCGTGTTAGCCAGGATGGTCTTGATCTCCCGACCTTGTGATCCGCCCGCCTTGGTCTCCCAAAGTGCTGGGATTACAGGTGTGAGCCACCGTGCCCGGCCAATAAATAAACTTATTAATAAATAGTTAAGAAAGTTATTAATAGTTAACAAAGTAACAAAAAAGTTAATGGTTGGTTTATAGCATAGTCTCACTTATTTTGACAGTTAACTTAGGACACAATTAGTAGAGTGGGAAAAATCAAGGGAAGGGTCTGTCATTCATTTTACCAAGTCTTTTTTCCAAAAATCAACCAAATGCCAGCGTAGTTAGGGTGGCATGGCTCATTTCCCACCTCTTCTCATCTTTAGTATTTCATGCATCTTCCTCTTTTATTTCCACTACAACAATGGTGAGTCATTTAAATGTTTACATTCTATGATCTTATAAAACCAATTAATAGAATTATAACTGTTATAAATATATTCACCCAAAATGGATTTAAGCTGATACAAAGGTCTTTGTTATTCATTCACTAGATGACTAAATTTTTCAGACCACTCTAATAGTCCATTTTATCATAGTTAACAGAACACTACTATAAATTGTCCTTTTAGTATCATTGTCAGTTAATGTCAGAAAATTAATAGAGATTTTAAACATCATCCTTATTTTGAACTATAAGGTATTATGACTGACAAATAGAGCACAATAACTCTACCAAAGGAAAATCCGGAAGTTGTTTCTCAACCTCTAACCTAAGCTACTCTGCCCACCCATGTGTTAATTACCTTCCTGAAAAATGAAGCTAATCCAGCCATGTCACTCCACAGCTTGAAGACTTCTGATGGTTCCCTGAGCCCTGATGGATAAACTAAAACATTTTAGAGAACACAAGGCCCACTACAATTTCAACCTAGTTCTAACCTTCAACACCATTCTCTGCTGTTGTCTCACCTTAGAACTCTATTACTCTGAAATCGCTTTATCAGGTCAGAAGGGCTTTTCACAATTCCATGCCTGCTCTCAGGCCATTGCATCTGTCTACAACCCCCCTCTGAATAACTCTGCCTGCTCTGGCCAGCACTGTGTGGTTTTTCCTTCTCACATCTTTCACACCTCTGTGCCAGTGGAATGTACTCGGAACACATCCCTGGCATGTTCTGTGTTTTAACCAGCTGGTACAAGAGAGTCTGGTTAAGAAAATTCTCCAAATGTGATGCTTTAATCTGCTGTTCAATAATAAGTCCAATCTCATTCCCTGAATTTCTACTCTAAACATCCTTGTAAATCCTCTGGTGTGATTACATAGATCACGTGAATGTCCCCTAGGCCCTAGCAGACCCCGGCAGAGAGAGGATCGTGATTTGATGTTCTGGAGCAGGGCTGTCCAATACAACTTGCTGCAATGATGGGAATTCTTCTGCACTGTCAAGTATGATAGCCACAGGCCACATAGGGCCATTGAGTGTTTGAAGTATAGCTAGTGTGATGGAAGAACTGAATTTTTAATTTTTTTTTTTTAGTCTAAATATACTTTAAGTAGCTACATGTGACCAGTGGTTACCACACTGAACAGTGCAATTCTGGAAGTTTCATAGGCCTATAGACCAATTCACAGGACTATTATCCCAGGGATAGTTGATAGAAAAAAAAAGGAATAAAAGGAATAATAATGAAAGGAGACAACGAGTCATAAAAATTAAAGGACTAACAGAGTAATATGATTGTGAGAATTATTTTCTTTTTCTAATCTTTCAGGGTGTTCATATTGTATTTTAAAGGCTCTATAGCCTTTCTTTACTATGCAAGTTCTGTTGCTCTAAAACAAGGGTCTTAATTTTATATAATAATTTTCTTATGCCTTTATATGTGTCTTTCAAGGACAGAACATGCATTACATTATAGTGAGCTTGTGGTTGAACTCCTCGGTAAAATGCTAGACAAGAAGATCATTTTAGAGGAATATGTGAAAACAGAAATCCTGCCTGAATGAATTGTTAGCTTTTGTTATCATTATAATAAGGAAGGTAATTCAGTGTGGAAGTTAAAGCACAATGTGGGTGTCCAATAGACCTTGGTTAAGTTATTTAATCTAAGTTTCACAACTTCCTATTTTGTCAAATAGTATGCACCCCAGTAAGAGAATTTACATGAAACCTTTAGCTTAGTGTCTGGCACCGAATAAAATATGTAAATGTCATTTGATAGTATTACTATCAAATGAGTATTCCTCTGATCATGATTATTATATTATCATTTTATTAGTATTCTGATTGATAGAGAATCTTAGTTGACAAAGTACTTTCAGAACATAATCTCATTTGACCCTCTGAGCAGCCCTCAAAAGCAGGCAGGTAATCCCACTTTATAAAAGAAAACAGACGTTGTGAGACTTTAAGAAACTTACCAAGTACCAAGTGATTGACGCTGTCTACCGATGCCATAACCCATACGCAGCCCACTACACCATGCTGACATTGCTTTTGGTAATCACCTTGCTGCCTTTTTAGCTATGCTAGTCAATTCACTTTCTTCATCTCCAAATGCTTAATCTAACTTGGGTTTTTGCAACCATTCCTGCTTCCCAGGAATGCCCTCCCCTAGAGTTGCCTCTCTTCCCACCCACACGCAGCTACTTTGTTTTTAATTTTTCTTATGTGTTAGGTGAGTAATGCTTCATAATATGCAGTAGTGGCTTGTGTAACCATTGGCAAATAAATTTTTCAAACTACTCTTATCCATAGCCAAGAGCAAACGCTTTAGATTTATCTCTGAAAAGCCAGGCCAGCATTTAAATCTGGAGTTCAACAAATGCGTCTTTGTTTCAGTCGATCTTGACATCAGTTATAAAAGTTCTTAGGCACCTGCCAAGAGTCTTTGCCGTATTGTACCTTACAAGTAAGAGACAAAGGGCTTTGGAGTAATTAAACAAAGCGCAATTCTGCATTTTGTTTACTCAAGACTCTATCCTGTATTTTTCATGCCAGCAATACTTAAATGGAAGTTAGTTGAAAGGTGGCCCACATGAGGCTTAGAGAATTAGACTACCAGTCCATACTCAAAAAAGTGTTTCTGCCAGTGCATATTAGGGGATATTAAGAAGATATTTCTCTTCTTAATTAGGCAGCATACAATGATGTGGTAGAATAAATGCAGAACTTGACAACCAGGCCGGGCACAGTGGCTCATGCCTGTAATCCCAGCTCTTTGGGAGGCTGAGGCGAGCAGATCACCTGAGGTCAGGAATTCAAGACCATCCCGGCCAACATGGTGAAACCCCTTCTCCACTAAAAGAACAAAAATTAGCTGGGCGTGGTGGCACGCGCCTGTAGTCCCAGCTACTTGGGAGACTGAGGCAGGAGAATCACTTGAATCCAGGAGACGGAGGTTGCAGTGAGCTGAGATAGCGCCACTGCACTCCAGCCTGGGAGACAGAGTGAGACTCTGTTTCAAAAAAAAAGAAGTTGATGACCACATTCATTCCACCTCATCAGATCAAATAGGAATATATGGCCCAATCAACATGGCATCCTTCATATCCAAAGGCAATATGAGTGTCTTCATCCTCTGTAATATTTTCCCATCCACACATCCTGCCTGCTGGGCATGGGGTCACTAGGCATGAACACTTAGCAAAGAACTCACATGGGCAAACACAACAAGGTTGCAAGAAAAACAGAGTGGAGAAGCAAAGCATAATATAGGACCCTAGCGGCCCTCTGTGCATTTTAACTTCTGATTGATAATTGTGAGCTAGATTTTGAATCTGCAGGATGTCTATACAATCCTAAGCAACTCAACTTCTCTGTCTGTTTCACCACCTGCAAAACGAAGAAGTTAAGGGAAGAATTTACACCACAGAATCAAGTAATGGTGCTGCTAAAACCCCCTGCAGCAATAATATTCTAGGATATTATATCATGAAGCTTTTCCAAAAGGCAGTCCTTTTACTCTTCTCTGAGTTCTTTCCAGAAAATCATTAAGTATTACAGATCTTTCTTTGGTATCCCATCAAGAGGCTTCTTCCATGCGGCAGGAAGGCATTTCCTCTGAAGCAGGGCAAACTCTGAAGGCCACCAACAGTCCCACTGAGAGATTTCAAGAGATCACGGTCCCATGCAGAGAAGAGTCACCAGTAATGACGTGGTGAGCACATTTTGACCCACAGCTGACAACATATGGCCTCTGCTCCCCAGCTGATTTCCTGAGCTGTCCTAAGTGTCTTTACCAAAACACTCCATGTTCCATCATTTGTGAAGCCCACCTAAGGGTCATTTATAACTGATTCTGTCACATCCATGATAAGCTGCCTAGATGTATTAAGACTCTTAAGAAACGTTTCCAAATTATGTGTTGAAGTAATATGTGGTGTGATTGCCTTGTATATCAGCCTTGTGTATACTGGGGACATTTATCTCACTAAAGTAACACTGCTCTTGCAATGTGGATTTACGGTAACGTTTCTACTTGCAAAACAAAACACCTTGAATCCAATTTTAAAACAAATCGCACACATTTCAATCAGCCATGATTTTGGTAAATGCAGTGAATGTTAAAAGACAAAACACATAACAGGTGACCTGCTTATTTCGGAGGGTTTCATGTTGCTGATTGTCAATATTGTCAGCTATGCTTTTCGCTACCTAGAGCACACAATCTCAATGTTAAACCTGACCTAAACTGTTTTCCATTTCTTACGATGCAGTCATTTGTTTTGAAATAAAATGAAGTCGTGTATTCTTGATGAATTTTCTTAACAATAATTAATGATGTTTTCTTGTTATATTTTTGTGATAACCCAGACTCTGATGTTTTCTAGTCACTAAGAAGGGAAAATCCTTTCTGTGACACACATACTTTAACAAGTAACCAGCTGAGTTATTACGAGAATTTAAGTGCTGCCTGATAAAATCAGTATGTCCTGGAAAAGAAAGACAGAAGTAGGAACCAGTCCACGAAAGTGCACCTGAAAATAAGATATATAAACTCATCTAGAGGAGAAAAGGGACACAGAGGTTTTCAATGATGCATCTGGAGTAGTTTTCCTTCTGGCCCAGTGTGCAAAATGTAAAGAACTCTTGTATCTTAATGACAGATAGGGTTTTCTAGCCACCAATATGATATTCACCAGGGATAAAACCTGCATTATTCTCTAAAGGAGCTAGAATGGGAGCTCCCTCTCTTCCTGGACCAGGAATACCAACACTCTCTTCATACTTGACCATAGCATTCCTGCCACAAAGTGTGTGTCCTAAGTTATATTTCCAGTAGTGATGATAGATTTGCATTCATTTATTTTTGCCCTCTTATTTCTTCTTTGTAACAAATGATACAAATTTATGAACAGGTTGGAGCTCCCAGTGCCCTCTGTCATTCTCAAGTAGAACAAAGCTTGAGCTGCAAAACAAGATAGAGCTGGTGCTGTTGGAATTCCCAGTAACTTGTTCTAACAAAGTCAGGTGTTCCAGGGAATTGGGAAGCAAAACTCAAGTTCTATTGAAACACAGGGTTGATGGTAAACGTATCCTAAGGCAGTTGACCCATGTCACTCTTGGGCAAAGCAACACAAAAGCCAGCGAACGCTCTTTGGTTCGGATTTCAGAACTGAAGCTAGAATCTCAACAATTCTAGCTTTTATAAAATTATCAAAGATGAGAGTACTACCTTTTTTTTCTTGTATTTATTAATAGCTTGCATACCTTTGTTCATAAAGTAAGTACCAAAGACATACTTTTAATTGAATTTCCTGGGTGTTTTACCTTTTCCAGACCCTGGCATCTTTCCGTCTAATCTAGATTCCACAGGCACCCATGACAGTATGAAATTTTGCTGCTGAAAATGGCTTCCATGTCTCTATTTTATCCTTGCACAAAAGAAGGGTGGAGCATTCTCATTTCTGTTTCTTCAACTGATATTTTAAAATAAGACTAGAAAATAAGTCAGACTTCTAGCAGTGTAGCTTTAAAAACCCTTTGAATTACTTCCAGACTTGTGAAGATACTGAGGTCAAAATTACAGGATATTCTTGCTTCCTAAGCATAATTACAGATTACGTTACACTCAAACATAATAAATGAAGATAAATGAGATGAAATTAATATAGTAAATTCATTTTAATTGCAATTGGTATAATTATTAGATTATATGACCATGTAATATAAATTTAATGGAAGTAAACTTTTAAATTTTGTTTATGCTCTTAGAATTAATTAAATATGAATGTACGATGTGACTATAAGAGAATAATTAATTTCTCAAGTGAATTAATCAAGGGTGTTTTTAAAATGTTCTCTGTAGTTTACAATAGAAAAAAGATTGTAAGTCCATATTATTACAGTATAATAGGCAAATAAATCACTGAAAACGGTAGGTGACGGAGAGGATGCAGTGAGAAGCAATTCGCACCTGGCCTGGCCCAGCTCACTCCCTCGATCCTCCACCAGAAGGCTTCTCTGCTTTCCTCCACCACAGTTCCTCCCACCATAGGTCTCTCAAATGATGAGAGAAAGGACCCCTTTCCCTCCTCAAACTGTTCCATCAGTGGGTTCATTCTTCCTTACATACCAGTTTCATATAACTTATGTACTGGGTGTTGTCTTAGGAGGACCACTAACCTCAAAGGCCTGGGCGTGGTGGCTCAGGCCTGTAATCCCAGCACTTTGGGAGGCCGAGGAGGGCGGATCACCTGAGGTCAGGAGTTCGAGACCAGAATGGCCAACATGCCGAAATCCCGTCTCTACTAAAAATACAAACAGAATTAGCCAGACGTGGTGGTGGGCACCTGTAATCCCAGCTACTTGGGAGGCTGAGGCAGAAGAACTGCTTGAACCTAGGAGGTGGAGGTTGCAGTGAGCCAAGGTTGTACCATAGCACTCCAGCCTGGGCAACAAGAATGAAACTTCATCTCGGAAAAAAAAAAAAAAAGGAGGACCCCTAACCTCAAGGATTGAAGGACTGATGAGGCAAAAATGTAAAAAGTCGACGAGGTACTAGGAGCTCCGGACACCAAAGTCACCAGGTGCCAGCAGCAACACTGACAGAATGCTTGATGCCTGCCATATAAGGCTATTGAAATTAGGTTTGATCTCAGAGTCTGGGACAGATCTCAGCCTGCCAATCTGAGTAACTTTGGTGTGGCTGCCAGGCTGCAGGGCAGAGAATCAAGTAGGTAATTTCAGGTCCATAGGCTTGTGCAAGTCAGAGGACAGGGTGTGTCTACAAAGGGGAATTAGCAATGCAGGGCAGCAGCTTACTGACTACCAAATGGACGACAACATTCTAGAAAAGGTGTGACTTAGCTGAATTCTGAAGACAGCTTCCTCCTTTGTGGGTATGTACTCAGCTTGGGCCCCAACTTCTATAGGCTTTGAGCAACAATCCCAGCAGCTAAAGAGCTCCTCCAAATCCACACAGCTGCCTCTGCAGGGTGCAGCCCTGTGGTTAGACCTGTGCATGACTGCAGTGCCCTGGCCCCTTAACTCTGCCCATCCACTGAGATATTAAGCTTCTGCCGGTGGATAAAGGCAAGCACAAACTGGCCTCTTCTAGGCAGTCCCTCTTGATCTCTGCCCATTTGCTCTAAACCTGGTCATTTTTGCTCAGTTTTCCTTTAGTTCTCAGAACCTCAGTCTTGATGTCTGTTTTCAGTTCCTACCATTCACCAAGCCATCAGATTTCTCTGAGGCTTCGTGGACCATAGCTTTCAACTCCTGTTGACTCGTTCACCTCCTAATTTTAACGCCTCTGGTGCTTGGAGAAGAGAAACTCTGTGTTGCAGTCCCCACCTTATAGAAAGGCACTCTTGAACTCTAGCTCCCCCTCGTACCCTTCACCCTTGTCCTTTTCCCCTTCCCAGCTTCATAGCCCAGGACACTCATGTGCTTACAGAACAAAGACCACCATATGGCAGATGTACCTGAAAGCAATAACTTAACTGAGGCATAGCCCGAGAATGACCCTGTGGTCTAAGGAGAGTGTGTGTTTGGAGTCCCAAGCTAAAGAATCTGGGAGCAGCCAATCTGGAGTTTCACTCCTTATCCATGAAGGACATCTGGACCCAAGGCCCATCCTTTGAAACAGAGGCTATACAGGGGATAGAGGCCCTTGGTGCTGGGTTAAATGGAGGTTGCTAGGTGGAAGGTGCTAAGTGAAAATGTTATACCAACATCAGGCTTTTTACCATCAGTAGTGGTTCTCCTGTCCAGTCTGTTGTCACTGCACTGTCCCTGTCTGTAAGTTCCCCAATAAACCTTATAACTTGTTCACTCTCTCCAGGTCTCTTCTTCAACCTCTCAGACTTGTGCCATCCTTATCGGAGTCAATAGGGGTCCAGCATAACAACCACTTAAACACAGAGTGGGGAGTAGAGGGGAGTGCACCCTTGACTGTGGGCTCCTTGAGACCAGTCACTATGGTTTTTCATGTTTTGTTTTGAATCCCCAGCACTTAGCACAGGGCCAGCAAAAATGGGCACAGACTAGAATGTTTCTGTTCATTATAACCCCATGATAAAGCACAACCATTTTAGTCAGTTTCACATGAGATTCCCTACTATTGAGATGAAAACATTATGCACAGCTGGTCTCGGTAGCGCACTCCTGTAATCCCAGCAACTCAGGAGCTGAAGTGGGAGGATTGCGTGAGGTCAGAAGTTCAAGACCAGCCTGGGCAATATAGCACGACCCAATCTCTAAAAATAAAAATAAATTAGCTAGGCATAGTGATGCATACCTGTAGTCCTAGTTACTGGGGAGGCTGAAGTGGGAGGATCACTTGAGCCCAGGAGTTCAAGGCTGCAGTGAGCTATAGTTGCACCACTGCACTTCAGCCTGGGCAACAGAGACCCCATCTCTAAAGAAAAAAAAATTAGGTGACATGTTCCTCCACCTGTCGACCCAACCAAACCAAGATATTAGCAGCCCTATGCAGAAATGACAAAGAAGGTTGTAAAAATCTCTGTCCGTTCTCAGCCCATCAGCCACCTTGAAATTTTTAAAAAGGTTAAATTAAGGTAGAAGAGTGAGGAGGGCAGGTCTGTTCTTGGTGGAGCAGTCAATATGCTGGGCTTCCTGTCACCCCAAGCCAGATAAGAGGTCCCCAGGACTCCAGTGCCACAAGAGAACCAGAGAACTTGGCATATATTTTCTGGACTTTGGAGGCCCCAGGAAGTGGTGCCTAATTCCCTTCTGGGAACATAAAGGCAAAAGGCTGTGCCTTGGTCTACCTCCCGTGATGAGAGAACAGAAAGAGATACTGCGAGGAAACCCATCCTGCTGATGGCAGTGGGCACAGGTCCCTTAGTTCCAAGCTGCACATGGACGGCCCAAGAGGAGGTCACCTTGAGAACTGCCTGTTGGGATCTGGATGGAGGAGGCCACCACATACCCAGGACTGAGAAAGAAGGCCAGCAATGTGCCCTCCTGGAGAAGAATCAGCACTGGGAATTTACCGTACCTGGAGGGCGCCCATATGGAGCTCATGTGACCCGCTAGCTCAGCATCTAAGACATTTTCTCTTTCTGCAGCCCCTGAGGAAGCCAGGGTGATCTAACAAGAGCAGGGTAGGGGAAAAAGGGAAAACCGAAGAGCAAGAAAACCTGGAATCTTGGATCAAATGTGAAGCTTTTTATAATTACAGTAGACTGGATATTTCAGTTACGAAAATGAGGTTGTTCTTAGGACCAAATGTGACCAGGTTACTTTTAATTAGCTATGTGATCCAAAGAACCGTGGCGCTTGGGTTTTCATTCACGGTGAGGAACAAATGGTTCACAGGGAGGGTTTCAAGATAAAATGTTGAAAAGAGTGAAGCTGCTTTCTGTTTGCATGCAGTTGAATTCAGCTGATATCAACGTGGCTGATGAATAATGAATCGATGAGCAAATGAATAAACGCAAACAAGGAAATAATTGCAAATTTAGTATTATTACTCTTATTACTCAGTTTGACTCACACATTAGTGTAAGTTAAGCTTTTTAAATTTTATTTATTTTTATTTAATTTTTTTTTTTTTTTTAATTTTTTTGAGACAGAATCTTGCTCTGCTGCCCAGGCTGGAGTGTGGTGGCACAATCTTGGCTCACTGCAACCTCTGCCTCCTGGACTCAAGTGATTCTCCTGCCTCAGCCTCCCAAGTAGCTGGGACTACAAGCATGTGCCACCAAGCCCGGCTAATTTTTGTATTTTTAGTACAGACAGGTTTTCACCATGTTGGCCAGGCTGGTGAGGAGCTCCTGACCTCAGGTGATCTGCCTTCCTCTGCCTCCCAAAGTGCTGGGATTACAGGCGTGAGCCACCGCACCCAGCCAAGTTAAGCTTTTAAAATCTAGTTATCTGGTTTACCCTTCTCGTTCCCCTTTGTCTCTGCTCTTAAACAGGTAAAAATTCTGGGCATTTTTTTTTTTTTTTTTTTTTTTACCATTCTGGGCAAATACTCTTTTCCTCAGTTACCAGTTCCTCTGGCTTCTGATTTCATATTTTTCTGAGCAATTTTACTTTTTTTCTGTGCTCACAGTTTAGGACAGCTCTACCAAACAGGCACTTTTCCTTTTTTCATTTTGAAAACTTTCTTACTTTGACACTCTGTGGGTGCAGCTAAGAGCAATTTCCCTTTCTGTTTTTTTTTATATTCCATACCTTTCTTCCAAACTAAAAATCCGGATTTCCAAGGTGTATTGAACACTTGGGACCCAGAGGGACTGAAACTATTGTCAACTCAGATATGATTCAGGAAAAAGATTATGTATATTCTTTGGAGTCTCCTTCTATTCTCTGCCATCATTTTGGTTCCATATGAAGGTCATCTGCTCTCTGCTAGTTTACCACCTGTGGTCTTCCCATGGAGCCCTGGGCACATTTAACTAAGTCCCCCCTTGCTCAGCATGCAGTCTCTTTTGAGGGTAGAGGTGGGTGGAGTAAGGATTAAGGAGATGGGCAGGATATGAGTACCACAGTGCATGAAGAGATCAAAGAATTTGAGGACTACCTTTCTGTAGAACATGGTGGGTGTAATTAACTAACCATCAGAGTAGTTTCAATACTCTGTACTTTGAGTCCTTATTCTACAATTCAAATTAGTATATTCTATTTTTATGCTAATTCACTGTTGTACTACTCTACTTCCAGGATTATTTACTTTTGTGCTACAGTACATAACTGCCACTTTTTAAAGTTCATTGCAGCTTATTAATATTAAATGACGTGATTTGAAAGCATTTGCTTTCTCGGGCCAGTGAACACAGAGTACTCTTAAGATACATTAAAATATGGATTGGTCAGTGTTTAACAAACCTTATTGAGTGGTTTTTGTGATTTAATAGTCAGCTTCCCGGACTCTTAGCTTGGCTGGCAACATGACAGTGCTGTAACCATTGCTTTAGAAACTGAAGAGAAGGATTTCCCTTCAACAGTCACCAGGTAGTAAACAGCAGGGTTACAGCTAAGGGAAGAAGCTACCTAGTTGTTATTATTGGTTGTCAGATTCAAAGCAATCTCACTGTTCCTTTTATCTGAGTACAGCCTGTGATCAGACCTCATTGTAGAAGACACTGTCCTTACGCCTTCATTATCTTTGCGTTAGAGCTGGGCTAGCTAACCAAGTTTCTCTCCCAGGGATAATTTATCTTGCAGATGACACATTAAATAGAACCATGCAATCAAAGTTTGAATTCCAGCCTTGTGCTGTCTTGGTTGGTCAGGCCAAATTAATAATCGAACTTGGTGCCCTTGAACGAGCTCCCTGTTGTATACATTTAGCTGGCCAAACCACTTCCCCTCCCCCAACACTCCACCTCCTCATGGATGAAAACTTCTGGTAGAAAAACAAACTCACAAAGTACCAGGTGCAGGAGACATGGGGATGACTAGAAAGGGAATGTGCAGCTTTGTGTTTCTTCTTTTTTTTTTTTTTTTTGAGACAGAGTCTCACTCGGTTTTCCAGGCTGGAGTGTAATGGCGCGATTTCAGCTCACTGCAATCTCTGCCTCCCAAGTTCAAGCAATTCTCCTGCCTCAGCCTCCCAAGTAGCTGGGATTACAGGTGCCTGCCACCATGCCCAGCAAATTTTTTTTTTTTTTTGCTATTTTTAGTAGAGATGGAGTTTTGCCATGTTGGCCAGCCTGGTCTCAAACTCCTGACCTCAGGTGATCCACCTGCCTCGGCCTCCCAAAGTGCTGGGATTACAGGTGTGAGCCACTGCACCCGGCCGCAGCTTTGTGTTTCGAATCAAACACTGACTGTGTGCCAGTTACACTGGTCCCTGCAGAAGCCGTTGGCAGACCTTTTTTTTTGAGACAGGGTCTCACTCTGTTGTCCAGGCGGGAGTTCACTACAGCCTCAACCTCCTAGCCTCAAGCAATTCTCCTGCCTGGACCTCCCAAAGTGCTGAGATTACAGGCTTGAGCCACTGTGGCCAGCCTTAATGCCAGATTCTTCTCTGTGTGTCATATTTCTGTGCCTCAAAGGAAGCATACGCTACCCATGTGGCATGTCTGTGAGACAAAGAAAGGGAAATAGTGGGAGAAATACGAAATGTCTTATGAGGGAATCTAAATAAATTTTGAAAGTTTGATTTCCCTGATTTTATTTTTCAATTTATAATGGAAGCTCTAACTAGATGTTACCCACCATCCCAGACCCGCCCAGACCCACTAAGCCAAACATATTTAAAGTATGTAAATGCCAATTATGTTGCGTATATAAATAAAGTACTGCCTGGAAGCTAGATATCATGAAATAATACTAAAGGCAACTATGTTTATGTTGTTCACTAATTATAATAGTAACAGCTAATATTTATTTAGCTACCAATGGAATAGCTAAATCAAAGGAATACCATTTTTCTATAATGCTTATCAATGGAAGAGCATTTATTTACCAATGTAATCATGTTTTTCGGTAATTTCAAACATGAGATAGCCTATTTCTTACCAGTGTAATCACATTTTTCTATAATTTCAAATGAGGCCTAGGCTATAGCCAAAATATGCAGAGTCTCACAATTTCTACTCTCTTAAATTATGGCCTTTTAGAGTTCTTGAATCCAGGTTTATTTGTTTACTTAACATTTGTGTGCCGGTTTGCTACAATACAATATCGAGCAGAATCAGGGTCCCTGCCTTCATGAATTTCAGAGTTTACTGAAAGGACCAACAGTAAAGAAATAACCACATAAATAAACTTAAAATTACAGTTGATATCAATTCTAAGGAGGAAAAGATACATGGTATCCTGAGAGTTTATATCAGTGACCTGCCCAGTGTAGGGAGGGCCTAGGAGAAGTGGCATTTCAGCTGAGAACACTGG
This sequence comes from Papio anubis, assembly GCF_008728515.1. Classification (NCBI taxonomy): domain Eukaryota; kingdom Metazoa; phylum Chordata; class Mammalia; order Primates; family Cercopithecidae; genus Papio; species Papio anubis. The sequence continues at coordinate 12,253,915 of NC_044990.1, read as the reverse complement.
AGAGTAGGAGTTACCTGTGGTGAGGGGACAGGGCACAGCACCGCAAAAGCCCTGGGTGCCAGGGAGCATGGGCACAACTTTTATAACAGGATTGACTTAACTTGAAATGTAATTTGCTCAGAAGAAATAATTAAAATTCGGGGCAAGTGACCTGAAGTTATCCAACAAATCACAGAACTTCAGATAATTCCACTAAGAACATTCGATTCCCCATGACTCAGTGCCTGCAAGGTTTGCCATGCTCCGTTTATGACTGTAGCGTAGCGTGGTCTCCTGGTCTGTGCGTTTGCGCCGGGAGCCAAGATCTTCAGCTTATGGAGTTGATGTGACCATGCCCATCCTTTGTGGCCATGGACAAGTCAGTTCTGTCTCTGTAGGAAACTTAAAGGACAAGCCCTGGATGGGGCAGCTGTGGGAAATTATTGGATGGTAATCACCCTGAATACACGTCCCTTCCCCACCTGAACCTGGCACAGGTACCCTCTGGTTGGAAAGGCCCGGCCTGCTCTCCATCTCTCTCTGCCCCAGCCCCACTTTGGCTTGTCAGTTGCCTGTTTCTTTAAGGTCTAGTTCAAATAGCTTCTCTGGGAACTTTGTTCTTTCTTCTGTGACAACATTGACACCACTGTATTCTCTTGCATCTATTTACCTGATCCTTTCCTGCCTCCCCCTTTGACTAATTTCTTGCTTCAGGGCCAGGGCAGAGACAGTTCTCTCCTTTGCATACAGTCTTACCTAAGAGAGCACACAGAGGAAATGGCTATGCCAACTGGATGAACTTGAATTTATGTGAGAGAGTGTGTGTGTGTGTGTGTGTGTGTGTGTGTGAGAGAGAGAGATATCATAGGGGTATTCTCCACTGTTTTTTTTTTTTTTGAGACAGAATCCCGCTCAGTTGCCCAGGCTGAAGTGCAGTGGCACAATCTCAGCTCACTGCAACCTCTGACTCCCAGGCTCAAGCCATTCTCCTGCCTCAGCCTCCCGAATAGCTGGGACTACAGGCACCTGCCACCACACCCGGCTAATTTTTGTATTTTTAGTAGAGACGGGGTTTCACCATGTTGGCCAGGTTGGTCTTGAATTCACCATGTTGGCCAGGCTAGTCTTGAACTCTTCACCTCAGGTAATCTGCCCGCCTCAGCTTCCCAAAGTGCTGGGATTACAGGCATCAGCCACCGCACCCAGCCTCCACATTTTATGTAAAATAAATAAGTCAAACTATAAAACATCTGTCTGATGCATTTATTTTATCGCACTTCTCTGTCTTGCATGCATTTATTTTATCGCCCTTATCAGAGTATTAAAATTATGTGTTTTTATGAGTCATGTCTGAGAACATTGTCCTTGAGTGCAGGGACCTTATCATATTCATTTTTCATCCCTAGCACTTAGCATAGAGCTTGGCAGTTAGTAAATGTCCAATAAATGATGCTCAAATTAAATGGAATCAAATCTTGCTCAGGTCTTTGCTGCCTTGTCACAGTAAAGTGACTAAGCAAGGATGTGAACCCTGGGATCAGAACGCTGGGTGTGAATCCCAGCTCGTCACCCGCTGTGTGACCTTGGGGAAGTTACTGAACTATTTGGTTCTCTGTGTCCTTATCTGTAAAAGAGGATGTGAATATTGTCCACCTCCCGGGCCTGTTGTGAAGATTAAACTTATCTATATTTACATCCATTTCTACATCAGTATTATCTATTTATTTTAATTATACAAAGTGTCTTTCTCATGCCTTCCCAGTGAGAGAACAGGCAATTAAATGTTGTGATATACAAACAGAAAACCTCCTACCCTTCTAAGTCCTATTAAATGTCAAATCAGAGATGGGGTCATGTCAATAAAGGAGTTACCTGAGCAAACATGAAAGTAAAATTTACATTATGCATTATAATCCTTCCAATTAAAACCGCCATTGTAAAGGGATCTGATTTCTAACCCTTTAAATATTGTTATATGGCTTTTATGAAAAATTCTGCAAATGTCAGGAAAAAAATACTATAGGGTGTATTTTTAATGTGACTATTTTACAAGGTGCTTTCAAACATGTGATAGGATATCATAGTCAATTGTCATAAGAGTTCTCTAAGGAAAATCAGATCCAGTTTTATAGTCCATTTGAGGTGATGGTACAAATAAATGACAGTTGAGATCAAGTACACTACATGTCAAATCGTGTTTCTTGTTTTTTTGTTTTGAGATAGGGTCTTACTGTGTTGCCCAGGCTGGAGTGCAGTGGCGTGATCTCGGCTCACTGCAGCCTTGACTTCTCAGGCTCAAGAGATCCTCCCACCTCAGCCTCCCTGGTAGCTGGGACCACAGGCAAGCACCATCACACCTGGCTAATTTTTGTAGTTTTGGTAGAGACAGGGCTCCACCATGTTGCCCAGGCTGGTCTTGAACTCCTGGGCTCAAGCGATCTGCTTGCCTCAGTCTCCCAAAGTCCTAGGATTACAGATGTGATCCACCACGCCCGGCCTATGTTTCTCATAAAAAGTGCAGGTTTTCAGAGAATGGAATTATTCCTGAGAATCACAGCAAGTCAAGGTGTAGTGGAGGAGATGCAGCTCCAGGTGGGCCTTGGAAGATAAGACTAATGCAGGTGGGAAGAGGAGAAAAGACATGAGAACAGGGAGAGCAAAGGTGCAGAGGGTGGAATGCATTTGGTATGTTTGGGGTGACAGCTCCCTGTGTGGCACAGTGGAGATTCAGCCTGGCCTTGGGAGTGGAGTCGGCCGGTCTCAGTAGGGAGTGGGGGTGCTGAAATGCCAAGGCTTGCTTGCTTTGCCAATTTTAAGTTTAACCACCCACTTCCGTGAGAACACCACTGGCTAACGTGCTGCATGAATTACAAGTGTGATAACCAAGGAAAGTCTGGAGACCCCTCTTTAAAATAAACTTGGCTCAGTTGCTTCATTGGACAAATAGTGACTCATGCCAGCATTGTCCCAGGGCTGTAAAAGTAGCCATCCAGCCACTGAGAAATTACCAAACATTCCTACCAGAATTGTATTGGCTATTGTGAATGGCTTTAATAACAGGACCTTGTTTATTTGGTTTTTAGATAGGTTATTACTGATTTACCCATTCAATCAATTCCTGCTTTTCTCTGGTGGGTGAAAAAACTGCTCCCAGCCCCAACCTCTGGGTTTAGGACAAGGAAAAAACGAAAAAGGACTACATTATAACCCAGAAGGTGATCACACACCTTCCTGCTCTCAGTGTAGGCTTTTCTATGATGATATGGATTATCCTGGAATATTATATCATCTTCCCTAAAAGCATTAAAAATAGGATGCATTGTCATCCTCCTAAGTGGAGCTTGCATGGCCATGTTTGTGCGTGTGTGTCCTGGGGGAGATGAGAATATAAGCAGGGGTGGGGGAGAATAATATAAATGCTCTGCTACGATTTCTTTTGGTCCCATGAGTCTACGATAACATTTTTCTATCATCATGCAAAGAGCAATAGAACTAATAAGAATAATAACAGTCGTAGTACTGACAATTCTGGAGAGATAAAAGAGCTTTGACCTTCCAGAGAAAATCCAGTATTTTTTCCATTCAGTATCATGAAGGTCACACATGCCTCTTACTACCTTCAGTCTTTTTCCCAGATGTCTCTTCACATTTGAAAGAAGACACAAAGTAAAATTAAATATTTTTTGTTTTTGTTTTTGTTTTTTGTTTTTACCAGAACATGGCTCTTGTTTGCTACTTCAGATTTTTAAAGCACACAGGCGTTATCTATAACCCATCCTCAGGGTAATCCTGTGAGAAAAAATATGTACTCATTATTGATGGAAAAGGAGATGCTTACAGCTTTTGCTTAATTTTCTTCCAAGCCTCTAGGAGCAATAACAACAAAATGGTTGTTTTTACTAACAATAGAAACAAAATAGCATAAAATACATAAAACTATCTAAGAATAAATCGGACACCTTAAGAGTCTCAGTAAGTTTTTCTTACTTGCTGATACCATGTAACATCTTACTGACAACCCCCTAGTACATGTTGCATTCCTTCCCAAAGCCAACCCTCCTCTTCCCCATAGTGGCCCCAGGCCTGTCTCCTAGAACTCTCAGCAGCCTTTGATATTGTTACCTGGAGGGCCCTTGACCTCCCTGCTTCCTTGGCTATCATAGAGCAGTGTCCTGGTGCTTCTTTCACCTCCCTAACTTCTCCTTCTCAGGCTTATTGGCTCCTCATTCTGTCCCCTAAGCCTAGGCACTGCCCAAGGTCTCTTCTTTCTTTGGTCTCTGTCAGGGAGATATCTCACCCAATCCCAAAGCTTCGTCATTCCATAAAGATCCATATCTATATCTAAATTGTCAGCTTCCTCCTTTCAAATTCTAATCCTTTTTTTTTTTTTTTTTTTTTTTTTTTAGAGATGGGGTCTCGCTATGTTGGTCAGGATAGAGTGTGGTGGACATTCACAGGTGCAATCACAGCTCACTACAGCCATGAACTTCCAGGCTCAAGCGATGCTCCAACCTCAGCCTCCTGATTAGTTGGGACTATTAGGTGCCTGGCTAATCCTTCATTCTTGATTCTGTGCTTGAGACTGCCCCAGCTGTAATTCTTGCACCTTCACCCTGCTGCCTTCCCATTTCCTCCTCCGCACGACTTCCAGAATGTGTGAGTACCCACTAAGTCATAAACTCCAGGAGGACAAGGCTCTTTGCTGTCATTTTTATTTAAACTTAGGTATCCTTAGCACTTTAGAAGAGTACCTGGCACATAATTGACATTTGGAAAATGCTGAGTGAATGAATGAATATCACTTCATCTCTACCCGCTGCAAACCAGCCTAACTCATCTTTATGTCCTGTTCATCACCTGTGCTTAAAGCTAGGGTGTAGCTTTATACATTAAGCTTATATTAAGTAATATGGTCAAAACCATATTAAGTAATATAGTTTAAGTAATATGGTAAAACCATAGTTAAATAGTATGGTCAAACCATATTTCTCTTCTATTAAGTATGGTTTTACCATATTACTTAATATGAAGCATATTAAGTAATATGATCAAATCCAGTCATATTACTTAATCAGCCAAACTGGGGCATTTTTTGGTTTGAAAGGGGGCTGATATGGTTGACTATGTCCCCACCCTGCTAATAAAAACATACCTGAGACTGGGGAATTCATTTTGAATTGTAGTTCCCACAATCTCCACGTGTCATGGGAGAGATCCAGTGGGAGGTAATTGACTCTCGGGAGTGGTTACCTCCATGCTGTTCTCATGATAGTGAGTTCTCACGGAATCTGACGGTTTTTAAGGGGCTTTTCCTGCTCTTCGCTCAGCACTTCTCCTTGCTGCTGCCATGTAAAGAAGGACGTGTTTACTTCCCCTTCTGCCATGGTTCTAAGTTTCCTGAGGCCTCCCCCAGCCCTGTTGAACTGTGAGTCAATTAAACCTCTTGCCTTTATAAATTACCCAGTCTCAGGTATGATTTTATTAGCAGGGTGAGAATGGACCAATACAGGGGCACTGTGAATAATTATGCTGGGATGACAGGCATAAACTTAACCTGATTGTATGCTTACCCTAATCATTAGTATTTTTTAATTTTCCTCCTCATCTATTCCCTTGCATTGCCAGCTGCCAAGACACACATCTGCCTTTGCACTGTCCTCTCACTTAGTCTTCCCTTTGCATTCTCTCCCCCACTTGCCTGTTCAGGCTTTGGCACATCTAGACTGGTTTCTATTAACAGCCTCTTGACTGGTCCCCCTGAGCCTAACCAGTCTCCCCAGTGTCTGTCTCTGCCCATTCTATTCCCACCTACACATGGCTGCTGGATTAATTTTCCTAAGGGATAGCACCAGTAATACAATTTCTCTACCCAGAAGAGTTTCACTGGTTCTTCATTAATTCTGAAATCCATACAAACTTGCAGCTTTCAAAACCTTCAATCTTGGGCCAGTCTTATTTGTAGGTATGGATACTCAAGACATGAGTACTAAGAGCGGCATTGGCATCACCATTTCTAATGGGGGCCTATTAGAAATAAAGAATTTTGGACTGTATATTAGACCTATAGAATCAGAGTCTACAATTTAGCAAGATTCCCCAGTGATCTGTATACACCTTAAAGTTTGACAAGCACTGTTCTACACTGTAGTCTAACAAGGAGAAATCACAGCTCTAAAATCCCCCCAAGATTTTAGCTTCCATGCTTTATTTGTGTGGGTCACTTTTTGTAGGATACCTGCCCCCAACATCTCTATTCAGTAAAATTGCATTAATCTTCCAAAGACGAACTCCAGCAACTATATACTCCATGAAAAACTTTCCTGTAACTACTAAATACTATCTTTGCATTCTCTGAACACCATAGTATTTAATTTCTAGTGGCTTGTCACTATCTCTCTTACCTTGAATTACAGATATTCTGGCACTAATTTTATACACACACTCAGCTCCTCCTTACATTGTTAGCACAATATGGGTAGTAACTTTTTTTATTGTGATAAAATATACATAACATAAAATTTACCATTTAAACCATTTTAAGTATTTAAGTATATAGTTCTGTGGCATTAAGCACATTTATATTGTTATATAACTATCACCACTATCCATCTCCAGAACTTTTTAATTATCCCAGACTAAAACTTGTACTCATTAAACATCAAATTCCCATTCCCCAGCCCCTGGAAACCACCATTTCTACTTTTTGTCTGTATGAATTTGACAACTCATACAAGTGGAATCATGTATTATTTTCCTTTTATGACTAGCTTATTTCACTTAGCATAATGTCTTCAAGGTTTATCAATGTTGTAACATGCACCAGAATTTCCTTCCTTTTCAAGGTTGGATAATATTTTACTGTAGGTATATACCACATTTTGCTTAATCATTCATCTGTTGATGAACATTTGGGTTTCTTCCACATTTTGGTTCTTGTGCATAATGCAGTTATGGATATGGGTGTAAATATCTGTTCAAATCCCTGATTTCAATTACGTGGGGTATATATTCAGCAATGGAATTGCTGGATCACATGGAAATTCTATTTTTAATTATTTAAGTAACCTTTATACTGTTTTCCATAGTGGCTTTGCCATTCTACATGCCTACCAGCAGCCTGAAGATTCCAATTTCTCTACATTCTCACTAACACTTATTTTCTGTGTGTGTGTGTGTGTGTATGTGTGTGTTTTTAATAACAGCCTCCTAATGGTATAGGTCTGAGATGGTATCTCATTGTAGTTTTGATTCACATTTCCCTACTGATTGAAGATATTGAGCATCTTTTCCTGTGCTTGTTGGCCATCTGTATATCTTATTGGCAGAAATATCTATTCAAATTCTTTGCCCACTTTTTAATTGGGTTCCTTGCTGTTGTTGAGTTTTAGGAATTCTTTATATGTGCTGAATATTAACCCTTCTTAGATCTGTAACTTGCAAATATTTCCTACCATATCAGCTTTTTTTCTCTGTCTGCAGCGTCCTTTATTATAGGAACTGTTCAAAGAACAAATGAACCTAACTATAGTGCTTTCAAATGGTGTCTAATCTATATTTATATTTTTAATTTGAACTGTTAAATGACACTTAATTGATGATTTATCACTGTGCTTAAATTTATGATGAAACCTGACTAAAATTAACTTTGCTTTAAAATTATTTTGGTCAAATCCAATGAGATCGGGGAATGCCAAATATAATTGTGAACATTTTCAGGCTTGAGCTCTGTTTGGGGTGCACAAAGGAAGCTTCAAAACATAGACTGACCATGTCCCATCATTGTCCTTAGATTTAAAATCTTAACACTTACACAGGGAGGCTTTGAATATTACTTGCTAGTGTATGGCAAGAAAGATTAGAAATTATTTGTAGTACAATTGGAGGAACGTTTAAATTCCTGTGTTTGGTTAGGGGTTGTAGCATAATAAAAGTCAAATGAAAAATAGAAAGTAGCTCTGAAAGAAATAAACTTTCAGAGAAGTAAGGATGTTTATAAAAATTCAGCATGTAGCCTGAAGCATGACCTCTGTTGGTCTTAATGTAATCAAATTCATCATTGATATGGCAGTAGCAAATGAGAAAAGCTAGTGGACATTTGTGGGGTAATGAAAACAAAAGGATAGTTATTTGTTTTTTCTGAATTGTATTATTTGGCTAATGTATAGGCCAAGAAAACTACTAATAATAGCCAAAACAATCCTGTCTCAGTTTTACTTTCTCACACTCTGGCCTTTCTGCTTTGTGATTTATTTTTAGCTCAAGAACTTCCTACCACAAACTCTCATTAGGCCATAGAGTCACATTGGTTGTATATGGCTATAACCATGTGCCTTCTGTGGGATAGTTTAATGGAAATTCAGTCGGTTCATGTTTGAAAGGATTACATAAAACTTCTTTGAATAATTAGCACAGCATCCCAACAAAGGGTTAGTTGATTTTTTTCCCATGAAAGGTCAGACAAGAGAAAGTCATTTAGAAGGCATACAAGATTGCTTTCCTGGGGTCATTTTCATTCTGAATTATGAAACAACTTCAAAGACATGAGTCAATCTCTTAGTATTTTTTGGTACAAAACATTACTATTGAGTAACTGTAGTTCAGTGACAACATCTTCACTGGATTAACATAAATGAGAGCTAATAATGGTGCATTCATGCACATATGTAGGTGTATTCAAAGGGTATGTGTGAGGACATTAGCCAGCGTCATTCTTAGCCCTTCATTATGACTCCCTATTTACTCAACTCCTGACTTTATGATGAATGATTCATTTGGAATGAACTTTTTGTGCCCTTTCAGATATATAGAGGTTACATATGTCCCCCTGACTGCTTACGTCTAATACTTTCAACTTTTTTCTGGGCTTTTGTAGACTCTTTCACTAACCTTTGTTTTGAAGTGATTTGTCTGATTGCTTACATTAAAAGGGGTTAAACATGAATAGAGAGTCAGAGTGGGGAATCCATAGGCCCTCTTACTTCTTTCTGATTGGTTGCTTGTTAAGTCGAAAATGTGGCAGGTGTTTCTGAGATGCAACCAATTCTTTCAAGTTTCTTTGTCTGAACTTTAATTGGAATTCAAACAGAAGTAAATTTCATGATGACATTTTCCTAATTTCAGTTCTGAAATAGAAGAGATATGGTATTGTATAAAAACCCTGCATTGAAAATGAGGAGTTCATGCATTAGGTGTAAAACGTGTACCTGTAATTATATAATTTTAGAAAAGAGACCTCAGAGGATCTCCATTTTATTTCTCACTTTACAAATGAGAAAGCAAATGAGAGCTGGTGAGTTTAAGGGACCAACCAAACGTTCTCTAGCTCATCAATGACAGAGCAAGGATGAGCATTCAGGGAGCAGAAGGGAACTCAGTGCAGTGTCCTTTTTACTATTGCATATCACCTTCCTTCAGTGAGTCCTTTTCAGAAGCAGCATACTAATCAATTCTTGCCTTTTTAATCAGACAAACCCTGTGCAAAGATGAAATCAAAAGATTGTTTCTTTATTATATGTTGAAATTTTTCTTAACCTTCACCATGAAAAAATAATGCTTATATAAAATAATGCTTAAAATAGCAAATATTTTTGACAAGGTGACCAAATGCTCTCTGGTAGGTAGGAAATCCTTAATGGCATCAGTCTAAAATTCATAGTGGTTGACAACTTCATACACAGACCCAAAGAGGGTCTACTTTCTCAGAGGTTTTTCAGAAAGGACATAGTGTCTAACAGGTTTAACCAGAGAAGATATGGAAACAAACAAACAAAAAAAGCTGACCTTTTCTATAGCATACTTTCAGATGTTAGTAAGGGTGAGAATAGACAAGACTAGGATAGCATTTCAGAGTATCTCTTTGCTCAGATGGTAGAAGCATTGACATTGAAGGAGGAAAGATAATGAAATCCTTTCTGTTATTGAGGAGCCCATGTAAAATTTCTGGGAGCATATTTCATACCAGTTTATTTAGAGATGAAGTGGATTGATCTTGATTGTGAGACAGATTTTTAGACGAAACTAATTATTTCTTTGAAATTATTTTTTCTATACTTAAAGAAAATGTCAAAGTGACTGGGAGCGGTTGCTCACACCTGTAATCTCAGCACTTTGGGAGGCCGAGACGGGAGGATCACCTGAGGTCAGGAGTTAAAGACCAGCCTGGCCAACATGGTGAAACCCGTCTCTACCAAAAATACAAAACTTAGCCCAGCATGGTGGTGGGTGCCTGTAACCCTAGCTGAGGCATGAGAATCGCTTGAACCCGAGAGGTGGAGTTGCAGTGAGCCAAGATCATGCCACTACACTCCAGCCTGGGCGACAGAATGAGATTCTGTCTCCAAAAAAAAAAAAAAAAAAAAAAAAAGAACTAGAAAAGAAAATATGTCAAAGGAAAACAGAGTGACACTCAGAAAATATAATTTTGTTTTACGTAAGAATGCTGCAAAATACCAGGATACTGATTAAATTATAACCAAGCACCACATAAATCCTAGGATATTTTTTAAATGCTACTAGCAATGTTGTACATGTATTTCTTCTTCTGAAACTAATTGTACCATGAAAACCATTGTTCCCTATTCTCCCGACCCTGCTGAGAGTGAGAGATGTACAGAAATTCAGCAAAAGTGACCCATAAATATCAAAATTAATTCATTCTAGGAATTCATTTGATTCTGGGAGGATCAAATCATTTATTTGATTCTAAAAGGATCAAAGGTGGTTAGTAGAGCTGTTTACAATAGATTCACTTAAAAAAGCTCCCAGTGATTGATGGTTTTACGTGCCAGGCCCTGTTCTAAGTACTTTACAAATATGATCTTATTTAATCTTTGCAACTGTCCTATGAGGCGGGGAAAATTATTGTCCCCATTTTACAGATAAGAAAGCAGAAACACCAGAGAAGCTATAACTTGTTCCAGCAAATAGCAGAGCTCAACTGGAAAACATCTAGGATAAAGGCCATGAACAATATGCTTATGTACTTTATCATGCAGCTTCCATCTATTTCTAATATTTAGAGCTATCATGATAATTTGTCTTTTGAATGTAATGCTAGAAACATCTGGAGAAATTAAGTTTAAAAAATTTAAAGCTTATGACTCGATCAATATTTCTTGAATCACTTAACAGATGTTTATTGAGGGGCAACTGTGAGCCAAGCCCAGGAATTTTCTTTTCCATTAATGATAAGTTTCTCTCAAAGCAAGGGAAATTTCTTCCAACTGCCTTCAAAAAAAAAAAAAAAAAAAAACTGTATGTAAAAAATGTATGTAATGCACGTATATGTGCATGTATGAACATATATACACATTTTAAAACAAATAGAAAGTGAGCTTTCAGATCCTTTGTACAAGCCTAAAACAAGTGACATTCAATTAGAAGAAAAATATGTTCTCAAGTTGATTTCCATTTGCCTTGAACTACTAGATCTGTTTCCACACCATTAACTTTGCTCAGGACAGACAAATAAGAATCCATTAGAAAACGTTCTTAACTTAAATGTAAGCTTTTTTGAAGTGGGCATTATTTTTTTGGTAACTAACGTCAAGTGCACTGAAATGGAATAAAGATGGTGATTTTTCAAGGTATTTGAAGGGAGAAAGCCTCAGCAAGAGTGGTATGCATTTTCACTGCAAAAGGCCAGATTTAATTTGGCAGTGGAGATCAAGGAGCAGGTAAGGTTTCATCTGTGTCAGCAGTAAAAGGAAACAACAGAGGCACCTGCCAAATGTCTCAATTCTTTCAGAAGCTGACAAGGGTGGGAGGAGGCTACTTCTGAATTGGTCTAGGATGCCCGATGAGGCTAAATAGAAGTAAAGATGTTACCCCGCTTGTAGAGTGGCGGGATAAAATGCAGAACAATACAGACACCAATGCATTTTATGGGACATATAGGGAAAAATTATTTGTTTGTTCACTTGAAATTCAAATTGAACTAGGTATCCTGTGTGTCTGTTTGCTAAATCTGGTAGCCCCATTCACTTCCCAAGTCTGCAGCTCACCCGGGCTCCAAGCTACTGGTGGCTCCCATGGTCTTGGTCAGAGATGGCAGTAGGGGATATATATGGATTGTGCTGGAATCTCTAACGAGGAATGTACGGAGGGCCTTCCAGAACAGTTTCCTGGAGGCTGGAAATTCCTGCCTGCCTAACCCCATGGGAGACACACTAAATGTTGGGCCGGCTTCTCTGAGTGCTGCTTGGAGGAGGGTTAGTTGGCTTGCCTCATATCCGCAGCCACCACCTTGTTTCTGTCCAGACTGTCATTCTCAAAGCTTTCCTACTCTATACTCTTGTTTAAGACCCTTCACAGCACAGGCCCTTTTGTTCCTATGTTGCTATCTCTAGCACCAAGCACAGAGCCCAGGATATAGTAGATGTCCAGTAAATGTTTCCTGAACTTGATGTTTTCAAAGGTGGTGGTGCTGTTGTTGCTGCTGTTTCTTGCTAAAAACAGCAAGGAGGAAACAGGGATAAATTGTTCCATCCTGGTCACCCATTATTTTTCTTAATTTTTGAAAGCCCATAGTGAAAGACAGAGCTGCATGCATATAATGCCTTTATACTATGTGTCCAACACAGTGTCTGGTACACAGAACGTACCCAACAAGTATTTGTTGAGTGAGTGAATGTTAATTATGACATTTGAGTATGAAGAGGGCTGGCATAGATCTATCTACGATTCTCAGGAGTACCGTTTCACTGAAAGAGCTTTCCTGTGTTATAGGCACCAGGCCAGGCTCGAGGAGGGAGGCTGGTTAGATGTGACCTAGCTCGGGACACATTGAGAAGAGTTGGTGGGGGTTTCAAGGAGGAAGTGGAGGCAGATATGAGTCATGGGGTTTACTCCCCTGAGATAAGAAGTGTTTGAAGTAAGGGGGAGAGACTGGGGTAAAAGCAGTACCAAACAGCAGTAATAAGAAAAAGAAAGAGGAAGGAAACCCCAAACCACATTATCTGGAAGCTAGGGAGAGTTCTTATAGTTACTGGGCCCTTGGAACACTTTTTTCCAAATGGCCACATATCTGGGCGTGACAGATGTGAATTAATACGCACTAATTGTGAGAGATTACTAAATCCTTAGATTCACCTAAAACAACACACTTTCTTAAATGTAGTTCAATTTGAAATCCTTATCACACTTCACTACAACATGGGATACAGGCAGGAAAAAAATACTCTCAGTGAGAACTGAGTTTTCCCCAAAATTGCCTCTAATTGATTTACATTATATAATAAGATGAAGGCATGCTAGATAGGCAACCTGATGCCATCTTACTTTGGGATGCTTTTCTCACGAGGATGAAAGCAGAAATAGACCAGCTTAAAGCAAACCTAACAATGGGACGCTCATGAATTAAACAAATGGCTGTGAAACCGTAAGGAACTTACTGCTGGGGGTTCTAATGCATGAGGTATGTTTTGTTGTTGTTTTTACTATTTGTCCTTTTTTTTTTTTTTTTTTGAGAGCTACTCACCTTTGGGAACTGATAGTTTTAATCTTTTTTCTCCTTACTGCAGTTAACTGGATCGCAGATATCATAAGTAGACTGAATCACTCAGCCAGCTTCAGCATGTGTCATTATTGATTAACTGTTTAAGGCAGAGAACTGTCTGCAGGTTTCAAAACTCAGCTTGAAGTTTTTACCCAAATGTGTGCTTTATTAGAAATAAATTGAAAGAAGATCTGGAAACAGCTGGAAACATTCTTTTTTATGTCTAACATACATTTTGTAAAAGAAAAGCAGTCAAAAATTAAGTCATTTGGACTATGATAAAGCTCATCTCTGACCTGATAAAAAATGTGCTTTTCCCTTGTTCTTGATATATTATCTCATAGCGACAGAAGAATCGTGAATGTGCATGCTGTTAATGCTGCCATTAATCACTTGGCTATATACTGACTTCAATGTATTTTTAAGGCAGACATAGGACTACCAGATAGTTAAGTTGTATTCTCTCACAGGCCATGGGTAACCTCCTGTCCTATGACTCAAAATCCCTCATAGAAAATAAACTTTTAGCTTGAATCCAAAAGGTTAGCTTTCATAAGAGTTCATCTTTGAACCCCCAGCAATAAGCTCCTTTCACTAAATGTTGATATAATATCCGGCCTATCAAATGAAATCAGTGTTTGATGTTTATGAAACTCATAGGACTGTACAAACGTGCTATTTTATAAGGCATTAATCCAGAGGTCCAATAATATGTACAGTGAAGTTTATCTTGACAGGTGAATCAACTCATTGCTAAGGAAAATAGCCGGACAATACTATCCTTGTTACTGAGCTGCAGGTGTTTAAAGAGCTTAGTGAACTAAGGGGGAAATTTCCCAGCACCACATGGCAGGAATGAATGGTGGGGAAGGAAGCAAATCTCAGTTAGTTGGTTAGGCAGGTGTTTAGAAAATTTAAAAGGGAAAATAGAAATCTAAAATCCAAAGCAGGTACCTGATTAAGTTTTTATGGCCTTATTAGAAATAATAAAAAAGCTACGGTTAAAAACAGGAAGATGAAGTTATTTCTTTCTAAATAATCTTTTTTAGAATAATAAAGTGAAAGTTTTGGAGATAACCTCGCTCTGAAAATTTACAGTGTCCAGATTACAGGGAATTCAGTTATCTAAAAACAAACATACTGGCTATCAGCCTCTGAAATATTTGTTAAATCCCTCCAGGGTCTGTGACAGAGTTCTATCCTTGATCCTGTCTTTCTTAAGCTAGCTGTAATAGAATGGCAAGAAGTATTATTTGCAAGCATTTTTGACAATAGTAGTCCAGTGATATATACATATAAGTGATACATTCATTGACATACTGAGCAAGTATAAGCCATTCTGTGTCTATGATACTATACCTAGAAAAAAATTCTATATAACCCTGTGATAAAAGTCTCCAACCAGCATTTTTAAGAAAATACTCGCCTAAAATTTTAAAAAGAAAACTATCGATGGATGTATTTTCAGTATGCTAATAATACCTTAATAAAAATATTTTAAAACATGAGGGTGGCACCAAAAATAAAATAAAAGCATTGAAAAGAAATTAGGAAAAGAACAGAAAGGGATTTGTCAGCAGCAGCAATTAATGGCTCGAGTGAAAACTACTATGTTTTATAATTGTGCCAAGAAAACCATGCTAAGTAGAGAGAAGACAATCAAAGCAAAATGTTTTACTGGTCCAATACCTGACCTGCAATGAATTTATAGTTCATGGGTGAGGGTTACAGTGAGCATGATTTATTCTTCATGTTATTAAAACCTGAAGAATTGCATTTAGTATTTAACTCTCTCACTCTTCATCTACAAAGCCCCTTTGATGAAATCATGGCATTTTATCTGCTAGATAATCTTATGTTCACTCTTGGCTGCTACTACCTAAGGGTCAAGGAGGGAAATCTCAAGTCTTGCTACCCGCCTTATCTTCCTTGGCAGGGCTCCCTCCTCCAGCCCCGACTGTCACCATCCAGCGTCCCGAGGTATTCAGATGCACAGTTTAACCTTATAACTGTGCACTGAATGCAGAGGCACCAGCTGTGTACTGTTGATGCACATGAGAAGCCTACCTTTATTTTGCCTAGTTCCCTTTGCTCGATTAAAGCCTCTAAAAACATCTCCTTCCAGCATCTCCTGTTACCAATTCCTGTTACTTTCTAGATTTCTCTATCAGGAGCCTCAAGGCTGTGGATGTTTGTTTGGTCCACCTCTTCCCACCCTTCCCCACAGACGCCCCCATTCCCTTCAGCCTCTGTTTCTCACCCTCATCTCTTAGGAACCCGGGACCTTTACTGCTTGAGGCTCAGATGAGCCTCAGTCCATTCATTTTGTGGTCATCTCACATCAGTGTGGAAGGTGCCCAGCTGATTCGTCTGCAGAGTTTTTACCTCTTGCAGTCACCTCTGTCCAGAGTGAATTCCCGCAGTTTCTGTTCCTGTTCCAGCCCTTTTCTATGCTGTATTGGAGCCCCTCTCTGTTCTCCTGGTTTCATGTAACTGCTACCTTTCTTTTCTCATCCATATCCTGTAGTTTTTGCTCCTCTTTCTTAATCGTTATTCTATTCTCCTTTAAAACCACACACACATTGCCCACAAGGAAGTTATATTTTCCCCTAAATTTTCCCCTTAAATTTTACATTTAAAAAGAAATTGTATTCCCATTCAGACACACAACGAACTTGCACATTAAATTCATGATAAACTCTTAAATATTAAGAGTAACCAATTCATTTTTATTATATTTTTGAAATACTGATGACTGTGCATTTATCTTTTAACAAAGAACACTTCAAACTCCAACTTTGGTGTGAGTGGAGTCAAGAGTTTATTTTACTATGTTTTTAAATTTTATTTTTTGTTGAGATGGAGTCTCATATTTGCTTAGATTGGTCTTGAACTCTTGGCCTCAAGCAGTCCTTCTGGCTTGGCCTCCCAAAATGCTATGATTACAGGCTTGAGTCACTGTGCCTGGCTGAAGGAGGGGGTTAATTTATGATAGCATTAGTTTAATCAAGTGTAAAATGTAGATTTGAGGGGGGAGGACCTTAAGTAATGTTTTAAATTAATCAGCTTGATCAAATATCCCAAAACACTGTTCATCACATTCACCCATAATGCATAGCTATTGTGAAATTTCCTGTCATTCATGGCTAATTAATTGTGACTTAATAGTTATGTGTTTGTATGTACATTTTCTATATTTTTAATGAATTAATGCTAAATATTTCAACATTTGGAAGGATAATGCATCGGTATACCTAGCTTCTCTAGCCCACTCTACAGCCCCAGTTTTCAATTCTTAATTCATTCGGTCAATATATATTGAGCATTTATTATGTTATTAGCACTGCATTCACCACTAGGGATGCAGACATTAAAAATCCACTTCCTACCCTCAGGAGGGTTATAATCCAATCTAGTAAGAAAACCCTTACTTTGTGGGGCTTAGGCGTAACTTTAGAAAAGAAGAGTCAGTGTGCTCCAGGCAGGAGGAACATGTGCAAAGGTACTGAGGCAGAGAGTGTGGTGCATTCAAGGAACTGCCAGTTCCTCTCTTTCCCCTGTGAGTATCTGACAAGTGTTGGTGTTGAGGGTAAGAGGAAGAAAGCATACCAGGGCCTCGAGGACAGTGATGAAGATTTAAGCTAACCACTGTGACTGTTCCTGGAGAACAGGAACCAGACTCTGCTAGAGACAAGGCAAAGATTTTGCTGATAATTCTCACCCCATTGGCATCATGTCATCAGTCTGTGCAGTCTGGAACTTCATTGACTGTGTGTGGTGGCCTGCACGTAAGACTAGATAGAGGGGTTTTGCCAAACAGGCACGGAATAACTAAGAAATAAAATAGCTCTTTGTGTGCATGCATGTGTGTACTGAGAAAGTGTTTGAAAGTTTGGTTCACAGAGCTTAACCCAAGTCTAGGAGGGCATGATGTCAAGGAAAAGGACTGATTAAGTAAAGGAAAGGCAAACGCAAAGATCACAAGACAAGATGAGGAATGCTAAAAGGATACAAGTACCATATAGAAGCTAAGATAAAGCTTCAATATTCTGGAAGCACAGTGGTAGTGACTTGGCCCAGGGTGTGTCCTTGGGAGTAGGTGGGGTGAAGTGGAGTGGAGACAAAGGTCCTGGAGTTGTGAGTTGAAATATTTAAGCTCTCCAGGTGATGCAGGACAGACTCTTCTAGGATTGATAATTTCCGCTGATGGCACTAGCTTTCTTGGCAAATGACGTGTGATTCCTTGAGCATCTAGTGTGCGTCAAACACTGCTCTAGGTGCTGGCAATCAGTGTCTGGAAAGAAAGACAAGGTCCTTGCTCTTATGGAATTTACAATCTAGTGAAGGGGCAAGTCAAGCAAGGAATAAAAAATAATCACAAAATATTATGTGGACATATGTTCTGGTCAGAGTTTAGTGAAGTTTGATCATAAAATGGTCAGGAAAGGCTTCCAAAGAGGGGACAGCTATGCTAAGACCTAAAAGTTAAGAAATCAAATTCAACAACCTATGTTGTTGTGGTGGTGGTCATTGTTGTTGAGTTCACCATGTGCCGAGCAGTGTTCCAGGAACAGAGGATGCAAAGAGAAATAAAACAGAGGTCCAGGGTTACACAAATAAAATAGAGCTATCGATAAAATCCATTAAATCCAAAAGATTTCCCAAGACTCCAAAGATGGATTTGGATTTGTAGTTTTTCCCTTATTGATATGGTTTGGATGTTTGTCCCCTCTAAACTCATGTGCAAATGTGATTCCCAGTGTTGGAGGTGGAGACTGGTGGGAGGTGATTGGATCATGAGGATGGATCACTCGTGAATAGTTTAGCACCATCCCCTTGGTGATGAGTGAGTTCTCACTCAGTTAGTCCACACGAGAGCTGGTTGTCCCTCACCCTTGCTCTTGCTCTTGCCATGTGATCCTCCTGCCCCCTCCCGCTTCTGCCATGATTGTAAGCTTCCTGAGGCCCTCACCATAAGCCAAGCAGATGTTGGTGCCACACTTGTACAGCCTGCAGAACAATGTACCAATTCAATCTATTTTCTTGATAAATTACCCAGCTTCAGGTATTTCTTTATAGTGACACAAAGTGGCCTAACACATTAAGTAATATCAAACATTTTTATTTTAAATGGTACTCGCAAAATAATGTATAAAAATAATTACAACAAACATATTATTAGCAATGAATGACCACTACTGAAGTGATATAGAAAATATAGTATTTTGTCATATGGAAGGTAAATGCAGTTGACCCTTTGATATAGTTTGGCTCTGCGTCCCCACCCAAATCTCATGTTGAATTGTAATTCCCAGTGTTGGGGGGACCTCGTGGGAGGTGATTGAATCATGGGTGTGGATTTCCCCCTTGCTGTTCTCATGGTAGTGAGTGAGTTCTCATGAGATCTAGTTGTTTAAAAGTGTGTAGCACTTCCCCCTTCACTATCTTTCTCCTCTCCACCATGGTAAGACGTGCTTGCTTCTCCTTTGCCTCTTGCCATAATTGTGTAAGTTTCCTGAGGACTCCCAGCCATGCTTCCTGTACAGTCTGTGGAACTGTGAGTCAATTAAACCTCTTCTCTTTATAAATTAGCCAGTCTCGGGTAGTTCTTGAACAATGCAGGAGTTAGGGGGACCAGGTCCTCCTGCTCCCCCGACCTATAGTCAAAAATCCAAGTATAACTTTTGACTCCCCACAAATTTAACTACTAATAGCTTACTGTTAACTGGAAGCCTTATCAATAATATAAACTGTTGGTTAACACATGTTTTGTTATTTTGCATGTATTATATATTATATTCTTTCATTAAAGCAAGTTAAAGAAAATATATTCACTATTCATTAAGTGCAAGTGGACCGTCACAAAGGTCTTCATTCTCATTGTCTTCACGTTGAGTAAGCTGATGAGAAGGAAGAAGAAAAGAGGGTTGGTCTTGCTGTCTCGGAGGTGGCAGAGGCAGAAGTAGTAGAGAAGGTGGAAGGGAGGCAGGCACACTCAGTGTAGTGTTTTTTGAAAAAAAAAAAAAATCCACGTATAAGTGGACCCACGCTGTTCAAGCCTATATTGTTCAAGGATCAACTATGTGTCCTTCTGTGTAGACAGAAGGAAAATGTATATTAAACAATAAAAGTAATTTCCATTGCCCCAGATACTCTTAAAACTAATAACTCTCATTTATTAACCATGTTATCACAAGGCACTAACAGGAAGACACTTAAAGTTTTAAAAAGTTGAACTCCTAACCTAAGTGATCCACCCACCTTGGCCTCCCAAAGACTGGATTTAAAGATGGATGGTAAACATTTGAGTCTTGGTTCCGCAACTTATTAGCTGATGATTTTGATCAAATCATTTACATTTTCTGAAATTGTTTTCCTGCCACTTTTGTTTTGTTTTTCTAAGGAGTAGCGGTTGACCTCATGTGCTAGTTACATTAAATAACGCTTACAAGACGCATTATCCTGGGTAGTGCTAAACTAGAGCAATGTCTTATTAAAGATGAAATTCTTAAATAAAATGCCATACCTACACAGATTAATTAACAAGGTGGGAGGTAGTACTGAGATAGCTCCAAAAGACTTTCCTCTAGAATGCGGAACAAATGCTGCCTGCTTTTAGAGATGCCAAAGGTTTGTTCAATATGTATTTGTGGAATAAATATAATTGGAGTGGAGGGTTACCCCATGGAAGGCGACAAGGGTCCCAGCCCCTTCCAACTGTCCACACCAGTAAACATACGTAATCAGCCTTGATTTATGTCAGCAGTTGGAACACAATTAGGGCCACCAGGAGAGACCTGTGTCACTCTAGGAATAAAGATCTTTGTTGAATAAATATATTTTTATGCATGCAAGTAGGAAATGTACTTGCTCCATATGTGGATTTTCCCTAAACTTTCCTATTATTTACAATACCTTTCATTTTGATGACACTTTAATTATAAAACACTCTCATATATGGTTTAACTATGAGCAGGGTAGGTAGAACAAAGAGTTCTTTGCTGCATTTGACAGATAAGGAAACCTATGTTTAGGAAGATTAAATAGCTTCTATCTCTCCTACACCTTATCATTCCCAGAGCTGAGATGTGAATCCTATTCTCGTACCTCCCACATCCCGTGCTAGTTTATAATACTCATTAGTGACTTCTTGCTATTTAGCATGAGGCTATTCAGAATTTGGCTGGACTGGAATCTCATGAGAATTGCAGAAATGGTTTAGGCAAACAACAACAACAATAGCAATTAAAATTTAATGAATGCTCATTATATGCCAGGCACCATTCTAAATATTTTGCATGTACTATTGCATTTGATCCTTGCCAAAAACCCTATGAGGTAAGCATTATTATAATCCCCATTTTATAGATGGTGAGGCTGAGGAACTCAGAAAATGGGTAACTTACGGAGATTACACAGCTAGTAGGTGCAGAGCCGTGGTATGAACCTAGTTGGCTACCTCCTCTGTCTGTGCCATCAGTCACTTCCCTGTACTGCCTGTGGGAACTGGGGACTGGCTTTCAGTGCTCTTCAGATGATGTGTTCATTGACCTTAAGAAGCTCAGTAACAATGGAAGAATGCTTCACAGTGTATGTTTGAGGTCTCAAACTACTCTATGTATACTAAGACAGTCATAACAAATTACCTAAATCGATATGCTAATGTGAGGTTGTGTGCTAAGCTAAGCTACTTACTCAACCTTTATAAAACAGACAGGCTGAAGGATGGCACAAGTGATGTCAAGATGATTTCAATCACTGGAAACGTCTTCAATCCAATGGCCTGTGAATGCCATCAGAAATTTGTAAGACACTTCCCTAAGGTCTCCCATATGGTAATCGTGGTTCCCCAAAGTGTACATGAAAATATAGAAAGGAATTGTGATATTTGTAAAGTTGATGACTATGATATGACATTCAGCCTGAAGATTCAAAGCATTTACCAGTCTACATCAGGGAAATGTGAAACACAGCCAAAGTTATTAATTGGCAATGCAGAGTTTACAGCTAACACTAAATTTTGCTTCCAAGAAAGTGTAGAGCCTGATGCTTTTTTAATTAACAGAACAAAACCCAAAATGCAATCAAACTTGTTAGCATTCAAAGACTGGCAGATTCAGAGCATGGCAATGGGATACACAGATAGACCAATCAGGGCAGGCACAGATTGGTGACTGTGATCCAAGGACCCAGCTTGAAAAGTCAGCTTCTCCAGAACTTTCAGCAGCACTTTTAAAATGAGGAAATAAATAATATGAGATTGCATTTCACAATCTCCAACAACATGTCCCTGAAATGGAGCCTGAAGGATACATCAAAGGAAGAGTTGCTACACCCCATCTCTCCTGGGAAGGGAACATGCAGGGAAAGAGTTGCAAGAGCTCTTCACCCTTCTACCCTGCAGCAAAGGAAAATGGATCTCCTCAAGAAAGGCATTTCCCCATAGCAAAGCTGCAAGCAACATGAAATAATGCACTATGACTATGGGTTCTTGGTGAAGGATTCCTGGCCTGGTACAGTTAGAAATTGGGCTCTATTCTCAAGCAAAGGCTTCCAGCAAAAAAATACCACAGCAAGCAAACCGTGGAATGTGCTTCTCCACTCTTCTGTAGGGGGTGATGGCACAGAATCAGAGTTGAACATGGGAGGGAAGTGGAAGGGATAAAAATGTAATGGAATTGCAGAGTTGTTGGCATTCAGATGTGTAGGTGGTGGGCGGCAAGTCCTGCTTATTGCCTGTGGTTGTGAAAGGCAATGGTGATGGTTCTTATTACATAGCAGTAAGGGAAGGAGAAAAATATATGTATTTTTTTCATTTGTCAAAGTTATTTATCACAGGATTATTTGTAATTTTAGAAATTTGGAGAAAAATGTCCAAAATTGTGAAAGCTTTAAAATAAATTATAGTGTGTTTATCCCACAGAATTTTAGATATTCATTAAAAACTATATTTTAAAAGAATATACATTGGAAAAATGCTCACAATCTACTGCTTAGTGAAAAAAATGAAAAACTTGGTATAAAAACTCTTCCAATTTTTTTAATATGCAAGGAAAAAACTAAAAAGGCCAATTTTCAAATGTTATCAGCTCTCTTTTTGGTAATATTACAGGTACTTTTAATGTTTCTATTATAATTTTTATGTGTTTAAAAAACTATAATTATCAGTATGTATTACCTCTATGTTTAAAATTAATAAACATTATATAAGAAGAGAGTGATAATTAATGAGAATGAAGCAATATCAGCATAAGCATTCTTAAAATTTTCACTTATCCTAAGGAGGATCCTAGTGGTAACCAGTCATTTAAAACTATAGGAATAGTCATTCAGTCGGTAAATGATCCTACTCCTACTATGTGCTGTTCACTGAAAAAGGCACAAGGGGTTGAGAAATAAAAGTCCTGTACTAGTCTTAGTTGGAGGAACTCAGGACTGCAGGGACAACTGAGAAGATACAGGTAAGGACACTTAGCTCTGGCTCTTTGATAAGTGCTCCTCTGGCAGTATCCCCAAAGCACAGCAGAAACACAGTGGAAGAGGAACCCATCCAGCCACTGGGATTTGTAGAAGGATCAAGGAGAAGGTGATATGTGAGTGCATCTGAGTTGAATCTCGAAGGATGAGTGAAGAAGAAAAAAATTAGAGTAAAAACATTCAAGCAGGGCTGATATATAAAGACATAGAGTGCAGTGCAAGCAAGAGCTTTCAAATGGGACTCTTTTTATGCTGAAATTCAGGGAAGGGAAAGAGAAAACTTGAACTGAATCGGTTACTCAGGAGATAGAGAGGTGGGGAAAGATTGACGCAATATAGGATGTATGGAGGAGTTTCAGATGTCTTCTAGATTTCTCTCTCAGTCACTAGATGGGTGGTAGCGCCAGTTGGCTCACATAGGAAATAGAGATGAAAGAGCAGGTTTGGAAGGAAAGTTCTGGAGATACCCATCAGGAAGTTAAACAATACATGGCCCTAGAGTAGAATCATTCATTTATTCTATAATATTTACTGACCATAACTGTCCGCGACTGTTTTAGGCACTGAGGATGCACAAGCAAGTCAGACAGACAGGGCCTCAGTTCTTAGGGAGCTCACAGTCTGCCTGGGAGACCGACCACAAACAAACAAACATAATGTCTGGAAGTGGAAGTGCTATCAGGAAAACTAAACTAGATGTCGTGAGAAGGAGCTATTTCGGTTGGGTGTCAGGGACAGCTTCTTGAAAGGGCTCAGGATGGATTTGGGCTAGGACAGTAATGTAATTATGATAGTATTGTTGTTGGGAGCATAGGCTAGGTCCTTTCTATGTGCCAAATGGATTATTTCATTTAATCCACACTGCAATCGTCTAGGGAGGTACTATTGAGAGGCAGAAACATATGCAGAATCAAACGGGACGCTGCCTTTAGCCACATTCTTAACCACATATACTGTCTATCTATAGCCCGTCAGGCCTTAAGAAGGACCATGTGAGGCCGTCTGTGAAAAGGAGGAACCCAGGGGAGGGTGTCGCCTGACAGCCACGAGACAAGCCTGTGTCAGAGGAAGGAAATGGGCTGCAGTGTCCAATGGTCCATGCACCCTGGAAAGGACAACAATAACTGGAACACGTCGTTAGATTTAGCAACCAGATGATTATTGGTGACCTTGGCAAGATCATGTTCATTGAGGAAGGGAGGAAGCCCAGATTGCAGTGTTGACAAGGAAAGACTTCTCTTCCCAGGGACACAGGGTAGAGGCAGTGGGCTTTAGGATGGCTGCTGTTGTTTTAGTTTTGGTTTGTTTAAAAGCAGGGTGAGACTGGAGGGTTGAGCCTATGCAGAGCGAGAGATTGAGGGTCTGTGAGGGAGAGGAAATAACCAAAGTAGCAAAGTCCCTGTTGGGATAAGAAGGGAAAGAAAGCCCAACACATGTGAGGGGCGTGGTCTCGGGCTGGAAGAACAATACCTCCTCCACTGAGATGGAAGGGAAGAGTCTAAGCAAGAAGGGAGGTAGGGCTAGGGGGTTACCTGAGTTCTTTTCTCTGAAGTAGGTGATATTTTCATCTGGTGAAGGCCCCAGAGGGGATTCTACCTAAGGTTCAGCTTTAAAACAGATCTTGAGGAGAATGAGAGCGGATGCTGTACAAATGACTGCAAGTAGCCCTGAGGTTCCTATTGAGGTTGGAACACTTGGCATTTGTGGCAGCTCCATCTGCACAGCTGTGTGGTTTCTTCCAACAGGGCCAGCAGCCGGGGCTGGCAGAGAGCTGGGCCATGCTGGGTGGCACACACTGCTCAGCCGGCACCTGTTCCAGGCAGATCATTTCCGTCTTTCATCTGGGCTTCTCTTGGACAGTCCTCAATTCATGGGCCATCCGACAGCCAGAACTAAACAAATGTGCAATGCCAGAATTTAGTCTTCACATCAGTCATTTAAGGAAAACCCCTAACCAATGGCATCTGAATATAAAATACGTGCTAGAATAGAAAGTAGTAGGGGCCCACGCTCTTGAGAGCTAAATGCTCACTAAAATAGCTAGAATGGTTATGTTCTGTTCCCGCGTATATAATGTTAAAACTACTGCCTCTGTTTGATTCAATAAGGGGTCCCTTCTATAAGTCAAATACACAGCTTTCCTGGGAATGTAATTGTTAAACATTTTGTTGTTACACTGTATAGCAGCCACTTTAAGATAACAGGAGTCTTGTTCTTTGCAGAGCATTTTGTTACCTCTACATGCATACAAAGCAGAGGATGGAATCAAAAGGGTATTTGGCTTGGGTCCAGAAAGCAATCTGGATTAGTCTATATAACTGGCTGTCACAGTTTCAAGTCCATTTCTGATCCATGACTTATTGCTTCATAACTGACTATTTCAAAGGTTTACCAGGATGCTACAAAAAAAAAAAAAAAAAAAAAAGATCTCATTACTTTCTAGCTCATTCTGAGGTGTGTTTCACTAGTTAACATTTTTAAATATTTAAAGTAACAAAATAAGACAATAAAGACTATTTCTTACCATCGTCCCTGTCATTCCCATTTTCTACCAACAAGATAAACTGATGGAGGGAATATTTGCTAGAAGTGTAGCAGAAGTGTAGAGGGAATACTTTAGCTAGAGGTTAGTTTCCATCCCCTAAGGCAGTAGCAATTTATATAATAGAGGAAGGACTGAATACTTCTAATTTTCAAACTTCCTGTAGAGCACCTGAAATTAAAATGAATATCTGATTAAATTTTGGTTCTTATTTGGCAGCCTGGTACAAAGACATTTAAAAAGAAATGAGATTCAAGCAATTTTGCAGATTCAAGAATTCAGAAATTCCTTTTGAAAAATGTGTTCCTCTCCCCAAACCTGAGGTGTAAGGCATTAATCACATCTCTGAATTAGTTAAATGTTGTCACAGTTACTTTCTTGGAAGACCTCAAAGCACTTCAGAAACGAAACTTTGTGAAATGCAGGACACCCTGAGGCCTGAGATAGTATTGTCTTCTCCTTATGAATGAGTTGAAGCCCAGGAAGTGGACTTGGACTTCAGTGATGATGTACTTCTTAAAGAGCCAATACACTTCCTTCTTTCCTTCAGGAATCGGAGTTAATTTCTAACTACAAGCCTACTTTACATTTTTGGCTAAAATACCTTAAAATTCTTCTATTTTCGTATTTCACTTCTTCATAATACCTACTTCTTTAACTGCATACAGATTGTAATGCTTTCTCAAACTATGTAAATCTATTTTAGGTAGGTTCCTCATGGTTTGACCTTAATATTTTAAAGTTATTTTTCTCCTCATAATGGCTATGCAATGGAAATAATATTTTGACACTTCAAACCATATTAATTTGATTGTAGTTTGCAGCCAGATAATTATTTCATTGAAGAAATCAGGAAGGATTAACATAATGTTCAGTTTACCAATATTGAACATCAAAAGAATGTCAGCCAAACCGAGTAGCTGACTTCAAGTGACTTGAATTCAGGGAAACTGGGATGAGTTATGCTCTCACTGTGGCATATATACATTTTTGTTGTTGTTGTAGTTGTGAAGATGGTAGTTTCTGAAACTGAAAAATAAAGGAAAGTATCAAGAAATAGGAGGAATATGGTCCAGCCCCTGATTTCTGGGTAAAACTGGAAGAAAGCTGGAAGCTCCTTGAGTGGGGGGCCGTGGGGACCAGGCTGTCAGGTTGGGCGAGGGAGGGAAGGGGAAGCGCGCTCCTGGAAGGCGTGGGGCGAGAGGCAGCCAGGGGGAGGGCAGGGGAGGGAGGGGAGTGGAGGAGCGCCCAACGGAGGGGAGGAGGGGAGGAGAAGGAAAGTGGGAAAGGAGTAGAGGAGTTGGCGAGCGCAGAGGTTGACCTAGCGCCGCGCTCCTGGTGGCCAGGCATCCCGGTCCTCGCGCGTGGCGCAGCCTCCCGGCGCCGGACTGACCCATGTCGCGCCCGCATTGGGTCCCGGGACCCCGGCGGGAGTGCCGCGTCCGTCCTCCCCAGTCGCCGGGAGTCTGAGTCGCGGGCCACGCGGGAGTGGCGGTGCCGAGCCCGCCGGTCGTTATGAGGAGGGATCTAACATGACCAGCAAACGGAAACCTTGCCAAACGCGGCTCAGGAGATCCATCAGTGAGCAGCTGCGGGACTCCACGGCCAGAGCCTGGGATCTGCTGTGGAAGAACGTCCGGGAGAGGCGGCTGGCAGGTCAGTGCCCCGGAGACGCCGGGACCCAGTGGGGCTGGGGAGGCGCTGACCGCGTAGCTCTCCCGGGCCCGCCGCCCTCCTCTGCCCTGGGCTCCCGGGCATGAGTTTCACAGCCCAAGGCCCGGGCGAGCGGGCTGCGGGCACCACCCTCCCTGGGCCGGGCCCCGAGCGCCCGCCCGCCGCACCTCCCGGTGGGTGGGTGTGGGCTCCGTGCCGGACGCGCGCACTGACAGCCCGGCCTGGTGCTCCATGCTGGCGGGCCGCGGGGCAGGGGTTACCTGGAGGGGCTGTCCCCGGGCGGCCTTTTCACCTAGGCTGCCCCCTACTCCGCTGCCATCCCATTCCACCCCAGTGAATAAGTGCCCAGACCAAGTGGCCCTTCGCAAAGGCTGCCCCTTCCCAACTTCGCCTTCTCCACGTGGGACACATCCACTGAGTGCGCGGGAGGGAGAGTGAATGCAAAGCAAGGAGCACGTCCAAAGCGCCGCAGACCAGCTGCTCAGGGGTAGAGGGGGAGATGTGACGGGAGACAGGTGGACGGTAGTTGGTGCAGGTAGCTGGCTGGCTGTCCGCAGGCCCTGCCAGCTGTGAAAGCAGGCTTTCCTCCCTTTGAGGTTGCAAGGAAGGGCCTCCCTTTGGGACTCCATTGCCCACGAATCAGAGCAAGAGAGGAAGTGATTGTTTTGAGCCAGGAGGTCCTTAAGAATCCTTGCTTGGATCAGAAGGCCGCCCCATCCTTAGTACCTCCCCCAGTGTCACACTGCCCCTTGCTGCTTCTGTGCATGCTCCATGGAACCCTCTTTCTGTAGGGCCAAGGATGCAGTGGGTGGTCCAGCCATCTCAGAGCTTTCACTGGCAACTTTAGGACCCTTTAGTCACTGCCTCATGCCTGCCCCAATAAGAGAAAGTGGCCAGACTCCACAGCACAGTTCCTGGGCAGTGCAGGGTTTAGGGCCCCTTCGCCAACATGTTAGCTGCTGGAAGATGCTTCAGGGACTGGGGGAAGCATGATTGGAAGGGCCCCTGAGGTGACCCCGAGGCAAGTCTCTGGACCTTGTTGCCTCTGTGTCCTCTCCAGGGCTATCTCTTGAGCTGGGCAGTGACCACCACATGGGGCAGAAGAAAGTTCTAGAGAAGAAGGTCTGATGCCTAGGCAGAAGGAAAGGACGCCACTGGTGAAGTGGGAGATCTAACCTTCTTTGAACTCCTCCCTTTTTTCCTTATTTGAACTGTAAAGCAAGTGGTTTGCTAGATATTCTGCCCTTAAACTCATGCACCCACATCCCTCATCCACCTGAAAGCATTCTGGGGAAGATGCCCAGAGTCTATAGCACCTTGAGAGAAGGTCGCTAGCAAGCTAAATTAAAAGTGGAGATTATGGATGATTCCAACACTTGATGTTGTAAGCATACAATGTTGATTCCACATTTTCTCTCCAACACAGTGGCCACATTTAGTGTGCACCCAAGAAATAAACAGACTTTTTTGGTTTGGACCCAGAAATAAATTGTGGTAACCCAGCAGTTTTGACTGTTGATGTTTAAAAACCTGTACATGCACTGTAGACCTCAATTAATAACAATTAATAACTTTCCCTATTATCATGCTAAATTGTATATTCTACATGATGGATGGTTTTAGAGAAATTTTTGTGGTCTAGTAAACTTTTGTTGCTTCATAACTTCAGAATGCTTACTGCAAATGTCTCTTTCATAGCTTCTGTTATTTACGTTTGTTAAGTTTGTTAAATCAATGGGTCCTCAGGAAACAAGAAGTCATTCCAGGAGGCCTGCCAAGGCTGTGCTGGGTTTTTATAGAACCTGAGGCCAAAGATGACTGCAGCTCTGTCTCTTTCAAGAAGCGATCTGGGAAGGAAGAGAGTGTCATGTAAAGACTTAAAACTATTAAGATTGTCCAAGAAAGTCATATTCACATGAATTTTACATTGCAGTTAAGGTGGTGAAGGGAAAAAGGTTTTTTTTTTGAGACAGAGTCTTGCTCTGCCGCCCAGGCTGGAGTGCAGTGGTGTGATCTTGGCTCACTGCAAGCTCTGCCTCCCGGGTTCACGCCATTCTCCTGCCTCAGCCTCCCGAGTAGCTGGGACTACGGGCGCCCACCACTACGCCCAGCTAATTTTTTGTATTTTTAGTAGAGACGGGGTTTCACCATGTTAGTCAGGATGGTCTCAATCTCCTGACCTCATGATCTGCCCACCTCGGCCTCCCAAAGTGCTGGGATTACAGGCATGAGCCACCGCGCCCAGCCGGGAAAAAGTTTTAATCCTTGGAAATAAACTGTAGATAGAGACTTTAAGATCATGAATATATAGAGGGCTAAAAGTGGTTTCAGAATAGGAAATATAAGAGTGCTCTCAAGAGTAGTGCAATTATTTTTTAAAATAGCGGTATGAGGTTTGAAAATGTTTAATCAGAATACTAATATCTGCTTACCCATAATCTGCTTACCACTCTGCTCACAGCAGATGCCAGCAGGTTATTCAGCTGGGACCAAACAATCCTCTGTGAGGCCAACTTTAGCTTCTGCTTCTCTAAGCAAGGTGGGATGCCTGCCACAAAACCAGGCCAACTCCGTAAAGGCACTTTTAGATGCAAATTGATTTTCTGGGGTTTTCTTGCTAAGGTGGCTAAAATATAGAACTTTGGCCATGAGACACTGAAATACTTAAGTTATTAATGTTGGCATCAATTCTAGGTGAAAATGTTCTTCATTTGTAAAAGTGTTCTTTATATGGTTCAGTTCACAATACCAGAATAACCAACCATAGTCATGTATCACTTTACGATGAAGATATAGTCTAAGAAATGCATTGTTAGGTGATTTCATTGGTTGAGTGAATCAAGTGTAAATCATACAATGTATTTACACAAACTTGGTTGGTATAGTCTGCTACACACCTAGGCTATATGGTGTGGCCTATTTCTCCTAGATTACAAACCTGTAGAGCATATTACTATACTAAATACTGTGGGCAATTGTAACACAATGGCAAGTATTTTTGTCTCTAAACACATCTAAAAAGAAAGGGTACAGTAGTCAGGCATGGTGGCTCATGCCTGTAATCTCAGCACTTTGGGAGGCCAAGGCGGGCAGATCACTTGAGGACAAGAGTTCGAGACCAGCCTGGCCAACATAGTGAAACCCCATCTCTACTAAAATAAACAAACAAAAAAATCAGGCAGGTGTGGTGGCACACATGTGTAATCCAAGCTACATGGGAGACTGAGGCATGAGAATCATTTGAACCCAGGAGGCAGAGGTTACAGTGAGCCAAGATTGTGCCACTGCACTCCAACCTAGGTAATAGAGCAAGACTCTGTCTCAAAAACAGAAAAAAGAAAGGGTACACTAAAAACATGGCATTGTTAGCTTATGGGACCACTGTCGTATATGCAGTCCAGTTCGTCATTGACTGAAACGTTGTTGTGTGGTGTATAACTGTATATGAATATATCCCAAGAGGGTATCTGTTCTGTCAACAGATGAGATTAGGCTATTGGCTTTTTTTTGGTCTTGCTTTTATATCTTTTTTTTTATCAAGTAAGTTTAGTGCTGGAACTTCTTTAACTTGGCTAAAATTTTCTTCTTACTATACTTAGTCAATGGAACAGTGTTCAAAGTGCTTCATAATTAACTTGTATTTGCAGCCAGGTGCAGTGGCTCATGCCTATTATCCTACTACTTTGGGAGGCTGAGGCAGGTGGATCACCTGAGGTCAGAAGTTCAAGACAGCCTGGCCAACATAGTGAAACCCTATCTCTACCAAAACAACAACAACAACAACAACAACAACAAAATTAGCCTGCTGTGGTGGCATGCATCTGTAGTCCCAGCTACTCAGGAGGTTGAGGCAGGAGAATCGCTTGAACCTGGGAGGCGGAGGTTGCAGTGAGCTGATATTGCACCACTGCACCCCAGCCTAGGTGACAGAGCAAGACTCTGTCTCAAAAAAATAAAATAAATAAAATAAATAAATAAAACATATAAAAATAAAAGATAAATAAATAAACCTGTATTTGCTATCTAGGGCATTCTGAAGGTATTTGATTCTTCCTTTTGCTTTTTTCCATCCCAAGGAAGGAAATCCTTTTTCTAACTCACTCTTATTTCTCTTCATAAAAAGCTGTCTTGTCAACTGAACAGAAAGACAAAAAGAAGTAGAGCTGTTTAAGCATATTAAAGCCTATGTGTTTCTGTGCCATGGGACCATATTTAGGACGGAGGGGATCATACATATTTGAAAAATGCATTTCTTTAAAAAAACAAACAAACAAACAATTACTATTCTAGAGTTTCTGGGGTCCTAGGGAGGTTAGCTGGGTGGTTCTGTCTCAGGGTCTCTTATAATATGGCCTTCAATCTGTCAGCTGGGGTGGCAGTCATCTGAAGGCTTGATTGAAGCTGGTGGATCTGCTTCCAAGCTCGCTCACCTTAGGTGCTGGCAGGCCTTGGTTCTCTCTGGCTGTTGGCTGGAAGCTTCAATTTCTTGCCCTGTGTGCCTGATACACAATATGGCAGAGATCTGAGAGAAGAGAGCATGCACTCAAGACAGAAATTGCAGTGTTTGTAACCTGCTCTCAGAAGTGACGTATCATGTGGGAGGGAACTGACTACACAAGAAGTGGCTACCAGGTGGTGGGGATGATTGGGGGGCAACCTGGAGGCTGGGTACCACAGGTACAAAAGCATTTAAGGTTGTCCTTAGCAAATGCCAGGTCAAATCTGAAATCTTCCTAACAAGGAAACCCCAAAGCAAAACTTTTTTTTTTTCATTTGAACAAATAGCCTGGAAAAATCATTTCTTAACGTAGGTCACAGTGACACAAATAATGAAACCAATGGAAGGATAAGATATGAATGATGTTCAAATATATTCATTTCATTGCAAAAATATGAAAAGGAGTTATTATTAAAGAAGAACTTACATTGGGAGCTCTTACTGGATTTTCCAGTTCTGTGGCAGTTGCTAAATTTCCACTAGATTGTGGAACTGTTGTCAATGCATACTTCTTAATTTTCTAAAATTATGCTCCTCATGGAGCCCAGCAAGTTTTTCTCACTGTCATCTCAGTATCCATAATTGTTTAGTTGTTAGTGTTCAAAGCAGGATTCAAATTCAGGTCATCAGAATTCACAAGCCATCTGTGCCTATTTCCTACTGTACCACATGGCCTCCTCCCTGGACTTTGTGGAGAGCTGTGGACCCCCAAATCCTTTCTAAGACCCTCTGTCACTTGCAGTTCAATTACAAAAGAAGAACAAAAAGAACTGGAAAAGTACTCTTTCTTTCCTCCTGGAGTAACGAGGATAGCCCTGTGCACCTAAAGTAGCTTGTCCCCTAATCATGCCATTGGACTCTTTAGTGTATGGGCTTATAGGGATTTGAAACAAACGAACAGCCATACATCTAACTTGTCAGGGCCCCTCTGTGGTTCATTCTGCCCACAACCATTGGAAGAGCTACAAGAATGAGATGCTGCTGTAAACCCTACAAGCACAGCAGGTTTCTTCAAGGTGGGAGAGTGACAGGTTATTTTGGCTTCCCCAGTTCCCTAAACAACCACTACTGGTGACAATTCTAAACTTTTATGGCATCATTCAATTCTTTAGGCAGAAGCATACCCGTTAGCTTGTGGTGTTTGTAAGCAGCTTGAATTACTTTTTAGCTGTTAAAGTCTAAGAACATTCAAATGACTTTTCTAAAGCTTTCTGCTTCTCTGCTTTAAAACCCTACTCTATTTTAATGGAAACGTAATCCATATGTTTGATTCCATTATACTCATATAACAATATTTAGGTAGCCTGTGAGCTAATTGATGTCTAAGTCTTTTGATCTTTTTTATAGTCTCATTTTAAATCATTTATCATAGACACAGGAAGTTATATTGCTGCCAAAAATATTCTGACTTAAAACAGTGAAAAGTTCAAGTTTTGTTAGAAACATTAATTCCACCAAATTTCCGTGAGTTCTTGTCATGTTAAAACAGGCTCATTCATTCTCAGAGTCAACAGTAGCATCCTGTGAAGTGATATAAACACAAGATTGGGACTTCAATGCAAAGCAAGATCAAGAATAAAACATGAGCCACAAAAACTTCCTCATTAAAATCTAAATGTGTTCTATAATATCAAAAGTACAGGATGATACTAGCCGACTCTTTTCATGTATTTTATATCCGTTTTATCATCACTTTTCTGTGAAGAATTGACCATTCTATTCTGTCAGCATTTTTTGTTTGTTTGTTTTTTAAACATCTTTTGAGATGATACTATGTTTAGATGCTATTTATATTAACAATAACAAAAAACATCTAAGTCAAGAAAATATACAATTAAAATTAAAAAGGAAGAGCACATCACTTATATCAGGGTTGTCAACTTTAGCCACATAGACTCATTAGGAGCCTTTCAGAAGTACTAACTCTCTGGCCTCCTCCCAGAGATTCTGATTCAATTCAGATGGGGTCTGGGTATCCGTATTTTTAAAAGCCCTGCAGAAGATTTCACTCTGCAATCCAGGTTGAGAACCACTGACTTACCTTAATTCCCACATAATAACTTGCAGAATTCTGGGGCTAATACAGGATTATATTCTAAGCCCTAAGAAAAGTTTTGCTTAATTGAGGTCAGAAAGAACTTGTCATCTCACAGGGACAGAGAAAAAGGTCAGTGGTGCCTGGAGAATAAAGAAATAGGTGGTAAGAGTGGATGTCAGAAATGTAGACAGAGGGTCAATTTATAAGATAAGGTTAGGCTTTGTTGCTAGGGCAAGAAGTTTTGATTTAGTTCTACAGGAGATAAGAACAAAGGGCATTAAGCAAAGAAGTGACAAGACCTGAATAAATTACTACCAGTGGTGGTCTAGGTGAGAGATAAACAGTGACAGGGACTAGGGTGATAGTGATAGAAATGGAGAGAAAGGAACAGATTTGGAGTATGTCTTGAAATAGAGACAATAACAGGTTGGTTGTTGGAAGCTAGGGAGAGGGACTCCTAGATTTTTTTTTTTTTTAAGACAGGGTCTCATTCTGTTGCCCAGTCTGGAGTACTGTGGTGGAATCATGGCTTACCGCAGCCTCAACCTTGGAGGCTCAAGCATCCTCCCACATCAGCCTTCCGAGTAACTGGGACTACAGGTTTGCGTCACCACTCCTGGCTAATTTTTGCATTTTTGTAGAGATGGGGTTCCTCCATGTTGCCCAGGTCAGTCTGGTCTCAAACTCCTGGGCTCAAGCAGTGTTCCCACCTCCGCCTCCCAAGGTGCTGGGATGACAGGCTTGAGATACCGAGCCCAGCCAGATTTTTGATCTGAGCAGCTAAGTGGAGTGTAGCAATGTTGGCCGAGATGAGGATAACTGGATTTGCATGGGAGAGAAAAAGGACTGAAAGGTTCTCTGTTGGCTCCATTAGTTTTGGAATGCCTGCTAGACATCCAAAAGTAAAAGTCAAAGAATTGGATGCATGAGTATCGGCTTTGTAGGAAAGTCAGAGCCAGAGATATAATGTGAGAATTATTGGCATATGACTACTTTATAAAACTTTGGAACTGGGTGGAGCTACTTGGAAGAGATTGCAGATAAGGGGAAGGGGTCAAGGGCCAAGTCCTGGGGGGCTCTTTGGTTAGAGTGCAATATTTGGACATAAATGTGTCCATATACATGTACTATTAGTACATATGCATGTACTAAATTTTCAGGAAAATAGAGAGCAACATTATTTCTAAATTCAACATTCTTCTATCACAATAGTACTGCTATATTGAATCTTTTGTGATAGATTTACACATTTGGTCCTAGAACTGTTGATGAACAAAAATAATCATTGCTGGGCGTAGTGGTTCATGCCTCTGTACTCCCAGCTACTCAGGAGGCTGAGGCAGGAAGATAGCTCTTGCCCAGGAATTCAGAGATGCAGTGAACTATGTCATGCCACTGCCCTTCAGCCTGGGTGACACAGAGATACCCCGTCTCTCAAAAAAAAAAAACCTCACTAATCAAATGCCTTTTTAATTTAAAAATTATATTGCAAAGTAAAAAAGCAAACAAACTTTTTTTAAGGAAACACTTCTCAGGTTGCCTGCATATGCACACACAAAAAAACACAATTTATTAAATAAAAAATGGTTTTAGCATAAGCACTTCTCTGGTTATTGTAACTGGTTGGGCCTACATATAATGGGATAAGAGCTTTACATTTGGCAGGACTTGGCCAGTGTCCTGATATCCAGGAATAGTCTGATCAAACAAAGCTTAGCTTAGCTCGTAGGAAAGGTTCTGTATATTGATTTTTCCAATATAGCATCCACTTACTGACCTTTAAGGGTTATGCTTTGCCCAAGACACCACTGGTTAAGGTAAAAATTTTCAGAGAAAAATAGATAACCAATGTCTTAAACATTTGTATCTGGCCCAGCACGGTGGCTCATGCCTGTAATCCCAGCACTTAGGGAAGCCGTGGCAGGCAGATCACTTGAGGTCAAGAGTTTAAGACCAGGCTGGCCAACATGGTGAAACCTCGTCGCTACTGAAAATACAAAAATTAGCTGGGTGTGGTGGAGTGCATGCCTGTAATTCCAGCTACTCGGGAGGCTGAGGCACGGGAATCACTTGAACCCAGGAGGAGGAGGTTGCCATGAGCAGAGATTGCACCACTGCACTCCAGCCTGGGCCACAGAGCTTCCATCTCAAAAAAAAAAAAAGTTTGCATTTGTAAAGAGTGTAACTTAACTTTGGCCTAACCTATCTGCAATATGCTGGATCACCCTGGGGGGCAATACAGTGTCCTCCTTGAATTAGAATAAAGAAAGACCATGTTCATTACTGCTGGTGGTTGCTCTGAATAAGAGGCACAAGCCCAGCTAGTTCGCTGAAATTTCTTTTTTTTGAGATGTAATCTCGCTCTGTCATCCAGGCTGGAGTGCATGGCACAATCTTGGCTCACTGCAACCTCCACCTCCCGAGTTCAAGCGATTCTCCTGCCTCAGCCTCCCGAGTAGCTGGGACTACAGGCACCCGCCACCACACCCGGCTAATTTTTTGTATTTTTAGTAGAGACAGGATTTCACCATGTTAGCCAGGATGGTCTTGATCTCCTGGCCTTGTGATCCGCTCGCCTTGGCCTGCCAAAGTGCTGAGATTACAGGCTTGAGCCACTGTGCCAGGCCATTCACTGAAATTTCTTGAGAGGACCACCGAACATGGTCTTTTGTAAGGCACCAACTTGATCATTTAGACATAGAGCATGTTTAATGAAATTCATATCTACTTTTCCTTTGTGCTTTTTACATCTTATGCTGAACAAAGCAGCTTATGGAGAAAATTTTGCTTTAAGACTTTATAAAGTTTCCTAGGTGTTTATCCAACAGTATATTTCTATTCTGTCCTTTTGCAAGTTTAGTGAGCTTGCAAAATGCAAATAAAAGTAGTTTTAAAAGTCTTACAACTTTACTGGGCTTTTTTCAGAGTCCTTGAATGTGTATTCCTAAAACAGTTAAGTTGAAGGACAAACATTTTTGTCGTGTTTGTAGTTAGTCCATAAGTATTTATTGAGCCATGAGATAGCATCCTTGTCAAAGCATGTTGGGATGGTAGTGCAGGATATTAATTCAGTACCGTGGTTGTATCTTGGCGAGGCACATAAATTTCACTATGCTGCCCAAATCACTTAACTCATCTATCTGACCAGAAATGAAGCAAGCTTCCAGAAATTGCACAAGAACAGTATAGAATGTACCATGACTACACAATATTTTATTTGCAAATCTGCTGTGTCAAGACATCTTACATTCTCCTGCAGTATCTTTCTTTAGTAATATTTTTATCCAAAATAAAATGTTCAGAATCTTATGTTTCTGTTTTCTTGTACGATAGAGGCTATATTATCTATAGTGCATCATGGCATATTGTGTTTGTTGAATACTGCTTTCTCCTTCCTATATAGGAAATGCAATGAAGAAGAGAGACAATTATGCAATCCTTAAAAATTCATACATTTACTTGCAATGATATTAAACTGGAAAGTCTTATGCTTCTCATTCTCTCTGCATCTGGATAAAATGGAAACATTTTCAAATTTCTTGAAGGATCTTTGAAAGTGTTTTTCCAGACTGGGAAACAGAGAGAGACACAGTCTCTACAAAAAATAAAGAAAATTAGCTGAGCATTGTGTCACATGCCTGTCTAGCTACTCCTACTTGGGAGGCTGAGATGGGAGGATTGCTTGAGCCCTGGAAGTCAAGGCTGCAGTGAGCCATGATTGCGCCACTGCACTCCAACTTGGGTGACAGTGTGATAACCTATCTCAAAAAAAAAAGGTGTTTTTCTATTGAAAATTAATATTTATTAGAAGAACAATCTGAAAGTATGAATGTTTGAATATCATAAAAAGCATAAAAAGTTATGCTAATCTACCCCTTTGTGGGGGGATACATGTTGTCACAATGACACCACAAAGATGGCAAGATAGTGGTTGCCTCCCTTACCTGATGTTAAGTTGTATTCATCACAGAACTCTTAAAAACCAATTAGAAAACAATGATGGATTGCACCTTTCTTGGCCACAAGGTGTTGTCCTCATAGTCTTGGAAATAAATTGTAGTTTCCTTTTTCTTTTTTTTTTTTTTTTTGAGACGGAGTCTTACTGGTCTTGAACTCCTGACCTCGTGATCCACCTGCCTTGGCCTCCCAAAGTGCTGGGATTACAGGCGTGAGCCACCACACCCGGCCATTGTCTTTCTTTTAGTGCTAAGGAAAGATTTCCTAAGCAGTAGATATACAAAAGAACAGCATCACGATCTAGTGGTTAAGAGCAGCTACTGGAGTCACAGCTACATGAGTTTGAATCCTGCCTCCACCAGTTAAACCAGTGGGCCCTTGGACAAGATAACTAATCTCAATGTTTCTCAGTTTCTTCATCTTTAAAGAGGAGGATTAGCATAGTACTTACCTTAGAGGGTTTTTATGAGGATTAAATGAGTTAATATTTGCAAAGAACGTAGCACAGTGTCTGGCCCATAGTAAAACCTATGTAAGGGATTATTGAAGACAACATACATATAAGTAGGGAATAGAGGAGCAGAGACATGTATTCTTGATAAAGGAGATCCTTTAACCCCCACCCGAAACCACCCATTTCCTTCACTTCTAGATTCATATGCTTTGTTCCTGTATTTTTGTTTTGTTTTGTTTTGTTTTGTTTTTAAGGTAGAGTCTCACTCTGTGGCCCGGACTGGAATGCAGTGGTGCAATCTTGGTTCACTGCAACCTCCGCCTCCCGGGTTCAAGCCATTCTCCTGCCTCAGCCTCCCGAGTAGCTGGGACTACAGGCAGGTGCCAGCACGCCTGGCTAATTTTCTGCATTTTTAGTACAGACGGGTTTTCACCATGTTAGACAGGATGGTCTTGATTTCCTGGATCTTATAAACCCATTCTAGATCCCATATCCAGAGATTTCCAAGTACTAAGACATTCAGCTCACTCTCCTTGCTCTGATGGGGATTTAAAAAAAAAAATCAAATGCTAAATATATTGTTAGCATGGCTGGCAGCATCTCATATCGATCCATTAGTGTTAGAGATGAATCATTCATTATACTAATATTTTGTCTTTCTGAAAGACTGTCAACTATGATTTCATCATCAAAATCACCAACAGCTGTAGAGCTATGCAAATGAGAATTCATCTGCATGCTTTTGGCCTACATGGAATTTGCTGGAGACCTAATTAAAATGAGAGAAATCAGACTAGATAATCTCTAAGGTCCCATTTAACTTTAAAAGATCAATGAGTCCATAAAACTAGACCATGAGTCTAAAAGAGCCTTAATGTCCTAAGTCCTTTAGCACTTTTTCTATCTGGATTTCATGTGTTGGTCTGCTAGTTGAGAGAAAGGGCAGAAGCCCCTAAGTGTACTCTAGGAAACCCACCAATGTCACTCCCATGAAGCTTTGGATACCAGCAACTTATAACTGGTACCTTCTGCTATTGGAACTACATCTACCAGAATTGAAGAAAGGACAAGAGGGGACAAGCCAGGAGTCCAGAGCCTGCAAACTCCTCTAAAATCTCAACAGTCTTTGCACCACACTCTGGCAGGACTGACTGCAGGGACATGTGACCTGTGCAGTCATACAGGGCCCCATGCATAGAAGGGCCCCTCATTTGGTTTAATGTTCTGCTGTTACCATCTTGAAATTCTTAATAATTATTGAATGGAGGACCCACATTTTCATTTCATCCTGGACCCTGCAAATGATGTAGCTGGTCCTGCACTCAGGGAAAGCCAGTTCCTTATGGAACCATGACTTTGTGAATTGACCTTCGTTGGTGACTTGGTGTTATATAGGTAAGATAATGGCCATGTGTAAATCACTGAAGGGTCCGTGGAAGTCGTCCCTTGAGCATCTACCGTCTACAATCCACATCGTCTGTGCCCCTTGCTTTTGGGGAAGGTGAACTCCCCAAAAAGAAAGTGTGTTTGTTTTATTTTATGGTTTATTGATTCTGACAACAGCATTATAAAGTAAGGCAATAATATGACCCCTGATATTTGCAGAGTTATTGATATAGTGATTGTATTTCCTTATTACATATATTGAAGCAAATATTTTAATTAGTTTTTTAAAAAGTATTGTGGTGCTGAGGAATAACAGGAAATTGGGACAAGGTAAAACTCTTGATATGATAGACTTGCAGATCTTTGTTTTTAAAATTTCTTAATTAAGCTGTTTCTTAATTAAATATTTACAACACTCATAATAGATTAGTTCATTAAACCACTTCTATTAAAATCATTAAAGCTATTTCTTGTGTAGGTTTCACCTAGGGTACTTACTCAGAAAAGGAAATTAGGAGAGGTAATAATAAAGCCTATCATTTATCATCAGGGATTTTATATCTGCTAACATTTTATTTTGTCATTATTCCCATTTGTCCCTGGGAAGAACACTAACGTTGACTGGGTCTAGTCTTACAAAACTGTACAGGTTAAATCCTCCTTTGCTAATACAGGATATCCATAGAACTCCATTTAACAAAGTAAAAAATATATATGTATATATATATTTCTTTCGTTTAAAAGTTATTTAATATGAAGTATTATGTTGGTGCAAAAGTAATTGCGGTCTTTGCCATTACTTTCAATGACAAAAACCGCAATTACTTTTGCACCAACCTGATATTTCCGGGCAATTGAAAATCAGAGTGTATGCATGCGTTTTCATTTGTTCTTAGGCTACTTCATCCAATAATACATTTGAGTTGTTCTGAATAGGAACACAAGTAAGGAGATTTTTTTTTTTTTTTTTTTTTTTTTCCTGATACAGGGTCTTACTTTGTCATCCAGGCTGGAGTGCAGTGGTGCGATCTTGGTTCACTGCAGCCTCAACTTCTGTGGCTCAAGCCATCCTCCCACCTCAGCCTCCTGAGTATCTGGGACTACAGATACATGCCACAACACCCAGCTATTTTTTTTTTTTTTTTTTTTTTTGTACAGACAGAGTCTCACTATGTTGCCCAGGCTGACCTCAAATTCTGCGGCTCAAGCAATCTTTCCACCTCGGCTTCCCCAAATGTTGGGATTATAGGTGTGAGCCACCAAACATGGCCAGCAGGCAGTTTATAATCAGCCAATTCTAGGCCATGTTGTAAGAGGTGGACCTGTCTTTGACAGCAGGGTCCTGGCATTCAAGTGGACACAGGTGGTGATCCCGTAACAGTGGCTTGATTACCCTGTTTTTTGTGTCTAATCTGAACACAAGGAAGTATGAGATGTGTAAGCAGCTTTATCAAAGAGTCATAGTAAGTTTTCCTTTCCAGATATGAAATGCTGAATTTGTATAAATAAATTAAACCTTAATAGCACAGTCATTAGTATTCAGTAATTTAAGCTGTACGATCACTCTGGAGAAGCCCTCCTGTATCCATACTTGAATATAATGATTTACATGTGTGTCTCTGTTTACCCTTAAACCACAAGTTCTTCCAGGGAAAGGGTAACGTCTTATTCATTGCAGACATGCCAGCTGTCCTAGCATGTAGCTGGTATACAGGAGATGCACGATGGATGCTTGTTGAATGAATTGATGAATGATATTTTAACATTAATGGCTACCCAGTATTGGACTCTATTGTATTCCTGGCACTGTGCTAAGGACTTCATGCATGTTCTTACTTAATGCCCAGGCTTCTCAGCAGGTACTGCCAGGGTCACTGTTAGCACAAATAGCACCTCGCTGTGATTTAGAAAATTCACATCGGTCCTCTCTGGGATGATGAATTAGAAAAAGATGCCTCTTCTGGGACAATGCAGCCCCATAGTTGTGTGGCTTGGCGAATGTACCCAGGGCTGAATTTCAGCCTCCATACACCTCATTGGTTGCTTGCTGTGTGTATGGCACAGACTACATAAACGGTATGTGGTGACTATGCTTACTATTACTAACCTACTTAGTAAGTAGAAGTACCTTACCTAGTAAGTTGACGAAACCTTCAAGGCTAGGAGAGGTTAAGTGGCGTATGCAAGGCACGTACCCACTACTTGTAGCTGTGTAGGTTTGAGAGAGCGACCTGACTCTCATGACTTATGAGACCCCAATGACTCCAGGACCCCCACCCTAATCACAGTCTAGCACTTAGGAAGCACCACAGCTCAGTTCACGGGTGTCGTAGTGACAGCATGGAACCATTTTCAGAGTCCTGCCCCACTGTTGCCTCACACAGGGCGTCACAGAGGGAGCTGGTTGTGGTGTTCCGGCATCCCAGAGTCTCCACGATAATGATGGGGATTCATGGTGACCCTGAATTTTTCTGTAGCGATTTACAGCTAAGTGTTAGTCTATGAATGTAATATAACAGTGGTTTAAAATCAACAGATTGTAACAAAAGTCCCTCGCAGGAGACAAAGCTGGTGCCGTGATCTCTATTGCATTAACGAGACAAATGAAGATAGGAAACATCATGTGGCTTCCAGGGCTCCATGGCAGGGGCGTGGCAGGGGGGATTTGAGTCCAGGCTCCTACTCCAGTGATGACCTTTCCGTCACTTTCCTCCTGCCCGCTGCGAGCTCTGCCCTGTCCAGGTCAGTCAGCTGCTGTTACCTCCACCCAGCCGGTGACACCCAAACCTCAGGGAGCATCGGAACCACCAGAAAAGCTTTTTAAAATACAGGTTGTATTTTAAAATGTGTGAGTGTGTGGTGTGTGTGTGCGCTGTGGCTGGGGGGTAGGGGGCATAGGAGTGTGTGTGTGTATTTATTTCGTAACAAGCTTTCCAGGTGTTTGTTTACCACCTGCCTAGCACTGTCCTTCCACCAGTTATTGGAAATGGCTCTAAACTCTCATGGCTATTTCAGGCTCATACCTTGTGCCATGGAATGTCTTCCAGGTCAGATACCTTTCTCTCTCTCTCTCTCTGCCTACCTAGATCCTGCCCATTTTTTAAGAGCTGGCTCAAGCCCTTCATGATTTCCTTGCCAATTCCATTCTGGTGATGCCCACTCCCACCTCTTGAGGGTCTCTCCTTTTATGTCTTGGGGGCGAGAGGGCAGGAGGACCAGCCCTGGTGAGGGTCCACTCTGTGTCAGGCCCCGGTTCAGGGTTTTTCCATATGTCATCCTTCCATGACACTGAGGTCCCGATCATTATTTTAAAGATGAGGTAAGTGAAGGAACTTGGCCAAGTTCAGTGCAGGTAGTAAATTGCCGACTGGGGTCTCATCTGGCTTCAAGTTTCCCCCTTTTCCATCCACTCTGCTGAGTATTTCAATCTGGTCCTTGTCTCACCAGCAAGATTTCTTTTGTACTAGAATAGAGAAATTTTGTCTTGCATTAAAAAAGTCTTTCACCCTCTGCTGTGTAATCCGCATAGTAAAATAACCTAATTGTTGAGGAAATACAAGAATGGATGCCGTCTCTTACTTCTCTTGCAAATCAGTGCCTAACAAACTTCTAAAAAGTGAATTGTTGTTGATAGATTATACGATTTTTTTCCAAGCTTTTTAATATGACAATGGAATTCCAGCCAATATTTTTACCTCTTCTTTCTTTTCAGAGTCATGAAGTATTAGAATACACAGATGTCTTATAGATAATCTTGTCCAAGTCATTCATTTTAGAAGAGCTGATGGAACTTCAGAGAGGTTAAATTCACCTGTTGCAGGTCACCTATCTCCTTAGTGACGAGTTTGAGATTACAGCCCAACTTCAAGTCACACTGAGTCTTGTAATTATAAGTGAAATCATACTTGGCCTCTCATTCCTGAGCAAGATGCCTGTTTCTGAAATTAGTCTCTAGAGTACCAACTTTTCAAGAGAAAATATGGTACTTTACTTGCCTTCAAGAGCAAAGGTTTTCCCGTGTTTTATAAGTGTTTCTTGGCAGCCTAACTGACTCAGCGACTGATTAAAGGAAAGACTGAAGGACGTGAAAGGCATTGACTTGCTCCCTCCTAAGTGAGTTCCTCCTCAGTTTACCTCTGATGACCCCAAACCCCACCTGTCCTGCCATGATCCCACCCCCAGGTGTTTGGTGCACCTGTCAGCTTTGTAGATTTGTGCCAGATAAACTCCTACCCTCCAGCCTCCTTCTAAGGTGCAACTGGAAATTTTCATTTTACAGCTGAAGGAACCTAATACTGCTGTTGTTATTGCATGTAGGAGGGAGGAAGGAAATGGAGAAGGCATAGTTGAAATTTATTTTTTATTTTTTATTTTTTATTTTATTTTTTGAGACTGAGTGTCACTCTGTTGCCCAGGCTGGAGTGCAGTGGCACGATCTTGGCTCACTGCAACCTCTGCCTCCCAGGTTCAAGCTATTGTCATGCCTCAGCCTCCT
Organism: Papio anubis; assembly: GCF_008728515.1. NCBI lineage: Eukaryota > Metazoa > Chordata > Mammalia > Primates > Cercopithecidae > Papio > Papio anubis. Next base: position 12,209,920 of record NC_044990.1, on the reverse strand, counting down.
GAGTAGCTGGGATTTGGTGTCCGTCACCAAGCCCGGCTAATTTTTATATTTTTAGTAGAGACGAGGTTTCACCATGTTGGCGAGGCTGATCTTGAACTCCTGAGCTCAAGGGATCTGCCCGTCTTGGCCTCCCAAAGTGCTGGGATTACAAGCATGAGCCACCGCACCCAGCCAGCATAGTTGAAATTTAAAAATATATTTGTCATGTGTTTAAAATGGAAATGTCCCTTTTGGCCACTTAAAATTATTATTATTATTACTATTATAAAACTTGAGAAAAAATAATGAATTTCTTGAGTAATTTCCCAAATTATATGATTTGATTTTTACAAAGACTGCAAGGTTCTCATTCACTTAATTTATTCAGCAAATATTTCTTAAGGATCTACTATGCTAAACACTCACAGTACTGGGGATTCAGTGTTGAATACAACCGACAAAATCCGCAGCCTTACTGAGCTTCGATTCAAGTGGTGGAGACAGTAATAATTATATGTAAGTGTTGTGATTAACATATTATGAAGAAAAAACAAAAAATGTAGAGAAGCTGGAGAATGAAAGGGGGTGCTATTTTGGATACAATGAACAGAAAGGGTGTCTTAGGTAGTGTGGGCTGCCCTGACAGAATTTCATGGACTGGTGGCTTAAACCGCAGACGTTTATTTCTCGCAGTTCTGGAGGCTGGAAGTCCAAGATCAGAGTGCCAGCATGGTTGGATTCTAAAAAGGACCGTTTTCCAGGGTGCAGACTACCGTTTTCTGGTTGTATCCCCACGTGGCAGAAAGAGAGTGAGAAATCTCTCTGTGGTCCCTTTTATAAGGGCACTAATTCTGTTCACCAGAGCTCTGCTCTCATGACCTAATTACCTCCTAAAATCCCCACCTCCCAATACCATCAAATTGGGGGATGGGACTTCAACATATGAAATGTGGGGGGACACAAACATTCAGTTCATTGCAAAAGAGCTCTCTGGAGAAGTGGTACTGAAGCAGGGACATTCAGAGATCTGGGAGAAAGAATGTTCTAGACAGAAGGAAAAGGACGGGAATGAGTCCTGAAGCAGGAGCCTGTGGAAATGTCTGTGGATAGGAGGGGAGGTAGGTGGGGCTGGAATGCAGTGAGCGACGGGGAGAGGCTTAGGGAATGGGGTCAACAGGTAGCCAGATCCTCTGTAGCCTTATGCCTGAGAGAGAGTCTGGATATGCTTTGGGGTATGATTTGCTGAGAGCAATTCACCTGGTTTTTGATGTAAAATGTGGAAGGAAAAGACAAGACAGGCCAAGAGTGGAAGCAGTGTGACCTTTTACCAGTCTCCTTGATGATTCAAATTTAGTTAATGTCTCAATTATACAAAAAATACTTAGTTGCTAATTACATAAAGACCATCACATAATTAAGAGGAAGGAGCAAATACCCGCTGGCCCTTGGTTTTTTTAATGCAAATGGGAGAAATTAGCTACATTCATTCATCCATGAAAAACATTTATTGAGTGAACATCACATGTCAGACACTCTGCTATGCTCTGCACTGAGAAAAAAGATGAAAAAGACCCTAATTCTAACTAACACTCAAGGAACTTAGGACAAGTATGGTAGTGGAAGAATGAAGAGGCTGGGTGCGGTGGCTCAGGCCTGTAATCCCAGCACTTTGGGAGCCTGAGGCAGGTGGATCACCTAAGGTCAGGAGTTCGAGACCAGCCTGACCAACACGGCGAAACCCTGTCTCTACTGAAAAAAAAAAAAGAAATCAGCCGGGCATGGTGACGCATACCTGTAATCCCAGCTACTTGGGAGGTTGAGGCAGGAGAATCACTTGAACCCAGGAGGCAGGGATTGCAGTGAGCCAAGATTGCACCATTGCACTCCAGGCTGGGCAACAAAGAGCAAAACTCCACCTTAAAACAAAACAAAACAAAAACCAGAAAACAAGAATGAAGATGTAGGGAGAGATCAGAGGGTGGAGTGGCTTGTCACAGAGGAGGTCTCTGAGTTGAACCTTAAAGGAGAGAAATTACACTGGAAGGAGAAGGAAGTACAGAGCACAGGCAAAGAAGCAGAGATGCACGGAGCGGCATGAGCAATTATTTGATGTTGCTGGGACCTCAGGTGCAAGAAAAAGAGCCAGTGAAGAGAAGACTAACAAGGTCGGGGGCAGAGCCAGATGAGGAGCTTGCATACCTCATGCTTTGGTGCTCTATTGGATAGTCTACAAATTATTTTCTGACTCCAGGATGATAAGAATATGTGAATCCATTTTCTTTTCTCTATCATGAGAATCACAAGGCCCTGTTTATTTTTATATCCATTCTGTCTAAATTACTTTGCTCTACAACTTTATAGCATAATCATGAGAGCCTCTTTTCTTGCATGGATGTTGCAAAGCGCATGCGGTCCTCCATGGCTTTTAAAGATGGCTTTTGTTGAATTAGCAGAACCTACCAGAGCTCCTGGAAATTGTGCCATGCACGGTGCTAAGTGGGGACATCTTCGCTCCAAGCCTTGGTGCCCTTAACATGGATTTGCAAGTTTAGAGTTAAAGTAAGTGTCAGAAGTACATGTAGTGATTACAGAGACTTTGGAGCCAATGATTTCCATAGTGGAACTAGTATCACTTCTTGACCTATTTTTTCAGAGGACTTTTGTGCAATAGTTACTTTAGAAGCACCCTCTTGAAAAGAAATCTGAAATGGACGTCAATGCCTATATTTATTTGTTCATAGCATTTCTTAGTGACCTGCTTTATGCAAGATTTCAAAGAGTTCACAACTATTAATGACTACTTAAAACTCTTAATATCCAAATTATATAAGGAACTCATACAGATCCATACCAAAAATACAAATAACTGGATTAAAAAATGGGCAAAGGACCAAGATAGACACTTCTCAAAAAAGGAAATTCAGAATGCCAATAAACATATGAAAAGGTGCTCGACATCTGTAATTATCAGGTAAATGCAAGTCAAAACCGTAATGAGATATCACTTCATACCTTTTAGGGTGACTATTATAAGGAAGATAAAAGATTAAAAATGTTGGCAAAGATGTGGAGAAAGTAGAACCCTTGTTCACTGTTGTTAGGAATATAATTTTATACAGCCATTATGAAAAAAGTAGGAAAGTTTCCCCCAAATTAAAAATGGAACATATGATCAAGCAGTCCTACAGGATAGTAAAGAGCTCTCTGCACTCCCATGTTCACTGCAGCAGTTTGCACAATAGTCAAGATATGGAAACAACCTAAATGTCCTGCAGTGAACAGATAAAGAAAACGTGATTTGGGTCAAGTGCGGTGGTTCACGCCTGTAATCCCAGCACTTTGGGAGGCTGAGGGGGGTGGATCACTTGAGGTTAGGAGTTCAAGACCAGCCTGACCAACATGGTGAAACCATGTCTCCACTAAAAATACAAAACTTAGCTGGGCATGATGGCAGGCACCTCTAATCCCAGCTACTCGGGAGGCTGAGGCAGGAGAATCACTGGAACGCAGGAGGTGGAGGTTGCAGTGAGCCGAGATTGCATCACTGCACTATAGCCTGGGCGACAGAGCCAGACTCTGTCTCAAAACAAAAAAAAGTGATTTTATACACTCACACACATACACAATGGAATATTATTCAGGTTTAAAAAAGAAGAAAATCGTGCCATTTGTGACAAGTTGGATGAAGCTAGAGGAAGTTATGCTAAGCAAAATAGTAGACAAGACGCAGAAAGAGAAATACTGCATGATCTGTCTTGTATGTAGAATCTAAACTAGTCGAACTACAGAAGTAGAAAGTAGGATGGTGGTTGCCTGGAGCAGAGAAGAGGGGAAAATGGAGTGATGTTGGTCAAAGGGTGCCAAAATGATAATTATATACAGATAATGAGTATGTTAATTAGTTGGAATGTGATAGTCATTTCACAATGTATATGCAAACATCCAGTTGTATACCTTAAATATATACTTTTTTTATATGTCATAAAAATTAAATTGTCACAAAATAAAGAATTTGAAAGACCAAAAAAATCCTGTAATTCCATGACTTTAGTGTATTTACAGAATGATTTTAGGTACATAGTTTAAAAGGTTTCACAAAATTTCATTTAAAATTTTGAGTTATTTGATTATGTATAAGTTCAACCTCTCATGGAAAGCTGAATTTATTTAACATACTGACTAGAGGCAAGAAAATAAGAAGCCAGAAGAAAAGTATTAATTCATGGGCAGAACTTGAGAATCTGCATTGAACAGCTGCACCGTAACACTTAGCCTTTTTGTTCATATGAAGTTGCCCTCTGGAATCCTCGGATATCTGTAGTTGCCTGAGGGCTCTTCAAATGTCACCAGGGCAACAACAAAGTAACACATATGAAGCAGGCCCTCTGTGGCATTCTTTATGAAAAGCATTGAATTAAATTATTGCATAACAGATCATCTGCATATGAAAGGCAGTGAACTGTTCGAGAACCCAGCTGAAAACAATGCTGAATTTGATGCCTACCTCCACTGATAACTCACTGGCACCATTAGAACTCTTGTTGTGACTCAAGGGCCCCTACTTGGCATGTGGGAAATATTAATACTGTCTCTATAAGACCACAAGGGAATTATGAGCTAAATTAGAGAGATGGTTGTGCTGCTTAGAGAAAAACTCCCATGTATCCCGTGACCCCATCCCTCTTTCCCTTTCTTGGTCAATCTTTCAAAAAGAATAATGCATTTCCCCCACTCTTGTTGAAATTGTCGTTTGCCATCATGGAGAGTCTAGAAAAACTGACAATAGTTAGCACTGATGGAGTCCTTGCTATGTTTTAGCACAGAGTCTGTGCTAAGCACTTCCCATGCATTAATTTATTCATTCTAGTGGCCCATAGGGTTAGTACTATTAACATACCCATTTTATAATAAGGACATTTCGACTCTAAAATGTTAGGTGATTCTTGGCCTGGATTCTCAAAGCTAAGGAGTAATCCGAAGTAAACATTAAAAACCACATGATCTGTTTCCAGAGCCCTCAAACTTCTGAACAGATTGGTTTAGAATAAACTACTTCATATTACAATCTCTATCACCATTATACCTGGATCCTGCTTAATCTAGAAGCCATAGATGGAAATCGTTATTGTTGGAAAAACAATTTTCACACTCAAGTATATTAATTCAAGAACCCTATGGAGAGACAGTATACAAAACACAAATGACATATGATGTTTTAGGTATGATTAAGCCAAAATAAGACAGACTTTAAAAATATACATAGACTGAAATATTTACATCCAAATGATATTAGTGGCCTACCACCCTATCTCAGCAACACTTGAAGCTCTTCTTGGGAACTGTCAACTGTTGAACTGCACAAGAAAACAAGTCTCCGCTTTGTTCGGGTTTCAATTTTGGATCCCTGAAGGTCAATCACCTTCTTATCATCAGGTTTAACCATGAAAAACTTAACTATTTTAAAGAGCAAATCCATTTTCAAAGTGCATAAATGTAGCACCTTTACCGTGTATTTGGAAGGACAGATTTCACCCTCCTTTTAAATTATATTTATTTACTTACAGTGATTTAAAAAATGTTGATTATAAAAATCACCAAAGGGACCACCACAATGGCTCATGCCTGTAATCCCAGTGCTATGGGAGGCGGAGGCCAGAGGATCCCTTGAGGCTGGGAGTTCAAGACCAACCTTGGCAACACAGCAAGACCCCATCTCTAAAAAAAAATTAAGAAATTAGCCAGTTGTAGTGGCCCGTGCCTGTAGTCCCAGCTACTTGGGAAGCTAAGGCAGAAGGATCGCTTCAGCCCAGGAGTTCAAGGCTGCAGTGAGCTACGATTGTGCCACCGCACTCCAGCCTGGGTGACAGAAAGGCCCTGTTTCCAAAAATTTAAAAAAAAAAAAAAAAAGTAAATGTAAATGTAAAATAAAAATTACCAAATATAATCATCACATACCTCTAAAGTGTACTCAGAATAGCATTTGGGAAATATTTCAAGCTGGCCACCATTTAAAAAATAAATATCGTCTCTCAAGAGAACTTATTTAATGGAGACAGAAGATATGTAGGTATTACATGTGTATTTTACATGGTAGCATTGGTTTATCATCACATTTCTAGTGTGGTGGTCTAAGATTGAAGCACTAATTGTGGATAAATATACAACTATTTCTTCGGTGCACCTTTTTTATCAAGGAAAATTAAAATAACTACAACTTTTTGAGTGCTAACCATGTGCCAGGCACACTTGTTATTGAAATTAATACATAAAACAGTCCTAGAAGGTCAGTATTATGCTCATTTCTCATAGCATACAACCACAGTTCATGCAGGTTTAGGAACTTGAACAAAGTCACATGGCTCAGCCATGTGACCATGAAGTGTCCAAGATGGAAGAACAGCATGGTTATTTCTGCTTAAAGGGGGATAGACATCTAGAACAAATTATAAGAGCACCACTTGAGTGTGGATGGATTACTAGAACTGAGGCGAGATATATTCTTCACCTAATAAATAAGATAACCTACGTGAAAGCATTTAGAAGCAGTCATTTTATTAATTCCCAAGTTTTAGTACAAAAGAATCACTTTGAGGTGTTTTTCAGTATACATAATTTGGGGTCCACCTGTCAGAAAATCAGACTGAACAGATGGGGGTCCAGGAACCTGCATTTTAAAGAACCATTTCAGGGAATTGTGAGGCTGTTGCTGTGTGAACCCCACTTTGAAAACACCGTTATATCACAGAGCAGATGCTCTGAATGCAGTTTCCTTTTTCCCCCCTCAATGTCGGAGGACAGGAAGAAACCAAAGACAATAGTTTAAAACAGGGAATTTAGTACATAGGGTATTGTGTTTCGTTTACTTTACTTTATTGACATACAATAAAAGAAAATTTCATTTCAAATTTAGCTTCTTACCTTGATGGCCTCTGTAAAACTCTAGTGTACAAAAATGGTGTTTAACTAAGTGAAAAGAGCTCTGGCAGAACTCTCTGGCCGATAAATCTCTTTAGGGCTTTCCTAGCATAGGGAGTGGGTGAGGAAGGCCAGGTGGGGAAGAGGGGATTTCCTGTTTATTTGTGTTACCTATTTAAAATGATTCTCGACATCCTGTGATTTTTACAGTTGTTCTGAAAGGAAGCGCTGGTTTGTAACTCCATTGAAGTGCAGTGCTTGTGTTTCTGGAGGAGAGAGAGAGGGAGATGGGGATAAATCACCTTTGCACGTTTCACCGGTTGATGAATTATATATTCTTTCAGCTTCATTTTTCTGCTTTTTTGTTTTTGTTTTTGTTTTTGAAACGGAGTCTCACTCTGTCGCCCAGTCTGGAGTGCAGTGGCCGGATCTCAGCTCACTGCAAGCTCCGCCTCCCGGGTTCACGCCATTCTCCTGCCTCAGCCTCCCCAGTAGCTGGGACTACAGGCGCCCGCCACCACGCCAGGCTAATTTTTTTGTGGGTTTCACCGTGTTAGCCAGGATGGTTTCGAACTCCTGACCTCGTGATCCACCCGCCTTGGCGTCCCAAAGTGCTGGGATTACAGGCGTGAGCCACCGCGCCCGGCCACTTTTCTGCTTCTTAGTAACAGAGACAATGTTGGGCTTCACAGGACTCGAGATGACTTTCTAAGGTGATTTGGGGATGCAGTGTATGCATTTTTTAACTCTTTTTTAAAAAAAGTCTTTTCTTCGCCTTTGGAGTGAAACATTTGGATCGTTTTATTCAGCCTATAATAGGACCAAGGGAAGGAGATTTAAAAAATTCTTTAAAGTGCCTGAGATAAAAAGGTTTTGTGAAGAAAAGGACTCAAAATCCTAGGTTATACCAGTACTTCATGTTCATTTTGAATTTTCTTTATTCATTTTTTTTCCTCTCTGTGTATAGAATAATCAGGAGGTATTGGTGGGCAGAACTGTTGGTTGATAACAGGAAGCAGAGTATCTGAGAAAGGCCCTCATCCTGTTTCCTTTTGGAGCTAGTGAGGCCTCACATACCGGCCATTTTAAGATTTGATGAAGGCTAGAGAAGAGTTAAACTGAACCTTCACTTACTCAGCATCAGTAGGAAGTAGTGTTGGCTACACTAAAAGCACCATTGTGCCAGTGAGGTTTTGGGGGGAAAATGACAAGCTGCCTGTGATACGCAAGCAAACTGTGGCAAACTTTTTGATGTGTAGGTTCTGAAGCTTTTCAGTTTACTTCCTCAAAAGATGTATATACAGATATGCACACATGCCCAATATAGCATATGTACTTTTGATATACATGAAAGAGAAAAGATGAGTGGCAGTAAAATAGAGACTCCAGGGTTTGTAAACACAGGGCAATAGAAATGACATTTCCGGTATAGTCTGGAGGAGCAGCACCCATTTTCAGAAAGGAAGATGTTAGGAATAAACTTGACAAGGATGTAGAAGACCAACGTATCACAATCAATCTGCAGGCATTTGTTACGGCCTTCCGTGTGCTCAGAAAACACATGCAGTCTTTTATAGATGAGGAAAGCAGAGTTTTCTTGATTTGGGATAATCTAAATACTGTAGTCCTTCAAAACCATAAAAATTCTAAACATTGAAGATAACCTCTCTTCATTAACATTGAGTGAAAAACAGAAAGCAATGAAGTCCATGGGGGGATACAAAAGACATGAAACACTAAACACACCTTACCCTGAATAATTTACAGGAATATTTCAAATTGTTTTTTAAAATAGAAAAGCAGTCATAACTACCTTGACTTTGAAGCTCAAGCTCTAATTTTCTATTTGACATCCGCTGTTGGTTTTGTGTGATAGAGTTGGGTCATAAAGATACACATTTGCAAAATCCATTTAGAACTTTTAATTCTGGATAAAATAAATCCAGTTTCTAAGTTCAGTATCAGCCCTCACTCCTCGCATACGGAGCTTTTGTTATGTAGGACTTGAGGAATGCCTCAGCTGGGGAAATGCCAGTTAATAGATTCAGACAGATGGATTTTGATGAGAGTCTGCACCGTTCACACCCCTTAGCAAATGTTTTCGAATATTCTCAAGTAACACGCTTAACTTGAAAACAAATATGGATTTGCTTACTTTAGAGTCAATAGTAATTATTATTATGAGTAGTGTATAAAAATATCTGCTCTGTTTTTGCATCTTAGAGTGCTAAATTTATATGTCACATTATAACTTTAGACCTTTTACTCCCTTCTACATACAGAGAAAACATACTTTGAATTTAAAACCGGGCTTTGGCAGAAAATTATTTCAGCTGTTGCAGAATATTGCACTTTTTTTCTTAACCTCTCCCTGCCCAAAGTCAGAGTGATCATCGGCTGCGGAAATAGCCTTATGAAATCCCCAAGAGGAATGCAAGGTCCTGATGAGGTCTTTCGTTTTTTTTTTTTTTTTTCATTTGTTTGTTTCCCTCAGCAGAGACTGTGAAACCAGACTAAAAGGGAATAACACCAGAATAGAAATTAGACGGGACCAAGGAGCAAGATGGCGTCTCTTACCTGAGCCATTTTGTGGAGCCCAGTGGTCTTTGATGAGTCTGATGCGTATTTCTGGCTATGTTTTTTTTTTTTTTTTTTTTGCCAGAATCCATTTTCTTCTGGCATTAAGTTAATTGAACGCCAGAGAATCAAGTTTAAAGTATAGGAAAATGGGAAAGCAGAAGATCAGAGATAGTGCTTTGTTTGTTTAAGGTAGTAAAATGAGAGCATAAGTACCATATATGTACTGTTACACTGAGTGTCTTTTCTGGGCAAGGCACTTTGCTGGGTGCTGGGAATTCAGCTGAAAATCAACTCACATAAAACTTGCCTGCCGTCTAGGGGGTAGATCACACTTGTGCGACAAATTGCCCATGTAATTATTTAATTACAGTTGTAGGAAGGGCTGAGTGGGAAAAGGGTGCAATCAGAGTATAGCAGGGAGGCTAACAGCATCTGTAGGTTAGAGAATGCTTCCCTGAGGAATAGCGTTTGAGCTGAGTTCTGGAGGGTAGTGTAAATTCCGTGGGAGAAAGGGTTAGGAAGGGCGTACAAGGCAGTGGGAACAGCATATGCAAAGGCTCAGAATCAGGCAAGTACTTGGGCCGGAGCAGGGATTGGAGGCATCTGATATGGCTGGAGTTCGGAGAATCCGTGGGAGCCAGGCTGGCAGGCACTGTTAACACAGTGTGACGCAACCCTGGTAGGGGCCTCATCACATTACATCCTGTGCTGCCCAACATGGTGGCTCTGGTTGGTGCTACTCATTTTCTGGCCGGAGGAAAAAATATTGGGACATCAAATTTCTTCTCTTATTCTGTTACAGTTCTTACCTGGGTCTCTATCTCCATGTCTAGATGTCTATAAAAAAGAAGAAAAAAATGTTTTTAAAAATTTCTCCTAAGAAAATTGTACTACTGCTTGTTCATAATGCCCTGCCAATTTTAATTAATTCAGCATCCACAGGGACATTGTTTAGGTTGTATATCTTTCAAAAACTGGAATATTAGTTTAAATTAGTAGAAAGGAGAACTAGATTGCATGATTGTAGCAAATACCGACTTAGGTTTTTAAAGATAGCAGTCTCTTCTTTTTAACTTCTGAAGCCTTGGCTTATCAAGAGAAAAATAAATTTTCACTGTGTACCAAAATAGAAGGCTTTCCAGATCCTATTTCTGAATAGCTGAATAATGCGTCTGCAGCTTTTTACGTCACATCTGCGCGTGCGACAGCTGTTAGGTCATTCCTGCAACTCCAGCATTTGTTCGTATTTTCAGATGTTCAACATTTTTATGAGCAGATGTAAGATTTTAAGTTTCATTTGGAGAAAACATGCCTTTCCTACTTGCAAAATATAATTTCTGGTTCATTTGTTAGGAAATGAAAATATCAGATACATTTTTTAATGTACTTACGCTGGATTTAACTTCTCAGCTAAACTGCGTGGAGAACGGTACAAACAACAGTGAAAACAGAGAGCTCCTTGAGCCTGTAGGACAAGATTTACTGATCACATTGTTTGGAAGGCTCATGTTACTAAGACTTTGGGCTGTTTATTTGTACATCGTGTACATTCTGAGGAAATACAAGTCATTCTTGTTGATTGTCATCATCAGATTTGAAAAGTTATATAAGTGAAGGTATTAGATACAAGGGTGAGTTGTTACAGTATATAACATTGGTAAATGGAATCGATTTGGAAATGAGCTATAATACTTGTTAGCAGTTACATATATGCGAATCTCAACACTGTGATTAATGAGCTGTGAATTGATAGTATCTGCTGAACACTGCTTTATTCAGAACATTGTTTCACTCACAAGTCATAGCAGAAGAATTCAAAAAAATTAGAGGACACAGACTTTTCTTTGTATTAAATAGTAGTTTAGCCTGATGCACAGATTATGCATTCTTGATAACACTGAAAAAGTAACAAAATTTTCCAAAAATTGTGAACGAATGCTCTACAAACTGAGTATATAAGTTCTGAAAGAATAGAGAAAAAACAAACTCCTATGAGCAAGGATCACTTACAGAACTCTTCTCAGAGGAGATGAATTTGGGCTTGGGTGGAGAGAGAAATAAGCAATGTGGATTGATGTTCAGCAGTGAGGTCCAGAGAGCAGGAAAGCCAAGTTCTTTGTTGCTACCACCTCCTAGCTGTGTGGCTTTAGGCAAGATACTTCACCACTCGACTTCCGTTATCTCATCTGTAAAATGGAGCTAATAATCATTTTTGAATGAGTATTAAATAAGATAATATATGTAAGAGAACAGTGATGGCACAGAGTCAGTGCTTAAAATGTTGACTTTTATTTATCATTATTATTATTATTATTATTTTCTGAGACAGAGTCTCTCTCTGTTGCTCAGGCTGGAGTGCAGCGGTGTGATCCCGGCTCACTGCAACCTCCGTCTCCCAGGTTCAAGCGATTCTCGTGCCTCAGCCTTCTGAGTAGCTGGGATTACAGGTGCCCACCACCATGTCTGGCTAATTTTTGTATTTTCAATAGAAATGGGGTTTCACCATGTTAGCCAGGCAGGTCTCAAACTCCTGACCTCAGGCGATCTGCTGGCCTCCGGGTTACCTCAGGTGAGCCACCACACCTGGCCTATTTATTATTATTATTCATTAATAGAAATTACAGAAATCAGGGTTATTAGGTAGAGGGAATGCTGTCTACAAAAGAACAAAGGGGACGACAAATCTGTCTCAGAAATATTCAGTCAGTTTTAAGCAACAGTAATGTTATTTCTAGCAAATACAATACATTCAATGTTATTTTAAACACAATATTGAATGACCTCCATAAAGTTGACTGTGTGACTTTTAATAGTCTCTGGAATCTAGAAATTATTTATATACATCCAGAACTCATGGCTAACCTTCAGTGATATGTTTATAGTGAAAGAACGAGCTTGTGTTTACTTGCATAGAGGAGGGAGAGTGTGACAACTTCTACTGAAAATGTGTCAATACAGTTTTCCATTTAGAATGGTACATATGGGAAATTGATTTTCTTTTGTTTTCTAGAAATGGGGTCTCCCTGTGTTGCCCAGGCTGGTCTCAGATTCCTGGCCTCAAGCAGTCCTCCCCCGTCAGTCTCCAGTGTAGCTGGGAGTACCAGTGCAAGACACCATACCTGGCCAATAATTTTTTATTCATTTAAAAAATATCTGTGGGTGGAAATGTGATTTAGAGAAATATACATAAAGTAGATAATCTAAGCATATTTTGAAAATTCGAGGTTCTGAAAAAATCATCTGAGTACACCTGAGAGGAGGACTGAAAACACAGGGGTCATCTTCAGAAGAATTTCAAATGCCATTTTCCATGCTAGTTAGCTAGCTAGCTAATCCCTCCACATAATGCATACTACATAGCTAATCCCATCAAATTTCCAAGCCATTTTCTCATGCTAGTTAGCTAATCCCTCCACGTACTACTCCTAGAGACCCTGCAGTGCCTGGATGTCAACACAGTCCCCTGGAATCCTGGAGTGTGGTCTCTGGGAAGGAAGAAAAGAGCACTGGAGTTTGAGCTGGACAGCCCTCAGCTCCTGGCTCAAGTCACTCCATAGTTCCAACTCTGTGTTCTCCTGTAAAATAGCTACCTTTAGGCTTTCTGTAAGGACCAGGAGAAATAACATTTGCAAAAGTGACAAAACACAATGTCTGCAATCTAGACATTCATTCTAGCAGTAGCCAAAGGCTGTGATCACCGTTGCTTTCTTTTCATCCTTTATGAGTGTACTCTATAATTAGTGCTTTCAATATACAAGCTCACTTAACGTTTACAACAGTAGGCAATCCTATTATCCAGTTTTACAGAGGAGGATGTTGAGATGGAGTGAGGTGAAATAACTTGTCTAAGAGCAGGCATTTAGCAAGCAGCCAAGCAGGGCTTGAACTTGGATGGTATGGTTCCATATCACGCTATAGAGCCTCATCTGTATCCAAAATACAGCAAGGAGTATACAAATATGCATCTGATTCCTTTTAGGGTTTTGTCCAAGTATTAAGTTCTTGTCCAGGCTTATAAATATTGAGCTATGAAACTAAAGGGGCCTTAGAGATCATATACGAGTCCAACTCCTTATTTTGCAAGTCCTCACGAAGGGCTGGACAGGATAAATGATTGACCCACACTAAGACAGAGATCTTGGTAACAGGGATGTGGCAGGTCTCTTGATTCAGTGCTTGTCCCATTCCACTGTGTAACTTCTCTAGCTTTACAGGAGATAATTTAACTTATTGTTAAAATCACATTCATTTTTAAACAATTTAGATAAAATTCACCCTCATAAAATGCACACTTCAGTGGTTTTTAGTATATTCACAGATTTGTGCAACCATCATCACTATCTAATTCCAGAATATTTTTATCACCACAAAAAGCAACCCATGCCTATTAGCAATTACACTCTATTTCCCCTCCCTCCAACGCTTAGCAACTTTTTGTCTCTGTGAATTCATCTCTTCTGCACATTTCATGTATATAGAATCATAAAATAGGTGGCCTTTTGTGTCTGGCATCTTTCACTTAGCATGTTTTCAAGGTCCATCCATACTGTAACATGCATCAGTACTTCATTCCTTTTTATTACTGAATGATATTCCATTGTATGGATATGCTACATTTTATCTGTTTATCAGTAGATGGACATTTGGGTTGTCTCCACATTTTAGCTATGATTAATAATGCTGCTGTGAGCATTCACATACAATTTTTCTATAAACATATGTTTTAATTTTCTTGGGTATAGATCTATGAGTGGGATTGCTTGGTCATTGGTAACTCTATGTCTAACTTCTTGAGGAACTGCCAAATTGTTTTCCAAAGTGGTTGCACCATTTTACATTCCTGCCAGCAACAGGTTCAAATTTCTCTACTCCTAATCAACACTTGTTATTGTCCAACTTTTTTATTGTAATTATCCTAGTGGTTGTGAAATGGTATCTCATCGTGGTTTTGACTTGCATACGCTTAATGACTAATGATATTGAACATCTTTTCATGTGCATTTGTATATCTTCTTTGGGAAGATGTATATTCAAATCCTCCGACCTTTCTTAATTTTTCTTGCCTTTTCGTCATTGATTTGTAAGAGTTCTTTTTATTTCTGGATATTAGACTCTTATCAGATACATGGTTTGCAAGTATTTTTTCCCATTCTGTGGGTTGTCTCTTTGGTTTCTTGATAGTGTTCTTTAAAGTTCAAGTTTTTAATTTTAATGAATTCCAATTAATCTATTTTTTCTTTGATTGCTTATTGCTTTACATGTCATTTCTAAAAAATGACATCTAATCTAAGGTCGTGAATGTTGTCTTCTAAGAGCTTTATAGTTTTAACTCTTACACTTAGGGCTTTGATTCATTTTGAGTTAATTTGTGTATATGGTATAAGGTAGGGGTTTAACTTCATTCTTTTGCATGTGGATATCTAATTGCCCCAAAACCATTTGCTGAAAAGACTATTCTTTCTTCATTGAATTTTCTTGGTATCCTATTGACACATTCATTCTTACACTTAGGGCTTTGATTCATTTTGAGTTAATTTGTGTATATGGTGTAAGGTAGGGCTTTAACTTCATTCTTTTGCATGTGGATATCTAATTGCCCCAAAACCATTTGCTGAAAAGACTATTCTTTCTTCCCTGAATTTTCTTGGTATCCTGTTGACACATTCATTCTTACATTAAAATAAATACCTATTCTCTGTGAGTCAGAATGAGTGAGTCAATTGTAAGTTTGTTGTATTGCTTTTAAAATGGAGTGGATCATAAAAATGTCTCAGTTGTTTCATCTATAAACTGAGGATGATACTACTTTTTAGTAAGATCATTTAAGGTGTAAAATATCTTGCTGAAGGCAGAAGGCTAGATCATATTACCTCCCAAAAGACTGGACACTAGCCTTAATTGTAAACCTCTAATTGATGCCAATGTGGTTGAAAGCCTTTTGAGTCTGACCAACATAGATCCAAATCTTAACTCCATTACTTACTAATTGCATGACATTGAGCAAGTTAGTTCTTTACTTGGGAATTGGTTTATTGTGAGGATTGAATAGGATAATGTATAAAAATATTTAACAAAATCACTCCAGTTTATTCATTCATTTATCCATCCATCCATCCATCCATCCATTCTGGAAGATCTTGTTGAGTGCTTATAAAATGCTAAAATAAATTAAATAGACAAAGTCCCTGCTCTCATAGGGTTTACTTTGTACTGGGGACACAGACAATAAGCAAATAAATCAATAAATATATAATATATTGTCAAGTAGAGATAAGTATATGAGAAGAAAAATCAAGCAGATTTTACAAAATAGAAAGTGAATGTAGGGTTTTTATAGATAAGATATTGAGGAAGACTTCTCAAGGATGGTGATATTTGAGGAGAGATCTAGATGAAAGGAGGTAATTAGCCTCTTAGATGAGGGGGATGAGTGTTCCAGACAAAGAGAATGTGGAAAATTGACAGTAGAGGGCAAGAATGAAAGCAGGGATGATGCAGTAGTCAGTAGGTGAGAGAATAGTGCTTGAAACAGGAAGTAATGAGACATGGTCTGATTGGAGTGCATTGGAAGGGAAGACCATCAGGTGTTGTTTGTAGGATGCTTCATTGTTGGATGACTCTTCAAGATTTAGTTTAAGAAACTGGGTGAATGAAGACGCTATTCAATGAGTTGGAGAAGGCTGGGGAAGACCATGTTGGATTGGATGGGCACAGAGTTCTCTTCAGGACATATTAGAGATTCAGGCAGAGATCACAAGTCACTAAGATACAAGTCTGGAGTTCAGATGACAGATGGGATTTTTAGAATCATCAGGATATATTTAGTGTTTAAAGTCAGGAATGGGTGAGATTGCCTAGTAAATGAGTGTATACAGAGAAGAGGGGAGGACAAGGAATGAGCCCTGAGGCACCACCACCTCAGAGGTCAGCAAGGGAAGAATGTCTCAATGGAGACTGAGGTGGCAGGAAAATCAGGAAAGCCTGATGTCCCAGAAGACAACTGAAGACAAAATTTCAGGAAGGAGAGACTGATCACAAGTGTCAAAAACTTCTGAGATGTCAAGAAAGAAAAGGGCCAAGAAATTATCATGAGTTTGTCAAGACAGATGTCACTGGCACCCTTGATGAATGTGGTTGCACAGGAGTGGTGGGGACAAAGGCCTGATGGATGTGGTTCAGGATAGAGAGGGAGATGAAGAAATGAATGCAGTGGATAAGTCCTAGCAAGGTGCTGTAGTACATGCTCAAGAAATATCATTAAAGCATATAATTGGAGATCTAATTCAGAGGCAGCACAATAGCTTGGAAAGAGCACAAACTTTGAGTTCAGCTCCCAGCAATATCACCTACTTGCTGTGTGACCACAGGCAGATCACTTCCTGGGTCTCTGGGCTTTATTTTCCCACATTTATAAAATAGAGATTATAATACCAATCACACAACATTGCCATGAAGATTAGAGATAACGAATAACCCGTCCTGGGACAGCTTCTGGCATGTGACAGTCACACTACAAAGTGGAAATCTTATATTACTAATTTTATTTATTTACCAATCAGAACCAAGAGTACTTATTTCTACGTTGCTTATAATAGACCAATCCATAGGCTTGGTAACCAGATGACTGGGAATACTTCACAAAACAGGAGGAGTCATTTCTGTGTTTTGAAGGCTGAATGGAAGCTTTCTCGGTAAAGAAGAGGTGAAGGCATATTTCTGATAGGGGAAACCACGTGTGAGAGATAGCAGGTGTGTCAGAAGGCTGCCTGAAGGCAACTAGAGAAGATTAGGTTGGAGAGGAAGGCAGAAGGTAGAGTGTGAAGACCCTTATAAACCATGCTAAAGTAAATGTGATCTTTATATAATCTTTAAAAGATAAATTGTACATCACGACAGTAATTTCCATTTTATTACCAGAACTCAATGCTTCCATAGATCTGAGTTTTAGAGCAGCCACACTTACCAGCTGGAAGAACCACTTGGTAAGTAGAATGCATGACGACACAATAACCCCTGTGTGCACCTTAAAGATAAATTTACAGTTGCTCCCAAAATGCTGGTTCCTGGATAGCAGTCAGATAAAACTCATGATTACACAGGAAAAAAATATGGTGTAGGATTTCCAACAGACATTTTTGTTTATTGTGAGATTTTGACCTTTTTACTTTTTGATGTTTAAAATGTCATTTGTTTTAATGAAATGACGGTGGTGATGTTGAATGCTTTGACCTAGCAAAATTAAAAGGTAGTTAAACTCTAGTGTTACTCTTGAACTTTCTTTTGAAATTATTTTCATCGGTAAAATCCTAAAGTCTGGGATCTTCTGTCTTAAGGTACGTGAAACCTGATGTCTGTAAATATGGGTTCACTCAATGAAGAAGGCGTCACAAAGAGTTTCTATTTACCATTGCTGTCAGTGGGTACTAACTCTGCCAATTAAGGATCTTAAGGGTCTTCTCACTCTGGAGGCAGCCATTCAAATGTCCCTAAAGAAAGTTTTTATATATGCACAAAAATGTAAGGTCTGGTATATGTAAGTAAATTCACAGCTGTGCTCTTTAATTTTGAATCCCAACCTCTGTTGAAGGAGATTGACCAGATGCTCAGATCAGAGCATGCTGAATATTCCTGCTAATCTTTCTCTCTTCAGTAGAAGGATTTGATGAATTTGATGAAGTGGAAAAGTGAGATTTTGCCAGGAGCTTTCATGTGCGAAATCAAATTTCTGTAGTTTTTACTTCACATTTGTTCTACAAAGACAGGTATCTGAGGGGAACTCTGTTTTAATGAGAGTAAACTCATTTTAGTTTACATCACTGAAGATGAGCATCTGTCTGCCCCTTGACAAAATATTTTGGAAAGTGTTTTCTGTTGTTTCTCTCCAAGGATGTTACAGAGGTCACACGTCATCCGGATCTTACATACATTATAACTTTCAACGAAAAAGTGCACACTTCCTAACTTTAAAAAAAAAAAGTGTTTGTGTGTCATTTGTTTTGGCTTTGTCTCATTCTATAACCTAAATAATTCTTAGTCAACCACATATACTCTCCATAGATTGTATTACCAGGTACAGAGATTAGGAAATACATCACTTCCAGTCTTAAGAACTTGATTGCTAGGTATTAAATAGGTGGAATAAAGCACCAATGCAAGCTAGTACTGGGGAAGGGACCCAGCTGTGGTGTTCTAACAGACATGGGTTTGAATTCTGGCTCTACCACTTAGTTTTCTGGTCTTTTCTTTGTCTGTAGCATAGGGATAAATACTAACACTGATCTCATTAGGTTCTCGGTTGTATTATTGATTGTTATAAGAATTAAATGAGACATTGGTTTAATTCACTTATCAAATATTTATGAAATGTCTGTTATATGCATAAACAAAAAAACAAAGAGCCTAGAATATGGTATTTAATCGCAGTTGCAATTATTTTGGCTTTTCTTCCATGTCTTGATTCAGATAACTGGCCTTCTGCTATAATCCCTTATGCCAAAGTCCTTATCTTGATAACACATCTAAGCATTTCTCCACTGCCCATGACATTCCTACCACCGTGGCTGTAGTCCTGCTCCAAATCACTATTGGTGTCCAGGAGTAACTGTTGACTCTTGCCTGCTTTGTCTGTTGCCCTTGAGTTAGCCAGCACTGGGTTTTGCCCGCTGTGGAGTTTCTCTGGTGCCACTATCTATGCTGGACTTTGGGTACCTATCCAGCAGCTTGGGCTTGGCCTGACATCTACCATACTTAGATTTGTTCTTATCTCATTCCTTGGAGAGGGGTCTCTCTCCAGGTGCCGGTCCTTACCGGTATTCCTCCTAATGTCACAGTTAACTACACCACATCTAACTCTAAGGATTCACGCACTGATGGCAGGGCTGACTTACTGATGGCAGTTACAGAAGGCATATGACCACAGCCACGTGCATGATGGAGATACATGGAAAAGGATGAAACTACCTAACTATCATATCAAAAATATAATTACAGAAAAGATGGGAGATTGGCCCAAAGAAGGTCAGAGAGTATTTTAAGGGAATGCATTGTGGTATCTGTAAATGCGTGGGAAAAGACGATGATGAGTTGTTTTGCTAGGCAAAAGTAAGAGGTTTCAAAAAAGGTCAGGTAGCTACGAAGTCAGTCAACTAAGGAGAGTTTAATGATTGCCCTAGAGTGAGAAGACTTGGATTAGTGTATTGGCTCTGCTACTTATTATCATTATGATCTTGGTCATTTCTAGTCTCTCAATATCAGTTTTATTACTCATACAATAGAGTGAAGGAGTGGAATTGTGCTATATGCAGCTGAAAAACATCAGCGTGGGGTTCTGTGGGAGCCAACAAATTAGAGAAGGTGGAATTCAGACAAGTGGATTGTGGAATGCTCTCCAGAAAAGAGGATTCTCAAGAGAATGTTTAAATCTAAGTAGAAATTCACCAGAGAATGGAGAAAAGGGAAGATGCCCTGGGAAGGGTCAGCATCATATGCGAACTTTCAGGCATGAAAGATTAGCAAGTTGGAAGAGAAAGAACTAGGACCATGGATCCCAAATCAGGGTGTCTGAAGGACATACAAATGGGAATATTCAGTGGGATTGCTGGCTTCTGTTTATTGAGTTCCTGTTAATTTTTAATTAATAAAGCAAGCATTTATTCATGCTACATTGTAATAAAAATTTCCCCTTGGATAACACATTTTCTTCATTCCAAACACCCTGTTTACTAAAAGCAGATATCTACAGCAATGCACTCATGATAAATTTTTTTAAAATTCCCACCAGTAATACTTTAAATAATATTTACTTTTACTGGGTGCTTATACCATTTCTATTTGTGTGTGTCCCCGACAATCTACAGTGTTTCATATCCAATACCAAAATTGGCCATTTTCTGAAGGGATTAAAAGCAAATTATGAGCTTGGATTCAGAACTTCAGTTCCACTAACTAGGATCTAAATGTTTTGGAACTCATCACAGTTGGCTTAGAATTGTTATTACCTAGCAAGAATGTTATCACTTAGGAAAAGACTTCAAGTAGAACCCTGGAAAATCTGGCTCAACAAATGGACCCCGCTTCATGGAATTTTTGTTGTTTATTATTACAAATTTTGTTGTTGCTTTGATCTGAATAAGATGTTCTGAAATAAAATTTGTCTCTGTGTCCAACAACAGGTCCTGGCAGACTCAATCAGCAGAATTTCTGTTTGTTTTGATTTGCAGAAGAAAGCCGTGTTGCCACATGTCTACTCAAATAAATTAACACCACCATCTACACTGACTCATTTAGAAGGAGCAAGTCCACAAAGCAAAAATTATAACATATATTAGAAAGTATTCATGCCAAACACATTGAGAATGAACAAATGTCTCCTTTTTCTCCTTGTTTTAATGATACCATCTTTTGACTTTTACCTGCATCCCGAGTCAAGCACAAATGTGGAAATGCAGAGTCATGCAAAATGAGAGGATGGGGTGGTGAGGGCAGAAAAGGCAGGAGAAAAGGGGAGGAGCAGGAAAGGCATGCCTTAGTTTCTCTAGATAGGAATATAGGCGCAAAACACCCCTGACAAGGGAATTTCAACTTGAAAGACTATCTTCCCCAGCTAGGTGGCATCTAGAACCCAGGATTGCCATTCAGAGAAAAGGAAAAAGAAAAAAAGAGGAACAGGAACATAACGTTTTGTCCCTAGGACACGATGACTTGTTTCTCTTTAATAAATGCATGGGTTTAAATATGGAACCTTTTGTTTTATAGTCAAAGCCATTGAAACCCTAAGATAAACAGTAAAAATGTTTGTTGATTACATGTTATTGCAGTTTTTATGTATATTGTGTAAAACAAAACATGGATATTTCATGAAATGCTTCAAGCACAACTTTCTAAGAAAAAACAACCATTTGTTCTGACACAAACTGCATATCCGATAGGAGACAAATCCTGTAGCATTATTTTTTTTTTCTTACAGAAACAGCATTAAGTGTGTTTCAGGAATTGAAAGAATTACACTTCTTTTCTCCCCTTTAACATAGAACTTACCCGATAGTCCACATGCAAGAAAAGCATCTCTTGCCTACCAAGGTGCTTCCCACCTATGTTCAGAACAGGACTTGGCCCTGCCCTTGGCCTTATCTCTTCTCACGGCTGCCTGCCTCCTCTGAGCCATGTGCTCTTGAACGTCTCAGCCTTTGTGCTTTCATCTCTGTATCCCAGAGCCTAAAACGAGTCCACTAAATACTTTTTCTGACTCAATGAACAGAGATGGATAACTTCAGACTACAAGTGATGAAACATGTAAATAAGATTACAACTAAAATGTATAGTTTACAAAGCACTTTTAATGATCTGATTTATACTCAAAATCATGGTATAAGGTAAACATCTTCTATCTGCATTTTACAAATAAAGAAACAGAAGCTCAGAGAGATTAAGTAGGCTGCCCAAGAGCACAGCTGATGAAGTTGGTGAGTTGGGATTTGAACCCAGTTCTTTCCTAAAAATCCATGTCATGTGCCATAAAATGATGTTTGGTCAACAATGGACCACATATATGATAGTGTTTCCATAAGATTATAATGGAGCCGTCCTATACAGGTGTACTTTTTTTATCTTTATTTTTAAAATTATATTTATTTATTTATTTATTTTGAGACAGAGTCTCGCTCTGTCGCCCAAGCTGGAGTGCAGTGGCGCGATCTCGGCTCACTGCAAGCTCCACCTCCTGGATCCACGCCATTCTCCTGCCTCAGCCTCCCGAGTAGCTGGGACTACAGGCGCCTGCCACCACACCCAGCTAATTTTTTGTATTTTTTTTTAGTAGTGATGGGGTTTCACTGTGTTGGCCAGGATGGTCTCGATCTCCTGACCTCGTGACCCGCCCACTTCGGCCTCCCAAAGTACTGGGATTACAGGCGTGAGCCACGCGCCAGGCCTATTTTTATTTTTTTGAGACAGGGTCTCACTTTGTTGCCCAGGCTGGAGTGCAGTGGTGCAATCATGTCTCACAGCAGCCTTGACCTTTCTGGCTCAAGAGATCATCCCACCTCAGTCTCCTGAGTAGCTGGGACCACAGGTGCATGCCACCACACCTAGCTTTTTTTTTTTTTTTTTTAATAAAGAAATGGTGTCTTACTATGTTGCCCAGGCTGGTCTCAAACTTCTGGGCTTAAGTGATCCTCCTGCCCTGACCTTCCAAAGTGCTGGGATCAAAGGGGTGAGCCACCTCACCCAGCCTATCTTTTATACTGTATTTTTACTCTACCTTTTCTATGTCTAGATGGACTTAGATACACAAATACTTACCATTGGGTTACAGTTGCCTACAGTATTCAGTACAGTAACATGGCTGTGCAGGTTGGTAGCCTAGGAGCACTAGGCCATACCAGATAGCCCGGGTGTGTCGTAGGTTCTACCATCCAGGTTTGTCTGCAAACTGTGATGCTTGCACAATGATGAAATCGCCTAAGGACACATTTCTCAGAACATGTCCTCATCATTAAGTGATCCCTGACTACTTTCTACTACATCCTGCTGCCTCTGAGAAGTATTATACACAATGAGTAGAAGGTGAAAAGATTATATATTAAAATTCAATATACATATTGAATTTTATTCAAGGTGAATAAGAAAGCAGTCTCTTTTCAAAAAGTTCAGAATATTAATGATATTTCATGAATGCTCACATTCATGTGGTTTGTTATTTTTTTTATAATAAAAGAGGAAGAACCAGCAATGCAAGTTTTATATCGCAAGAGAGTCGGCAGTATTTTATTAACCTTCCTGCTCAGTTGCCTTCAATGATATAATTACTGCTATTTATCAGTCTGTGCAGTTTTCCTGAATTACAGCCTAGAGTTGTGTAACTTTCACTTATAAAGAAGGAGGCTGGAGGGTGCAAAATATTCTATTGTAATCCTACGAAAATATTTTGTAAAATATGTTTCCCTTTTGCAATCCCGTAATTATTTCTTTTCCTGCAATCTTGTCTTAAACTCATTGATAGCTGGAAGAACCACCAGAACCTTTGCTAGCAAAGGGGGAATTAGGGCCATCAGTGCATCCAGGAGGGTGTCAGCAACATGGTCTCCCAAGAACCAAGTGTACAATAGCTGCCTGCTGCTGTCTAACTTGCAGTTGAAAAGAACTCAGTGTGGCCCTGTATTCTAACTGTCCACACACTGGGAAGAAGAAAGCCTTTGCCAAGTCATTGTTCTCTCTATATCCATCCACTTTCTCCTCTCAGGAGAGCATGATGTCAATAGACCCTACATAGTAGTTGTAAAAAATGAATCAAAGATAGATCATTCACAGAGCTAGATCAAGAAATGTTATTCCACATGAAGGAAGAACACACAGGAACAGGTGGGTCAGAGCTTAAGAATACGTATTTTCCCCATCCCCAATCCCTCTGTTGGAGGGACTCAGAAGAGACTGTACCATCCATTCATTCCCACTGGAGAATATCAGTATTTCCTGCTGTCTTTTCTGCTATAATATTATGTGCAGTCTAAGAAACATTGCAAATTCTACGAAACTGTGGCAAATGTCCTGAGTGGGACTAGGAAATCCTGAACACAGGGCAGTTGTTACAGATTATCAGTGCTTTATAGGGTTCTCATTCAGTGTACAGTGTTTGAATGAAACAGTAGTTGAATACGGCTGTTCTCTCTGCTCTCTCCTCTTTGCAAACCTTCTGCTTCAATGGCTCATTCTGTGCTTTGAAAGTGTTATCATTGCACCAGCTTCTCTCTCCTGCCTTCTCTTGGTCTTGACCCTCATCCTGAGACATTAATTGGTCAGGTGTCTCCTTGCATACAGCTGAGAGCTGACCCACCACCCCACTTTTCATTATCACCTTGATTGTGAAGACTCTAACTTCCCTGCCTCCAGCTCTGCTGCTTTCCCTGGGCCCTGGATATATTGCTTGCATCCACAACTCTCTAATTTCACTTCAAACTCATTACGAGTTCAGAGAAGGAAGAGTGGGTGTATCATCCCAGGAGGGCTCATGGAGGAGGCGGGGCTGGAGCTGTCATGTTAGGTTTTTCTCTGTCAAAACCTGGCTAGAGCTTTTATATTCAAAAAAATGTATTGAGTTATTGGAATTTAGTGTCATGCCTTGTACACATCCAGTGTTTCTCATTAAATCTGAATTGCTCATCTGAGGTCAGTATGAAGTCCACAGAAAGCTGTGCGTGTTAGAGAATCACAGAATAGTGTAGTTTATGAGAGAGCCTGCTAAGAGGCAAAGTGCCCATCAGGTTCACTGGGGCTCTTACTGACCTCAGAGCTTGGAAGAGGCTCATAGCTTGCACTTACTGTGGGCATACAATGATCAGGTATGCTATGGAAGGAAATGGGTATTCCCATGAAACAAATCACACTTTGCCAAGACGTTTGACTAGAAATTAGAAAATAGGCTGGGCGCAGTGGCTCACACCTATAATCCCAGCACTTTGGGAGGCTGAGGTGGGTGGATCACCTGAGGTCAGGATGAGACCAGCCTGTCCAACATGGTGAAACCCCATCTCTACTAAAAGTACAAAAATTAGCTGAACGTGGTGGCGGATACCTGTAATTCTAGCTACTTTGGAGGCTGAGGCAGGAGAATCACTTGAACCCGGGAGGTAAGCATTGCAGTGAGCTGAGATCACGCCAGAGGGAAACTCCAACTCAAAATAAAAAATAAAATAAAATAAAGAAAAAGGAAAAGAAATTAGAAAAATAAAATAAACAAGTAATTAGTGGGGTTCAAGTTTAGCTCATGGAAGAAATGTAGATACGCATATTGATAGATGCTTTTCCAACACTTAAAAAATACATCTATATATATACTATAAACCCTATACTTGTGTCTGTTTCAGGCATACTGGCCTCAACACAGTCTTCAGCTCTATTTTTGCCATGCACTTTCTGTATACCACTTTTATGTAAAAGAACATTTTAGTTAGAAGAAATAGTCAAAGGAAGAAATAAGCAACAGCTAATTGGGAAACACACATTCTAAAACCATGATGATGATCATTTTCAGAGGAGATGGCTGTGATTTAATTGTTCTTTTTCCAGAAACTACCAGTGGAGTGTTTTGCCAGGTGTCCTGAAGCAAATGCTACTACAAAGCTCCACGTGGAGCAGGACTCCTGTCTCTCCAAATATAGCCCCTTTGTGTTGAAGGCCAAGAAATCCAATGATGGAATGAAACAATGGAATTCTGCCCAGAAACTTTTGTAAATAATGATCCCTTTGATAAAAATTGAGTAGTAAGGAAACCACAATTGCTCTTTTACCAGTAATTGTTTAAGATATTTAATTATAAATGAACAATAAATAGTAGTCTGTGACCAAGACGATTCTCATTTATTTTTTAAAGTTAATTTTATTTTATTTTGAGTTCTGGGATACATGTATAGGATATGCAGGTTTGTTATATAGGTAAATGTGTATCATGGAGGTTTGCTGCACCTATGAACCCATCACCTAGGTATTAAGCCCCACATGCGTTAGCTATTTATCCTGATGCTCTCCCTTCCCCCATCCCCTGACAGGCCCCAGTGTGTGTTGTTTCCCTTCCTGTGTCCATGTGTTCTCATCGTCCAGCTCCCACTTATAAGTGAGAACATGTGTTTGGTTTCCTGTTCCTGCATTAGTTTGCTGAGGATAATGGCTTCCAGCTCCATCCATGTCCCTGCAAAGGACATGATCTCATTTCTTTTTATGGCTGCATAGTATTCCATGGTGCATATGTACCACATTTTCTTTACCCAGTGTATCACTGATGGGCATTTGGGTTGATTCCATGTCTTTGCTATTGTGAACAGTGCTGCAGTGAACATACACATGCATATATCTTTATAACAGAATGATTCATACTCCTTTGGGGGTGTGTGTGTATATATATATATACCTAGTAATGGAATTGCTTGGTCAAATGGTATTTCTGCTTCTAGGTCGTTGAGGAATTGCCACACTGTCTTTCACAATGGTTGAACGAATTTGCATCCCACCAACAGTGTAAAGGCATTTCTTTTCCTCTGCAGCCTCACCAAAATCTGTTGTTTCTTGACTTTTTAATGATTGCTATTCTGAGTGGCATGAGATGGTATCTCATTGTGGTTTTGATTTGCATTTCTTTAAGGATCAGTGGTGTTGAGCTCTTTTTTATGTTTGCTGGCAGCATAAATGTCTTCTTTTGAGAAATGTCTGTTCATGTCCTTTGCCCACTTTTTTTTTCCTTTCTTTCTTTTTCTTTTTTGAGAAGGAGTCTCACTCTGTCACATAGGCTGGAGTGCAGTGGTACAATCTTGGCACACTACAACCTCCACCTCCTAGGTTTGAGTGATTCTCTTGCCTTAGCCTCCCAAGTAGCTGGGACTATAGACAGGCATGTACCACCACGCCTGGCTAATTTTTATATTTTTGTAGAGGTGGAGTTTCACCATGTTGGCCAGGCTGGTCTCGAACTCCTGACCTTAAGTGATCCACCCACTTCAGCCTCCCAAAATGCTGGGATTACAGGTGTAAGCCACCACACCCAGCCCTTTGCTCACTTTTTAATGGGGTTGTTTGTTTTTTTCTTGTAAATTTGTTTAAGTTCCTTGTAGATTCTGGATATTAGATCTTTGTCAGATGGATAGATTGCAAAAGTTTTCTCCCATTCTGTAGTTTGTCTGGTCACTTTGATGATAGTTTATTTTGCTGTGCAGAAGCTCTTTAGTTTAATTAGATACCATTTGTTAATTTTCACTTTTGTCGCAATTGCTTTTGATGTTTTTGTCATGAAATCTTTGTCCATGGCTATGTCTTGAATTGCCTAGATTTTCTTCTAGAGTTTTTATAGTTTTGTTTTTTACATTTAAGTGTTTAATTCATATTGAGTTAATTTTTGTATAAGGTGTAAGGAAGGGGTTCAGTTTTAATTTTCTGCATATGGCTAGCCAGTTTTCCCAGTATCATTTATTAAATAAGGAATCCTTTCCCCATTGCTTGTTTTTGTCAGCTTTGTTGAAGATCAGATGGTTGTAGATGTGCAGTCTTATTTCTGGGATCTTTATTCTGTTCCATTGGTCTATGTATCTGTTTTTGTACCACTGCCATGCTGTTTTGGTTACTGTAGCCTTGTAGTATAGTTTGAAGTCAGGTAGCTTGATGTCTCCAGCTTTGTTCTTTCTGCTTAGGATTGTCTTCACTATACATGCTCTTTTTTTGGGTCCATACAAATTTTAAAGTGTTTTTTTCATAATTCTGTGAAGAATGTCAATGATAGTTTAATGGGAATAGCATTGAATCTATAAATTACTTTAAGCAGTATGGCCATTTTCACAATATTGATTAGAAGATTATCATTTTTATGTGTGCTTCCCAAAGGAAGAAGTGATGGGTATAAGCACAGAAAGATTAATATAAAATCTGTGATTTTAATGCATATCTCAGACTTTAGTAGATATAGGATCTACCTCCAAGATGCACATAGAGAGAATGTGTGCCAGCTTTTAAACTGGATCATAAGCCTCCCCAAATACCTTACTGCTAATCCTCCACATGATGGCAAGGCCTGTCTGCAGGTTTCCATAGAGCCCTGTGCTTTAATATGTCTTAAGGCTTACAGAGGGTATTATAATTGCCATTATTTCTTGTCTACTCCATGGAAGAAGAATCTATGCCCTTTGTTTCTTTATGCTCTGTATTTAGTATAGTGGATAGCACATAGTAGGTACTTGCTAATAATGAACAAATACTTGTGGAATTAATTGATAAAACGTGTAGTCAGCATGGATATGTTTTATCAGTGGGGACATTTATTGCTGATTCGCTATCTACTCTACAAGGTAAATTTTGCCTTCTTGATTCAGAAGGTATACACTTATTCTGTGTAAAGTGTCCTGCTAGTTACTGTGGAGGACACAGAGATGTAAAAGATATGAGACTCTCCCTAATCTAAGATTTATCTCCAGGCTTATATGGAACACTTCTGCTTAACTCATTCTGAATCTTTATCTGTTAATTATTTGTGTGTTTAGTGACTGCAGTAAAGTAGGTGCTCATTAAACGTATTATGAAGGAATGGAGAAATGTACCTACCTGGCAGTCTTGGTTAATTTGACATCAAAAGCTTGGGACTGCTGTGGCTCATGCCTATAATCCCAGTACTTTGGGAGGCTGGGGCAAGATCACTTGAAGCCAGGTATTCAAGACCAGCCTGGGCAACATAGTGAGACCTCATCTCTACAACAATAACAAAAAAAGCTTGGGGCTAATAGCTCTCACTGTATGAATGAAATCCTCCAACCTCTTGCAGGCTCTTTCCTCAGCCAGTTGTGTTCAACACTCTTAATATTTAACTGCAGTGTAAGATCCCTGAAGCAGGTACTAACTATATGGATTTTGTTCACCATTGCATTCTCAGCCTCAAACACATGGTAGATGATCAGTAAATCTTTGTCAGATGAATGATGTTGTTAATGTTTCCTTTTTAGCCTATATAGAGGAGATGCTAAAAGTAAACAAATAGCTATGATGGAAAATAAAGAGTTAAAGAGAAGTAAAACAAAATGTTTTAGGGGGTTCACTTGTGGGTAAGGCAATGTCTTGTGAGGGTACAATACACTTATAAATAAAATGTAGCAATTTTTATATTATTTAGGGTAGATCTTAGACAGTATTTCAGAAAGTATAGCTGTCTGGAAGGACATTTACTTATATATTTTTAAAACTCACACGTTAAAGTTATGGAATTCTTTGATTCAGAGATGTGGAGTTTAAAAATTACATAGAAGTCTTATCTTTATGTCCACAGGGAAAATCCAGTATTTAAGGGGTTTTTATTACATGGAATGTTGACAGATGTTTCTTTTCAAGATTTAGAAGGGAAGGGCTTCAAAATTTAATTATATGAAATTAATGTAAAGCACAAAAACACATTCCTACAAGAGTTTAAAGTGTTTTGGTATCTGAAAATAGACCTTGTGTCTTTTCGGAACTAAAAGCCATCTAAATGAATAAAATCTTTAAGAAAAATAATTTTACTTCTAACAATAAATTATATTGAATATATAATGTAAATAAAATAGAAACTATCAGAGCAATTCCTAAAACATTTGCTCACCATGTAGACATCTATGGCTCAGTAACAAGATCTAAAACCTCAGTAAGGGCCTTCGGCCTGTGCTGTGTCTGCAGTCAGTGGATTTCACAACATGAGAAAGTCCACACAGTCCTTTTCCTTGTTGATGAAAAAATGAGCTACATCAGAAAATTGCCTCTCATTGTGCCGAGTCATCTGCAAATCTTGTTAAAATGTAGGCTCTGATTGAGTAGGTCTGGGGTGGGGCCTGAGATTCTGCATCTCCAGCAAGCTCCTGGTGATGTCATACTGCTGGTTCTTGACCTCACCTTGAGTAATATAGAATTTGAAGTCTCCTAAGAGTCCTGCTGCCCCAGGGTCCTAGGTAAGGTTTCCAGGGTTCTAGTATGAAGACCTTGTCATCAGACGTCAACTGGGATGATGGTTCAACTACAGAAGGTGTCTATAAGACCTTCTCACTGAGTGTGCACAGTGCTTTTCATTCCTTTAGCACTTCAGCTTGAAGCAATAATCTCCCTGATTGTCTTTGGCATACAACATACTCCCTTCATCTCCCCCTGTTTAAGTGCCAGAATATAATGGTGTTTAAATTCCAGTATATATATAACAGAATATGCCTTGTGTGACTTCAGGCTCTTTGAGGAACCTGGTTAGTAGTTATTACATCATCTGTCAATCAAAACTT
The DNA here is from genome assembly GCF_008728515.1 of Papio anubis. NCBI lineage: Eukaryota > Metazoa > Chordata > Mammalia > Primates > Cercopithecidae > Papio > Papio anubis. Next base: position 12,179,684 of record NC_044990.1, on the reverse strand, counting down.
CTGATAATTTACTGAACCCTACTATATGTCAGAGGCTCTCCGTATGATGCAAGGTGTGTGTCACTACCATTTATTTTGCAGATGAGGACACTGAATCTAAGATGGATAAAGTAAAGTCTAGGGTCACCCATTCATTAAGAGGAGCCAGGTTTTGAATCATAGTCTCACTGGTGCCCAAGCTTTGGTCCTTCTGCTATACCACACCACCTCTCTGAGGGAGACACTAGGCTGAATCAAGAAAGAGGTTCAAAGATGTGCATGGGATATTGTGGGTTTCAAGAAGTTTTTCATACAAGAGCAATAAGAGATGACAAAAAAACAACACAGAGTGAAGGGCCAATGACTATGCCAGAAATAAGTCTTGTGGGAATGCGGAGGAAAGAGGAGGTGGTACACACAGGAGGAGTCTGGGAAGGTGTCCTAGAAAAGGGGGCTTCGGAGTCAGGTCTTGAAAAATGAGTGGGAACTGAAGGAGTGAGGAGAGAGCCTCATAGGCTGTGAGAGCAGGGTGGACTTTCCTTCCAACCATGCATGATTTTAAAGGTTTTTAAGGTGACAACAAGAAAAGCTACCATGATGGGCCTTTAATGCCAGACTGAAGAATCTGGACGTTGTCCTTTTACCAGCGGGGGAAGCTCTTGATATTCTAAAATAATATATCAGAATGATATTGTAGAAGGGACAGTATATCAGAACTATACTTTAGGAGATTAATCTGACAGCTATATATGCAAACAACTAGAGCAGGAAGACAGGAGGTTAGTTTCCTCATCTGTACATTGAAGAAAAAACAGTAACTACCTGATCGGTTTGCTTGTAGAATTAGATGAGATAAAGCCAGGCACAGCAACTCATGCCTGTAATTCCAACATTTTGGGAGGCCGAGGTGGGAGGATTGCTTGAATGTAGAAGTTCAAGACCAGAGTGGGCAACATGGCCAAAAATACAAACATTAGCTGGGTATGGTGGGGGTGGCACATGCCTGTGATCCTAGCTACTGGGGAGGCTGAGGTGGGAAGATCACCTGAGCCCTGGGAGGTCAAGGCTCCAGTGAGCCATGATCACACCACTGCACTCCAGTCTGAGCAACAGAGTGAGACCTTGTCTCAAAAAAAAAAAAGAAAAATTAAATTAAATGTAAAAATTTGAAAGAAAGTAATTAGGTGAGAAAAATGTATGTAAAGCCCTTAGAATAGTGCCTGCCACATACGTGTTCAAAAACGTGAGCTATCATTACTTCAGCACTCTAGTCATGAGCGTGAATGAGCCCAAATTCTGTATTTATTTACATTTAACACATGTTATTGTCAGTTCTTCCTTTTAGAGTCTCTTAGTCTCTCAGTTCCAGGCCGTGGAAGATATTCGGCATCAGGTAGTATTGCTGTTGTCATCATTATTTCCCTCTTGCACTCTTTCTCCTGGTAGATGTGAATTTGTTTCATCTTTTCTCTGACTTTAATTATCATCAGGGGGTACAATCACTTTCCTTTGCCTTAATGTTGCCTCTGTGCTTGTGTCAGTCCTGCCTCCTTTAATTCTACTCCAATTATCACACGAGAAGCCTTTCTGAGCATGCTTCCTGCCCACAGGCACAAGTATATGAAGGAAGGGCTAGAATTCTGAGAACAATTTAAGAAGAAATGGGCGAGTCCAGGCTTTCTAAGAAAAAGAAACTCAAGGTGGAAATTTCCTGCAGAAGAACTTGATTGGGAATGGCATTTGCTATACATCAGCAGCTCTGAGTCTTCACAGGTCAGCCCCTCTATACACAAAGACTTAACATAATGAAGTAAAAGGCATATTAGACACCATTAATTAGAACATAAAGTCATATCCAGAAGAAGAGAGAGAAGACAGGAGGCAGCACAGGGGAAGAGGAATAAAGTAACCGTCAGGACGCCGGTCCTCACGCTCCATCTGCGCTGAGTAATCAGACGCCTTGTGCAATTCACACATGCCGAGTGGAAATACCATCCTTCCTACCTGTCTTTCACCCAGCATTTCATTCTATCAAAGTTTATTGTCCATTCCTTTGTACCAGACACTGGACTAAATGGTGTGATGAGCAGAAAGACACATGGTCCCTACCTTCATGGATTGTACAAGCTAGGGAAATAGATAATCAAATAATCGTGTCCCCCAAACATCACAGTGCAAGTGTGACAGAGTTTACGATGGAGATGTACAGGGTGCTGAAGATGAAGATGGAAAGCATTCTTTAGGAAATAAGTGTTGAGCAGTGTTCATTATGCCACTGCAGGGACGGTTAGCATTTTAGCTCAGCATAAGAGAAGTGCATGTTTAAAGCCTCTGGAAGAGAAAGACCACTGTCCCTGGAATACAGAGACCAAGAAGGAGGCTGTGAATTTGAGGCTGCAAGAGGAAGGGGGAGCAAAACCAATTAGGGACCTGCAGGCCTCAGAAAACTGAGGTGCGGAAAAATGAACTAATTTGATGTGTCCAAGCTTATGTAGTTAATAAATAAATAACAGAGCCTGACTTTGGATAAAAGTTAACTTGACTCCAAAGCCACATTTCTAGGTGTTCTTGAACCATACTTTAGAGCCATTTAAAAAATACTTTGAGTGTTCCAGCATCCTTTGAAGATGTGATGAAATCTAAAAGCCTCGTGTTCTAGAAAAGTGAATATACACCCAACATATTGCACGCAGTTGTAGGGTTCCAGTGACCCATCCATCACAAGTTAATAACTTTCACGTTACTATGTTCATTGGTTAAATCTTAAGCTTTATTACGACAGAGATGATGTCTGTTTTATGCACTGATGCATTCCAAGCACCAAGAGCTTTGCCTGGCACAGATTTCATGTAATTCATGAAATCATGATTAAATGAAAGTGATTCCAAATGCCTGGGCCCATTCACCTAGCTCCTTAGGACACGATGGTAAAAGGACAGCGCAGATGGGGTGCCTCTGTGCAGAATTCAACAAAATCACAGGATAACTTCCCAACTCTGACCACACAGGACCTCAAGGGACCTCCCAGGCCCAGGTTTGAGAAATTACGGGCCACATTTTGTTTTGTTTTGTTTCATTTTGTTTTGCTGTTTTCCTTTAAAGTCACTTCCTCTTCCTCCATCCTGAGAAAAGGATAATGTCTTTAAGAGTTCCTTTTAAAATTTGAATTTGAGGTGCATTAGTAGAAATAGCACTTCTGGGTAATTTCCTAGGTAGTGTTTGGATAAAAAGTGTTTAGACTGCTTTAGGCAAATGGTTCCCAGCGTCACCACTGTGTTATTTAAATAGATTTGGCTCATTGTTGTGAGACTGGAGCTTTAATATGCCGATGTGTATAGTCATGCATTGCTTAATGATGGGGACATGTTCTGAGAAATTCATTATTCGGTGATTTCATTGTTGTGTGAACATTATAGAATGTACTCACACAAATCCTACAACACACCTAGGCTACATGGGGTGGTCTATTGCTCCTAGGCACAAACCTGCACAGCATGTTACTGTACTGAATTCTGCAGGCAATTGTAACACAACGGTAAGCACTTATGTATCTAAACATATCTAAGCATAGAAAAAGTACAGTAAACATATGCTATTGTAACCTTATGGGACCACGGTCATTAAGCAAAACATTGTTATGTGGTGTAAGACTGTATTTGCAAAGCTGAAGTAAATATCAGCTCTTAAGAAAATATTGTAAGGCTGTTCTATGGAATTTATCTCCGGTTTTAAAACCAGGAATAGCTATAAAGAGAGTTTTCTACATCTGGAGATTGGATCTGTGCAGTGGACAGCTCTTGCCATGCCCATTCAATCTTTCTCCAAAAGGTTACATGCAAGATAGGATACAAAATCCTTTTTTCAACTCGTTTGCTTTTGCTTGGCTTAGATTATGATCTAGTTGACTCAAATAATGGAAAAAGAATTGATAATCATATAGACTTGGTCTGTTTATATATATTCATATGAGATGTGTGTATGTGCTCATATACTTATAAACCATTTTTTTAAGATATGGAAAGAGAGCCCCTAAGAAGCTAAATGATTTACATAGTAAGTGGTAAAGGTGGTGCATTATTTGGTGTTTTGTGGCAGGAGGGTGGTATGACTGCAGTGGTCTCCTGAGAAGCTAAACTGTGGCATTAAGTGTAGATGGGGGTTGGGCACAGTAGCTCACGTCTGTAATCCCAGCACTTTGGAAGGCCGAGGTGGGCGGATCATTTGAGGTCAGGAGTTCTAGACCAGCCTGACCAACATGGTGAAACCCTGTCTCTACTAAAAATACCAAAAAAAAAAAAAAAAAAAAAATTAGCTGAGCATGGTGGCATATGCCTGTGGTCCCAGCTACTTGGGAGGCTAAGGCAGGAGAACTGCTTGAACCTGGGAGGCAGACGTTGCAGTGAGCTGAGATGGTGCCACTGCACTCCAGCCTAGGTGATAAAATGAGACTCTGTCTCAAAAAAAAGTGTAGATGGGATGGGGCCAGACTAGACACAGAGATCCAAGTAAAACTGTAAAACTGTCAGTGTGCTCCAGGCAGGAGGGCAGGTCCCTGTGTGCAGGACACATCATGTAATAAGGAATGGATGTGAGAGGCATTTTGAAAGAGGAATCAGTAAACTTTTTTTTGTTTTCTCTTTCTTAGATGAAATTATTTTGAACACCGGAGTTTTGCATAACTGCATTACACAATGGGGAGTTCAAGCCGTGTAAGACCGTATCTATCATCGTTGTGCAGATTTTTCTTGTCTCTCTGTCTTCCGTCTGCAATACATAGAGGCAACTGGAAATAAGCTAAGACGGAGGTTTCTTCTCCATACCCCTGTCATAAATCATCGGTTAGGCCTGATCCCCTAGTCGTACAACAGAATATTTAAAAAATTGAGATTCAAGAATTATCACCCATCATTTCACCATCCTAAAAATGGTCATGATTGTCTTTTTAGTGCAGTTTCTTCTAAGCTTTTTTTTTTTCAAATATGCCTTTTTAAAAAAAATTTTCAAAACATTATAATCATAGTATATACCACACAGTTTTGGTCTTACATTTTTTCACATACAACAATGCACTGGCTGATTAACGGAGTGCTGGGAATGGATTTTTCCAAGGCAAGCCATATTAAGAAACAAGCCAAGGCCAAGGACAGCCCTTGAGACTCCCAAAGTCAGGGAAGGAAAGAGAGGGTTTTAAGGTCATTGAAGATTGTGAGTAGCTTTTGATATGTTCTATCTTTCTGTGCAGCAAATACATTTTTGGTGCTCAGTAAATATTCTCTTGTGATTGATCAATGTTGAGTCATTTTGGTGGGGCCATTAAGGAGTAGGTAACCATGCCTGGCTATCTGCGTTATACCAGATCTGTTTAAAGAGGTCTGAACCAGAAGACACACAGTGATTATGGTGGTGCTCTGGGAGATGGGCCAGAGGCCACTGCGTGCTGTGATAAGCATCACGCTGTAAAGATAAATGGTTGAAAAATCTCAGGAGTCTCTGCATCTTCATGCATACACACATATTCTCTAATGGGAAAGAATGCCTCCGAAACGTCTGTACAAAACAGGCACAAAAATAAATGAACCTGGAGGACATTATGCTAAGTGCAATCAGCCAGACACAGAAAGACCAATGCCGCATGATCTCATTTACATGTGGAATTTTGAAAAGTTGAACTCGGCCAGGCGCAGTGACTCACATCTGTAATCCCAGCACTTTGGGAGGCCGAGGCAGGTGGATCACCTGAGGTCAGGAGTTCGAGATCAGCCTGGCCAACATGGTGAAGCCCCATCTCTACGAAAAATACAAAAATTAGCTGGGCGTGGTGGTGGGCTCCTGTAATCCCAGCTACTCAGGAGACTGAGGCAGGAGAACCGCTTGAACCTGGGAGGCGGAGGTTGCAGTGAGCCGAGATTACGCCATTGCACTCCAACCTAGATGACAACAGCAAAACTCCGTCTCAAAAAAAAAAAAAAAGTTGAACTCACAGAAGCAGAGAGTAGAATGGTGGTTGCCAGAAGCTGGGCCCAGTGACAGGGGATGTGGAATGGGGAGATGTGGGTCAAAGGGTACAAACTTTCCATTAAAAGATAAATAAGTTTTGGGGATTTAATGTACAGCATGGTGACTGTAATTAATAAGACTATTGAATATTTGATGAGGGAGTAGATCTCAACTGTCACCACACAGACACACACACACACACACACACACACACGTGTCACTATGTGAGGTGTTGTATCATGATGACTTTTAAATTTTAAAATATTTAATTAACCGATAAAGATTGTATATCTTCAAGGTATGCAAGATAATTTGAGATAGGGATGCATTGTGTGATGATTCCCGCAGTGGAATTACACACCCATCACCATGCATGCTGTCCCTGAGATCCCCTATGTCATGGTGTTTTTTTTTCTTTTTTTGAGATGAAGTCTTGCTCTGTCACCCAGGCTGGAGTGCAGTGGCACCATCTCAGCTCACGGCAAACTCTGTCTCCTGGGTTCAAGCGATTCTTGTGCCTCAACCTCCTGAGTAGCTGGGATTACAGGCACGCGCCACCATGCCCGGGTGGTCTCGAACTCCTGACCTTCCTGACCTCAGGTGATCCGCCCACCTTGGCATCCCAAAGTGCTGGTATTACATGCATGAGCCACTGTGCCCAGCCTGTCATGGTGATTTGAATACTAATCTATCTTATTAATTGAAGAAGGGGTATCACATAGGAAAGTATTTACGCATTTTTTTTTTCTCTTCGTGGGCATCTTTTCCCCCATATCAGCTTCCCAGCTTTCTCGCCCAGGTATGCATCCCTCCAGGCACCTGCACCACCTTTCTGCCATGTAGAATGCCTCTATTCTGTTCTGACGTAGTCATCTCTCCTCTGCACACCTCTCTTGTAGCACCAGCGACGCGGTCCTGTAATTGTCACTGTCCTTCTGTTTTGCCATGATAAATTATTGTTGAGAAGAGAGAGAATGTCTTCTTCTTCTCTGTACCATCAGAGTCTAGCCCTGTGCCTGGCATGAAGAATACATTAGAAATATTTGAATAAGAAAGGGAAAAAGAAATGGTAAGATGAGTTAGTGACTTTGTCTCTGTTGATGACAAATGAGATGCCAGAAAAAAAAATCTTTTTATTACCCCAGGATCACTTTTGGTTAAATTATTTCTCTTAACTCAAAAGAGAAGCCTCCCCTTGCTGTCCTGCCATTACCCTAAAATGTGTCTTCCAGTCACTTCAGAGCTACATGACGCCTAAATCTAGACCTCTAGAGGGATATTTTGCTACTCTTTCAAATCTATAGTGCTCTTCTCTTCACAGGATTTTAAAAATGTTGCTACTCTTCTCTGCACCACTTTCAAGTACAGATTGACAGTCTTATATTAGGAATATGGAAGGAAAGCATTCTATCATATTTTTTTGGTATACTGAGCTGCATTTATCCAAGAAGGCATATCTAAGAATTGCAATTGCATTATTCCTTCCGTGCCTTTATTCCTACACAGTCGTGGGCTGTACTCAATTCCCAACTGCTGCTTGACACCATGAAGAAAGGGATTGTATATAAGAATGGAGACAGAATACAGGGCAACAGGTCAGCAGACAATCGTAATAATGGTGTGCCTCTCACTGGGTAATCCCAAATATTTACAAAACAGATGATCAGAAGATTATCCAAAGGATTCATCATAGGATTTCTTCAATGAGCAAGTGTTCATTTCATATTCAAATTATAATTTGAGTCAACATTAAGAAAATATATTCACTGTTGTTCAAGATGGGAGGAGGTTACAGAATCCTACCTAAAGTAAATGAAGGTAAGCCTCTAAGTGCAGACAAATTCTACCTAAAAGACTAAAAATTCCCTTCTAGTAATCTAAGCAATTCATTGAAAATAAAAATAAGCAATTGCTTTTATTTTCATTGAGGACAAAAATAAGTAGGTTCTAGAAAATGCTCGATAGTAAATTTGTTAAAATCTCCAGTAAAAGGAATTATTAAAGAGATATGTATGAGCATGAAGAAACGGAGATGGTTGATAACCCAGATGCAGTTTGAGTCCACAAAGAGCAAATGAATCTACATGAACACAGTCTCCCACTTTGGTAAGGTAGCAAGACTGGCCCATCAGAGGAAGGTCATAGACACAGTTGGTGGGTGATCAACTCAGAAGATTCTGCCATCGTATCCCTATGGAAAAATATGGGCTAGAAAAGAAGGTAGCTTGGAGCACTACATCTAGTTGATAGTTCTTCCCACAAAACACAGACCAGTGGACTGAAGTCTCTCAGAAGAGGTATCTGTAGGGTCAGCTGAATGTAGCTGGCTCAGTGCTGCTGTGCTGTTTGGTTAAAGGCACGGCAAGCATGCCTATACAATTTGTAACTGATACAAAGATAAGGTAGATATTACTCAAATTTTCTTATGCCCTTTAGCCTGTCTTTGTGGAGCAAGAGGTTTGCCCATCCTTCCAGGATCCCTAATTTTCAAAAGGGACCTTAAACTGCGCTGTTTAACGGTCAAAGCATATACTTTTGTCACTAGCCAACAAAGTGAAATACATGTATTCGCATTAGTCAGGGTTCTCTAGAGGGAAAGAATTAATAGGATAGGTAGATATAAAGGGGAATTTATTAAGTATTAACTCACTCGATCACAGGGTCCCATAATTGGCTGTCTGCAAGCTGAGGAGCAAAGAGAGCCAGTCTGCGGCCCAAAACTGACAAACTTGGAGTCCAATGTTTGAGGGCAGGAAGCATTCAGCACGGGAGGCTAGGCCAGTCTCACCTTTCACATTTTTCTGCCTGCTTTATATTCTATCCGAGCTGGCAGCTGATTAGATGGTGCACACCCAGATTAAGGGTGGGTCTGCCTTCCCAGCTCACTAAACCAAATGTTAATCTCCTTTGGCAACACCCTTGCAGACACACCCAGGATCAATACTTTGTATCCTTCAATCTAATCAAATTGATGCTCAGTATTAACCATCACAGTATTTAAGCTCTTCGCAGAGAATAAAACCTAGAATTATCTGCTGTCCAATCCTTACTCAATCCAAGTTGTATCATCAGCAACAAGAATAATACTTGTAATGATTGCCTTAAAAAATATGCATCTATTCCTCTAGACAGTCTAAATTTTATCTTTGGGGAAATTCATATAATCATTTATTCAATTATTGATTCAATCATTTGTTCAACCAATCCTACTGATATCCTCCTACTCTGTGCCAGGCCTTACAGTAGGCATCAAGTATAGAATGTGAATGAAATAGACACGGACCGCCCAAAGCAGTCTCCTGGGAAGAATGAGCAACACAGAGGTCCATGAGCAAATACATATGTAATTATAAATTGGGAGAGAGGCCATAGGAACCTCTAAGGGGATACCGATACTGCCTTCACTTAGAGGAAGTCAGCAGGGATGGCTTGCCTGAGGATGCATCAGTTAAGCTGATACTTGGAGGCTGAGAAAGAGTCAGCCACAGGAAGGCTCCATGCAACATTACAGCTGAGGAGAAGCGTGTGCAAAAAGGCAACTGAGGCGGCAACGTGGATGATGCTAGCAGGGAGCTGGAGTTGATGGGGGAGGGGTTGGCAGGGACTGGATTGTGCGGGACCTGGTGGGCCAAATAAGGAGTTTGATTTTTGTTCTCAGTGCAATGGAAAACTCTCCAATATTTTAAGCTGGAAAGTGCTGATATGGTCTGTGACATGGTTTAAAAGATCACAGACAATAGAATACTTGAACCATGGTTTTCAAAGACCCTCACAGAAATTGCTTTTCCTAAATAATGCTTGTTATATTATTGTTGACAGTGAAGGATACAGTTAAGAAACCGTGAACTACATTTTGCTACCTTATCCAATATTTTTGAGGGTGCTGATTTTTTTTTTTTTTTTTTGAAACAGGGTCTTGCTTTGTTGCCCAGGCTGGAATGCAGTGGCACACTCATGGCTTACTGCAGCCTTGACCTCCCAGGCTCAAGTGATTCTCCCACCTCAGCCTTCTGAGTATATGGGACTACAGACCCTCACAAGCATGCCTGGCTAACTTTTGTAATTTTATTTTATTTTATTTTTAGAGATGGGTTTTTGCCCTGTTGCCCAGGCTGGTCTCGAACTCCTGAGCTCAAGTGATCCACCCACCTTGGCCTCCCAAAGTGCTGATTCCAGGTGTGCTGATTCTTTCTGAGGACCTGGGAAAATCTTCCCTGGAGTCACCATACCTAGTGATCTGTATTTATCTTGACCACTGTTTTGTTTTTCATCTCATGGATCTGCTGAATTTTGTAATTGGTCTTGTTTCCGTTTTGCTTTGTCAGAGAAGTATCTTAAGCCACATTCTCACCCACTTCCAGCAAATGTGCAAGACTTCGTGGCTTGCATATCTGTGAATGGATTTTACCCCTGGCTTTATTATTTTCCTGCCCTTACTTTACCTTTCCCCCAAATTGAATTAGTTGTTTATTTTTTACTTTTATAAGTTTGGGGTGGGGGGTTGTTAGCTACCAGAAATAACAAGGCAAAAACAAATAGCTGGAGGAGAAAGTCAGGAATTGAACAAAACTCAACTACGGCAATAAATTTAAAGACCTATTCTTCACTTCCAAAGATCATTTGGTAAGTAAAGAATAGAGAACAGTCACGTAACAGCAGATTTTATGAAAATACAAAAATAGCACCCAGCAATGTATGCACTTGGATATATATGATCTAATATATGTGCTTATATATGATCTAAAACAGATCATATATAAAAAACAGCATGAGGCAATAGAGATGGCCTCCAGCCTCCCACACTTCACTTAACATGTGGTATAGTGGTAAGTTTCTTTTCTGTCTTCCCTCGCAGACAGTCCCTTGAGAGCAGAGACCACATCATACTCACATTTGTACCTACTATACTTACGCTGTTTTTTCAGGCATCCAATGTTAAATTTATGAATGAGTAAATATAGATTACAGAAAATAAAGCCTCCCATAATCTCAGACTGCATCAGCAAAAGTACAATGCCCTGAATGCAGGGAATAGGCACACAATGTACCATATACTATTGTGCTGGGCCAAGTCTAGAGCTCTAAGCTTAGAGTAGATGCCCGCATATTTTTAAAGGGATACTGACAGACTGGAGCAGATCCAAAAAAGAGCAGTCAGCTGGATGAATGGATGAAAGTCATGTGGTTAGATGGAAAAAAATGTGAGACTACACCAAAAAAATTCTTGTAAGGGCTTTTGACAAACATCTGAAGGACAGTCTTGTGGAAAAAAGCATAGATTTGTCCTGTCTGATTCCAAAATGGCAGAATCAGAGCTAGTGTATGGAAATTAAAAGGAAGAACATTCTTCAATAGCTTGGGGCCCTCTGTGAGATAATACACTCTGTATATGCAGGTAGATAATCAGCTCAACTACTGCGGTAGTTGAGTGGTTGGATTAGAAAATGTTTAATATTCCTTCTAAATTCAAGATGTTAAAACTTTATGCCTGTAGTAGTTGCAACGAACAAATGGATTCCATATGAACATGTAACAAGCCAATCTAATTAATGTACCACATAACAGTGGTTTACAGGTATTAACATGACTGGTAAGACTAAAGAGCTTTGTGTTAGTCATGAAAGTGTTTCTGGAGGCAATAGGTTTTAACTGAGCCTCATGGGTGGAAGAGAAGGGAATCACACAATTCCAGATCTGTGAAACAACTGAGAAAATGCAAGAATTCTGGTTTGGCTGTAGTGAGTGGGTGTAGTAATGGTCCCAGGACAGGACAGACCAGGTTGCTGTCATATGGGTTGGAGCTGATGGTTGCATCTCCAGGGAATGCCATAAAGGGAGAGCACATGCTCCTGGAGGCCCATAGATGGGAATTCACCAGACAGTAGGGAGGGCTGCGAGACAAAGTAAAGGAAATCTATTACCACCTACAAGTGTTTGTGGCAGGATGTGGACTCCAGATGAGAGCCATGGTCTGGAGCTAGGAAAGCTGATCTGGGCCAAGCTCTTTCACGGGGTCATGGTCACAGCTGCCAGTGTGAGTGTCACCAGCTTGTCTGTACTGGGCATGGGACATGGGGTGCATGCAGAGTGAGAAGGTTAATTGGCACAGAGTTGGGCACACACATCACAAATCAATTGGTGAAAATCCTCAAACGCTGGCCTCCAGAGCCCACAGGAAGGCTTTGACATCAACCCACAACCTTTGGGTTCATGTAATTTCGAAAGCAGCCTTCCAAATCAGCCCTGCATTTTTCCGCCTGCCACTTGTGTCTCAAACATTTTCCCAGTTGGCAGAACCACCTTGGCTCCCTCTGAACAGACTGACGAGGAGGCTGGAATGTGTGTGAAGGAGTAGAAAGGGCAGCAGACAGTGAGCCATTCCTGGCTTCTGTAAAAGCACTCCTTAGCGTTCTGCCCTGTGTATATAAGATTCCATTGAGCGCTAATCTGGGATCATCTATCAAAATACTTGAAAATTCCAAATACCAAAAGTTTCACTTAGAGGTCAAATTTCAGAGTTTTGACTGTATTTGGAGTGTTTTCATTGACAGTGAATGCTATGAGAAACTCAAGACATATGCAGCATTAGCCTTGAGGACGGACAGAATGCAGAGAATAAACAAGCTACCCTGGAAAGAATTGGCAAAGAGGGTCAAGCTGAGCTGCTTATTCATTTGAGGGTTGGGGGCTGGGGTGAGTCTCTAGTTCTCACCTATGGGTTACTCCTAAGAGGGCTTGTGGCTCCTATTGGTTGATTAAGGGGTCTGGGCTCCGTACTTCTTACTTGAAGACACCAGCTCTCAATCATCACAGGATTTTAGCCGCCCCATACCCCTATTTTCATGTAGGCATTCCAGTATCGCAGGCAGTTAAATAGGATTAGGATGATTTTCAGGCTCTTCCTCCAACATGCTCCCCCTTTCCAACTTCCACAGTGCCTTTTCGGTGCCGTGTTTTTCCTTCCCTGTCTCTCGTGTGTAATAGTGGAAAGAGTGAAAATAGCATCAGCTTGGAGATGCACACAGGCTCTGCACTTGCTTGCTATGTGACTTCTGTGAATTTTAGCCTCCTTTCCATCCAATCAGATACCTCCAGTGACAGCTGTGGAGATTAATGTTAAAAAACATAAAATGTGAAGCCATGAAGGCTTCAGGCCCGGCACATAGTAGGTGCTCAATGCTATTCCCTTCTCTCCTCTTTCCTTTCCCTTCTCTTTTGCTGTCTTTGATTCCCAGTAACCATCTGTTTATCTCATTCCTGAAATAGTCTGACTGAAGATCACAATTGATGACCAGATTAGGAGGGAAGAAAAGTAGGTGAAAACTGAACACAAGTGCCATCTGTCTTCTTCATTTTTAAAGGAATTAGAGAGGAAGAGATATGGTGTCAGTCTTAGAAGATGCTTGTGATCTGGGCACTCTCTCCCTCTTTGATTCCACAGGACTTCATGCACTCACTGGGGAAGAGGACCAGCTCTCTCAGTTGCCTGTAAAGGACAAGCCAGAGAGAGAATTAGCTATTTCTTGATTGTAATACAAGAGACCTGTCCACCCCAGTGGTAATTCTTCTAACATGGGGACTAAATGATCACAAAAAAGAATTTATTTAAAAAGTATAAGTTTCATAGCAATGGCGATACATTAGCATAAAACAAGGTACTAATGACATGCTAATGAGAAAATAATGTTACATATTTGCTTTAAATATAGTACCCTAGAAATACAAAATGACAAAAACATGGTAAGCAGGTGCATGAATTTATAGATACTACTTGAACCATGAAATAAAACTTTAGGGGCCCTGAATATGCATACAGAAGACCAAATGTTGTGTAACCATCCAAAGAGGCTGACAATTACCAACTACCTGACATAGGAGGCAACTGTCACATGCTGGGCCCCAGAGATCTTTCTTAACTTGTTTATTTACATAGTGGGACAATTACACAAGAGGAGCTGCTTCTCAGAATCAGGCTAGCAACAATTCCCTCAGGGAAAGTTGTTAAGGCTTATGGGCCTCAGAGAGCCAGCGTAAGAAGAATCGAAGCCCTAATTTAAATTCTGTTAAACTTTTAATTTGGAAATAATTTAGAAATAATTTCTCATTATTAGACTATAAATTCCCAGCCAGGCTATGTTTCAGTTTGAGTCAACCAATGTAGAAGCAACTTGGTCATATACTTTTTTTTTTTTTTTTATCAGAGAACTTTATTCATTCGGCCCCAGGCTCAGAATTCGATAACATGTTTTCTGTGGACTTTTTCTCTTCACATCAAACAATGTTAAAGAAGAAAAACAAGGAAAAATCATAATGACATATATATGTGTGTGTGTGTGTGTATATATATATATATATACACACATACACTCAGATATGGCCAAACTGAATTACTAGCAGTTTGCTTAAACCATACACTCTGGTTCTGGATCTGCATACATGGACACCTAGAGTCTCTTGCAAAGCCCTCCCCAGCCTCTGCCTATCAGAATTCTCCCCATTTTCAAAAGCCTATCCAAATGTCTCTTTCTCCATCTGGCTTGCAATCATCGCCCCAGTCAAAAATAATATTGCTCACCTAGCATTGTGTTTGCGTCCTTTTTGAGACATATATATGGCCTCATGTTAGAAGCTTTTGTATAACTTCTCAGTGGATCCTTAGCAGGTTGATGACAGTATCTTTGAAGTATCTTTGCAACTTCTGCAGTGATTCTTGTCTTAAATGATTCAGTGTCTTAAATGTGATAGGCACTTTCTAAGTATTTTACCTGTAGGTGATTAAAAATTGGGGAAGTAGAGAAATCAAAGAGGAACGGATGCTTAATACCTAACACGTGTGTACTTCGCCTCTCTGCGTCTTATCTGTAAGAGCCTCCAATTCCCATCACGTGAGGGTCAGGATCTGTGGTATATTCACTCCTGGTGTGAAAGCCCTTGAAGTTTGTTTTTCACTGGGAAAGATTTTATTTGAGTTGTTTCTTGATAATGAAGCGTGGTGGTTTACGCTCAGCTGTTGATCCTTGTTTGAAGTAGGTTTTTTTTTTTTTTTTTTAAATTTAAGAGATTTACCAGTTCCATCTTTTACCTGGCTGCAGCTGCCCTGTAGAAAGCGAAGGAGCTTTCTCTAATTTTTGACAGCCTGAAAAGTTTCCTGAGCCCTGAACTTGTTTGTCTTCTACTGTTTTGCCCTGCCCTCTCTCTTTTTCTTTTAACTCTTTTAGTGAGGGCTGCTTTTGGGTGCTTCGTCAGCTCTGAGGCACGTCAAATACGTGTATTTCGCTTTCAGCATTGTGTGAGGGACCCTGGCGGCTGGAACTGCCTCTGCTCGGGGCTTAGGGCTGACTGCGAACGTTCCCATTTTCCCCTCTTCCTCTCATTGGTTCCCGAGGTCACGTGAGGGCCCCGGGGGTTGGAATTCTGAGTTGTGGCTTTGGCACTCCTTTTTCTTTTTAAAAATCGCTGGGTCTGTTGAGCTGTCCTGGGCTGGGTGCCTTGCTCTTTGACTGAGACTGGAGACAGACGGGAACAGCCACAGGCAGACTGAGGTGACAATAGGAAATCTGCCGAGATGTTCAGTCAGGTGCCCAGGACCCCAGCCTCAGGCTGCTACTACCTAAATTCCATGACACCTGAGGGCCAGGAGATGTACTTGCGATTTGATCAGACTACAAGACGCTCTCCTTACAGGATGAGCCGGATTCTAGCACGCCATCAGCTAGTGACTAAAATTCAACAAGGTGAGTGGCCGGCAGTGGAAGGCTGTTGCTCATTCTGATTTCTGTTGGCTCTATTTCATGCTAACCCAGTTTTTTGGTTTTGTTTTCACTTTATAACATATGGATTTCTATGCCACACTACCCGTAACTTTGAAAAATAACTTCAGGCTGCAGTTTTCAGCAAACAGGACAGTCCTTAGCTGCCACATAGCTCAACATAAAGTGCCCAAAAGACTTCACGGTGGGACAGTGAATCATAAATTCCAAAACCTACGTGTGTCTACAGAACAGATGAGAACTGTTACTCAGTGTGTATCTTAGGAGCTTTTCTGCAGTTTCCTCACACTCTGTCACATTTAGAATGTGGACACTTGTTTATTTCATTAGAGAGGGGCGGGGGACTAATGTCCACCCTGCCCGGAGTATTTTGAACATCCTTAGTGAAGAGGAGGAAAGCAAGAATTCTCTTCTAAAGGCCATCAGGCTAAGCACTAGAATCGCATTCTCTTCCTGTTTGTATGTTTATGTCAGCAGTTGCCACAGACGTGTTAATATTGTTTTTCTGGTAAAGAATTAAGGTGTTTGTTGATCTCAAAACAAAATCCCGTAACCTGCACACAAAACTCCAGCTTCCTATATGCAAAGAGAAGAGAATATTGAGTATAGGTTGCTTGATATAGTTTTTATTCTCAGCCCCCCAAAATACCAGTCTGGAAGTCTGGACATTACTAAAATTTACCAGTCTCAAAAAAATTTTTTTTAAAACATGCTCCTTATAGGGTGTATCAGTAGAAAGCAGAAAGATGAACATTCCTAAGAAGCCCCTAACACACATGTTTACAGTCAGTTAATGATCACCCTCCTTCTAGACTACAAAAAGAAATTATTATATTGGTGCTAAATAAGTTAACCAGGAATTTTTAGAGCCATTATAAAAATACAGTTTCTACTTAAATAAATGAGTTTAAGATTATATTGAATATTAGAGAGGAAGTTGGGGTTTGTAATCATGAAAATCTTATTGTAATGTTTCCAAAAAGAACAATATGTATTCTAGTGGGCAGCATTTGATGAGATTGTTTCCTTGGAAATTAGGATTTGTTTGTAAAGGTTCAGGAACTAGTTATGTGTGAAGGATGCTGGTCCTTCCTACATGCTGGTCTGATTTCAGGAAGGATATTATGTCATTCCATAAACTCTGTGTGCAGGTCTTGATTGAATAGAAACAAAAGTAATTATTTCCCTGTGGCTTGATTTAAAAATACTTTGGGCTTAGAATAAAAACCAGCTCCACTTTGGTTTTAGAAATTTCTGATCATGGTGCTTTTCCAAATGCCATCATCTTTATGTACACCGAGGCTTAATGATGCTCTATCATCTACAAGATATAAATGTTCCTCAGCATGCGTATCATATTAGAAATATTGCATAGAACTAGCTGAAATTGCTTTGCAAACCTCCTTAGATGTATTTACAATAATTGATTTTATTTAAATATTATTTATGTTCTTTTTGGAATGAGGGTTATTTTTCCATTCAAGATTTGAAGTTAGGAACACATGCACTGTCATTGAACGTGCCCTGTCACACAGACATTCGGGCACCCTCAGTTTATGTTTCATTTTTGTCTAATTAGATGATTTGAGGATTCTGTCTTTTCTATACTGGGCAATGGAGTGTTTGAAGTCAATGAATGCCTAACGCTTAAAACTGACAGTAAAGATCACAGGGAAGCAACAAAGATTTCCAACAGTCTAGTGATTCAGAAATCATTATGTGTTAACATCATACAGCTCTTTAGTAAGACAATGAGAAAGCAATGCAAAACAATTTTATTGAGTTTACTGAATTAGAAGATTGTTTACTGTAATAGCAGAGAATGTGGATTAAACAGTTACAGCATACCAAAATCATTATAGATAATTTTTTTTATTATGCCCATTTTACAGATGA
The DNA here is from genome assembly GCF_008728515.1 of Papio anubis. Lineage (NCBI taxonomy): Eukaryota > Metazoa > Chordata > Mammalia > Primates > Cercopithecidae > Papio > Papio anubis. The sequence goes on along the minus strand of NC_044990.1, from coordinate 12,162,042 downwards.
GAAAACAGAGGCACACACAGTTCAAGTATCTTATCCAAGGTCACCCAGTAAGAACTGGTACTTGAATACAGCTTGACAGTTCATGCTCTGCAATATGCTAGACTATTTTTTAGTTTTTATAATGAGTGCTAAAGTACTGAACCTATGATTGAGTTTTGGATTATATAGTATACTAGAGACTTTTTAGACTTTTCTACTCAGGATACAGCAATACACTATATTATAGGATCAGAATTGGTCACTCATTATGAAATTTCGTGTCAGGTTGTGTTTCTCTAGTGGAAGCAAAGTGCTAAATGTTTTATTCTCTTTAAACAGTTACTACCCAATAACACAGGATGTCAAGTTATTTTACTAACAGCTTTGTTTTCTTTGTGTTTTTGAGACAGAGTCTTACTCCGTCACCCAGGCTGGGGTGCAGTGGTGCGATCATAGTTCACTGCAGCCTTGACCCCCTGGGCTCAAGCAATCCTTCTATCTCAGCCTCTTCAGTAGCTGAGACTTACAGGTGTGTGACACCATGCCTGGCTAATTTTTAAATTTTTTTTTTTGTAGAGACAGGGTCTCACTATATTGCACAGGCTGGTCTTGAACTCCTGGGCTCAAGTGATCCTCCCACCTCAGCCTCGCAAAGTGCGGGGATTACAGATGTGAGCCATTGTGCCCTGCCACTAACAGCTTTTAATCATTCCATAAAGCACGTGCAAATAAATTAATGACAGCATTATTTTCTGTAGTTTACAGGTTAGTATCTTAAAGTGACAGCCACATCACTAAAATTGTTTGCATTATTCTGCTTTAGATCTTTAAGATTTAGCATTATGTTAATTTTATTTAAGACGTCATTACTTATAATTTCTCATGGTTGTTGGGAACAGTGGAAACGAGTAAGTTGCTCCCCACTGACCTCATTATAGTGAGATAATCATTGAATGGCGTGCACATGATTCAATAGCAGATACACTCATGGGGAGGAAAAACAAGGAAGAGAAATAAAGGAATCTTTGATGATGCATAGAATCAGAATTCATTACCCAAACCCAGGATGAATCTCAACTTGCTCATCTTCGGCTACACATCAAAACATACATGCATCATTTCTCTGGCCTGTTTTTTAGTTCTGGGGTTACAAATCCATTTCAAGAGAGAGGAGATGTTTAAAAGAGAGCGTTGTTTTGAAGAGTGAAAGTTTATCGTAAGTCATACTGCCCATAATCCATACCCCACATTCTTGCTTGAATCAATAGGGAAATTGTTGTAGAGAGAGAGAATGGAAATAATAATGGTCCTTATTTGCCTCACTAACTGGCGCTTGGGAGTGGATAGGAGAGAGGATGCTGGGGGTGGTGAAAGACTGTGTTAGGCCAAGGAAAGGGAGGATTGGATTTTTTTCTATTTTTTTTTTTATTTTGGTAAAATACACAATACATTAATTTTGCCATCTTAACAATTTTTAAATGTATGGTTCAGTGGTATTAAATATGTTCATAATTCATAATGTCCAACCATCACCACCATCCATCTCCAGAACTCTTTTCATCTTGCAAAACTGAAACTCCATACCCGTTAAACAAGAATTCCTCATTCCTCCCTCCTCTCAGCCTTTGGCAACCACCATTCAACTTTCTGTCTCTATGAATCTGACTACTTTAAGTACTTCATATAAGTGAAATCATACAATGATTGACTTTGTGTCACTGGCTTATTTCACTTTGTACAATGTCTTTGAGGTTCATCCATGTTACAGCACATGGCAGGATTGCCTTCCTTTTTAAGGCTGGATAATATTCCATCGTATATATATACTACATTTCACTTTCTGTTTTTTTGTTAGTAGACCTCTTAATGGGTGTGAGGTGGGAGAATTGGATTTCTATGTCATTATTTGATGGTTTTGATTTATTGGTTCTATGTCATTATTTGGTGGTTTTGATTTAGTGCAACATGATGGATGCACCATGTTTAAAGTCTACACACACACACACACACATATTTGGAAAACCCAAATGTAAGCAGAAACATAAATGTGATTACTTGCTTTATGAAATAACTTATCACACTATTACACTTTTTATTTTATTTTAAATGCTTAGGAAACAGCATAATCCGGATTGCAGTCAAGTCCGCTGAAGTAGGATAAGGAGACAGGGACCCAGGCTCTGTATAGATGCTCCTTCGCTCCTTTACAGTGTTGAGTTCCAGAGCTTTACTGGACCTTTGGTTTTCGATGAGAAAGTGAAGTGGATGGACTATGATTGCTCAAGTTTATTCTGTGTCTCATGTTCTGGAATTCTCTCTGTGGTTAAGTCAGCAACTCTTTGAACAGGATTGTAGAAAGCAGGGGAACATAAACCTAACATACTAGAACCTAAAAAGGCAACAGAGCGGCTTTATTATGTGGAATGTATCAGTGGCTTACAATTGTTCTACAATTTCTTAAGAAAATGGTAAAGCAGAAATTAGGTTTTTGTTCTACCTTCGCCACTAATTTATTGTGTGATCTGAGAGAAGTCACAGCTTCTCTAGACCTCTTTCCCTTCTTCCATTAAATAAAGGATTTGGATTAAAGAGTCTCTGAAGTCCCCATCATCTCTACAATTCTAGGATTCTGCAATCGCAGGAGCTACCTTAAGACTAAGGCAATGCTTATTTACATTTTCCTTATTACATCATTCAGCATATACCTGGACATGCTTCCTTGTAACTTATGTAATGCTTTCATTAATATCGATGTAATAGGAATGTTAGGAAGTTCGGTCTTGTGGACTATTTAAATGTCGGTATAACTATACTTATACAGAAACTTGTAAACACCCTTCTTTCTCCAAAATCCAGGCGTGTAAAGTGGAGTTATCTTGATGCCTGACCTATAGCAAGGATTGCAGGGACTGAAGAAAGTCTGTGTGTGTGCCTCTCACCTCACAATACAACCTCTTTCTTTTCTTGATAGAAAATGTGGAAAGTAGAAAGTTTCACTACTGGGCCGGGCGCGGTGGCTCAAGCCTGTAATCCCAGCACTTTGGGAGGCCAAGACGGGCAGATCACGAGGTCAGGAGATCGAGACCATCCTGGCTAACACGGTGAAACCCCGTCTCTACTAAAAAATACAAAAAAACTAGCTGGGCATGGTGGCGGTCGCCTGTAGTCCCAGCTACTCGGGAGGCTGAGGCAGGAGAATGGCGGGAACCCGGGAGGCGGAGCTTGCAGTGAGCCGAGATCCGGCCACTGCACTCCAGCCTGGGCGACAGAGCGAGACTCCGTCTCAAAAAAAAAAAAAAAAAAAAGTTTCACTACTGGGAAACTAGTGAAAGTTAGACTCTCATTTGAGTTGCCATTCTATCTGAGGCTATTTTTAAGTAGATATAGCACCTGATTTGAACTCAACTAGAATGGGATATACTGCCTTTTAAAAATTTCCCCAGGGAATGCCAGTGGGCATGAGTGATGTATTCCCCCTCATTACTATGTCAGAAGGCATCTTGGGAATTTGCCCAACCTAAGTGGTGAACATGGCCCATCCCCATGGCCTATACCCCCAGCAACTGGGTAATGTCAGCCTAAATTAAACAATCATTTGTTCTTTTGGAATTGCCCTTTCTCTATGTTTAGTACTTTCTTACCCGACTGCTTTCAAACCTGGAGGATGAATGCACTGGCAGAAAGACAGATGGAACACAGGAAGCAGGCTGAGAATGCATCAGTCATGTATTGCTCAAGTTCTGTCTGTTTTTTTTAAAGAGTGGCAACTGTCATAAATTCACATTTCATGAATCAGAGCCTCTTTCTACTCAGTGTTGGTGTTTGGAGGGCCTGTACAGAAAGGATACTGTTTAACCAAAATTACAGGAAAATCTGCTAAGTGAATTAAATTAACTAACTTTGAATAACATTTTAAAAATTACTACATAGTAAAACTGTAAGAAGTCAAGAAATGAGTACTGGGAGGAAATTAACAAAAGGACAATATGCTTGTAAACATATAAAACTTGAGAGTTTAACTTTAACCAAGTTGTAGGTTCAATAGCTACACATCATTGCTTTATAACTCACACATTGGCCAGGGTGGCCAATCCATTGGAGTTGCCTGGAGCAGCACATGACACAGTAACACGGGGTGTACAGAGATGGGTATTTGCCTTGTGCCTTCTTCTGTGCCAGTCTTCCAGGAGTTCCACTGTTGGCAGAATGTTGAAACTTCTGTTGCTCAGATGCAGGCAGTTACCAAATTTGGATTCTGTAACTTTAGCTTAAGTGAATAAAGATTCATTTTTTTAAATGTCTTTCCCTCTCCCACCTTCCCCAATCATCAGTGCATTAGTTCTTAGGAAATTTTGGATAATGGTCGGCTCTTATAATGTAGAATTCCTCATTTCATTAGCAAATTAATCAAGGACACAGATAGAAACACAAGTTAGAAAAAACAGTCACTACTAGTGGTCTTAGCAGTATCAATTGATGACCCAAAACAAATTTAAAAAGAGAACAAATGATAAGTGAGTTTTGGCAAAACTCTTATATAAAGGGACATAAATAGATGGAGATTTAGTAGAGACATGTCATTAGCAAGAATATACACTTTCTCTGTGTTTCATTAGCTATGACAACAGGGTAGTGAGGCAATCAAGAAGACTCAAGAAGATAAGAGAACCTGACCATGAATTGCACGCCAGATATTTGAATGAACTAAAGATCATATAAAAAATATTTGCTGTCTCCCTAGGAGCAATTGAAATATGATTTTGGTATGGGAAAAGATACTACATATTAATTTACATTCCACCTCATAACCTAGAGGATTTGACGTCATTTATAGAAGAATATATAACTAAAGATTGCAAAAAGACAAATCTGATGAAAAGAGAAATGTTGGCCAATTAATGAGGTAAAACTAGGAAGATATATTACATGGAAATATAAAATGTAAGGCTTTGAATAATTAGCAAAAATGAGCTGCAAATTTGGCTTGAGCTTCCCTGATCTAAGCAAAGAGGAAAACACAACCAAGGGAAGTTTTTCCCTGTTCATAAGATAAGAACTTACCAGCCAAGCTTTTCCTGGAAATTGCTCTTTGGGAGAATTTTCTCCCAAGAACTTGACCTATGAGAGGAATTTCTTATACAAATCTCATAAAGGTAACACTGCAAGCTATAGTGAATGGTGCCTTCAACCACTCCTACTGTGAATTCAGTAGTGAGTCTCGTTTCTTATAACATCCTGCAGTGAAAGTGGGGGCATCACAATAAATTGTAGTCCAGTAGAAATATTTGGGTGTGGGTGGGTGGGTAAAAACAAGAGGTCAGGTATGCAGTCTTTGGATTCTCTGTCTTAACCTAGAAATAGCATGGAGATTATCCACAGGCAATTTCTATTAGTCTGCTTCGCAGAACACTAGGCCCATTAGACAGATATTCAAGGGAGAAAACATTTCTGTGATTAAGTCATTTTGGGAAACGCTACTTTCCCTTTCCCCTGGAAATTCAGACTTATGAAAGGCTCAGGAAAATCTTGCACAAAGTAGTTTAACTGTGTTTAAACTGGTATATTTCATCTTGAAAACACTTTTCACAGGATACTGGGAAGTCACATATTGCAAAACCAGCTTTCCCTGGGGAACACATTTTGGAAATGCTGATCTAGGAGAGTACGTGGCCTATGCTTCCTTCAGATAATTTTCTCTGAATATACTTCTTGCATAGATTTGGCAGTAGATACTTTGAAGTTGTGTTTTGGAGAGTAACATCGCAAGTATTCTATGTTTTCCAAAAAGGCCAGCCACAAATACTTTAAAAGTCAACTGAGTAAAGGCAAGATGACCATCTTTTTATGAAAATTAACAACCACATAAAGATTCTGTTTTGGGTAGGCAGAACAGAAAGCTGAGTCGGTATATGGGCAGAATTAATAATTATAACATCAAGAATACAACCATTCCTCAAATAACTCTACAAGATAGGTACTGTTGAGCCAGAAGGAAGAAATTACTGCCTTCTAGCTCTGGCTTTGTCTTACCATGATATAGTTGAAGTCCTTGGTGAGGTCCAAATGGTTCTAACATTACTGTAGCTAATTCAGGATTTTCCATTACTGCTAGGAAGTGGAATCATGCCCCACAGGAAAGAAGCAAAAAACTCTTCAGAAGTCTCACATTCTCCTTTGCCATAGGTGACATGGGATATGGACTCACTGAAGCTCAGGCACTGATGAGTGGCTCCGAGAATTGCTGAATTCATGGTCCAAAAAATATCTTTGGTTGTATAAAAGCTCTCCTAGTATGACAAAAAGAAGTGAATGAAGTAAAATTATGTAGATAATTCTAATTAGTAAAATCTGCTTGCTTTAGTTATAGCGGCAACTTATCAATTTCCAGGAAGTCCACAAATATATTCTTAAGATGTTTTTCCTCCTGTTGGCAAAGAGATACGCATTAGCATTCACATTATGAATGATGCTTCTGGAGAGAAATTCACACAATATCCAAAAGCTCCAAGAGAATGCATAGGAAATTACCATACTGGCTAGCCCAAACCACCACACTGTGAATTCACACAAGACCATGGTGGTCATTCTGGACTGGTACAGTCTAGGGCAGGACCGAGTACCCTGAAAATTTATATACTAATGTTTGAAAAGACATGAATTCTCTCTCTCTCTTTTTTTTTTTTTTTTTTCAGAAGGTTAAGTTCTATAATAATCTAAATGGAGAACTTGGAAAATAACTTCAAAATTACAGAAAATGCTAATGCTGTTAGCAAAAGAAAATCAATAGAAATAGATCTAGTGTCTGGCTAGACTGTCAAATGATTTCCCTCACACAGCACAGGAATCCTGAGAATTTTAAAGGTCTGACAGAGGCAGAGCTGACTAAAATACAAATGATTTGTGTTGCTTTGCCTCCTAACAGTTGGATAAAACACAAGGGCGAAACAATGCAGAGAGATTGGAAAGGAACTTGGCAGTCACCAAGTACCTAATTTACATGTCAGGATTTCGAGCTGAAGTAGGCATTCTCTTCCTGCATTCCAACTCTCCCCTTCCTGCTTAATTCTGAAAATCATACATATGGATGGCGGGAACGTTTGATTAGTATTCAATCTCTATGAGCGAACAGTAGCATTTCCTATACATTTATATTCACCAAATGACACACTGGATTCAAAAAGTATGTACAGTCATAAAATCACATTTTCCTCTGAGAGTTATACTACCCTGAAATTATGTATAATATTTAAAATTACTATAAGAAATAAGAATGATTGACAAATCCTGCAGTAATGATATTCCAACCATTCTCACTCAAATAGACTGGAGTTCTTATTTGAGAAAATTAAAGAATCTTCTCCAGATGCTTTGAGGGACACAACACGTTTCCCACTACATGCATTTCTCAAAATAGAGCATGAAGTCC